>NC_067123.1:2604290-3832745 GCF_021347895.1 Acanthochromis polyacanthus
AGCAGAGGTGTTCCTCCTCCTGGTGGCTGTAAAACATCTCTGAGGAGCGTTTGTGGCCTCCAGAGATCTCATCTAGTTAGAGAAGAAGACCAGGGAGCTTCAGAGCAGCAGAGGAGAGTCTGAGGATGTGTGTTAGCTCTCCTGTTGTGCTCATTTACAGCCACCAAAACATATAGTTTCCATGTCTGAAAATTTTTTTAATATTCAGCAAAAAAAAGTCCTCAAATTTTTTGAAAATTTGCAAAACCTTCAGGAATAAAATTCCAATAATTCCTTAAAAGTTTTACCTTTAAAAAATATTCATGAAAATTCCCCAAATTTGGCAAGAAAGTTCTTGTAAATATTTCCAAAAAAAGACAAAAAAATCTTACAAAAAAAATCCTTAAAATATCTAAAGTGATTCCATAAATATCAGTAAAATTTTAATACTTCATTAAGAACATTCACATAAAATAAACCAAATCCAGAGAAATTAGCTGGATTTTGTGTGTGTGTTTAATATGTGACTGTGTGTTAACATGCATGTGTGTGTTTTCATATGTGTGTGTTAATACTGTATGTGTATGTTAATGTGTGTTCCTGTGTGTGTGTGTGTGTGTTTATGAGTGGTGGGGGGTGGAAGTGGGTGGAGTCTCGGCGTTTCCACCAGCAACAGCCTCAGTTTGTAACATGATGGGGTGTGATGTAAACACAGCATCCAGCAGAGCCCGTGGAGGAAACACCCAGAACCTGAAGCTGTTTAAAGCTCAAATAAAAAACCTCCTTCATGGAAGCAAACTGCACTGAGAGCAGCTCACATTACGGCCTCATCATTCAGGCAGCTCTCACTTAAAACCCTGAAATACAGTTTGTCAGGGAGGGCGGTGGGGTGTTTGTGCTCCTGTAACGTGTTCAGAGGGAAGCGTCCGGTGTGAGGAGGGTTTAAGGCAGAGCTTTATCTCCACAGGACAGCAATTCATACAGCGTTTATATACGGGGCGTTCATGGTCAGTTTGCCAGCAATAGGAAGCCCACGGAGAAAATAAAAGGGGATAAAAGGACGTCACCCTATAAATACTTGAGCTGCATCAGTCTTTATGCAAACATGTCGCTGTGAGCCAACAGAAATAGGACACTGAGGCATGTCATGATCCTGTCTGTCTGTGGAAGGTCAGATCCATGTTGATGTGGAGGAAAACCAAACAGAGGAGGAGGAAACCCGAGAACAGCAGCGTCCTCATCAGCATGCACTGCTGCATTAGCTTAAAGTCGCTCTGAATTGAGTTAAAGTCCGCTCTAATATTAAAGTTGCTCTATATTAAAGTTGCTCTATATTAATTAAAGATGTTCTTTAATAGCTAAAGCTGCTCTGTATTAGTTAAAGTTGCTCTGTATTAATTAAAGATGCTCTTTAATAGTTAAAGTTGCTCTACATTAGTTAAAATTGCTCTATATTAATTAAAGATGCTCTTTAATAGTTAAAGTTGCTCTACATTAGTTAAAATTGCGCTATATTAGTTAAAGTTGCTCAATATTAGTTCAAGTTGGTCTTTATTATCGCTAAAGTTGCTCTAAATGAGATAAAGTTGCTCTATAATTAAAATTTCTCTAAAATTAGTCAAGTTGCTCTATATTAGTTAAAGTTGACCTTCAGCACCGTTCTAAAGTTTGGGGGCTCCCAGATAATTTCATGTTTTCCATGAAAACTCCCACTTTTATTCATGTGCTAACAGTGGCGTTATTATTTGTGGCTGTACTGATGGCAGATGTGTCACTGATTATTATTCCTGTTTGTAATATTTCATAACCACAGCTGTCTATAGTCAACAGCCTTCTGAGTTATCCAGCAATAAATACCAATAACCTGTAGACCAGGGGTGTGTTGGAAGAGGGAAACATCTAAAACATGCAGGACAGTGGCCCTCCAGGAACAGAGTTTGACACCCCTGCTGTAGAGTCTGGCTGCCTGTTCTCTAACCAGAACACCTCATAGCTGTTCCACTCTGAAACCACCCACCTGGAGACCCTCTCTCCTTTTTAGCCCGCCTGCTTAACAAGCTCCACGCTACACATAATGTCGTTACAGAAAATGTGTTCCTGATTTTTATTTTTTTTTCCAAATCTCATACTGTTCTATTAAGGCAGCCAGTGGTTCTACATGCTGCATAAGGTGCCCTTTTTTCCCCTGAGCACCTGCCCCTCAAATGTCTGTGCACGCCACTGTGTGCTAACATAACTGCACAAGGGTTTTCTAACCATCAATGAGCCTTTCAGCACCATTAGCTAACACAATGTAGCATTAGAACACAGGAGTGATGGTTGCTGGAAATGTTCCTCTGTACCCCTATGGAGATATTCCATTAAAAATCAGCTGTTTACAGATAGAATAGTCATTTACCTCATTAACTGTGTCTACACTGGATTTATCATTCATTTAAGGTGATTTACATTGAAAAAAAATGTTTTTCTTTCCACAATAAGGACACTTCTAAGTGACTCCAGATGTTTAAAGTGCCAGTGTCTGTCATTGTTCTGTTTGTCCTCCATGTTATTCTTAGCTTTGCTGCCATGCTGTAGGCCGGCTGAGGAAGTTCCCTTCTTTCAATATGACCACGCTGTGATCGTACCGCTGCACCGTCAAAGGTTTGGGAAAGTCACTGAAACAAACCAAAAAATCCTCAGATTATCAGCCACGATCAGACAGGAAGTGATATCTGACTCCTCAGACCTCCTGAGTGATGCTGGGCTCTGTGGCTGCAAAACCCTTAATGGTCAAATGTTTTCTTTCAGTCGATAATTATTGACGTTTTCTAATTGCCGACATTAAATAAAGACCAAGAGAAAAACAGTTGAACTGAAATTAATCACTCTGACCAGTTTAACGAGGCACAGAGGTAATAATGTAAGCACAATGAAAATAAATGCAGACTCATAAATGAAAATCAGAATCAGTCGAGGCTGAACGTAGCATTAGAGGGCAAACTTAGTATTAGAGGGTAAATGTAGTGTTAGAGGGTAAATGTAGTGTTAGAGGGTAAACGTAGCATTAGAGGGCAAACTTAGTGTTAGAGGGTAAATGTAGTGTTAGAGGGTAAATGTAGTGTTAGAGGGTAAACGTAGCATTAGAGGGCAAACTTAGTGTTAGAGGGTAAATGTAGTATTAGAGGGTAAATGTAGTGTTAGAGGGTAAATGTAGTGTTAGAGGGTAAACGTAGCATTAGAGGGCAAACTTAGTGTTAGAGGGTAAATGTAGTGTTAGAGGGTAAATGTAGTGTTAGAGGGTAAATGTAGTGTTAGAGGGCAAATGTAGTGTTAGAGGGTAAATGTAGTGTTAGAGGGTAAATGTAGCATTAGAGGGCAAACTTAGTGTTAGAGGGTAAATGTAGTGTTAGAGGGTAAATGTAGTGTTAGAGGGTAAATGTAGTGTTAGAGGGCAAATGTAGTGTTAGAGGGTAAATGTAGTGTTAGAGGGTAAACGTAGCATTAGAGGGCAAACTTAGTGTTAGAGGGTAAATGTAGTGTTAGAGGGTAAATGTAGTGTTAGAGGGTAAATGTAGTGTTAGAGGGCAAATGTAGTGTTAGAGGGTAAATGTAGTGTTAGAGGGTAAATGTAGTGTTAGAGGGTAAATGTTGTTTACATTATTCTATTTTATGTAAAACACAAATATCAAGGTGTAAAAATTAACTACTGTTCTCCCAGTACGCTGCAGTTAGAAATCACTGAATGGCTAAAAACAGAACTAGGACATGTGGGTTGAAGCATCACTTTTTAAAGGTAGTCACCTTTAACAAAGAACCAAACATACATAATACTACCATTGGAATGACTACTAATCCTTGTATCCCAGTTTAAAGTAGTGAAAAGCAAAAAACATTTTGACATTACCCATGCCATTTTGAGTAAGAATATCTCAGTAACTACAAATATAACCCTGCTGCTTTTTTGTACATAGAAGACAGATGGAACTGTCTTGTAGAAAAATTTGGGGTCTCTGGTACCTGTCCCACACTGAGATTTTTGCCACCAAAAATAGTCAAAAATCTCGTCCAACTTTGGGAGCTCATATTTTCCAAACTGAGGTACCTAGAAAGCTCCAGTTTGCTAAGTTATCACACAGGTTTGTGTAGAATGGAACCCAGGGGTGTTAGAACACTTCTGTGCAGTATTTCTAGTACTTTTAACCACTTAAAGATGAAAAAAAAATGCTGGCGAGGCTTTTTATAGTCCAAATTCTGAAAATTTCAGACCCCCACAACTCAGGGGCCGTTTACACGAGGACGCTTGCAGGTAAAAACATCAAATATTTCAACAAAACACCCTACCGTTTATACGAGGACGGCGTTTTGGGGGCTTAAAAACGCAAAAATTTGAAACCGGCCTCCAGAGTGGAAAAGTAGAAAACGCTCCACTGTTACGTTTCCGTCTAAACAGCAAAACGCAAAACTTTGCTGAGATCTGACCACGTCGCGTACGCGATTACGTCACATACGTGCACCGGTGCTTTGATTTCCTGGCCGGTACAAGAAAATAAACAAAGATGTGTGATTATTTCCATCCTTTGTACCTTCAAGCAACTCTGGCAGCTCTATGTACACTACAGGAGTCGTACCAACAAACGTACAGAATCTGTACAGATTCCATTCTTGAACATTTACCACGGCAGAGATCTGAAAAGGGAGATAGTACGCATGCGCGTAGACATGGTGGAGTTTTATCACAGCGCCACCCAGCTGCCTGGCATGCATATCCAATTGAATTCCACACACTATAGAGTCACCGTATATACGCAGATTTCCTTCAAAACCGCTCGTCTAAACGTGAAATGACAAGACGCCACTTTTGCGTTTTCTGTTAAGATGGTCCTCATATAAGCGTAGCCTCAGAAACTATTTGAGCTACAGGCCTACAATTTTGCATAGAAAGTACTTTTGTGACTGTCTAATGGCATACAAAGTTAGGACTAATTTGAAAATAGTGCAGCAACACCCCCAAGGAATGTCTGGTCATTTCACCTGGAATGACCCTTCCTGTTAACATGTCAGTAATATACTTGAGCTTCACCCATTGACTGTATAAATAAGGCTTCACCGAACTCCCGCATCCTCTGATTTCCGGCGCTCTAGGAGCCTATTCGTTGCGCTGATTGGTTGTATACCTACCCAACTGCTGCAGAGTGATTTGATAGACAACCTTTTAGCCCGCCTCCCTCCCTGTCGAGGGTAACTAGACCCTTGCGTCTTCAGACCTGGTTCTAGTGCGGCTAGGCTACCAAGGATGCTCAGTCGTATCAGTTCCAACGGAAATCATCTTGAAAAAATTCATGGCAGAAATCACAGCAACATAGAATGTGTCCACTTAGTATAGATGTACCCACAAACTAAATGACCTTCCTCTGAGTACAGGCGTGTGTTCTGCATGTGTACGTTATGTACGGAGACCGGATCACGTGACCTAAATATGTAGCAGGAACTGATGGGACTCAGAAACACCCCCACAGTTTAATCAGTTGTTCCTTGGATCATTTCTGATGGATAAGTCCTGATAAGTCCTCAGAGGTGGATTTGTAGTAGGATCACAATCAGCTGATGTAGTGTTCACTGGTTGTCATGGTTACAGTGACACTTGTGCCGCTATCTGGCAATGATACAGAAATCTTTAACTAATCCATGGATCCAGACTATAAGCTGCATCACTGCCAGAATCTGATCACTTGGTCCTTGAGTCATTTCTGACCTTCCCTGAAAATTTCATCCGAATCCGTTATTCTGTTTTTGAGTGATGTTGCTGACAGACAGACAGACGGACGGACGGATGGATGGACGCTGATCGCACATAACTCCACTGCATTCCTAGTTTGTGTAATAACATCAAATAGAGACGACCAACTCATGAAGTGTTAGCTTTAGCGTATGCTGGCAACCTGAAGCTGATGAAATCTGCAAAAGTGACAGTTTTTACCGTGGTTGTCACAAATGTAAACCTCAGTTTATGTTTCTGGGAGGAGTCACAGAGCGACGGGTGGAGCTGTCAAAACTTCCAACAACACTAAATCATGAAGTCCTTAAAATATTCTGTCATGTAGAAAAATACAGATTTTGACATGGACATTGTTTTATAGCTAGTTTTTTATGTTTAACAAGTAAATTCATGCTTTTTTCAGTGATTTTATTCATCATTATAATTTAACAGAACATAAATCAGCAAATTGTTAAAAAAAATGTTGAAAGAATGAAATGATTTTTTGTTGTTTGTTTGCAGTGTTTAACTCATTACCTTAGTGAAGAAACTTTGACATGTCTGAGTGCTGCTGAGGTGGAAAATATAAACCTGAACTTCTCAGCTACAAACGGCCAGATCACATCGATCCAGCAGTGAAACTTCAATGTTTAATATTTAGAGAGAAGATCCACATCGCCTCTCTCCCTTTACTACAAATCTACAAATTCTGCTGATCCTTAAAGACACAAATGGATCGAGTCCAACTTCCACCAAAAGCTCTGATCTGATGTGAGCTCAGGCCGACTTTGGCCGGCCGAGGGCTCCATTAATAAACGATTGTTCTCCTCTTGGCGTTGCGTTCGCTCAAACCAAACAAGCCGTCTTCTCAGGAAAAATGTGGTTATGTAAAAACACACAGTCTCTCCCCCTCCTCGGCTTCTCCATCCTGCACTGAAACACTAAAAACATCTCAGAGTTCGCGTGGGTGTGCAGAGAAACGACGACAGCTGCCGTTTCAGGCCACGCTAACCGTCTCTGAGAAGAACTAAATGACATTGGTGGAAATAAATCCTGAGAGAAGCTGCAGCACGGTTCAGATCTGGTGAAAAGACAACAGCTCGCTCATGTTGGTGCAGAAAAAAAAAAAGTTCCACTATTCAAATGTGCCATTTTAAGCAGTTGAAACAGGTGAGTCATAAAGCTGAGCGGAGTCCCTCTCTGCAGCAGGAAGCCTTGAGAAGTGGTGGGCGGCTGTCACACAGTAACTTATTAATGGCTGCAGCAAAGTTTCTCTGGGTGACACCGTGTTTCTGAGGCTCTTTGTGCAGCAGCTGATGCTAAAAATAATCAGACTGCAGCTCAGATTAGGAATCAGAATCAGGTTTTACTGCCAGGTTGCTTTTTGACTTCATGTCTGAGTGCAAAACAGGAAACAGTGACGGCGTTAGGGGCCAAATAAGAAGCAGTTTTACAAGTTAAACTAGCAGTTAAAGACTAATGAAAGATTCCAGGAAGTAATAGAAATACTTGTAGTGTGCAGGAACATGTAAATGAATCACCTGTAGATGTGCAGCACGGTAGCATCTTATACAGGGATGGACTGATATGAGTTTTGGTCAAACCTAGCCATGTCTTTGAATGGTTGACAGTGGTTGTTTACTAAGCTATCAGTGGAGTTATGTGATGATCGACGTCCGTTAGTCCATCTGTTAAGGCCTCAAATCTTCCACTGAAACCAGAGAACAGTTGATAATGATTGCTGACGTTCTGAATGATCTAAAAATTGTTTTATTAAACAATCGATCTGTTAAATGTCTATCAGAAATCTCCAAATGTCTCGTTTCATCCAAATAAATGCAATTCTGAATGATTTAACACAAAGAAAAGCTGCAAATCTTAAACTAAAACCAGAGGATAGTTCATAATTCTGAGAAAACGTGAAGAATAAACGCCAGAGACCTCCGCAAATTAAATTCAGATAAAAAAAGTAATTTTTACATTTTGCTTCACGATCAGCGTCCGTCTGTCTGTCTGTCTGTCAGCAACATCACTCAAAAACAGACCAACAGATTCAGATGAAATTTTCAGTGAAGCTCAGAAATGACTCAAGGACCAAGTGATCAGATTCTGGCAGTGATGCAGCTTATAGTCTGGATCCATGGATTAGTTAAAGATTTCTGTATCGTTGCCAGATAGCAGCACGGCGTCACTGTAACCATGACAACCAGTGAACACTACATCAGCTGATTGTGATCCTACTACAAATCCACCTCTGAGGACTTATCAGGACTTATCCATCAGAAATGATCCAAGGAACAGCTGATTAAACTGTGGGGGTGTTTCTGAGTCCCATCAGTTCCTGCTACATATTTAGGTCACGTGATCCGGTATCCGTACATAACGTACACATGCAGAACACACGCCTGTGCTCAGAGGAAGGTGATTTAGTTTGTGGGTACATCTATATTAAATGGACACATTCTATGTTGCTGTGATTTCTGATCATCAATAACTAATAAACTAATGCTGCATTTCTGACATATGGGGGAATGAGCAGCCTTGGAGGAGGACTGATCTCTGAGGGCTTTTCTTGTTTTAAAAATGGGACAATTTGTATTAATGAACATTTACAGATAAATGTGAGAGATTATAGCAGGTTAAAAAATGTTAAAAATACAAATAGCATAAAAATATAACTGAGAAAAGACATAGAAACAAGCAACAACTCGTTGTGTGCACACACAGACAGAAGCTGGGGACCAAACCAAGCTACCAAGCAATAATAAAACAACATTTACACATGATTATATTACAAAAACCCCTTGTTGCTGTTGCACATGATAACACTGCATGTTTCTCTTAGTCACTATTGCACATATCCCTGTCTTCATTACACATAATTACACTACACATAACCCTTTGTTTGGGCTTGTTTCTATCCCAACACCTGGCATCCCTGACCATAAAATGCAAAATAGAAATAAGAGTGATTGAAATAATCAGTTTGTCTCCTGCTGTTCTGTTTTCTTAATCTTTAACGGTTTTCTCATTTTTATTGCACACTAAGGTCCATATTTAAATCATTAATTGCTGTTTTCCATATTCTATTACAGGTTGATCTGTGACTGCTTGTTAACTTAGCTGCTAGCTGTTAGCATAGCGTTGGCCTCTGTGAGAGACCCTAACCTCCTGGCTTGTGTTTGTTGTTCAGTTTGTTTGAGAGATGTTTCTGAGACCACAGAGTGAAACAAATGTGAGCTAAAGTACTTAATTTATCAATAATCAGTCAATAAAAATGCTGATAATGATCATATGTAAACAACCTGAATGTGCAAGATATTAATCCTTTTTATGGGAGAGGAGCAGTGAAATATTCCTGCTATAGAATTATAATATAGTGCTAATTATGTGTATTTTTCATGAATAAATTCTGGCTTTAGTCTGGGAATGACGCCAGGATTCTTCCCCCCGTGTTATTGTCGCTCTGCAGACACGTTTCTTCACACGGCCGGTTGCCGGGTGAAGTCTTTCGATTTATTTACGCATTTATTTGAGAGCTATTTCTGACCGTGGGGCAAAAAATAGCTTGACCTTTTTGGTTCAGTGATGTGTCATAGCTGGACCGGTCCAAATCTCACTCAGCGTGTCCACGGATCCAGGAATACAGCGATGGGATAAAAATAACAACAGCAGAGCAGCCAGGCAACCGCTGCAGAGCTTCTGCTGCAAACCACGACCGAAATGAAATCATAATCAGCCCAGTTCAACACTTTTACAGCCCCGTCTGCAGCTGAGTGGGCTGGAAGAACATGCAGCAATATTGTTTGATGGTATTCTCACAAGCTTATTAAAGGAAACCGAGCAAGAAGAGAAATTTCCCTCCAAGCTGCAGTTTATTGTCACGGAGAGCCTGATCGGTTTGCTGAGATGAAGCTGCTGTGGAAAATATGAGTTAAAGTCGGGGAAACACAAGTGTGAATTCACAAAGGTCATTTGAAACAGAATGAAACACGTATGAATCTGCAGAGGAAGACCTGTGGATTTGTGGTATTTGTGTTGCCTTTATCTGATCAAATACTGAAATGTTTAGACTAATTAGTCAAGATTAGCTGAATGTTTGTTGCATTGGGTGAGTTCTGAACCTCTGAGTGGCACAAATCCACCTCAATAATTTAAATGTAATTTTATTTATGTCAGTGTTGGTTACCCTTTAGTAAGTTTAACAAACATTAAGTCTGCTTTCACCATATCTGCTGCTCTTTTACATTCCTAAATGAGCTGTTCGCTTCATGTTTGATAGCTTAGCTAGCAAAAAGAGCAGGTAAACAAATGCAATCTCATTTTAATTTCATTGCTAACAGCTCATGTAGTGCTGGCAGTGATACTGAAGAAGATATTTAACATTTCTCAGCTTCTAAAACGGCAGATTTTTTTTAGGTCTGGGTTTAAAAAAACAATCTCGAAGCTCCTCACAGTGCTCCAGCTAACTAGCATAACAAGCTCATCGCTAGCTAACCTGGAAAATGTGAGTTAAAGGAAACACAAATGTGAATTCACAAAGGTGATTTAAAACACAACACAACTTACTTGACTCTACAGCTAGACCTGTCGATTTGTGTCATTTTTTATGTAATGAAATCCAAAAATGTTGAGCTGATGTCAGATTTATGCTAATTAGAAAATACTAGCCAAATTTTTTTGCTGTTTAGTGTCAATCCTGAAGATCTGAGTGACAGAAAAACTTCAATTTCTGCAGTCAAAAATGATTTGATATGTTTATTTTAGTCTTAACAAATATTATTAAGTCTGTTTTGGATGTAAATTCTTCACTTTTAGCCTTCGAGACTCTGGATGAGCTGTTAGCTTCTTGTCTGGTACCAAAAACAGCACGTAAACAAATGCAATGTCATTTCTTTGCTAACAGCTCATGTAATGCTGGCAGTGATACTGAAGAAGATATTTAGCATTTCTCAGCCTCCAAAATGGCAGATTTTTTTTAGTTCTGAGTTAAAAACAACAACCTCTACGCTCCTGTGTAAGCTAAATTTCTTTGCTAACAGCTCATGCGATGCTGAAGAAAATATTTTGCACTTCCCAGCTTCAAAAATGACTTTTTTTCATAGTTTTATGTACAAAAAGTCAGCTGTTCACAGTACTTCAGCTAACTAGCATACCTAGCCTCATAGTTAGCCAGCCTGCTAGAATGAAATTATCTGGAAAGTCCATATTTTCTGATGATATTTTCACATGAATTTATTGAGCAAGTCGTTCGTAAAAGACTAAAAACGTGAGGATAAAACTGAAGAGGGAGAACTTGATGGGAATGAAACGTATTTAAAGCTTGTAGTTAGCCTGGTTTGTGGATAAATTAGCTTTTTCACAGATATTAATTACTGCTTTATTCAAATGAGAGTGAAAATAACATGTTTTGATTGGCTGAATGCAAATGAGTTGTAGCTGGACAGGTAACCAATGACAGGACAGATGACCTCATGCTGCTTCTGGTCAAACTGGGATCATGTGATAATGTGATATGTGCAGAAAGCATACGAACATATAAGCATATAGAAGCTTTAAGGCTCCGCCATATCAAAGTCTAGGTTTGAAAGCTGTATGTTGTTTTAGTTCATTCATACAAACTTCATCATTTCATTTTCTACAGTTTCAAGTAATAAACACACAGAAAACCTCAGTTTAGGCAAAAACAACCACAAATTTCTGCTCTGGAGTCCCTTAGGAGGTAATCCAGTCATGCCAGTACCATTATTACTACTACTAATAATAATAACAATTGGACACTCATATTTGTCTGAGTATTTGGTGAAACTGTAAAAATAAAGAATACAGATAGGAAAAAATATAATAAGCACTTTTCCCCTATATAGTTTAAGATTGTTCAATTAATATTTTTTAAATTTACTGTTTGTTTACAGATCGTCCCTGATAACAAATTAAATGCCTAAAAATGTAGTAATTTACAGTTAACAAAATAAAAGGTTCAAACTGTACAAAATGTTCACATCAAAAATATATATATTAAAAAATAATTTGTTCTTCTGACCATTTAGTTTTTAAATTATCTATCTATCTATACATGCTACCTTGTCATTCAATAGTTTTTATTTGATTATTTTCTACATCATAGATTAATACTGAAGACATGAAAACTATAAAAGAATAAATGTGGAATTATGTTGTAAACAGAAAGTGTCAATCTTCAGTATTACTCTACAATGTAGAAAATAATACATAAAAAGCACTGAATAAGAATACTGGTAGTGTGCTGATAAAACACATATTTTGTTATTTCCCTGTTTCTGCAGTTCTACAATGTTCCATTATTCCATGTTTAAAGTATTTTCTTCCACCATTTGCTGCCAGGTTTTCACCATTTTTTGACCTGTTTTTTTTTTACAGTGCAAGTTTTTTGATGCTTTGTGTTTATTTTTCTTCTCGGTTTTGGTCTCAAGAGAAATAATATTCCATCTATCAGATGTGATTTATTCGCTGTAAATGACTAAATAAACGTTCACCTGATCAGGCTTCAGATCTGGGTTTATTTTAGGATTTATTCTTCTTATTTTCTACCTGAGGAACCAGAATCCTCGCGGTTTAACACCTATCTCTGCCTCCTGCTCGGTTACTCTGTGTTTTAGGTCGCTTTTTCTCCGGATCATAAATCCTAGAAATCTCCGGAGGTTTATTTGGCTCCGGTTCATCCGTCGGTGCTGTTTGGCACCGCGGGCACCGGGCCTGCACGGAGCACGGAGAGCCGCGGTTCAGGCCCTGCTGCGGGTTTGTGATGGGGAAGCCCGGTCGGTAGTGGCGGAGGGGCACAACGTGACCTGACAACAAGGAACCTCCGGGAAAACCGTCAGTCCTAAACTATGTGCAGTCAGAGCCCGGAGGGGTCCGCCAGGGGGGACCCCGACCGGCGGCGGCAGCGGCGGCCGAGGGGAGGCGCAGTGGAGCGGGCGGGTTGAGAGCGGGCCGGTCGGCCGTCGGGAGCCCCCCTCTGTAAGGGGAGGACCCCCAGCGGCTGGGAGGCGGAGACGGGACCCCCGCTGACGTCAGTGGGCCTGTCGGTTTCCTGCAATAGAAAGTGAGAGAGACGGTGGAGCAGAACGGACCGGACCCTCCTCACCGACGGGGTCCTGCTACCGTGACACCGGCCCGACCCGCACCTGTGAGTACCGCCCCGCCGCCCCGCCGCTCGGCTCGGTCCGCGGCCGGAGCAGCAGCGCTCTGCCCCGTCTGATAGGTCGAGCTCGGGGCTGCAGCCGGAGACGGTCGGACCCGCCGGACCCGCCGTCCGGTTTGAGCCGCCGTCAACTTTCAGGCTTGGCGTTTCGGGAGCGGCTTTTGGCGCAGTGCTGTCGGTGTGCAGCCGTGAGCTCCGGTTCCGGTGCTGCTCGGTGCGCGGCTCTTTGTTGCTGCTCGCGGTGGAGCGGATCCTTCGTGTTGTGATCTATCGGAGCCGTCGGTCGGTCGGAGGTGAAGATCCCGGTCGGGCTGTTGCAGAGACGGTGAGGGGTTTTCCCAGACTCCGCCCCACTCACAGGGCGTTCACGTGTTGCAACAGGCACGGAATACGCTATTCCCACGCGTGGGTTCCGCTCACTGCGCTGTGTACAGCTCAGTCACAGCGGAGTCCGTTAATTCCTGCAGCTCCGGTCAGAGGCTTCACACCGGCCGTCCTCAGGTGAGACCGGATGCACCAGTCACCTGCTGGACCGGGTGTTTCCTCAGACAGACAGACACGCAGACAGACAGGTGAGGACTCCTCCGTGCTCGTGTTTTTGCAGGACGTGGTGCAGCAGACCCACCGTGAGATGATGATGTCATCGCTGTAGCCACATGTACCGACTGTATGAGCAGAACCTCCGGTAGTAGAGTTATGTAACGGAGCCCAGACAAAGACAGCCTCCTGGAGCTGCTGCACCGGCAGAAGATCTGGGAGGATGGAGGCAGCAGAGGGGCTGTAGACAGGTGGATGTGAGCCGTAGACAGGTGGATGTGAGCCGTAGACAGGTGGATGTGAGCCGTAGACAGGTGGATGTGAGCTATAGACAGGTGGATGTGAGCTGAAGACAGGTGGATGTGAGCCGTAGACAGGTGGATGTGAGCCGTAGACAGGTGGATGTGAGCTGTAGACAGGTGGATGTGAGCCGTAGACAGGTGGATGTGAGCCGTAGACAGACAGGTGGATGTGAGCTGTAGACAGGTGGATGTGAGCTGTAGACAGGTGGATGTGAGCTGTAGACAGGTGGATGTGAGCCGCAGACAGACAGGTGGATGTGAGCCGTAGACAGGTGGATGTGAGCCGTAGACAGACAGGTGGATGTGAGCTGTAGACAGGTGGATGTGAGCTGCAGACAGGTGGATGTGAGCCGCAGACAGACAGGTGGATGTGAGCCGTAGACAGGTGGATGTGAGCCGTAGACAGGTGGATGTGAGCTGTAGACAGACAGGTGGATGTGAGCCGTAGACAGGTGGATGTGAGCTATAGACAGGTGGATGTGAGCTGTAGACAGGTGGATGTGAGCTGTAGACAGGTGGATGTGAGCTGTAGACAGGTGGATGTGAGCCGCAGACAGACAGGTGGATGTGAGCTGAAGACAGGTGGATGTGAGCCGCAGACAGACAGGTGGATGTGAGCTGAAGACAGGTGGATGTGAGCCGCAGACAGACAGGTGGATGTGAGCCGTAGACAGGTGGATGTGAGCCGTAGACAGGTGGATGTGAGCCGTAGACAGGTGGATGTGAGCCGTAGACAGGTGGATGTGAGCCGTAGACAGGTGGATGTGAGCTGTAGACAGGTGGATGTGAGCTGCAGACAGGTGGATGTGAGCCGCAGACAGACAGGTGGATGTGAGCCGTAGACAGGTGGATGTGAGCCGTAGACAGGTGGATGTGAGCTGTAGACAGGTGGATGTGAGCCGTAGACAGGTAGATGTGAGCCGTAGACAGGTAGATGTGAGCCGTAGACAGGTAGATGTGAGCCGTAGACAGGTGGATGTGAGCTGTAGACAGGTGGATGTGAGCTGTAGACAGGTGGATGTGAGCCGCAGACAGGTGGATGTGAGCCGTAGACAGGTGGATGTGAGCTGTAGACAGGTAGATGTGAGCTGTAGACAGGTAGATGTGAGCTGTAGACAGGTGGATGTGAGCTGTAGACAGGTGGATGTGAGCTGTAGACAGGTGGATGTGAGCCGCAGACAGGTGGATGTGAGCTGTAGACAGGTGGATGTGAGCTGTAGACAGGTAGATGTGAGCTGTAGACAGACAGGTGGATGTGAGCCGTAGACAGGTGGATGTGAGCCGTAGACAGACAGGTAGATGTGAGCTGTAGACAGGTAGATGTGAGCTGTAGACAGGTAGATGTGAGCTGTAGACAGACAGGTGGATCTGGGGTCTCCAGGATGCTGGTGTGAGGTTCTGTCAGGGAGGAAACGGTGATTCTGGGCTCAGACTAACTCCTGGTTCCTGCCATCCTCGGACCTTGTTGTTGCTGTCT
The DNA here is from genome assembly GCF_021347895.1 of Acanthochromis polyacanthus. Classification (NCBI taxonomy): domain Eukaryota; kingdom Metazoa; phylum Chordata; class Actinopteri; family Pomacentridae; genus Acanthochromis; species Acanthochromis polyacanthus. The sequence continues at coordinate 2,619,506 of NC_067123.1, forward strand.
GTCAGTTTCAGCGATGCTCCACCTCAGGATCAGACAGCAGCTCTGCAGAGGTTGGACAGATGTGAGGAAGGTCCGGCCTCGTCCACCTGTTGGAGGATCTGGATCTAATAGTGTGTGTTTATGTGTTTTCCTGCAGATGCATCCGGACCAAGGCTCAGGAGTCGACTCTCCTCAAGGTTAAATCGCTCTTTTCCCAAGATGCACCTGTGAGCTGAGGCGGAAAGATGCCGCGCACCAAACAGAACCACCCTAAGAATCTGAAAGGTGAGTTGATGAGCTGCAGCTTCATGAACCCTCTGAGCCCCCGGAGCTTCTTTATGCTGCTCACATTCAGTTTTTATTCACCGTGGTTCAAAACAACAGGACTGGAGCTCAGAGTTACCGTCTGTTTTAGAACCGTTGAAATCATAAACAAAAGAGCAAAACAGATATAATAATAACTTTATGTATGCAGCATCATGTCCTAGTGTGACTGTTCTGCTTCCAGCTGCACACATCACTGCAAATACACAAAATAAGACTCTAAATGTGTTCACAATGACATAAATCTAGATAATAATGACCCAAAATAGTCCAAAATGACTAAAACTTTTCTAAAATTACAAAAGTTTGTCTAAATTGTGTCTGGAATGAGGTGAAATCCGTCCAAAATGACTTTAGTTTATCCAAAAGTGATCCAAAATGGCAGAAAAAGACTCAAATGTGTCCAAAATAATCACCAAAGTGTTCTCAGACTGACTCAAAATGAGTCTAAAAAGACACAAATTTGGTCCAAAGCATTTTTCTAAATGTCCCAAATGACTAAAACTGATCCAGAATTCCTAAAATGTGTCAAAAATTAGGTGAAATCCATCCAAAATGACTAAAACTTGTTCAAAATGCATAAAACATTGTCCAGAATGACCCAAAATTAGTCCAAAACTTGCAAAAACAACATGTCATTGTGTTCAAATACACAAAACTAGACTCTAAATGTGTCCACAGTGACAGAAATCTGGTCAACAATGACCCACAAATAGTCCAGAAAGACCAGAACTTTTCTAATTCTTTCCTAAAATTTGTCTAAACTGTGTCTGGAATGAGGTGAAATCCGTCCAAAATGGCTCAGGTTTATCAAAATGACAGAAAATGACTCACGTGTCCAAAATAATCACCACAGTGTTTTCACAATGACTCAAAATGAGTCTAAAAAGACATAAATCTGGTCAAAAACATTTTTCTAAATGTTCCAAATGACTAAAACTGATCCAAAATTCCTAAAATGTGACAAAAAATTACGTGAAATCTGTTCAAAATGCATGAAAAATTGTCCACAATGACCCAAAATTAGTTCAAAATGTGCAAATAGAAGAAAGACGGTCCTTTTGTTCTGTTCTGCTTCCAGCTGCTCACATCACTGCAAAAACACCAAACTAGACTCTAAATGTGTCCACAGTGACAGAACTCTGACCAAAGTGTTTTTCTAAACTTCCTAAATGACCGAAACTGATCTAGAATTCCTAAAATGTTCAAAAATCTGTCCAGAATTACTGACGTTTATCCAGAATTGATCCAAAATGACAGAAAAAGTCTAAATGACATCAAAACATGAAACACAGACGATAAAACAAACTGTAGACGAGTCAGAGCAGCCCGTTACAGCACAATGATGAGAATTAAATGAAGAATTAGATAAATTAGCAAACAAAGAAACTAGGAAGTCTGAAGACTGATATAGAATGATAGAATTAGAGAGACGACGTCACACTGAAGAACCAGGCGGCTAAAAGTGGAATAAAACCAGAGAGAACGTCTGAACTAAACAGAATAAAACACTAAAGGTGGAATAAAACCAGAGAGAACGTCTGAAATAAACAGAATAAAACACTAAAAGTGGAATAAAACCAGAGAGAACGTCTGAACTAAACAGAATAAAACACTAAAGGTGGAATAAACCAGAGAGAACGTCTGAAATAAACAGAATAAAACACTAAAAGTGGAATAAAACCAGAGAGAACGTCTGAACTAAACAGAATAAAACACTAAAGGTGGAATAAAACCAGAGAGAACGTCTGAAATAAACAGAATAAAACACTAAAAGTGGAATAAAACCAGAGAGAACGTCTGAACTAAACAGAATAAAACACTAAAGGTGGAATAAAACCAGAGAGAACGTCTGAAATAAACAGAATAAAACACTAAAAGTGGAATAAAACCAGAGAGAACGTCTGAACTAAACAGAATAAAACACTAAAAGTGGAATAAAACCAGAGAGAACGTCTGAACTAAACAGAATAAAACACTAAAAGTGGAATAAAACCAGAGAGAACATCTGAACTAAACAGAATAAAACACTAAAGGTGGAATAAAACCAGAGAGAACGTCTGAAATAAACAGAATAAACACTAAAAAGTGGAATAAAACCAGAGAGAACGTCTGAAATAAACAGAATAAAACACTAAAAAGTGGAATAAAACCAGAGAGAACGTCTGAGCTAAACAGAATAAAACACTAAAGGTGGAATAAAACCAGAGAGAACGTCTGAGCTAAACAGAATAAAACACTAAAGGTGGAATAAAACCAGAGAGAACGTCTGAGCTAAACAGAATAAAACGCTAAAGGTGGAATAAAACCAGAGAGAACATCTGAAATAAACAGAATAAAACACTAAAGGTGGAATAAAACCAGAGAGAACGTCTGAAATAAACAGAATAAAACACTAAAAAGTGGAATAAAACCAGAGAGAACGTCTGAGCTAAACAGAATAAAACACTAAAGGTGGAATAAAACCAGAGAGAACGTCTGAGCTAAACAGAATAAAACACTAAAGGTGGAATAAAACCAGAGAGAACGTCTGAGCTAAACAGAATAAAACGCTAAAGGTGGAATAAAACCAGAGAGAACATCTGAAATAAACAGAATAAAACGCTAAAAGTGGAATAAAACCAGAGAGAACGTCTGAACTAAACAGAATAAAACACTAAAGGTGGAATAAAACCAGAGAGAACATCTGAACTAAACAGAATAAAACACTAAAAGTGGAATAAAACCAGAGAGAACGTCTGAACTAAACAGAATAAAACACTAAAACTCCTCATTCAGGAAAGGTTGAATGTTCTTCATTATTTTACACAAAAAGAAGAAAACTGCTGTTAGCGTGTCCAATCTAAAACCTCCAAAGTCCTCAGTCGTCTACACGTCCTGCAGTTCAGCCTAAACGTCCTGAAGGTTCATCACAGCTCATCTGATCCGTCTCCATGGTGACGGCAAACAGAGCAGAGCTTTGTAGTTTCAGTGACTTTATTTACATGACGTGGCTTTGACGTGTTCTGGGCTTCACAGGGTTCACAGAAGTCTGCTGGATTTGTTGGTTCTGAGAGGAAACGTTTGGCTGCTTGTGCTGACCACAGAGCAGATGGCTCGAATAGATAGTTCTGCTGTTTTACAGATGATTCAAGTATAGTGAAAAAAGTAAAGTGAGATCCTCTGCAGGTTGTTTCCACGGCAGAATATCCTCGTTGATCCGATGTTTTTAGTCTTAAATCTGCTCCTGGATGTTTGCTTCTGTTCATGGAATCAGTTTGTTGTTTCCTCCAAACACTGTCGCTGTGTTCGGCCTTTTTCTGGCCTTTACGATTGTTTAATGTGTGTTTTTAGTCGCCTGATGTCTTTTCTTGGCTGTTTTTGCGTCTTTGAAGATGTTTTCTTCAGGTTTTTTTAAGTTACTGAGGTCGTTTTTGTCAATTTAAAGTGTTTTTTTGTCATTGCATTTGCAGTTATTTACATTGTAAGGTGACCTTTGGAGTTGTTTTGTGTCTTGGAAGTCATTTTTTAGTTTGTGTTTTTTGTCAGATGTCTTTTCTTGGTTGTTTTTGTGTCTTTTCTTGGTTGTTTTTGTGTCTTTGAGGTTGTTTTTGTGTCTTTTCTTGGTTGTTTTTGTGTCTTTTCTTGGTTGTTTTTGTGTCTTCTTGGTTGTTTTTGTGTCGTTTCTTGGTTGTTTTTGTGTCTTCTTGGTTGTTTTGTGTCGTTTCTTGGTTGTTTTTGTGTCTTTTTGAGGTTGTTTTTGTGTCGTTTCTTGGTTGTTTTTGTGTCTTCTTGAGGTTGTTTTTGTGTCTTTTTGAGGTTGTTTTTGTGTCTTCTTGAGGTTGTTTTTGTGTCTTTTTGAGGTTGTTTTTGTGTCGTTTCTTGGTTGTTTTTGTGTCTTTTTGAGGTTGTTTTTGTGTAGTTTCTTGGTTGTTTTTGTGTCTTCTTGAGGTTGTTTTTGTGTCTTTTCTTGGTTGTTTTTGTGTCTTTTCTTGGTTGTTTTTGTGTCTTTTTGAGGTTGTTTTTGTGTCTTTTTGAGGTTGTTTTTGTGTATTTTCTTGGTTGTTTTTGTGTCTTCTTGAGGTTGTTTTTGTGTCTTTTTGAGGTTGTTTTTGTGTCTTCTTGAGGTTGTTTTTGTGTCTTTTTGAGGTTGTTTTTGTGTCTTCTTGGTTGTTTTTGTGTCTTTTTGAGGTTGTTTTTGTGTAGTTTCTTGGTTGTTTTTGTGTCTTCTTGAGGTTGTTTTTGTGTCTTTTCTTGGTTGTTTTTGTGTCTTTTCTTGGTTGTTTTTGTGTCTTTTTGAGGTTGTTTTTGTGTCTTTTTGAGGTTGTTTTTGTGTATTTTCTTGGTTGTTTTTGTGTCGTTTCTTGGTTGATTTGTGTCTTTTCTTGGTTGTTTTTGTGTCTTTTTGAGGTTGTTTTTGTGTCTTTTTGAGGTTGTTTTTGTGTCTTCTTGGTTGTTTTGTGTCTTTTCTTGGTTGTTTTTGTGTCTTCTTGGTTGTTTTTGTGTCTTTTCTTGGTTGATTTGTGTCTTTTCTTGGTTGATTTGTGTCTTTTCTTGGTTGTTTTTGTGTCTTTTTGAGGTTGTTTTTGTGTCTTTTCTTGGTTGTTTTTGTGTCTTTTCTTGGTTGTTTTGTGTCTTTTCTTGGTTGATTTGTGTCTTTTTGAGGTTGTTTTTGTGTCTTTTTGAGGTTGTTTTTGTGTATTTTCTTGGTTGTTTTTGTGTCTTCTTGGTTGTTTTTGTGTCTTTTCTTGGTTGTTTTTGTGTCTTTTGAGGTTGTTTTTGTGTAGTTTCTTGGTTGTTTTTGTGTCTTCTTGAGGTTGTTTTTGTGTCTTTTTGAGGTTGTTTTTGTGTCTTCTTGAGGTTGTTTTTGTGTCTTTTTGAGGTTGTTTTTGTGTCTTCTTGTTGTTTTTGTGTATTTTCTTGGTTGTTTTTGTGTCTTCTTGGTTGTTTTTGTGTCTTTTCTTGGTTGTTTTTGTGTCTTTTTGAGGTTGTTTTTGTGTCGTTTCTTGGTTGTTTTTGTGTCTTCTTGAGGTTGTTTTTGTGTCTTTTTGAGGTTGTTTTGTGTCTTCTTGAGGTTGTTTTTGTGTCTTTTTGAGGTTGTTTTTGTGTCTTCTTGGTTGTTTTTGTGTCTTTTTGAGGTTGTTTTTGTGTAGTTTCTTGGTTGTTTTTGTGTCTTCTTGAGGTTGTTTTGTGTCTTTTCTTGGTTGTTTTTGTGTCTTTTTGAGGTTGTTTTTGTGTCTTTTTGAGGTTGTTTTTGTGTATTTTCTTGGTTGTTTTTGTGTCGTTTCTTGGTTGATTTGTGTCTTTTCTTGGTTGTTTTTGTGTCTTTTCTTGGTTGTTTTTGTGTCTTTTTGAGGTTGTTTTTGTGTCTTCTTGGTTGTTTTTGTGTCTTTTCTTGGTTGTTTTTGTGTCTTCTTGGTTGTTTTTGTGTCTTTTCTTGGTTGATTTGTGTCTTTTCTTGGTTGTTTTTGTGTCTTTTTGAGGTTGTTTTTGTGTCTTCTTGGTTGTTTTGTGTCTTTTCTTGGTTGTTTTTGTGTCTTTTCTTGGTTGATTTGTGTCTTTTTGAGGTTGTTTTTGTGTCTTTTGAGGTTGTTTTTGTGTATTTTCTTGGTTGTTTTTGTGTCTTCTTGGTTGTTTTTGTGTCTTTTCTTGGTTGTTTTTGTGTCTTTTTGAGGTTGTTTTTGTGTCTTTTTGAGGTTGTTTTTGTGTCTTTTTGAGGTTGTTTTTGTGTCTTCTTGGATGTTTTTGTGTCTTTCTTGGTTGTTTTTGTGTCTTTTCTTGGTTGTTTTGTGTCTTCTTGGTTGTTTTTGTGTCTTTTGAGGTTGTTTTTGTGTCTTTTCTTGGTTGTTTTTGTGTCTTTTGAGGTTGTTTTTGTGTCTTTTCTTGGTTGTTTTTGTGTCTTTTCTTGGTTGTTTTTGTGTCTTTTCTTGGTTGTTTTTGTGTCTTCTTGGTTGTTTTGTGTCTTTTGAGGTTGTTTTTGTGTCTTTTCTTGGTTGTTTTTGTGTCTTTTGAGGTTGTTTTTGTGTCTTTTCTTGGTTGTTTTTGTGTCTTTTCTTGGTTGTTTTTGTGTCTTTTGAGGTTGTTTTTGTGTCTTTTGAGGTTGTTTTTATGTCTTTTCTTGGTTGTTTTTGTGTCTTTTGAGGTTGTTTTTTTGTCTTTTTGAGGTTGTTTTTGTGTCTTTTATTGGTTGTTTTTGTGTCTTCTTGGTTGTTTTTGTCTATTTTCTTGGTTGTTTTTGTGTCTTCTTGGTTGTTTTTGTGTCTTCTTGGTTGTTTTTGTGTCTTTTCTTGGTTGTTTTTGTGTCTTCTTGGTTGTTTTTGTGTCTTTTCTTGGTTGTTTTTGTGTCTTGGTTGTTTTCTGCATCTTTGTAGTCATATTCTGCCTCTTTAGGTTGTTTTATGTCTTGAAAGTCATTTTTTGCCAGTGTGGATGGCATTTTTGTGTTCTAAGTTGCCTGATGTCGTTTTGTAGGTTTTTTTTGTATCTTTGTAGACGTTTTCTGGCTCTTTAGGTTGTTTGGTGTCTTTGGAGAGCTGTTTTTTGTGTTCTAAGTTGCCTGATGTCTTGTCTTGGTTGCTTGTGTGTCTTTGAGGTTGTTTTCTGCATCTTTGCAGTCATTTCCAGATTCTTTAGGTTGTTTTATGTCATTGAGGACATTTCTTTTGTCAGTTTAAAGTGTTTTTGTCATGGCAATCACAATTATTTGCACTGTACGGTGTCTTTTGTAGCTGTTTTTGTGTCTTTTTGAAGCAGTTTTCTGTATCTTCAGTAAATATTCTCGTTGGTTTGATGAATTACGGATAAATCCTGACTTTTTAGACACTCCGTTCTGTTCATGGAGGAGCTTCAGAGTGGAATCAGTTTGCTGTTTCCTCCATTTGCTGCTGTGTTTGGCTGTCGTTGTTGTTGGTTCACTTCATGGTTTCAGACTGACTGAAGTTGGTTTCGTTCTGTGACGTGATGACACTGGATTGGTATTTTTGTTGCACAAACAGTTTGTGACAAACACAACAAACGGAGCAGCTCTTCCTCTGCTGTCATTGTTTCTGTGGAACGTCTCCATGAGTGAATGCTGTCATTTATGCTCTGTTGTTGTGTTTCTGCTTTCTCTACATGCTTTATGTGTGGATCTGCACCAGCATTCAAACGTTATAGAAATGTCCTTATTTCTGAAAGAAAAGCAGTTTTATTTTCAATGCAAATCACCTTAAATAAATGATAAATCCAGTGCAGACATTGTTAGGTACCTCTGTACCCCATAGGGGTACAGAGGAACATTTCCAGCAACCATCACTCCTGTGTTCTAATGCTACATTGTGCTAGCTAATGGTGCTGAAAGGCTCACTGATGGTTACAAAACCCTTGTTCAGTTATGTTAGCACATGGATAAAAGTGGGAGTTTTACTGGAAAACATGGAATTATCTGGATGACCCCAAACTTTAGAACAGTAAATACCGTAAATGCTGTCAGTGACACGAGGAGCAGAAGTGTTTTTTTAGCGTCCTTTCTGCTTAAACAGAGGAAAAAGAAGAACTGAGCTGCTGCTGGACACAGATGTAGAATTTAAGGAGAATATTCTGTAAATTGAACCTAAATACAGACAGCTGTACTGTTAAATGAGTCAGGTTGTGTTTATTTCCTCTCCTCAGTCCTGCGTCTCTCTGTGGTGGTTTGGTTTGAAACATCATCCAGAGTTTGTGTTACCAGCCTGCACATTCATTCAATAATCATCATTTATTCTAATACATCACCTCTGCTTGTGCAGACAGACACTAGTGGAACGTATTCATCTGTCCATCAGGTTCTCTGTTTCGTCTTTCAGTGTAAACATAAAAACTCAGGTCTGGTGTTGTGTTGTGAGCAGACAGATGCAAAAACAAAAACATGTTTGTCTCTTTTCTACTCCATGGAAACTCTTAAACTGAAACCTCTAAAAACTCATCTTTGTGTCTTAAAGTTACATTCTTCCCTTTAGAATAATCTTGTAAGACTTTTTTATTGCTTAGATGACTCTGCTGTGGCTTTTCCTACATTTTCAGTAAGTTCTCGTTCTATTTGACTGAAAGCGTGTCAGATTAGACTTCACCTCCTTGTTCTGTTATAAAACAACTGAAAACTTGCATTGTGCTGCATTAAACCGTGTCCAGAATGTGGCTTTTTGTTGAAGGATCTTCATGATTCATCGACTGGCTGTAAATGAGTCATTTAAACTACCGAGTAAGAAGGTCAAAGTTTCAATCAGAACTGCTCATTGAGAACCTTTGTGGTGCTGCTGGGTTGTTAGAATTGTGATTATTGTGGATGCTGACGTGGTTTTTGGTATCTGTGAGGGTTTAGCCGGCAGTGGGCACCAAGACAGAGACTTCTGAGGAGGTTGATGACCTCCAACCAGAGCCTGTCTGTAGAAGACCAGCCTCTGTACCTCTATGGAGATATTCCATTAAAAATCAGCCGTTTCTATGTAGAATAGTCATTTACCACATTAACTATGTCTACACTGGATTTATCATTCATTTAATGGTATCTTCATTGAAGAGAAAAGCTTTTCATTCAGAAATAAGGACGTTTCTAAGTGACTCCAAACTTTTAAATGGTAGTGTAGTAAAATACAGTAAAAAATAAAAAAAATAGAGTAAAAATATAGAAAATATTTAATAAAAACACAATAATAAATCTCGATAAAATATTGTAAAAATACAGTAAAAATACAGAAAAAATACAGTTAAAGCATAATAAAAATACAGTAAAATATAATCCAAATATTAAAAAATACTGTCAAAATATTTTTAAAAATACAGTAAAAAATAGTAAAAATCCCATAAAACATAGTAAAAATACAGAAAAAATATATCGTAAAAATGCAGTAAAAATCTCTTAAAAATACGGTAAAAATCTGACAAAACACAATGAAAAATAAAGTAAAGAAAATAGCTAAAATATGATAAAAAATACAGTAAAAAATACAGTAAAAATCTAATAAAAATACAGTAAAAATATAATCCAAACATTAAAAAATACTGTAAAAATATAGTTAAAAATACAGTAAAAAAATATAGTAAAAATCCCGTAAAACATAGTAAAAATACAGTAAAAATCTGACAAAACACAATGAAAAATAAAGTAAAAAAATAGCTAAAGTATGATAAAAAAATACAGTAAAAATCTAATAAAACTACAGTAAAAATCTAATAAAAATACAATAAAAATCTTGCAAACATACAGTGAAAATATAGTAAAAATATACACTATCGTTCAAAAGTTTGGGGTCACCCAGACAATTTCATTACAATTTCAGCTAGAACAGTCATTTACCACATGAATGTCTGCACTGGATTTATTATTAATATAATGTTGTTTTCTTTGGAAAAAATCTGCTTTTCTTTCGTAATAAGGACGTTTCTCAGTGACCATAAGCCTTTGAACGGCAGTGTAAACCTCCACCAGCTGCTCCTCCTCTGCTCTAAATACTTTTATTTTCTGTTGTTATGGTTGAAGACAAACTTCAGGTTCATGTTTCTCTGCGTTAGTTTTCAGTGTTTCCTGCTCACGGCCAAACGTTTGTGGTTTCAGAGTCTTTCTAAATATAGAACAACCCTGACAGGAATCTATTCACCATCTACACAAACAGAAGAATTTATCAGCATGTTTAGTTTTTATTTCTCTGCTCCCACGCTTCACATTTTCCTGCTGTGCCATTAATAAAGACTTATTTAAAGCTGCTAACTCGAGGGATTGTGATGCTGATTTCTGGTTTTAAACTGAGAGTTTCTTGTTTCTGAGCAGCAGGACGTCACACTGACCTGTTAGTGTCACGTGTTTCATATCAGACAGCTTGTTTTCTTCTTCTCAGCTCATTAAATATAAAATAATCGGTCGTCAGTTAGTTTCTGACAGCTGCAGTGGATGAAAAGTCTCCGTCAGCGTCTGTATTCTGTAGATTTTCACATGAAAGCAGCTCAGTACTGACTTTACTGCTGGAGGAATTCTGACTCTGAACATCGTTTTATGTCTTTAAAGTCGCATTCTGTCACTTTAAAATGTGCTTTTAGTTGTTTTTGATGTTGTCCAAAGTAGTTTGTGGTTGTTTTTGTGTCTTTTTGAGGTACTTTTCTGTATCTTTGTAGTCGTATTCCAGCTCTTAAGGTTGTTTTAAGTCTTCAAAGTCATTTTTTTACCAATGTGAAGTGTGTTTTTTGTCATTTTTCTGTGTTGTCTGATGTCATGTTGTAGGTTTGTGGCTCTTTGTGGTTGCTTTCTACGTGTTTGTAGACATTTCCTTTTGTGTCTTTGAGGTAATTTTTTAGCTTGTGTTTTTGTCAGACGTCTTTCTTTGGTTGTTTTTGTGTTTTTTTCAAGATTTTCTGGATCTTTGAAGTCATTTTTTGGCTGTTTTACATCTGATTGCTATTTCTGGTGTTGTAAGTTATCTGATGTCTTTTTGTAGTTTTTTTTTGTATCTTTGTTGTTGTTTTCTGGCTCTTTAGGTCTTTGAAGACTTGGAATAAACTCTGTTTTGTAGAGCTCTAGACATTAGCATAAATACAGTATACTTTTTGTGATTTGCAACAAAATTAGAGACACTACAAACATTCTCTGTGCTTTTCTGACATTTTCTGAGCATTAAGGATGTTTTATGTGTTTTAATTTCATTGTTTTGTCAATTTGAAGTGAGATTTGAGTCTTTTTGTGAGGACTTTATTTGGGTGGATTATTATAAAGTTTAACAGGAAACCAATGGCAAACATCACTGACATTACAAATGTTTTCTGTCTTTGTGCATTTAGTTGTTTTTGTGTTGTTTTTTTTTTTTATGTCTGATGTCTGTAGTTGTTAATGTGTCTGTTTTAGGTCACTAAAGTCATATTTTGTCAATTTAAAGTGTGTTTTGTGACGTCATCGCAATTATTTGCACTGTAAGGTGTCTTTTGTAGTTGTTTTGGGGTCTTTTTCAGGTAGTTTTCTGTATCTTTGTAGACATGTTCCAGCTCTTTAGGTTGTTTTAGGTCTTAAAAGTCATTTTTAGCAGTGTGATTGTTTTGGGTTCTACGTTGTCTGATGTCTTTTTATATCTTTGTTGTCGTTTTCAGACTCTTCAGGTTGTTTGGTGTCTTTGAAGTCATTTTTTAGTTTGTGTTTTTCGTCAGACGTCTTTTCTTGGTTGTTTTTATGTCTTTTTGAGGCTGTTTTCTGTATCTTTGTACTAATTTTCAAACTCTTCAGGTTGTTTGGTGTCTTTGAAGTCATTTTTTAGTTTGTGTTTTTCGTCAGACGTCTTTTCTTGGTTGTTTTTGTGTCTTTTTGAGGCTGTTCTCTGTATCTTTGTACTAATTTTCAAACTCTTCAGGTTGTTTGGTGTCTTTGAAGTCATTTTTTAGTTTGTGTTTTTCGTCAGACGTCTTTTCTTGGTTGTTTTTATGTCTTTTTGAGGCTGTTCTCTGTATCTTTGTACTAATTTTCAAACTCTTCAGGTTGTTTGGTGTCTTTGAAGTCATTTTTTAGTTTGTGTTTTTCGTCAGACGTCTTTTCTTGGTTGTTTTTATGTCTTTTTGAGGCTGTTTTCTGTATCTTTGTACTAATTTTCAAACTCTTCAGGTTGTTTGGTGTCTTTGAAGTCATTTTTTAGTTTGTGTTTTTCGTCAGACGTCTTTTCTTGGTTGTTTTTGTGTCTTTTTGAGGCTGTTCTCTGTATCTTTGTACTAATTTTCAAACTCTTCAGGTTGTTTGGTGTCTTTGAAGTCATTTTTTAGTTTGTGTTTTTCGTCAGACGTCTTTTCTTGGTTGTTTTTATGTCTTTTTGAGGCTGTTCTCTGTATCTTTGTACTAATTTTCAAACTCTTCAGGTTGTTTCGTGTCTTTGAAGTCATTTTTTAGTTTGTGTTATTCGTCAGACGTCTTTTCTTGGTTGTTTTTTGTCCCTTTGAGGCTGTTCTCTGTATCTTTGTTGTCATTTTCTGACTCTTCAGGTTGTTTGGTGTCTTTGAAGTCATTTTTTAGTTTTGTGTTTTTCGTGAGACGTCTTTTCTTGGTTGTTTTTGTGTCTTTTTGAGGCTGTTCTCTGTATCTTTGTACTAATTTTCAAACTCTTCAGGTTGTTTGGTGTCTTTGAAGTCATTTTTTAGTTTGTGTTTTTCGTCAGACGTCTTTTCTTGGTTGTTTTTGTGTCTTTTTGAGGCTGTTCTCTGTATCTTTGTACTAATTTTCAAACTCTTCAGGTTGTTTCGTGTCTTTGAAGTCATTTTTTAGTTTGTGTTTTTCGTCAGACGTCTTTTCTTGGTTGTTTTTTGTCCCTTTGAGGCTGTTCTCTGTATCTTTGTTGTCATTTTCTGACTCTTCAGGTTGTTTGGTGTTGGCTCTGTTCTATAGAGTTTAAATGCGACAGCAGATTGTTGATTTTACACTAAAACTGTCGCTTCACTTTCACTTCCTGTCTGCTGCCTGCTAATGAACATGGAGGCTGTCAAACTCATCATACCACCTTTATTCTTCTCGTTAAGGTGGGATTACTGTGGTGTGAAGCTCTGCTCCTGCTATAAACAGAGGATTGTGGGTTTACTTTGTGTGTCTAAATGCTCGTTTTAACACACAGAGTGTGTTTGTGCATCGTTTTCTACAGCGGCTATCGTGTGACGGAGCCAAGCGTTAGCGGCAGGCGTGAATGAAGCAGAGTCTGGTGTTTAGGAACGTGTGAACATCAGCAGATCTTTAGACTAAAACACAATAACGCACGAGGCCAACATGTTGGAGCTGAAGGAGCATATGGGAGCGCTACGGAGCCTCCGATTGGCTGCAGGGATGGCGTGTTGTGTGGAGAAGTGACAGATTTGCGTGTGGACAGACGTTAGCGCTTCACAGTTCTGCGGTTCTGCAGCGTTCCATGCTGGGTGTGAAAACTGCATCGGTGCCATCCCAGCAGTCGATCCACGCCGAGCAGCCACAGTCTGTTTGTTTATCATGACAACACTTCCTGTGTGCGTTCTTTAATGGCCACACTGGGCCAAACCGCAGAAATAATCCACAGCTAGAACAGTTCTTCAGTCCGGCCGACAGAGGACGATAGAAACGGTCCTCAGGTCTGTTTGAACGGCGACCGGTTCCTGATTTCTGCTGGAATTAGATCTGGATTCATGATGATTAGCGTCTGAACAGTTAGAAATAAGACTTAAAAAGGAGCTAAATTAGAAACCTTTGAGTTTGTGTGTTTTTAAAATAGTCTGGTCATGTCGTGTCCTTCCAGGTCTTTTTTGTGTTTTTCAAAGATGTCTCTTTGGTGTAGTTTTTCGTCTCTTTTAAATAGTTTGTGGTTATTTTATGGCTTTTGGATTCTTGATTGTGTGTTGTTATGCTGTCTGATGTCTCTTTGTTGTCATTTTGTGTCATTTTTGGGGTCCTTTCTGACTCTTTGAGGTCATTTTTTGTCTATTTTTAAGTGTGTTTTTGTTGTTGTAGTCATTTTATGCGCTGTAAGTACTATGATTCCTTGTTGGAGTTGTTTTTGTGTCTCTTTCAGGAGGTCTTCTGTCTCTTTGTTGTCATTTTGTGTCCTTTTAGGGGTCCTTTCTGACTCTTTGAGGTCATTTTTTGTCTTTTTTGAAGCGTGTTTTTGTTGTTGTAGTCATTTTGTGCGCTGTAAGTGTTGGAGGTGTTTTTGTGTCTCTTTCAGGAGGTCTTCTGTCTCTTTGAGCTCATTTTTGTCTCTTTGTGGTCATTTTGTGTCATTTTCAGGTCATTTTCTGTCTGACTCCAGGTTGTTTCGTATCTTTAAGGCCATTTTTTTTTGTCAGTTTGAGGTGTTTTTTCTGTTGTACTCATTTTTTGTGTCATCCGTTGTCTGATTTCCATTTGTAGTTGTTTTTGTGTCTCTTCCAGAAGGTTTTGTGTATCTTTGTCGTCATTTTGTGACTCCTGATGTCATTTTCTGTCTTTATAAGCACAATGGGTCAATCTAAGGCTTGTTTTCTGTCTCTGAGGTTGTTTTATTTGAAGTTTTATCTTTGTCTTATTTGTCTCTTTGAGCACATTTTTTGTCTCTTTGTGGTCATTTTGTGTTATTTTCACATCATTTTCTGTAGGATTCAAGATTATTTTAGAACTTTGAAGTAACTTTTTGTCAGTTTGAAGTGTGTTTTTGTTGTCATGGTCATTTTTGTGTGGTACAGTCTGACCTCTTGTTGTCGTCATTTTGTGTCTCAGTGAGTTGGTTTTTGACAATTTGAAGTTTTATCTTTTCTGTCTCTTTGAGCTTGTTTTTGTCTCTTTGAGCTCATTTTGTGTCATTTTCAGGTTCTTTTTGTCTCTTTGAGCTTATTTTTTGTCAATTTGAAATGTATTTTTCTGTCAGACATTTTTTGTGTTGCAAGTTGTCTGATCTCCATTTGTAGTTGTTTTTGTGTCTCTTTCAGGAGGTTTTGTGTCTTTGTCTTCATTTTCTGACTCTTGAGGTCATTTTGTGTCTTTGTAGTCACAATCGGTCAATTTAAGAGTTGTTTTCTGTCTCTTTTCTAGTTGTTTTTGGGTTTCTTTCCAGTGGTTTTTCTGTATCTTTGTCATCATTTTCTGCCTCTTGAGGTTGTTTTGTATCTTTGTAGATATTTTCTATGATTTTCAGGTTGTTTTGTCTCTTTGAGGTCATTTTTTGTTAGTTCGAAGTGTTTTTTTTTCTGTTTTAGATATTTTTGTGTTGTCTGGTCTCCCTTTATAGTTGTTTTTGTGTCTCTCTAAGGTTGTTTTCTGTCTCTTTGAGCTCATTTTTGTCTCTTTGTAGTTGTTTTTGTGTCTCTTTCAGGAGGTGTTCTGCCTCTTGAGGTTGTTTTGTGTCTTTGTAGTCATCATCAGTCAATTTAACGGTCGTTTTCTGTCTCTTTATAGTCAACTTTTTCTTTTTCTAGTTGTTTTTGTGTCTCTTTCAGGAGGTTTTCTGCCTCTTTGTCATCATTTTGTGTCTCTGTGGTCATACTCGGTCAGTTTAACGGTTGTTTTCTGTCTCTTTGTGGTTGTGTAGTCATTTTTTTGTGCGATAGGTGCTCAGATTCCTCGTTCTAGTTGTTTTTGTAGCCTTTTCTGTGTCTTTTTTTCTGTTAATTTCTGACTCTTGAAGCCTTGTTTTTATCTCTCTACAGTCATTTTGTGCCTCTTATAGTGTGTTTTTGTCGTTGTAAATCAGTTTTTTGTGTGGTAAATTGTCTGATCTCTAGTATTTGTGTTTTTTAAGGTTGTTTTTGTTGTAATTTTCGAGCTCTTGAGGTTGTTTTGTGTCTTTGTGGTCACTCTCAGTCAGTTTGTGGTTGTTTTTTGTGGTCAGTTTTTGTATTTGAAGCCTCTGTTGTGTTGTTTTCATGAAGTAAAGACCTTAAAGGGTGCTAACTGAAGGCAGTCGGTTCATTTCCCTCCTAAATCCATCAGTCAGTGAGGCGTTAATCTGACCTCGTTCTTCTTGTTTCTTCTGCGTCTGTTTGTCTTGTTGTTGCCTTTTGACCCGGTTCATCACGTCTCCTCCATCACACAGGAAATGCTAATAGCGTAGCGCGCTATCACTGTGCTGAGGAGAATCGGTTAAAGAAGCTTCGTCAGCGTGTCCTGAAGCCTCACATGACGAAGTTAACGTCAGAAACCAGCAGCTAGACGAGGATTTGAGCTGCTTCAACTCACTGATTAATCACATCGCACAGTTTCATTCAGACTTAGAGCCTCGTACAGCTGCAAGAATCCCATTTTAACGTCATTAAATCTGAATTATTTCACCGACAGCAGGTCGAGCTGAATATTTCACAGTAATTCTCTGCTTTTAACATCATTTCTTATTGTTTTAATTTACACAAACAGCCCTGCAGTGAATCTGTGGTGAAAAACAGTCAATCAGCTTTTCTTTGCTTTGTGTCTTCAGTGTTGAGTATTTTGGTCGTACAGGTTCATGATTTCTTCTGTTATCACACGACAAGTCGCTTTTTGAGCTACAAGAATAAAAAATTACACACAAAAGAACAAAATAATTTACGCCAATGCAACATAAAAGACATCGTTTGTCTGTAAAAAGTGAGAAAATAAAGAAAAACCCTTGGTTTTATCACCATTTAGCCCAAAAGTGTAATTAGGTGTCATGTTTTTTCCACAAAATAAACCATACCCCAAAGAAATTCACAGTTTTTGATATTATCACTTGAATTGTGTTAATTTAAAATGATCCTAAAATATATTTTGCCCTATTTTGAACCAAAAATGTGTTCAATGTTGAGCATTTTTGTTGTTCAGGTTCATGGTTTCTTGTGTTATCACATGAAAAGTTGCTTTTTGAGCTAAAAATTTAACATTTCTGACTGATTTTAGAGTTTATTTAGAACAAACTCACCTAAGAAGACACTGTTTGTCTGTAAAAAATAGAAAATGAGGAAAAAGACTCAATTTTTATCACCATTCAGCCCAGAAAAGTGCATTTAGGTGTCTAAAAAAATGATCCAAAACCCAAAGAAATTTACCTTTTTTGGTGTTTTTGCTCCACAAATGAAGCAGTTGGATCAAAGGTAAACATGCTAAAATATATTTCGCTCTATTTTGAATCATAAACTGTAAAAATCCTCTGATATTCTTATTATTATTAGTGACTCATATCCACATATATTTAGTGCTTTAGCTGTCAGCGTGGCAGAAAGGTGTGAATTCATCTCTGCTCCTGTTTTCAGGTGTTAATATTTAATGTTTATTTAGAGTCATTAATGAAATCAGCTGTAAATAAAACCCACCTGATGTTTGGAGCCATGAACAGGAATATTAAATATATATTCAGATAAAACCAGAATCAGAAATATAAACCGGCTGAAGGTTAACAGGAGAGAAAACGTTTTATTCTGGTGGGAAACTTCCTGTCTGGATTTTTATCAGGAAACACAAACCTGTTCTCTATGTTCTTATTATTTTAACACGTTATTTTGTCTGTAATTAATTAATTAATGCGTTAAAGTCCCAGCCCCACTTCAGACTAGTGGTGAGAAAAAGTCCAAAATCCACGTTTTAGAATTTATTTCACTGCATTTTCTCTGTTTGTGACGAGAAAATATAAGTTTTTTTTCTCATCTTCTGAATCAGAAATCTCCTCATCAGCAGCACTTAGAGACACCAAACTTTAAAGATTTATTCCTTTCTGAAGGTTTTTACTGAGGAATGTGTTCATGTTTAAATATTAGTAGTTAAACACAACAAAAATGGATTTTTATCAGCTGTTGACAGTAGTTTTGGATTCATGAAGCGATAAAAACAGATTTATAGAATATTTTATTCCTGAAAACAGTCTGCAGTATTTTCTGATTTACTTTGTGCTCAGTAAAAACATTTAAATCTGATGCATCAGTGAGAAGTTCTAGTTCAGGAAATGAATCTAAATGAGGTGATATTTAATAAATAATGCTGGGTTTGGACCTGATGTTTGTCTTCATGTAAATCATTTGTTTTAAAAAACGGTCCAGATCTCTTCAGATTAAACTCTGCAGCGCTGGTGTCGTGTTTTTATTTCAGTTTCTAAATGACTTCAGGAATAATTTTCTGTTTCTCTTCTGCTTTTTGTCTCTTAGTGGTCAAACATCAGAACAAAACATCCGATGAACTCAACTGTAGGAAAGGTCAGTTAGGGACAATAGGATGGCTTTAAAAGCTATAAAACTATGATAAATGTACTAAATACTACAATAAAACTATAAAAGTATGATAAATGTACTAAATACTACAATAAAACTATAAAACTATGATAAATGTACTAAATACTACAATAAAACTATAAAAGTATGATAAATGTACTAAATACTACAATAAAACTATAAAACTATGATAAATGTACTAAATACTACAATAAAACTATAAAAGTATGATAAATGTACTAAATACTACAATAAAAACTGTAAAACTATGATAAAATGTACTAAATACTACAATAAAACTATAAAGCTATAATAAAATGTACTAAATACTGCAATAAAAACTATAAAAGTATGATAAATGTACTAAATACTGCAATAAAACTATAAAAGTATGATAAATGTACTAAATACTGCAATAAAACTATAAAAGTATGATAAATGTAGTAAATACTACAATAAAAACTTTTAAAATAATTTTTAATACAATTAATAAATGATTATTTTTATTCGTATCAAAATAATATGTAATTCTATAAATAATTTTATAAATAAAAAGAATATTAATAATACCAATAATGATAGTATTATTAATAATATATGAATTATATTTATTCTTTAATTTTTAGTTAATTAATTTACATAAAAATAGAAATGTAAATATATTTAAAAATGCTGCAAAATTATGTTTTTAAAAATAATTCATATTTTTTAAAAATATAATAATGATAATAATAATAATTAATATTATTATTAAAATCAATTAATTTACAGTTTTGATCTGTTTCATTAGTTTGAACATTTTAACTGAGATCTGTGATGATTAAATAGAAATGATTATTAATGGGGTTATTAATGAGATATAAGCTGTGTTTATTTCCTGGTGGTTAAATGAGGCGTCTCTGCTTTAAAAACATGAGTGATGTTGGTTTCCCCTCATAGCTGCTCCTGTTTATGTGAGCAGCAGCTCAACATGAAGAGTTAACTCGCTCTCTACTTGTCGTGTCTCGTTCAGCAGCCAAACCAGTGTTTCCGTTCAGTCCTTTAAATTGCACAGATCCTCACAAAGAGGCAGGAATGAGGAGGTTTTAGCAACGGTAGCTACAACAGACGGGCCGGGACCAGTCCAGAGGTTCAGAGGGATGTCCTCAGAGCTGCAGTCAGTCGGAGTGGATGTTAAAGAGCTTTAATTCTGCTGCTGAAGGAAAGCGACTGTCCCGCTGGTGTGAGCTCTGATACTGAACGTTTTAATCTAAGTGGAGGGCGGCTCCTCCCCTCAGGGTAACTAACGGCAACTTCCCCAACACCTGGAAACATCTGCAGCTCAGGAACCGCTCTGTCAGCTGCTAATTAAAGTCATCATTAAATAAATACGGATCGTCCCAGACCTGGAGGACGTTTTACATCCCATAATCCACGTATTAAACCCTAAAACATCAGTAGTTCTGAGACCAAATCTATAAAAACTAGGAGAAAAGAATGTTTAAAATGTTTTAAATACCAAATAAGTCTGGAGTTTTTCTCTTGTCCCCCTGATGACCAAACTGGATCTCTGATAAAACACTTAGAATCTAATTTAAATCTACTTTTATGGTTTTATTTTTCATTCATGTCTCTGTATTTGTGGGAACATTTTTTAATCAACATAATATTTTAAATAATTATTATTATTCATAGAATCTGTCCCTCATGTTAGCACAACCTGGTGATGATGGTTTAGTCATTTTGCATCTTGTTTTTGTCGTTTTCTGTCTTGTTTTTGTCGTTTCCATCCTCCAACAGTGTTCCTACAGAATGAGTAGATCAAATCTATGTCCTCTCTTCTATTTTCCATCTTTTCATCCATTGTCAGCCTTGATTGAATGTCTCTCTCTACCTCATATTATCAGGATCAGACTCATTCTTTGGACTGTTTTCCATCAGTGGTCAGCAGTAACAGCTAGCTAAATATCTAGCTTCTACTGCTGAGAAAAAGATCACATTAGCATGGATTAGAGTAGGGTTAGCAACAACACAGAAACATGGAATAAAGATGAGACAATCAATAACTATTATTGATCAATGTGGAGCAGAAAGGTTCGTTTTTCAGACATTTTGAGGCCCAGATGTTCTGGAATGATCCAGCTCTGAGTTGGTCTCCTCAGGTTGATCTTCTGATGCTGAAGCTCTGCTGCAGGTCTCTGGTTGGTCTCCTCAGGTTGATCTTCTGCTGGTGAAGCTCTGCTGCAGGTCTCTGGTTGGTCTCCTCAGGTTGATCTTCTGCTGGTGAAGCTCTGCTGCAGTTCTCTGGTTGGTCTCCTCAGGTTGATCTTCTGCTGGTGAAGCTCTGCTGCAGTTCTCTGGTTGGTCTCCTCAGGTTGATCTTCTGCTGGTGAAGCTCTGCTGCAGGTCTCTGGTTGGTCTCCTCAGGTTGATCTTCTGCTGGTGAAGCTCTGCTGCAGTTCTCTGGTTGGTCTCCTCAGGTTAATCTTCTGCTGGTGAAGCTCTGCTGCAGGTCTCTGGTTGGTCTCCTCAGGTTGATCTTCTGCTGGTGAAGCTCTGCTGCAGGTCTCTGGTTGGTCTCCTCAGGTTGATCTTCTGCTGGTGAAGCTCTGCTGCAGGTCTCTGGTTGGTCTCCTCAGGTTGATCTTCTGCTGGTGAAGCTCTGCTGCAGGTCTCTGGTTGGTCTCCTCAGGTTAATCTTCTGCTGGTGAAGCTCTGCTGCAGGTCT
The DNA here is from genome assembly GCF_021347895.1 of Acanthochromis polyacanthus. NCBI lineage: Eukaryota > Metazoa > Chordata > Actinopteri > Pomacentridae > Acanthochromis > Acanthochromis polyacanthus. The sequence continues at coordinate 2,640,117 of NC_067123.1, forward strand.
CTGGTTGGTCTCCTCAGGTTGATCTTCTGCTGGTGAAGCTCTGCTGCAGGTCTCTGGTTGGTCTCCTCAGGTTGATCTTCTGCTGGTGAAGCTCTGCTGCAGGTCTCTGGTTGGTCTCCTCAGGTTGATCTTCTGCTGGTGAAGCTCTGCTGCAGGTCTCTGGTTGGTCTCCTCAGGTTGATCTTCTGCTGGTGAAGCTCTGCTGCAGGTCTCTGGTTGGTCTCCTCAGGTTGATCTTCTGCTGGTGAAGCTCTGCTGCAGGTCTCTGGTTGGTCTCCTCAGGTTGATCTTCTGCTGGTGAAGCTCTGCTGCAGTTCTCTGGTTGGTCTCCTCAGGTTGATCTTCTGATGCTGAAGCTCTGCTGCAGGTCTCTGGTTGGTCTCCTCAGGTTGATCTTCTGCTGGTGAAGCTCTGCTGCAGGTCTCTGGTTGGTCTCCTCAGGTTGATCTTCTGCTGGTGAAGCTCTGCTGCAGTTCTCTGGTTGGTCTCCTCAGGTTAATCTTCTGCTGGTGAAGCTCTGCTGCAGGTCTCTGGTTGGTCTCCTCAGGTTGATCTTCTGCTGGTGAAGCTCTGCTGCAGGTCTCTGGTTGGTCTCCTCAGGTTGATCTTCTGCTGGTGAAGCTCTGCTGCAGGTCTCTGGTTGGTCTCCTCAGGTTGATCTTCTGCTGGTGAAGCTCTGCTGCAGGTCTCTGGTTGGTCTCCTCAGGTTGATCTTCTGCTGGTGAAGCTCTGCTGCAGTTCTCTGGTTGGTCTCCTCAGGTTGATCTTCTGCTGCTGAAGCTCTGCTGCAGGTCTCTGGTTGGTCTCCTCAGGTTGATCTTCTGCTGCTGAAGCTCTGCTGCAGGTCTCTGGTTGTGGCTCATTTTATTTCCTCCCACTTCACCAGAACCGGTGCAGACTCTCAGTTTGAATGTCTGTCAAAGTGTTTATCAGACGTTTGGTGACTAATTCTGCATCTAACCGCCCGCATGCTGCAGCTGTAAAGGTCTCGTGTGTTTCTGTTCTTCTGCTTCGTCGGTCCAGTTGTTGGGTTCAGGCTGTTCTGGTGAAATTGGAGCTAACGAACGGCGACCTGAGCAACACAAGCAGCGTTTCCCCTCCATGGGAGTCACTTTGTGTCTTGTTTTTTTTATCTTCTGTCTTCTTTTGTCTTTTTTGTGTCTTGTTTTTTTATTTGGTGTCTTGTTTTTGTCTTTTATACCTTCTTTTTGTAATTTTCTGTCTTCTTTTTGTCATTTTGTGTCTTATTTTGGTCGTTTTGTGTCTTGTTTTTGTCATTTTATGTTTTATTTTGTTGTTTTGTGTCTAATTTCTGTCATTTTGTGTCTTGTTTTGTTATTTTATGTCATATTTTGTCATTTTGTGCCTTGTTTTTGTCGTTTTGTGCCTTGTTTTTGTCGTTTTGTGTCATATTTTGTTGTTTTGTGTCTTTTTGTGTCTTTTCTTTGTCATTTTGTGTCTTTTTTGTCATTTTGTGTCATTTTTGTCGTTTTGTGTCTTTTCTTTGTCGTTTTGTGTCTTTTCTGTCGTTTTGTGTCATATTTTTGTCATTTTGTGTCATTTTGTCGTTTTGTGTCTTTTCTTTGTCGTTTTGTGTCTTGTGTTTTGTCGTTTTGTGTCGTTTTGTCTTTCTTTGTCGTTTTGAGTCATATTTTTGTCGTTTTGTGTCATATTTTGTTGCTTTGTGTCTTTTGTTGTTTTGTCTTTTCTTTGTTGTTTTGTGTCGTATTTTTGTCGTTTTGTGTCATACTTTGTTGCTTTGTGTCTTTTTTGTTGTTTTGTGTCTTTTCTTTGTCGTTTTGTGTTTTCCTTTGTCGTTTTGTGTCATATTTTTTTGTTTTGTGTCTTTTTTTGTTGTTTTGTGTCTTTTCTCTGTCGTTTTGTGTCATATTTTTGTCGTTTTGTGTCTTTTATTTGTCGTTTCATGTCTTTCCTTTGTCGTTTTGTGTCCTATTTTGTCGTTTTGTGTCTTTTCTTTGTTGTTTTGTCTTTTCTTTGTTGTTTTGTGTCATATTTTTGTCGTTTTGTGTCTTTTTTCTGTCGTTTGGTGTCTTTTTTCTGTCGTTTTGTGTCCTATTTTTGTCGTTTTGTGTCTTTTCTTTGTCAATTTGTGTCTTGTTTTTGTCTTTTCTGTCTTGTCGTTTTATGTCTTTCTTTGTCGTTTTGTGTCTTTTCTTTGTCTTTTCGTGTCATATTTTTGTCGTTTTGTGTCTTGTTTTTGTCTTTTCTGCCTTGTTGTCGTTTTGTGTCTTTTCTTTGTCATTTTGTGTCTTTTCTTTGTCGTTTTGTGTCTTTTCTTTGTCATTTTGTGTCTTTTCTTTGTCGTTTTGTGTCTTTTCTTTGTCGTTTTGAGTCATATTTTTGTCGTTTTGTGTCATATTTTTGTCGTTTTGTGTCTTTTCTTTGTCAATTTGTGTCTTGTTTTTGTCTTTTCTGCCTTGTCGTTTTATGTCTTTCTTTGTCGTTTTGTGTCTTTTCTTTGTCTTTTCGTGTCATATTTTTGTCGTTTTGTGTCTTGTTTTTGTCTTTTCTGCCTTGTTGTCGTTTTGTGTCTTTTCTTTGTCATTTTGTGTCATATTTTGTTGCTTTGTGTCTTTTTGTTGTTTGTGTCTTTTCTTTGTCGTTTTGTGTCTTTTCTTTGTTGTTTTGTGTCCTATTTTTGTCGTTTTGTGTCTTTTCTTTGTCGTTTTGAGTCATATTTTTGTCGTTTTGTGTCATATTTTTGTCGTTTTGTGTCTTTTCTTTGTCATTTTGTGTCTTGTTTTTGTCTTTTCTGCCTTGTCGTTTTGTGTCTTTCTTTGTCTTTTTGTCTTTTCTTTGTCGTTTTGTGTCTTTCTTTGTCTTTTCTTTGTCGTTTTGTGTCTTTTCTTTGTCGTTTCGTGTCATATTTTTGTCGTTTTGTGTCTTGTTTTTGTCTTTTCTGCCTTGTTGTCGTTTTGTGTCTTTTCTTTGTCCTTTTGTGTCATATTTTGTTGCTTTGTGTCTTTTTTGTTGCTTTGTGTCTTTTTTGTTGTTTTGTCTTTCTTTGTCGTTTTGTGTCTTTTCTTTATCGTTTTGTCTTTTTTGTTGTTTTGTGTCTTATTTTTGTCGTTTTGTGTCTTTTTTCTGTCGTTTTGTGTCATATTTTTGTCGTTTTGTGTCTTTTCTTTGTCGTTTTTTGTGCTGTTCGGCCTGCAGAGCTTCTTCCTGGAATCGGGCCGTTTCATGCTGGCGGCGTGGAAAGGTGAGCGCTGGCGTGGGTAATGACGAGGGGAAAGAACAGGGAGGTGGGATTTTCCTCTGCTGGTGTCGACACACAGACCCAGAATAGAGGCAGAAATCCTGCAGAGGATGGAGCCGGTGGCGAGGAGTGGGGTCACGTGACGGACGGGACGGGCAACAAAACCTGCCTCTGTTGGGAAGCTGCTTCATGATGGAAGGAAAATGTGATGCCGGTCAAAGCTGCTGGAAGTTGGAGAGAAATAAAAAAATAAATGAATGAAAAAGCTTTGGGGAAAAAAAAACTGCTGGAATTAGAAAAGCAAACCCGGAGCTGCCAGCCGGAAAGCCTTTTAGGGAGCTGTGTGGGCGCTGGGCGGCGTGCAGCTGCATCGGTGTGTGTGCGGCGCTGGCGATGCCTCGTGGAGGGGTTGCCACGGAAACAGGCAGCATGAGTCTCGGTCTGCAGGTGCTGTTCTGGTGTCCGACTGCTGGAACCTCCAACCAATGAGGAGGGAGGAAGGAGAAGACTGGCAGAAAGAGGATCAGAGGGTAGAAACGGGCTGAGCCGGGGTTATTCTGGATGTTAACGGGGGTAAATATTTACATTATAAACAGAGGGAGACTTTAAAGACCGTTACAGACGAGAATCATCTGTTATCTACACACCTTAATACTCATCAGGGTCATGGGGGGCGGAGTCTATCAGCTGACTGGAGGTTCACCTGGACAGGTAACAGTCTAGCACAGGGCTACACATGGAGACAAACATTCACACCTACAGATAATTTAAACCAGGTTAGTTCCACATCCATCCAGTCTGATCTCCAGTGAAACCAGTAAAACCAGTAAAACCAGTAAAACCACAGCATAATAACCTCTAAATAACCACAACTCCTAATGGTTCCTTTGTTTTACTGCAGAAATGTTCACATTTAAGGAATTATCTTTTTACTAAACATCATGAACAACCTGAAATTTATGAAGAAAAATAAATTCAGTTTCATCAACATTCATCCTCAGTTTATCATTTCCTCATTACAACTTCCAGATCACAGAGTGTCTACAAAGGAACACAACATTTAGTCACCTGGAGCTGAACCATGGAGGATTTACTGGAGGATCACAACCACAGAAGAAGACAAAGAAAGACACAAAACAACAAAAACAAGACAACATATTACAAAAATGAGACACAAAACTTGTCATGGTCAAGAAATTATTTTAAATTTATAGATTTACTAATTTACAATCTGCAGTTAATGTCTTCTCTGTAGTTTTTACACTTTGAGGACCGGATTGGACCCTCTGGAGGACCACTTTTGGTCCACGGCCTCATGTTGGACCCTCTGGAGGACCGCTTTTGGTCCACGGGCCTCATGTTGGACACCCCTGGTTTAGAATCACCAGTTAACGTGGTCAAATCCTGGGAAGGCCGGGATGCAAACCGGGGATCTTCTAGCTCTGAGGCGACAGTGCCAACCACTGATCCACTGTCCAGCCCCTTAATCAGATCAGCTCATTAGAAATTTGGGGTAAAAGTCTCTCAGTCTGAACTAAAAACCTTCAGATGGACATAAAAACACAGAGAAACATCCAGAGAACATTCAGGAGATAAAAGCTGCTTTACTTCCTTCAGTCTGTTTGTCAGCTGACAGGTCATTAAGTGGAATAATTGACTCGTCTTTTCAGTGAAAAAAAAGTCAAAAATGTTCAGTTCCAGCTCCTCAAATGAGAGGGTTTGATGTTTTCTTCCTTCTTAATTCACTCCATCCACTGTCAGAACAGTGATCAGCTGATAAAGTGACAGCTGATCAATAATCGTTGCTGCTCTAATCTATCATTTATGAGGCGACATTTGTCTTCCTAACAGCTCGTCTGTGTTGAAATGATTGTTGAATACGGCAGAAATCTGCTGTTTGTGCTCTGAAAGGTCGACTTGTGAAGTTCAATCAGGCCTAATTTAATTATCAGCGGTTCTGATCGTTGTGTTCTGGATTCTGAAGGAAACTCTGAAAAATGACGTCTTGGATTCATCTAAAAGTGAAGTAAGTTCCGTTTACAGTTGCAGAGAAGAAAAGAAACCAGAAAATGCTGACAGTGATGAAGCTGGAGGCTGAGGGTTCTGGTTCTACCCCCGTCCACAGGAAGTCTACCTGGAGGACCAGAACCAGACCACTGGATCACAGATGGTTTCTGTCTGATGCATTTATTAACACAAGAATATAAACACTTAGATGTTTCTGAAGGACAGTATTCCTGAACTTGTCGTATTTTGTCCTTTAGCTTGAAGCAGTGAAAGACTTTAGCTGGCTGTTTTATATATAATTTTTTAAAAAGCATTGATTGGATGTTTTCAGGTTCAGAAGCCTGTCATGCGTGTTGCAGTCATGGGAAAGGCCAGTTTGTCTCGTGTAGTTTTCTTTGAACAGCTGGGTGCTGTCAGCTGTGAGGACGTCCATCCTGAGGTCCTCTGGTTTGGAACTCCTCCTCTGTGATTCGTCATCATTTTCCAGTCAGCTCCCATCATGCATTGATTCATCAGAGCCTTGTGTCTGTTTATGAACGCAGCGTTTAGTATTAATGGCAGCGGTTTGCTGCAGCTCGCTGCCTAATTAATTCAAAGTCAGGGTCTTTATTCCGCTCACGGAGGAGCCGTTCCATCTGGGGCATTAATGTTTCCTCCAGTGATTATGTAGAATTAAAGATCACGGTTCTAGTGAAGGTTCTGCTCGGTATTCAGGACTGCTGTGGCTCCAGATGTTAGGAGGGCAGGTGTGCTGAGGGTGGCTGTGGTTTCCTTCAGGTCACACTGACTGCAGCCGGCCAATCAGAGCGCAGAAGAATGAGTAACCCTGTCAGAGGATCTCCATCACAGATTCTGTCCTCGCTGGGCCTCTCAGCAGAAAGACGAGACGTTTTAACAGCGAAGTGCGTTTAGCAGCACAACAAGCAATTTGAAATGATTGGAGAAGATTGCAGCGAGTGTTTTGTTGTGTTCACTGAGGACGTTTGTTGATGAGAGCTGTGGAGACAATAGAAGCTGCAGAAAAACAAGAAATGTAACAGTAGTTATTACCCCGTCAAGGAACGGTGGAGTTATGTGATAATCTACATCTGTCTGTCTGTCTGTCTGTCTGTCTGTCTGTCTGTCTGTCTGTCTGTCTGTCTGTCTGTCTGTCTGTCTGTCTGTCTGTCTGTCTGTCTCTCAGCAGCATCACTCAAAAACAGACCAACAGATTTGGATGAAATTTTCCTTGAAGCTCAGAAATGACACAAGGACCAAGTGATCAGATTCTGGCAGTGATGCAGCTGATAGTCTGGATCCATGGATTAGTTTAAGATTTCTGTATCATTGGCAAATAGCAGCACGGCGTCACTGTAACCATGACAACCAGTGAACACTACATCAGCTGATTGTGATCCTACTACAAATCCACCTCTGAGGACTTATCAGGACTTATCCATCAGAAATGATCCAAGGAACAGCTGATTAAACTGTGGGGGTGTTTCTGAGTCCCATCAATTCCTGCTACATATTTAGGTCACATGATCCGGTATCCGTACATCACGTACACATGCAGAACACACGACTGTACTCAGAGGAAGGTCATTTAGTTTGTGGGTTCATCTGTATTAAATGGACACATTCTATGTTGCTGTGATTTCTGATCATCAATAACTAATAAATAAATGCTGCATTTCTGACATATGGGGGAATGAGCAGCCTTGGAGGAGGACTGATCTCTGAGGGCTTTTCTAGTTTTTACTGTGTTCTAGATCTCTGGGAGGACTTGATCAGACTAGAAAAACTGCCTGTTTGTGCAGTCGGTTGGCATCCATATGTTGCATGTAAACTACTGTGCTTGTACCATAATCTGCATGGAAACTAATTTCTGACTGATGATATTTATACGATGTAGACTCTTATGGACTCAGAAAATGTAACATCAGTCTAAGAAAGCAGCAAATCATATTTCAGAAGCTGGAGCTTGTTAATATTTCACTATTTCAGTTATTTCTACGTGTTAGCAATACCAGAATTCTGCAAAAATAAAATGCAGCTGATAAACTGCTAACATAAATCACAAACTTTGTGTTTAAACAATCGGTAAACAGAGATATTAATGTGACGTTGTGCTCTATGCTCGTTCTTTGGTTCCTTCTAGCAGTAAATGAGCCTAAACCTTCTCACTCTGCTGCTCTATAAGCTCCTCCTTCATCCATGTGAGTGTTTTCTTTAAAAGACTCTCAGGATTCAGCGGTCGGTCAGCAGAAAGCAGGATGCTGAATAATGGAGCTGGAGCTGTAGAATTCCAGACTGGAGGCGTTTTATGGGAATCTGTGGACCGTTCTCATGTCAGCAAAGACGTTCCCCTGGTGGACCTCTGAAAAAAACAGGAGCCGGCCTCGCGTTCATTCATACACCGCTCTTTGTTGTGATGATGTTTGAGTCACCATCAGCAGGAAGTGTGCTGGGTGGTGTTGGTGAGGTTTGGACGGTGGAGGTGAGTCCTCAGACCTGCTGACAGATTGAAAGCCTCCAAACAGAGTGAGTCATGAGGTCAGTATTCTGAAGAGCCTGAACCTCTCCAACAGTCAGAGCAGGACGGTCGGACGGTATGACAGCGACAGGTTTAAAAGGAATCAGGATTAGAAAGTGTAAAAAGCCCAGAACCTGCTTTTTGTTTCTGTGGAAGCTGCAGAAACTGAACGTGGCTTTAGAGTTTTAGGTTGATGCTGTGAACTTCCACCGCTGCTTGTTTACACATTCAGTAGTTACAGAACACTACAGAATATAATTTATGATGGATAAGAGTCCATTGTTTCTGTATTTTAGCTCTCATTTTGGTCTCTGCTGACTCCTGATGTAAGTATCTGACTCTTATCTCTCACTGTGTCCGTCGGCTGTTTGGTGGATTTTAGAAACCATAACCAGGAAGTTGAAATGTGATGTAAAGCTGCACTGTAAAACAGAAGATTTTTAACCGTTCATACTCATTTTATTAAACAATTTAATGTTATTGTGCAGATTTTCCAGTTTTAGTAAAATCACAATAAAAAAATACTAATTTATATGTTAACTGTAAGAAACTAAAGTGAACATCATAAATCTGTAGCAAAGCAAAGAAAACAACTAAGGAGATGAAACAACTAAAATCAGGTAAAGAACCGTCCAACGCATCATTAGAACCTGAAGGACAGTGGAGAACCATCATCTTCAGGAACAAACTCTTAGAGGATTGTAGGAAACCAACAGTAGAACTCACGGCTGTTTAATAGTGAAAGGAAGAACATTTCCACATGAAGGGAACTCAAAGGATTGGAACTAAACAGCTGTAGCTCTAAGAAAACCACTGATCAGTGAGGATGATCAGAAAAAAGGCTTCAGTTTGCTGTGGAGCATAAAGATTGGACTCTGGATCAACGGAAGAAGGTCATGAGGTCTGATGAGTCCAGATTGACCCTGTTCCAGAGCAATGGGGCAGAGGTTTAGGTTTGGTTCTGGTCCCAACTTTGTGCTGGTTTTAGACTTTTTTAGGACTGGTTTCATACTGGATTCTGGTTCTGAACATTTATTTTGGACTGGTTTAGGTTTGATTTTGGTCCTGGTTTTAGACCTTTAAGGACTGGTTTAGGACTGGTTTTATGATGTCTTGGACTTTTTTAGGACTGGTTTAGGTTTGATTTTTGTCCTGGTTTCAGACTGTCTTGGGCAGGTCTTTTTGTTAAACCCCAAGAACATCAAACCTACCATCAAGCATGGTGGTGGCAGTATCATGCTCCGTGGAACTGAAGCTTTACACAAAGTCAGTGGAATAATGAAGAAGGAGGATTACCTCCACGTTCTTCAGGAAAACCTAAAACCATCAGCAGAAGGTTGATCTTGGACACAATTGGATGTTTCAACCAGAAAATGAGTCCAAACACACATCAGACGTGGTAAAGAAATGGTTCCATCAGGCTAGATCAGGGGTCGGCAACCCGCGGCTCCGGAGCCGCATGCAGCTCTTTCAGCCCTCTGTTGTGGCTCCCTGTAACTTTGGAAAATAAATTGTTCTGCCTTTCAGGCGCGTTTCAATGTATTTTAATATAGAGTTTTATTGTGAAATTACCGCTCTTACTTTGGCGTGTCACTCCACCGGATGTGCTGCTGGTTTTTTTTTTTTTACTCCTGGAGAAGCACCGCCTGTAGTTTCACATCGTTTTGTACTCAAGAATGGCAAGCCTGTATATTAAAGCTCCACTCCAAGAAAGACACGTCTGTCTTTGAGTCAAAAGTACTCATGAGTACCAAGGTAAACTATGGATAATTGTCTTGCTCAGTATCTACTCTTTGATTGGGTAATACACGTTACTCGCAAGAACACGTCCAGCATCCAGGCAGCAGGTCAGAGAGTCAGAGGAGTGTCGTCTTGGAAAATAGAGCAGCGACTTACCGGAGAAAAGTTATTAGCTTAAGATAAATAGATTTTACAAGTTAAATAGACATTCGCAAAATATTGATTTCCAGCTAACATTATGTAACATATGAGGTCCAGGAGCAAAAATGACATTTACCAAGTAAGATAAATATTAGTGGTAGGACACAATTAAAAAAAAATGAATCTATCTAATTAGAGGCTTTGTAATTAATTATTCACGACTGATTAACAAGAGCATAGAGGTAAAAAGTGATATATGCAGTGTTGTCTTCACTTTAAATGCCAAAAGGATTCTGCGGCTCCCAGTGTTTTCTTTTCTGTGGGAAACGGGTCGAAATGGCTCTTTGAGTGTTAAAGGTTGCCGACCCCTGGGCTAGAATGAAGGTTCTAGACTGGTCTCCCCAAAGTCCTGACTTAAACCCATCAAGAACCTGAAGAACCAAATCAGAAAGGTAACAAATTTAGTGGAACGGAACCATTTCTGGTGTCGTTCCACTAAATTTGTCGTCTTTCTGTCTCAGACTTGAGTCAGTTAAATTGATAGTATAATGATACCGCCACCTCCATGCCTGATGGTAGGTATAGAGTCCAGAGGGGTTGAAGATAAATCAGCAGTTGGGGGCATCAGGGTAAGAAGAGAGGTGGATGAAGTGATGCCCTCATCATGGCTAGTGTCTACCAGCCTGTGGGGGTTAGGGTTATGATCTGGGGTTGGGCAGGTTCACCAACATTATGTTCCCAAAGAATGAGGTCAGCTGATAACTGAAGATACTGAAGGACCAGGTCTTTCCATCAGTGGAGCTTTTCTTCATGTTCCAAGATGATGATGTCAGGATTCATGGGGCTCATATTGAGAATGAGTGGATCAGCGAGCATGAGATGATTGTCCTCCACAGAGTCCAGACCTCAGCCCCACTGAGGATCTTTGGGATGTTCTGGAGAAGACTTTGTTCTGACTCTCCCTTCATCAATAGAAGATTTTGGTAGAAAATTAATGCAACTCTAGACAGAAATAAATGCTGTGACTTTGCAGAAGCTAAAGAGATGAAGTATTAGAGTGAGGCTTGTTTTTTGGACGGTCTGTATTTTGGTGAGTGTGACGGTAAGGCAGGTCTTAAATTTCATTCTGTGTGGTCCTAGAAAGTCTGAAGTTGCTGAAGCTCTGGGTCAGGTGGTCACGTTGAGCCTCCCAGTGAGTCGACTGTCGGTTCAGTTGACCGTAGAAACAGCTGCTTCTTCTTCTTTTTTTAAATGGAAATCCGCTCAGCCGTGGAAAAAAAAGATGAATGCCAGCGACAAGAGGGTGAAAGGGAAAAAGAAAAGGGGGAAGATGGAGGATGTGGGTGGCATCGAGCCAGAGTTAAGGCTGTGAAAGAGTGTGGTCCAGAGAGCGAAAGGACGAACGTAGAGAGGGTTCATCAGGAGGCTGTGGAGATATGTGGAGGACGGAGGGTGCTGCCTGCTGCTGGCAAAGCTTCATCCTCTTGCGTAACTTCTCTTCCTTTAGCTGCTGTTGCCATGGGGAGAGATGTCGGAGGTGGAGGGGGGATTCTCAGAGTCTCCAGGGAATTCTGCTCCGTGACGATCCCAGACTTCCCTCCTTTTTACCCAGGAAAAGCTGCAGGAGAAGCCGTGATTGGCCGTATTTTTAGACTTGTGCAGAATTTCAGTGGAAGCGTGAAGCAAAGCGAAGCCGCCCCCAGACAGAATGTAAACGACAGAACAGAGGAAGCTGAAGGTGACAGACGGTGAGAACCTGATGGAGCTGCAGGGCGTCGCTCTGACTCAGGTTCAGGTGTGCTCGTAAAACATAAATCCCGCCTTTGTTGATAACTCAGTCTGTTTTTTCCGTGTGAACAGCGTGACTAACGGTGAGTCTCCACAGGAATCCTCACCTGTAGTGTTCAAATGACTCATTAAAATAATCAGGTTTGGAGATTACATAACGGAGTCCAACAGTGTGTGGAGGCAGGAATCAGCAGGTTAGCTTAGCTTAGCGCAAAGACTGGGAACAAAGGGAAACGCATAGCATGTCTTCATTAAAAACAAAAATTAGTGTCAGCAGCAGGTTAGCTTAGCGCAATGACTGGAAAAGAGGCGAAACAGTTAGCATGTCTTTATTAAAGTAAAAAATGAGTTTCAGTAGCAGGTCAGCTCAGCACAATGACTGGAAACGAGGGGAAAGAGTTAGCATGTCTTTGTTAAAGTAAACAGTGAGTGTCAGTAGCAGGTTAGCTTAGCACAAAGACTGGGAATGAAGGGAAACAGTTTGCACACCTTTGTTGAAGTTAAAAATGAGTGTCAGTAGCAGGTTAGCTTAGCACAAAGCCTGGAAAAAAGGGACACAGTTAGCATGTCTTTGTTAAAAATTAGTGCCAGCAGCAGGATAGCTTAGCTTAGCACAGTGACTGGGAATGAAAGGAAACAGTTAGCATGTCTTTATTAAGGTTAAAAATAAATGTCATCAGCAGCTTAGCTTAGCACAAATACTGGGAACAAAGGGAAACAGATTGTCTTTGTTGAAGTTAAAAATGAGTGTCAGCAGCAGACTAGCTTAGCACAAGCACTGTGAATGAAATGAAACAGCATGTCTTTGTTCAAGTTAAAAATGAGTGTCAGCAGCGGGTTAGCTTAGCTTAGCACAAAGAGTATAGTAGTAGTATGTTGTGAAGCGTTTTGGACAATTTTTGAGTCCGTTTTGAGAAGTTTCAAGGTATTTTGGACCAGTTTATAGTCAGATTTGACTTTTTTGGACTTGTTTTCTAGTAAATTTTGATCTTTTTTGTCATTTTGGACAAGCTGTGAGTAATTCTGGATGAGTTTTTAATTAATTTACACAAGTTTTAATGTATTTAATAAAAACTGAGCCATTGTGGATGATTTTGGAGCCGTTTTAGACCATTTTTGAGACACTTTGGAGAAATTCTAGTCATTTTGGACAAGTATTGAATCTTTTAGGACAACGTTGGCGTAGTTTTATGTTAGCACATGAATAAAAGTGGGAGTTTTCATGGAAAACATGGAATTGTCTGGATGACCCCAAACTGTTGAACAGTGGTGTAGATGACAGGTTTACTGACTGTAATTATTCAGTAAATGCTGTTTTTAAGGATGTAAACAGGAGAACGTTGATCAGGACGGTAGATCTTCCAGGCTGTGGTCGGGTTGGAGGCTGTTCATCGCCTACAGATGATTGGTCTTCCTCCTGTTAGCGTCTTCATTAGCGGATCAATGAACAGCGGATAGAGGGGTATTTATAGATGTGTGGGGCGTGGGAGGCTGAATGCCACAAGTAGGTTAGCGGCTAATCTGATGTTGATGTTGTGTTCACGAACACAGAGGAATTAGAGACCTGAGCTGTTTTTAGAGCCTCCATCCTGCTTTGTTTTGCTTTTTCTGCCACTTAGCTTGGGGAAGTCAGGCAGGGAGGGCTTTCCCTGATTTAGAGCAGGGATTAGAGAAAAAAAGCATCGAGGAGGGAGAAGGAGGAGGGAGGAGGAAGAGGAGGAGGAGGAAGGAGTGTGTTGCTGCTCTGACAGCAGAGAACGCAGCAGAAGTGAGAAGTGAAAGCAGAGAGAAGCAGCTGTGAGAGGACAGACGGCAGCCAGACGCTCGGCTTTCCGCTCCGTCTTACCGTTCTTCTTCTTCTTCTTCTGCTCTCCGGGAGGCTCAGGAATGTCGGCGGTTATTGGTCTGTGTGGTCGGGAATGTCAGGTGTTTCCCCGTAAGCGTGTGTGACTCCTGGAGGGAAAAGCAGCCGGCAGACTTTCCCTCCTGTCAGGTATTGTTGAGCTCGTCTTTGGTGTTTTTATTCCTGCTGCAGGCTTTTGTTTCGGTGCTTGCTGCTTCATTGTCCTCCTCCTCTCTCCTCTCACTGCATCCCTTTGCTTTTCCTGAAGTTTCCTCTTATTGTCTGTCTGGTAGAAAAGGTTTGGAGCTGCAGTAGAGGAAGATTCCTCCTAAACTTCACCTGTTTTCACTCATTTTCAGACCTGTTGAGTTGTTTTTGTGATTTTAGGCTAGAAAAGCGTTTAAAAGGCTCGTCACAGGGATCAGCATCAGATTCTGTCTGCTTCATTTTCTGCTGATGGTTTTTGGACAGTTTAACAGAAAAGGTGCTCGGTGTTTCCCAAGTTTTCCCGTCTGCTCTGGTCAGAAGGTTACCGTCTGCGTTACCGTGTGGGTTTGGTCCAGAGGAGGACAGGACGAGCTGCAGCCACAGATGACTGGAGGCGTTATGCAACAGCTAGAGAGAGAGCAGAGCTGAACTTCTGCCTCCTCCTCCCAGCTCGGTGTAAGAATAGACCACCAGCGGCACGACGTCCAGCCCGCTGCTTCGGCTTTTTAAACAGGAATGGCTCTGGTCTGCTCTCCTGGAAGCTCGGCCTCCGGTGGTCCTCCGGTTCTGCAGATTCACTCAGGTTCCATCCACCTGCATCTAAAAGCATCAAAATCCAAAACTTTACACTCAAAAGCATCTCTAAAGCAGGTCTAAAGAGCAGATTAAACTCATCCTTAACCCTCCTGCTGTCCTCATTTATGGGCACCAAAAAATATTGTTTCCTTGTTTGGAAAAAATCCAAAAATTCTGCAAAAAAATTCCCAAAATTTCTAAAAAATTTGCAAAACCTTCAGGAAGAAAATTCCAATAATTCCTTCAAAGTTTCCCTTAAACTTTTTTTTTTTTTTTTTTTTTAAAATCCCCCAAATTTGGCAAGAATACTCTTGTAAATATTTTCAAAAATGAGTAAAAATCTTCAAAAAAATCCTAAAAATATCTAAATTGATTCCAGATATATCAGTAAAACTTCTAATATTTTCTTTAAGAACATTCACATAAAAAATCAACCAAAATCCAGAGAATTTCTCTGGATTTTGGTTGATTTTATGTGAATGTTCTTAAAAGAACTTTTTAACATTTCTTTTTTTTCCACCAAAAAAGTTCAAAAACTTCCTAAAAATGTTGAAAATGTGGACATTTCTCCATTTTCAGTCTTTAAAACGGTTAATCTGAGCTGCAGGGTTAAAGTGGACAAACCAAACTAAACTCCATCAGATTGGTTTCTGTTTTAATGACGTCTTAAATTAGCTCCTTTTACAGTTTCTTTGGGAGATTTTTACCAGATTTAATTTAAATTTCAGCTGCTTTTAGATGCAAACGTCTCCGAGGTGACAGTCCTGCGTTAGAAACAGGAAACATGTCAGATTTAATAGTCATGTGAAGCTCTTCTGTGCTTTGATGTGAAGCATCTTTAGAGCAGAAATCAGTGGATGACTAATAAACTCAGGTGGCAGAGGATTCATTTGGAGCGTTTTTCAAGCAAAAACACCAAAAACTGTGATGATTCAAGTGTCTCGACTGGAAGAATTTGCTGTTTTTCATCATTTTCTGGCATTT
Source organism: Acanthochromis polyacanthus (assembly GCF_021347895.1). Taxonomy (NCBI): domain Eukaryota; kingdom Metazoa; phylum Chordata; class Actinopteri; family Pomacentridae; genus Acanthochromis; species Acanthochromis polyacanthus. The sequence goes on from NC_067123.1 coordinate 2,655,138, forward strand.
TCTAGACAAAACGACTATTTTTATTTGAAGCTGGACAGAGTCTGTACCTAGAACTTGATCAATTAGTCAGTCTGTAATTGTTTTTAAATCAAAACGCACCTTTTTTGGTCCAAGTTCCTCCATTTAACGGGTTTTTATCACTGGATATGTTTGGATTTGGGGCTTTTGGTCATGAAAATGGACATAATAAGACATTGTTTCATTGTTTTTTCATAGTTTTATGATGTTTTAGAGACAAAAAGAACAGTTTATAATTTCAGTTGCCTTTAGTTTGTGACCAGCATTACAGCAGTTCTGTATGTTTTATGGTACAATTGGCAGAATTTTTCTGTGTTTATCACTGAATATCTTTGGATTTTGGACTTGAGTTTGAACAGAACAACACATATAAAGACAATATCTTTTGTTCTTGCTCTTTTTCATCATTTTCTGGCGTTTTCTCGGCAGAAAAAGCTAAAATGCATCTAAAACTTGATCAGTTAGTCGGTCTATAATTGTTTTTAAATCAAACGCACCTTTTTTTGGTCCCAGTTCCTCTAATTAACAGGTTTTTATCTCTGAATATGTTTGGATTTGGGGCTTTTGGTCCTAAAAAGTCAGACATTTGATGGCATCACTGTGGTCTCTGGGTGTTTTCCATCATGTTCTGGTTTGATGTGAAGCATCTTTAGAGCTGAAATCAGCGGGTGACTAATAAACTCAGACGGCAGAGGATTCATTCGGAGCGTTTTTTAAGCGAAAACACCAGAATCTGTGTTGATTCCAGAGTCTGGACTGTAAGAATTTTCTGTTTTTATTGGATATGTTGAGTCTTTGTGGGTCCAGGAGGCTCTAACCGATTATTAACGAGCGCATCGATTTGGTTTCATGAGACGGACTCGATGTTTTAGAGACTAACGAGGGGAAAGTGAGGATGAGGAGGAGGAAGCGGTGAGGGAACGCTGTGTCTCTGCTTATGTAACGTTACCTCTGCCCACTGACGGAGCTCTGGATGAGGTGGAGGTGGAGGTGGGCGGCTGCATCAGTCCCTCTGAACACTGCCACCATGTTTATCAATTAGCAGACAAACAGGAAGTGACATCAGCAGCAGGTTACAGGCGTTTTAAAGCAGGAGATTTGCTGCTTTTTGTGGTTTCACGTTGAACTAAATTAAATCTGTGTCCTGTTGAAATGTTTTCCAGCTTCAAAGCTTCTTAATTTTGTGGATTTTCTGTTTTTCTCCGACCTGAATGTGAATCGAGGTGAAACGAGCTCAGTGGAGGATCTTCTTCAGCTGTTTTTATTTCTATCTGGACCCAGTTTGTGACTAAAACTGGTAGAAATGAGTTGGTTTGTAGTAAAAAAATGACAAAACTGTCATCGTTCCAGCTCCTCCAGTGGGACGGTTTACTGTTTTTATCACTAAATATGTTTGGATTTTGGACAAAATCTTGTGCTTTCCATAATTTTTGGGGTGTTTTAGAGGAAAAACAACCATTTTCAATTCAACCTGCATTTAGTTTATGACCAACACCACTATCAGTTCTTTCTTTTGTGGTAAAACTGGCAGAATTTTTCTGTTTTGTGTCACTAAATATCTTTGGATTTTGGACTTGAGTTTAGACAGAACAACACATTTAAAGACAATATCTTGTCTTCTTGGTGTTTTTCATCATTTTCTGGACAAAACAAGTGTTTTTATTTCAATCTGGACCCAGTTTGTGACTAAAACTGGTAGAAATGAGTCGGTCTGTGATTGTTCCAGCTCCTCTAGTGGGACGGTTTACTGTTTTTATCCCTGAATATGTTTGGATTTTGGAACATATTTAAAGATAATATCTTTTCTTCTTGGTGTTTTTCATCATTTTCTGGCATTTTCTAGATCAAACAACCATTTTTATTTCAAGCTGGACACAGTTTGTACCTAAAATTTGACCAATAATTCGGTCTATAATTGTTTTTAAGTCAAAAACGCACCTTTTTTTGGTCCCTGTTTCTTAATTTAGCAGATTTCTATCTCTGAATATGTTTGGATTTTGGGCTTTTGGTCATAAAAAGTCAGACATTTAATGATGCTACTGTCGTCTCTAGGTGTTTTTTCTCATGTTCTGGTTTAATGTGAAGCGTCTTTTCAAGCAAAAACACCAAAAACTGTGACGATTCTGGCGTCTCAACTATAAGAATTTGCTGTTTTTCATCATTTTCTGGCATTTTCTGGACAAAGCAACTATTTTTATTTCAAGGTGGACACAGTTTGTACCTAAAATTCGAGCAATTAGTCGGTCTGTAATTGTTTTAAAATCAAAAACGCACCTTTTTTTGGTCCCAGTTTCTCCAGTTAACAGGTTTTTAATCACTGAATATGTTTGGATTTTGGACTTTTGGTCCTAAAAAGTCAGACATTTGATGACATTACTGTGCTCTCTGGGTGTATTTCATCATGTTCTAATTCATTCTAATAACTGCTTTCATTCAGGCTACATTAAAACTTCCAGTTAATTAATCTAAAATCTTCTACAAACAGTTTTTTAATGACTGTAAACTAATGCTGGTGAAACAAAACCAGACATGGCCTCAGGTTCTGGGTATTTTTAATCATTTTCTGGACCAAAAAGCAGATGGACTGTTAGGTTTCAGGGCTGAGGACGGTAAACAGCAGGAAGAAGCTGTTTGACTCGGTTTCTGGTGATGCTGACGGAGCCTTCGGTTGTGTCAGGACTTGTCCCGGTGTGTTTCCATGCAGGGCCCGCCGCGCATACGAGCTAAATGAGCTATAAAAGCAGATGGTTGTCTGGCGGCTCTCAGAGAAACCAGAAGAGGCCGAGAGCAGCTGCAGGAAGCCCAGTGGGAGTCCTGGGTCTCCGGACGACGCTGCAGAACTAAAACACTCGGCTGTGAATGCCGGAGGCCGCAGACGTGTCGGGTTTCATCAGAGGATAACTTTAAGACCTGAGAGCTGCATTCAGTCGTCAAACTGCATTTCCCACAAGCCTCCAGTGGGTCAAACGTTCCAGCAAATGGAGCTGGGGCGTCTGTTTTTATGTGTTTATCAGCGTTCATGGTGCCTCTGTCAGTTCTTCATTATGGAAGCTTTTCACTCGTTTACATTTTAGATCAGGAGTTAAACTCATCTTAGTCCAGTCTGATCACCAGTAAAACCAGTAAAACCACAGCAGAATAACCTGTAAATAACCACAAATCCTAATGGTTCCTTTGTTTCAGTGCAAAATTTATCATTTCCACATTACAGCTTCCAGATCACAGAGTGTCTACAAAGGAACACAACATTTAGTCACCTGGACCTGAACCATGGAGGACTTACTGGAGGATCACAACCACAGAAGAAGACAAAAAGGACAAAAAACAACAGAAATGACACAAAACAACAAAAAATTTGACAAATGACACAAAACAAAACAAAAATTAGACAAAAAAGTTACAAAGTGGCAAAAAAACGACAGAAATGACACAAAACAACAAAAAAATTAGACAACACAAAACAAAACAAAAAATTAGACAAAAAAGTTACAAAGTGGCAAAAAACAAAAAACGACAAAATGAATAAAACGAAACAAAAACCCCACAAAGCACCAAGAAAAACAAATTGACTAAAACTTGAGACAGAAAAGAAATGACAGAAAAACAAGACAAAATATTACAAAAATGAGACAAAAATTACATGAAAAAAACAAAAACGGCACAAAAAATTAGACAAAAAAGTAACAAAGCGGCAAAAAAAATGGACAAATGACAAAAACATCAAATAAAACAAAACACAAAATGACAAAAATAAGACAAAAAACTCAAACGAGACAAAAAAAATACAAAAATGAGAAACAAAACAACAAAATCATGAGACAAACAAATGTCAGACAGCAAAAGACCAAAAACAACCAAAACAGACAAAATATTACAAAACGGAGACACAACACAACAAAAAATTAGACAAATGACAGAAAACAAAATATTAGACAAAAAAAGTTACAAAGTGACAAAAAATGACAAACGACAAAATGGAAAAAATGAAACCAAAAAACCCACAAAGCGCCAACAGAAACAAATCGACAAAAACGTGAGACCAACGACAAAAATCAGACATTTCAATTAGAAGGGTACACATTGATAAAAATAGTTTCCATATTTTGTTAATTTACAGATAACTCGTAAAATCACAGAAAAAAACTGTAAAATAGGAAAAAATTGATTGTAATTCGTTACTTTATGATTTGTAAAATTTAAAATTGTGAGTGTAAAATTAGAGTTTTAACTGCAGCTAAAAGTGTTTTACAGACTAAATATTTGAAATAGTTTTATAGTTTTTTACATGTTTCTCTGGTACCTTTGCTGCCAGATTTCCAGATTTTTACAGGATCTTTCGTGCGATGTAGGAGGAGTTAATTTAAACTTCACAGATAGGAAAGCAGGTTTGTTTAAATGAAATCATGATGAGCTCATTACCAGCTGATGGAGGCAGGACAGGGTTTTCTGGTCGTCTTCTCATCCTTCATGATGACTCGGTTCCTGGAAGCGTCTCGTCCTGCCGCGAGGATCAAACTGTGATTAGATCCAACAGCTGCCAGCTGGACCAAACTTACTGGCAGAATCGTGTCAGATTCCTCTGATTGGGCTGAATTAGAAATGTGTGTAGAATCTGAAACCAAAACGAGCCGCTGGCAGCAGCACAACGTTCTCAGGTACTTTAGTAAAACTAGAGTGTGTTAGTAGAAGTCTTTACAGCACAGAATAAATTAAACCACAATCCTGGAGGTGGATTCACACTAAAGGATGACAGGAAGCATGAAAATGTAGAATAGAAACGTCTGAGTGTCGATGAAAACAGCTTTTTGTTTTAGAGCTACCCGGTGTATTAAGAACGATCAAACATTTGGGTAACTGGTGGATGTTACGCTTTACTGAACATACATGAAACAGGAATGTCTGAGAGTCGTACAAAACAACACACAAGGTTTGGTTTCAGTGCATAAATACAATATAGCTAAAGTTGCTCTACATTAAAGTTGCTCTATATTAGTTAAAGTTGCTCTAAATGAGTTAAAGTTGACCTACACCACCGTTCAAAGGTTTGGGTTCATCCAGACAATTCCATATTCTTCATTAAACTCCCACTTTTATCCATGTGCTAACATAACTGTACAAGGGTTTTCTAATCATCAATGAGCCTTTCAGCACCATTAGCTAACACAATGTAGCATTAGAACACAGGAGTGATGGTTGCTGGAAATGTTCCTCTGTAGCCCGATGGAAATATTCCATTAAAAATCAGACGTTTACAGCTAGAACAGTCAGCTGTTTTTAAATGATGTCTATAAAACCACTACAGTCATTCCAGAGTGAGTCATTTTTTCCTACTAGAGTTTTTCCAGCCATCTGCTGAAAGTGATTGTATTTTTTTCATATGGTAATCTATACAGAGGAACAAGTTAATATTGCGGTGCCAGTTTCCTCCTAATGCCATGCAGCTCTATTATCATTATTATTGTTATTATTATTATTATTGTTGTTGTTATTCTGCAGTGGTGCTGTCTGTAGCTGAGGGTCTGAGGTGTGTTTTACTGTAGTTTCTGGTCCAAGTGAAGATCTGTTCCATCTCTGAGGGTTTTTCTAGTTGGTGTCTGTGTTCATGCTGCAGTTTTTTGACATTTCCAGAATAAAGTTGAAGCTTTTTATTTTTTAGTCAACAGAATGTGTGAATGTGGTCTTTGTGTTCAGCTGAATGTGTTTGCAGTGAAGTTCAGAGTTGCTCTGTGTTAGTAAAAGTTGCTCTATATTAGTTGAAGTTAAGTTCAGTGAAGTTCAGAGGAGAAGGTTGTGATGGAGCTCAGAGAGTCTTACTGGGATCCTCCTGGTCCTGGACTGGTTCCAGTTTGGTCTGTGGAGAATGATGGGTCAGGGTGGGCGACTCTACAGCTCTGGTTATGTGTCTGGAGGCTGGACGTGGTTCTCTGACCCTGGGAGGACGTTATAGCTGGACTGGTCCCTCTAAAACACGATGACCCTGGGAGGGCGTTGTAGCTGGACTGGTCCCTCTAAAACACGGTGACCCTGGGAGGGCGTTGTAGCTGGACTGGTCCCTCTAAAACACGATGACCCTGGGAGGGCGTTGTAGCTGGACTGGTCCCCCTAAAACACGGTGACCCTGGGAGGGCGTTGTAGCTGGACTGGTCCCCTAAAACACGGTGACCCTGGGAGGGCGTTGTAGCTGGACTGGTCCCCCTAAAACACGGTGACCCTGGGAGGGCGTTGTAGCTGGACTGGTCCCCCTAAAACACGGTGACCCTGGGAGGGCGTTGTAGCTGGACTGGTCCCCCTAAAACACGGTGACCCTGGGAGGGCGTTGTAGCTGGACTGGTCCCTCTAAAACACGATGACCCTGGGAGGGCGTTGTTGCTGGACTGGTCCCCCTAAAACACGGTGACCCTGGGAGGGCGTTGTAGCTGGACTGGTCCCCCTAAAACACGGTGACCCTGGGAGGGCGTTGTAGCTGGACTGGTCCCTCTAAAACACGATGACCCTGGGAGGGCGTTGTAGCTGGACTGGTCCCTCTAAAACACGATGACCCTGGGAGGGCGTTGTTGCTGGACTGGTCCCCCTAAAACACGGTGACCCTGGGAGGGCGTTGTAGCTGGACTGGTCCCCCTAAAACACGGTGACCCTGGGAGGGCGTTGTAGCTGGACTGGTCCCTCTAAAACACGATGACCCTGGGAGGGCGTTGTTGCTGGACTGGTCCCCCTAAAACACGGTGACCCTGGGAGGGCGTTGTAGCTGGACTGGTCCCCCTAAAACACGGTGACCCTGGGAGGGCGTTGTAGCTGGACTGGTCCCCCTAAAACACGGTGACCCTGGGAGGGCGTTGTTGCTGGACTGGTCCCCCTAAAACACGGTGACCCTGGGAGGGCGTTGTAGCTGGACTGGTCCCCCTAAAACACGGTGACCCTGGGAGGGCGTTGTAGCTGGACTGGTCCCCCTAAAACACGGTGACCCTGGGAGGGCGTTGTAGCTGGACTGGTCCCCTAAAACACGGTGACCCTGGGAGGGCGTTGTAGATGGACTGGTCCCCCTAAAACACGGTGACCCTGGGAGGGCGTTGTAGCTGGACTGGTCCCCCTAAAACACGGTGACCCTGGGAGGGCGTTGTAGCTGGACTGGTCCCCCTAAAACACGGTGACCCTGGGAGGGCGTTGTAGCTGGACTGGTCCCTCTAAAACACGGTGACCCAGCGGCGCTGCTCCTGGGGTCACCTTAAAGGACAGCAGAGCTCCAGCCTGAGTGACTCACTGCTTATTTTTGCCTCCATCTTGCCAACAGCAGCTCCTAATTACAGAGTGTGGTGTTGATCCTGGAGCCTGCGAGGCGTTTATCTTCTTCACCCCGGCAGTGATGAGGCAGAAAGTTGTTGTCCTGGTCTGGGTAAATATTTAGTTGCCTCTCTGAACCCGACTGTAAAACCCTCAGAATTCCCCATGGTGACTAATCCAGAAATAGAGCAGAGGGAGCTTCCTCTTCTGTCCTGGAGAGGTGTTTATGTAACGTAGTCCTCCTCCATCTCAGAGCTGCAGCCCAGTGCCTCAGTCTGATGTTGACTTAGAACATTCTCACAAGGAGCTGCAGTTTTCACTTCCAGACGCTGGGTTTGTTCGCCCACACGCAGCCTTCAACGCCTCTTTTTCTGGAGTTTCAAAGAAAAACAAGGTTTGCTTCTGGGTGTTTAAAGAACAGCAGCGGCTGAAAGCAAAGAAAAGGAAACTTCTACTCTAATGTTTACTGAACTATTTATACATGAAACCAGTTTAACTTTATTATCCGACATTAATCATTTTAAAACACAAGCTACTGCAAAACATCCAGAAAAGCAGAGGGTCCCACATGAGGCCCTGCAGAGGTTCCAGTCTGGTGTGCGTAGGAATTGTAAACGAGTAAAACTATAAATTTAAAATCATTTCTAGACCAGAAAAGTTGTTTTGATCATAAAGTAAAATACTGGATTGTTCATTTGTCGATTTGTGTTTCCTTTTTGTCTCGCTTGTGTTTTTTGGTCTGATTTTAGTCATTTTGTGTTTCACTTTATTTGTTGTTTTGTGTATTGTTTATGTTGATTGTCTGCTTTTTGTCGTTTTGTTACTCGCTTTTGTGATTTTTTTTCTCAAATTTTTGTAATTTTTCCATTTGTTTGTCGTTTTGTAACTTTCTTTGTCTTATTTTGTCGTTTTATGTGTCATTTTTGCCATATTGTGTCTAATTTTTGTAATATTTTGTCTTATTTTTGTTGTTATTTTCTCTGACTTATCTCATGTTTTTGTCATTTTGTTTCTTAGTTATATCGTTTTGTTTCCTTTTTGTCTTGCTTGTGTTGTTTGTCTCATTTTTGCCATTTTTGCAGCACAGAACAACGAATAAAGCGAAACACAAAATGACAAAAACATGGAACAAAAGACAAGTCAGACAAAAAAACAACAAAAACAAGATAAACATTACAAAAGTGAGAAACAAAATGACAAAAGCAAGAAACAAAATGACAAAAATTAGACAAACGACACGAAACAAAACAAGAAATTCGAAAAAAAAATTCGACAAGTTACAAAACGACAAAAAATTGGACAAAAATTGGACAAAAACGACACAAAACAAACAAAATCACAAAAGTCAGACAAAGAAAGACAAAAAACCCACCAAAACCAGACAAAAATTACAAAATTTGACAGAAAACAACAAAAGAACAATCTAGTATTTTACTTTCTGATCCAAACAACTTGTCATGGTCTAGAAATGACTTTAAATTTATAGTTTTACTAATTTACAATCTGCAATTAGTGTCTTCTCTGGAATTTTTACACTTTGAGGGCCGGATTGGACCCTCTGGAGGACCGCTTTTGGTCCACGGGCCTCACGTTGGACCCTCTGGAGGACCGCTTTTGGTCCGCGGGCCTCATGTTGGACCCTCTGGAGGACCGCTTTTGGTCCACGGGCCTCACGTTGGACCCTCTGGAGGACCGCTATTGGACCACGGGCCTCACGTTGGACCCTCTGGAGGACCGCTTTTGGTCCACGGGCCTCACGTTGGACCCTCTGGAGGACCACTTTTGGTCCACGGGCCTCATGTTGGACCCTCTGGAGGACCGCTTTTGGACCACGGGCCTCATGTTGGACCCTCTGGAGGACCGCTTTTGGTCCGCGGGCCTCATGTTGGACCCTCTGGAGGACCGCTTTTGGTCCACGGGCCTCATGTTGGACCCTCTGGAGGATCGCTTTTGGTCCACGGGCCTCACGTTGGACCCTCTGGAGGACCGCTTTTGGTCCACGGGCCTCATGTTGGACCCTCTGGAGGACCGCTTTTGGTCCACGGGCCTCACGTTGGACCCTCTGGAGGACCACTTTTGGTCCACGGGCCTCATGTTGGACCCTCTGGAGGACCGCTTTTGGTCCGCGGGCCTCACGTTGGACCCTCTGGAGGACCGCTTTTGGTCCACGGGCCTCATGTTGGACCCTCTGGAGGACCGCTTTTGGTCCACGGGCCTCACGTTGGACCCTCTGGAGGACCGCTTTTGGTCCACGGGCCTCACGTTGGACCCTCTGGAGGACCGCTTTTGGTCCGCGGGCCTCTTGTTGGACCCTCTGGAGGACCGCTTTTGGTCCGCGGGCCTCACGTTGGACCCTCTGGAGGACCGCTTTTGGTCCGCGGGCCTCTTGTTGGACCCTCTGGAGGACCACTTTTGGTCCACGGGCCTCATGTTGGACCCTCTGGTTTAAAATATTTCTGGATGTTTTTCAGTAAGTTGTGTTTTAAAATGATCGCTGCTGGATAATAAAGTGGAACTGATTTAACAGTCCAGTAAACATCAGCGCTCCTTTAAAGGGTTAATTTCGTCTTCACACATGAACCGTTGGTAAAACTCCTCCTGACTGTGTTTAGATTTAAATGTGACGACAGAAAGGCGTCCAGCTGCAAACATGCTGCCTCATCATCAGAGAGGAAGTGAAACGCTGCAGCAGGATCAGACGTGCAGCTCTGGTAAACAGTCCTGCCCCCCCGCTGAGCTGTTGGCCAACCGGCAGTAAATTCCTGCGTCTAGCCCGGGGAGGAGGAGGAGGAGGAGGATCCCCTGGAGCTGCCGGAGCCGGTTCCAGTGACGTCGGCGCTCTGAAGCCGCCCTCCCCCTCTCTTCCTGGGCCTTACAGGAATTCCCCTCCTCGTCACATTATTCTGAGGAAACCGCTGGCGACGCCCCGCACCGCTGCTCCGCCGCACCGCCACAGCTGATAGGCCGGAAGCTCACCCCGTGTTGACACAGTCCGTGTGCACTTGTTGTTCTTTCTGCTGCTGAGTGTTTGTTCCGTCCTGGAGGAGAGAACCGCTCGGCTGTGTGAGGGTTTAACTCTGAACAGTCAGAGCTGCTGTCAGTCAGTCAGGGCGCCACGGTAACCGACAACAACAGGACGGAGGATCTACTCATTTATTTTTACATCTGTGGCTGCTGGGGAGTGTATGTTGGACAGAAAGCTGCTGCAGGACTCCAGCTGCTCTATCGTTGATGTGTAAGTCCTGCGCTAAGTTTATTTAGAGGTTGACTTTAGAGCGTTTAAACAAACAGCAGCTCCACTGATTTATTGATCGCCCTCAGTGTGCTGTTGTTTGACCTCACAGTCCTTTCCTCACTCATTCACTCCATTTTTGAGTGTCAGAAACAGTGAAAACGTCCTGACTTGGTTTCTCAGATAGTTGGATGTTCTTGCGTTCTCTCTGACAGATGTGGAGGGTAAACAAACAGCTGGATTAACACACTGACGGCTCAGCAGAAAGACCTGAATCTTCCTCTGAAGCGCGTCTATGTTTTTTCCAGTTTCACTTGTTTATAATCTGAAGTTTAGACGATCCTTGTTCAGTAACTTCCTGGAGTCTCTGCTGGTTGCCTGGCAACTGGTCCCAGCTAAAATACAGCGCACCAAACAAACACAGCGCCAATAAAGATCAACAAAACTCTAATCAGATCGTGCCGTCCTGTGGGTCAAAATTGACCCGTTTTAGTTTGAAAATGTAGAAAAAGAAAAATCACAGTGAAACTCGTGATGTCCACATTTTCAATATTTTTTGGAAATTTTGAACATTTTTTTGGTGGAAAAAACAAATTTTAGAATTGTTTCTAAAGAACATTGACATAAAAATCAACCAGAAGACAGAGAATTTCTCTGGATTCTGGTTGATTTTTATGTGAATGTTCTCAAAGAAAATATTAGAAGTTTTACTGATATTTATGGAATCACTTTAGATGTTTTTACGATTTTTTTTGAAGATGTTTACTCATTTTTTGAAAATGTTTGCACAAATTTTATTTACAAATTTGGGGGATTTTTGAAAAAATAAAACTTAAGGAATTATTGGAATTTTCTTTGTGAATATTTTGCAAATTTTCTGAAATTTGGGGAATTTTTTTGCTGAATTTTTTTCAGATAAGGAAATAATATAAAGTTAATGCAATTCAGTTTCATTTAATTTTGAGTAATTGTTCAGATTAGGGATGTAAAATATAAATACGTCTCTTGATCAGTCAGTAAACATTAAATGAAGCTCTTTAGTTGTCGTATTTTAAGGTCGGTGTCCTCATTTTAATTAAACTCAGCTTCAGTCCGTTAGCGTTGGTCTGAAGTCATTAACCGCCACAGAAGTCTTTGTCATGGTGCCCGTTTCCAGCTGGTAAAGCTTTGAATACTCGGCTTCCAACGGTCTCCAACGAGGTGCTTTTTTCACCAAAAAATGATCAAAGGTTTCCCAGAAATGTAGAAAATGTGGACATCAGAGGTTTTTCCACATTTTCAAACTTTTAAACGGGTGAGTTTTGGGTTCATACTTAAATCGTTTGAAGTGTGAGCTGCAGTCAGAGTTTTCTGCTGAATCAGTTTCTAAGCGTGTTTCCGTCCCGTGAGGCCCGTCGCCGTGACAACACGTCTGTGCCGTGGCGGTGTTTCTTCACGGCCTCCAGGAGGAAGTCGGGACGCTGGCTGGATGCACTTTGACGTGCGGCTCGTTCTTACTTCCAGTTTTCTCCTCTTTCTGAGCGTCTGTGGGGAAAGAAGTGGGCGTCTGTGTACGGCGGAGAGCTCGAACGCTTCACGTCTTTTCTGAAAGCGTCGGACAGAAATGTGCCGTGAAAAGCTGCTGGGAGGTCAGATCTTTTTCTAGAACAGTGGACGATGAGGAGCTTCGCTGTGGGTTAGATTATCGCCTCTTTAGCTTCAACTGTTCACTTTGTCACATATCAGCATCAGGAACTGAAAGTAAGTACGCTTATTGAAGTGCTGGGCTTTATTTTAGCTTCTCAACAAGGATCCCCATTTTCTGCTGCTTTGTATTTCTAAAAACTCCATCTAAGAGGAACTTGTAGTGCTTTAAAAAGTCAATATTTAAAAACAGGATGCAGTAGAAGTGATTAGCTGATTGATTGGCTCAGATAATTAAATATTTCCTCATTCCAGCTCATCTGTTGACGTTTAAATCACAGTAAATATTGTTTGTGTTGTTTTCCACCACTTTCTGGAGCTTCACAAACCAAATTATTGCCTTATTGATCCAAAACATTGATAAATTCTCCGTGAAGCTGAGGATTATTTGCAGCCTGGTGTAAAACATTCAGCTGATAATCTAATCATTTATTAGCAGAATTATGCTGAATATTTACACAGTTTTACTGAACTGGAAGTGACATTTTCATGACGGGACTTTTATTTTCATGGAGTATTTTCCCCGTGTGGTCATACTGAACACTTCCTCCATGACTGGACAGAATCTGATGTTTTTCTCCGTTTTATATCGTTTTAAATGAGTATATTTGGGTTTTGGATTCCTAAACGAGCGCTTGTTTGAGCTTTTTTTAGATACTTTATGGGTAAATATGTGACATTTATTCATGTAGCTGAGCTAATCCTGTATTTTTCTAGCTTTTCGTGTAATCCTCGTTCGTATCTTTGAGCTGAGTGTTGAACAGAAGATGTAATTTCTGACTTTATTCACTCAGTAAACGGTGTTTCTGCACAAGGTTGCATTTACGTTCCATTCAGATTGTTATCTGTGTTTAAATGTAAACTTTCAGGATGTTTTTTTGGAGCTGCAGGCTGATGTTTGTCGCTTTAAATCAAACCAGTGTCAAAACCTCTCAGCAACTCATTAATAAGCAACATTAGAGAAAAGCCTGCAGGGCGGGGGATTTCTGCAGAAACGATGAAAGAATCAGATTAATCAACAGAGAAAGTCATTCTAATTTATTCTGCAGCTGCACACCTTCCAGCTCGTCGTCCATCTCTGTTTTTCTGTTTCTGGTGTTTTTTTGGGGGTTAAATGCGTCTAAGAGGAGATCTTCATCTAGAACCGCCTCACATGAGCACATTTCTGGTTCTATCAGTTTTTCAGCGGGGTGCCCTCGCAGTCCTGATCATCAGGGGCCTCCAGTCTGCTGCTGCTTCCACCTCCAGCTTCCTGCGGGGGCAGCTACTGTAAGATTCACCAAAACCTCTGTCTGTCTGCCAGGGAGGAGGGAGCAGCTTTTATTGTCCACATTATGAGACATGGTCAGCGCTGAGGATCATAATGTGGACAATAAAAGGTGTGACTGAGATCTAAAGGAGGACACTGGAAAAAAACAAGAAAATAAACTTATTTCAAGGAACTTTTACTTTGAAATAAGTGAAAAAATCTGCCAATAGAACAAGTGAAAAATGTCTTGGTGAGACTTCTTGAAATAAGACATTTAGAATATTGAGATCTTAAAATTAGCTGGAAAACTTATTTTAAGCTTTATTTTACCAGGATTGTAAAGTTTCAAAATAAGCCAGACATGCTATAAAAAAGGGCGGGTTTTCATTCAAAAATAGATTTTTACTTTCATGTAACCTCCTAATTTTAAGTGTTTTAGCCCTCCTATTATCCTCATTTACAGGCACCAAAAAATATTGTTTCCTTGTCTGAAAAATATCCAAAAGTTCATCCAAAAAATTCCCCAAATTTCACAAAATTTGCAGAAACTTCAGGAAGCAAATTCCAATAATTCCTTAAGTTTTCCGTAAAAGTTTTATTTAAAAAATCCCCAAATTTGGCAAGAAAATTCTTGTAAATATTTTCAAAAAATGAGAAAAAATCTTCCTAAAAATATCCTAAAAAAATCTAAAGTGATTCCATATTTATTAGTAAAACTTCTAATATTTTCTTTAAGAACATTCACATAAAAATCGGACTGATTTTTATGTGAATGTTCTTAAAGAAACATTTTAACATTTCTTTTTTTTCCACTAAAAAACGTTGAAAATGCAGACATCAGAAGCTTCACTGTGAAAACTTTTTCCCCCCACATTTTCAAACTTTAAATCGGGTTAATTTGACCGACAGGACGACACGAGGGTTAACCTTATTTTGAGTTTTCTTGTAAAATTCAACTCTAAACAAGATCATTTCCAGATTGTTTGACTTAACCAGATGTTTCAGATGCATTCTCTTAAAACACGTCCCTCCATCTGCTGGAATGTCTCTTGTTCAGTGATTTTCATACAAAGTGGGATGAGACGTTTAGACTAAAACTAAGACAAACAGACTTGTTTTTGCGGTGGATTTTTTAGCTCCTACCTCGTCGACTCTCCGTCAGTGGAGGGTAAACGGCTCCTCCATCCGTCCACATCCCATCTCTGAGTCGTGGGATGTTCGGCTGATCTCCATCCTGCAGAGAGAGCAGGGTTTGCTTCACTGCTTCTGCTTCGTGTTTTCCAAACCTCGTCTAACGCCAAAGCGATGCTGCGACGTGTTTTGTTCTGTGCAGTGATAAATGTGGTGTAAACACGAGTCCACATGCTGCCTGATTAGATCTCTGCTGTTGTTGCCGTGATTTAGATTCAAATCTGGAACTTATTCATCAAAGAAAAGGTCAAACAGCGGCTCGATTGATGGTGGAACTCTTCAGGAAATCGTATTTTTTCCATATTTTTGGAATCCATGCATCAAACGTTTGATTACTTAATTGAGAAGATATTCTGCAGGAGGTGAACTTTGTTTTACTTGTAATCAAACATTTTTGAGTCTAGTTTTGCTCTCTGTGGTTTGCAGAGCTGCTGTCATAGAATTACACATAACTGGTTTAAAATGAGCCCTTAAATGTGTTTTTAAATGTTGGATATTGTAAAAACAAGTGCTTTAAATCATTAAATATCAGACTTCTGGTGCTTTTAGTCATCAAACAATGTGCAGATTAATTAGTTCTGTTAACATAGAGTCTGTAAAAAGTTTCATGGTCTTTGCTTCATCATATTCACCTTTAAATGGGGTGTAATGTTGGTCCTCCTCCAACCAGGGACAGGAGCTGAAAATGAGCTTATTGCTCTTCACTCCACATGCAAACATGCTTTATGTGTGGATTTCATGGTCCCTGATCAATTAAATAGATACATTAAATCAAACTAAGTTCTTAAATGATTTCTGCTTAAACACTTCCAAATTTCTGCAAAATTTTACTTTAAATAATGAAATGTCTGATAGAAATGACAGGTCTGACGTTAAATTGGTTTCAGGTTTTTGGTCTTTTAGTCATTAATCAGGGTGTTGATCGATCTTTTTAATAAATAGTCTGTGGTTGACGTCTTCAGAAGTTTGAAGAAAGAACCAGTGAATCCTGACATCAGAGGAGCTGTGCTCTGCACATATTTGGATGTTTTTTCCTGAACTTGTTTTCCTGCAAAGTGCTGCTTTAACCGTCCTGCTGTCCTCATTTACGGGCACCGAGAAATGTTGTTTCCTTGTCTCAGAAAAAGCCAAGAATTCAGAAAAAAATACTCAAATTTCTGAAAATTTGCAAAACCTTCAGGAAGAAAATTCCAATAATTCCTTCAAAGTTTTATTTTTTTAAAAATCCCCCAAATTTGGCAATAAAATTCTTGTAAATATTTTCAACAAAAATGTAAAAATCATCCAAAAAAATCCTAAAAATATCTAAAGTGATTCCATAAATATCAGTAAAGCTTCTAATAGTTCCTTTAAGAACATTCACATAAAAATAACCAGAATCCAGAAAAATTGGTTTCAATTTTTCTGGATTTTGGTTGATTTTTATGTGAATGTTCTTTAGAAACAAAATTTCCAAAAATGTTAAAAATGTGGACATCAGAAGCTTCGCTGTGAAAATATATTTTTCCCACATTTTCAAACTTTAAAACGAGTTAATTTGACCTGCAGGACGACACGAGGGTTAAATAATTCATTGTCTGATATAAAATTACAGATCTGATGTTAAATTGGTTTCAGGTTTTTGGTGCTTTAGTAGTAGGTCAGTGTGGTGATCGATCTTTTTAATTAACGTCTAGTCTGTGGTTGACGTCTTCAGAAGTGAATCCTCATGTTGGAGGAGCTGTACTTTTCCTGAACTTGTTTTCTTGCCGTCGTTCTTCGTTTCTGGGCGGTTTGGTGTTGATTAGACGTGATGCTCTGAGCTCCTGGCTGCTCTGATGACGATGATGGGCTGCAGGCTAACGGGGATTCCCTGCAGCATCATCATCATCATCATCATCATCTAGACCTCGGCGTTACTTCCTCTGAGTGTCTCAGTCTCAGTTCTGCTTTCAGACGGCTGTCTCTGTGCTCAGGCGTGTCGGTGCAGATAACGACACGTCAGGCCGCTTATTGCATCGGTCAGCTGCTGAGGGCTGCAGAAAAACGCTGCGTCTGCTCTGCCGGCCTCAGGAAGAAGCGCTGAGATAAGATGGGCTTCCTTTAAAGGTGGCGGTGAAATGTGCAGGGCTCCAACATCTGCCAGCTGCTGTTCTGTCAGAAGCATGAAGCCTTCCACTGACAGATCAGGAAGAGGAAACGCTGCTGCTTCTACGTGGAATCACGTGAAAGAACAAACAGACTTCCTGTCTGCTGCTCCTCTGATGAGAGAGAATGAATCAAAACTCTTTGAGGAGAAGCTTTGCTCAGTAAAGCTGCAGCTGATGACTGTTTCCATAAACCTGATGAACACTTTGGGGCTGCACAGTGGTTCAGTGGTTAGCACTGTGGCCTCACAGCTACAAGATCCCCAGATCCCATCCTGGCCTTCCCAGCATGCATGGAGTTTGCATTTTGGTTTGGTTTTCTCCAGCTACCACAGTCTAAAAACATGCTGAGGTTAACTGGGGATTCTAATTTGTCTGTAGGTGTGAATGTGAGGTGAAGTTGCAACAAAAACTCACATTTGGCACAAAACAACTTGCAAAATTACCCCAAAAAGAGCCAAAATTACTGTGAAATGTTCAAATATATCAGCAAAAACATGAAAAATCACCACAAAAATGACCAAAGTTACCATGAAAAGGACCAAAACTACCAAAAAACAGATGAAATTGTGACAAAAAACTCTAATTTGGCACAAAAACACGTGCAAAAAAAACACAAAAAGACACAAAACTACCCTGAAATGTTCAAATATGCCAGCAAAAACACCCAAAATCACCACAAAAAGTAGCTAGAAGATCCTCGGTTCACGTCTCCTGGGATCTTTCTGCATGGAGTCTCCAGGTTCTCCTGCTGGGTTCTCCAAGTTCTCCAGCTTCCTCCCACAGTCCAGAAACATGCTGATGTTAATCAGTGATTCTAAATGATCTGTAGGTGTGACTGATGGACTGTTACCTGTCCAGGTGAACCTTCAGCCTCAGTCAGCTGGGATAGACTCCGCCCCCTGGACCATAATGAGGATTAAACGGTGGATAGATGATGAATAATCACTACTTGGTTTATAAAAAGAACACAAATCACAGAATGTCTTCAGGTCGCTGGTTTTGCTTAAAAAATATTTCAGGACCTGAAAATATCGACTCGACCGTCAAGCAGGACGAATTAAAGCAGAAAATATTCATGTTTGAGGGATTACAGACAGCAGATTTGTCTTTTTTTAAACTAATATGACATAAAAACCTGATGCTGACTGATTCTAATCACTGAACAAAGTGCAGAATTTACTTTAATCTCTTTAATATGTCAAATGTTGATTAATTCTGTGTTTGGTCTTCAGGTTTTGTGCAGATATTTGATGTCATGACAGAAAAACTTTTAAAAAGTATAATCAGTTCTGATGTAGAGTTTTCAACACAACAGAACCGTTAATCATCTGATGGTTATTTTATTGATTATTCCAGTCGCTGTTTGGTCTCCATGAGTTGTTTTTCTTTAAAGTGTGAGTCGTTCAGTTGACAGAAGACAAAGAAAACAAACCCGGTTACGTGTTTCTGCTGTGAATTCTGTCTGAATGAGTCGATATGTTGCTCTGTGCTGACGGACAATGATCTGTTTTCACTGAGCTGTACAGCGTCCTGGTTGTGAGGGTGTGTTTGATGTCGGTGTGTTTGCCCTCAGCTGGGTGGGAACAGGCTGGTGGAGGTGCTGCGTTGCATAATCTCCATCGTCCTCCTGCACCGTGATGCTGAAGGAAGCTGCAGCTGCCGACTCTCATCATCCTCACGTTGCTGACGGAGCCTCGCTTTGGCTCACACTGATCCTGATCTTTAACTCCTGGTGTGTTTTTCGTCGTGAGTCCAGATCAGTCGCTCACAGAAGCTGTTGTTCTGAACGACGACCCACTCCTGAACACATATATGTGATGCTAACAGGGAGGCTGAAACTGAAACACGTCAACGCTGTGCATGTGGCTGCCATGAGAAGCTGCCATGAGAAGCTGCCATGAGAAGCTGCCATGAGAAGCTGCCATGAGAAGCTGCAGTGAGAAGCTGTTGTGAGAAGCTGCAGTGAGAAGCTGTTGTGAGACCTGCCATGAAAAGTTGTCATGAGAAGCTGCCATGAGAAGCTGCCATGAGAAGCTACCACGGCGCCGCTGACGGAGGCCCAGCAGGACGGCCTGTTGGCTGCAGGGTGAACGAGCTGCAGGCTGGTGGTGACGGAGGAGCTGCTGGGTGTTAGTCGGGGCTCTCAGTGGGAATCTGGAGGCAGGAAGAAGCAGTTGTGATGCGGCTCCATATGGGGCGCTGTAATTACTGGGAACTGTTAGCTCCGCTCTTTGTTGTTATTGTTTTCCTGTTTTCTGGTAACTCCATGAGCTTGCACATGGAAACACGCTTCCAAAGCTGTGACGTGAAACACGCGTGGTACTTTGACTGAGAACAGATCTTCATGGAACAACTTCAAAAGGTTTAAAGGGCTGCACGGTCACGTAGTGGTTAGCTCCATCGCCTTGCGTCCTGGCCTTCCTGAGATCTTTCTGCATGGAGTCTCCATGTTCTCCTGCTGGGTTCTCCATGTTCTTCTTCCCACAGTCCACAAACATGCTGAGGTTAACTGGTGATTCTAAATGATCTGTAGGTGTGAGTGTGACTGTCTCTCTCTGTGTGTAGCCCTGTGATAGACTGTTACCTGTCCAGGTGTTCCCTGCCTTCACCCCAGTCAGCTGGGATAGACTCCGCCCCCCATGACCCTGATATATTTACAGGCACCAAAAATATTTTTTCCTTGTCTGAAAAAAGGCCAAAAACTCAGCAGAAAAATTCCCCAAATTTCTGAAAATTTGCAAAATTATGAAGCAGCAAGCATCGTTTTTTGGACCCAGCAAGAGGAAAGAGACCGTGAAATACGTCAAAATATATGAAGAGTTTATCTGCAAAAACAGATAACACCATTTTATACATTTTCAGAAAACCTTTTCTTATTGTTTTTTGAGATGATAATTTATTTTTTCTCTATTTTGTCATGTATTTTTCTACTGAGTCAAATCC
The DNA here is from genome assembly GCF_021347895.1 of Acanthochromis polyacanthus. NCBI lineage: Eukaryota > Metazoa > Chordata > Actinopteri > Pomacentridae > Acanthochromis > Acanthochromis polyacanthus. Next base: position 2,674,861 of record NC_067123.1, read on the forward strand.
ACTCAACTTCAGTTTGATTGATATTATCTCAAGTAAACAATAAAAAAAGTTTTTTGGAAATTTATCAAAACGGAGTTATCTCTGCTTGCAAATAAACTCTTCATATTTATGTGTGTATATATATATATATATATATTTGATATAAATGTTAGTTTGGGTTTTTTGCCCTCACAGTGAGGGAGTATTCAGCTTTTTTAGGGGTTGTATCAGTGTGTGTGATCAGAACAGCTGGAGTCTCTAAAAAACGTCCAACATGCTCCAGAATGGACAAATTTATCTCCATTAGAACAAGGATCTTCTCTCTCACAATGTTTAATAGATAATAAAGTCACATTCGAGGCTTCATTTGCTGCAGCTGGACTTTCCTTCCAGCCTCTTACTGTACGTTTGTAGAGTTCTGGAGAAGTGTGACGTGTTTTCAGGCTGAAAAACTTCATTCTTAATGTGAACGCTGTGGAGCTGCTGGACGATGGTGGTTGGAGCTCAGTGGAGCCACAGGTTCTGGCTTTGATTCCAGCAGACAGAAAGGATGCAGCTTTTAGGTTCTGGTGTGATACAGGAGGATGCTCTGGATCTACAGCTGTCACGTCTCTGCTGATTATGGTCTGTTGGATGGCTTCCACCTCAGCTGATGGGTTGTAAACTCTCTACAGGTGGGCGACGGGATCCAAGCGCACGTTTTTTTCCCGTGCGTCATTTTCATCCACGGGTCACGAGTAATCGCATTTCCCACTCACCGTAGAGAGGAGTGGGCTGGAGGATGCAAGGAGGAGGAAGGGGGGCATTAAAGGTTCGTGGTTGTCATGACAGCGGACTCCCTCGCCCACTAACTCCAGCCCCTCCCAGCCTGACGCTCCTCAGATATCGGAGATCAGGACTGGACCCGGAGGACGAACCTTGATCTGCTTTCAGCCGCCGTCCTGTTTCTGTTTGCTGCTCGAAGAGTTCGTCAGACTTTAGGAGCATCGAGAGGTTTAGAGGAGAAAACAGGGACTTAATGGACCAACAGAGAATCTCTTTTTTTATCAGTTCATAGATTCATGTTAAATCCACTCAGATGCTTCACTTTCCATTTCCTTCAGTGTATTTAAGCTCATGAGTCCTTCCTGTATGAAGTCTCTAGGGCAAACAGCAATTTCTGGGTTCTGGATATTCAGACCCAGTTAATGACAAATATTCAGATCGCCCAGCGGGGGAGAGGAGGGGATAGACGAAGGGACGAGCCAAATATTCAGATAGGTCCATGTCGTCCAGGGGTGGAAGAACAGAAGACGGACATGGAGGATGTGCTGAATATTCATTTAGTCCCACCTCGTCCGGAAGTGGAAGAAAAGAAGACTCAGACGGAGGGACATACCGAATAGTCGGATAGTCCCAAGTCGTCTGGGGGGGTTAGAAAAGAAGACGGAGACGAATGGACAAGCCAAATAATCCGATCGTCCAACAGGGTGGAGGTGATCCTAATCTTTGGATAGCACCGTAATGATCGGATCTTCGCGTCCAGCCCTAAAAGCCTCTGCCCCTTTTTTTCTCTGATTTATTGGTTGTTAGAAACTCCGGTGAGGGTTATTACAGGCCGACATTATTGCTAAGTAGGAGTTTTAACTTCCTACAAATAATTCCCTCTGCTTTGTTTGAAACCGCACTTGTAAACGGTTTAGCTATAAGTGGGACCTTCTGAGCTCAGGATCCTCAGATTGTGTTTTCTCTCACATTTCGTGGTCGTGCTCCACAGCGTGCTCTGGTTTCCATCAGCGCCGACGTTTGTGTGGATTCCTTTTGTTGTTTTCCCGTGGTTACAACACAATTACACAGATTTCAGATGGCATGATGTAGTGAAATATCGCCGTAATGAAGGGAGCTTGAACGGGCTGTAATCATTCCCTGCTGCCTTCATAATTTGGGCTCTGTGGATGGAATATTCTTTCTGTCCTTTCCAGGGCAGCGCTGGTGTTTCCTGTTCTTTCCATCCTCCAGAGCTCCCCTTCATGGGTGTCATTCAGCGTGAGGGGTCTTGTTTGCGGCCTGTTATGTAAGAAGAGGAATCTGATCTGTAATGGCTTGCACTCAAACACAACCGCTAATAAGATTTTTGGTGGGCAGTAATCACTTCTGCTTCGGTCTGCCAGTGCGGTCTAATACAAGACACATGTACGAAGCTGTGTAAACAGGGGAGCACATGCCGGAGAAAACCTTCCTCCACATCCTCCGACCGCTAAAACAAGCATTTATTATCTCAGATTGGTTTGCAGCAGCGCGGCGTTTAGCGGAGGAAGCTGAGAGGTCGGGCCGAGGCGGGAACGACTCCGAGGGAAGCTTCGGGATTCTCTGTTTGGAGAAACACCACGCCGCCTTCGTTGCCAGGAAAACACAGCGATTCCTTTGTCGGGTGCCAAGGGCGTTCACATGGCCATTTATATGTAAATAGAGCAGTCGCACAAACGCATACCTCTCTGCTCTCTCAGCCTACCTTCCTGTCAGAGGCAGCTCGTAAACAAACGCTCTGGCCTCTCCTCGTGAGCCTCGGTTGCTGTGTTTCTGCTGGCAGGGTGCCTTTGTTTTGCTCCACGGCAGCGCTGGGTGGGGAGGCGTTATGTAATGCGTGGCGTGTGCCTGGATGTGGAGAGAAGAAGAAGAAGAAGCAGGGTGTGACTGTAGTAACACACACACATGATGACATAATCCGCTGACCTCCGTGGAGTGTTCCCGGCATCGCTCCGTGAATTTGGGAACCACAGAACATCCTCTTTCACCCTCCATTAGCGTTTCTGCAATCTAGGACAGAACCGCTCCCACCGGTCTCTCTTCTAATGTCATATGCGGGACACGGAAACCTCCACGGGTTTGTTTTAATCCAGTTTCCATGATCGGGGGAGGCGGGAAGACGCTACAGTAGTGCTGGGCTTCTCTGTGATTGTGTAGAAGGCTCAAAAAAAACAGCTGATCACTGGAGGTTAAATGAAACTGAGCAGGTAAAAAGGCTCAGAATGCAGTTTGAATGATGGAAAGTAATGAGAAGAATGGGCAGAAAGACTTCAGGGTTGATCTGACCTCACTGTTAATCCTTAAACATTAATAATTTAGTGGTTTGAAAATGGGTAAACTGGTAAAGCCTCTGCCAAGAAAGCTTTCAGGTTTTCTGTGTCTAATGCTTGGAATAAATTACAGCTTGTTCTACTGAATGAGTTCAAAGTTCTGGTAAAATCATTACAGTCTAACCGGTCTGTGTGCAAGTGCTGGGACTACCATGGTTAAATAAATGCTAAATGAAATGTTTAAAGTATCAGGAGATGAGGAAAATAGATTGCAGCCTGTCTTAGTGTTTGGATGGAGCTTCCTGTCCTGCTGTCTCACTGCTGAATGATCTCATTCAGATTTTATCTGTTTTTAGTGCTTTTATTGTGTATTTCTGATTTTATTTGCCTTGTTCTGGATGTGGGGCTGTACAGTAGTGGTTAGCACTTTCACCTTGCAGCAAGAAGATCCCCGGTTCAAATCCCGGCCTGGGATCTTTCTGCATGGAGTTTGCATGTTCTCCCTGTGCATGCGTGGGTTTTCTCCGGGTACTCCGGCTTCCTCCCACAGTCCAAAAACATGCTGAGGTTAATTGGTTACTCTAAATTGTCCGTAGGTGTGAATGTGAGTGTGATTGTTTGTCTGTATATGTAGCCCTGTGACAGACTGGTGACCTGTCCAGGGTGTCCCCTGCCTTCACCAGAGTCAGCTGGGATAGACTCCAGCACCCCCCATGACCCTTGTGAGGATAAAACGGTGGATAGAGGATGGATGGATGTACAGTCTGTGGCTGTATAAATAAAGTTGGATTGGATCTCTGCAGCTCCGTGTTGTATAAAGGCATCTGGTTTAACTTTAGCTAGAGTGTTCAAACGCCAACACAGGCTGGAAGCTGATTTCTAGCAGAGATGCTGCAGGACTTTTCCAACACCGTGTGATGAACTTTATGGCTGATGCTCTGAGTGTAAATTGTTTTTAGAGGCGGTGGTAAATACTGACAGATTTTAGCAGCTGGATTAACGACAGTGAACGAGTTTCTCTGTCATGTAGATCAGCTGTGATCATTCAGATGTTTAACTGCTGTGATTATAACAGGTTTAATGCTGAGTTCAATGACTTTAATGCTCTGAAGAGAAACTTTAATCACCTTCTTATTTTTTGATATTTGATTATTCGGCCAAGGAACGGCAGAGTTATGGGATGATTGGCATATATCTGTCTGTCTGTCTGTCTGTCTGTCTGTCTGTCAGCAACATTACTTAACAACAGACTAATGGATTTAGATGAAATTTCCATAGAAGCTCAGAAATGACACAAGGACCAAGTGATCAGATTCTGGCAGTGATGCAGCTTATAGTCTGGATCCATGAATTAGTTAAAGATTTCTGTATCGTTGCCAGATAGCAGCACGGCGTCACTGTAACCATGACAACCAGTGAACACTACATCAGCTGATTGTGATCCTACTACAAATCCACCTCTGAGGACTTATCAGGACTTATCCATCAGAAATGATCCAAGGAACAGCTGATTAAACTGTGGGGGTGTTTCTGAGTCCCATCAGTTCCTGCTACATATTTAGGTCACGTGATCCGGTATCCGTACATAACGTACACATGCAGAACACACACCTGTACTCAGAGGAAGGTCATTTAGTTTGTGGGTACATCTGTGTTAAATGATACCGTGATTTCTGCCACACATTTTTTCCAGATTTCATCCTTTGGAAATGATGCGACTGAGCAGTGACTAAAAACGCTCTGAGTTCTTTTCCCGTTTATAATCACAACGATCTGGTGTTTACTTTATCTGGTTTTCACATTTTAATACAACCAGGCTTGTTTTAGGGTAAACTTCAAGTATCAGTGGTTCAAAAACAGTTTTATAAGAAAATAGAAAAGCATCCTCTGTGTGATTCATCCCAACAGTAACTCTATTTTTATCTGTTAGCCCTTTAACGCTGATCGTCATGAATTCACATCATTCAGACGGCAGCAGAGAATCCATTCCCCCAATGCTGGTTTGTACCTAGGAACCTTTCAAAGCTCTGGTTTCTCATAGGACTGCTCAGAGTGGGACCTGATTATGATATATCTGTTATTACATATCTACTCTATGTGCTACAGACAAACTAACAAACTCCACTTTAATTTAGAATCATCTGGAAAGCAAAAACACAAATAATTATGATTTTTTAAATATAATTGTAAACAAATTCAGGTGTCAGGGGGTTAATGTGACCGACTCTCGGTTAAGGAAATCTTTAAATTTTGCATTCCTACTCGGTCTTTATTAATTAATTAAAATGTCCCTCATTTTTAAAGTTTACGTTAAAGCATGAATAAACGTGTGCTGGATTCCACACGCCTCCTCCCTCACACGGTGACCTGTAGCAGCAGCAAACAGAGGGTCGACCTCGTCCTTCCTCAGTGAATAACCTGTTCACACCACGCTGAGCCGGTCTGTATAATTAATATTGATTAGGGCGTCTCCTCCCACACAGCCCACACACAAACAGCTTCTTCACCTGCTGGCTGCTGGCTGCTGATTGTGACATATGAAAGGCCTGAGCGGGGGGGATCTGTCTGCCCCCAGGGGTGTAAACGGCATCTGAACATGCTCACGTTAAACATGCTGCTCCTGTGGGGGGGCGTGTCTGGTTGTTTCTGTGTGCGCCCCCTCCATGATCACGGTAGTTTCCATAATGGAATCGTGCACTCTCTCTGCTGTGGAAGAATGTCTGTTTTTCATTTGAGAGAGCTTCATCGTGCTGCAGCCGTGTGGGAAGCATCCCGCTATCATTAGCTTCACTCAGTCCTCTGAGCTGAAAACTGTTTCTGCTCTTGTGTTTCAGATAAAATCGAAGAGGCGCAGAAAGAGCTTAAAGACCCCAAAGGCCCTCAGAAAGGTAAGAGATCCTGCTTCCTCCTTCACTTCACTGCTTTCTACACTTTCTCTTCACCATCTGTAGCTGAAAGAGTCGGACAGCAGCTCACAGTTATTTTCATTTTCATTGCTTGATTAATCCACTAGGTACTGATATTGAAAAAATGGTGAAAAAATGTGGAGTGAAGCCCAGAAATAACATCCTGTAAAGCTGTGATTAGTCCGTGAGCAGGAAAGAAAGCAGAAAATATATTACAGTTAAGAATCTGGGATCACAGGCTTTTAAAAGATGTACAACTAAATCTGAATAATTAAACAAATAACAACTCATTGATTATTAGTTTCAATTCTAAGACAATATTAGTATAAAAGCAATTTAACATCAAATAGTTTTTCACTAAAATTAATTCAGTCTGATGTGTTTTTTGTTGTTTTTATGTATCGTCACTGCAGTTGACGGCTAGTTTAATGAACAGTGTTTATACATTAATGAAGCTGCCTTTAAGAGGAACATTAAAAATATGAATATTGGTAAAAATAAGCCGTTGCTGTGATGGAGGTGGGGTCTGGGCTTTTTGCTGCTGTCTGCATTATTTCAGTTTTTGCATCGAGCTTGTTTTGAACGCCTTCAGCAGCGTCCTGTAATCAAACTGAACTTTAATGGAGTTTGAATGTTTACATTGTGTAATCTTTCCTCTGTTTGTAACGGTGTGCGTGGACGTGTGCAGTGATGTTTTTACTGTACTAAGGCATGACTAAACGCATGCAGAGCGGCTCCTTTTGTTAAGTGGGCTGTTATGTAAGTGCATCCAAACAGAGGAGCCAGCTGGGATAAGCCTCGCCTGAGAATTAACCTGCAGCTTACCTCATCGCTGCAGCGTCGGCCTTTTGAAAACACCCTGCTTGTTTGCGGGACAGTAAATGGGATTGGGTGGTGACACTGAACGGCTGATGATGTCACTGCTGCCGGCCCGGTTAAAGGTTAATCCCCATGACAACCATCCTGATAATTCTGTCAGCTCAGCCACAGTAGGTCACCGAGAGATGGCCGTTATTTTACTTTAACCCTCCTGTTGTCCTCATTTATGGACGGAAAAAATGTTGTTTCCTTTTCTGATAAAAATCCAAAAAAATTCAGCGAAAAATAAATTAACTGAATTTCTGAAAATTTGGAAAACTCTCAGGAAGAAAATTCCAACAATTCCTTAAAAGTTTCCCTCAAATGTTTTATTTAAAAAAAGAAATCCCCCAAATTTGACAAGAAAATTCTTGTAAATATTTTTTAAAAATTAGTAAAAATCTTCCAAAAATATCCTAAAAATACCTAAAGTGATTCCATATGTATCACTAAAACGTCTAATATTTTCTTTAGGAACATTCACATAAAAATCAACCAAAATCCAGTGAAATTCGCTGGATTTTGGTTAATTTTTATGTGAATGTTCTTAAAGAAACACTTTTTTTAACTTTTCTTTCTTTCCTCCAAAAAATGTTCAAAATTGATTCTCTTTTTTGTTTTGTTTTGTGCCGTTTTTCAAAAAATGAGTAAAAATTAAAACTTTCTCTCTTCTTCTTGTTTCGTGTCGTTTGTCTAAATTTGTTGTTTTTTTGTCTGACTTTTGTCATTTCTCTCAGGTTTTTGTCATTTTGTTGCCTTTTTGTCTTGCTTGTTTTTTGTCTATTTTTGTGGTTTTTTTGCCATTTTTTGGCTCATTTTTGTCTTGTTTTTTTTGTCATTTGTCTCATGTTTTTGTTGTTTTGTTTCCCAAAAATATTCAAAATGTGGACATCAGAAGTTTCACATTTTCAAACTTTAAAACGGGTCAATTTTGACCTGCAGGACGACAGCAGGGTTAAACATGCGCTCATACAGCTACAGGAAAATATGAAGAAAAAGGTTTTTAAAGGTGCAGCCTCAGCGGCTCGTAGACACGAACAGATGTTTGTTTGTGAAGAAGAGCGAGTGGTGAAGTCATGGAATCTCCTTTAAGACTCGCTGAGCGGTGAGGAGGAAGAGCAAATCCTTCTCCACGTCTGTGAGCAGCCGTTCATACAAATGCTCTTTGTAAAGCATATTTCACAAAAGGCTGTTTTAAAGAAACCCCAGTCTTTGTTTAGCGGCCGTGCTACATGTGCTGTACGTGTTTTAAAGTGTCTTGCTGCGTGTTTGCGTTGAGGATGGATTAACTTACGTAAAGACCGGGCGTTCCTCGGTCTAATTATGCCAGAGGCCTTGAAGGAACCCTGACCTCATCTTGGGAAATACCTCCACCAGCCAGGAAACAGTGACAGGGCACTGCTAAGCCTTACGCAACATGTCCTTAAAAACACGGACCGCAGGCCAACCTGAGGACACGGCCGCGCCCTTTTGAAAACACCGCTGCTGTTACAGAAATGCAGCTTCGTGTCTATACCTTTCATTTGTTTGTTGCGTTTTCTCGTCGGCCCCGCTGACATTTGTGAAGAACAAGAAAGGGAGAAATGATTGTTTTCTTATATAATGAAGCGTGGGCCCACACGGTGTTAGTCACACAGCAAATAAGGCACCGTTATGGAGATGTAGCTGTAGCGTGGATCACCATCAGGCTCCAACAAAAGGAGAGAGTGATGAACTGATGGAAGCACAAAGCAGAACAACTCAGCTTTACAAGGACTCTGTTATAAAACAACCACAGATGTTACAGTTCTGCATAGTAAGGCCAAAAACCACAAACCTGAAGACTTACTGACTTTATGTCTTACACGGTTAATTCAAAGATGACTTTTCTTTGTATTTCAGAGTTGTGCTGTTGGTAGAACGTCGCTGAAAGTCAGAGTGGTGACTGCAGATAGAGGCGTCTGTATCAAACATTTTACTGCACCTGTAATCCTTTAAAAATTATTATAAATAACAGTAATCAGGAATACGGTAATGAGTCAACACCTAAAACGTGAGAAAGATTGTATTTCTACATATTGATGCAGAAACCAGCGTAGATTTATTTTATAATAACACAACTAGATTTCACAGTTGAGCTAAAATAAAGGTCGTAGAATTAGGATGCACTCCTTATGTAATAACACTTGCTGGAGCCAATATTAACATTTTTCTAATTATCTGTTTTTTAAACCGATCCCTGATAGAATAAACTAATTTAAAAATGCACTTCTTTGGGCACACACTATCTGATTGGTTATGCATTACAATTAGTAGCCGAAAAAGACTAAAAAGGAATCATATTGGTCAGTGGTTAATTTTAATTCTAATCTATTTTACTTTATTCTAAAACATTGTCCTGACACCGAGAGACAAATCCAACACCATGTCTCCAGTTTGCACTAAATGCTTTTAAAGAAAATGTGACTTTAAAATACATAAAAGTATTATAATTACACCCGATAATTCTGATTGGATTTAATCTATCAATTGATGTTAGTTTTCATTTTACAGGGAAAAAAACTGTAGCTTTTGTTTTCTTTCAAGTGCCAAATGTTCAACGCAAACATGCATAAAGATTATAAAAATTCATTGCTGATGTTTAAACATAAAACAACTAAAGGTGTAAAACTACAGATTCCTTATTTACATATAAAATGCTGCTTTGTAATTATGTTTATCAGATTTTAAATGATATTTGTTTCATAAGCAAATATGGAGCTTTCAGCATTTCATCATCAGTGGAAAAGTACTTTAGTGTTCACTCTGCAGAAAAGTAGTAAAAAGGTGTTTTTATTGGACCAACTTTCCTCGGTTTCTCATTGTTGTCTCTTCCTCCACAGGGATCTCTGAAAGCAGTCGAAGAAATGCGGATAATATAAAAGGCCTGAAGAGGAAAAAGGTCGTTGCAGAGAATCAGCTGAAGAAAATTCCAAAATCTCCGGTGAAGAAGCCTCTGCAATTGAAAACATCTGAAGCTGGATTATCATCCAAGGAGACTACACCTTCCTGCTCGTCCTCCTCCAACAGTCCTTCCCACAACCCTTCTTCTTCACCCAGTGAGAGGAGAGACTCCCAGTATGGCCGACCAGTGGCAGCGTCCCCGGACAAGGGGTCGTTTTCCACCGATGCTGAAAGGTTGAAGCAGGAGAAAACATGTTCGAGGTCGCCATCACTGGAGCCCACAGATGGTGAGGACGGCTCTTTGATTGCAGATAAGGTGACGCAGCCAAAAGACAGCAAGAGCCCAGAGCCCAGCTTTGAGGGGGATCCTTACCACAGCAGTGCTCCTCTGGATGTTCTGCTGAAGGCCATGGAGCCAGACTTCAGCACTCTGGCTGAGAGGAAGAACTCCATTCAGATCACAGCCTTTGGTAAACCAGCTGCTTCCATTCATGCTCAGTCCAGTGGTGAGGTGACAACGATGCCAACTGTCAACGTTGGTCTGCAGACCCAAGCCTCCCACATGCAGACCTATTACATAGACAAACAAGGCAACTTCATTGGCATTGCAGCACCGCTACAGGGAAACGTGCAGACGCCCACGCAGGGTACACCCCACTTTATGCCAGTCGCTTCTAATCCGGAAAAGCCTAGCTTGCACATGAACTTCAGTGCTGGACCGTCCGCTATAACTCATGCACCCGTCCCCTCAGGCTCCAACGCTTTGCCGCAAAGCCAGCCACCAGTTGTGCACACATGCCAGTCCCTCTCAGCCAGTGTTCCCAGCACCATTCAGGTCCCAGTTACACCTGGAAGCAACCAAGTTCAGATGACCACGGTGATGAACTTTGGTGCTGAGCAGGTTTCCAAGGACCAAAAGCCGAAGAAGCCAGGAAAGTACGTCTGTGAATATTGCAACCGGGCGTGTGCAAAACCCAGCGTGCTGCTCAAACACATCAGGTCTCACACCGGAGAGAGACCATATCCCTGCGTTACCTGTGGCTTCTCCTTCAAAACCAAGAGCAACTTGTACAAGCACAAGAAATCTCATGCTCATGCCATAAAGCTGGGTCTGATTGCACGCTCTGAGTCTGGAGGTGGGTCGCTATCTCAAGAATCTGACAAAGCCATTGGGACACATTCGGAGGCCGAGGAGAGCGGGGAGAGCGATGAGGAAGGCAGCACTGCAGACTTGGACCCGGACTCGTCACAGAGCAGCGTGGCAGCTTTGTCTGAAAGTAGTTTACAGAGTGCAGGTACAACACAAGCAGGCCACGGGGAGGCGGACTCGTCAGGTGTGTTTGAGTCGGTCAAACCCTCCCCAGGTCAGAGGGCTCACGAGCCAAAAGTGACAGCTGCACTTCCAAAAGTCGTTGTCTACCCAGTTAACGTTTCCCCGCTGAGGGCCGACAGTCCGAGAGTTACTGGTGCAGCACCTGAACAAGCTGCTGCCCAGCGACAACGAGAGTTCCAGACTGCAAACCTGAGATCAAACATCACCGTCCTGTCGTCTCTGAAAGAGGTGGACGGTACGAATCCCTCACTGGACACTGTGAGTGAAGATGAGGACCACCAGTGCAAGTCTCCGCTGTTGGGAGGACATGCTCAGCTTCAGCGGCAACAAGCGACGGACTTTTCTCAGCAGCAGCAGCCCAAGTGTCTCCTCAGTCCTCGCAGTCTGGGGAGTACAGATTCAGGATACTTCTCACGCTCTGAAAGTGCAGACCAGGCCATGAGTCCACCCAGTCCGTTTGTAAAGATAACCCCTCCTGTAGATATTGACGTCGCCAAGAACACCCTTCCCAGCGTCCCTCCTGTGGTTGCCACAGTAATGCATGTAGCAGCTGAGCAGAGGCCACGGCCCACCGAAGGACAGATGCGTCCACCGTTAGAAGCCAGCGCACGCTCTTTGGAGGAACGAATTTCAAAGCTGATATCTGACAATGAGGCAGTAGTTGACAACAAGCAGCTGGACAGTGTAAAGCCAAGGAGAACCTCTCTGTCACGGAGAGGCAGCATAGACTCACCTAAATCCTACATATTTAAAGACTCTTTTCAGTTTGATCTGAAACCAATGGGCCGAAGGTCAAGTTCCAGCTCAGACATCCCCAAGTCCCCCTTCACTCCCACAGACAAATCAAAGCCAGTATTTCTTCTGTCCGTACCTTCTCAGTACCCTCCGATGGATTGTTTGCCGATAACAAGGAGTAACTCTATGCCGACAACACCTGGACACTCTGCTCTTCCCCTGAACGTGGCTCCACTCCCTCACCCTCTACGAATCTGTCAGTCGTTTGATGACAAAATTAGCTCATTGAATGACGATGTGTTTTCATCAGCCCCGTCAACCCCAAACCCTGCAATACATTCTCGTACTTTAGTCAGACAAGTAGCAGTAGAGGACTTTTCCACGAATGAGGGCCACGGCCTTCCTACTGTTCGCTCCATGGATGAAGGCTATCATGGTCCGAGCAGCTCTGCAGAAATCATGCAGAGAAGCAGATCTTTTGAACACAGTCAGGACAGAAACAGAAAGCCTCAGCAGAATAAAGGCACGATGTATGAGTGTGAAACCTGTCGTAACCGGTACAGAAAGCTGGAGAATTTTGAAACTCATAAGAAATTCTATTGCTCTGAGCTTCATGGTCCAAAAAACAAGCCAATGGCTGTAAAAGACACTGATCAAGATGTTTTTCAGGGTAACATACAGCATCCCATAGTTGCAAGAGTGACTGGTGGTTCTGGGATACTTGATCAGCAGACATCAATCAGGAAGAGAAGGAAAATGAAAAGTGTTGGCGATGAGGATGATCAATCTCCGACTGACACCATTCCACCTTGTTCAGTTAGTTTTGAGCTACCAACAGCTCTGGCAAACAGGACTTTTACTCAGCATGCTTTAATAGTAGACATACAGCCCAAAAACAACCAGTCAAAACTACCTCAGATTCAGCTTGTAGCAAGAGGTATTAATACTTCAGATTCCAGACTGTCACCAATACGAGAGACCCAGATTAGCACTTCTACTAAAGGAGAAATGCAACGGCAAGGCAGCGGTACTTCAGTCATCAGACACACCAACTCTCTCAGCCGACCCAATTCCTTTGAGACAGAGTCTATTGACAGGGTTTCTCCTGTTGATAGCATGGAGAAGGATCCTCTGAACAAACCCAAACAAACAGACGTAACAGCAAGCGTCTCAACTGACATCTACCATGAAAACATGTCCAAACCCAAGAGCATCGACTACGGGAAGCAAAGGAAGGAGCAGAGCGCTGAAGGTGCAGCAGTCAGTGAAAACTCTACTCCTGCCCATCAGTCTCGCCTCGTTCGTCAAAACAACATCCCTGAGATTCTGGTAACAGAGGAGCCTGACAGAGAACATGAAACGCAGAACACTGAGCCGGCCGATAAGCCTGCAGATCAGTTCAATTGGCCTCAGAGAAGCGAGAGTTTGTCAAAGTTACCGGCAGAGAAACTTCCCCCTAAAAAGAAGAGAATTCGTCTGGCTCAAATGGACCACTCATCGGGTGAATCCAGTTTTGAGTCCAGCCTCTCCAGAAGTCTCAGCAGAGACAGCAGTCTTTCTCGTTGCTCCAGTATCTCTGCCTCTTTTGACAGAGATGAGCCATCTAGGTCAGAAAGTCCTTCTAGAGGAGAGTGTGTTTGCAAGATTCCAGAGCCTCAGTGTTTGCCAGCAGCCTTCAACACCCTCGGCGTGCCAGGAATGATGAGGCGTGCCGCGTCTGAACAGATCACTTGTACTCAACCCTCTGTCGAGATTTCATGCGACTACCGTAGCAAGTCCTTCGACTGCGGCAACGTATCTCCCAGTAGATCTGTGTCACCTGTTGGTCAGCCAAAAAGTGGACAACTTCCTCAAGCTGCCCAGGTCCCACTAATTGAAAGGAGGCGGGGGCCATTAGTTCGGCAGATGTCTTTAAAGATAGGTCCAGAGAGTCAGCAGCCTGTTCGGAAGGCAGTTTTACCTCTGGATAAACCTCTCATGACAAATGTTAGCTCTTTCACTCAGAATAGATCCCAGCAGATTCACATTGCCAACAGGCGGAGCATGGCTCAACCTTTCGTTCTGCACTCTGGAGAACCACCACTGCAAAAGAATGAGCAAGTGGTACAAAGCATTAATTTGGGTAGCCCGACTCAGCAGCCTCAAGTCCATGGCCTTCCACACCCTTGGCATCAAACTTCAAGGGTACAAATCTGCCAAAAGATACAACAACCGCTCAGCCAGATCTTAGTCTGTCGCGAAAATGTCAAAAGCAAACCACCTGACCCTGAAGAAAAGAAATGTTTTGTGCCCAAATACCAAATGCAGTGTCCTGCCCTGACTGCCAGCCAAACATTCTCATTCTCCAGCACACAGGGAACTCAGATAGCCTTGCCAGTTTTAACAATACCTATTGCCAATCCGATTTTGAGCATTTCAAAGTCTTCAGACGTAATTCAGAATGTGTATGTGGCTCAACCAAACCAACAGGCCTCAGACGTGAAGACGCAGACTGTTGTTTTGTCGAGTGAACAGCAAAGGGATCCATTTGATCAGACCCAATCAGGTTCAATACCACTGCCACAGATTCTGATAACTCATGAGCAGATGCACCCTGTTTCATGTCTGTCAAATAAAAACAGCCTGTCATCCAGTCACAGTGTAGAAAGTGAGACTCCTGTTGGACCAACTGTAAAGAAGGACAGGACTCAGACTCCAACAGTAGGCACTCATAAACATACTGGAGAACAAACAGCTTCTCTTGGGTCTCTGCACTGCACTCAGAAACTGGCATCAGTAACTCTGTGTCCTCAGCAGGAACCTACTGCTTCTAGTAAACGGATGTTGTCGCCTGCCAACAGTCTGGACATCTACATGGAAAAGCACCAGAAGCGGGCTAAGGATGAGCACGGTGTGGCCTGTTTAACTGACGGCAGATCAGTCAATTATCTTAATTCTAAGATGTCAGAGGTGACCCGACAACGGAAGCTAACACTTGTTCGGCAGGTTTGCACAACTGAACCAGCAGACAGTCCCATTGAAACGGAGGCCCCACCTCTGCCCCAGGTGAAATCAGACGGGGAGAAGGACTCAGAGGCCACTGATGATGTTAAACCTATGTCACCTGATGCTGCTGGGTTGCAGAAAGACACAAGAACTGTCATCCACGAAGAGGCAGGCCCTGTTCTGAATACCACAGCTGGTTCTCAGGGCACCTCCATGCCAGCCAACAACACTCTGAAGCCCCAAGAGAAGGCTGAGGAACAGAGGTGGACTCCTGCCAAATCCCCCATTAGACCCTCCAGTTTCCACGGTGGCCAGGTGAAACTAACCACGTCTGTGTCCGTGGTTAACACCAAAGACAGCCACCGCCTGTCGTTCCCCAGCCTGAAGACTGCCACTACTTTTACATGGTGTTTCTTGATGAAGAGAAAACCTCTTCATGTTCCTCAGACGGACCTGAAGACTTCAGCATATGCTGCTTGGACAGTCAACCCCAACAACCCCAACCCGCTGGGATTGCCCACCAAAGTGGTCATGTCTCTGTTCGACTCCAAGCAGAGCTCCAAGAAGATACACTACACCTCAGCCATCAGGACCAGTGGGAAATCAGACATCTTGTCTTACTCAGGCAAGCTGAAGGATGTCATGCCCAGGGTAAGGACTGACTTTCTGCCAAGTTTCGACAGCCTGTTTTTAGACATATTTTGACTTGTTTCTTGAATCAGATCAGTAAATGCATTAATTACTTGTTCCTGCAGATCCCAATAACCCAGAAGTCTGCATCAGTGGAAACCAGAAGTAAAGTTCAACCAGAAACTCAGGCCAGCAACGATTCAGACAAGGACTTGGCATCTACAACGGAACCAAGACGAGTCAAAATATTTGATGGCGGGTATGATTCAAAACAGCTAATAATTTGACAAACTGATGAATTTTTCTGTGCTTTTATTATTAATGTTACTTCTTTGGTTTCACAAATTTGTCTTCCACAATGTGTGTTCCTGCAAACCCACAGATACAAATCTAATGAAGAGTATGTTTACGTGCGTGGGCGTGGACGGGGTAAATACATCTGTGAGGAATGTGGGATTCGCTGTAAGAAACCCAGCATGCTGCGCAAACACATCCGCACCCACTCTGACGTCCGGCCATACCACTGTGTCCACTGCAACTTCTCATTCAAGACCAAAGGTTGGTGTCAGAGCTGTGAATCTGAAGCTACCATCCATGACCGTCATACAAACATAATTATAAATCATTTTGAATGTATTTGTCCTTTAGATGATCCAGGTCCATCTGTGGGATTTTTTAAGCTGTATTATGTGTTTTGTCTTCATATACTGCTCTATATATTGCTCTAAATTACATGATACTGTGCCTTTTGTAGATTAGGATGTTGTTGTCTTTTGTTTTTCTCTTATGTTTGTATTTCAAGTTTTATGGTTAGAGAGAAATACAATTCCAGTTCTCTGCATGTGTACGCATGCAGTAGAACGGACAATAAAGCAGACTTTGACTTGATGAACTCCACACACCATGATGAATGTTGTTAGGGTTGGACACTGAGAAGCAGCTCTACAGAAAAGGATTCAGGCCTCTGTAAAACACTTATTTGAGCTCTGAGTTTTAAGTCAAAAACTTCAAACTCGCACTACATTCTACTACCCAAACAGCGGCGTTTTGTGCCGTCTCGTTCTGCAAACACCTCTTGTGTGTCTACTGCTATTAGTCTTGCTTGTCTTCCCATCTCTTAATGCTTTAGTCTTAATAAATCATGAGTCCAAGCTTATTCTCCGTTAACCAGCTGTTCCTGAGTTCCATTATTAGTAAATGATTCTACAGAACGTTTAACAAGAACAGGAGTGGACTCTGATACCGTTACAGTAAACCCAAATAATTCCAGAAACCATAACTGTCGCTTAGGCTCCAGCACCCCCCACGACCCTAGTGAGGATAAAGCAGTGTATAGAGAATGAATGGATGGATGGATAACTGTCGCTATGGTTTAATCTGTGTTAAAAGACTTTTCACACGTTTACTGTGAAGAATGCAGGAGAACGCTGTAGTAACATGACATGAACAGAGACTCAGAACTGAATAAGCTCATGTTACTGCCTTTTTAGCGACACTTTGCTGTGACTGCAGCAACTCGCCCACCGAGAAAAACCCACTACCCACAACAAACCCACTCACCTACGTCACCGGCTTCATTAAAGGGGATGTGGCTTTGTTACCTCACTGGTTAAAAAACACATTAACGCATACAGTAGTTAGTATTTGTTTGCTTTCACTGACATAGATGGGAGCGAATAAATGCAACATGGTGGTAAATTGAAAGCAGTAAATGTCTCCTGTTGCTGTTACACATCATTAGATTATTCCTCCTCGTGTTGATTTAAAAGCAGGATTTTACAGTAACCATGACCACCTGCTGTCCAGAGGATCTGAAATGTTAAAATACAAATGACACACAAGAATACACACAGGTAATCCTATTAATTTAATAAAACTTGATCTGCTGACTGAACATGAAATCTAAGACAGTATAATGGAGGTGAGAGGGTTTACCTCCTCCTTTCACAGGCTGTGAAATTGAAGATGTTCCTTCTCCATCTCTTAAACCAAGACAGTATGATTCACCGTTCTTTATCGAACTTGCCTTCCCACGCGACACTGCAGAACAGTACTTGGTGTCAGCAGCCCACGTTCATTTAAAAATGTCTTTATCAGTTACTCACCCTTTACATGCAGCTCGCCCAAAGACCGCATACTCTTACGTAAACTCCTTCTGCGCTATTGTTGCAGCTCTGCCCACCTGTAAGACCTTATTACCTCTGTTTTGCAGGGAATCTGACCAAGCACATGAAGTCCAAGGCCCACAGTAAGAAGTGCATGGAGATGGGGGTGCCTGAGGGTC
This sequence comes from Acanthochromis polyacanthus, assembly GCF_021347895.1. Taxonomy (NCBI): domain Eukaryota; kingdom Metazoa; phylum Chordata; class Actinopteri; family Pomacentridae; genus Acanthochromis; species Acanthochromis polyacanthus. The sequence continues at coordinate 2,692,549 of NC_067123.1, forward strand.
TCATTGACGATCAGGACGCAGAGGACTCTGGTACGATGCTTCAGTGCTCAGGCTTAGTTAGAGGAAATACAGAAGGATCAGTGTATGCATGGAAGCCTCTCTGCTGTGTTAGATCAGGTGTATTTACAGTATATTGTAATGATGACTTCAGCCAGCCTGTTTCTGTCTTAAACAACAGAACTGGCCTTTTTATGAGTAGTTCTCCTCCTGCTAATGGCATGAGATATAAAACATGGATTGTCCCTGCTTGTGCTCAGTTGCTGTGTCGATCAATAGCTTTGCCATGGTCTAATTAGAAATTCTAAATGCAGCTTCTTCCTCTGTTAACTCACAGCGCATGTGGGCGGCATGCACAGCGTTTAGAAAGAGGAAATTGCTGCATCTAATTTTAGAAAAAAGAGAGAGAGAGGCTGCCTGAAAGCATTCGATGGTCCAAGTCTCCACGAGCATATTTGTTTTTCCTCCTCTGATGGAGCTCAGTGGCGTACGCTGGTCCAGGTGTGAACCACAGAACATCCTGAGAAGGAAAGAAGTCCTGGATGATAATGAGGAATCTTTTGTGAATGAAAGTAGTTCAATGCTACCTCAGGGCCTGTCTGTTTTCATACTAGCTGTGATGACTTACACTGGGAAAAAATGGTCCTCTCAAAACGAGAATAAAAACTTATTTCAAGGAACTTTTTACCTTGAAATAAGTGAAAAAAAATCTGCCAATAGAACAAGTGAAAAATGGCTTGGTGTGATTTCTTGAAATAAGATGTAATATTTAGAACAGTGAGATCTTAAAATTAGCTGTAAAACTTATTTTAAGCTCTATTTTACCAGGATTGTCAGGCTTAGGTGTCTTAACCCTCCTGTTGTCCTCGTTTACAGCACCAAAAATATTGTTGCTTTGTCTGAAAAAATTTTTAAAAAATCAGCAAAAAATTCATCAAATTTATAAAAATTTGCAAAATCTTCAGGAAGAAAATTCCTTAAAAGCTTCCCTTAAAAGTTTTATTTGAAAAAATAAATCCCCAAATTTGGCAAAAAAATAAAAGTTTAAATTTTTTTTTAAAAATCTAAAAAATTGTAAATATTTTCAAAAAATAAACAAAAATCTTCCAAAAAAATCCTAAAAATATCTAAAGTGATTGCATATATATCAGTAAAACTTCGGATACTTTCTTTAAGAACATTCAGGAAAAAATCAACCAAAATCCAGTGACATTCTCTGGATTTTGGTTGATTTTTTGTAAATGTTCTTTAAGAAACATTTTGTTAACATTTGTTATTTGCCACCAAAAATGTTCAAAAATTTCCCAAAAATGTTGAAAATATGGAAAGTTTCACTGTGAAAACGTGTCCCCCCCCCCGCCATTTTTAAACTTTAAAACGGGTCAATTTGACCTGCAGGACGACACGAGGGTTAAAACAAGATCATTTCAACATTGTTTGACTTAACGAGATATTTAAGATGCATCGTCTTAAAACAAGTCCCTCCTTTTGCTGAAATGTGTCTTGTTAAGTGAATTTTCTCTTAAATCAAACGGGATGAGACATTTTGACTAAAAATAAGACAAACAGACCTGGTAAGATTTAGAGTTTTTGCAGTGGATTCTCTATAGAAATCCCAGATTAGACTAAATATTGTGTCATCTGCAGGAGACCGCAGTCAGGTGAGCAGCGCTGACCGTCAAGATTCAGACGGAGACGACTCTGACGGTCCCGATGATGAGGAGAACGATGACAACGAGGAGGAAGAGGAGGACAGCCAGGCGGAGTCTGGACTGTCTACCAACCCTTCTGTCTCTGCCAGTCCTCAGCATGTCCCCTCCAAAGAGGCTGAAGTCCCTCCTAGTGCCCTCCTGGCCCAGATGTCCATCAGCTCCGTGTCCCTCCCTCTGTCCCAGCCTCCAGCTCCTGATCCCCACCCATCGTACTCTGAGTCTGTCCCCATGATGAGCCCCGTCCCTCTGAGCAAACAGATCTCCATCTCCGGGTGCTTCCCCACCTCTCCTCCGCCTGCTGCCACCACATCAGAGTCCTACACCTCAGACACAGAGTCGGTCCACATGATGAGTCCAGTGTCCCCGTGCAGGCAGATGTCCATCGACTACCCTGACTTTGATGTGCCCCCTAGTCCCCCAGTTCCAGGCAAGCCCTCCAAGCTGGCCCAGGTGAGACCCCGTTCTTCTCCCTGTCTGTCTGTCCACCCCTCCCTGTCTGCCTCCCGTCTCTCCTGTCCTTACCCTCATTTTGTCTCCTGCATGCGAGGCACTTCCACAAAGCTCCTGTGAGTTCTCTGAGCTCAGGTGAATGCAGGCTGGGTGGATCATTCTGATAACATTTCATCTTCAGATCCTGTAGGATAGTCTTGACATAAGATCATTCTGTTTTCCAGGACCCCTCTGGCCCTCCTGCTGTGGCCATCAGTGAGTCCAGTGTACCGGTGGACCGGGGCACACAGACCTCCTCCTATGCTTCTACAGTTCCCGCACAGCTCCCCCTGCAGGGCGTATCCCAGACGGTCGGAGCAGAGACTCACCTGTTCAGCCACCTGCCCCTGCACTCCCAGCAGCCCTCCCGCTCCTCCTACAGCATGGTCCCGGTCGGAGGGATCCAGCTGGTTCCCGCTGGCCTGGCAGCTTACTCCACCTTCGTACCGATCCAGGCCGGCCCGGTCCAGCTCACCATCCCAGCGGTGAGCGTCATCCACCGGAACACCAGCCCACTGCCGGCTCCCAACACTCCGCCCCGCCCGGAGAGCCTGCAGCCCCAGCCCCTGGTGGTCCAGGAGCCCATCAGCAGCGTGGTGCCCTGCTTCCCTCTGGGGCAGGTCACCGGCCTGCAGGCTCAAACCATCCAGCCGGTGGGTCTGGAGACTCTGAACCTCATGGGTCTGACCAACACCGGCCTGGCCTCCACACAGCTGCTGCCCCAGCAGGGCCTCACCCTCAACGCCACACTTGGGCTGCAAGTTTTAGCTGCCAACCCCACGTCCCAAAGCAGCACCGGGCCCCAGACTCACGTCCCCGGCCTGCAGATAGTCAACATCGCCCTGCCGGCCATCATTCCCTCTCTCAGCCCTCTGTCCACCCTCAGTCCTCTGCCCAGCTCCTCTGAGAGGCAGGGCAGCCCTGAAGCTCCGGGAACACAGCCTTCTCAGACTGAAGCTGGACTCGGCTCTGCTTCACCGGCCGCCCCTCTGAAGGCCAGCAGCTCTCCAGAACCGAGCCCAGGCAGCAGGGCTGGTCCTGGAGGTAATGGTGGAGCAGAACTCACACAGACTGCAGAGAAGGAACAAAGAGACAAATCCCCACAGCAGCATCCGTCACCAGCTCCACAGAGCCAAGCAGACAGTCCCCGACGGTCACCATATGGGGGCGCTAGCGATCCTGCACATCTCAGACCGGCTCCAGTGAGCAGCTGGCAGAAGGTCATCGACGACGATAACGAGGCCTCCAGTGACGACGAAGACAGACTGGTCATTGCCACCTGAAAACCCCGAGTGTAAAGCTCTTCTTGTTCTCTTTTTGTAACTCTTGTCACTTTGTAAGACTGAAAACACTTTTCAGGGGTTTGTCTCTTTGCAAACCGCCGTTCAAAGCACAGATGCTGACGTTCATGTTGTATGTGCAATCACACGATGATTCTAATGACGACCAATCGTTTCATTTTTACTTTTGTCAGCTCCAGACAGTTTCTTTTTGTACATGTTGTATAGACAATTGTGCCTTTATGGAGTTTCTTGTTTAGGAACCTGTACATAACTCCTTATTAATTCAGTGGTTGCTTGTGTTTATTTCAAAAAAACAAGAAGTAAAGAAAGACGTAAGAATGGAGGATGTGAGTTTTATTTTGGAGGATTTGTCATTCGTAAATGTATGGAAATATAAATGTTGTACTGGTATATGTACATTTCTATGGATTATGGGGCAATGTTTCTGTGTACAGATGTTGTGTTCAACTATTTATTATAATCCATCTAGTGCCCATTATGATTCATAAGTCCATAGGTTTGTGCATTATGGTAGCTTTACATGGCTGTATCAGTATTCTGAACTGTATCAGTAAAAATTTGTTTATAAACCTTTAAGATGTTTTATTCTATTTCTTCTTTATCAGGACAGACTACAGGTGACAGGTAGTAATTTATGATTAGAGTATTTTGACGATGAACAAATGGGACGATGGCATGAAACTGATCGTATTTGTTCTAAAAAATGTTAATGTTGTATTTTCCTACTCGGCTTCATTTCAAAACATGAATTAGACCTGCAGCGATCAGCGGATTAGTTGATTTTAGGGCTTAGCTTTTCACATGTTAATACAGGAAGTCCTCGGTTTACGGTGTTTCATCGTTACGTTGGAACTAGTTGGTGAGCGGGGCGGATGAATGCATCGTCATGACTTTGTTTGCTGCATTCACTAACTTGTAACTTGTAAAATGACTCATAAATGAATGAAAGTTGTTGGTATTCATGACTTTTATAAAGAACTGATCCATATCGTGATGCACACGACGACTTTGTTTACATTTTCGATGGAGTTCCAAGTTACACTTGAAAAAAAATTATTTCAAGGAACTTTTACCTTGAAATAAGTGAGAACATCTGCCAACAGAACAAGTTAAAAATGGCTTGGTAAGATTTGTTCAAATAAGATCTGATATTTAGAATACTGAGATCTTAAAATTAGCTGAGGAAATTTATTTTAAGCTCTATTTTACCAGGACTGGAAAGCTTAGGTGTCTTAGAATAAGCCAGACATTCTAAAAACAATAGCAGTTTTTCACTCAAAAATAGATTTTTGCTTTCATGTAACCTCCTCATTTGAGGTGTATTAACCCTCCAGTTGTCCTCATTTACGAGCACCAAAAATATTGTTTCCATATCTGAAAAAAATCCAGAAAATCAGCAAAAGAATCCCCCAAATTTGGCAAGAAAATTCTTGTAAATATTTTCAAGAAATGAGTAAAAATCTTCCTAAAAAAAATCCAAAAAATGTCTAAAGTGATTACATATATATCAGTAAAAGTTCTATTATTCTCTTTAAGAACATTCACATAAAAATCGACCAAAATCCAGCGAAAGTTGCTGGATTTTGGTTGATTTTTATGTGAATGTTCTTAAGAAACATGAAGTTTTTTTTTCCACCAAAAAATGTTTAAAAATTTCCCAAAAACGCTGAAAATGTGGACATCAGAAGTTTCACTGTGAAAATATTTTTTCCACATTTTCTGACTTTAAAGCGAGTCAATTTGAGTTTTCTTGTAAAATTAAATTCAAAACAAGATAATTTCCACATCGTTTGACTTAACAGGATATTTAAGATGCATCGTTTTAAAACAAGTCCCTCCATCTGCTGAAATGTCTCTTAAGTGATTTTATCTTGTGTCGAGTGGGATGAGACGTTTAGACTAAAGATAAGACAAACAGATTTTGGGTTTTTGCCGTGTACGGCTAAAATCGTCTTACGTCGGTCCGTCGGAAGGGAACTCTAACGTAAGTCGAGGACGTCCTGCATTCAGTGATATTCCTACTCTGTGATAGTACACAATAAATTAGACTTTCAGCCTGTAGGTGAAGTAAACTATGACAAAAAATGTGATAAGCATTTTTTCAAATTTACTAAAGACTTTACAGAACAAATTTTTAAAGCTGGAGTATGCAAGAACACAGGAACAGGAAGAAAAAGTTAGATTTTAAAAGCATACAACCAAAAAAAAAACAGCTAGCATCCCTTCAGGGCTCCCTGCAAAGCAAATGAACAATTAATGAGTACAACTGGAGGACTGCACTGGTGAGTACAGCAGCATGTCACATCCAAAAACATGCTAAGGGATTCCAGCAAAAAAATTAAAAATGTCTCTGGATGAAACAGTGTACGTTAGCTTTAACTAAACACACAAAACGTAAACGTCATTAGCAGCTGGTCTGAACAACTACAGCTTGTTTCTGAAAAAATACTCCGAGCTGCCAGATTAACCTGAATGTGTGAAATGTTTTTAACAGTTCACGAGACTCTCCAGCGAATTAGAGATGTTAAAGCTGCAGTGTGGAGCTTCTGTCGCCCCCTTCAGGCAGTGAGAGTAACTACATTATCACTGACGATGCTAGCTTTTCATGCCTTCTTTTTGGACTATAATCCCGGTTTCTTAATTATCTTGAACATTTGTTAGACACTTGCTCAGTTTTTCCTCTATTCGTACTCCGTCGCCACCCATTTAATTAGAAATACAGATATTTACATGGCATTGATGGCTTAACCCTCGTGTCGTCCTGCGGGTCAAATTGACCCTTTTGAAGGTTTGAAAATGTGGAAAAAAAAAAATTTCACCGTGAAACTTGTGATGTCCACATTTTCAACATTACTGGAAAATCTCTGAACATTTTTGGTGGAAAAAAATAAATGTTAAAAATGTTTCTTTAAGAACATTCACATTAAAATCAACCAAAATCCAGAGAATTTTTATGTGAACGTTCTTAAAGAAAATATTAGAAGTTTTACTGATATATGTGGAATCACTTTAGATATTTTTAGGATTTTTTTGGAAGATTTTTACTCATTTTTGAAAATATTTACGAGAATTTTCTTGCTAAATTTGGGGGATTTTTTTTAAATAAAATGTTTAAGGGAAACTTTTAAGGAATTATTGGAATTTTTTTCCTGAAGGTTTTGCAAATTTTCAGGAATTTTGGGGATTTTTTCCAGACAAGGAAACAATACTTTTTGGTGCTCGTAAATGAGGATAACAGGAGGGTTAATCAGCAGTGGGTGAACTACAACTACACCAACTGTCCAAGAAACAGCATCACTCCGTGTTCATTCTGCAGAGCCCAAATGGAGTTGCTAGCGTAACCGTAAATATGAGTGAAATAAATAGCTACAATCACTGTACTACATAGGTTTGTTGTCTGCAGTGCTGTTCTTCTTTCTAACCTATCATCTCTGGTTTGTGTTGGTGAAATGGTAAAAAAAAACAAAAACAAATCCGAGCATCCTCGGCTGTATTCAGTTAAACTATTTAGTTCCCTAAATATCCGAGCGGCTACAACGAATAAGATCCAATCCTCCAGTGATAAAACGTTCCTTAAAATCACCGTTTCAAAATAAATGAGTGGCTCTTGATTTAAAAATGAATCTCATCCTTTTTTACGGTCCTGGTAAAGAGCCCTCTGAGGAGCAAACGGACTGGACTGGACTCAACGAGGGAAACTTCCTCTCGTCTTAAGAGCTTCACAATCATCACCTCCTTGTTCCACCCCATTCAGAAGGTGACTCATCCATCTACAGACCTTCCTCCTCTTCCTCCTCCTCCTCCTCAGGGCTCACTGAAGCCTGTGGATGAAGCCATAGCAAAGCAAACAGAGCCCCCTACAGGTCAGGATCTGCCAGTGGAGCAGAGGTAGAAGCTCATCTTAGTTCAGGAGCCACAAACATCCCAGTTTGATCTGAAGTTAGCCAGACCAGTTAAATCACAGCATAATAACCTATAAATAACCACAACTCCTAATTTTCAATGGCACGAAAAAAATGAGAAAAAAGTTACAAAGCGACAAAAACATGGATGAAAGACACAAATAACACAAAAAATGACAAAAACAAAAAACAAAACGACAAAAACATGAGATGAAAACAACAAAAACAAGACAAAATATTACAAAAACCAGACACAAGATAACAAAAATGAGACAAATGACACGAAACAAAACAAAAAATGAGACAAAAATTACAAAAGTGAAAAAGAAAGCAACAAAAAACTAGACAAACGACACAAACGAATAAAGCAAAACATAAGATGACAAAAATAGACAAAAAACAAGCGAGACAAAAAGGACACACAAAACAACAAAAACATGAAACAAACGACCAAAGTCAGACAAAAAACAACAAAAACAGACAAAATAACAAAAGGGAGCCTTTTCTGAAATATTACACAACACAATAACACCACAACATCAGATGTTCAACCTAAACATCACAGATGTGCTCCTGGTTGTTTCTGTAATCCTGACCAGTGGAAACTCTGAACACCAGCTCCTGATCAGAGGCATGTCGGGATACTTTAGACTTTTACACTTTCACCATGCATGCTCAACACACACACACACACACACACACACACACACACACACACACACACACACACACACACACACACACACACACACACACCGTGTTTTCCTATCATTGTGGGGACTTACCATTGACTCCCATTCATATCTAACCCCTAACCCTAACCCTAACCTTAACCCAGACCAAAACAATGCCTAACCATAAAGAAACGTTTTTGCACTTTTACTTTTTTCAGTAACAACAACATGGCCAAAAAAACACTGTTTCTCCCCGTGGGGACCTCATTTTTGGTCCCCACCGTGACACAAGTCCCCACTGAGATAGCTTGGAGTCAGGTCAAAGTCCCCACTGGTATAGACAAACATGTACACACACACACACACACACACACACACACACACACACACACACACACACACACACACACACACACACACACACACACACACACACACACACAAGTTGATTTTCCACTGCTGCCTACAGCACAGTATCTGAAAATGCAATTTAGGGAAATGAAGTACTGCTGGGTTTCCACTGCTTAGTACAACTGGTGGTGGAGAGAAACCATTAGAAGGGGTTCTGTAGAATCACTATCACCTCATTCATCAGGTAACTGTGTGGAGCGTTTAACAGGACTTCAGATTTAACACAAACTACCTGTCAGGCTGCAGATCCACTGGACTGCAGCAGAAAGATGATCTATTAATAATGTCTGCTTTATGTTTACTGTGTGCCCAGAATCTTGACAATCAGGACACCAGATAAAGGTGTTTGCTCTGCTTATGTAATAATGAGTGTAGAATTCTCAGCCCTGCACAGTTTTACTGCTACAAGGAACGAGCTGCATTCAGTTCATTTAGTTCCAGCTCAGTTCTTTAATCCAGACCAAGCAGAGGACAAAACGTCTCTGAACCTCTCTGTCTTCTTTGTCTGCAGCTCTGCAGAGTTTTAGTCCCAATAATCAACATACTGCTTTTAGGCAAAGGGCTGGACCATCTAATTAGTGACTGTGTGGAGTCACTGTGTACTTTACAATGCTTTGTGTTTTTTCACGGACTTTAAAATCTATTTCTGATTGAGTAAATATTTAATAAGCATGTTACTCATTGTTCTGCTGGGGTCCAATAAGGGGAATATTTCATTTTAGTTTGCTTTCAGTCTATTTTCCCTCATAAAACAGTGTCTAAAAAGTTTTTTCATAAAAAACTCATTGCTTTTTGGGTCATTTTTAAATAATTTCATTGTAATTTATAATAACTACACAGTTGTTTCTGTGTTTCAGTCCAGTCTCTGGGTTTTATTTAATTGATGAGCTTATTTTTTATTATGGATTTCTATTGCAGTGTGTATCCTATCTACATCCCATGAATAATCGCTGGCCATGTTCATTTGGTTCAGTGCTCTAAAGCAAATAGGTTAAAAATATGTCAAATCTAAAAATACTAAATTGGACTTGACTCTTCTCAGTGTCAGTGGCTCGTTATCAACCAACCAATCTATTTTTGGAGAAATTTCCAGTTGGGAAAACCACTCATACTTCTACATGAGGATATTTTAACATAAACAACAACAAATGTTTCATAATTATATACTGTAAACATAGAAATTGCACAAGTTCTCCTATATATAGAAAATAACTGGGTTATTTATATTGCAGTAGGTTCTTCTATAGACAAGAAATGTTTAAAAAATACCCTGAATTATTCTATATATAGAAAATATTTATACTGCATTGGGCTCTTCTGCATACAGAAAATATTTAAATTGCACTGGATTCTTCTCTATATATAGTAAACTTAGAAATTGCACAAGTTTATTATTTATATATAAATATTACATCGAGATAGATATTAAACACCAATATTGAACAAGGTTTTTCTGCATGTAGAACATACTGATTTTGCACGTGATTTTATATATACTAAATAATGATAATTAATGCACAGGTTTGAACATACTGAACATACTTTCCTTAAATAATGCAGTGAACTTTAACGGCCCTGCAGTACTCCTACCTGCAGTATTTCGACCTTAGGCTTGTCACGATACCAGAAATTTAGTAGTCGATACCAATACCACTTAAATTCTACGATACTCGATACCACTCGATACCACGGTAAAAATAAAAAAATCCCCTGTAGTTCAACACACACTTGTAGTGACCACACACTTGGGACACTCTCTGCCATTTCTTCTGTGGACTCTCTCCTTTCTGTCCTTCTCTTTTCTCTTCCTTCATGATTTTACAAGCCGTGCAGCAGCGGAGGTAGCAGGCGCGTTGTGCCACAGAAATGACCGTCTGTGTCAAACACCGTGAGCTGTATAGTAGTCCAGATATATATTTCTATATTAAACGAGGCTTCGAGGCACACAATTTGCCCTGAGGATATTTTGTAATCGAATTATTCGGATTATCCGAGGAATCTTTTCAGCCCTAAACGTCACAAAACTATTATGCGGGACAAACAAGGCTGGACATGCTTGTTACTTTGCCATGCAGCTCATTTACTATGGGCTGGGCTTATCTAATCATTGTAACGTAATTAGATATGAGCAACAATGATAACACGTGAATTCAAATGCACTCACTTTGAATTCTGTGTACAAGTCTGGATGCTTGTCTTTTAAATGTTTCGCCTAGTTGGACGTGTTGCTCCCCTTCGCCGTGCTGCGGTGACGGCATTTTTTGCAGACGGGTTTTTCAGGATCAATAACCAATCCGTCCTCATCAGCCTCAAATCCAAAATACTTCCAGACGCGACTTCTGGCGTTTTTTTTTTTCCAACTAATTGAGGGGCAGCTGCTGTTGTCGAGCCAGGTGCGTGTGCCTCCTCCATGCTGCATGTAGTTGATCTCTTTGCAGCGTAGTCAGTCATGTGATCAGCACTGTGTGAGGGTTGCCAGATAATCGCTCATTTACAGCCAAAAAAACAACGCTAAAGAAGCGACCAGATCTGGCTCCTCAGTACCTGCGGTACTTTGGGTAGTCTCGAAAAGTCAGTACCGTCATGCTTTCTGAATCTTAGTACTGACTTGGTACCGAAGTATCGGTTCTCGTGACAAGCCTATTCGACCTCCTACCTGCAGTACTTCGACCTACAGTACTGCCTGCTAACACCTAGAGTGCCTGTATATCAGAGTGGCAACATGACAGGTCCAAAGAATTTTGGTCACGTGATCTATGGGGGCCATTTTGTTTCCAATTCATGAACGCCGGTTATGCCTGTTAACGTTGTTTACACCACAGAGAGTAATTCTAGGTCCTTTTTCGCTTCCTACATACCTGTAAAATGACGGGCTGTTGTGCCTTTGGGTGCACAAATCGATGGGAGAAGGGATTACACGTTTAGATTTCCCAGGAGTAGTGAAAGAATGAAACTGGGAAAATAAAGTCCAGAGAGTGGGATGGAAACCGACTTCATCATGGTTTTTGTGCCAGGTTAGTCCCATGTATGTACTTTCATGTTATGATGTATGGGTGAATGACAGATAGAAAAGTTTGATGTGATTTTAGGCAGTTGTGGTTATTTTGACTTTGACCATTTTCATGCATGGAGATGCATGAAATATGGGCCGCTGAAGTTTAACGGGGTAACCCGTTAAACTTCAGCGGCCGGTATGTGCAAAAGTATTTTGCTAAATTGACCGAAGCTACAAACTCAATGATAGAAACATTATACACCCATGGAAAGCTTACATTCTCATGAATCCGCCGGTATAAACCACTTTCAGATGTGATTACCACAGCGGATAATATAAACACATTTGTCCAAAAAACAGCAAATAACATAAACAGCACAACTCACCTTTGAATGCTCAAAACTAGTCACAGATGAAAATATTCCACTAAAAACGGCCATAACCCAACCTTGGACATCCAGACAAAACAAGCCAGTACAATATTTTGTCCAAAACATGTCTTGAAATCAGTAAGCAATCCACAAATGGCTAGCTTTCGTGAATGTGCACCTCGCGCTGCGCGTCCCATATTGAGTGAATGGAAACAAAATGGCGTCAAATCCCCAGTTGTCGCCACTCTGATATACAGGCACTCTACTAACACCTAGAGTGCCTATATAATGAGAGTGGCGACATGACGGGTCCAAAAATTTTTGGTCACGTGATCTATAGGAGCCATTTTGTTTCCAATTCATGAACGCCGGTTATGCCTGTTAACGTTGTTTACAACGCAGAGAGTAATTCTAGGTCTTTTTTGGTTTCATAAATACCTGTAAAATGACGGGCTGTTGTGCCTTTGGGTGCACAAATCGATCGGAGAAGGGATTACACATGTTTAGATTTCCCAGGAGTAGTGAAAGAATGAAACTGGGAAAATAAAGTCCAGAGAGTGGGATGGAAACCGACTTCATCATGGTTTTTGTGCCAGGTTAGTCCCATGTATGTACTTTCATGTTATGATGTATGGGTGAATGACAGATAGAAACGTTTGATGTGATTTTCGGCAGTTGTGGTTATTTTGACTTTGACCATTTTCATGCATGGAGATGCATGAAATACGGGCCGCTGAAGTTTAACGGGTTACCCCGTTAAACTTCAGCGGCCCATCTGAGCTTCGACAACAGCCTCCCTGTTCATTCACATGATTTTCAATTCAACAAACAGCTGACCGTTTTCTGTTTCCTATTTTCTGTTTTCCGTCCAACCTGCAGTCACTTATCAGCCTCATATGACCCGAACAGGCTCCGTGTTGTTCACCTGTTTCTGGGCTGTTAGCCGCCGTTAGCATGAGGATGCTGTTAGCCATATGCTTACAGCTGCAGCAGCGTACAGGCGGACGGGAAAACGTATTTTACTAAATTGACCGAAGCTGCAAGCTCGATGATAGAAACATTATACACCCATGGAAAGCTTAGATTCTCATGAATCCGCCGGTATAAACCACTTTCAGATGTGATTACCACAGCGAGTAATATAAACACATTTGTCCGACAAACAGCAAATAACGTTAACAGAACAACTCACCTTTGAAGGCTCAAAACTAGTCACAGATGAAAATATTCCACAAAAAACGGCCATAATCCAACCTTGGACATCCAGACAAAACAAGCCAGTAAATTATTTTGTCTAAAACATGTCTTGAAATCAGTAAACAATCCATAGTTTTCGTGAATGTGCACTTCGCGCTGCGCGTCCCATATTGAGTGAATGGAAACAAAATGGCTTCAAATCCCCAGTTGTCGCCACTCTCATTATATAGGCACTCTACTAACACCGTCCCTGTACCGCCCCCTGCTGTCCAATCACAGCACCGCTCCATCAGCCAGTCTCAGGTCTCCTTCTATCATCCAGCCTCCCTCGACCCCCCCAGCCAGCACCTCCAGCTCCAGGTCCTCCTCCCGGCCTGCCCGGCTCCTTATCGGGCTCCAGAGACCAGCAGACAGCGGTGAGCGGGTCCAGGCCGGAGGACGGAGCAGCAGGAGCGGCGGGAGGCGGAGGGGAGGTGGGAGGCTGCTATAAAGTCAAAGGGCTGCACATGTGGGGACAGACTGCTGGAGGAGCGGAGGAGGACGGAGACCTGCTCATCTATCACCTCTGAAGGATTACTCACACTTTACCCACTGTTTGGCTTCACAAGAACCCGCGAAAAATGGATTTATACGTTTTTATTTCCGTGTTATCGGCGATGTTCTCCTGGATTTCCTGCACAGGTAACAGCTGCTCATGTGATCCCTTCTAGTTAGGGATAAAACTGTCATTTTAGAGCTGCAGTAACTGGATTCTTTCTGTCATTTAGCACCTTTAATGTGAATTACTCCCATCCAGTGTGCAGTTTCAGCAGATTACCGCAGTCTTTCACCGACTTTACCGTCACTTTATCTCCGTGTTTTCATAACGATGCTTTAATTGCAGCTCTACCGGCTCCGGTCACAGACGCACCGACCGCCTCCACCGGCAGCCTGCGGCCCCGTGTGCGGAACAAGCGCTGCTCCTGCGCAACTTTCCTGGACAAGGAGTGCGTGTACTTCTGCCACCTGGACATTATATGGGTCAACACACCTGAGTGAGTATTACTACGAAGCTACGCATCAATACTGTAGTTCAGGTGAGGAGGTAAAACGAGGAGCGAACTGGTTAAGCTGGAGATTTTTTTAAAAAAAAAGACTTTGTAAGGAGTAAATTATAATTATAAATATTTTTTCCTACCTTTACAGTCTTGTGTGTGTGTTAGGTGCAGTTTATTAGATATAAAAGTCTGAAAAAGTCTAGTTTTGCCGTGTTTTTTAGCTTTAATTTTAGCTTAGCATCCAGGAGTCGACCGTTAATTTGAATTTTTCTGTCCAGGCGCGTGGTCTCCTACGGACTGGGCAACGCGCCGCGGACGAGGCGCGCACTCGTGGACTCCATGGCAACCAGCGGAGCTCCGCGCTGCCGGTGTCTGCGGGAGAACGACGCCACATGCGGGAGTTTCTGCGGGAATCGAAACCTGCGCAGGTGTGTAATTTACCGGGAGCGACAGGAACGAACCAAGCGAGGCTAAAAGATGATATGGAATAAAAATAAAGCCGCCTCCAGTGTGTGATTTCTGCCGCACACCTGGGAACAGGCTGTGCTTTAAATGTACGTGGAAATGACTGTCGTGTCGCCCTCAGGTATGATTCCACGGAGATCCGATCCCCGGAGGGCAGACAGCAGCCGGCAGCAGACAGCATCAGGAGGTAAGATTCATAAATGGACCAACGTCTGTTCTGTGGAGGATGAGATTAAAAAGAATAAAACAAAACAGTAAAATAAAAAACAGCCAGCATAGGGGCCAGTCCAGAACTGGAGGACATTTTACATCCCATAATGCACGTATAAAACCCTAAAACATCAGCAGTGTGTAAATGTTCTTGTCCTGAGAGCAAATCTATAAAAAAAAAAAACTAGGAGAAAAGAATGTTTAAAATATTTTAAATACCAAATAAGTCTGGAGTTCCACAAATACCATTTTTCTCTTGTCCCCTAAACTGGATCTCTAATAAAACAGTTAGAATCTAATTTAAATCTCCTTTTATTGGCTTTCTTTTTTCATTCATGGCTCTGTAATTGCAGGAAAACATTTTTTAATCAGCATAATATTTTAATTAATAATTATTCATGGAGCGTGTCCCACAACACGTTAGCAGAACCTGTAGATGATGGTTTTGTTGTTTTGTGTCTCTGTTTTGTCATTTTCTGTCTCATTTTTGTCATTTTCTGTCTCGTTTTTGTCATTTTCTGTCTTGCGTCTGTCGTTTTCTGTCTTGTTTTTGTCGTTTCCATCCTCCAACAGTTTTCCTACAGAATGAGTAGAGCAAAGCTATGTCCTCTCTTCTATTTTCCATCCATTGTCAGCCTTGATTGAATGTCTCTCTCTACCTCATTATCAGGATCAGACTCATTCTTTGGACTGTTTTCCATCAGTGGTCGGCAGTAACAGCTAGCTAAATATCTAGCTTCTACTGCTGAGAAAAAGATCACATTAGCATGGATTAGAGTAGGGTTAGCAACAACACAGAAACATGGAATAAAGATGAGACAATCAATACCTATTATTGATCATTGTGGAGCAGAAAGGTTCGTTTTTCAGACATTTGAAGCCAAACATCCTCCAGTTCTGGAACAGCCCTGGTGTTTTTAGAGATTAGGAGGAATCCCCTGTGGATGCTGATGACTGAGCAGCTCGGTGAATTCCTCAAAGCCGCTAAGATTGTCTGGAATTTACCTCCAGTGTGAGAACCGAGCGGTTCTGGAGCTCGTCTTCATGTTCCATCATGTCTGGAAGCTCTCAGTCTGAGGCGCCACATCAGTCTGCTCCCTGACATATTAATAATTGGAAACAAGGAGATGCACAAACTGCTCAGAAACCTGCTCTGACAGCTGAACCCACCCACTTATTGGTTCAGCTTTTATTAAAAATAGAGTAAAAACAGAAGCTTGTTCACAGAGGGTCCAGAATGCTGATGTCTGCTGTAGTTTAGCTCAGGTTTGTCAGCTTAATCTCCTTAATTATCAACAATAAATCAATAAATCTGTTGGAAATCAGAGGATGGGATACTGAAGCTTTCAAAATTGATTCAAAATATCTGTAAAATAATAATATTTTAGCTGATTTAAATACAGTCATGTCATTTTATGGTCACATATGAAATAACACTTTATTGTGTAATTTTTCTAGTTATTATCTGTAGTTTAACACAACACTATTTTCAGTCCTAAATATACAAAATTTTTCTTCCAAATAATGCCAAAGTATCTGTAAAATAAAGAGATGTTTTGCTGATTTCAATACAGAAAAAAATGGAGTAATTTTATGGTCAAACACTGCAAAATAATAATAAGAAATTACTTGTTTAAAAATAAAGATTATTACCAGGTTTGATCTGTTTTTTAACAGTACAACATGTAAATGAATCCCATTTTTTCTGAGAATGTAATTTTATAAAAACAGGAGAAATCCGTAAAATAACTGTAAATTGCACCAAAAAAGTGTTGAAAACATTTATTTTTTTTGCAGCATAAGGTTTTTGTCTGACATTAAATGAAGCAGGTTGAGCTCCCTGATGGAGGATCTCAGTGTTCATCTGAATTATAGTCAGGTTAAAGTGTATTTTATATATTTTTTGAAGGGAATCGTGGAGTCTTGCTTTTTAAATATGATGTTTTACCATTTTTTTCTCAAACCGATCAATTATTTACCAAATAGTTAGCCGCTGATTGACAAGCTAACGACTAATTGAATAATCTCTGCCACACTATTTCTGTCCACAATGTTAAATATAAATCTGGAGTCATGATTGTAGTTTTTATTTTCTTGTTTGCTATCAATGAACCATATTTCGGCATTTTTAAAAAAACTTCTTTAGCTCGCTGATAGCCTTAGTTTCCAGTGTTTATGCTAAGCTAAGCTAAGCTAAGCTAAGCCAACCAGCTGCTGACTGAACAGACATGACACTGATTTATACCCAAAGATATTCAGTTTACTGTCATACAGGAGGAAAGAAAGCTCATTTCTGCTTATTAAATGTGAATTTAAATGATTTTAACTCCTAATTGTTCAGGTAAAATCACATCATAAGTACCACTGCAGGGTTTAAATTCGTTGGCTTGATTCTTTACATCAGTCGTCTGTTGTTTTAACGACAGCAACGTGACTTATGTAACCTCCTGCATGGTTCAGACGTCTGACTGTTTTCCGTCTTGGTTTACAGGCTGGCTGGTAACCAGGTGTCGCCGGTAGCGCTGAGGGCCGCCCTGAAAACCCGTCTGCTGCTGGAGAAGTGGAGGGCGAGACAACGGCGACGAGTCAGAGCCTGGGAGGGCCACGGCTCGGCCTCCTAGACCAGAAGGACGCCTCCACGCCTTCTCACAGGAAGGTCCTAGAAACACCAGCCAGAGGGGGTCCTGAAGGCACTGCAGAGTCCACCAGAGTCCACCTGAGTCCACCTGAGTCCACCTGAGGCCACCAGAGTCCACCAGAGGCCTACTAACCTCCACGTCTGCAGCGGAGCTTTCACAACTCGACCGGCTGCACTTCAAAAGAGATCCGGGACAATCTGAGGAGATAAGCTGAGCAGAGGACTCGGCCACAGTCTGCTAAACCAAGGACACTCACTGACTCTCCTCTGGACTCTAGAAAACACCAAACACCATTTCAGAACCTTGAGGGGATTTCACTGAGCGTAAATCCCCTCCGTCTGTGGAAGAGGCTGTTCTAAAGGGATGGTGTTCCTCATATCGTGGCTTCTCTCCACGATCTTCATCGACTGAAACTGTTTTACTGCATTTACACAAACGACAGGTCGTCTCCTGTCTGCCAGCTGCTGGGAGTTTTTCCTCACTGATCACAGATTTCTGAGCATTTATCCTAATTTATGTTTTCACTGTCGTGCTCTATTTATTTATTCTTGTTACAGGTGAATGTAATTTCAAGGCCGTATTGGTCCGTGTCATTTCTGTGAAATGGTTTTTCCACTAAGCTGCCATAATGTGGCCAAACTGTAATAAATTTTTACACTTATTTAAACCTGACGGATTGACTCCTTCGTTCTTCTTGTTGTTGGTTGAGAATCATCTGTGGGCTCTGGAGGGTTTAGGGCTGGATAACAGAGCACAAAGAGCAAAAGTGAAAGAAAAACACAGCAGAGAGTTGATAACTAAGTGTTGATGTGGAGCTAAAGAGCAACCAAACAGCTTTCCTTTCATGTCTCTGCCAAACCCTGCAATTTCTGAATCAGCTGAACGTAGATTTACGGTTTCTTTCAGCGGCTCAGGTTTCAAACAGCCAGCTTGTTGTTTGCTTTCTGCCCTCTAATGATATTCCTTAAAATACTCTCAGAAATCCTCCACCTCTCCGAGCGCTGCCGACCGGTGACTCAGCAGATGTGTGTTTTTCTGCTCGGCTCTGATGGTTCCTCCAGATTTGGGTCATAACGTTCAGCTGCTGTCCTTTAATCCCCTCCAGGAGCTCTACGTCTGCTACTTCCCCCCACCACACCTCTAACCTCCAACCTCCTGCCACTTCCGCTCATATCTCAGCTCTAATCTCAGCTCTAATCTCGGCTCATGAATCAACTTTAAATCATTTCTGTAAATCACTCGTCTAGTCAGTAACGCCGCTGCTGAAAGAAAAGCCTGCATCACGGAAACTTCACAGAGAAAGATGTTTTGGAGCCGATCAGATCAGGTTTAAATGAGAACAAACCAAAGATGGAGAATTTATCTTCACCCACTAATCAGCAGGACGTCAACCAATGATTATTTCATGGTTGAATTATCGGTCTGTTGTTTTCTCCATTAATAAAGATGTCAAAAAACGGTGAAAAAAGTTCATCTGTGTTTCCAAAAGCCCAACATGTTCAGCTCACCGAGTAAAAAAGGGAATCAGAATATTTTCCCCTTTTCTTCTAAAAAAAACACTCAAACAGGATAATTGTTAAATTTCAAAAGTAAAATGAGAAGATATTAATGAGAAGGTGTTAAATACAGAGCCATCAGTCATGACTGTACTTTTGATATTCTTGTTTGTTACCAATGAACCATATTTGGGCATTTTTTGAAACTCTTTTAGCTAGCTGTTAGCCTTAGTTTCCAATCTTTGTGCTAAGCTAACCAGCTGCTGACTAAACAGATCTGACACTGATTTAAACTCAGAGATATTCAGTTTACTGTCATACCAGAGGAAAGAAAACTAATTTCTGCTCATTAAACATGAATATTTTCAAGTATTTTTCCTCCTCAATCACTGTAAACTGAAGGTGTTGCTTAGCTTAGCTTAGCTTAGCTTAGCACAGAGACTGGAAACAGCTGGTTAGTCTTCGTCAGAATCTTTTTTAAAATACCTATTAAGAGTTGATCCATCAAACAGGAATGTAAAAACTACTTTCAAGTAATACAGCCACAATGAGTCAGCAGCTATTTAGTTCATGGCTAATGATTATCATAAATAAACATGGGCGGAGTCTTTGAGAAAAAGGAAATATTTTAAATAACTTTAACTTCAATATGATCTTTTACCATTTGTTTTTCTCAAACCCTCCCTACTCAAACAGATCAATTACTTATCAGAATAGTTGGCCATTGATAATAAAAATCTGGAGTCATGATTGTCGTTTTTTTATTCTTGTTATCAATGAACCATATTTAGGCATTTTTCAGACTTTTTTGGCTAGCTGTTTCCCTTAGTTTCCAGTCTTTGTGCTAAGCTAAGCTAAGCGAACCAGCTGCCGACTAAACAGACGTGACACTGATTTAAACACAAAGATATTCAGTTTACTGTCATACACGAGGAAAGAAAACAGACTTCTGCTTATTAAATGTGAGTATTTTCGGGTTTCTTTCCTCCTCAGTGATACGTAGTCACCTGAACATTTTTGAGTTTTAAATCAGTGTCATGAGCATTTAGGAGGCTGCTGGTTAGCTTAGCTTAACACAAAGGATGGAAACCAACACAGCTAGCTAAAAATGTTTGAAAACTTGATTCATTGGTAACAAACATTATTCTAACATTTACACTCCTGACTCCATATTCAACAGTCAGACATGAGATTCATATTAATGTCTTTATTGATTAGCTGATCAGTTCATGGCCATCTACTTTGATAAAGAATTAGTCTGTTGGAGAGGGGTGTTTTCTGCCCATGTTTATTTATGATAATAGTTACAGGGCTGTGAGCAGACCTTGGAGTGAGATTTGGTTTGTGCTTATGCTGACAGGGATTCTGGGGTCCTCCCACAGAAAATATTGAAAATTATTGATCCTATTTCCTGCATTCTGGTGTAATTTAAGAGCATTTTGCCTGTTGAAATCTGATTATGGAGATAACATTAAGGGATAATAATATTAAAAGAAACAGAAAAAAAAACAGAGCAAGGGCAGGCAGTAGTGAAAATGGTTCTTCATGTAAAATATGGATGAAAGTTCTGTGGCTGGATGAGCACAACACATTTCAGTATTTTCCATAAATATCTGCAGAATTGAAAGAACTCCAGCAACCACTTTGTAACATTTGTCTTGGAGGATTTTAATGCACTCAGTAGCTTCAAGTTGACCACATCAGCAACTAAACAATAAAAACAGAACATAACTTCCTAGCATCAATGATCCATTCACTGAACAGAATCACAATCAGACACAAAACTCTCTATTAAACATCAAAACAATCCATGAGACTCTAAAAACTCAACAGCTTTACAAACTCTAAGACTAAACTCTCCACAAGGATCCAAAAGAAGTTGGACTTCTACACGAGAGCTTTAATTATTCTTCATCGACTTCCTGAAAAGTTTGGTCAATAAAAAAGACAAAAACTAATATTTTCAGCTGAACTAAAGACAGACTTTGTGATTTTTCTGCTCACATGTTGTGTTGTTGTAAACTTACTCTTTCAACCCCCTATAAACCAGCGTTTGTCCTGTTTTTGCTCCTCGGTCACCCTAAACAGCCGGTTGTAATGTTTTTTGATCAACACACCATACTATGACGTTTTTACAGTGAAGGTTCTACTATGGAACCAGTCTGACATGTTCAGGTGTTCTTTGAGTGAAAACTCAGAGATTTCAGGGATCAGAAGGTGGTTTTCAACTTTCTCTGTTAACCCGTTGCGCTTCAGTTGTGCTTCAGTGTCCCGCCCGCGGTACACTCTGAGATCTGCATAAGCAATTTGCTAAATGTCTGAAACTGCAAAAGCAATTATACAAACACTATACGCCGATGGAAAGCTTAGATTCTCATGAATCCGCCGGTATAAACCATCAGATGTGATTACCACAGCGGGTAATATAAACACATTTGTCCGACAAAAACAAATATTCATCCATCCGTTCTCTAAACACGGCTTCAACGTACACAGCGTGACTCACATTTCCGGGTTCATTATTACAACAGATGAAAATATTCCACAAAAAACGGCCATAATCCAACCTTGGACATCCAGACAAAACAAGCCAGTAAACTATTTTGTCCAAAACATGTCCTGAAGTCGGTATAGGTCGTTTTCAAGGAAATGCACCTCACGATGCGCCTCCAATATTCCCTGTATTTCTCGTCATATTTTTATTTACAAATAGAATATTAGCGTTTTTTTGTACTGAAAATGGCTGGAATTGACTGCAGCTTAAAGGGTTAACTTTCTACTTCAACTTTAAACTAAATTTCCTTCACTAAGCCAGCCCTCTGGACTTCCAGTAAGCTGTGTTCCTATTGGCTGTCCAGGTGGCTGCTTGGTGTTATCAGGAACATCTGAGCAGCTCAGTGTCTTCCTGCTTTATGTCTGCAGTCAAACATTTCCTCTGCTTCTCTTCACTGAACCAGGTTTGGCTCCGTTGCTTTAGTTTGTTCTTTAGGTGTTGGCTTGCAGCTTCCAGCAGTAAAATCCTCTTTAATGTGTTTCTTGGTGTTTTATGAATGAATGAATGAATGGTTTATTTTTCGGTTACAAAAATTACAGCAAACAAAAAAATTTTTCCTTTCCCGCCTTTTCTTCTCTTACTCTTTCCTCATCCCCAACTCCTCTCAAAAAAAAGATGAAAAAAGAAAAGAAACAAAAAAAACCCCAAAACCTCCAGAAAAAAAAAGTATATACAATAAGAATTTTTTACACGTTCTGTAACCGAAAGAGGAATAGGCAGAAACCAAAGCCAAAGCCGAAGTGGTGTGTTTTAGGGCTTTGTACTGGATAGTTGTCTTGGTAAATGTGGTTCTTTAGCCACAGTTAGCACATGGTGCTAATGTGTGCAGTGATTAGTGGATTTGGTGCAGCTGAGTTGTGTCTTTATCTTGACTGTAGTGAGTCTTTAGAGGTTTTTGGTTGTTTGTGAACCAACGTTGGTTGTCCAGAAGGTCAGAGTTCCTGTCCTGATTCTCTGTTTAAAGAGCTTCTCTGGTAGGCTGCAGGAGACTTTAGCGTTTGGGTTGTGCTAGTTTGGTTTTTGTATGGTTTCATTTGGACGACTATCTTGAGGCCCCTCCATGTGGTTTAGTGAGGTTTTCTGGAACAGTTCTACAAAGCAACCTGCAGCAGAAGAGACTTTGAGAGTTTTTAGGAAGTTCTGGAGAGCAGACTTTAGAGCAGCACAAACATTTGTCAGCAGTTTGAGCAGGAGAAGGTGAGCTTCAGAGTAGAAATGAGAAGGAAACCTTGTTGACCCGTGTGGTGAGGTCCTGTACCAAGAGTTTGAGCAGGTTGTGAAGAGTCTGTAGTTCTTTGGTCTGAAAGCATCAGAAGAGTCGACTCATTAAAGGAGAAAACAGGAGATATTGTTGGTTCTTCTGTCGTTCTGCAGTTTCCTTAGACTGAATATCAAGTTTCTGTTTTAAATCATTTACTGTGTGAGCCCAAGAAGACTTCAGTAAACTCCCTCCATCCCCTGAACACAACACATTTTATTACCATGTTAAATCTTTTTAAAAATATGTCTTAATCATAGTTTTTCTCTTTGCTTGTTTAGTTTTGTCATCTGTGTGAAAGGCTCTAAACAAATAAAGTTGAATTGATAAACTGAATAAGTGACTAACTCATGATTGTGACAACAGAAGTATTTTTATTGTGATTTACGGGTTTGTTTCAGTTTTAAGGTTGGGGTTAAAATCTGGACAGAAAAAAAGATTCTAAAAAATGAACTACATGAGAAAAAAGCAATTTAATCAAAGGAAAAAGCATTTAATACAATAAAACTTTTAAAAAGAAAATTAAACATTAAATACAATAAAATTATATTAAACAGACAAAATATTTAATTAGATAATTAAACAAGATAAAAAAATATGTAATTATGAAATTAAACATTTTTAAACAAAATATTAAACATTAAAGATGAAATACTTCAAATAATTAAACATTTAAAAATACAATTAAACAAAAAGAGTATTAAACATTTAAAAATACAAAACATTTACTTAAAAAATTTGATGTTTAATTAGAAAATTAAATTTTAAAGACGATAAAACTTTAAATAGGAATTAAACAGAAAATACAATGAAGCATTTAAAAATAAAATTAAACATTAAAAGGTGGTAAAACATTTAAAAAGAAAAACCTTAAAGATTTAATCTAAAAATTAAACATTGGGGAAGAAAAGGAAATTTTTCAAACAAGCTGATAAAATATTTGAAAAAACAATTAAATATTAAAAAGACAAAACATTTCAAAATCAGACATTAGAAAAGAATAAAAGGTGAGAAAAGAGCAAAACTAAAGATTTAATAAGAATCAAACTAAAGACAAACATTTGAAAAGACACCAGTTAGACTTTAGAAGATCAAATTAAACAGAAGAGACGATAAAACGATGAAAAAGAGCAAAAACAGATAAAGGTCTTAAAGCGTTTTCTAGTCTGAAATGAAAACATCAAGTTGTTTCTTCAAACATTTCCTCTTTCTGTGTTCTTGGTTTGACTGTGGACAGATTTACTAAGAGCTCATTTCAGAAAACTGCTTTCCAGATAAAGTCTACTAGTAGTTGAAGGCATCGATCAAACTAATGTTACCTTCTGATCTCCACAAACTTTACTGTTCAGTGAAGACAATCAAAGTTTGTTCAGGATTTCTAAAGAACCCACAGGTGAAGGTCTGAGAAGAACTCAGATGGATGGTCTAAATGTGAAATCAAGACTCATGGTCACAAGTTTTAAGGCTTCTGTTAACCAGAAAGTTCAAACTGACACAGAAGTACTGAGAGACTTTGAAAACTTCAGTCCTCAGACTGTCTGAAGGTTCAAACTAACAGAGAACTACTCAGGAACTTAGAAGATATCAGCCCTCAGACTGTGTGAAAGTTAAATCTAACAGAGATCTACTGTTGGACTTATAAAATTTCAGCCCTCAGACTGTTTGAAAGCTCAGGACCTGAGGACTCAGAAGGTGTGGAGGCTTTGGAAAGTCTTGGAACTGAGGGTTCAACCCTCCAGCACAAAGGCTGAAGTCCAACCTCCTGAGAAAAACGGTCGAGACGAGACTGGAGTTAAAAAAAAACTTGAAAACGACAAAAAATAGATGAGAAATGCGCAAAAAAAGAAGTACTCAGCTTCCTGCCTTCGTCCACTCGGCCTCCGTTGACTCGTCCCGCCTGCCGTCTCTGGAGCTGAAGCTGGATTGGATCAGACCAAAGTACCGTCCAATCACGATGCCAGCTGCCTCTCTTAAGGCTCCTTCATCTGGCAGCACTTCTTCTGAGGGGAAGCGGAGCTTCAGCAGAACTTTGGAGATGTGTTCCAGTGGTTGGTGGATGTGTGGGGAGATAGAGAGGGACCATTGAACTGTACAGAAAGGAAAACAGGAACCCAGTGGTAGTTTTAGTTTAGGGTGCTACTGTGGTGTGTTTTTGGGTTTTAAGAGGTGAACAGGAAGAGGTTTTTTTTTTGTATTGATGATCTTTTTCTCTGTTCCTGGTTGGAATGTCCATCAATGTCAACGTGAAGTTCACTTTTAGTTCTGTTTATTTTTATTTTACTAACATCCGTTTGCTTTTAACCCCCTCACATGTTGTGTTGTTGTAAACTTACTCTTTCAAATAAATACTCGTCTAACCCTCTGGAAACCAGCGTGTGGACTGTTTTTGTGTTGCTCCTCACCTACTTCAGACAGCCGGGACAGAACAAGGTTTTGTGGACCAAAGGCTAAACTCTGACGTTGTTAGAGCGACCTGCTATACTATAGGCTTTTTTAATTGACATATTACTATGACATTTTTTTGTTTTAGTTTTTTTTAGCAACATACAGCCATGGCCATAAGTTTGGACACAAGTACCATGACACTTGTGAATCTTAGAAAATACCACAAAATTGTCACTTACAATATAAATACCAGTCATAGCCATCAACCAAAATGAAATATATTTCAAACTAAGGCTAACAGAGCAACACTGTATTTCTTGGAGGTAGTTTTTGCAATCCTGTTTGATGAATCAGGTCTTAATATTTTTTTTTTTTTTAAAGAACTTTGTTGGCAACGGCTATCTAGCTGTTTCCAGTCTTTGTGCAAAGTTAAGCTAAATTAAGCTAAGCAGTTTTGCTTCAGGAGAATCACATTCTTGCTTCTTAAATGTGATTATTTTCTGGTTGCTTTTCTGCTCTTTGACAGTAAACTGAAGATCTTTGGGATAAAATTAGTGTTAAGGCAGTTAGCTTAGCTTAGCACAAAGACTGGAAACCGCTAGCTAGTCTTTGTTCAATATGTTTTTAAAATGCCTAATAAGACTTTTCTCGACCAACAGGAATATAGATATTACAGTCCAGCTCTGTATTCAACACTCAGACATGAGATTTATATCAATAACATCTAATCTCACTTCTGTAAAGAAATACAGCCGTGTTTATTTATTGCCTAGCTGTCAGCTTATCAATTAATGACTAACTATTATGACAAATGCTCAATCAGTTAACTGTTTTTTGTTTGTGTTTTTTAAACAGGGGAAAATCTTAGATCATGCCTCTAAAATATGTATTTATTTTCTGAGATTTCTGCCTTTGTTTATCAAAAAAGCACAAGCAATTCAGTTATTTAGCAACACTAGCTAGCTGTTTGCCTTAGTTTCCATTCTTTGTGCTAAGCTAAGCTAACAAGCTAAATTGAATTCAGTGCAAAATATTCAGTTTACTGTCAAATAAGAGAAAAGAAACTTGAAACTCAACTTAAGGAGCAGAAATCGGATAATTTTCCAAAAATAAAATTAATTCAACCAGATTAACCGAATATGAGGCAGTTTGTGATTAACTGACTAATTATTTAATCACTGCAGTTTTATTTCTTTCCAAAAGTAATAAGAAGATATTGATATGAATCTCAGGTCTAAGTGTTAATCATTTTGATATTCCTGTTGGTGTGAAACTTGATCAAATGAGCGATAACGTGTTCGTTGGTAACAAAGCTAGCTGTTTCCCTCTGTTTCCAGTCTTTGTGCTAAGCTAAGCTAACCGACTGCAGACATGACATTGAATTCAACACAAGTACGTTCAGTTTTCTGTCGTATCAGAGGAAGGAATTAATCACACAGAGAATTCCTTTCATAAATTACAAGATAAGTGTTGAATAATGATTGAAAATCAACAGAACCTTTGTCCCAGGAACCTCCTCTTCACCTCGACAGCATGGAAACCCCTCAGTTAGCATCAAGTATGAAATCCTCAGGAACCTATTTTTAAATTGTAGGAAGTGAATCTGCAGCATCAGACGTGCTCTTCCTATGCAGTAGCTGTCATACGTGTTGTTGTTGGGCTCAGTTCAGGCTAACGGCTGCCAGAGCTGCTCCAACTGGCAGCACAAAAACAATCCAGTGCAAATTGGTTGAAAAGCCTAATCTATCCAGCCCACTTAGCAAACAAATCTGTGGTGGATTCAGAGCCTCGGGCGTGTTGTAAGGAACGCTGTGCACAGTCCAATCACAATAATACTGATGTCATTCTTTCCAGCCAGGCCTGCAGCCGGCTGGTTTTCAAAAACAATTTTAAGCACGAGTCTGCTGCAGGAGAGTCAGCAGTGAAGAAAAACAGTAGAAAGTTTAAATGATTTAATCCCAGCAGATGAACCACAGCCCTGCTGATGGAGGAAGATCTGCTGCTGTCTGCACTTCTGAGGATTTTAAGGTAGAAAACAACTTAATGGATGATTTAGCAAATACACAACACTGACAGAAAGAACCTGAGTGTGTTTACTCTGAACTAAAACTGGACGTTTTTTAGAGTTACACAACTGACTGAAACTAGAAAAGTCCTGAGAGAGCAGTCCTCCTCCAAGGCTGCTCATTCCCACATACAGTATTTTCAGAAACGCAGCATTTTATTTTAGAAACGCAGCATTTTATTTTAGAAATGCAGCATTTTTACTCCACCAAGGAACGCAGTGGAGTTATGTGGCAATCAGCACATGTCTGTCTGTCTGTCTGTCTGTCTGTCAGCATCATCACTCTAAAACAGACCAACAGATTTGGATGAAATTTTCCTTGAAACTCAGAAATGACTCAAGGACCAAGTGATCAGATTCTTGCAGTGATGCAGCTCATAGTCTGGATCCATGGATTAGTTAAAGATTTCTGTATCGTTGTCAGATAGCAGCACGGCGTCACTGTAACCATGACAACCAGTGAACACTACATCAGCTGATTGTGATCCTACTACAAATCCACCTCTGAGGACTTATCAGGACTTATCCATCAGAAATGATCCAAGGAACAGCTGATTAAACTGTGGGGGTGTTTCTGAGTCCCATCAGTTCCTGCTACATATTTAGGTCACGTGATCCGGTATCCGTACATCACGTACACATGCAGAACACACACCTGTACTCAGAGGAAGGTCATTGTGTTTTTGTCGTCTTGCTTCTTGTTTTTGTCGTTTTGTGTTTCCTTTTTTGTCTCACTTGTGTTTTTGTCTTATTTGTGTCATTTTGTGTTTTGCGTTGTTCATTGTTTTGTGCATTGTTTTTGTCGTTTTGTCTCACTTGTGTTTGTCATTTTTTTGTCATTTTGTTTCTTACTTTTATTTTGTTTGTTTTGTTTCGTGTCATTTGTCTCATTATTTGTCATTTTGTGTTTCATTTTTGTAATAATTTGTCTTGTTCTTTTCTGTCTTTTTGTCTTCTTCTGTGGTTGTGATCCTCCAGTAAATCCTCCATGGTTCAGTTCCAGGTGACTAAATGTTGTGTTCCTTTGTAGACACTCTGTGATCTGGAAGTTGTAATGTGGAAATGATAAACTGAGGATGAATGTGGATGAAACTGAATTTATTTTTCTTCATAAATTTCAGGTTGTTCATGATGTTTAGTAAAAAGATAATTCCTTAAATGTGAATATTTGTGCAGTAAAACAAAGGAACCATGAGGAGTTGTGGTTATTTACAGGTTATTGTGATTGTTACGGTCTCTTTAAAAATTAACAAATTAAGACTCAAACAAACAAAGAGACCGGCAGCATATAAACTGGACACAGACACGGCAGGTGAGTTGGTGAAGGGAAAAAAACAGCTTTATTTATGAACAATTCAACTAGTCATGGTAGAAATAATGGTGAAAGGAAAAGAGCTGTAGCTGCTGGCCGAAGGAAACCAAAGAGGGGTGGTGAACGTGGCTAATGGACCCTCAGACCAGTCACCATCCCTAACTAAACTACCTAACCAAAAATAACTGCTACGAAAGGAAAACAGCCAAAATAGGACTACCAGCAACTACAGCCAAACTAAGACAACAAAACCCAGTAATCTAAGCATGCATGGGGGAAGAATGAATCAAATACCTGAAAAGAGAAGAACTCATTGTTAATCACAAAAGGAAAGTTTGCACACCAAAAAAACTCTCGAGTTTGTCCGGGGAAGACGTGTGGCGTTGTGGTGCTCATGCCTCTGCTCTGTTCTGCCTCCATAAACACCCTCCTCCTCCTCCTCCTCCCTAAGTGCTGACAGCGTTCAGGTGTGCTGCAGCTGCACAGGTGAAGGTGAAGGGAGGAGGGAGACCAGAGAGAGCAAGGAGAGAGACAGCAGCCAGCCACAGTAACAATGCTCGAGGTTTTTCCCTGTTAAACTGTGTTTTCTTGCCACTGTCGGTCTGGGGTTCAGGTATATGGGTTCTGTAAAGCGTCTGGAGACAATCTGACTAATTGGCACTATATAAATAAAACTGAATGTAATTATGCTGTGGTTTTACTGGTTTTACTGGACTGGATGTGGAAGCTGGACTAAGATGAGTTTGACACCTTTGACCTAGAAAATCAGAAGTACTTCTGATGCAGCGTGCTGTTGTTTGGCATCGTTATATTTACTTTAAAGTGGATTTTATTGTTGTAGTTGATTAAAACGAAGCCTTTTACACAGCGTTGGGTTTTTATCAGATAAATGCACTGTAATATGCTCGCTGTATGTTTTATGTGTGAAACGTTCCAGCTGTCAGACAAACACACCTGCAGCAATTACATGACATACCAAGTACAGATAAATGCTTGCATAAAGTTCTTTGTTGTTTCCCGCCTCTGACAGTGTTTTTATTCATACCACTGCGGCCCTTTTCCCAAACATGCCCCACAGCTTGTTTTCTGATAACCTTTGTCCTATTGACATGTTTGCTTCTGTGACTCGACTCTTTATCTCCACAGTCACTACATGCCCTCCAACTGTGAGTCAGCTGTGGTTTTATTGAGCTGTGGGATAAAAGGAGATGCCTCGGAGTACCTGATGAGGTTAGCAGCATACCGGCGGAGCCACACAATAGCATCTAGTCTCTGTGCAAAGAGCTCCCCTGAGACGCTAGCTTCTGGCAGCACTCATTAGTCTGTTGAATAGAGCGGCCGCTAACATAATGGCCCATTACACGGCGAGGAATCTCCTCCACTCCACAGGAATCCTGCAGCTCGGCAGCCAAACAATAGGACCGAGAACGGGGAACGTCTGGGAGGGACCGGCCGGCCTCGGCTGCTGACGTCTGAGCAACGCCCGGTCTACCTCCACACGCCCTGACTTTCCTACCAAACACTCCCAGGTGTGCCAAAGTGTCTCACGAAACTCCAGAGGGGATTAATTATGGGGCTGGTTGGGAAAGGTCGTCAGGGCCGCGTCCCAAATCAGTCACTGCACCCATACAGTCACTCAGTTCATCATTTTCATCCCAGATAGCAAACTATGGGTGAATCAGTGTTGAATCTATGTTGAGACCTAAAGTCGAAATTATACAGAAAGCGCAAGGTTGATAAAATGTTGAGTCAACGTTTGCTTACATAGATTACATGTTTGCAAACATAGATTCAACATTAATTAAACATTGACCTGTCAAACATTTCAATTAAACCAAAATACAATGTAGATTCAATGGCATCTTTTAAACACAAACTTCAATGTTGACAAAATGTTGTTGAATCAACGTTGATCCAACCATCAGTCTTCAACCGTAACCACAATTCACCTTCTTAACCCTAATTCAACATTGATTTAACATCTTTTGCTATGTGGGTAAAGTGTGATTTATGGTTGAAAAGCAAACGTTGACTCAACATTTTATCAACCTTGTGCTTTCTGTATAATTTCTACGTTAGGTCTCAACATAGATTCAACACTGATTCACCCATAGTTTGCTATCTGGGATCTTGTCTCATTTTATTTGTTCAGTTGTGTGAAGGAAACCCCCAAAATATGAATCACTCAGGGTAACCACCGTGTTCCTGCTGTGTGCTCACAATAAAGTTCTTGAATCTGGAACTCACAGCATCCCACAATGCACCAGGAAAAGTAGTCATAACCAGCAATACGTCCCAGCATGCATTGTGTTGAAGGAGAATGGAAGACAGACTCGAGCTATCAGAGGATTGGTGGCGTTTCTACAGATTTATGACGGCAATTTTACTGTGGAAAGAAGTTCAAAAGTTTAGGGTCACTTAGAAAAAAAGCAGTTTTTTTCAATGAACATTAATCCAAAAACTACTGTCTGAAAAATAAAGTCAGCATGGCTCAGAAACAGAGAACAGAGGAGCAGGTTGATGGATCCGTTCAGCATGGTGAAACATCTACTGATGATGAGCAGAGTAGAGGATGAAAACATGGAGACATTCAGAGTCAAAGTGACTCCAAATTTGTAGAAAATAACACAAAATTACTCTGAATGATGCAAAAATGACAATTTGTCTAAAACAGTTCATAAAATTGTGCGAAATGACTTAAAATTGGTCCAAAAAACTGGAAAACATGAAATTGTCTGAATGACCCCAAATTTTTGAATGGTAGTGTGGAGCAACTTTAACAAATTTAGAGCAAAATAACTAATGTAGAGCAACTTCAACAATTTAAAGCAACTTTAAATAATATAGAGCCACTTCAATATAGAGCAACTTTAATATAGAGCAACTTTAATATAGAACAACCTTAAAGCTGCTGTCCGGAGTTTCCGTTTGTTTTCAATCTATGTATCATTTTTTAACAAAGCTTAAATGTGTTAGTCTAGTTCGATACTATAATATAAAGTTAGTATAACGCGATATGAAAATTTATTCCTGAGCTCCGCCTTCCTCTCATAGACCCCCATGTTATTCCAAAAAGCGCCGGTCGCTGCCGACCAATCAAGTTCGAGCTTCAGCTTTGTCATGCTGTCAATCAACGGTTACGCGCACAGCAAGCAAGCCCATGCAGAGGTGGGCGAGCTACGCACTACGCAACCGCGCACACATTTGTTTTGCTTGTGGAGGAGAGAGCATCAGGGCTCAGCAACTTCCAGAAAAGTTACCAATCCCACGGCTTGTCAGGCCAAGAGACTGCAGGACGTTTTTTGGCTCGGGGTGCTCGCCTCGCTCCCCGACCACGGCCTCCATAGCCCGCCTGACGGCTTCGTTTAGATGCCCGACCTCTGGAGGAAGATGTTGGGCGTCTGGGACATACTCTTCGTCAGAGGAGTCATGCAATTCTGAACTCGAGATAGAAATAAATAAACAATGTAACACATATACACGCGTAAATGCACTAAGTTTGATAAACAACGTCATCCAGAGGGATACACGAGTGTAATCACATATTGAAACTTTACTCGTTCGTCCTAGCAGATTCATGTTATTTTGGTATTAGGACAAGTTAGACTCAATACAGCATTCTAACGTAATTCCTTTATTATTTACTAAATGTACTAAATGCAGAAGAGGGGAAAACAGCAAAACAGGCGAGATGCTGCAGCACTCCGGGCACTTCTCTCATGTACTGCACGCGTGCACAAATAAAGGGGCGAAATCAGAGGGAGGGACCAACAGTGTTTTGGGAGACGCTGCGATTCAAACTCCGGACACAAGCTTTAACTAATATAGAGCAACTTTAATGTAGAGCAATTTCAACAATTTAAAGCAACTTTAAATGATATAGAGCCACTTTAATATAGGGCAACTTTAGCTAATATAGAGCAACTGTAACTAACATAGAGCAATTTACCTATCCATCCATCCATCCATCCATCCATCCATCCATCCATCCATCCTCTATCCACCACTTTATCCTCACTAGGGTCATGGGGGGGTGCTGGAGTCTATCCCAGCTGACTGAAGGCAGGGGACACCCTGGACAGGTCACCAGTCTGTCACAGGGCTGCAATTTAACTAATATACAGCAATTTAACTAATATAGAGCAACTTTAATACAGAGCAACTTTAACTAATACAGAGCAACTTCAATGTAGAGCAACTTTAACCAATATAGAACAATTTTAATTCATGTACACAACCATTCAAACATTTGGGGTCACTTAGAAATGTCCTTAGTTTTTGAAAGAAAATTGTTTTGTTTTTTCAATCAAGATACCATTAAATGAAAACATGAAACTGTCTTGGAGACCCCAAACTTTTCAACACTAGTGTATTGGAACTACAAATGTCCAAATTAATAGCATTCATCCTCTGGGGCCCATGAACAAACTTTCACTGCCCAATAGTTGTTCAGATACTTCACTTTACATCCAGCCCGATCTCACGGGGATTCGTGAAACTGTCACGTAAGTTTTAGTTTCGGTTTCGTGCGCACCAACACGATTTCGTCATGTTTTTCGTGCCGCTCACCACGAAATGCGCACCAATGTATTTTAAACGGCGGACTTTTCGTGCCACTCAGAACGTATTTCAAAAGAATGTGTATATTATATTTTTAATGTAAAACCGTGGCGAATCCAACGCTATATTTTGCATGACATCGTCCCTAAACATAACCCTAACCATAACCTAACCATAACCATAACCATAAGCCGGTGGTACACTTACCAATTTGCATAGGAATTTCAAGAATGTCCGGCGGCCGGCGGCCGCAAACGCGATCACACAAGCAGTATACGCCGATGGACAGCTTAGATCGTCATGAATCCGCCGGTATAAACCACTTTCAGATGTGATTACCACAGCGAAAAACATTTCGTGGTGAGCGGCACGAAAAACATGACGAAATCGTGTTGGTGCGCACGAAACCGAAACTAAAACTTACGTGACAGTTTCACGAATCCCCGTGAGACCGGGTTGTTACATCAGATTGTGTAACTGGTTGACTGCTTTGCTCCGAGCGGTGCTGTTAGAAGCTAAAAATAGCAGAAAAATGTTCCTCTTTGAAGTAAATTCTACCGTTTTAAGGCTTTAATTGAGGTTAAGCTGCACTCCTAGATGATCCTTCAGGCTGGTGGATGTTCAGCAGAGTCCTTCTGGAGCGCTAACACCTGCTAACCACCCCGATAGAAATGCAAATAGTTACCTTTAAGAGCCAAATAAATGCATATTTTATCAGTGCATTTATTATCTATATGAATGAGTGCATATGTGTGTTATGTAATGTGTTTGTGTTTCTAATCTATGGAATGTGTTTCTCCTCA
Source organism: Acanthochromis polyacanthus (assembly GCF_021347895.1). Lineage (NCBI taxonomy): Eukaryota > Metazoa > Chordata > Actinopteri > Pomacentridae > Acanthochromis > Acanthochromis polyacanthus. Next base: position 2,726,385 of record NC_067123.1, read on the forward strand.
TCCAGGCCTTAGATGGAAGCATCTTTGGACTTCAAACGGAGGCTGCTTTCTGAAGCTCGGTGTATAAAACTCTGCATTCTGAACATTCCCTTCAGATGTATTCTATGAGCAACGGCTGACAGCAGCAGTAAAATTAATCCTCACAGTCAGGTCTGTCAGCAGAGCATTTTCTGAGCGTCTCAGGGATGTTCCTGTAATGCTTTTCAGGTCAGGATTACGGAGTGCTGAGAGATTCCTGCTCACATTCACTCCATCAGACCAGACGTGATGACAAACCAGGAGTCTCTACGCTCCATTTTCTGCTACAAACACTCGCAGGAAAACATGCTTAAGATAAAAACTCATCAGATCCATGCCGGTTATAGCAGTGAACCCATAAATTCATATTTTACCAGGCATATTTACCAGAATTAATCAATGAAAACGGTCTTTTTTTCTTTGTTTGTGTTGTGAATTATTATTTGCCGCCATAACTCATGGATTTGTCTTGTGCTCCGATAAGCTACACATAAAAAAAAGATATTTTCTGTACAAAATACGTCTTACTACGATATTACACAGTCTGGCCAAAAAAAAAGCACACTCTAATATTTCATTCGACGCCTTTAGCTCTGAAAGCTCATTCATTCACTGTGGCATCATTTCAATAAGCTTCTGCAAAGTCACAGCATTTATTTATGTCCAGAGTTGCATTAATTTTCTACCAAGATCTTCTATTGATGAAGGGAGAGTTGGACAAAGTCTTCTCCAGAACATCCCAAAGATCCTCAGTGGGGCTGAGGTCTGGACTCTGTGGAGGACAATCCATCTCATCTCCCTGATCCACTCATTCTCAATATGAACCCATGAATCCTGACATCATCATCTTGGAACATGAAGAAAACCTCCACTGATGGAAAGACCTGGTCCTTCAATATCTTCAGGTATCAGCTAACCTCATTGTTTGGGAACATAGCGCTGGAGATCCTGACCAACCCCAGATCATAACCCTAACCCCCACAGGCTGGTAGACACTAGTCATGATGAGGGGATCACTTCATCCACCTCTCTTCTTACCCTAATTGACCCATCTGCTGGTTTATCTTCAACCCCTCTGGACTCTATACCTACCATCAGGCATGGAGGTGGCGGTATCATTATACTATCAATTTAACTGACTCAAGTCTGAGACAGAAAGACGACAAATGTAGTGGAACATCACCAGAATTGGTGCCGTTCCACTACATTTTGTCGTCTTTCTGATTTGGTTCTTCAGGTTCTTGATGGGTTTAAGTCAGGACTTTGGGGAGACCAGTCTAGAACCTTCATTCCAGCCTGATGGAACCATTTCTTTACTACATCTGATGTGTGTTTGGGCTCACTGTCTTGTTGAAACATCCAACTGTGTCCAAGATCAACCTTCTGCTGATGGTTTTAGGTTTTCCTGAAGAACGTGGAGGTGATCCTCCTTCTTCATTATTCCATTGACTTTGTGTAAAGCTCCAGTTCCGCGGAGCATGATACTGCCACTGCCATGCTCGATGGTAGGTTTGGTGTTCTTGGGGTTAAAAAAAGTTCAAGACCTGCCTAAGACAGTCTGAAACCAGTCCTCAAAAAGTCTAAAACCAGAACAAACATCAAACCTAAACTACTCCTAAAAAAGTCCAAGACATCATAAAACCAGTCCTAAACCAGTCCTTAAAAGGTCTAAAACCAGGACAAAAATCAAACCTAAACCAGTCCAAAAAGATGTACAGAACCAGAATCCAGTCTGAAACCAATCCTAAAAAAGTCCAAAACCAGCACAAAGTCAGGACCAGAACCAAACCTAAACTTCTGTCCCCATTGCTCTGGAACAGGGTAAATCTGGACTCATCAGACCTCATGACCTTCTTCCATTGATCCAGAGTCCAATCTTTATGCTCCACAGCAAACTGAAGTTCTGTAAAGTATTTTGATAGAATTTTGTGTATATTCTGGTGTTTGTTCTGAACAGATCTTTGGCCCACATAATCAGGTAACATGAGGATTTACTGATCTATAAACCTCCTGAACTTCTCACAGACTCATCTGATCTGCCCTCATTATATCAAACGTCTGATTATTCTGAGTCGCGTGACTATTTTCACAAATAATCTTCTCACAGCTTCATGGGAGCCGCCCTGGTGATAGCCAACATGTTTACTGTTTATGTGATGTTTAGCCGCTAACGCTGCTGCCAAACCACACTGACGCCCTGGAGGCTAACGTTAGCCACAGATATTAAAACTCATGATTAAAATCTCACCTCCAGCTCTCATTAAAGATCAGACATCCCACTGGGACCACAATCACTTTCTCCTTCATCGCTGCCTTTTTAAATATAAACAGTCTCCATTTAGTGTCTCTCTGTTTCCCCATCAGATCATGTGACATTGTGCTCTGCTCCCTGATTGGTCCTTCTGTGTGGACTAGAAGTTTCTCCTTATGTGTGTTAGATGCCATCTAGTTGCCTCCGCCAAGGAGGTTATGCGATCGGGTCCGTTTATTTATTTGTCTGTCTGTGTGCGTGTCTGTGGACAGGATTTCTCGGAAACTACTTGTCGGATCTTCATGAAATTTTCACCAGAGGTGGATCTTGGCCCAGGGAAGACTCCATTCAAATTTTGTGTTGATCTGGTTAAGGATCTGGATTCTGGATTCGGATTTAGATTTTCCAACTTCGCATCATCTTCCCTTGGCGGAGGTCAGAAATCTCGGATTGCTCTTGTTTTGGTTTAGTTTCATTTCCATTCAATGTCTAGTTTCGTTTTCACTTGTTGGTTAAGTTTAGAGACCAAAACTAGTTGGTTTGGTTAGGTTTAGGAAAAGATTCAAGTCAGGGTTAAAACACATTTAACAACATTAAACATGCTGCAAAGCAAACTTCTCCTTCAGTTTTAGAAGAGAACTTTTGTCTACAAACCTCTTTGAGTAATTTTTAAGAATATTTCGAGTTCATTAAACTATTCTGCACATTAAAAAAATGAGACTACAGCAGGGCAGTCCAACTCATCTTCCAGGTTCCACATTCCATCCAGTCTGTACATCAACTCTCCAAGGTACTAACAGACATCTTCAACACCTCACTTCAGGTAGCATCATTCCTGCTTGCCTGAAGGCTGCCACTATCATACCGGTCCCCAAGTCTTCCAAAGTGACGGGCCTGAATGACTATCGGCCTGTAGCCCTCACACCGATAGTCATGAAGTGCTTTGAGAGGCTAGTGATGGCCCACATCAAAAGTTCCATCAACGCCACTTTGGACCCCCACCAGTTCACTGACGATGCCATCTCTGCAGTGGTGCACACAGCCCTCACCCATCTGGAGAGCAGGAGTGCATGCGTCTGTGTGCTCTTCCTAGACTTCTCCTCCGCCTTCAACACCATCATTCCACAGACACTGGTGGGGAAAATATCCACCCTGGGCTCAGTCCTTCACTGGGGAACTGGGTCCTGGACTTCCTGACAGGCAGGCGCCAAACTGTCCGGATTCACAACACCACCTCCTCCCCAATCACCATCAACACTGGCTCGCCCCAGGGCTGTGTGCTGAGCCCCCTCCTGTTCACCCTGCTCACGTATGACTGCTCTGCAAAACACCTGAGCTGCCATATAGTGAAGTTCGCGGACGACACAGCAGTGGTGGGATGCATCACTAACAACGATGAGTCCCACTCCAGAGAAGAGGTAGAATTGCTGGTTGTCTGGTGCAGAGACAACAACCTCTGCATCAACGTCAAGAAGACCAAGGAGATGGTGGTGGACTTTCGCAGAACCAGACGTCCCCCCCCCCGTCCCCTGCACATCGACGGCACTGACGTGGAGGTGGTCTCCACCTACAGATACCTGGGAGTACACCTGTCTGAGGACCTCACCTGGAGCCACAACACCTCCCAGCTGATTAAGAAGGCCCACCAGCGCCTCTACTTCCTCAGGAAGCTGCGGCGTGCCGGTCTGGGAGGCCCAGTCCTGAAGAGCTTCTACCGAGTGGCGGTGGAGAGCATCCTCAGCACTGGCATCACTGCGTGGCATGGCAGCTGCACGGCCTCAGACAGGAAGGCTCTGCAGGGGGTGGTGAATAACCTGGCAATAGCCAGATTAATAATTGTGTAGTACTTGATAGTACTCCACAATATCAATCTGGGACCGCTCCATGTAAATCCGTTCGGAGGAAAGAGGCACGGATTGGACAATGCAACAGTATGTCCCGCCCCTGACAGGTTTGTTTTTAGCCAATCGCGGGATCTTCACAACGAGCGGAGCCAATTGGTAGATTAAACTCTTACCAAAACCCGTTGGTAAAAAAGCACAAACATCTTTACTATCCAGAAATGCACAAAGCGCCTCTCGTTGTTCTTCCTTCAAAGAAGCGATACGAGATTCAGCTAAAACTGACTTAATAGCAGCATCTACACGATCGTTGTCCTCCGTTGCCGTGTTTGTTTTGATCTACTGGCGCTTGGTGTCGTCTTCACACCCGGATATCCCGCCCCACACACGAATACTGCTGCGTGATTGGCCCGTGCCAACTTGGCTCTGTACGAACAGTGAAAGCGGGAGCGGTGCAAGATGGTTTCTTGAGAGATTTGTGAACTCACAAATATCGCGAGAAATCAACTTGCTGGCAAGGTTAGGTGGTGAAAACGGCTCAGAGGACTGTAGGAGGCAGTCTACTCACAACCACCACTGACATTTACAACAGCAGATGCAGGAGGAGGGCCACCTCCATCCTGAAGGACTTCACCCACCCTGCACACAAACACTGCGCAGCATCCGGACTAGAACTGCAAGATAAAGAAACAGCTTCTTCCCCGAAGCTGAACAGGTCTCTGTAGACTCTGTTTTCATATCATCCCCACCTCTCCCCGCAAATACACATGCATGCACACATCCCCACACACACACACATGCATACACATGCACACATGCAAACAGGCACACACATTCATGCACACACTGCACGACTGCACTAGGCTCTTTATTTATTTATCTACGGTCAACCACTATTTTGGAGCCAAAGCTCCTGTCTGTACTGCACTAACTGATGGTCTCATTGCACATCTATTTATGTTGTAGGTTGTATCTATTAGTAGTGTCTTTTTATACTTATATTGTCTTTTATGGAAGTTTTTATATTGTCTTTATGGCTGAAACCGGGACCAGGGTCCAATTTCGTGTTGTTGCATGTGCAAATGTGGAATGAAATGACAATAAAGAATCTTTGACCTTCGATCTCCAGTGGACCAGACCAGTAAAACCAGTAAAACCACAGCATAATAACCTTTAAATAACCACAACTCCTCATGGTTCCTTTGTTTTAGTGCACAAATGTTCACATTTAAGGAATTATCTTTTTACTAAACATCATGAACAACCTGAAATTTATGAAGAAAAATAAATTCAGTTTCATCAACATTCATCCTCAGTTTATCATTTCCACATTACAACTTCCAGATCACAGAGTGTCTACAAAGGAACACAACATTTAGTCACCTGGAACTGAACCATGGAGGATTTACTGGAGGATCACAACCACAGAAGAAGACAAAGAAAAACAGAAAACAACAAAAACATTAAAAAATATTACAAAAATGAGACACAAAATGACAAAAAAAATGAGACAAACGACGCAAAACAAAACAAAAAAGAGACAAAAATTAGGCAAAAACTTACAAAGCAGCAAAAAATGGAAAAAAATGAGATAAAAAATGACACAAATGAGAAAAACAATACACAGAACAACAAATAAAGTGAAACACAAAGTGACAAATATAAGACAAAAAACACAAAATCACAAAAACACGTGACAAAAGTCAGTCAAAAACCAAGATAAAAGAACAACGAAACCAAGACAAAATATGACAAAAATGAGACAAAATGACCAACAATTAGACAAAAGAAAGAAAATGAAGGAAAGAAAATGACAAAGCGATGCACAAAACAACAAATAAAGCAAATTCTCCTCATTTTATAAGCTTAACATTTAAGTTTCTTTGTAGGTTTTCAAAGTGTGTAACTGTGAAATAACGTGTGATTTTAGCTGTTCAAATGTGACGCTAAGCGGTGAACAAACTAAACAAAACTAAATAAAACTACAGTAAACTGGGGTGAGTTAAGGTTTCACAGAGAACCATCATATCGACTTCTTCATCTGTTTTCCCTGAGGCTGATTAAATAACCAATTTAACTGGATCAGGCTGTGTTTTTCTAATAACAAAGAGCTCCTGTCTGGTTTCAGCGTTCTGACCCATATTTGTGCCAAATGTCAACAGTAAAGTGCTGAAATATTTGCCCAAGAATAAACCACGTATCACTGGGAACACTCAGCAAACAGATGGATATCGCTTAGACTTCTGCTTCCAGAGAGAATTCAGAATAAAAACAGAGCGAAGCGGCAGCAGCAGTCCGGTAACTCTGGTTATGGAGCGTTTGTTTTGCTCCTTTGTCAGCGTGTTTGTGTGCATTGCTAGGCAGGTGGAGATGAAACTTCTCCTGTCTTTGTGACGGATCCTATAGGCTGCATGATGACAGATACCGACGGGGCGTACAGAGCCATGGAGGATTCTCTTTAGTGGATAAATCACTTCAAACGTGACAGTGCAGCTCCATTCTCTCAGCTGTTCAAAGCAGAAAGGCGTCAGAACAAGTGGCATTAAGACAAAACAAAACCGCTCAGCAGAGGTTCAGTGCAGCTTTCTATTTATAGCCGTGTTCCTAAAGCAGTCTCTGCAGCTTCAGCGCCACGCTAAGCAAAGAAACAGAAACTCTGAAAACATCCAAACAGCTGGAAAAGCACAACAAGCCTCAGAGCAGCGAAATGTTGAAACTGAAACCAAAACTTTTAAATCCACCTGGATCTGTCTTACACAATCATTAATCTCTGCTTAATGCGAGTTTAAACACTCCTCAATCCCTGATTTAATCCTCTCAGCTGCAGCAGTTTCTGGGTGTCACATCGTTCCTCGCTGTGGTTCGTCCTGCAGCTCTATGGAAACAGAAAAAACATGACGAAAAGGTTATAAACACAATAAGTCATTAAAAATATTCCTTATCTATTTAGCAGAATCAACAATTGGACAGTTTTTCAATAATTTTGCACATGTTCGTGTTATTTTGGGCACATTTTGAGTCATTTTGAATATTTTTTTACAATAATTTTGGATGATTTTATGTCCTTGTCCTTGTTTGAATCTGCATATTTCCACGTTTACAGCCTCTCCAGACTTTTTCTCTTCTGTAAACAAGGAAATATATTTGCAAAATAACATGAACATGTGCAAAATTATTGAAAAATTGTCGAAAAAAGGCTCCAAACTGACTTGAATGTGTTTAAAAATGTTTGATTAAAGTGAATAAAATCCCTCTGAATTCAGGTAAAATGATTGTAACTTGTCCAAGATGATCCTGAGAGGATAATCAAAGCTAGTGGATGAATAAATAAAGCCAGCATAGCTCAGAAACAGAGAACTGAGGAGCAGGTTGCTGGATCTATTCAGAATGGTTTATTTATTCATCCAGTAGCTTTGATTGTACTCTCAGTCGTCCAAAGTGTTTCAAAATTTGTTCAAAACTGCAAAAAAGTCAAAAGTTTCTCCAAAGTAACAAAACATTTCCAGAAAGGAATTCAAGAATTGTAGAAATAAAGTAATAAATTGGTCAAAACGAATAAAAAAAAGACCCAAAATTTGTCCAGAATTACTTGAAATGTGTCAAAAATCATTAAAATTGTGTTCACAGTGCTTAAAAATTGGACTGAAGTTTCTATGTTTCCTGTCTGCTCTGCTCGGTAGAAGATGTTTCACCATGCTGGATGGATCCATCAACCTGCTCCTCTGTTCACTGTTTCTGAGCCATGCTGACTTTATTTTCCTCATGATAATTTATGGACAAGTTTAAGTCATTTTACATGAATTCTGAATAATTTTTTTTATTTTTTTCAAACATTTTAGACAATTTTAAGTCAGTTGTGAGCTTTTTTGGACAATTTTTCAACAATTTTGGACACATTTTGAGTATTTTTAATGATTTGTTTACAATAATTTTGCACAAATCTCTGCCATTTTGGACCAATTCTTGGTCATTGTGATCATGAATAATAACATATTTACAGTCTCTACTTCACCATGCTGGATGGATCTCCAGCAGCTTACTCCTCTGTTATAAGCTCCTCCTTCGTTTTCTGGGTTGCCATGGTGACGAGGACATCCCATCTAACAGTGGAGCAGTGCAACGAACGGGAAACGTTCCACTGAAGCTGCAGTTTGTTTGCGTAGGAACATACCTTAGTGGAGTCTGAGCTGAGATGCTAATTATCTTTTCATCTCACTCAGAAATACATAAATATCCCTGAAAGTTGTGGCTTCGTTGCCCTATTTTTTCCTGCAGACTGAGCGAGGTCAAAAGTTTGCTGTTGTTTGTGGTCTTTATGGAAAACCAGCGCGGTTCACCGCCGACCCTAAACACCTGAACCGTCTGAGCTCCGTCCACAGCCGACCTGAGCTGCACCGACTGTCTGCTCGGCTGTTTGATCAGGACGGACGCCAAGCGATAAACTGTGGGTTCGACTCATTGTGTCAGGTCTTTCTATGCTCCATCATCGTCCTCCGCAGCCTTCTGGTGACTGCTCGTGTCAGGACTTGGACTTTTACATTCCCTCCTGCCGTCAGCAACCAAAAATCTGCCGGTAGTTTGAACCAAAACAAAAACTTGTTTTCATTAATGCTGCCTCCTGGAAATCAGTCAAAAAGGAAGAATAATGGCACTTTAATCACATTTTAGGGAGTGAGGGGTGAACCAGAGCCCATCAGATTACATAACACGCTCTCATTTCAGGAGTCACAGCGGCCGGCTCTGTTTTCATCAGAAGAATTAAAAAGGTCTCTGGTTTCTCTGTTGGACGGTTCAGCTCAGGTTCAGATTTAATCCCATCCTCAGGCGCGACATCAGAGAGGAACAACAATACGGGATGAAGCTCAGGGTGTGTTTCTGTAAATACGGGATCTATTGACACGAGTGCATCCGGACAACGAGGACGTAAACATCCAGAACCTCTGAGGAGATGACAGGTCTGAGCAGATCTACAGGAATGAGAGGGAGCATGGAGGTGATGCCGACACAGACGTTAGCAAAATACAGACGATATTTAATGAAACACTGTTGGTTCTTCAGCCCGTCTCTGACCGTTTTGTTGTAGTTTTCAGAACAATCTTCCAAATAATGTGGATTTTATTGCAGGTAAAAGTTAAGAAGTTGTCAGGATCACAACCCTTACAGATGACAGTCAGTCAGATGGAGGTGTTGCTGCAGGATCTTAGATTTTGTCCCAAATATTAAACTAGAAAAACCCACCAAAAAGTCCAGCCATCCTCCAAGGCTGCTCATTCCCCCATATGTCAGAACATATGGGGGAATGAGAGCGAGAACATCTACAGGCAGCATCTATACAGAACATCCGTATTAAATGGACACATTCTATGTTGCTGTGATTTCTGATCATCAATAACTAATAAATAAATGCTGCATTTCTGACATATGGGGGAATGAGCAGCCTTGGAGGAGGACTGAACTCTGAGGGCTTTTCTAGTTTGTGTCTGTGTGAACCTCTTACTGCAGTTTGACATTTTCAGACTAAAGTTTAGGTTATTTTTTCAGTCGACTGTTCCATAAGAACTGATCCAAATACACACGTGGACAAAATTGTTGGTACCCCTCAGTTAAAGAAGGAAAAACCCACAATTCTCACTGAAATCACTTGAAACTCACAAAAGTAACAATAAATAAAAATTTATTGAAAATTAAATAATCAAAATCAGCCATCACTTTTGAATTGTTGATTAACATAATTATTTAAAAAAAACAAACTAATGAAATAGGGCTGGACAAAAATGATGGTACCCATAACTTAATATTTTGTTGCACAACCTTTTGAGGCAATCACTGCAATTAAACGATTTCTGTATTTGTCAATGAGCGTTCTGCAGCTGTCAACAGGTATTTTGGCCCACTCCTCATGAGCAAACAGCTCCAGTTGTCTCAGGTTTGATGGGTGTCTTCTCCAAATGGCATGTTTCAGCTCCTTCCACATATGTTCAATGGGATTCAGATCTGGGCTCATAGAAGGCCACTTTAGAATAGTCCAACGCTTTTCTCTCAGCCATTCTTGGGTGTTTTTGGCTGTGTGTTTTGGATCGTTGTCCTGTTGGAAGACCCATGACCTGCGACTGAGACCAAGCTTTCTGACACTAGGCAGCACATTTCTCTCCAGAATGCCTTGATAGTCTTCAGATTTCATCGTACCTTGCACACTTTCAAGACACCCTGTGCCAGATGCAGCAAAGCAGCCCCAAAACATTACTGAGCCTCCTCCATGTTTCACCGTAGGGACAGTGTTCTTTTCTTCGTATGCTTGGTTTTTGAGTCTATGAACATAGAGTTGATGTGCCTTACCAAAAAGCTCCAGTTTGGTCTCATCTGTCCAAAGGACATTCTCCCAGAAGCTTTGTGGCTTGTCAACATGCATTTTTGCAAATTCCAGTCTGGCTTTTTTATGAGTTTTTTTCAGCAGTGGTGTCCTCCTTGGTCGTCTCCCATGAAGTCCACTTTGGCTCAAACGACGACGAATGGTGCGATCTGACACTGATGTACCTTGGCCTTGGAGTTCACCTTTAATTTCTTTGGAGGTTGCTCTGGGCTCTTTGGATACAATTCCAACGATCCGTCTCTTCAATTTGTCATCAATTTTCCTCTTGCGGCAAACGTCCAGGGAGGTTGGCTACTGTCCCGTGGGTCTTGAACTTCTGAATAATATGAGCCACTGTTGTCACAGGAACTTCAAGCTGTTTAGAGATGGTCTTATAGCCTTTACCTTTAAGATGTTTGTCTATCATTTTTTTTCGGATGTCCTGGGACAATTCTCTCCTTCGCTTTCTGTTGTCCATGTTCAGTGTGGTACACACCTTTTCACCAAACAGCAGGGTGACTACTTGTCTCCCTTTAAATAGGCAGACTGACTGATGAGTTTGGAAACACCTGTGATGTCAATTAAATGACACACCTGAGTTAATCATGTCACTCTGGTCAAATAGTTTTCAATCTTTTATAGAGGTACCATCATTTTTGTCCAGGCCTGTTTCATTAGTTTGTTTTTTTAAATAATTATGTTAATCAACAATTCAAAAGTAATGGCTGTTTTTGATTATTTAATTTTCAATAAATTTTTATTTATTGTTACTTTTGTGAGTTTCAAGTGATTTCAGTGAGAATTGTGGGTTTTTCCTTCTTTAACTGAGGGGTACCAACAATTTTGTCCACGTGTGTATGCGTCTCTGATTCACAGAAGAGTTTTTACGGTTTTTATCAATGACCACAGAGGGACTTTAACTTCTGGGACAATAAAAACTTCCCTGTGTTTGTGCAGAAGCAGTTATGGAGACATAAACAGTGAGATTAAAACACAAACAATAAGTCAGAATTACCTGCTGCAGTGTTTCAGATGACTGTGTTTGAATCTGGAGGACGCTGCCTCTGCACTGAGATAATTACTGAATGTGAACTGAGCACTGGGAGATTTATTTTACTGAATGCTGTGGGTAACCAGCAGGAAATGTCTTCGTAGTGGGTTTCAGTTTAGCTTTTGGCCCTTTTCTCTTGGTCTGAAGTCTTTACCAGCTAAAGCAGGGCTTTAAATGTTTGGTTTTTCTGTTGTAGCTCCACTTCTATCTGTTCTAATGCGACCTCTGGACCTGTAAGACCACATATGTGGGATGCAGCTGCTCCGTAAACGATCCGGTGTCCTCAGGGCCTCAGCAGACCGAGGCACGCTTTGGGAAATGGGACACAGTCTTGAAGAAATATGCCAGGAATGTACTACAGAGAGAAAAAGAGACGCTTTCATAACCGAGCTGTTACCGTCATCTTCCACTTTATGAGGCGTTTAACCTCTCAGCCTTGCAGATAATGTTCAAGGAGACGTGGATATCGACCACCTTTACACCTGTTTACTGCAGTCTGGCTGGGGTCACGATCACAGACAGATTTTCTACGTAATAAGGTTCATTTTCAGGTTTGTGCTACTGTAACTGTCTGTACAGTGGATAGAAAAGTCCACAGCCCTAATTAAGGTGTAAAACAATAAGAACATTAGAAATGTGGTCGTATACGTAAGCACAATGATAAACTAAAGCAGCATCAGATATTATCACAGGACTCCATCTCTCTGGATTAGAGTCAGTCAGTTTGTTGTATCTTGACTCAGCAATATTTCAAAATATAAATCTAATCTTCTGGCCACTCCTCAGTCTTTCAATTTGATTTAGATCTGAACTCATTTATGGGCTGCAGTTTTACAGCAAAGGCACAGAAGATCCTGACAAACAAAGGTGGTCTAGTGTCTACATGAAGTTCTTGTAAGTGTATATATAAATGGATGGATCCATATTTCTACTAAAATACAGTCTTTGGTCCACATTTCACCAACTGTTGAGGCTCTAACATCAGTAGAATCTAATGTGTGACATTAAATGGCAAGCCGGTTTTTATTTTGACTTGAAATCCATCCACAAATGACGTACAATTTGTCCAAAAGCAACTAAAATGACCTAAAATGACAATAATTAATACTTTTTGGCCCTTTAAAATGGAAAGAAAATGCAAAATGTTCAATTAGTCCAAAAACAAATCTAAAGACCTGTCCAAAATGAGTGAAAGAAATGTCTGTAAGTTCGCAAAATTTGACCAAAATGGCTTTAAAGATGTCCAAAGTTACCGAAAAATATCCAAAGTTAGTTTAAAACCTGTGTAAAAAGGACTTCAAATTTACTTGAAACCTGGCCAACATCACTTACATCATCTTGAATGACATTATTGAATAATTATTGGATCTAGAAAATGGAAAAAAGCGCAACAATTTCAATCAAGCCTGGGTTTTAGACGCTGATGTTCATAGAGGTCTAGATGATGGTGTTCATGGAGGTCTAGATGTTCATAGAGGTCTAGGTGTTCATAGAGGTCTAGATGATGGTGTTCATGGAGGTCTAGATGTTCACAGAGGTCTAGATGCTGGTGTTCATAGAGGTCTAGATGCTGGTGTTCATAGAGGTCTAGATGTTGGTGTTCACAGAGGTCTAGATGTTGGTGTTCATAGAGGTCTAGATGTTGGTGTTCATAGAGGTCTAGATGTTGGTGTTCACAGAGGTCTAGATGCTGGTGTTCATAGAGGTCTAGATGTTGGTGTTCATAGAGGTCTAGATGTTGGTGTTCACAGAGGTCTAGATGTTGGTGTTCACAGAGGTCTAGATGCTGGTGTTCATGGAGGTCTAGATGTTGGTGTTCATAGAGGTCTAGATGTTGGTGTTCATGGAGGTCTAGATGTTGGTGTTCATGGAGGTCTAGATGATGGTGTTCATAGAGGATGTTGGTATCATACGTGCAGAGCTGCTTCCATGTTGTCTTCGTGTGTTCTCAACAAATTTCATGTTTGAGTTTTTTCCTGTAGATATTGACCGCTGATATTGACTTCTGAGGTAAGATGTTTATTTGAAGGTGAATTTACCACAAAAAAAATCAGATCTGAAAACAAAAAAATCTCCAAAATACTTCGCAGAACTTAGCTTTGGCTCCCAAACTAGAAATAAATCAGCTCTCAGGGTTTGTTTATCCACGTTCTGCTTAGACTGACATTAGCTCGGTGTCATTATTTATCCACCACACCTTGAACATTTACAGTGTGACTGACTCAGGGTGTAAACTGTCATGTCAATGGTTTCACTAATTCCCGTTGTCCTCCCTGTGATGTTTTCGACGGCGCCTCACGTGTTAACGCTCTGTCACGTGTTCTAAATCTGTCAGATGCTAAATGTTGAACTAAAGGTTGACTTTGAATAATTACATCGCAAATCAAATCGCAAAATGTGGCAGAAAACTGACAATTTCAGCCCAACTGTGACTTCATATGTAATATTAACCTTCATCAATCTGCTGTTACCGTCTTTAAGCACAGCTGCTCAATCAACCAGGACTGAAATCCTCAAAGCTGGAGCTGGGAATTCTTCAACTAGCATCACTTGAGTGACATTTAGAATCTGTTGCTGCAAATTCAGTCTGAAGCAAAAGATGGAAGTAAAATAAAAACGTGTCAGTCTGCAATAGAGGAACAATCCTTTTGTGAACTGAATTATCACAGATACTCAGAGCAATATGCAGCAAAGAGATTGTTGTTTTAAATTCAATGCATCGCAGCTCCAGAGACAATCTGAATAATTCTGTTTTGTATAATTCTACTAAGTTTACTTTCATTTCCATACACTTAAAACATCACAGCAGCTTCTTGAATCATTGTATTAGTTTAATGTTTATATTCTGTGTTTTTATCGTTCATCTTGGATGTTAGTCTGAGTTCTGCTTACACTTTAAAACAGAGTACTGTGTATAATCCGCTGCTCATTTAATGATCCGACTGCTTTTAAAGGGCATGTTTTGAATCTGCAGATGTAGATTTTTGTGGGTGAAAGCCACAGGAGAAAACAAAAATCAGGTATTCAGCGAGTACTGTTGTGAAAAGCCTACACCTTTAGCAGCTTTGTGGTCTGAGGCTCTGAGTTGTTCTACGATTACTCAACCGTGAGTCGGCAAATTTATGTAAACATCCATTACCGGGGGCTGATTTCACTTTGTGACTGCCTGTCTGCAGGAGAACAGCTTCCAAATGAAGTCTGGGTGACACCATATGCAGCAGAGTTCCTGAAAAGACGGCTTTTCAGGTATATATATGGATGGATCTATATTTCTACTAAAATACGGTGTTTGGTCGACATTTCACCAACTTTTGAGGCTCTAACATCAGTAGAATCTGACATGAGGACATTTTGATCACACAAGGGTCCAGTTTTTTTGTCACTTTAACAAAATAGTTGTGGTAACTTATGGTAGGAAGCACAAACTAGAGTTCATAGAGGTCTAGATGTTCACAGAGGTCTAGGTGTTCATAGAGGTCTAGATGTTCATAGAGGTCTAGGTGTTGGTGTTCACAGAGGTCTAGATATTGGTGTTCATAGAGGTCTAGATGTTCATAGAGGTCTAGATGTTCATAGAGGTCTAGATGTTCATAGAGGTCTAGATGTTGGTGTTCATGGGGGTCCAGTTGGTGTTATATGTGAAAAGTTAGTAGCTTCATCTTCATGTTGAAAATTGCCAACATGAGGCTTACTTTGCCTTATGAATCTTCCCAAATACATATTCACTTGAAAATGGCGAGAAAAGCGTAAAATCCTCTGATGGATGATGATTTTCTCATGGAGACACTGTGGTCGAGTGTCTCTCACCAACTTTTGAGCCTCTAACATTAGTAGAATCTGATTTGTAGAAGTTATGACAACTCAAGGTTCCAGTCTTTTGTCTTTTTACCAAAATCTTGATGTGGACTCATTGGTAGGAAACAAAAACTGGTGTTTATAGGGGTCTAGATGTTGTCAATGTATTTGCAAAGTTACCAGTTGCCTTCATGTTGTCCTAATGTTGAGATTTATCAACCTATGAGGCTCATTCTTCTTTAGAAACGTCCCTAAACAGGAGACCAACACTGTGCTAAGAACACCTGAAGAAAACATCATTCCTCAGTGGACTGTTTTTTTAGCAGAAATCCATCAGATTTCCTGAAAAGACTACTGTTTAGGTTCTCTGTTCTCAGGGTGAAAGGTGGAAACAGCGAACAGCGAGGCTACTGAGGGTGTTTACTCCTGGTTTTATCTCTCCATCACCCAGACTCTCAGCTACAATCGTGAAGTTTCTGAGCGTCTCTGATAGCGTCTCTGAACAGCACACCCTCTGCCTCACTGCTTCAAACCAAACAGTCTGAGCACCTGCAGCACACTGAGATCTTCGTTCCCAAACAAAAGTCTGTCAACACATCGTGAGACATCTCAAACCCAAACAACGGGAAGATCAGCGAGACCCAGCTACAGTCTGATGTATCAGGTCTTGTCTTTTTCTGTGAAGTTACCCAGTAATCCAAGAAACTGGACCCAGCTAGGTTTCGCTAATCTTCATGCTAAGCTAACTGGTTGCCATGCAGATTTATACACATTTAACTGGAACTGAGCATCTCATGTTCTAATAAAACTTGAAATCATTTCCTTCCTTTTCAGTTTAACCCTCTGAAGCCCAGAAATCACTAGAGTGTTTACAGGGAAATTAACTTTTTTAAATGGTACAAATACACACTTAAAAAAAAATCTGAGCCAGAAACGTGAAAACAGAAAGAATTGTAAGATTTTTTCATTTCTTTTTCTCAGGTTTAGACAGATCTAAGCCTAAATTATGACATTTCTTAAATTTTGTTTTAATCTACATCTTTAATTTAAAGATTCAACAAAAACTGACCTTTTGCACGTTTTTGGTTGACAGTTTTCGAGGGTTTTTGCAGTTTTTCTTATTTTCGGAATGAGGTTTGGTTTCAGTTTCTTCCCTCAGTTTAGTAAGAACGTTGTTTTATTAGCTTAGTTTTTGACCTGTCCAGTTTTTTTGGTAGTGTTTCCTCTTTGATCGGTAATTAAGTTTTTCTCTGGTTTTTCAGTTAGTTTTGGTTTACTCCTGTTGATGTGAGTGTTCTGCTTAATTTGTTAATAAACCCTCTGGTATAATCCTGTCTGCTGTTCACTGTGCTTCGGTTCTCAGACCTTCCATGACGATATGAAACCTTTCTTGTTATAAATTAATCTGCACGGCTCCAGGGTTCGTTGAAGCTGTCAGATTTATTCTGTAACACTGAGGTCAGGTTATAATGTCTGTATTTTTAATGGTGAATGACCAACATGTTCTCATTTAAATCGTGTTTAACAGCTGGAATCTGATGACCCTGTCTGCTCATCACTGTTCACCTCCAGGTCCCAACATCTGGACCAACATCAGGTTTCCTCGTTTCAGTCGGAGCTCCAGCTGACCTGCAGGTTTTATTTTCCACTCTGGATAGCAACCGTCTCTGTTATTTGTTTGTAGATACAATAATTATTTATCAAGCAAACAAATGCAAAATATCTCTATTTGTATTTAATTATCTATTATTGATCGGTTGATCGGAAACAAGCTCTTGGAGAAGCTCTCGCTGATATTCAGGAAACGTTGATCATCTCTGATTAATCAACAGATAAATTCATTCAATGAAGCAGCAAAACTTTAAATCTTCTGGATTTTTTATGTGTATTTTAACTTTATCTTTACATTAATGAAGCTGAAGGATCTTCTTCTTAACATTTGTATTTATTAGGTTAAGTTGTGTAATTTATAACACCATAAGATCTAAGCTAAAATAATAATAATAATAATAATAATAATAATACATTAGTTGTGTTAATCTCCATAATTAATAATAATAATGTCGGATCTCGAGCTTAGTGAGTATTAAAATCAGTAAAAGTAATATTTTATCCCTAATAAGTTAAAATAACATAAGTAACACATTCTTTTTTATGTATAATTTTTTATAGATTTTTTTAAAGTATCTTTTATTATTCGTTTATTCTCTTGTATCCTTCATTTGTTTACTTACATATTTACTAATAATACTATTTTTTATTGACTGATTGATTTTTTAATCATTATTTATTTAACTGTTCATTTTATTCTCTTGTATTTTATTGATTTAATTCCCTATTTATTTTATTTATTCACTAACACTACTTTTATTATTATTTTAGCTTTGTGTTTGTGGTTTTACTGTCTATTTTATTTTATTTTATTTCATGTGTTCTTTGCTTTACATTTCATTATTTGCTGTATGGATTCATTTTTAAAATGTCTGCGGATCCAAACCTGACACCACGTTTATCTTTAATCTACTTTTATTTTTTGTCCTGTCTGTAACTTCTGTTTTTATTGTTACCACTGCAGACTTTTAACTTGAACTTTGGTTCATATTTGTTTTACTGGAAATATTGATTTGTTGTATAATAAACTTGACTTCCTCCCATTCTGGTCTAGTTGAACCTCATGTTTTCTAACATCAGTGACGGTTCGTCCTCCATCCTGTCCCCTCCTGGACTCTGACTCCCTACCTGCTCCCTCCAGGGGTCCTGGACCCTCCTCACCCTTTATGGGGTCATCTGGGGCCATTCAGACCACGGTGGCCTTTAACAGAAGAACAACAGGTCTGGGCGATCGTTAAAAGGCCTCCAGTGGACCAGAATTCACAGATTTAATGAGCAGACAGAGGAAAGACTACAGCTGTACCGCCAAAATAAAAGCTGTGTGAAGGTTTAAGAGAGGAAGATAATAATAATAATAATAATAATAATAACAGCAATAATCCTAATATCAATGCATCTGTTGTGACCATTTCTTTTTAAATTGGCATTTTTTAGAATCAGTTGTAACAACAATAATTTCCCTCATTTTGATAAATTACAGATAATAATTAGTAAAATTACAGCAAAACTAGAAAAGCCCTCAGAGTTCAGTCCTCCTCCAAGGCTGCTCATTCCCCCATATGTCAGAAATGCAGCATTTATTTATTAGTTATTGATGATCAGAAATCACAGCAACATAGAATGTGTCCATTTAACACAGATGAACCCACAAACTAAATGACCTTCCTCTGAGTACAGGCGTGTGTTCTGCATGTGTACGTTATGTACGGATACCGGATCACGTGACCTAAATATGTAGCAGGAATTGATGGGACTCAGAAACACCCCCACAGTTTAATCAGCTGTTCCTTGGATCATTTCTGATGGATAAGTCCTGATAAGTCCTCAGAGGTGGATTTGTAGTAGGATCACAATCAGCTGATGTAGTGTTCACTGGTTGTCATGGTTACAGTGACACCGTGCTGCTATCTGGCAACGATACAGAAATCTTTAACTAATCCATGGATCCAGACTATAAGCTGCATCACTGCCAGAATCTGATCACTTTGTCCTTGAGTCATTTCTGAGCTTCTATGAAAATTTCATCTGAATCTGTTGGTCTGTTTTAGAGGAATGCTGCTGACAGACAGATAGTGATCAGCACATAACTCTACCATGTTCCTTGGTGGAGTAAGAATGCTGCATTTCTAAAATAAAATGCTGCATTTCTGAAAATACTGTATGTGGGAATGAGCAGCCTTGGAGGAGGACTGCTCTCTCAGGACGTTTCTAGTTTCAGTCAGTTGGGTAACTCTAAAAAACATCCAGTTTCAGTTCAGAGTAAACACATTCAGGTTCTTTCTGTCAGTGTTGTGTATTTGCTAAATCATCCATGAAGTTGTTTTCTACCTTAAAATCCTTAGAAGTGCAGACAGCAGCAGATCTTCCTCCATCAGCAGGGCTGTGGTTCATCTGCTGGGATTAAATCATTTAAACTTTCTACTGTTTTTCTTCACTGCAGCAGACTCGTGCCTTCAAAGTGTTTCTGAAATCCAGCTGACAGCAGGTCTGGCTGGAAAGAGCAGACAGACGGACAGACAAACCAACACCGACCGGCACATAACGCCACTGCATTCCTTTGTTATCAGTTTTAACCATCATTTTTCAAACAGATTACTGTTCTTTGACAGACATCTCCCATTTTTATAAACCACAAATAATAATTAGTAAAATCAGAGCAAAATAATGATATTAATTTACATGTAGAGTCTGTATTTTCCTAAGTGGTAATTCCTTCCATTTGACTTATTTTTTAACAGTCAACGTACAAATGAATACTTTTTTTCAGTGATTTTACTAAACACTATCTGTAAACTGCCAAAACAGGGAAATACTGTAAGTACAGAAAGTTTTCAGACCCCTTGAAATTTTTCACTCTCTGTGTCATTGCAGCCATTTACCACAATAAAAAGTTCATTTTATTTCTCATTAATGTACACTCAGCACCCCATCTTGACAGAAAAAAACAGAAATGTAGAAATTTTTGCAAATGTATTAAAAAATAAAAACTGAAATATCACATGGTCTGAAGTATTCAGAGCCTTTGCAGTGACATTCATATTTAACTCACATGCTGTCCATTTCTTCTGATCCTCCTCCTGATGGTTCTGCTTCTTTATTGGAGTCCAGCTGTGCTTAATTAAAGTGATTGGACTTGATTAGGAAAGGCACACACCTGTCTATATAAGACCTTACAGCTCACAGTGCATGTCAGAGCAAATGAGAATCATGAGGTGGAAGGAACTGCCCAAGGAGCTCAGAGACAGAATTGTGGCAAGGCACAGATCTGGCCAAGGTTACAAAAGAATTTCTGCAGCACTCAAGGTTCCTAAGAGCACAGTGGCCTCCATAATCCTCAAATGGAAGAAGTTTGGGACGAGCACAACTCTTCCTAGACCTGGCCGTCCAGCCAAACTGAGCAATGGTGGGAGAAGAGCCTTGGTGAGAGAGGTAAAGAAGAACCCAAAGATCACTGTGGCTGAGCTCCAGAGATGCAGTCGGGAGATAGGAGAAAGTTCCACAAAGTCAACTATCACTGCAGCCCTCCACCAGTCGGGGCTTTATGGCAGAGTGGCCCGACGGAAACCTCTCCTCAGTGCAAGACACATGAAAGCATAGAGTTTGCCAAAAAACACATGAAGGACTCCCACACTATGAGAAATAAGATTCTCTGGTCTGATGAGACCAAGACTGAACTTTTTGGTGTTAATTCTAAGCGGTATGTGTGGAGAAAAGCAGGCACTGCTCATCACCTGCCCAATACAATCCCTACAGTGAAACATGGTGGTGGGAGCATCATGTTGTGGGGGGGGGGGGGTGTTTTTCAGCTGCAGGGACAGGACGACTGGTTGCAATTGAAGGAAGGATGAATGCGGCCAAGTACAGAGATATCCTGGAGGAAAACCTCTTC
Organism: Acanthochromis polyacanthus; assembly: GCF_021347895.1. Classification (NCBI taxonomy): domain Eukaryota; kingdom Metazoa; phylum Chordata; class Actinopteri; family Pomacentridae; genus Acanthochromis; species Acanthochromis polyacanthus. Next base: position 2,747,190 of record NC_067123.1, read on the forward strand.
CAGAGTGCTGAGGACCTCAGACTGGGCCGAAGGTTCACCTTTCAACAGGACAATGACCCTAAGCACACAGCTAAAAGTAGAAAAGCACTCGGAGAGCGCATACCTCCGCCATGCCGTTTGTCTGTTTGTCTGTCTGTCCGTCTGTGTGTGTGTATGTGTGTGTCTGTCTGTCTGTCTGTTAACAGCATAACTCAAAAAGTCATGGACGGATTTTCACCAAATTTTTACAAGATGTCCAGAAGAGCTAGGCCATCTCTCAATTGTCCTTCGACCGTCAAAAAATTCCTGGATCCAGACGGAGATTCGGATCACCTCCAAAATCTAATCGATTCTTACTCTTCTGGACATCCTGTAAAGATTTGGTGAAAATCCGTCCATGACTTTTTGAGTTATGCTGTTAACAGACAAACAGACTGACAGACACACACACACACACACACACATACACACACACACACACACACACACACACATGTTTGTTTTTCTATACCGGTGGGGACTTACCATTGACTCCCATTCATATCTAACTCCTAACCCTAACCCTAACCTTAACCATCACAAAATCAATGCCTAACCCTAAACAAACGTTTTTGCACTTTTACATTTTTTATTAACAACAATATGGCCAAGAAAACGGTGTTGCCACCCGTGGGGACCTCATTTTAGGTCCCCACCGTAAGACAAGTCCCCACCTTTATAGCAAATAGTCAGGTCAAAGTCCCCACCGGTATAGCAGAAACAAGTACACACACACACACACACACACACACACACACACACACACACACACACACACACACACACACACACACACACACACACACACACACACACACACAGAGAGACAGACAGACAAACTCCGGTGATTACATAACCTCCTGGCGGAGGTAATAACAAAGGAGTGGCTTCACAACAACTCTGTGACCGTTCTTGACTGGCCCAGCCAGAGCCCTGACCTAAACCCAATGGAGCATCTCTGGAGAGACCTCAGAATATCTGTCCACCAACGTTCACCATCCAACCTGACAGAGCTGGAGAGGATCTGCAAGGAAGAATGGCAGAGGATCCCCACATCCAGGTGTGAGAAACTTGTTGCGTCATTCCCTAGAAGACTCATGGCTGTACGAGCTGAAAAGGAGCTTCTACTCAATACTGAGCACAGGGTCTGAATACTTTTGACCATGTGATATTTCACTTTTTCTTTTTTAATACATTTGCAAAAATTTCTACATTTCTGTTTTTTTCTGTCAAGATGGGGTGCTGAGTGTACATTAATGAGAAATAAAATGAACTTTTTGATTTTGGCAAATGGCTGCAATGACACACAGTGAAAAATTTCAAGGGGTCTGAATACTTTCCGTACCCACTGTAAGTAAAGCAGGGGAGTCAAATTCATCTTAGTTCCACCAGTAAAACCAGTAAAACCACAGCATGATAACCTATAAAGTCCAAATATTGTTCTGAAAATGTTCACATATAAGGAATTAAACTAAATGTAACACCTGTAAAATAACAGTAAATGAAATGGTGTAAATCCGGCTGTAGAGAGGATTTAAGAGTTTTCCAGCTATGAATTAGTGACATTTGCTGATTATTTAACCTGGAGTTAAAACTACAGCTGTATTAAATGTGCTTCAGCATTAATGCAGCCCAATAACAGACACAATAATTCAGATTACAGCAGCTCTCTTCAGCAACCTTCAGAAAACAGCATCAGATGCCTTTAGAGAACAGAAGCTGCCTGCTGCTGGGGCAGACGTGGACTGAAGATAACCCCGGTCTCCTGATGACGTTTTCTCTCCGGTCCGGCTTTACATGGGATGAAAACATCTCCAGGTCAGTGTCTTGCAGCTGGAAGCTCATCTGACAGCTGCAGCCTCCAGATGTGTGAGTGCAGCATCTGCAGGACAGCAGCTGGTGCAGTAAGAGCAGCAGGTGTGACCCCAACACTGCTTCATCGGCCGCTCTGTGACGCAAAACCCGCTTCAGATCAGGAAATTAGAGGCGCTTATCGCTCTGGAGTTTATATTTTGGTCTGGAATAAATAAGATGTACAGCATGTTTGTTTGGGTGCTGTAATAAAGTTAAATATTGACGGTGTAAGTATCACTGCATGCTGCACCACAATACGTCTCTGTGATTAAAATGTCAAATGAAAGTCACTGAGCAGGATGTTCCATAACATGAAGAGAACAAAGCGACTGTCTGCTTCCAGTAAACAGTCAATAAGGATGGAAATTAACAGCGTCTGAATAAGAAAAGAGACGTTTCAGAGCTCCAGCAGCAGCTCCATGAGGATACACTGCTCACCCAGAAAGTAAAGCTTCATGCAGCATCTGGACTGATTAAAGTCAAACTGGAACATCTCTGAGGCATCATAGATGAATTTCATGTCATTTTATCCAGATTTGTAGTCATTTTTTGACCATTTTAACTCTTTTTGGATGAATTTTGAATAAATCTGAGCAGCTTGAGTCCTTTAGCACAAGTTTTAAGTCATTTTGGACAAACTGTTTGGATTTTTTTCACATATTTAACTCTGTTCAGTCTGTGATCAAACCTTATCTGGTTAAAAAAGGGTTAAATGAATCAATAAGATATAAAGTGATTAGTCTGGGAGGTATTTAGTTTGCCTCGCCCAGCATCGAGGTAACTGAATCCACTTCTCATGAACATGAGCTACCGGGCTCGTTCAACTGGTTCTAAATGACAGAGCGGCTGCTGTCTGAGACGTCTTCTGCTTCATTTGGCTCCACAAACGTTTAATTTATGTAAAGAGCTCTTCAAAATGTCAGCGTCTGTCCTGCTTCTGTCTGACACAAGTGAGTGAAGTACTAATGAAAAGGTCACTGCATGAAAAACCAACGAATCCTCCACCTGACAGGAAATAGAAAACAGTTCTACCTCCACCTGACAGGAAATAGAAAACAGTTCTACCTCCATCTGACAGGAAATAGAAAACAGTTCTACCTCCATCTGACAGGAAATAGAAAACAGTTCTACCTCCATCTGACAGGAAATAGAAAACAGTTCTACCTCCATCTGACAGGAAATAGAAAACAGTTCTACCTCCACCTGACAGGAAATAGAAAACAGTTCTACCTCCATCTGACAGGAAATAGAAAACAGTTCTACCTTCATCTGACAGGAAATAGAAAACAGTTCTACCTCCACCTGACAGGAAATAGAAAATAGTTCTACCTTCATCTGACAGGAAATAGAAAACAGTTCTACCTCCACCTGACAGGAAATAGAAAACAGTTCTACCTTCATCTGACAGGAAATAGAAAACAGTTCTACCTCCACCTGACAGGAAATAGAAAATAGTTCTACCTTCATCTGACAGGAAATAGAAAACAGTTCTACCTCCACCTGACAGGAAATAGAAAACAGTTCTACCTCCACCTGACAGGAAATAGAAAATAGTTCTACCTTCATCTGACAGGAAATAGAAAACAGTTCTACCTTCATCTGACAGGAAATAGAAAACAGTTCTACCTCCACCTGACAGGAAATAGAAAACAGTTCTACCTCCATCTGACAGGAAATAGAAAATAGTTCTACCTTCATCTGACAGGAAATAGAAAACAGTTCTACCTTCATCTGACAGGAAATAGAAAACAGTTCTACCTTCATCTGACAGGAAATAGAAAACAGTTCTACCTTCATCTGACAGGAAATAGAAAATAGTTCTACTTCAGACTGGAATATTTCAGAGTTCCATAGAGGTGGGCCCAGATTTATCACCTTTTAATGGACTTTTTCAGAACTTCATCAGTCCAACATCATCAGAAATGATGCAAAAAGTCCATTAAAAAGTGATAAATCCTAAATTGTATTATTCTCTTGCTTGATAATTGACAATTTTGAAGGCAGTGGCAGTCAAGCCCTGGGTTCATTTTTATAGTTTTTGTTCTCTGTTTTTGTTTGTTTGTTTGCTTGTTTGTTTTTCAGAAAAATGGAAGGACTTTAGTGTCTATATTTATAAGAGTTGTGGAAATTGTACTCGTTCCTGTCCTCTCCAAATAAACACAACATTTTTTTAAAAAGTGATAAATCTGGACCCACCTCAATGGAACTCTGTAAATATTCCCAGTCTGAAGGTAGAACTCTGATCATTGATGAAGTTACTGGAGATGAAGAACCAGATGTTCTGAGGAGGTCAGGAAGGAACTTTAGTCCTATTTGGTAGATTTTTTTTGTGCTGAATTTGAGATTTGTCGCAATTTCAGCTGTTTTATGGTAGTTTTGGCTCTTTTTGGGGTGATTTTGTGTCTTTTTGTGATAATTTTGGCAGTTTTTATGGTTATTTTGTGTGTTTTTTGTGCAAGATTTGAGTTTTTGTCACAATTTCACCAGTGTTTTAGGTCTTTTTGTGGTAAATGTGGCCGTTTTGTGGTGACTTTTCATACTGTCGCTGGCATATTTGAACGTTTCAGGGTGATTTTGTCTGTTTTTTAGAACTCACTCATGAAGAACCAGATGTTCTGAGGAGGTGAGGAGCACTTCTTCTTTTTTAGGTTCGGTTGATTTTATTCAGTTTGCGTTGTGTAAATCCTCAGGACTTTCTCCAGCCTTCAGACCGCACAGATGGATCAGACCACCAGCTGAGAAGCACCACAACAAGCAAACACTTTTCCTTTCAGCACGTCTCATCCTTACAGACAAGTACCAAGCAGGATGAATTAAGGCGGATCACCACATTGTGCTGCTTCTGTAGCTGCCATTTAGAGGACTTTAATCAGATTAAAGCAGGAGGAAGACAAACTGTCCTGAAGATGTAGATGGAGCTCAGGTTATAGCACTGCAGACTAAATGAATGAATGATTATCATTTTAAAGAGAACAGGAACCGAACGCTTATCTCCATCACCAACATCACTGTCTGAACTTAAAGCTGCACAAACATGTGAGCATCTCCACATGAGGAACTAAAACAAAAGAGAAATTCATCAGGACATATAAAGACATTCATGTGTTCATAATGCTGCAGACTGATAGACGTTTGGAGTCCAGTTATTCCATCTCAGATCATCAGGTTCCTGCTGAATCTCTGATCTGCTTATCATCACCTTTGAATACATAAAATAGCATTTGTGAAATTTCAGCTTCATATGTCAAATTCTTTCTGAGATAAATGAATAAATAAATGAGTAGAAATGGCCCCTCGTTCAGCAGATTTGAACAACAACATCTCAGGAACTATTCAAGACAAAACCCTGAGATTTCTACTGTTATTTCTTATCATGTCATTGTTTCAGAATCTGTAATGCTGGACAATTAGATCGAATAATCTCTGATTATTGGTGAGTAGAAATGTGGAAAAAATTTGAAGCAGTCATGAAAATAACTGATAAAGCAGAAGTCAGCTAGTGATATTTTCTGAAGCCTAATAACATGGAAACATGTCACAGAGAGTCGTTTTTAACATGAAATGCTTCGTCATGAAAACAGAAATGTTCTTTTTCTTTATATAACGATGTTCACCACCGCTTAGAAGTTTGGGCTCACTCAGAAATGTCCTTATTGTTGAAAGAAAAGCAGTTTTTTTCCAGTGAAGATCATATTAAATGAATGATAAATCCAGTGCAGACATAGTTAATGTGGTAAATGACTATTGTAGCTGTAAACGTCTGATTTTTAATGGAATATCTCCATAGGTGTACAGAGGAACATTTCCATCAACCATCACTCCTGTGTTCTAATGCGACGTTGTGTTAGCTAATGGTGCTGAAAGGCTCATTGATGGTTAGAAAACTCTTGTAAAGTTCTGTTAGCACATGGATAAAAGTGGAAAACATGGAATTGTGTAGTTGATGGGTAGTGTATTTACAGAATTACACTTAAATTTCTCAGTTACATCTATTAACTAAAAAGAATATATTTGTGGAAGTTCTTTTAATTAAGTTTTAACAGTTTTACAATGAGTGCATTTTACTGTTATCTGGAAATTCAGTAGTTTCACATCCAAAACAGTCAATAAAACTGAACACGTTGCTGCTTTAAAGACAGAATCTAACTGTGTGTTAGTGGGATATAACATGTAAAAACACATTTTTTTAGGTCTGAAATAACAGGTTCACATTCCAGGACAGCAAAAAGGAAAATGCTGTCTGTCAGAGTGATAAAGCTGCTGTGTGTTTGTCTAACGTCCTCTCCATCCAGTCTGCTGCAGCTCCATTATCTCTTTAGTAAAACACCTCATATCGACGCTGCGACGCTCAAATCAACGTAAAGTTTCCCGTCACGCCGGCTGGTCGTGTGTTTGTGAGCAGAGAATGAAGGACGGCTCTCCTTCTGTCCGTTATCTGGCTCACAACTGCAGCCGTTAGAAATGTGGAAGTGGAAAACGCTGGGATTTATCTTGGCAGCTTGTTTGTTTTTCTTGATGGGGCATTTATGGGCCACGGAGGAGGAAACTAAATCTCATGTCCTCTTTGTAGATGGAGGCGAGTTCACTGGCAGAATCACAACAGAATGAACAGAGGTGTGCAGTCGGAGGAATGTTGCAGCACCTGAGCTGCTGCTGCTGGAGAGGCGGGAAATGAAAGACGACTGATGATGTTCAGGTTGTAAAGGATTCTAGTGGTTCAGAGCATCAGGCCTTTAATGTCACCATTTCAGAATCAGAATCAACTTTATTGTCATTGCACACTTTCATATACAATGAAATTTGTTTTCGAGCTGCCCTGGATGGCAGCGTCGGGCTGCTTCCCAAAGAGACGTAGTTTCAAGAAAACATCTGTCACATCAGTTCTCTTCCAATTCAGTCATCAGATCTAGACGTTGGTTGGATGGTCGGTTGGATGGTTAGTTGGTTGGTTGGATGGTTAATGGGTTGGTTGGTTGGTTGGCTGACAGGTCGGTCGGTCGTTTGGTCGGTTAGTTGGTTGGATGGTTGGTTAGTTGTATGGTTGGTTGGTTGGATGGTCGGTTAGTTGGTTGGTTGGATGGTTGGTTGGTTGGTTGGATGGATGGTTAGTTGGTTGGTTGGCTAGTTGGTTGGTTGGATGGTTGGTTGGATGGTTGGTTAGTTGGATGGTTGGTTAGTTGGATGGTTGGTTGGATGGTTGGTTGGTTGGTTGGTTAGATGGTTGGTTGAATGGTTGGTTGGATGATTGGTTGGTTGGATGGTTGGATGGTTGGTTGGTTGGATGGATGGTTGGTTGAATGGTTGGTTGGATGGTTGGTTAGTTGGATGTTTGGTTGGTTGGTTGGATGTTTGGTTGGTTGGATGGTGGTTGGTTGGTTGGATGGTTGGTTGGATGGTTGGTATGTTGGTTGGTTGGTTGGATGGATGATTGGTTGGTTGGATGGTTGGTTGGATGGTTGGTTGGATGGATGGTAAAAGAACCAAGTTATGGTGAAAGACAAACCAGACTGCGCTTGTACAATAAAAAAGTACTAAAACAGTATAAATTAATGTGGGAAACACTGAGATGATGAAACAGTCAACATATTGCATTTACTGCAAAAACTGTAGTCTAAGGATGACTAGGATCAGAGCTTTGGTTTTGGAGCATCGATAGTCCAAACTGAAATGAAACAATAAAAGAAAGCACAACGACACTAAGAAGCTGGCAGATCTCTTGAAAAACAGTCGGTTACATCTACAAAACTGCACCGTCTGCCTTTTAATTCCTGCTTACAGCCACTTACTTCAACACTACTACTAAAAAATGCAACCAATGGAAAGAGTCTGACATCTGAAAAACCAGCTGACAGCTGTTGAGTTAGGAGTAAAAGAAGCTATAATCAATTTGATTTGATTTTACAGCTTAATTAAATCCTACAAGACAGTTGTATAAGTTCTAATAATAATACAGTTGACAGCTATAATCAGTAGTTTTATAATAGCAGCGCGCTACAGAGGGAATGATAACAGGTTCTGCTAACATGTCCATCAATAATAATAATTATTTCAAATGTTATCTTGACTAAAAAATGTTCCCACAAATTAGAATAATGTTTTATAATAATATATTTTCTTTTCTCTTAGTTTTCTTTTAGATTTGGTCTCATTAACACAGCTGCTGCATGTTTTAGGATTTTGAACATGGATTGTTTGAAGTTTGATGTGAAACGTCCTCCAGTTCTACAATGACCCAAATATGTTTTTATGTTTGGATCTAATTTGCTGCCCAAACTGTTTGACGCTGATGCTGCTCCAGCTGATAGAACACACATTAGCTGAGAGCTGCTTTGTGGTTCAGCTCTTATGTTTCTCCCTATAATCACAGAAATATGCATATTAAGTCCACATCACTTTGTCAACATGTCCAAAAACTGGAACCTTGTCTTGTCAGACTCTGATGTTAGAGCCTCAAAAGTTGGTGAATTTTAGTAGAAACATGGATCCATCCATAGATATTCACTTACAGGAACATTCTGAGGCTGCACATACCAACTTTGACCGTTTTGTCCATTTTCAAGGGTCATCGACATCTGAAATTCTCAAATTCTGCCAAAACAATTTGACAGAACTTAATTTAGGGTTCAAGCTGTCCAGGGTGTCCCCTGCCTTCACTCGAGTCAGCTGGGATAGACTCCAGCACCCCCCATGACCCTAGTGAGGATAAAGCGGTGGATAGAGAATGGATAGATGGAGGGATGGATAGTTTAGAGTTTCACAATACTAACATTGAAAATGTTGCATTTTTTCAATTTTTAAAGGTCAATAATTAAGAATTCGTCTGCCTTTGATCTGCAGGAAACTGTTCTGTGTTTTCACCCAGTTTCATGGCTGTGGGAGGTGTTTTATGGAGACACTGAACCCTTCAAATGGCTTCACTGTTTGTTTGTTTTTTAGAATGAAAATATATAAATTCCAGATGTAAAGAAGTGAAATCCTAAAAATCCTGTCAAAATACTTTACACTACTGTTCAACAGTTTGGGTTCATCCAGATAAACTCCCACTTTTATCCATGTGCTAACATAATTCTACAAGGGTTTTCTAATCATCAATGAGCCTTTCAGCACCATTAGCTAACACAATGTAGCATTAGAACACAGGAGTGATGGTTGCTGGAAATGTTCCTCTGTACCCCTATGGAGATATTCCAGTAAAAACCAGACGTTTCCAGCTACAATAGTCATTTACCACATTAACTATGTCTACACTGGATTTATCATTCATTTAATGGTATCTTCATTGGAAAAAAAAAAAGCTTTTCTTTCCAAAATAAGGACATTTCTAAGTGACCCCAGACTTTTAAATGGTAGTGTACATAAGGAATGCTCAAGAAACTGACAACTTAACATCAAAGGAGGCGACCAAATTGGAGCTAAAAATGAGAATTATTTCATAATTGTTGTTTGCTGGGCTTTAAATGGGAACTTTTACAAATGGAGTTTGGTCTGATTGACCTGAAACTCACTATTGATGTAATTTAGTTTCATTACTTTATTATTTCTGCAATAAACCACATTTTAAGTGCATTCGAGCTAAAAAATAAACAAGTGCCTGTAGTTTAGAAACCGAGTTGTTTTACAAACTAGTAGAAATATTTCATGTGAATAATAGTCATTTACCACATTAATAATGACTAGACGGGATTAATCCTTAATTTCATGTTATCTTCACTGAAAAAAATGCTTTTCTTTCAAAAATAAGAACATTTCTAAGTGAAACCTTTGAAGGATGGTGTGCATTTCACTGCATTAGCTCACTTCAGTGCTACAGTTTGGTTCACTGTTGTGTTTTTAAGAGTTTTTCTACAACTCTGGAGGTCAGCGGTTCAGAGGAATAAGCCGGATCAGGCTTTAAATGCATCAGATTGACCCTTTGCTGGTGTTTTCATGCAGCAATAAGTGGACTGTCAGCACAGATGAATAATAAAACCCTGTCAGGAAAAAAACGTCTCTACTTTCTGTCATTTACAAACTGGACAGAACTGGATTCTTGTGCACAGGAAGCGAGTCAAAGCCATTTCTCAGACTCAAACTATTGTGTTGGATGATTGTCGGTCACTGAACCTGAAACGAGAAGGTTGTTCTGAAAGGCCAGAGGAAGACAAGAGTCTGAACAAAAGCCTGAAAGAAAGAGAGGAATGAAGGGACGCAGAAAAAACCAGCCCAGGAAGGTGAGAGTGCAGAGAGCTGGTTCAGGGTGAAGCAGAGTGAAGTGGGCTTTGGGCTGAGCTGCAGGAGGTCTGAACACCTTCATGCTGCTAATGATGGGTTAATGTACAGTCAGCTGGCTGTGGTTTGGGTTCACGCTTTCCAAATGCCTCTCCTACTTTCTCCCCGGCTGTGGTGAGATCACACACAACAATCCTGTTCTGATTTCAACACTTTTCGCCCTGCTGATGTTATCGCCAGCTTACCATAAACCAGGGTGAGGCCTCAGCTGATCCACAGACAAACACCAAAAATACCTGGAAGACTCAGAATTCACTGTAATCACACAAAAAGACAAAACCAGGCGAGAGTTCAACAACTGATAATATGGGATTAATTCTGTCTTTAACAACAAGCCGTCATTCCACACGTGATGCAACATTTAGTCGATGAGAAAATACCTTAAAGCCACCACTGATCCATTTGGTTCACTGAGCTGTGCTTCTTCCAGCTCATTTGATTTATTAAATAGAAGCTGATGCGGCGTTTGTTCGGATTCGTTCACCTGCAGACGGTGGGAAACGTTCTGCTGCCAGCATCCCTGTTGATCTGTGTTTATTGGAAACCAAACAGGTGGAAGACATTCAGCGACTTCTGCAGAAGCCCTGCCTCAACATCCAGGTTTGAAATCACTCAACACATCTGTCTTGGTGTTACTATGTTTCCTCTCTAGGTTGGTAGGAAATTCATCACATTAGACCTCAGGCGCTTTTTAAAGGTTCATTACAGAAACTTTGACAGATCCAGTTGGGATTACACAATATTCCCTCAGGCTGTACAAAATCAGGAAAAACAGAAGTTCCTGCACACTGAAGAGATGCTCCTACCAAATATTTATCGACAATAACCCATAAGCAGACCTCTTATCAATCAATAATCAATGAATCTTTATTGCAAATGAAGTACAGTGCCTGTTTCTTCTGTGTGCTTATGATGTCAGCTACAAGAATGCTAAAAACTGCTGTTAACTCAGGTTCATTTTCAATACGAAAACACCGGTTGGAGGTCATTAAACTCTACAGAAGCCTCTGTTATGGTGGCTCGATGCTTCTGAAACCCCCACAATGCTCTCTGCTCACAGTAATCAAACATTTAAATCAACATTTTAATCATGGACAATTCATGTTCACCACGTGTTTGTCTTCATTAGCAGCCCAGCTACAGAAACGCTGTCCTGACAAACTCATTTCTGCACAAGAACACCGGCCAGACGTCATCCACCGCTACAGAAGTCTGTGTCATGGTGGTCCACAGCTTGTTAACGCCCCACTCTGCTCTTTGCCACAAAAATACAGACAACCACCTCACTTATCCACAAGACGCCAGATTTAAACAACACACATCTAATAAGACAGTGGGGATGCAAATTTTAGATATATTTCTGAACTGCCAGTCAGCAGCGTTATCAATCATTAAGGTGATTTACAGACATTATGTCATGAACCACATTTCTTTTGACTACGAACACTTTGTTTATGATCAACTACATCACCTCATGCAAGAAGTCTCTAAATGCTCAAAAAAGGATATTTTTCATATTTTTAATTCTATTAAAATTGTTCAAACTCCATTTCCCAACTCAGACTTTGTGATACAATCAGAAGCTGCATTAGACTTTGGATTTGTTGGGTTTCTCCATTTCAAACTTATCAGGTCTTCACCGTACCATGTAAGGTTCTACGAGAGGACGTGTTGTGAGTAGGTGCTAGATGAATAAAATTTAATTTAATTGAAACAGGGCTGGGCAGTGATCAGTGGTTAGCACTTTCACCGTACAGTTAGAAGATCCCCAGGTCATGTCCCTGCCTTCCCCAGATCGTTCTGCATGGAGTTTGCTGGTTGGTTGGTTAGATGGTTGGTTGGTTGGTTGGTTGGTTGGTTGGTTGGATGGTTGGATGGTTGAATGGTTGGATAGTTGGTTGGTTGGTGGGTTGGCTGGTTGGTTGGATGGTTGGTTGGTTGAATGGTTGGATGGTTGGTTGGATGGTGGGTTGGCGGGTTGGATGGTGGGATGGCGGGTTGGTGGGTTGGATAGTTGGTGGGTTGGATATTTGGTGGGATGGTTGGTTGGTTGAATGGTTGGATGGATGGTTGGTTGGTTGGATGGATGGTTGGATGGTTGGTTGGATGGATGGTTGGATGGTGGGATGGTTGGTTGGATGGTTGGTTGGCTGGATGGTTGGATGGTTGGTTGGATGGATGGTTGGATGGATGTTGGATGGTTGGTTGGTGGGATGGATGGTTGGATGGTTGGCCCTAATGAGGGCGTGTAAATAATGGAAGAATTAATTAAAAACTGAGATTTGTTTGTGTAAAACTACATGTTGTTAAAACGTACATTTTAAAAATGGGATCCGTTTCTTCATGGTTCTGTGTTACGATAACAAACATAAACAGCAACACATGCAGGTCTAGAAAACACTGATGCTCAGAGGTACAGTGTTTTCATCCACCAGCGTCATTATGTCTGCGAGCTGTTATTGTTGGATGACAGAAAGTCCATCTTCACACCTGCTGACAGACTTTAAAACCACATTTAGACATTTGTTATTTTTAATCTCTATGCAGGCAGGTCCTTGCAAACAACCTTATCCACATTCTTCATCTGATGCTGGTGTCACCGGCGGCTCGCTCTCCCCCTCCTTCCTCTTCTTAGGTAACAAACTCTGGTAAGGTCTGGTTGAGCGTGAGATTTTCTGGCAAAGCACTGCTGCCATAAGGAGTCGAACTCTCTCCTAATTCCTGACCTGTTCCTCAGAGACGCCCGGCAACAGCAGCCTGGATCAAAGCTGGACCTGGAGGTCACAGAGTTCAGGTCCCTGGTGGGCCGGTTAAAGCCACCAGCGGAAACAACGGCTGCACAGATGCCTGCAATAAACTTTATAGTTTCTTGCTCCCTGGCCACTCTATGGAATATTTCCTCATGTTGCTGAGCCAATCCGCTGAGCTAACGGCACAACAATGAGGTCAGCCAGCCAGCTCAGATATGAGGAAAGGCCCGGCGCTCTGCTGTCACGCTAATCCCAGCAGCCGCCTGACAGATACACACCTCAAACGCTCTTAACTGCTCCATTAGCTGGCTGCTGCAGGCCGCGGGCGTCGACAGACAGCTTCTTACCGGCTAATCCTGCAGCTAGCGGTGGGTTCGGGGTAAATGAGTGGAGGGGCATGTCGGGACTTTAGGGTAGAAGAAGTTGGAGGCATCAGTGACGCCCAGAGGGATCAGAGATGACTGAGCTCCTGACATGTTTCACCACTGTTCACGACTCCTTTAACAATAATTACCTAAAGGAAACTTAATTTATAAATCAGAGAGAGAAGAGTTGTAATTTTCAGGCTTTACCCTGAAAGATTTGCAACAAAACTTGAGAAATTTAGAGCGGAATTGAACGTTTGTGGGCATCAAACTCAACTTTTTATCCATCCATCCATGATCTATACACTGCTTTATCCTCATCAGGGTCCTGGGGGGGGGCGGAGTCTATCCCAGCTGACTGAGGGTGAAGGTTCACATGGACAGGTAGCAGTCCATCACACTCACACCTACGGACAATTTAGAATCGCCAATTTACCTCAGCATGTCATTGGACAGGGCTGCACAGTGACTCAGTGGTTGGCACCGTCACCTTCCAGCTAGGAGATCCCCGGTTAGGGTTCCTGGGATCTTTCTGCATGGAGTTTGCATGTTCTCCCTGTGCATGCGTGGGTTTTCTCCGGGTACTCCGGCTTCCTCCCACAGTCCAAAAACATGCTGAGGTTAATTGATCACTCTAAATTGCCCGTAGGTGTGAATGTGAGTGTGATTGTGTGTCTGTATATGTAGCCCTGTGACAGACTGGTGACCTGTCCAGGGTGTCCCCTGCCTTCACCCGAGTCAGCTGGGTCGCATAGAGAATGGATGGATGGATGAGTCTGACCTTCCAAATCAAAAGGTCTTCTTGCAGTGGAAACCTTTTCTTGTAACTTCATGCAACCTGCACAGACATACTGAGCTGCTAAAAAGTTGTTCCACCACCATGAAATAGTCCTAGCTACAAAAATGCATGAACCGGGTTCTGTGAAGCGTCTTGAGACAATCTGAATTGTAACTGACGCTATATAAATAAAATTGAACTGATAATGTCTCAGGATGTCTTTTGTTCAAGCTGAACTTAAGAACAGAAGACAAGGAATAACAAAGAGGAATTATGTCAATATAAAGCTTGATTATTATACATGTAACATTTCTACAAGCTCATAAACTATCTCACTTATTTGATGACATCCTGAGAGGTTTTAAACTCCATACTTTTTTTTTTTTTTAGCTCGACTGCACTTAAAATGTGGTTTGTTGCAGAAATCAAAGTAATGAAATGAAATTAATGGTGAGTTGCAGGTCAATCAGACCAAACTCCATCATGAAAGTTACAGTTTGAAGCCCGGCAAACAATTATGAATTAATTCTCATACTTGTCATTTTGGACAAGTTTTGAATCCTTTAGCACAACGTTGGAGTCATTTTATGTTAGCACATGAATGAAAGAGTGTTCATGGAAAATATAGAACAGAAATAAATAAAACATCTAAAATCTGTTTCAAACACCTACAAAATGTATCATAAGCTCGGTGGTACATCCAGAAGATCAGCTAAAGCTTCATAACAACATGACAGAGAAAGACTTTCCTGAGGTGAGCATTTTTCTGCCATCAGGTAATTTAATGAAGCATTTTACTCCCAAACCAACTGATGAAAACCAGAGGAAATACGAACACGAAGCTCACACACACAAAAAAACAACGATTCTGTAAATACTGAGACTGTGTTTGACAAACTGACTGTAAACCAACAGCTGAGAGTTTTGATCAACACCAGCAGTGGAGTCCACCTTTCCCACATCTACCTCCCACTTCTCAGCAGGGAAATGTTGACGGAACAGGAGGAAGACAAAAGGGAGGAGAGAGAGATGGCATGGAACAACGGGAACCTTGACTGAGAAACCCGCTAACTCCTGGTCTGACTGGAACTCGGTCACATAAATAGACTAGGAGGACAGAAAGCAGAAGTCCACACTGGGACCAGGTGGTGACCTTTAGAACTTCACATCGTCTCATTTAAAGGAATCCAGACTCAGATACAGCTGATGCTAAAGAGAGCAGTTACAGAAGAGAGACAGCATCAAAGTGAACAGATCTGTGATACGGTGGACAGAAATGTTTTATGGAGCATCATAAATCATTCCTGTGCTTTTGTCACAAGTTGTACAAAAACACCTGGGAATTTCCTGTAATTTAAGAGTGATCACCAGGTAATGTGGAGGTTATCGTTCACTTCTCATCTCCATTATGTTGTGGGACACTCATTGAGACTATGTGAGCCGGTCAGTGTGGGATAAAAAGCACGTTAGGGCGGACTTTGACGCGGGGTGGGGGGGGCAGGTTGCCCCATACTTTTCTCTAGCTGAGCTGCTAAGCTGCCTGCCTGGCTAAATACTGGAGCTATGTCAAAAATTCATTTCTCCATCACTCACATGTATGAAATGACATGAAAACAGACCCCAGGTTGAAAAAAACAAAGTTCCCCTTTAACTGAGAGTTCAAAACGCTGGATCTAGGGGCAGGGGAATCCAGCTCTACTTCTTCCAGAAGGAATCTTCCACGGATCCAGGACAGGGAATGGCGTCCAACTCGAGGTAAGTAGTAAGGCGTCCAAGGCAGAATCGATGCCTTCCTCCAGGCAGGGCGGGCTAGTGGATCTCCTTGGCAAACAAAAACCATGAAGGGAACTGGTGCCAGGCAGACGACGAGGAATCCAGCCAGGTCCGGTAGCCAAAGCAGGCGAGAGGCAGCTTCACACAAGGTTACTAAGTAGCTTAGGTAAATAGCACAGACAGGTTTGGCTTGCAGCACTAACTGCAAGGTAGAGGACAGTCCAGTATCAGATGACAACTGGTGCTGGTCTTTATACTGAAGCTGGAGTTGGTAATCAGCTGGCTCCCACCTGCACCCAATCTGCTGATTGGTAACCAGCCCCAGCTGCCATCAGCCACTGCAAGGAGCACACCTGGAGGAAAGAGAAAACAGGACCGGAGGAGGAGAGAGCACTGCCCAACTCACAGCATGAAGCAGTGGTCGTGACAGTTCCTCTGTACCCCTATGGAGATACGCCATTAAAAATCAGCTGTTTCCAGCTACAATAGTCATTTACCACATTAACTATGTCTACACTGGATTTATCACTCTTCTAGTGGTATCTTCATTGAAAAAAAATTATTTTCTTTCAAAAATAAGGACATTTCTAAGTATTTCAGCAGCAGTGTACATATACTTACAGGAACTTTATGAGGCCCCAACATTTTTATTTCTCATTTTCAGGTGTCAGTATTTAAAAATGTATCCTCTGCTGGATCCATTCAATCATTTCAATCTGCTGTAAACTATTCTGTCTGTGTCCTCACCAAATTTCATGACTGTAGGAGTTTTATTTCTGGAGATAATCAATCAATCAATCAATAGATAATGAAAGATGAAAAGACAAGAATTCCCAGATCTGGAAACAGATGAAATTCTCAAAATTCTATTGACACACTTTACAGAACCTAGTGTTTGGTCTAAAACAACAAATGAGTAAAGTCTTCATAGAATCTGAGACAATGGAGCCACGTAGCCTCCATTAATTCATTAACCTCCACCAACCAGTCAACCAACCGACCAACCAGTCAACCAACCAGTCAACCAACCGACCAACCAATCAACCAACCGACCAACCAATCAACCGACCGACCAACCAATCAACTAACCGACCAACCAACCAACCGACCGACCGATTGATCGACCGACCAACCAACCAGCAAACTGATTCTTCACGTTTCCTGAATTTTGCTGAGCTGGAACAAAACCAAAATGTTTTCAGGTAAATATATTTTGCAGATACCAAATCTAGAGTCATGTTGGTGCATCCAACTGTATAAGTTTATAGCAGGTGAGTCTGAAGCCCTGGACATGTCGGAGGGAACTCGATCTGATGCATCTTGTGGGCACCATCCTTCACCATCTCACTGAACATCTCCTTCCTCAGCACCTGAACTCTTTTTTGCTTGTTTGTCGGCTGCAGACCTCCCTGCAGCTCTGCAAACTTTCCATGAACCTCCATGTTCAGGTTGGGTGAAATCATCTGAATACCGTGAATGGAATCATTTGCACGACTCTTTTGAATTCCACTTCAAGCATCAGGAACATTTTCTGCTTCAGCTTCAGTCACTCCACTGGAACATTTTCCACGCAGCTGACAGACACAATAAGGAGTCAGTTTTCCATCCTGGAGGAATCACTTCAGGTGGGAGAACATGGCTGTCCCACTCATCCAGTGGTTTAATGTTCAGGTACAGCAGACAGAGCATGGACTCACTCAGACTAGCGTGATTGTGGAGCGTCCCTCAGGGAAGATTACATGTACAGTAAGTGTGCTTGCAGGCACCTGCTAAGGATTTTGGAAACACAAATTCCTCCCATTCATGCTGTGTGTGATCCACAGTGACCCCTCATTCCACACCAGCATTCCTGAGGCGCTGGGGGAAGGAATGATGATTTCTTTCCAGCTTCACTAAAGCCACAGCCTTTGTCCTGCACACATTCCTCTGACACATGGAGCACATTTGGCTAACGACGGCCTGACAGCTGATGTTTAGCTGGTGATGCTGGCGGCTCGAGGCCAGCGCTGCGTACGACACGGTGTCAGCATCAGGCACAGCGGTTTGTGATGGAAAAACATTCAATCACCCGAATCATCAGGGCTTTGGTCAGATCCTTTGTAACACGAGAAACAAGCGTTCTGCTGCAGCGTCTTCACAGCAGATGGGTTTAAACTTGAAGCTTCCATCTGAAGAGTTGATTCTCTGCAGGGTTTGTCCACAGACTGGGACGTCCAAATGTCAGCTTTAAGCTTTAACGCAACACAAACAGACTCACAACAGGACCATCACAGTACTGTGGTGAGCTTCACAGCCCATAAACCCGTTAGACATCTGAACACCTCCTCTGGAGACAGTCCACTTTATTAACCTGTAAACTGTCTGAGGCTGATTTTAACTTCAACAACTTCATCATATTTAATGATCAGAGTTCTACCTTCATACTGGGAATATTTACAGAGTTCCACAGAGGTGGGTCCAGATTTATCACTTTTTAATGGACTTTTTCCATCATTTCTGAGCCTCAGAACTTCATCAGTCCAGCAGATAGAACCATGACATTTAGGAGGAGAAACACATCTGAGTTCTGGGAAAAACTGAAACTAAAACAACTAAAAAAAAAGCAGAAAAATCACCCCAAAAAGAGCCAGAACTACCCTGAAAGATTCAAATATGCCAGGAAAAGCACCCAAAATTATCACAAAAAGCAGCAAAATTACCACAAACCTGGAGAAATTGCGACAAAAATTCAAATTTGGCACAAAAGTTATGCACAATCACCAAAAAAAAAAGCCAAAATTACCACAAAAAGAGTCAAAACTACCCTAAAAGATTCAAATAGGCCAGGAAAACACCCAAAAGTACTACAAAATGTCACATTTTGGTCATTTTGTGTCACATTTTAGTTATTTTCGCATTACTTTTTGTGGTGATTTTGGGTGTTTTTCCTGATATTTTTGAACATTTCAAGGTAGTTTTGGCTCTTTTTGGGGTGAATTTGTGTCTTTCTGTGCTAATTTTATCTGGCTTTGTGGTGATTTTGCATGATTTTTGTGCCAAATTTCAGTTTGCGTGACAATTTCACATGTTTTGTGGTAGTTTTTGTCCTTTTTCGTGGTAAATTTTGCCGTTTTTGTGGTTATTTTCCATTTCTTTGATGGCATATTGGAACGTTTCAGGTCAATTTTCCCACTTTTTGGGGTTATGTTGCAAGTTTTTTGTGCTGAATCTGAGTTTTTGTTGCAAATTTGGTCTTTTTGTGGTGATTTTGGGTGTTTTTCCTGGCATCTTTGAACCTTTCAAGATAGTTTTGACTTCTTGGGGTGATTTTGCATGTTTTTGTGCCAAATTTGACTTTTTGTCGCAATGTCACCTGTTTTATGGTAGTTTTGGTCCTTTTTGTAGTAAATTTGGCCGTTTTTGTGCTGATTTTCCATGTTTTCCTGGCATGTTTGAACCTTTCAAGGTAGTTTAGACTCTTTAGGGTGATTTTGTGTCTTTTTGTGGTAATTTTGGCCTTTTTCTGGTGATTTTCCAGCTTTTTAAAGTGATTTTACTTTCAGTTTTTCCCGGAGCTCAGATGCTAAAATGTGTCTATCTGCTGGACTGATGAAGTTCTGAGGACTCTAGAATGGTGGATGTTGGCTTTAACCCTCAGTGACCAAGCTATTTAAAATGACCGACTGGGATCATTTATGACCCCACCATATGTTACACAGGAATATGTCTGCTTTAGTGCCTCTTTTTGTGCTTTCTTACCTATTCCACTCCACTGCATTTTAAGATGGATATTCTAAAATAACCTTCTGTAATTATTCATGGATTTTAATCATTTGTGACTCAGAGCTAAAGTAAAACCAGATGAACAATATGATGCATTGTAAGAACGCAATAACATTTATTTAGACACGCTTTGTCTGCCACTTCTTTTAAGACTTTATTCCTTTTGTTTCCTCAGTAGTAAATCAAAAGTACATAAAAACAAAATCTACACAAACATCTTGTCTGTATGTGTGCGATGTAACATGCAGAGAAGTATTTAGATTAGGGGCGGCTGTGGCTCAGGGGGCAGAGCCGTTCGTCCAATGCAGACACTTTACCCACCTGAGCTCCAGTATGAATGTGTGTGCTGTGTAATGTTGGTGGTGGTCAGAGGGATTGTAGGAGTGGATTGGCAGCCGGTCAGTCTGCCCCAGGGCAGCTGTGGCTAAAAATGTAGGTCTGCCAGCTATAGTGCAACACACTGAAATATAGTGATTAGAGGTAAAAATACATAAATAAAACTAAGGCCTACAACAGTGAAAAACCTATACATCTTTCTGGGTCATAAGTGACCCCAGACAAGTTTCCATTATCTTTGTCACACCAGTTGGCCGATCTCTACAAAAAACTATGAGCAGCTGTAGGACAAGTAGAATGACAAATTCATGGTAGGAAACATTTTTCAGATAAAAGATATAAAAACGGCAAATATAATTACCGGGCTTTGCAAAAGTTCTGTTACACGGTTTCATGATCTTTAGAGACGTTTACATGTCGGAGTGAAAAATTCCATTAAATAACCTTAAAGTTCTACCTTATAGGCAGGTGTCCTTAATACAGTTTTTTTCTCTGGTGAAGTTGTATCAAGATGGAAGTCAAAAGAGTTGAGATATCTGCTCTCCTTCATGCTGGCCACAACAAGTCTGACAGAGCCAAGCAGCTGAACATCAGCCAGATGACCGTCCACAGAGTCGTGGAGAGGCTCAAGAATGGTGAAGATCTTTCAGTGATCTTTCAAGAATGGTGACGACCTGAAAGATCTTCACCATTCTTTAGCCTCTCTGTGGACGGTCATCCGGCTGATGTTCAGCACAAAGGAGAGCAGATATCTCAACTCTTTTGACTTCCATCCTGATACAACTTCACTGGAGAAAAAAATTGTATCAGTGACACCTGCCTATAAGGTAGAACTTTCAGTTTATTTAATGGAATTTTTCACTCTGACATGTAAACGTCTCTAAAGATCATGAAACCGTGTAACAGAACTTTTGCAAAGCCCGGTATATGGCTGGGGTCATAAATGACCCACTCGGTTACTTGAGGATTAAATGGCTCCATGCAATGATCGTGTTCATCCTTGTGGTTAAATTGTGCTAAACTTTGGCAATTTGTCTACTATTGACTGGTAAATGAGTCATTAGGAACACCTCCAGCTCCATAAATACGTCTCTGCTCGACTGGAGCCTCTGATGGTTGTGGGGGTGTTGGAGGCGACATTTCTGAGCGGTCAGATCACTGTTTGTTTAGGGTTGGAGGACCTGGATGTGGCTGCAGGAGGTCTGACTGCAGACCAGAGAGGCTCCACCTGGAAGTACTTGAGCAGGTCAGAGGTCGCCGCTGTTGAACCTGAGTGACAACGTCTGGACGCAAACACAAAACAGCGAGTAATGAGAGGAGCGTCCACAGGAACAAAGGGAAGCGTCTCCTCCTGTCACACTGTTTCCTCTGACTGTTAGCGTTTCAACAACACTTCAGGCTTTGATCAGACCTCGCTTCATTTATTCTGTACTTTAGGAAAACATCCAGCTCCAGGAGGAGTTGTTTTCTAAGGTTTTAACACCACGTTGCCTTAGAGATGCATTGTAGTGAAATATGATCCAGGTTTGGTTTGGGTTTTAGTGTTGGAAATGCTCAGAGTTCTAGAAATAAAAAATATATCTGGAGCTGAAACAATTAGTCAAGCAGGAAGAAGAAAATCATAACTTTTACTTATTCGTGAATCATGAAAGGCATTTTTTAACCCTCATGTCGTCCTGCAGGTCAAATTGACCCGTTATAAAGTTTGAAAATGTGGAAAAAGTTTATTTTCACAGTGAAACTTCTCATGTCCACATTTTCAACATTTTTGGGAAATCTTTGAACATTTCTTTTTTGTTGGAAATTAAAAGAAATGTTAAAAAAAATTTTCTTTAAGAACATTCACATAAAAATCAACCAAAATCCAGCGAATTTCACTGGATTTTGGTTGATTTTTATGTGAATGTTCTTAAAGAAAATATCAGAAATTTTACTGATATTTATGGAATCACTTTAGATTATATTAGGATTTTTTAGTGAATTTTTACAAATTTTTTGAAAATTTTTACAAGAATCTTCTTGCCAAATTTGGGGGATTTTTTAAAATAAAACTTTTAAGGAAAACTTTTAAGGAATTATTGGAATTTTCTTCCTGAAGGTTTTGCAAATTTAAAGTTTGAAAATGTGGGGAAAAAATAGCACTTTTGATATTTCTAGGATTTTTTTTGAAGATTTTTACTGATTTTTTGAAAATATTCACAAGAATTTTCTTGCCACATTTGGGGGATTTAAAAAAAAACTTTCAAGGGAAACTTTGAAGGAATTATTTGAATTTTCTTCCTGAAGGTTTTGCAAATTTTAAAAAATTTGCAGATTTTTTTTGCTGAATTTTTGGATTTTTTTCAGACCATATTTTTTGTTGCCCGTAAATGAAGACAACAGGAGGGTTAAACAAAAAGAAAGACATTTTGTTGTAATTCACCAGCAAACATCGTTAAAACTTGCTGTTCATTTTGGTCTGAGAATCCCACAAAATTTGGACTCTGAGAAAACTAGTGGGGAAAAATGTCCAAAATATACATTCTTCAGTTTATTTTACTACATTCTGTCCGTTTGCATCTGTAGTTTTAAGCTATAATTCGTATTATAAAGGCTGCTTCTGAAAATGAGTTTTTTTCTCTTCATCTGAGCAATAAATCATCACTTTTGCAGCTGTAAAACCATCAAACTTTAACGTTTTATTCCTAAATATATTCTGAAGGTTTTTACAGAGGAATTTAAAGAAAATGTCATTTTTAAAGTTGACATTATTGGTTAAAATTTCTCTATATTATAGTTGCTCTATATTAGTTAAAGTTGCCTCATTTGCATAATTCAACATAAAATGTCAGGAGACTTGTAAATGTTCACATGGGGAAGGTTCAGGCTGATATGTTCTCTCATGGTTGGAATGTGCACAGAGATGTGATATATTTTTTGTTTTTTTAAGACTCACACAGAAAACAGAAAGAGTTTGATTGATGCTCTTTACTTCACAATCAGGACCAAATGTCTTTTTAGTCTTTGACCTGAGTGCAGCCAGATTGTTTCACAGAAAAACAGGAAGCATTAGAAAGCTTTAATATCAGTTAATCATCGGCATAGGAGAAAACACGGACAGCTCCAAGAAGACCTCGGCCTGCAGAGAAGAACAGATGAGGAGGATTCTGCAGGACGACACACGACCAGCCGAGTATGAAGGCTACGCAAGCAGGACACCTGAAGGAGGACAGACTGAGACAGCATCTTCTGCTGGAGGCCAAGCTGTTTTTATTCTATGTGAACAAGTAAAGAGTACATCAGGGGATCAGAGGGTCCAACATGAGGCCCGTGGACCAAAAGCGGTCCGGTCCTCCAGAGGGTCCAACATGAGGCCCGTGGACCAAAAGCGGTCCGGTCCTCCAGAGGGTCCAACATGAGGCCCGTGGACCAAAAGCGGTCCTCCAGAGGGTCCAACATGAGGCCCGTGGACCAAAAGCGGTCCTCCAGAGGGTCCAACATGAGGCCCGTGGGCCAAAAGTGGTCCTTCAGAGGGTCCAACATGAGGCCCGTGGACCAAAAGTGGTCCTCCAGAAGGTCCAACATGAGGCCCGTGGACCAAAAGCGGTCCGGTCCTCCAGAGGGTCCAACATGAGGCCCGTGGACCAAAAGCGGTCCTCCAGAGGGTCCAACATGAGGCCCGTGGACCAAAAGCGGTCCTCCAGAGGGTCCAATATGAGGCCCGTGGACCAAAAGCAGTCCTCCAGAGGGTCCAACATGAGGCCCGTGGACCAAAAGTGGTCCTCCAGAAGGTCCAACATGAGGCCCGTGGACCAAAAGCGGTCCGGTCCTCCAGAGGGTCCAACATGAGGCCCGTGGACCAAAAGCGGTCCTCCAGAGGGTCCAACATGAGGCCCGTGGGCCAAAAGCGGTCCTCCAGAAGGTCCAACATGAGGCCCGTGGGCCAAAAGTGGTCCTCCAGAAGGTCCAACATGAGGCCCGTGGACCAAAAGCGGTCCGGTCCTCCAGAGGGTCCGACATGAGGCCCGTGGGCCAAAAGCGGTCCTCCAGAAGGTCCAACATGAGGCCCGTGGACCAAAAGTGGTCCTCCAGAAGGTCCAACATGAGGCCCGTGGACCAAAAGCGGTCCGGTCCTCCAGAGGGTCCAACATGAGGCCCGTGGGCCAAAAGCGGTCCTCCAGAAGGTCCAACATGAGGCCCGTGGACCAAAAGTGGTCCTCCAGAAGGTCCAACATGAGGCCCGTGGACCAAAAGCGGTCCGGTCCTCCAGAGGGTCCAACATGAGGCCCGTGGACCAAAAGCGGTCCTCCAGAGGGTCCAACATGAGGCCCGTGGACCAAAAGCGGTCCTCCAGAAGGTCCAACATGAGGCCCGTGGACCAAAAGCGGTCCGGTCCTCCAGAGGGTCCAACATGAGGCCCGTGGGCCAAAAGTGGTCCTCCAGAGGGTCCAACATGAGGCCCGTGGACCAAAAGTGGTCCTCCAGAAGGTCCAACATGAGGCCCGTGGACCAAAAGCGGTCCGGTCCTCCAGAGGGTCCAACATGAGGGCCGTGGACCAAAAGCGGTCCTCCAGAGGGTCCAACATGAGGCCCGTGGACCAAAAGCAGTCCTCCAGAGGGTCCAATATGAGGCCCGTGGGCCAAAAGTGGTCCTCCAGAAGGTCCAACATGAGGCCCGTGGGCCAAAAGTGGTCCTCCAGAGGGTCCAACATGAGGCCCGTGGACCAAAAGTGGTCCTCCAGAAGGTCCAACATGAGGCCCGTGGACCAAAAGCGGTCCGGTCCTCCAGAGGGTCCAACATGAGGCCCGTGGACCAAAAGCGGTCCGGTCCTCCAGAAGGTCCAACATGAGGCCCGTGGACCAAAAGCGGTCCGGTCCTCCAGAGGGTCCAACATGAGGCCCGTGGGCCAAAAGCGGTCCTCCAGAGGGTCCAACATGAGGCCCATGGACCAAAAGTGGTCCTCCAGAAGGTCCAACATGAGGCCCGTGGACCAAAAGCGGTCCGGTCCTCCAGAGGGTCCAACATGAGGCCCGTGGACCAAAAGTGGTCCTCCAGAAGGTCCAACATGAGGCCCGTGGGCCAAAAGCGGTCCTCCAGAGGGTCCAACATGAGGCCCGTGGACCAAAAGCGGTCCTCCAGAGGGTCCAATCCGACCCTCAAAGTGTAAAAATTCCAGAGAAGACATTAACTGCAGATTGTAAATTAGTAAAACTATAAATCTAAAATCATTTCTAGACCATGACAAGTTGTTCAGATCATAAAGTAAAATACTAGATTGTTCTTTGTTCTGTTGTTGTTTTGTGTCTCATTTTTGTAACAGTTTGTCTGTTTTTGTTGTATTTCGTCTGTTTTTGTCTGACTTTTGTCTTATTTTTGTCATTTTGTGTTTTGCTTTATTCATTGTTTTGTGTCTCATTTTTGCTGTTTGTCCATTTTTTGTCCATTTGTAACTTTTCTGTTTATTTTTTTGTCTCTTTTTTGTTTCGTGTCGCTTGTCTCATCTTTTGTTGTTTTGTGTCTCATTTTTGAAATCTTATGTCTGTTTTTTTTGTCTTTTTTGTCTGACTTTTGTCGTACTGTTTCTTGTTTTTGTCATTTTGTGTGTCCTTTTTGTCTCGCATGTGTTTTTGGTCACACTTTTGTAATTTTTTTGCTTTATTCATTGTTTTGAGTATCGTTTTTGTCGCTTTGTTTCTCATTTTTGTCATCCTTTGTCTTGTTTGTGTTAATTTTTTTGTCGCGTCGTAAATTTTTTGTCTCTATTTTCATTGTTTCATGACATTTGTCTCATTTTTTGTCATTTTGTTTCTTGCTTTGGTCACTATGTGTCTTATTTTAATAATATTTTCTCTCGTTTCTGTTCTTATTTCATCTGACTTGTCGTTTGTCTCATGTTTTTGTCGTTTTGTGTTTCCTTTTTGTCTCAATTTTTGCTGTTTTGTGTCTCACTTTGTCATATTTTGTCTCAGTTTTTGTCGCTTTGTGTCTCACTTTGTCATATTTTGTCTTGTTTTTGTCTTTGTAAAGTAAAATACTGCCGTTCAGTTCCAGATACCTGCGACTAAATGTCGTTTCTTTGTAGACTCTGTGATCTTTAAGCTGAAATGTGGAAATAATTAATTGAAGCCGAATATTGTTGACATTGAATTTATTTTTCTTCAGAAATTTGTTCATGATGTTTTGTCAAACCGCTGTTTAAAGTTTACAGCGAGTGAAACGGTCATGATGCTGCTTTTTTTTAGCCTAAACCCTAAAAACACACTCTGACCCACATAGAACAGGACCCAGATTGGTCCAAGGTCAGCGAACATGGCAGCGAGTATTTAGTCTATCGGCCGCTCATAACATCCACGGGGGGCTCGCCGTCTTCATGTCTCTGCTTATCGAAGCATGCCAGACATTCCCTCGGCCGTGTGTGAAAGCGTGTGTTTGTGTTTGCGTGTGCATGCTCTGACCTGACGTGAACACAACATGTGAATTCACCTCCTCAAAATTCCAAACACTCGTAGCGACCACGAGCCAAAACAACGGGACGGTTTCCTGTTTTGTTCTCGGCTCTCTTTTGAAAAGAGACTCCCATCTTCCCACCTCCAAAACCCCCCAAACGTTCACAACACACTTCTGTCCACCGCTCAGCTTCACAAGACAAAGATGGAAAGTAGGAGAAGCTTCCATCAGTGAGTAGTTTTCCATTTTAGTCCCTTTAACCTTCCTGTTGTCCTCATTTATGGGCACCAAAAAAAATTGTTCCCTTGTCTGAAAAAATCCAACAATTCTTTAAAAAAAAGAGAAAATTCCCCAAATTTATAAAAAAAAACCTTCAGGAAGAAAAAATTCTTAAAAGCTTCTCTTAAAAGTTTTTTTAATACCCAAATTTGGCGAGGAAGAAAAATTAAAAAAATTTAAAAAAAATAAAAATTGTAAATATTTTCTGAAAAATGGAAAACAAACCTTCCGAAAAAAAATCCTAAAAATATGAAAATGATTACATATATATCAGAAAAATTTGTAATATTTTCTTTAAGAACATTCAGGAAAAAAAATCCTCAAACTTATAATAATTTGAAAAATCTTCAGGAAGAAAATTCCAAAAATTCCCTTAAAAGTTTCATTTAAAAAAAAATCCCATAATTTGGCGGAAAAGAAAACTTTAAAAAAAAATTAAAATTACCTGTATCATATATATATCAGTAAAAGTTCTAATATTTTAAAAGAACATTCAGAAAAAAATCAACCAAAATCCATTTATTATTTTCCACCAAAAAATGTACAAAAATTCCCCAACTGTATTAAAATTTGCAAAATCTTCAAGAAGAAAATTCCAAAAAATTCCTTAAAAGTTTGCCTTAAAAGTTTTATCCAAAAAATCCCCAAATTTGGCAAGAAAGAAAAATTTTAAAAATAAAAACATTCAAATTGTAAATATTTTTAACAAATGGACAAAAATCTTCTGAAAAAAATCCTAGCAAGATCTAAAGTGATTCCATATTCATCAGTTAAAATTCTAATATTTTCTTTAAGAGCATTCGCAAAAAAAATTCAACCAAAATCCAACAAATTCCGAATGCTCTTAAAGAAAAAATTTAATATTTCTTTTTTCACCAAAAATGTTAAAAAATGAACCAAAAATGTTGAAAATGTGGAAGTTTTCACTGTGAGTTTTTTTCTCCATATTTTGAAGCTTTAAAATGGTTCAATTTGACCCACAGGACGACACCAGGGTTAATTCACACCTTTTGTGCACAAAAACAAGCCGAGCTTCCTGTTGTTCCCTCGAAGATGGAGTGTTTACATGAATCAGACTCAGGATACGACACTTTTTTTTTTTTTTTTTTTTTTAGGATACGACACTTATAAAGGACACAGAACACGACTGTATACATGATAATTCATGCTAAAGGTTAACGTGAACTTCCTGTAAACACTGACCTCTGATTAATGATTCTACCTGTTTGCTTTCTACCTGCTAAACTGCAGCGTAAAGACGCCCTGATCAAATATTTTGGTTCCTGATGTGACCCAAGTCCTTTCCTGTTTAGTATCTGCAGCACACAGAGTCCCAGTCCCAGACTATTTTTCCTGATAATACACACCTCAAGTACATTACTAGAACCTGTCCTGTGTATTTACTGCACAAGTATCTCTGAAAAACACCATGAAAACAACTTTCTGAATCAGCTTGTTCCTCGAAGTTCAGTAGGTGTTCATGAACTTTGTACTGACAATCCAGTAGGACACATCTAAATGTAGCATTAGAGGGTAAATGTAGTGTTAGAGGGTAAATGTAGTAATAGAGGGTAAATGTAGTGTTAGAGGGTAAATGTAACATTAGAAGGTAAATGTAGCATTAGAGGGTAAATGTAGCATTAGAGGGTAAATGTAACATTAGAAGGTAAATGTAACATTAGAGGGTAAATGTAGCATTAGAAGGTAAATGTAGCATTAGAAGGTAAATGTAGCATTAGAGGGTAAATGTAACATTAGAAGGTAAATGTAGCATTAGAAGGTAAATGTAGCATTAGAGGGTAAATGTAACATAAGAAGGTAAATGTAGCATTAGAAGGTAAATGTAGCATTAGAAGGTAAATGTAGCATTAGAGGGTAAATGTAACATTAGAAGGTAAATGTAGCATTAGAAGGTAAATGTAGCATTAGAGGGTAAATGTAACATAAGAAGGTAAATGTAGCATTAGAAGGTAAATGTAGCATTAGAAGGTAAATGTAGCATTAGAGGGTAAATGTAACATTAGAAGGTAAATGTAGCATTAGAGGGTAAATGTAGCATTAGAAGGTAAATGTAGCATTAGAGGGTAAATGTAGCATTAGAAGGTAAATGTAGCATTAGAGGGTAAATGTAACATTAGAAGGTAAATGTAACATTAGAAGGTAAATGTAGCATTAGAGGGTAAATGCAGTAATAGAGGGTAAATGTAACATTAGAGGGTAAATTTCGCATCAGAGGGTAAATGCAGCGTTAGAAGGTAAATGTAGGGGCGCCCATATAGCTCAACAGGTTAAGCAGGCGACCCTGTACTGCGGTGTCTTCGACGCAGCGGCCCTGGCTCGATTCCTGCTCGTGGCCCTTTGCTGCATGTCTTCCCCCGACTCTTCTCTCCCATCTCCTGTCTGCCTTCACTACAACTTTCCAAATAAAGCTGAAAATGGCAAAAACAAAATATACAAAAAGAAGGTAAATGTCGTACTAGAGGGTAAATGTAGCATTAGAGGGTAAATGTCGTACTAGAGGGTAAATGTAGTATTAGAGGGTAAATGTAGCATTAGAGGGTAAATGTCGTACTAGAGGGTAAATGTAGTATTAGAGGGTAAATGTAGCATTAGAGGGTAAATGTCGTACTAGAGGGTAAATGTAGTATTAGAGGGTAAATGTAGCATTAGAGGGTAAATGTCGTACTAGAGGGTAAATATAGTGTTAGAGTGACACTAATGAGAATTTAGTACAATAGTACAGTACAGGGATATTGTATGTATAGAGTGTTCTGTCAGCTGCAGTAGCAGCAGTTTAAATGGAACAAACATAAAAACAGATTTATACGATTTCTGTATCAAAAACTGAGTAGTGTGATCCTGTAACGGCTTCATTCAGAGGTTTTAGTAACGCACAGATCAACACGTTTGCAGATGAAACATTTTCCTTCAGCTGAGAATCTCAACTGTCAGGAAACACTTTGTTTAGAGCAGGGATGTCAAACTCATTCCACAAAGGGCCGGTGTGGCTGCAGGTTTTTGTTCCAACTAAGCAGCATCACACCAGACCTGACTCATTTAATCAACCAGTCTCAGTCTCCAGACAGGTCATTGGTCAGACTGTGTGCTCTGGGCTACAGCATTTAGTTCCAACATATCTACAGCACACAGTCTGACCGATCACCTGTCTGGAGACTGAGACTGGTTGATTAGATGAGTCAGGTCTGGTGTGATGCTGCTTAGTTGGAACAAAAACCTGCAGCCACACCGGCCCTTTGTGGAATCAGTTTGACATTTCTGGTTTAGAGGGAGACGCTTCTTCTGGTTGATTTAATTGAAAACTCCGACCAGAACTTGGACCAGGTGAGCTCCACAGCGTATTTTACTTAGAAACTGACTGGAAACTCTAACTTTAGACTCGACATGCGTACTGACTCACTTATCTAGCTTTGTAGTTCTGCCCTCTGGAGACTCTTCATTTTTATTGCTTGGAGAATCTACAAAATGGTACATACAGAGTGTGGAAACTCTCTGAAGGTAATGCTAGTCAGAGCTAAATGCTAACTTCCACAGAGTTTTGTCTGGTGTTTGCAAATCCTGGCTCTACTCACTGGATGTAGATTTCAGATATAATCTTAGTCTGCAATTTCCCCTTCAGTAACTGTGTTTTGTTTACACAGAAAACAACAACAACAACCTTCAACCAGCGCTGAAAATGAAACAATGTTCTACAGAGGATGTGCATCATGCACAGCCCTGCTGCTTCTTTTGTGGTGGATAATTCGTCTTAATTTTTTATAGTTTTTAATTTCCTGCCTGGTCACTATTTTCAGCTGCATCCTTCACTTAGCCCCGCCCACATCGACTGTGATTGGTTTAAAGGTACAGACACACAACAGCAGAATGATAACGAGCTGCAACGAGACCTTTATATTCAAAACTATTATCTATTATTATAGCAAGACGACGAATTACATATATTTAACGAGATTTCATTTCATTTCATAAGTTTTATTTTCCAGTTTGATGGAGTATCAGTGCTACAAAAAAAGCATCTTAATCTCCTGCTGCAGGTAGATCGGTGAAATATTTTGTTCGAGTTCTCTGCATGTTAAACAAATAGTCTGTGTGAAACCAGTTCAACAAGTTTCATTTTATAATTATACTTTTCCACAACTTCACTGTCAGCATGGTCCAGCAGCTAAACAGCCTGATAGTTAATTCATTTTTCCATTTCCCGCTATCTTACTCTGTAATTTAGCACAAAAATTCAAATTTTTTAATGCATGTAGTAAAGTCCGGATGGACAGAAAGCAAAGACACTGGAGATCACGGAGGTTTTAACAGGAAACAAAGGACTTCTGGTTGATAAATAGAACTACACAGACCTGTCCTTATGAAAGTAATACCATCAACAAGAATGAATCACCTGGACCTAAGATGAGAGGTGGAACGTCTTAAAGAACCTACCAGAGAAGTCCAGTAGGGTAAGGGTTAGCTCAGGACTTCTCTTCCAGGTCTTTGAAGACATCCTCAAGAACCTTCAAGAGAAGCCCACCTTCTTTTGTACCTTACACGTCTTACCTTGAATAAGAGGTGGAAGGTCTTCAAGAACCTCCAAGAGAAGTTCAGTGGACTTCTCTTGGAGGTTCTTCAAGAAATTCTTGTGGTCCTTGTGTCATTTTTGACTTTCCTTGAAAATTTCACCCAAATCTGTTAGTCTGTCTTTGAGGGTTAGCTCAGGACTTCTCTTATAGGCCCTTGAAGATGTTCCACCTCTCATCTTGGATGAGAGGTGGAACATCTTTAAGAACCTTTAAGAGAAGCCCACCTTCTTTTGTACCTTCCACTTTCTGCCTTCCACCTTCCACCTCTCATCTTGAATGACAATCTTTTGGTCCTTGTGTCATTTCTGACCTTCCCTGAAAATTTCATCCAAATCTGTTGGTCTGTTTTTGAGAAATGTTGCTGACAGACAGACAGACAGACAGACAGACAGACAGACAGACAGACAGACAGACAGATCTTCACATAACTCCGCTGTGTTCCTTGGTGGAGTAAAGATAAATAAACCCAACAATTCACATAGAATAACTAAACATGTAGCAGCATAAAGTGCTCCGTCAGCTCCAGTTATTACCATATTATGAATTTAAGTTGTGTTGTTTCCATCCACCCACACACAGGAGGATGTTGTGTAACTCAGGAACATAATGACGCCTAAACGAGAGTGAACATAATCCTGGGAGCTATTATGTTTCCTAAAATGTATTTGGCAAAACCATTTAGCAGCATGTAAAAACAATTAACAGGAGACAGGGTTTTAATATGCAGCAGGTTTTAACCATAAATCTCACAATCAGCTGAAATTGTACTTTAATGAATGTTTACCTCTAAGTTCACTCATTCCCACATGTACCTGCTGTATCCTCCTGCTCTGTGCTGCTGTTTCTTAGAGGCCCGTACACAGGAGCCTGTATCTATATTTAAAGTGATTAATCTAAGTTTGTGATGATTACGAGGCCTTGAAACATATCTCTGTGCAAACCACACGTTTGTTTCTGAACACGTACACCCTGCAGAAGGAACACGTTCATTTTTCTTCATGTAATCACAGACTGTGGTGTCTACGTTCACGGCTGCAGCCTGTCGGCCGAGCACGCCCAGAGCAGACCAGCTCGTTTTATACGGTAAACAAGACATAAAATTAATGCAACTCTGACCTGGTTTTACCACCAGCAGCATGGTTTTATTAGAGTTACATAACTCGGTGGCAGGCTTCTCCTCGGGCTCCTGTTGGCTGATGATAAAAGCTGATAAGAGTGTTTGTTTTCCAGATACTGGTTAATATTTTCATAATATTTTCACTGAGAGAGACCAGCAGCCAAGACGTTAGCAGGAGCTTTTCCTGGATCCTGGTCCTCAACAGTGGACAGAAAATGAAGGATTTTTTCAACTTTACATTCATAACCATTTCCTGTGCAGTCTTCACAATGGCCGGCCAAAAAAAAACGTCTCACACTTTATTATTTCATTGGACCGTCTTGAGCTCAGAGATCAACACACGTTTGTCATGGCCTCATTTCAATAAGCTTCTGCCAAGTCACAGCATTTATTTATGTCCAGAGTTGCATTAGTTTTCTACAAAGATCTTCTATTGATGAAGGGAGAGTTGGACAAAGTCTTCTCCAGAACATCCCAAAGATCCTCAGTGGGGCTGAGGTCTGGACTCTGTGGAGGACAATCCATCTCATCTCCCTGATCCACTCATTCTCATTGTGAGCCCATGAATCCTGACATCATCATCTTGGAAAATGAAGAAAACCTCCACTGATGGAAAGACCTGGTCCTTCAGTATCTTCAGGTATCAGCTGACCTCATTCTTTGGGAACATAATGTTGGTGAACCTGACCAACCCCAGATCATAACCCTAACCCCCACAGGCTGGTAGACACTAGCCATGATGAGGGCATCACTTCATCCACCTCTCTTCTTACCCTAATGGACCCATCTGCTGGTTTATCTTCAACTCCTCTGGACTCTATACCTACCATCAGGCATGGAGGTGGCGGTATCATTATACTATCAATTTAACTGACTCAAGTCTGAGACAGAAAGACGACAAGTTAAGTAGAACGGCACCAATTCTGCTGCCATTTCACTAAATTTGTCGTCTTTCTGACTTGTTTCTTCAGGTTCTTGATGGTTTAAGTCAGGACTTTGGAGAGACCAGTCTAGAACCTTCATTCTAGAACCTTCATTCCAGCCTGATGGAACCATTTCTTTACCACGTCTGATGTGTGTTTGGACTCATTGTCTGGTTGAAACATCCAATTGTGTCCAAGATCAACCTTCTGCTGATGGTTTTAGGTTTTCCTGAAGAACGTGGAGGTGATCCTCCTTCTTCATTATTCCATTTACTTTGTGTAAAGCTCCAGTTCCACAGAGCATGATACTGCCACCACCATGCTTGATGGTAGGTTTGATGTTCTTGGGGTTTAACAAAAAGACCTGCCCAAGACAGTCTGAAGCCAGTCCTCAAAAAGTCTAAAACCAGGAGCAAAATCAAACCTAAACCAGTCGAAAAAATGTTCAGAACTAGAATCCAGTCTGAAACCAGTCCTAAAAAAGTCCAAAACCAGCACAAAGTTGGGACCAAAACCAAACCTAAACTTCTGCCCCCATTGCTCTGGAACAGGGTAAATCTGGACTCATCAGACCTCATGACCTTCTTCCATTGATCCAGAGTCCAATCTTTATGCTCCACAGCAAACTGAAGCCTTTTTTCTGATCATCCTCACTGATCAGTGGTTTTCTTAGAGCTACAGCTGTTTAGTTCCAATCCTTTGAGTTCCCTTCATGTGGAAATGTTCTTCCTTTCACTATTAAACAGCTGCGAGTTCTACTGTTGATTTCCTACAATCATCTAAGAGTTTGTTCCTGAAGATGATGGTTCTCCACTGTCCTTCAGGTTTTAATGATGCGTTGGACGGTTCTTAACCTGATTTTAGTCATTTCATCTCCTTAGTTGTTTTCTTTGCTTGATGCAGTCCAATCATTTGACCCTTCTGAGACAGATTAACATCCTTTCATGACCACAGGATATGTCTTCCAACATGGAAGCTCCTCACTGCATCAGCCAGGGTTAAAGAAGTTGTTGTCATCACTGCAGCAGTAATTATCCGATGGAAGGATCTTAGTGTGGGCTGCACAGTAGAGTAGTGGTTAGCACTTTTGCCTTGAAGCAAGAAGATCCCGGTTCAAATCCCGGCCTGGGATCTTTCTGCATGGAGTTTGCATGTTCTCCCTGTGCATGCGTGGGTTTTCTCCGGGTACTCCGGCTTCCTCCCACAGTCCAAAAACATGCTGAGGTTAATTGGTTACTCTAAATTGTCCGTAGGTGTGAATGTGAGTGTGATTGTGTGTCTGTATATGTAGCCCTGTGACAGACTGGTGACCTGTCCAGGGTGTCCCCTGCCTTCACCCGAGTCAGCTGGGATAGACTCCAGCACCCCCCATGACCCTAGTGAGGATAAAGCGGTGTATAGAGAATGGATGGATGTATGGAGGATCTTAGTGTAGTTTGTGAGGGCATTTAGAAAAGCGTTTAAAAGGAGTTGCATTCCAGACTCTGTCATTTCAGTTTTCCATTACACTGAAGAGCATAAAGACAACAAACTCGCTGTCAATTAGTGAGACAAATACAGCTCATCGTGCTGTCATCGGCATTGTGTTTCAGAGAATGAGAGGTGATTCCATGATGCGCAGGTCGGACTCATTCTGACGCGTCATGCTCTGTTCTCACGCTGAATGTTATCGACATTATTCATAAGTGGAGCTGCTGGTGAGCAGCTCCTGCAGCCTCAGGTCCTCATTCAGCGTGGCTCTTATCTGCAGCACTGCAGGAGTCGCCGTGTGGTTCCTGTTATTGCCATCCCCCGGCGTGCAGGCAGATACTTGCACCCACTTTGGCCACGGCTCCCATCTCGCTTTTTTTCCTCCGCCTGAAAATTCAGATTGTGTAAACCTGAACGGTAGAAAATAAGGATTGTTTGTTATCACAATGCCAGTCCACAGCGGCCCGAGCGTGCGCTGTTTTGACTCTGAGAACAATCAAGTGTAGCAATAAAAGCGCCTCCCTCCCTGTGACCCCTTCCCCTCGCTGTTTATTTACAGCAAGGATTCCTCTAAAAATGTCAGATCCAAATTCTGTGCTGTTACTGGAACAGGGGAAACACCTCCACCTTTGCTGCTCTGGGGAACGAAACAAAGAAGGAATTTCCTGTTTTGTTGACAGCTGTCATCGCTGCAATCATTAATTAGTGATTTATAGCTTTATGTAAGGTGTTATGCAAAACTGGAATGAGGCCCCAATAAAAATGTGTTGATATGAATGTAAAATAAATGTTCTGGATGTTTGTCTGATGAGAATCATAGAGATGTCTGCACTCAAGCTCTGAAATACTAAATGTTTCATTAGAATCTCCCTCAATGCACCTTAAATTAAAAATATGCTTATTTTTGAAAGAAAATAAGTTTTTTGTCAGTGAAGACACCATTAAATGAATGATAAATCCAGTGTAGACAATGTTAATGTGGTAAATGACTATTGTAGCTGTAAACAGCTGATTTTTAATGGAATATCTCCATAGGGGTACAGAGGAACATTTCCAGCAACCATCACTCCTGTGTTCTAATGCTACATTGTGTTAGCTAATGGTGCTGAAAGACTCATTGATGATTAGAAAACCCTTGTAAAGTTATGCTAGCACATGGATAAAAGTGGGAGTTTTCATGGAGAACATGGGATTGTCTGAGTGACCCCAAACTGCTGAGAACGGTAGTGTGTGTTTTTAGTGCATTTTTGCAATTTTTTATTACGTATTTACTATACTTTTACTGTATTTTTAAAGTATTTTTACTATAATTTTTTGAATATTTTTGCTGCGTTTTTACTATATTTTTATGTATTTTTACGATACTTCTACTGTATTTTTTCTATATTTTTATTGTATTTTTACTATATTTTACTATAATTTTGCTAAATTTTTTACTGTTTTTTAATGCATTTTTACCATATGTTTACTGTATTTATAATGTATTTTTACTATAGTTTTACAATATTTTGCTATAATTTTTACAGTATTTTTACTATTTAGTATTTTCTGTCTCACTATAAAGCTCTGTTATTATAATCTAGTACAGTATGTGCATATATTTTTTAAACAGTGTTTTTCTCTGATATCAGATCAGTGTAAACTATGTGTGTTTTGTGATATGTAAACTGCTACCACAACACCGCATTTACCCTGAGGGATCAACAAAGCTATCTATCTATCTATCTATCTATCTATCTATCTATCTATCTATCTATCTATCTATCTATCTATCTATCTATCTATCCTCTAAACTCTCATTGGTTGGACAATCTGAGGCGTTAAAGCTCTACAACTCCAACCCTCCATGATGAATTCAATTCAGGTCAATTACAGGTGAAACTGTCTGAAGAATCCGTTACTGTGTTCAGTGAAAGGAACAGACTTCCTGTGAACACCAGGTTTGCATAGCTTTAAACCATCTCATCCAAACTGAGAAGGTTTTATTTAATGTGTACTCAGAGTCCACTCCAAACTAACCGACAGCAGACATCCATGTGGTAGCATTCTGCTAAAACCAGTGGCCAAAAAGTGTAATATGCAAACAACTCTTTGCGTATCACAGCTTGTCTGCAGCAGGACGTTCTGCCAGCTTCCATGTGTAACGCTCCAGGCTTTCAGTCAGAATAGGCATTTTTTTAATATGTTTGGTCTTGTAATCGTCTTCCAGCAGCGGCTAAATAACATCTAAAAGCTGGAAATGAAGCTTTGTCTCTCATCAAAACAGAAAAGTGATGTCACAGTGGGAACTGTTGTTAAATAACCAGCTTTTAATGGTTAGCTCATTCAGGCTAATAAAGCTAGCAGAGGGAGTGTAACTGTAGGTAGAATTTTAGTCAATAAAACATTTGTTGGTTTGACTGCAGCTCTAGATAGATAGATAGATAGATAGATAGATAGATAGATAGATAGATAGATAGATAGATAGATAGAT
The DNA here is from genome assembly GCF_021347895.1 of Acanthochromis polyacanthus. Classification (NCBI taxonomy): domain Eukaryota; kingdom Metazoa; phylum Chordata; class Actinopteri; family Pomacentridae; genus Acanthochromis; species Acanthochromis polyacanthus. The sequence goes on from NC_067123.1 coordinate 2,784,369, forward strand.
AGATAGATAGATAGATAGATAGATAGATAGATACTTTATTAAGGGGAATTCAAAGTATTCAGCAGCTTACATACAACAACAAAAATACCAAAAAGACAAAATAGTTTAGTTGGATTTGAGCATTTCTATCAGTGAAAGTGGAAACTTCAACAAACCTCTTCAAACTAATAAGAACAGTGAGTCTGTATGTGATGTAAAATCTCAGTTGGTGTTCCATGTTTGTTGTTGGCATTAAGGGCATCAGTAATAAAAGGACAGAAAAGCGTGACAGCTGTAATTTCATCTGTCCTCCGTGAGATCCTACAGAAGCTCCTATTTAATCAGGAACAAAGCCACTGAACCATTAAGCTGGTGAGAACTCAATCTGTCTGAATTATGGATGCCCCGAGGACGTTGGCATCGCAGCCGGAGCCGCATTCTCACCACTCCTCAGGAGGAGTTCCCAACCAATCACAGCGGCTAATGAGCCGAGAAGAAGTTAGGAGCCAATCGAGGGCATTTCAGGAATTTTACTGAAATGCAAAAGACAGATGAAGTATCCCGACGGTCCTGGCGACTCATAGAACCCCCGAGTCCTTCCTGACCTGAAAACCAGAGGACTTCCACCGCTCTTTGCTCGGCAGCTGGTTGTCGTCATTCAGGTTGAACCGGAACGTGTTCGTCCTCATCGCGGACTGAAGGAAGTACACCGGGTTATTATGAACAGGTTCTGTTGTGTTTGTGGTTTGCTTCGTGCTGGCTTTGATCTGACTGCTACTGTAATTCTAATTTGGATTCAAGTTGCGGGAAAAAATGTTGCTATGGGCGAAAAACAAAACACTCCCTGTTGGAGTTGCGACTGAGTCATTAACGTTTCAGAGCAAGTTCAGTCCCAGTCCTCGGTGTTTTCGTCTCAGGGAGTCCAGATCCAAGATAGGCCTGCAGTTCAGGTGGCATTGAGCATGTCTTTTATGAGTTAAAATCTACCTCAAAGCAAGAATTTAGACTCCAGGGTGCATCCAACGCAGATATCAGTTGGTGTGTTCGTTTGTCCTAAATGCTCTGGCATTGTTCCCACGGTTAATTGCGATACCACATGAAAAGCAAGCAACTGCACGCACACTTAGCCCTGACCCACGACGTCTGCCAAGTGTGCTGTCGAAAACAATCACAAGCTTCTGCCTCAAAGTGAAAGGGATTTATAAACCCGTGTAAGTCACAGAAACTGCAAAAATGTGCAAACGAGACAAAAAAGCAAAAAGACGACATAAAACTATCACAAGTTACAGAGAAACCTTCAGTTACATTCTGAAAATTAATGTGTTTGTCAAAATACAGTAATTTTACTCTGTCAGACCACAACCTGGCCCCGGAAAAGTGGAAGAAAATGGTTGGATGGATGGATGGAGGGATGGATGGATGGAGGGATGGATGGATGGATGGATGGATGGATGGAGGGAGGGATGGATGGATGGATGGATGGATGGATGGATGGATGGATGGATGGATGGATGGATGGAGGGATGGATGGATGGATGGAGGGAGGGAGGGATGGATGGATGGATGGATGGATGGATGGATGGATGGATGGAGGGATGGAGGGAGGGATGGATGGATGGATGGATGGAGGGATGGAGGGAGGGATGGATGGATGGATGGATGGATGGAGGGAGGGAGGGATGGATGGATGGAGGGATGGAGGGAGGGAGGGATGGATGGATGGATGGATGGATGGAGGGAGGGATGGATGGATGGATGGATGGATGGAGGGATGGAGGGAGGGATGGATGGATGGATGGATGGATGGATGGAGGGATGGATGGATGGATGGAGGGATGGATGGATGGATGGATGGATGGAGGGAGGGAGGGATGGATGGATGGATGGATGGAGGGATGGAGGGAGGGAGGGATGGATGGATGGATGGATGGATGGAGGGATGGATGGATGGATGGATGGAGGGATGGAGGGAGGGATGGATGGATGGATGGATGGATGGAGGGATGGAGGGAGGGATGGATGGATGGATGGATGGATGGATGGATGGATGGAGGGAGGGATGGATGGATGGATGGATGGATGGATGGATGGATGGATGGATGGATGGATGGAGGGATGGAGGGATGGATGGATGAACCACTAAACAAATATGAATAAAAAATAACAATGAATACAGTCCCAACAACAAAACAATCTATTATTTTCCAGAGCAGGAGAGTCAAACTCATCTTAGTCCAGGTTCCACATCCAGTCCAGTCTGATCTCCAGTAAAACCAGTAAAACCAGTAAAACCACAGCACAATAACCTCTAAATAATCACAACTCCTAATGTTTTTTTTTTGTGCAGAAATGTTCACATTTAAGGAATTATCTTTTTACTAAACATCATGAACAACCTGAAATTTATGAAGAAAAATAAATTCAGTTTCATCAACATTCATCCTCAGTTTATCATTTCCACATTACAACTTCCAGATCAGAGAGTGTCTACAAAGGAACACAACATTTAGTCACCTGGAACTGAACCATGGAGGATTTACTGGGGATGGTCGATAATATCGGCCCACCAATGTTATCGACTAGATATTGGCATAAAAATGTAATATCGGTATATTGATTATGTTTCGTTTTTTTGCCAATCATGAAAACTGATAAAATATGCCTGGATTTACCATCTCATAGAGGGAGAGAAGGAAGGTGTGGACTGTTGTTTGAGACAATTACAGAAAAATTAAATATGTCATTTTTCCCATAACTTCAGTTGAAGTAGTTTCCTTATTTTGCTCAGACAATGTTTATATCTGAAATTCTTGTTTCATCTGAGAATGCATCCAATGGGGCATCACAATAAAAGCAGGCATGATGTGTTAATTCCACCACAGGAGATACACACGTGGACAAAATTGTTGGTACCCCTCAGTTAAAGAAGGAAAAACCCACAATTCTCACTGAAATCACTTGAAACTCACAAAAGTAACAATAAATAAAAATTTATTGAAAATTAAATAATCAAAATCAGCCATCACTTTTGAATTGTTGATTAACATAATTATTTAAAAAAACTAACTAATGAAATAGGGCTGGACAAAAATGATGGTACCCATAACTTAATATTTTGTTGCACAACCTTTTGAGGCAATCACTGCAATTAAACGATTTCTGTATTTGTCAATGAGCGTTCTGCAGCTGTCAACAGGTATTTTGGCCCACTCCTCATGAGCAAACAGCTCCAGTTGTCTCAGGTTTGATGGGTGTCTTCTCCAAATGGCATGTTTCAGCTCCTTCCACATATGTTCAATGGGATTCAGATCTGGGCTCACAGAAGGCCACTTTAGAATAGTCCAACGCTTTTCTCTCAGCCATTCTTGGGTGTTTTTGGCTGTGTGTTTTGGATCGTTGTCCTGTTGGAAGACCCATGACCTGCGACTGAGACCAAGCTTTCTGACACTAGGCAGCACATTTCTCTCCAGAATGCCTTGATAGTCTTCAGATTTCATCGTACCTTGCACACTTTCAAGACACCCTGTGCCAGATGCAGCAAAGCAGCCCCAAAACATTACTGAGCCTCCTCCATGTTTCACCGTAGGGACAGTGTTCTTTTCTTCGTATGCTTGGTTTTTGAGTCTATGAACATAGAGTTGATGTGCCTTACCAAAAAGCTCCAGTTTGGTCTCATCTGTCCAAAGGACATTCTCCCAGAAGCTTTGTGGCTTGTCAACATGCATTTTTGCAAATTCCAGTCTGGCTTTTTTATGAGTTTTTTTCAGCAGTGGTGTCCTCCTTGGTCGTCTCCCATGAAGTCCACTTTGGCTCAAACAACGACGAATGGTGCGATCTGACACTGATGTACCTTGGCCTTGGAGTTCACCTTTAATTTCTTTGGAGGTTGCTCTGGGCTCTTTGGATACAATTCCAACGATCCGTCTCTTCAATTTGTCATCAATTTTCCTCTTGCGGCCACGTCCAGGGAGGTTGGCTACTGTCCCGTGGGTCTTGAACTTCTGAATAATATGAGCCACTGTTGTCACAGGAACTTCAAGCTGTTTAGAGATGGTCTTATAGCCTTTACCTTTAAGATGTTTGTCTATCATTTTTTTTCGGATGTCCTGGGACAATTCTCTCCTTCGCTTTCTGTTGTCCATGCTCAGTGTGGTACACACCTTTTCACCAAACAGCAGGGTGACTACTTGTCTCCCTTTAAATAGGCAGACTGACTGATTATGAGTTTGGAAACACCTGTGATGTCAATTAAATGACACACCTGAGTTAATCATGTCACTCTGGTCAAATAGTTTTCAATCTTTTATAGAGGTACCATCATTTTTGTCCAGGCCTGTTTCATTAGTTTGTTTTTTTAAATAATTATGTTAATCAACAATTCAAAAGTGATGGCTGTTTTTGATTATTTAATTTTCAATAAATTTTTATTTATTGTTACTTTTGTGAGTTTCAAGTGATTTCAGTGAGAATTGTGGGTTTTTCCTTCTTTAACTGAGGGGTACCAACAATTTTGTCCACGTGTGTATGTGATGTTACCTAAAATTAGTTAAACAGCCCACAGATATCCACATCGGTTGATATCGGAATCAGAAATTGAGAGTTGGACGATATCGGCATATTGGTTAGGTTGTTGCTAGAGGTACGGACCCGTACCCGTAGCCTGTGGACTACGGATACGGCACTTGACATTTGGCAGACAGATACACGAGATCTGGTCATGTGACTCCCGGTAGACGCTAGCGGTCCGGACCCGTAGCATCAGCACTACAGGTATGGACCCTAAACCTGACCGTAACACTAACCCTGACCTTAACCCTTTAAGCTTCAGTCAATTCCAGCCATTTTCAGTACAAAAAATCGCTAATATTCTATTTTTAAATAAAAAAAATGACGAAAAATACAGGGAATATTGGATGCGCATCGTGAAGTGCATTTCCTTGAAAACGACTGATTCGTGGATTTTATACCGACTTCAGGACATGTTTTGGACAAAATAGTTTACTGGCTTGTGTCATCTGGATGTAAAAGGTTGGATTATGGCCGTTTTTTGTGGAATATTTTCATCTGTGTATAATAATGAACCCGGAAATGTGAGTTGCGCTGTGTGCGTTGAAGCCGTGTATAGAGAACGGATGGATGAATATTCGTTTTTGTCGGACAAATGTGTTTTTCTCACCCACTGTGGTAATCACATCTGAAAGTGGTTTATACCGGCGGATTCATGAGAATCTAAGCTTTCCATCGGCGTATAGTGTTTGTATAATTGCGTTTGCAGCCGTCGGACATTCTTTAAATTCCTATGCAAATTAGTAAGTGTACCGCCGGCGGTACACTGAAGTTTTGCTTACCTTTCAACAGTTTGCAGTGGTTAGCAGCTTCTTGACTCGCGAGACTCACGTACGGGTCCGTATCTGTCTGGCAAATGGAAAGTGCCGTATCCGTAGCCCACAGGCTACGGGTACGGGTCCGTATCTGTAGACACTACCTATTGGTTATTGTCAAAAAAGCCAGTATAAGACATCCCTAGATTTTACTTTATCATTATTATTTAAGCCAGACAAAAAAAGACTAAAAACAACAAAAAAAGACAAAATATTACAAAAACGAGACACTAAACAGCAAAAAAATGAAACACACAACACGAAACAAAACAAAAAAGAGAAAAAAATTGGACAAAAAGTTAGAAAGCAACAAAAAAATGGACAAACATGACAAAAAATTCCAAAAGACAACATAAGAGAGACAAAAATAAAACACAAAATGACAAAAACGAGAAACACAACGACAAAAACGTGAGACAAATGACAAAAGTCAGACAAAAAAACAACAAAAACAAGACAAAATTTTATAAAATGAGACACAAAACAAGAAAAGAACAGTGAAACAAACAAATTCTTTTTAAATTGGTTCCATGCAGATACTGAAAGGAGATGAGGATTTATAAGTTGTTTCTGATCATCCAACTCAGATATATTCATTCATACATGATTTTTGGTGTTTTGTTTTCCAAAGGTGACAGTGGATCTGTTGTTGCAGCTGCGCTTGCTATCACTTTTCAACATGTTGATATTGTCCAGTATCTACGCGGTTTTCAGACTTTGCTATCATCATATCAGTTTCTGTGCCATCGGCTTATGAATGATAGAATCCTAAACACCTACTAAGTAAACTTTGTGGCAAAATGATTGTGTCAACATTGTTCCCAAGTCAAGCACAAACTTTGAGGTTCAACTGTATTTTAGTTAAAGGTCATTTAAAAAGCAGGTCAGCTGTTTCTGATCAGAATATACACAACTATCTGGAAATCAAGACCCAGTTACAAGTCTTTGAAGACCAGTGAACTTGGAATATAGACGGTGAGAACACAGGTCAAGCAGAATTGTTTTTATTTCTGTAAACCAATCAGGGTTGTTTAGGGCGCAGCTAAGCCCAGGATGCAGTGATGGTGCCCCAGAAAACCAGTAATAGCCAACAGGGAACTGTTTTGGTGGAACATCTCCATGCAAGAAGGTGAGAACTGTCACTGAAATAGATCTAGATCTTCTTAAAAGTTCTTTTTAAACCAACTACATGCAGATATCTAAAGGAGACGAGAATCTCTAAGTTGTTTCTGATCATCCAACTCAAACATATTCATTCACTGGAGACTCTTGGTGTTTTGTTTTCCAAAGGTGACAGTGGATCTGTTGTTGCAGCTGCGCTTGCTATCACTTTTCTACATGCTGTTGTCCACTTTTCTGACTTTGCTATCATCATATCAGTTTCTGTGACATCTGCTTATGAATGACAGAATCCAAAACACCTACTAAGTAAACTTTGTGGTACGATTATTGTGTCAACATTGTTCCAAAGTCAAAAACAAACTTTGAGGTTCAACTGTATTTTAGTTAAAGGTCATTTAAAAAGCAGGTCAGCTGTTTCTGAGCAGAATATAGACGATTATCTGGAAATCAAGACCCGTATCCAGCTCTCTGCAGACCAGTGAAGATTCCTGCTTGAGTTCTTACAGTCTTACATGCGACCCTTAATCTGCACTGATCTCGACACACATGTGCACTCCTAATAAATACCTCTGGGGGCTCTGATTAGACCAATCTGTTCCATGTAGCGTCTGCCGCTCGCATATTCATACATGGCTCTATTAATACCATTGCGTGCCGGCAGCTCTCACGCCATGACATCACGGGGTTTAGCATCTCTGCAGCGTTACAGAGTGACTCGTGTTGTCAGACTGACAGCCGGTGACATTAAGCAGCATTCCTTACATGCTGCCCTGTTGGGGAAAGCAGTTAGAAGATCACAACATATTTGAGTGAAGTTTGATGAGCGTGCAGAGCTGAGGGTTGGGAGGCTTAGGGAGGATTTCGCTGATCACGTTAGAGCCAATAAACGCTGCGTTGCTCAGTTCTGCTCGGAGTGTGGCACATTAAAAGAAAAGAAAACATCTCTGTAGCATTGAAAACATCCACAAATTTCATCTGTTTCAACATGTCAGATGTTAACATACACAGACTGGAACTATGTGTTCAGTTCTGTGTGTTCCTCTGACATAATGCGATCCCCGTTTTACAGCTGTTCGACTCTGATTTCTGAAACTGAAGGAATGTAAAGGTAATGATACTTCTGACTGCAGTGGCTGTGTGCCAGAGATGTCACCGTCAGGGCACGTAAAAACGGTTTTATTTTTTGCCCTTCAACTTAAAAATCTTGGAAATATCTATTAAAAGACTAAAAAATTCCCTTTTCAAATGATATTTACTGCCCTAAAGTGGTATGTGGGTCAGTCTGAGCTACTTTAGACAGAATTAGGGAAATATGTTGCTTTTTACTCTCAGAAAAAAGCCTGGGAAGCCATTATAAAAGTTCAATATCTCGGAAACGTATCTCCCACAGGCATGAAATTCAGTGTGGGCACAGATGTAGTGGTCTTCAGTAGATTCAAATGATTGGTTCCAGAAGTGACCAAAATTTCAGTTACTGGCCTTTGAAAGTGGAAAAAACTGCAAAATTGTTAAACAAGGCGTGTCCCCAGAAAATTTCTAAGTGTTTATGTATTGTTCTGTAGTGTTTATTCATAAAATACAGTCTTCAGTCAACATTTCACCAACTCTTGAGGCTCTAGCATCAGTAGAATCTTAAGTATGACCAGACAAGGTTCCAGTTTTTACATAATAAGACTAAATGTGCATGTGGTCACTGACAGGAAACAGAACCGGGTGTTCACAGAGGTCCAGATGTTGGTATTCATAGAGGTCTAGATGTTCATAGAGGTCTAGATGTTGGTGTTCATAGAGGTCTAGATGTTGGTGTTCACAGAGGTCCAGATGTTGGTATTCATAGAGGTCTAGATGTTCATAGAGGTCTAGATGTTGGTGTTCATAGAGGTCTAGATGTTCATAGAGGTCTAGATGTTGGTGTCCATAGAGGTCTAGATGTTGGTGTTCATAGAGGTCTAGATGTTCATAGAGGTCTAGATGTTGGTGTTCATAGAGGTCTAGAAGTTGGTGTTCATAGAGGTCTAGATGTTCATAGAGGTCTAGATGTTCATAGAGCTCCAGATGTTGGTGTTCATAGAGGTCTAGATGTTCATAGAGGTCTAGATGTTGGTGTTCATAGAGGTCTAGAAGTTGGTGTTCATAGAGGTCCAGATGTTGGTGTTCATAAAGGTATAGAAGTTCATAGAGGTATAGGTGTTGGTGTTCATAGAGGTCTAGATGTTGGTCTTCATAGAGGTCTAGATGTTGGTGTTCATAGAGGTCTAGATGTTGGTGTTCATAGAGGTCTAGATTAGGTCATTTTGGACAAATTTTGGATGATTTGAAGTGAATTTTGACTCATTTTGGACAGATGTCATGTCCACATACCTTGTGTTGTCAAACTTTAACCCATCAGATTCTACTGATGTTAGAACCTCAAAAGTTGGTGAAATGTCAACCAAAGACTGTATTTTAGTAGAAATATGGATCCATCCATATTTATACACTTACAGGAATCTTATGGAGGCTTTTTTAAAGTTGGAATTGTATCATAAACTGTACATAAAAGATAGCTGTAGCCTCCTGGTATGAAAAGTGAAACTAGTGTGAAAGTTCCTTAAACTTTCATTACAACAGCCAGCAGGGGTGCGACTCCTCTTGCTGCCAAAACAAGTCCGATATTAAAGAAGTCTAAGAGAAACTGGGTCTAAGTCTAACTTGATTCATTACCTTAGTAATTTTTCTAATAAGTGAATGGTCTCAGTAACTAGTTATAAGACATGTTGAGGACAGCATGATGCTCATTAAACTATAATCCCATTTAAAGGAAAATAGACAATTAAGCAAGCTAGAATGGCTACCATAACACCATGCATAGTGTTCTTGAGTTCTCAGTCAGATTCAGCCTTCATTCATGTCAGGTTTCAAAAAACTGGAATAGTGACGGACAGCTTCCGAAAGTTAAAGCTTTAAAACAGTAGTAACCTAATAGTGTGACATTACCATGACTATATACATCTTTTCGTCTGTTTGCTATTCTGTCTTTAAACACATCTTAAGTGTTGCATTTCACAGTAAATTCATGTTAATTGTAAAGAAGATACCATTACACAGTGCATGTATCTTTTAAACCGATGACGTAGTTACTGTAGGTATGAAACTGCTCTATAAAAAGATAATGTCAAAGATATTTCAGCACCATCTAAGATAAGAGATCCCTTCCAATGATTGTCTACCTCCATAACTTTCCTTGAAACGAGTGCTGGATCTGATACCGACGCTTCATGACGATGTGCATTGAAAAACAATAAACTTTACTCAAGTATTTGGTATAAAACAGAGACTAAAAACATGACAATGAGCAAATCCAGGTTGTCTTTACATTCCTGCTGCTGCATCAGAACGCTGTTTGTGTTTGTTATGGACTGGTTGTGTAGGGGTACGACTGATAACTACCTGTCTCAAGAATGTCAGAGGAGACAAACGCATCCGGTATGTCATCTGATACACCTCACCCAAACAGTGTGAAAACTCCACGGCGTGAAAAGATATGAGGTGAATCATGAGGAAAAGTGTACAGTCACGAATACCCTCATGGTTGTCTAAACACTCCAACTACGGCCAACGAAAACCGTCAACAGCACCGTGGCACTACTGACCGTTAACTGGGTGAATCAAGGAAATGTAGTTGAACAAAAAAAGTCACATGGACATTAAAGAGTGAGGTTTTAGCTCATTAGAAGCAGATCCATCTACGTTTACTGGCAGCAGGCTGAGGTATGCGGGTCGACCTCTGACTGAGTCGTATCGCCTTCCTGACGCATGATGTCATGGGCCGCCACCTCCACGTCCATACCATAACGCTGCTCAGCCTTATCCCATCAGGGCATGAGGGTTTGAAACAACCCTCCTCTGCTTTCACAGGTGGAAAAATGCCAAAAACATCATCTAAATAAGAAAAGCCCCCAGAGAGCACAACACTCCACCAAGGCTGCTCAGTCGTTGTATGATTTCTGATGGATAAAATCTTTCATAAAAATGACCTCACGATGAGCATCTGCATGTGTACGTTATGTATGGATACCGAATCACTTATCCTATCAGAAACCTATCCAAAACACCCCCACAATTTAATTAGTTGTTCCTTGGATCATTTCTGATGGATAAGTCCTGATAAGTCATGTGATTCTGCCTGCTGATGATTGCCATCCCACTACAAATCCACCGCTGTAGACCACGAAATTTTTAAAGATTTCAGAGATTAATGTAAAATACAGTTCAAAGATCAAAATGTCAAAGATAACAAATATCGTTAAAAAAAGTTTTATTATACATGAAACTAATAAAAAAGTATAGTCAAAATGATAAAAATCTACATTTTCAGCGCAGTACTCCACCAATCTTTAACACATCTGTGGATCCAGACTATAAGCTGCATCACTGCCAGAATCTGATCACTTGGTCCTTGAGTCATTTCTGAGATTCATTCAAAATTTAATCCAAATCCGCTAGTCCTAAGTAATGTTGCTGACAGACAGACAGACAGACAGACAGACAGACAGACAGACAGACAGAACAATACCAATCATCACATAACTCCACTGCGTTCCTTGGTGGGGTAAAAATATGAATTTTAGAGGAAAGAAAACTGAAGGTTGTGTAGAGAAACAACATTTTTCAGGGAAAGTCAGAAATGACACAAGGACCACAGGAATGCCTTCAAGAACCAAGACATTCTTGAAGACATGTCCACTTGAGTTTTCTTGGATGTTCTTGAAGATGTTCCACTTCCCATTCAAGATGAGAGGTGGAAGGTGGAAGGTACAAAAGGAGGTGGGATTCTCTTGAAGGTTCTTGAAGACATTCTATGTCTTCAAGAACCTTTAAGAGAAATCCTGAGCTCACCCTAACAATACTTGATGTCTCTGGTAGGTTCTTGAAGACCTTCCAGGAATCTTCTTGAAGACATTCTTGTGGTCCTTGTGTCATTTTTGACCTTCCCTGAAAATATATTCAAATCCATTATTTCATTTTTGAGTTATGTTACTAGCAGACACACAGAGACGGAAACAAATCAACGCTGATCGTCACATAACACAAATTCTTCAATTAAAATGAGGACATAGCTGATTAAAAATGAGCCAGTCCTCTGACCTGCTAAACGTCTCACTAAAATGGGTCGTTGCCAGTCTGGTTTCCTGCAGCTTGTGAACTCTTGGAAAGACACAGCGGTGCAGGAAGCAGAATTGAATGCATCCCTCCAGGGTTAGCGTATCCCCAGGAGAGCCGGCTCGCTTTCCCTCATTCTCTATTTGACAAACGAGGATGAAAAGTTTGGCCTGGAGCACCGAGCTGGAAGCTGACAAATGGACTTTCTGCTGGCAGCAACAACATGGTTATGAAACAAACCTGATGCACATAAAATCAAACACAGTGAAGACTGAGCAGCTTTTACAGGCTTGTAAAAGTGTCTGGGTGTCAGCATTATCGAAGGCAGCATTCAGCTCAATTTATCAGACAGTTTTTCCTCCTCTGAGATAAGAAAGTTCTGCTTAGAAGATGTCTACATTCTGCCAGACTCTGTGCAGATGGAATCTTACACATTTGCAGTACAGTTTTTCAGATATACATCATGTTAAATACAACACTCACAGATGCAGCACATGCATATTTATGTGTTTCAGACAACCGAAAATTTTAAACCGAACTCAGTTCCGAAACACTGACCAGAAGCACACGCAACTTTTATGCTTCCTTGCATCAATATACACTAGAAATGTCCTTATTTTTGAAAGAAAAGCATTTTTTTCAACAAAGATACCATGAAATGAATGATAAATCCAGTGTAGACATAGTTAATGTGCTAAATGACTATTGTAGCTGGAAACAGCTGATTTTTAATGGAATATCTCCATAGGGGTACAGAGGAACATTTCCAGCAACCATCACTCCTGTGTTCTAATGCTACATTGTGTTAGCTAATGGTGCTGAAAGGCTCATTGATGGTTAGAAAACCCTTGTTCAGTTATGTTAGCACATGGATGAAAGTGGGAGTTTTATGGAGAACATGGAATTGTCTGGATGAACCCAAACTGTTAAACAGTAGTGTATGTCAACTTTAACTCATTTAGAGCAACTTTAATATAGAGCAACTTTAACTAATTTTTTAGGAACTTTAACTCATTTGGAGCAACTTTCATTAATACAGAGCAACTTTCACTTATTTTTGAGCAACTTTAACTCATTTGGAGCAACTTTAATTAATATAGAGCAACTTTAATTTATTTGTGAGCAACTTTAACTCATTTGGAACAACTTTAAGTAATAAAGAGCACATGAATAAAAGTGTGACTTTTCATGGAAAACATTACATTGTCTAAGTGGCCCCAAACTTTTGAACAGTTGTGTAAATTACCTTGTCTCCAAAATATAACGTTATCCACTCTGATTACAATGTCTTGATCTTTTTTATGGTTATGTTTACTTCCTGTTTCCAGTTTGTTGATGATTCGGAAACATCACATGGAGTTGTAGAGATCTTGTGCACTCGTACATTTCTCCAATACATTTTGTCCTTTCACCCACAAACAAACAGCATTTCTGACATTTTAAATTAAAAGATAATACATTTAACATGAACCAGCAACAACTAGTGAGCAACCAATCGCGACAGAGTGATCTACATGTTGGAAAAAAGCAAGGAAAAGTCCAAGATAAAGTATCTGACGCTTCAGGTAAAGAACTAATTTCAGAGGACGGATTACAGTCCAAAACAGAATCCAACTGCAGGTGAGGCCTTCGTGTTTGTATAATTAGTGTCACCGCCACAGGGGGAGAAAACAGTTCTGCACTGCAGGTTTCATGTTTCACTCTGTCTGAATATCAAAACGTTTCTGGGTGTTTTCTGCTCGCTGTAGGATCATCTGGCAAACAGCAGAATTAATACAAGCTACTCTGCAATCAGAGGACATCTTTTTAGGTTTGTATATACACGACATTGAACACGCTTCTTTTACTCTCTGAACCCTGAGTAGTCTCTAGATGTTTTCTGCACATTTTCCTCACTGTGGGTTCATTTTTCAGCTTTAAGTCCTGCAGCTCTGTAGACACAGAACAACATGCAGATGGTGAGAGAATCAGAAATCTCTTCTCTTCTAATGCCAGGAATCATTACAAAGGGAAACAAACAGGAGTTGAATGTCTGTGATGATTCATTTTACAAAAATTTAAGGAACTAGGAGCTTCACGTGCAGCATTTTGTGCTTAAGGACGTCAAAGACACTGAAAAGAATGTTGCCTCTACATACTACACATATTTTACTACTTACAGCTTTAATTAGTTTCCATAGCTGTCAGCTAGCAAGGTAAAGCCTGCCGTTCAACCAAAAAACAATGATTTTTCATAAGTTGACTGTTTGTTACAGCTGATTCAGACGTGGCTTCTCAGTTGCACCATGGAGAAAAGAATTTTTTGATTTTTACAGAATAGTTACAGGTAAGTGTTTCTTTTTTAAAAAGATATTTTTAAATCAGACATGTAGAATAAATGGCACAATTTAAAGCTTAAATTTGTTAACAACATGCCAAAGATTTTTACTTAGAGATGAATATAAAATGAGTCTCCTATTTTTAAAGGTTCTGCGTCTGATAAATTCTGGACTTTTGACATTTTTTTAAAGACAACCTGCCTTGTAAACCTGACTTTATGGTTCAGAGCAGAATATGTGTTCTCCTGTCAGACTGTTTGGAATGAGATGATTATAACAACAGCAGAGCTTGTAAAACTCATTCCAAAGAAGAAACTGGTTGTTAGGGGGTTAAACGCCAACTCGAAGCCTGTTAATGCTCACACAACAAACCTGCAATTATCCTGCAAACATGCATCTGAAGAGGCGCAGTAATTAAAGATTGGAGGACGACGTTAAACGTAAAGCTGCTGCCAGAACTTTTCACTCTTCGCTTCTTAATTGTCGTCCATTAGCGCACCTATCAGGCTGGAGTGTTTTCCTGTCACCATGGCAACCGATCGGGCCACATGGGCAGGAAGTGCTGCGAGGACAACAGGAAGCGCCCTGGCTCCGCCGCCGAGGGTCGAAGAATTCAAGGAAGTTATTGTACTCGGTGGAATGGGCTGAGGAATGCAAGATGTCTGTCGTGCCTTTCTCTTTTTTTTCTCGTATCACATGTTGGAGGCGACAGGCTTTGAAGATAACGTGACCCCGCCTGATTCATGCGTGGCACGGCGCTGGCACACGGATGTTTGTGGTCACCCACCTCCACATTCTCCTGTCGCAAGGAACAAAACCTCCCTCAGCAGTTATTCAGCCGGCGTTCGGTCGCGTCAGTAAGGTGGATGGAAACCAGTCGTCTGAAAGACACAGAAAGAAACCTTTCAGCAAAAACACCCATAAATCCAGCCAGAGATCAACGTGTGATGGATGCAGAGCTCCAGATAAAATAAACAGCAGGAACTTTGGCTGCTTGAAGCGCAGTGTTCCCCTCAGGTTTGTCTTTCAGGAGCTAAACATTCCTGAACACTGTAAAACAATGACCTTCATCAGCTCACTGCAGCGATCCGCCTCAAGTCTTGAACCGAAGCCAAAGCTTAAATATTCCAACCAAAACACTTTCTGTTCATGTCTGCATCAAAGGAGGAAGTTTAAATACGCACGATTTTACACGTCTTATCCTGGAATCCATCGTAAAACATAAAAACATTTGGGATGTTATGACGAGAATGTTGATCATTGATTGTTTAAGTCACGTTGTCTCACTGCAGCTTCTAAAATATTAATATACTTAAGCCCACAATTATTCATACACCTGTCAAATACAAGGAACGCATCAGTATTTCACCTCAGATTTGACATAAATAGGACAAACGGGCATGTCTGGAACCATGACCCTTTATGTTATGAGACTGTTAAAGGTGTTAAACTAAACCTAAAGTATTCATTCCTCAGTGATACCAGACGGACACGGGACGTTCAAACAGACCATTCTCTCCCTAAGGGTCTGAAGTGTTTAATATTGTTTTCAATGTTTTAGAGTTTTCGCTTTTTAACCAGTTTTCTGACTAGAGAAGTCGACCTGTTTGTCACATTTCAATCATTTTCAACCCAAGACTTGCCCTGGCAGAGACCAAAAAGCTCAGTGAGGACCTGACTTTGGAAAGGTCCAAAAAACTGCCAAACACTTTGAGGTGCCAGTGGCAACGGTGCAAAGTATCATCAAGGAAAATTTCACACAGTCAAAAACCTCAAAGTGAAGTCAGTAGAGTCACCTCGACAGGCCAGGAAGATGAAGCCAGATGTTGAAACCAATCCAAGGACTAAACCAAGGCTGTCCTGAAGGAACTGAGTGGAGTGGTGGGACACCAAGATAGACACTCCAAATACTACGGACCAAGAAAGACCTCCTGCTTCAACCAAAGATGGAAAAACTCGTCTGACCTTTGGAAAGACGGACGTAGAGGAAGAACAAAGCTTCTGGTCATCTGTTCTGTGGTCAGATGGAACAAAAATGGAGCTTTTTGAGGCTCAGAGACGTGGTTTTCATCTGATGAAAGAAAGGTGAAGATTACAAGCCAAAGAATACAGTTCTTACTGTTAAGCATGGAGGTGGAAGCATCATGCTGTGCAGCTGCTGTTCTGCAAATGGGCAACTTTTGTGTCTATTTGTGGCAATTTTTTTTATAGTCATTTCTGCCCTTTTTATGGTTATGTTTTGGCTTTTAACTTTAACTAATATACAGCAATTTTAATTTATTTAGAGCAACTTTCACTAATATAGAGCAACTCTAATTCATTTAAAGCAACTTTAATTGATGTAGAGCAACTTTAACTAATATAGAGCAGCTTTAACTCATTTAGAGCAACTTTAATTTAGAGCAACTTCAACTCATTAAAGCAACTTTAAATAACATCAAGCAACTTTAGCTCATATAGAGCAACTTTAATTATTGAGGAACTTTAACTAATGTAGAATAACTTCAAAATAGAGCAACTTTAACTAATATGAAGCAACTTTAACTCATTAAGAGCAACTTTAAATAACAGAGCAATTTTAGCTAATGTAGAGCAACTTTAACTATTATAGAGCAACTTTAATTCAGTTACACGACCGTCCAAAAGTTTGAGGTCACTTAGAATTGTCTTTAATTGACTGATTTGTTGGGAGCAAAAGCACCAACAACCTGCTGCAGATTAAATGTTGCATTTCAGTGATAAAATGTTTATTAAAACTTTTTGCTCCTATTCAAACACTCTAGTCTTTAATCATCTGCTCTGTAGCTCTTAATGGCATCAGGTCACACTTTACCTGCAGACAGATTTTTGGCATTCTTGTTTCTGATCTGGTTTCAGCCTCGTCGCCTCTAATTGCCGGCTCTGCCCGGCGTTGTGGACGTTTCCACGATGACAGGCCTTCGCCCCGACGCGTGGATGGATGTCGTCCTGCAGGTCAGAGGCCAGCCGGGTTAACACCACCGGCTGCTCTGCAACAACAAACAACCAGTCCCAGAGGCTTCACTTTCTGCTGCTGACATCCCATCTCACCCCAAACACAGCCTGACGTCCACACTGCAAAACCCAAAACCTTACCAAGTCTGTTTGTCTTATTTTTGGTCAGAATGTTTCATCTCGTTTGATTTAAGATAAACTCACTTAACAAGCGACATTTCAGCAGATGGAGGGACTTGTTTTCAGGCTATGCATCTTAAATATCTTGTTAAGTCAAACAATCTGAATATTATCTTGTTTTAACCCTCGTGTCGTCCTGCAGGTCAAATTGACCCGTTTTAAAGTTTCAAAATGTGGAAAAAAAAATACATATTTTCACAGTGAAAACTTCCACATTTTCAACATTTTTGGGAAATTTTTGAACATTTTTTGATGGAAAAAAGAAATGTTAAAAAAATGTTTCTTTAAGAACATTCTGGAAAAAAATCAACCAAAATCCAGCGAAATTCTGTGGATTTTGGTTGATTTTTCCCTGAATGTTCTTAAAGAAAATATTAGAGCTTTTACTAATATATATGGAATCACTTTAAATATATTTAGGATTTTTCTCTTTTGGAAGATTTTTATTCATTTTTTTAAAAAAAATATTAACAATTTTTATATGTATTTTTTTAATTTTCATTTCTTGCCAAATTGGGAGATTTTTTTAAAAAACTTTCAAGGGAAAATTTTTACGGAATTTTCTTCCTGAAGATTTTGCAATTTTTTTTTTTATAAATTTGGGGAAATTTTTGCTGGATTTTTGGATTTTTTTCAGACAAGGAAACAATATTTTTGGTGCCGTAAATGAGGACAACAGGAGGGTTAAGACACCTAAGCTTGACAATCCTGGTAAAATAGAGCTGAAAAGAAGTTTTCCAGCTAATTTTAAGATCTCAGTATTCTAAATATCATATCTTATTTCAAGAAATCTTACCAAGACATTTTTCACTTGTTCTATTGGCAGATTTTTTTCACTTATTTCAGGGTAAAAGTTCCTTGAAATAAGTTTTTTTTTCTTGTTTTGAAAGGGGCATTTTTTCCAGTGTAACGCCTCATCTGGGACTCTTCCTGCATTTCACCTGCATCTATCCGGTCCATAAACAACCAGCGATGGGGTGAAACGCGTCGGGCCGATGGGGGATGAGGGCTGATGGGATCCAGTGTTTGCCCGGCGATGAAAGCTGCGTTCTGCCTGTGGATCAGAGCGTCTGTTTGCTCGCCTGGAGGTGCAGCGAGCCGATGATGGGATGTTCAACGCAGAGGTTAACGGGTTTGACCTCCACGGCCGAGATGGTCAAAGACAGACTCTAAACATGCAGGACGCCAGGAAGGAGGAAGTGGAGAAACCTTAGCCGTAACATTATCAAACAGTTTAGTGTTAAAACGTGGAGCAGATCCAGTTTAACATCAGACAGGGTTCAGCTAAGCTACTTAATCCATACGCTAATCCTGGGACGCTTTAGGAAAAACCAACTGGACTTTTAGGTGTTTGAAGGGATGAAACACCTCCAAAAACCTGAATGTTAACCTTATTTTGTGCCCAAAGATGTCAACAGTACTGAAAAGAAAGTTGCCTCTTCATACTGCACATATTTTACTACTTACAGCTTTAATTAGTTTCCATAATTGTCAGTGAACGAGGTAAAGCCTGCAGTTCAGCCAAAAAATTGTGATTTTTGGTCACAGCTGAGTCAGACATGGATTCTCAGTTGCACCAAGAGAACAGAATTTTTAGTTTTTTACAGAATCTGGTTTGAGGTAAGGGTTTCTTTTTTTTTTTTAAAGATGTTTTTAAATCCGACATGTAGAAAAAATGGCACAATTTTAAGCTTAGATTCGTTAAGTTTACAGATCAAAAAGCATGCTAAAGATTTTTACTTCAACAAACAGAGGAAAATATCCAGTGATTCTATTTTTAAAGCTTCTGCATCTGATAGATTCTGTAATTTTAACATTTTTTTTAAAAGACAACCTGCCTGTTAAATCAGAAACAGTTTTAGTGAACTTCCTAGAAATACCACGACTTGGACGACTGACAATCTTTACACTTATTCCTTCAACATTTATAAAATTTCAGTCAAATACAAAATAAATGCCCAGAACAGTTTCCTGTTATCAGTTTTATTCATACAACACCTCAAAAACCACAAATATTCAGTTTACAACCATTCAAAATAGAAAAAGGCTTTTTTTGGTATTTTTCTGCGAAAGTTCTTGCTGTCTGAGAGTTCTGACTTTAGCAAAATAAAACTCTCATGTCTGTGTCATAAACACACTCAACAAAAATATAAACGCAACACTTTTGTTTTTGCTCCCATTTTTTATGAGATGAACTCAAAGATCTAAAACTTTTTCCACATTCACATTATCACCATTTCTCTCCAATATTGTTCACAAATCTGTCTAAATGTGTGACAGTGAGCACTTCTCCTTTGCTGAGATAATCCATCCCACCTCACAGGTGTGCCATATCAAGATGCTGATTAGACACCATGATTAGTGCACAGGTGTGCCTTAGACTGCCCACAGTAATTGTTTTGAGCATTATCTTGATTGCGTCATTTGTCAATTTTTTTGTCATTTGGTAGCTATTTTGTCTAGTTTTTGGTCTCTTTTTTGTTTTGTTTTGTGTCATTTGCCTCATTTTTTTTGCTTTTGTGTCTCATTTTGTTGTTTCTTGTCTTTTTTTGTCTTCTTTTGTGGTTGTGATCCTCCAGTAAATCCTCTGTGGTTCAGTTCCAGGTGACTAAGGCCCCATCCACACGAAGACAGAACGCTTAACAGTTTCAAAAACGATCGCCATAAAGACGAGCATCACTCGATACGCATGGAAACGCTGTAAAACACATGCCAGACCTCTGGGGGCGCTGTAACGATATGACGGAAACACGCAAACAGAAGAAAAAACAGTGGGCATGCGCACTTGTGGCAAAAGTTGTAAACAGAGACCAAGCTAATGTGTCCTCGATAATTGTTTGTTCAACTCGGTGGTGATTGAGAAGAAGGAGATTTTGCTGCAACAGGGATAGTAGGGTCACCAGCTTCATCAGCACATTTGCTACACTGTACGCCGCCATTGTTGTTGTCGTTGCCGCGTGTGGCGCATGCGTGTCAATGAAGATACGAAACTATGACGCAAGCGTATCTGAAAAGTAGCGGATAGCCAGTAAACATGGAGCTGCGTATACGGCGTTTCAAAATCCTTCCACTCTGAAACCTGGTTTCAAAAATGATCGTTTACAGACCCCCAAAACGCCGTCTTCATGTGGATGATAGGCAGATTCTGTAAGAAACTTATGCGTTTAGACCTCGTTTTGTCTTCGTGTGGACGGGGCCTGAATGTTGTGTTCCTTTGTAGACACTGATCTGGAAGTTGTAATGTGGAAATGATAAACTGAGGCTGAATGTTGATGAAACTGAATTTATTTTTCTTCATAAATTTCAGGTTGTTCATGATGTTCAGTAAAAAGATAATTCCTTAAATGTGAACATTTCTGCAGTAAAACAAAGGAACCATGAGGAGTTGTGGTTATTTAGGGTTCTTCTGCTGTAGGTTTACTGGAGATCACCTCATCACTGATCAGCTCCACCTGAACTTTCTCCATTCTCTCGTCCTTAAATGTAACCTTCAGATGAAACCAAAGAAGCGCCGCTCGCTGGTTGAAGACGTAAATACAAACAACACAAACTGGTTCCCAGATGATCTATCAGCTGATCGCTTAGCTCCAGGCTGCCGGCTAATTAAAGCTGATTTATGGAGGACGGCTCAGAGTTCAGATCTACAAACCTGTCGAGATGCGATGATTAATTACAGCCATCAATTAACAAGCTGCTCGTTTTTTCATTAATTAAGTGATTATTTAGTGGAGAAAATGATGGAAAAGACAAAAAATAATTCTGAAGAGACACATAGAGGCTGCTTTAGTCACCATTCAATATTAAATACACCCCCTGTCAAAAGTTTTAGGACACTTTCTCATTCAAATAAAGTAGAACCTGTCCTACAACAAAACACTGTTTTTTTTGGCGCGAGCTCTCGCACGATTTCGGAACGAGATTTGCTTTCTAGTGTCCTGAGCTTTGGATACAGACCTCAACAAAGAGCGATCACCAGGTAATGTGGAGGTTTTCATTCACTTCTCATCTCTAGTATGTTGTGGGACACTCGTTGAGACTATCTGAGCCGGTCAGTGTGGGGAAAAAAAAGCACGTTAGGGCGGACTTTGACGCGGGGGGGCCAGTTGCCCCATACTTTTCGCTAGCTGAGCTGCTAAGCTGCCTGCCTGGCTAAATACTGGAGCTATGTCGAAATTCATTTCTCCATCACTCACATGTATGAAATGACATGAAAACAGACCCCAGGTTGAAAAAAACTGAAGTTCCGCTTTAAACATTCAAATGGAATGAAATAAAAACATGTCTTTTTAGGAATAGCTGGAAAAGAAAAGACAAAACCTTTCCAGTACAAAGACATTGCTAGAAAACAACCCACTGATGCAGGGTTAAAAAAACAACAAATTTTCACATTAAAGAGCTTCAAACGACGGAATTTTGGGGCTTAAAAATAATCTAAATGAACATTTTTGTTATTATTTCACTGGTCAGAGCTACATCCCTGTAGTTTTATTAAACATGTTAAAGCCACAGAGACCGTCGGTTTCAGCAGCAGGGATGATAAACTACTGGATGTGGATCAGCGGCTTCTGAGGGTCCCCAGACCATAGTTTGGTTCCAGATCATGGACATACCAGTCATACCAGTACACCGCTTTACATGACTGAGCTGATCCGAGCAGTAACGTATGCCGAGCAGCTGATGGAGGCGATTGTTCTCTTCATTCACTGCTGCCGCCATCAGAGCGCCTTAAAAAGCGTCCAGATGTGGGTCAGGTCCAGAATAAACTCCAGACTAAACGAGCACCCCGTCATTTAACTGCAATCACACAGTAAAGGCCGGCAGGGAAACACAGCGTTACCATGAGCAGGTGCTGCCCTCTGCTGGCAGGGAGGAAGAACAACATCCCAGAGGAAAAAACCTGCAAAACGTTTCAGATTTGTTCTGATTCTGAACTAATTCCATCTGTTTAATTGGTCTAATATGAAGCCTGTTTTACATTTTAATACTTATTGAATCTATAGCTGTTTTGTTTCCAATCAGATCAAACTGTCGGCAGCTCAAATCTTCTTTATGTGTAAAAATTAAAAGCTTAATGTATTTGTTTACAGTTGAGATGCGACAAATAATCATTTTTATTGTCATTTTTTAAAAATATTTTAAAAACGATTGGTAAAAACAATGAAAAAATTAAAATTGAAGACACTGGAAGAGCAGGAACACGAGATTATTTTTGGCATTTTTGCTTGAAAAATTACTGGAATTATTGATCATCTGTGAAAACAGGAGCAGATTATTTACAGCGAGACTGTTTTACTTCTAATTTATTGACCTAAAATCCCAAATTTTATAAAAGATTACTGGAATTAGCCAGTAAAATATTGGCTAAGAGCTGGTTTTAAAATGTAAAACTCAGGTTATTGAACCCCTTAAATTACTTGAATGTTTGGCCACAACCATTATTTATTTTAATTATTTTTTTGTCTATTTTACAGTAAAAACAGAGGAAAATATTCATTTATTAAAGCACCAAACTGTCACATTCAGGGAGTCAATATCATTGAATGTGACATTTCTGTTGATTAGTTTTTCTGTTGACTGATCAATGAATCAATTAATTAATTAGCCTCAGTGTCTTCAAATGAAGCTTCAGTTGGGTCTGAAAACAGAACATTCATGCTGTAATTTTTAATATTTACATGACTCTGGGGCTGCAACTAACACTTATTCTCTTTGGTGATTAATATAATAATTGTTTTCTGCATCAATGGAAAGGCTGTTTCGTCTAAAAAAAGACAAATGTCTTGTTTTGTCTGCGACACAAAGACTTTCAGTTTAATCTCAGCATTTTTTATTCACCAGAGTATTCCTGTTTTTCAGACGTTCTCAGAGGTTTTATGACAGTTTATGAATATTTTATGGACATTTTATAAATGTTTTTCAGACCATGCTCTGAGTTTACTGCCACACAGAGGTAAAGAACTGCTCTCAGCGTCTCAGAGGAGAAAATCTGATGTCTCTGTTATTTATAACGTTAATATGAATGTTTTGGGCTGTTTGTCAGATTTGTGATGAGCATTTTGTGCCACCATAAAACCGTCTCCAGCTGAACGACAGCGAGACAGAAGTGACTGTTTTTGGATTCCATCAGCTGCTGAATGATGCCTGCATTTGTCTCCTCCAGGATCTATTATCGTAACTCTACCTGGTTCTGGCCCGTTGTCTCTGTCTCTTCTGCTCCTAAATGGTCCAAAAAATGGAAAACATCCCACCTGTACCAGCATCCCTGCACAGCCAAATCAGGAGCATCCTGTCTGAGTGATGCAGAAAAACTAGTTCATGCTTTTGTTACTTCCAGACTTCACTATTGTAATTCCTTATTATCGGGTTGTCCAAATAGCTCTCTGGAACATCTTCAGTTGATCCAAAATGCTGCTGCGAGAGTACTGACAGGAGTTAGCAAAAGAGATCATATTTCCCCTATACTTGCTTCTCTTCACTGGCTTCCTGTTAAATCCAGAATAGAATTTAAAATCCTTCTTCTGACATATAAAGCTCTTAATAACCAATCTCCATCATATCTTAAAGATCTGATAGTACCTTATTATCCTAGTAGAACTCTTCGCTCTCAAGCTGCAGGCTTACTTGTTGTTCCTAGAATTTCTAAAAGTAGAATGGGAGGCAGAGCCTTCAGTTATCAGCTCCTCTCCTGTGGAACCTGCTCCCAGTTTGGGTTCTGGAGGCAGACACCCTCTCTATTTTTAAGACCAGGCTTAAAACGTTCCTTTTTGACAGATCTTATAGTTGGGGCTGACTGGGTGACCCACAGGGGTTCGGCTGGAGTCTTCCTCTTGGACGTCCCTTCGTTCTGCCTCTAGTCATGCTGCTATAGGCCTATAGGCTGCTGGGGGACTTCTCTGGATGCACTGAGCCCTTCTCTATCTACCTTTACGTTTAATATATTCTGTTTGAATTTTACTGCCAGCTATATATGTAGTATGTTTATTACCAGAGCCGTACATCATCAGAGTAAACTATGAATCAGTTTACATGTTAGCTTCTACTTTGTATGAATCATCTGTGTGATCATACATGGATCAGATTGTGTGTTTTATGTTCCCTGTTCCCCTCCCCGTCTCTTCCTCTACCTCTCTACCTCTTCTGTCCTTCTGAACCCGCCCGGCCCGCAGACAGATGGCTCCCCCCACATAAAGAGCCGGGTTCAGCTCAAGGTTTTTTTCCCTGTTAAAATGGGGTTTTCTTGCCACTGTCGCCGTTGGGCTGCTCTGGGGGTCAGGCTTGTGGTGATATGATGATATGAGTCCAGTTTATGCTAACATCAGCCAGTGATGCTGATGTTATGAAGTCTTACAGCTGCTGGGATGAAGGACCTGCGATAGCTCCTTCTTCAGGGTGAGTGTCTCAAGCTGCAGAAATAAAATATAGTCTGATTTTTTTTTAAATGCAAAACGGCTGCAGCGCACGTGCACCACGATGTAAATAAACAATGCAGAAAGCAGCGGTGGAGTTTTATTTCTGCACCAAAAAGACTGCTTTAACGGTTATTTTACAGGAGCACATCTGAAAGGAGACAGAATATATGTGATATTAGGAAAAACACCTGCAGCATGTTTAAAGCTCGTTCTCATGGATCATAATTGGCACAAAATTAAAGATAATCAGCAAAAATGTGAGCAGGAAAAAACATTTAGTCACAAAAAGTAAAGCAGGATGAATTAAAGACCAATTTAGTTTAGAAAATGTCCCAAAAAAATCACCTTTTTACCAATTTTCCAGCACCTATAAAGCATTCGATTATTATATAATCATTATTATTAGTAGCAAGTAGTTTGGTGTTACAGACAGCTCAGAAAACCAGTAAATAATCACACTGAAGAGACTGAAACTACATAATTTTGAGCATTACAGTCTAAAGAATTATTTATTTTTATTGCTAATTAATGTCAAAGTCAATTAATCCGCCATCTCATAAGACTAGTGATTTATACTGTAATAAATTAAACTATATGCAGTAATATTGCGGCCAAACAATAAACTGTTTTTGTAGAAATGTTTCCAGTAGAGATAAATTCTAACATTTGGCCGCAAAAGGAGACCTGAAGGTTTACAGTTAGCATCAAAAATTTAAGATAACTTCACATAAATGTAGGTTTATAGTGAACAATTTGCATCTGAAGCACAAACCTGCTGATAATAATAAACTACTGCAGCTCCTCGCTCGTTAGAGGCAAATTCAGAAACAAGATAAAACAATCAGGATGTGTAAGCTAAGCCAGGCTAGACGGCAGCTAAGCTAGCAGCAGCTAGCTAACATTATTTTGACACTAAAGTAGAGCATTTTTTACCTGATATCATGACTAAATATCCGCCATAGTGAAATGTTCCCTTTAAGGTTTGGTCAATTTCCGCCCGAAATTTCTACTGAGATTTACAGAAAGTAAATTGAATGCTGTTCTTGAACTGTTTGGAGTACATGCATGGTTGGGGTCTCATTTGAAAGCTGACAACCTGAATTTTCACCCAGTGCAGTCAGAATTACTCTAGGTGCTACTGGCACAGAGTTATGTATGTTGGAACACACTGAATTAGGATGAATTTTTTTCTCGCCTACATTTTTTCCCTAATAAAACACCTGAAAATCAGTGTGGCAGCACTGCAACAGCTTGAAAACACAATATTGCAAAAGCCTGGGGTCTTACATAGTTCAGGTCAAAATTTCAGAGCAATACTACAAGAAATGAGTGTTTCACACATGTATTTGTACTGATATGCTCCGCCCCTGTCAATGTTGGATACACTCTTTATACACTGTGCACACTCTCTACAGAATGGTATAAATTCCTTTTCACTTCATTTTCCACTTCATTTTCATTCCAAAAACTCATAAAGAACTCAAAAAATCACTTCAGATAGGCTTCAGTGTCGATCACACACACAGATTGAGAGGAATACAGAGAAACAGCAGGTGGAGCCCGGAGCTCACGAATGAAATATCATATAAAGCCGCTGGCAGAGGCGGGATTTATAGGCAAGCCATTCAGCAAGCTCATTGGCTACCAGGCCTGTCAATCTAACGTTTCCTCCGGCGTGATTTGCTGAGAAACAAGTCAATCAAGTGATGTAATCGATATCTGTCAGACTCGGCCATGGTTGGGTAAATCGCCGAAGTAGGCGGAAACGAGTCACCTGATTGGTTGAAGTCCGGTTTGAAGCGGTCGAGAAGCGTTCAGTATCCATTTTGAATCGCGAACAAAGAAAATAGGACCGTGTATGATAAAGTTATAATAGAAAGATGCAGTGAATATGAAACGCACAGCGCCACCACGCGCCGCGTGCACGGAGCCGATCGTTTTCTGGATTTTTTACCTATTTCGAGACATGTTTTGGCCAAAGTATTATACTGGATTGTTTCCTCTGGATGGCTAAGCTTGGGTTCTGGCCGGTTTTTGTGGATTATCTTCTTTTATGACCAGAAACGAGCGTCCAAACTGCGTCGACAGGTGAGCTGTGCACGTTTACTTGACTTGTTGTTTGTTGGATAAATGTGTTTATATTACCCGCTGTGGTAATCACATCTGAAAGTGGTTTATACCGGCGGATTCATGAGAATCTCAGCTTTCTATGTGTGTATAGTGTTTGTATAATCGTGTTTGCAGTGTCCTTCTATTTAAAAAAAAGCGTATACCGATAAAAAAACGGCCCGCCCGCGGGCCGCCGTACTTTAACGGGTTTAATAGCTGCTCTTTAACTTGTTGTCTGCAGACTGGATGAATCAGAGCAGCTGCTTAGTTTTAAAACTCGATTCATCCACTAGAGAGCAGCATCAGTTCATGGCTGCACAGCTGGAGCCTGGAAGTCCTTCATTTATGGTATTAGTGCAGGGGTGTCCAACACGAGGCCCGTGGGCCAAAAGAGGTCCTCCAGAGGGTCCAACATGAGGCCCGTGGACCAAAAGCGGTCCTCCGGAGGGTCCGACATGAGGCCCGTGGACCAAAAGAGGTCCTCCGGAGGGTCCGACATGAGGCCCGTGGGCCAAAAGCGGTCCTCCGGAGGGTCCGACATGAGGCCCGTGGGCCAAAAGCGGTCCTCCGGAGGGTCCGACATGAGGCCCGTGGGCCAAAAGCGGTCCTCCGGAGGGTCCGACATGAGGCCCGTGGACCAAAAGCGGTCCTCCGGAGGGTCCGACATGAGGCCCGTGGACCAAAAGCGGTCCTCCGGAGGGTCCGACATGAGGCCCGTGGACCAAAAGCGGTCCTCCGGAGGGTCCGACATGAGGCCCGTGGACCAAAAGCGGTCCTCCGGAGGGTCCGACATGAGGCCCGTGGACCAAAAGCGGTCCTCCGGAGGGTCCGACATGAGGCCCGTGGACCAAAAGCGGTCCTCCGGAGGGTCCAACATGAGGCCCGTGGGCCAAAAGAGGTCCTCCGGAGGGTCCGACATGAGGCCCGTGGGCCAAAAGCGGTCCTCCGGAGGGTCCGACATGAGGCCCATGGACCAAAAGCGGTCCTCCGGAGGGTCCAACATGAGGCCCGTGGACCAAAAGCGGTCCTCCGGAGGGTCCGACATGAGGCCCGTGGACCAAAAGAGGTCCTCCGGAGGGTCCGACATGAGTCCCGTGGGCCAAAAGCGGTCCTCCAGAGGGTCCAATCCAGTCCTCAAAGTGGAAAAATTCCAGAGAAGACATTAACTGCAGATTGTAAATTAGTAAATCTATAAATTTAAAATCATTTCTAGACCATGACAAGTTGTTTTGATCTTAAAGTAAAATACTAGATTGTTCTTTGTTCTTTTGTCATGTCATGTTTCTTTTGTAATATTTAGGGTCCGAGCACTGACGGTGCTGAAGGACCCCATTGAAACCCTGGGGTTTCTTTTTCTTCTTCTTCACTCTTTTCCCATCTTTTCAAATTCCAGTTTGGCGGCCTAAACATACCCTAAAACATGTGAAATTTTGCATGCACATCAGGACGGCTAAAAATTTGATATTTTATGGGCGTTGCGCATGTGTGGTAAAATGGCTCTATAGCGCCCCCTGCAAAATTGAAAAAGTGGTCATTAGGCCAATTGCCAGGATGTTGCATCTGCAGCTACAATATTTGGTGGGCATATGCAGCACATCAGGACACACGCAAAAGTCAATCACAGCCACGCCCTAAGCCCAACAGGAAGTCGGCCATCTTGAATTAGCTGTAAATTTTTTCTGATTAATAATCATCGGGGATACGGCCGAGAGACCTGAAAGTTGACCAGTATATTCAAGATGACTTCCTGATGAAAAGTTATCAAAATGCTCCCCAAAAGTCTGAAGGCGTGGCCATGGTGACCCCCCAAAATAATGATCCTTCGCCATGAAACAGGAAGTGCTCTATATCTAGCCTGTACATGCTCCCATCTGCCTGAAACTTCACATCTGTCAACACACTCCAATCCTGATCACATCCATGGGTCAATATACGCTCTTGGTCGCAGCACCACCTGGTGGACAAGCGTGGATTCGCTGACCAGCAAGGATGCGAGGACCCGTCCATCGCTGCTGTCTTTTTGTCTCATTTTTTTGTCTTTTTGTGTTTCACTTTTGTCTCACGTGTTTTTTGTCCATTTTTTGTCTTTTTTGTCTCATTTTTGTCTTTTTGTGTTTCCTTTTTGTCTCACTTGTTTTTTTTCCATTTTTTGTCGCTTTATACTTTTTTGTACAATTTTTTGTATGTTATTGTTTTGTTCTATGTCGTGTCTCATTTGTGCCAATTTGTGTCTCATTTTTTAACATTTTGTCTTGTTTTTGTTGCTTTTGTCTTTTTTGTCTGAGTTTTGTCATTTGTCTCATGTTTTTTGTCCTTCTGTGTCTCGTTATTGTAATATTTTGTCTTGTTTTTTTGTTTTTTGCCTTCTTTTGTCTGACTTTTATCGTTTTGATCATCAAGTAAAATACTATATTGTTCAGTTCCAGATAGCTGCGACTGAATGTTTTGTTTCTTTGAATGCAAAGATGAAAATGTCCACGTCAAAAAATACAGCAGGGAGCGAAAAAACAAACAGACAAATATGAAAAAATAACAAGACAATTGTGAAACCAAAGCTCCAGAATAGACAGAAAGAACGGTTTCGCGATGTGACGGCAGACGGGACAAAACCAGCAGATTTAATGGGTTTAAACTGGGACATTTTTGTCTTTAAGGTAAACTTTTTAAATGTAACATGGATGTTAAAGTTAAAATCTCAACAAACCTTTATCTTAATGCACCAAAATGATCTAAAAATCTGATTCTAACCCTAAACATCTCAAAGTCTCACCAACCAGTTCAACCATTAGCAGACGCTCTCCTGTCCTGATGGTTGCTTCAGGGTTAAACCACAGACAGACGTTTGCTGTTGAAGCAGCTGGTTATTATTCCTGCTGCTGGGTGGAAGCCTGGGTGTCCTGAACATCAGGTAATCCAGAGCGCTGGTCTTTAAGGGGCGGATTAGAGCGTCTGGATGCTGCAGACAGACAGATGTGTCATCAGGTGAACCGGTCTGTGGCCTCGATCGCTTTCTGTCGCTGCACATCGCCGGCTTTCTGTCTGCGTCCTCGTTTTTTATTCGCTTCACGGTTCAGCCGCTGCCCTCCTTTCTTCCACTCCCGATGTCTAACATCCTGATTTTCTGCTCTCGTTTTGCTGCCTTTTGTTTCTGAGTAAAAAGGACAGGATGATTTCCAAACTGCTGCACAGAAACCAGTTATATTATTATAAGGATCATTCCAGCACCGGAGGACGTTTTACATCCAATAATCCACATATAAAAGAATAAAGCATGCAGCAGTGTGTAAATGTTCTTATCCTGAGACCAAATCTATAAAAACTAGGAGAAAAGAATGTTTAAAATATGTTAAATACCAAATAAGTCTGGAGTTTTTCTCTTGTCCCCCTGATGACCAAACTGGATCTTTAATAAAACACTTAGAATCTCATTTAAATCTACTTTTATGGTTTTATTTTTTCATTCATGTCTCTGTAATTGTGAGAACATTTTTTAATCAACATAATATTTAAATAATAATTATTATTCATGGAACGTGTCCCACGACATGTTAGCAGAACCTGATGATGACGTTTTAGTCGTTTAATGTTTTATTTTTATTGGTTTATGTCTTGGTTTTGTCATTTTGTGTCTTGTTTTTTTGTTTTGTGTCTCGTTTTTGACATTGTCTCATTGTTGTCATTTTATATCTTATTTTTGTCATTTTGTGTCTCATTTTTGCCGTTTTGTCTCATTTTTGTTGTTTTCTGTATCATTTCTGTGATTTTGTGACTCATTTTTGACATTTGTTGTCTCTTTTCTATCATTTTGTGTCTTGTTTTTGTCTTTTTCTGTCTTGTTTTTGTCATTTCATGTCTTGTTTTTGTCATTTTCAGTGTTGTTTTTGTCCTTTTATGTCTAGTTTTTGTCATTTTTGTCTTGTTTCTGTTGTTTTGTCTCCTTTCTGTCATTTTGTGACTCATTTTTGTAGTTTTGTGTCTTGTTTTTGTTGTTTTCTGTCTTGTTTTTGTCATTTTATGTCTTGTTCTACTCATTTTGTGTCTCACTTTTGTCATTTTATGTCTTGTTTTTGTCATTGTATGTCTTGTTTTGTAGCTTTATGTCTCGTTTTTGTCATTTTCTGTCTTGTTTTTGTCGTTTCCATCCTCCATCAGTGTTCCTACAGAATGTGTAGATCAAATCTATGTCCTCTCTTCTATTTTCCATCTTTTCATCCATTGTCAGCCTTGATTGAACGTCTCTCTCTACCTCATATTATCAGGATCAGACTCATTCTTTGGACTGTTTTCCATCAGTGGTCAGCAGTAACAGCTAGCTAAATATCTAGCTTCTACTGCTGAGAAAAAGATCACATTAGCATGGATTAGAGTAGGGTTAGCAACAACACAGAAACATGGAATAAAGATGAGACAATCAATGCCTATTATTGATCAATATGGAGCAGAAAGATTTGTTTTTCAGACATGTTGAACCCAAACGTCCTCCAGCTCTGGAATGATCCTTAAAGCATCAAATAATAAACGTGTTTAAAGCAAGAAACAGTAAAATGAAAGAAGAGAGGAAGCCCTGCTGCCACGGAGAGCTCGTTTCAGTTTTCATTTCAGTGCATTGACGCTGCTCTTCTTGAAAAATAAATTAAAAAACGACATCAGTGGGAGTGTGACAGAGCAGAGGAAGGTTTGGATGAGGATGAAAGCGTCTGTGACAAGAGCATGAAGAAAGAAATACAGCTGCTGGGCCTCGTTTGGAACAGAAAACAAAACAGTTTGTTTTCCCCACTGCACCAGTCGTCTTCTGCTGCACAATGTGGGACAAGATCACGGTTACGTAACGGATGTAGGTCAAACGAAACGCTACGGAGAGGAAGTCTGAGAGAGGAAACAGATTTTATTCAGCTCTTTGTGGACTGGAACACCGCTAATATGAGAGAAACAAACGTTCAGTTGTTTTATCCACGTTTAATCTGAGGATTTAAAAAATAAAATGTCAAAATGGGGATTAGATGACGGCTCGTGTTCTCCGCCTGCTGCTGTGAGGTGATGTGTGTGTGTGTGTGTGTGTGTGTGTGTGTGTGTGTGTGTGTGTGTGTGTGTGTGTGTGTGTGTGTGTGTGTGTGTGTGTGTGTGTGTGTGTGTCGCTGCAGGAGGTCACCGGTGGACCACAGCGGCTCTTTTCACGGATCAGCTGAGAGTCCTGCAGCTGCTTCACAACAGAGAATAAATGGAGCTCATCGTGCTGTGAGGACAATTATAAATCACCTACAGTAACGTCAGTACATCTAATGAATCCAAAGGTGTACCGGCATGTGATGCATGTTTCAGAGTTACAGGAAGGCTTCAGCACTTCTTTGCTTTTTCCATCGTTTCTGAGCTTCATCAGTCCAGCAGATAGAACCATGACATTTAGGAGGCAAAACACATCTGAGTTCTGGGAAAACTGCAACTGAAAAAGCTGGAAAATCACCAAAAAAAGGCCAGAATTACCACAAAAAGACACAAAATCATCCCAAAAAGAGCCAAAACTACTCTGAAAGGTTCAAATATGCCAGGAAAAACACCCAAAATCACCACAAAAAGTATCAAAATAACCACAAAACAGGTGAAACTGCAAGAAAAACTCATACATTGGTACAAAAAATAATAATAAAAAATTACCCTGAAAGGTTCAAATAATGTCAGGTTGACTCCTGCCAGGCTGAGATAGTACCCTCTCCCTCTTTCTCCGCCCTTCTTTCCTTTGTAGGTTTGGTTCAGCAGGTGATCCTCATCCATGATCATCATCAGCCTGGAGCAGGAGCAGGTGCTCTCTGCCAATCAAGTCCCTTTCTCGACACAATATGGTGTGAGCGAAACCATCTGCAGCTCAACGCCAGTGAGACGAAGGGGCTGATCATCGACTTCTGCAGGAGGAGAACACCTCAGACTGCACCGGTGAACATCCAGGGTTTGGACACTGAGATAGTGGACTCATACAAATACCTGGGTGTTCACCTCAACAACAAACTGGACTGGTCACACAACACAGAGGTCCTGTACAAGAAGGACCAAAGTCGTCTCCACCTGCTGAGGAGACTGAGGTCCTTTGGAGTGTGCAGGACTCTGCTCCGGACATTCTATGACTCTGTGGTAGCGTCTGCTGTTTTCTATGCAGTGGTCTGTTGGGGAGCAGGGAGCTCTGGGAGGGACAGAAAGAGACTGAACAGACTGGTGAGGAGGGCTGGTTCTGTGCTGGACTGTTCCCTGGACTCCATAGAGGAGGTGGGTGAGAGGAGGATGTTGGCAAAGCTACATCCATCAGGGACAACCCCTCTCACCCACTGCATGACACTGTGGAGTCTCTAAGTAGCAATTTCAGTAGGAGACTGAGACACTTAACCTACAACATGGAACGCTATTGCATGTCATTCATTCCATCTGCTATTAGACTTTATAACACCAGCATCACTGGCTGATGGTAACATAAACTGGACTTTATCACATCATCCTTAATCACATAATCTGCACAGTTCCTGCACTATTTGAATGTTTCTGTACTTTACATCACTCCTTAAGCCACTTTTCCATCCTACACTCTTGAACTTACTGTGAATATTACCATGCTTATAATTATATTGTTGTTTATTGTGCTACTGTAACATGGGAAATTTCCCCGGACATGGGGAGTAATAAAGGATTATCTTATCTTATCTTACAATATAATCGAATGCCGCTCACCTCTCGGTCCGGATCGTGGCACTACCAGTAACAGTCGCTGCTCGTTCTCAAGCGGCTTTTGGTCATGCTGGTTGTCCTCTTCTGTTGTGGTTCCACCTGCTCCTGCGGATTTCACTGTCATCTTCAGTTCCTGTGCCGTTCAGTCCTGGAAATCACTCCCCTGTGCTGTTCCTACCACACGTTGTTCCTCCACACTGCAGCATCTCGTCAACCTCCACCTGGAGAACAATCTTCCACCGCTGCTGTGTACCGAGTCCGAGCATCTCATAGTCGTGTTTTGTGAGTTAATTCTAGTTTTGCAGTTACTCGTTAGAGTTTCCTGGCTTTAGTTCTAGCTATCGAGTAAATTTGTGTTGTAGTCTTTCTTGCCCAGGTGTTTCCCTACGTGGGTTAGCTTATTAAAATCCAGTAGTTAATCCTCTTAGCTTGTAGTTGTCGCCAGAGGTTGGCAATCTGTTTTTCTTTTCTGTACTTCCTGTTGTAGTTCACAGGGTTTGAGTTGTAGTTCCTTTGAGAATCTGTAAATAAGTTCTTTATTGCATTCAGATCCTGTCTGTTCATTTCCTGCGCTAGAGCCATTCACAACCTATAACAAATATGCCAGCAAAAATGCAGAGACTTGTCAGAAAAATGGCTAATCGTATTCAGCACAAAATTTGCTAACTTACCCTGAAATGTTCAAATATGCCAAAGAACCACGTGGTTCTTCCACTTCATCAATGATCAGAGTTCTACCTTCATACTGGGAATATTTCCAAAGGCGTACGCCACTTTCTATTTTCACTTTGTTTTGTGCGTACGCAAGCTTTATAAATGAGGCCCCTGGTCTTTATGCTAAGCTAATGCTAAGATAACGCTAACTTCCTGCAAGATGAAGCAAACGACGGCATTTTCCAAAACACTGAACGATTCCTGTAAGAGATTTTTATTTTTTTTATTTTTTTTATTTTGCAGGTCACTTAAAAAAAGTCTGCAAATAACTGTGTGTGTATATATATATATATATATATATATACATATATATATATATATATATATATATATATATATATATGTGTGTGTAAACAACCATAAAATTATTTGATTTTATTTAAATCAGCAAAAATATTATTTCACAGATAACTGCTTTTTAAAAAAGTGACGGAAAAGTATCAATGAACTGGCATTTTTATAGATTTGTTTTGTTCAATTACAGGCAATACTGAGTAAAATCACGTTGAAAAGGATGAAAAATCTGATCAAGTCTAGCATAGCATGGAATAGTGTCATGTAGCGTAGTATAGTGTTGGATAGTCTATTAAATGTGCTATAGTGTGTATATATATTTAATGACCATAAAATTACACTTTTTTATTTTACTGTATTTAAATCAGCCAAGTTTAACTGACTATTATTAAGAGACTAAGGTAAGACACTAACCTGAACCTTCTCCAGGCCAGCAGGACTCTGGACGCCTTTAACTGGATGAATCTGCTGCTAAATTGACCGTCTGGTTTATTTGTGGACACAAAACTCTCCTCTGAACTACTTGGAAGGAAGAAAACAGATTAAGAGCTCAGAGGAGGATCTCCAGACGTTTGTTACGAACCAAACATCACTTCAGCTCCTTCTGCATCTCTTCTTTCTCTTCTTCTCTTTTTTGGGTCCTGAATTTGTCAAATGATGGCATCAAAATTTTAAGCAATATTAAAAACTTTTTGACAAATTTTTTGACAGATTTTTCCTGTTTTGTCAAATTACAGATAATAACTAATATCACACAGAAAAATGTTAATTTAAAGTTTGAAAAAATTAAACAAAATTTTTTTAAAAAACTGACAATGTCCACATCTGAGTCATTAAAAAAAAAACTAATGATTTGTTCTTTTTTTAATAAATTAGCAAATAATTACATTGTTTTTGCTGAGTTGAAATCATCAAAAATATTATTTTAAACAAGGAATAATTATGTATATTTATGATTTAAAATGAAAAATTATTTTTTGGGTTTTTGTTACTGAATAAATTAAATGAACTTTGATTTTTTTTTTCATGCAAAATAAATGACAATGAGCCGAACAAACCCGAACTTCGTGAATCAGGTTTAAAGGCATGTTGTCTGTTTTTGAAAATCTCCAAATTTACTCCATTTGTCAGTCAGAAAAAATTCACCAAATCTGTCCTTAAAATCGTACATTTCGTCCCAATCAATCCTAATTTACACGTGTTGTTTACAAATCCATCAAAAATCAACCGTTTGTATTGACAAGATTCTGTCAAAAAAATAAAATTCTGCTTTATTCAGAGCAACAGAGAAGCTATTAATGACTGAACTATCACTACCGGTTACAAGACAAAAATTCTGGGATGTTTTTCAGTTGAACTGCAGGCAGTGTTTCTACAGAGCAGATTGTAAACAAAATAAAAATGG
Source organism: Acanthochromis polyacanthus (assembly GCF_021347895.1). Classification (NCBI taxonomy): domain Eukaryota; kingdom Metazoa; phylum Chordata; class Actinopteri; family Pomacentridae; genus Acanthochromis; species Acanthochromis polyacanthus. Next base: position 2,820,103 of record NC_067123.1, read on the forward strand.
AAATAATAATTCTATAAAGAGTCCTTTGGTCTGTCCTCCTTCATGATTGTCCTGTTTCCATGGAGCTGCGGGCCTTTACATTATTACACTACTACGTGCTGTATTTGTACGTAGATGAGGGTTTAACGTCTGATTAAAGCTTTAAAATTCACAGAAATCTCTTCTGTTTTCTCGTCCTCTTCCATACAATCCCTCCTGATCTTTATCACTTGTTTAAAACTCGGGTTTCCTGCGATCCGTCCTCTCCAGGGAATCCCAGCGACCAAGAAGCAGCTAAATTTATCCCCCGATTCCCAGAAAAGTCCTGAAGCGTCGGCGGTTCCAGAGAAGCTCTGAGCGTTTGGAACGATGAACTCCAGAACCAGAGGAGGAGGAAGAACGGCGTAAACGAGCTCCTTTATCAGCTCATTTACATACATGTACATAAACATGTTTGTCTGCTCCTTATTTACATACATAAATCCCTGTTTATCTTTCTTCTTGGTGGAAACTCAGAGATGAATAGGAGTTGTAAAAAAAACAACAGCTTTTTAAGTTTTCTAAATATTTGAACACTTTTCTGTTATTTTACAGATAATTAATAAAATCACAGAAAAAAATGTGTTAATTTACATGTTAGCTGTAAAACAGAATAATTTCACCTCAAAAATCTATATTTTTTATAAATATTGATTCCTTTTAAACAACTAGCTGTAAAACAATTTTTACTGCTTATTTATTACTATTTAAATCAGAAATATATTGCTTTCCAGGTATTTATTGACATTTAAATAATCATTTTCTAGATGATCTAAATCCGCAGATGGTGTGGATGTTTTTTTTTTATAAAGGAATAAAGACGTTTGTTTGCAACAAAGCTTTTCATCAAACATGTCCATGAAATCCTTATTTTTATTTTTCCTGTTTTTGTTTTCATTTTTTGTATCTTAATTGTCATTGCACACTTTTCATATACAATGAAATTGCATGAAAATCAAAGTTCATTTGATTTATTCAGTAAAAAAAAAGTTTTTTCATTTTAAATCCTTAATATACATAATTATTCCTTGTTTAAAAAAACAAATTAAAATGGTGTAATTATTTGCTAAATTATTTTTAAAAAGGAACTAATCATTTATTTTTTTTAAAAATGACTTGGATGTGGACATTGTCAATTTTTTGTTTAATTTTTCCAAACTTTAAATTCATATTTTTCTGTGTGATATTAGTTATCTGTAATTTGACAAAAACAGGAAAAATATTTTTATTTAACAGTTATAAAATATAGCTTACAATCCTTAATATTTTAATTACTATGAAAGTTGTGATAAATATCTTAATATTTTTGCAGAGTAGAAAATTCAGTCAAACGTTGAAAAAGGATGAATCATTATTTATAAAAATATAGATTACTGAAGTTGATGTTATTCAGTTTCTGATAGTTTTCTGTTTGGTTTTACAATTAATGTGTATTTTTCTGTGACACCATCTATTATCTGTAATTTGACAAAACAGGAAAAATCTGTCAAAAAGTTTTTAATATTGCTTAAAATTTTGATGCCATCATTTGACAAATTCAGGACCCAAAAAAGAGAAGAAGAGAAAGAAGAGATGCAGAAGGAGCTGAAGTGATGTTTGGTTCGTAACAAACGTCTGGAGATCCTCCTCTGAGCTCTTAATCTGTTTTCTTCCTTCCAAGTAGTTCATCAGAGGAGAGTTTTGTGTCCACAAATAAACCAGACGGTCAATTTAGCAGCAGATTCATCCAGTTAAAGGCGTCCAGAGTCCTGCTGGCCTGGAGAAGGTTCAGGGTTCAAAGGAAAGAAAAACCTTCAGAGCTTCAACAGTTTCTCCTTGAAGGTGTTAAACCATCCATCCATTCTCTATACACCACTTTATCCTCACTAGGGTCATGGGGGGTGCTGGAGTCTATCCCAGCTGACTCGGGTGAAGGCAGGGGACACCCTGGACAGGTCACCAGTCTGTCACAGGGCTACATATACAGACACACAATCACACTCACATTCACACCTACGGACAATTTAGAGTAACCAATTAACCTCAGCATGTTTTTGGACTGTGGGAGGAAGCCGGAGTACCCGGAGAAAACCCACGCATGCACAGGGAGAACATGCAAACTCCATGCAGAAAGATCCCAGGCACAGGCCGGGATTTGAACCGGGGATCTTCTTGCTGCAAGGCTAAAGTGCTAACCACTGCCTCACTGAGCAGCCCGGTGTCAAACCAGGACAAGTAAAATCTATAAATAGTCTCTTAATAATAGTCAGTTAAACTTGACTGATTTAAATAAAGTAAAAAAGTGTAATTTTATGGTTATATATATATATGCACACTATAGCACATTTAGTCCACTATCCTATTTAATGTAGCATTTTGAGATTTTGCTGTTATTATATTTATTATTATTAGAAGTACTAGTGGCAGTAGTAGTATTTTAAGGACTGAAAATTGTAAGCAATTTTATCGGCAATATTTTATGAGATATTTAACACAGATTTTTTTTCACAGATTTTTAATTACAGGCAATAGCTAATATCAGAAAAAAGTATTAATTTATACATAAATGTAAAAAAAAAATTAAAAAACAACCAAAAATTGTAAAACGTCATATTTTTAAATAATGATTCATCCAATTAACTGTTCAAAATTACAAAATTATTAATGAATGAATTAAATATCATTAATATGAATTATCACTTAATTTATTGTTACAAAATTACACAATTTTCGGCTGTATTTAACTGTATCTTTATATATTTATTGTCATATATGTAATAATTATAATATTAAGGCATGAAAATTGTAAGTAATATTTTAAAACTTTTTTCAGATTTTTCCTGTTTTGTCAAATTACAGATAATAAATATTACAAAAAAGTATTAATTTACAAGAAAAAAATGTCTACATCAAAGTATTTTTTCATAAATGGTAGTCTGCTTTTAATATTTTACCAAATACCTTTTTACTGTATTTAAATCAACAGATGTATTATTTTCTGATATTTATTTTAGTTATTAAAGAATAATTATGTATGTTAAGGATTTAAAATTAAAAATAATTGAATTTTATTTTGAACTGTTAATTTGCAGATTTTTCCTGTTTTCTTTAACTAAATATAATATCCACTACCACAACAAACGTCTTAATTTACATCATTAAAAATAAAAATAAACACATTTAAAAACAGGACAAAAATGAAAAACAGAAATAATTTGCTTTTTACAATTTGTGTACATTCAATAAAACTTTTACATATTTTTTTCCATGAATCGTTGCTGCCAAATTCACACTATTTTTAACTTCTTTTTTCCCAGTGTATTGAAGGCTGCAGATGCACATTAGTTATTAATAAAAGCATCTTAATCCATTAATTCTGAAAACATTAATCAGTCACCAGAGAGTCCGACCAATCAGAGAGCTTTTTATTGGCTTATTACTGATCTAGAAGGCTTTAAACGACTTAGAAGAAGTTTCACAACCTGCTGGCTGAAGGACAAATATTACACAAGAAGCTGCTGCATTTAAAGCTCCACATCCAGGAGACGTTCTCTGAGGTTCTGTCCTCAGACCAACCTGTGATCCTCTTATGGTCCACAGCTCCATGACCCACATCAGGACGACTCACGGTTACATAAGAAGAGCCGAGCCGCTTTATCTCCGTAACCTCCACGAAACCCCCAGCAAACATCCAGGAAACCTCCAGCAAACATCCAGGAAACCTCCAGCAAACCTCCAGCAAACATCCAGGAAACCTTCATGAAACCTCCAGCAAACATCCAGAAAACTTCCAGGAAACCTCTAGCAAACCTTCATGAAACCTTCAGCAAACATCCAGAAAACCTCCAGCAAACATCCAGAAAACCTCCAGCAAACATCCAGAAAACCTTCAGCAAACATCCAGAAAACCTCCAGCAAACATCCAGAAAACCTTCAGCAAACATCCAGAAAACCTCCAGCAAACATCCAGAAAACTTCCAGGAAACCTCCAGCAAACCTTTTTGAAACCTCCAGTAAACCTTCAAACAACCTTCAGAAAACCTCCACCATAAATACAGAAAAGATAAAACGACAAAATGACAAACATAAAACATAAAACAACAAACCCATCATCACCAGGTTCTGCTAACATGTTGTGGGACGTGTTACATGAATAATAGTTATTATTTAAGGTAGTGTCTACAGATACGGACCCGTACCCGTAGCCTGTGGGCTACGGATACGGCACTTTCCATTTGCCAGACAGATACGGACCCGTACGCGAGTCTCGCGAGTCAAGAAGCTGCTAACCACTGCAAACTGTTGAAAGGTAAGCAAAGGTTAAGGTTAGGGTTAGTGTTAGGGTCAGGTTTAGGGTCCGTACCTGTAGTACCGATGCTACGGGTCCGTACCGCTAGCGTCTACCGGGAGTCACGTGACCAGATCTCGCTTATCTGATTGGCAAATGGCAAGTGCCGGATCCGTAGTCCACAGGCTACGGGTACGGGTCCGTACCTCTAGCAACAACCATTATTTAAGATACTGATTTAAAAATGTTGAATGCAGTAAAATATGGTGACTGTCCACCAGATTTATAAATACTATATGTTAAAATAAGTAGAAATGTTAAATATATATATATATACATACAATACAAATTTATAAACAGGTAAATGTATAATATGTGAAAATACTAACAGGTAAAATGAGTGGAATATTAATGGTGTGTGTGTTCTATGTATGTCTTTTTATATGTGTGTGTATGTGTTTTTATTTCATATGTGTGTGTTTTTATTTGTGTGTGTTCTGCCTCTCTCTTTTTGTGTGTTTGTTTTTATCTGTGCGTGTTGATGTTTGTATGTTTTTATGTGTGTTTCTCGCTCTGTGTGTGTGTGTGTGTGTGTGTGTGTGTGTGTGTGTGTGTGTGTGTGTGTGTGTGTTAGGAGGAGTCTGTCGGTGCCTCCCCCTCCTCTCCGTTACTGATCCAGATCTCGCTCTGAGGTCGCACCGATCTCCGGTCATTAGGAGGCTGCAGCTCTCCGCGTGCGGACCGAGAGCTGCTGCTGCTGCTGCACCGGAGACCAGCACCGGGAAGCGGGAGGAGACGTTAGAGGAGACTTTTACGCGCGCAGAGGACGGAATGCATCGGAAGGACTCCGACCGACTGAAAGTTTGTTGTTCACCGTTTACCGACATGGAGCCGCAGAGAGAGAGAGACGGTCGGTAAGAACGGAGGCGGCGGAGAGTCGGTGAAGGTCCGGGGAGCACCGGAGGATGACACCGGCAGCCCGGCGGCATCTTTAACGGACTCTCTGCTCCTGATCCCCCGTTCATCTGAAACACAAACACAGAACCGGACCGTGAAAATCTCCGGTCCTCCGGTGAGCGGCTGTCCGGTTTGTTCATGTAACCCTCCTTCCTGCAGGTCAAAATCTTTCGTTTTATGTTTTCACAGTGAAAACTTCCACATTTTCAACATTTTTGGGTGAAAAAAATGTTAAAAAAATGTTTCTTGTTTCATTCAGAAAAAAAATCAAACAAATTTTGTTTGATTTTTATGTGAATGTTCTTAAAGAAAATATTTAAGTTTTACCGATAAATATGTAATCACTTTAGATATTTTTAGGGTTTTGGAGGAGTTTCACTCATTTTTCGAGAATATTAACAATTTTTAAATATATTTTTCTTGCGAAATTTGGGGGATTTTTTTTTATTTTTTTTTTTAAAGGCTTATAAGGGAAACTTTGAAGGATTTTTTTTCATGAAGGTTTTGCAAATTCTGAGAAATGTGGGCAATTTTTTGCTGAACTTTTATATTTTTTTCAGACAAGGGAACATTGTTTTTGGTGCCGTAAATGAAGACAACAGGAGGGTTAATCAGTGATAAAGTCTGAGCCTCAGACTCATTAAACATCTGAACTTTAATTAAGTAGAATAAAGAGAAGAATCCTTTAAACAGATCAGACTGTTCTGCTGATTAACCCTTAGAACCAGGAATGTTCTCCTCCAGAACGTCACAACAAACTGTCTTCATGAGCTTCTCCTGTTTCACCAGATTTTCTCCCTCAGCTCTACGTTGACTCTTTACTCTCTATTTTATGATGTTCAAACACAAACTCTGACCTTCCCCTTTCTGCAGATCAGAGTTGTTTTATCTCCTGTATGTAAAGTTGAGTTATTTTTGGACGTTCTCCTGATGAATCTCTTCTTCTTCTATCTCCAGCTCCCCTCCTGCTGCTCTCCTCATCATGCTTTCCTGCTGAGTCTCTGCATCTTGTGGATATTATTAATTCAGACTCTGTGGGTGTGATCCGTGGAGCTCATCATGGGGACCGTCCTGTCGCTGTCCCCCGGCTCCCGTAAGTCCGGCTACTACGAGCACCGGCCCGGCTCGCTCAGCCACTACCCCAGCCTCAGCAGCCGCTCCCTCAACAGCCAGAAGGACCGCGGCCTGAAGAGAGGACAGTCCATCTTCCTGCCGGCGCTCACCTGGAAGCGACTGGTGGCTTCCACCAAGAAGAAGGGCAACTCCAAGAAGGTCCCCGGCGGCCCGGTGGCCCTCGGAGATCCTCTGAACAACAACAACAGCATCAACATCTACCAGAAGGACCCGGTGCTGCACCTCAACCGGGAGAACGTGAAGAAGTCGCTGTCATGTGCCAACCTGTCCAGCTACGAGGGCCCAGCGGGTCTGGGTCTGGGTCTGGGCTACGGTCTGGGGATGGGTCAGGGTCACGGCTTCAGCTACAGTAAATCCCAGCAGCTGTCCTCGGTGAAGAAGGTTCCTCAGGGGACGGCGAGCTCGTCTCCGAAGAGGGTGATCGTCCAGGCGTCCACCAGCGAGCTGCTGCGCTGTCTGGGGGAGTTCCTGTGCTGCCGCTGCTACCGGCTGAAGCACCTTTCCCCGGCCGACCCGGTGCTGTGGCTACGGGCCGTGGATCGATCGCTGCTGCTGCAGGGCTGGCAGGACCAGGCCTTCGTCACGCCGGCCAACGTGGTCTTCGTCTACATGCTGTGCCGAGACGTGGTGGATGGAGACCTGGTGGCGTCGGAGCACGAGCTGCAGGCAATCCTGCTCACCTGCCTCTACCTGTCCTACTCCTACATGGGCAACGAGATCTCCTACCCGCTCAAGCCCTTCCTGGTGGAGGCGGGTAAGGAGGCCTTCTGGGACCGCTGCCTAGCCATCATCGACGCCACCAGCGCCAAGATGCTGCGGATCAACGCCGACCCGCACTTCTTCACTCAAGTGTTTGCCGAGCTGAAGAGCGAAGGCGGCTGCGGGCCTCAGGACTACAGCCGGGTTCTGGACCGGTGAGAGGAGTCCTGGACGCATGCCTTTTTCTAACACAAACACTCGTCCGTCTCGTACGGAATCCCCTTGTCCTGCTGTGATATGGAAAGACTTCTGGAGACTTATTTAATCATCCCGTCTGTGTTTGTTGCCATCGTCCCTCCATCCACAGAACGGCCGGCTAACCGGTGGGGACTGTGAAAGGATTTTATTCGTAATATATTAAGGTTCCTCATGTTGAACAAAGAAACCACATGGAGCAAATTGTGTGCGGACATAACACGAGATTTCTGGAGATTTTAGCATTTTCAACTGTGTTTGTTGCCATCATTCTTCAATCCGCAAAGGCTGGCTAAAGATCAATTCATGCTTTTGACATCTGTATGCACAGATTAGTGTAGTCTTTGAAAGTGGTTTTTGACACAAAAAACACACAGCACGGGGTTCCTGGAGATTTCAGAGCTTGTCGCTGTGTTTGGGCTCTGTTGATCGAAAGCATTTCAAAATGTAAACACCTCTAAGGTCCAGCAGCAGCTACTTTAACTACAGCTCTTTAAACGAGGACCCATGAAGGGGTGAACATCTGAGAATCTCCTGGTAGTTGTCTTCGTTTTCTTGGACGTTCATGGAGGGTTTTGTGGATTTGGTTTGCATCACATGGATGCAGAAAGCATGAGTTGTTCTTAGCAGGGGTTGTTTTTGTGACCAGTTAACTCCAACTGGGAACCATTTGGTCCACCTGTCCCAGTGACTGCTCCCAGTGGTCCCAGCTGCTCCTCTGCATCTGACAGACAGAGATCCCAGCAGCTTCGTTCTTCTCTGGATGGGATTAAACATGAAGCTGTATTTCGCTGGATGTTGAGCTCTGACTGAGGGGAACAGTTGACGGTTCAGTCCTGCTGTGTTTTCAGACCAGCTGCTGCTTTTTGTCTTCACCTGTCAGAGTGTTTGTTTAATCTGGAGGTAGAACCTGGTCCTGGTCTCCTCTGATGGACGTCTGCCAGGTCATCAGCTGTTTACTCCGTCCTTTGTTCGCTGCTTCTTGTTGACGGAGCGCCTTCAGTATTAATGAGATTAGCAGATTACTGCAGCCCCTCCCAACCTCTGCCCCCCTCTAATCCCAGCCGGACCGCTGCTGTAAACACACACATGTGTACAAACACACGCGTGTGTACAAGCACACGGCTCCCGGTCCGAGAGGGAAGCGCTGCAGGACGAATGCTGCCGCCGGTTTGTTGTTTCTGAGTTTGTCCCAGTTTCTCGCCTGCTCTGCGGTTAAATTATTCCCTGAATGAAGCGTCGGCGTTTTACGCTCCAGCAGCTTTAATCTCCACTGAGCTGAAATGTTCGTGTTTAAGGTGGATCACAGATGAGCCCAAAGTTCATCAATGTGACTTTTATTAGTCAAAGCGTCTGGATTTCAGCTCCCTGGACGTCCCAAAGTTCAGTTTGAGGCTGCAGGAGGTCACTTCAGGTCATCACACTGAGGTCAGATGATCAGCAGACCCTCAAACAGTTTAACACCAAATTAGAGCCGCTTTCAGGCCATAAAACCACTAAACTCTGCCTGGATTCTTGTATTACAGATTTTATTTTTCTTTTATCGCTTCTCCCCGTTTAAAATCCAACAACAGCTGTTTTTATCATGTGTTTATGCACAGTTTGAAAGATCGCATTAGAAAACTAAATGTAAACAGACTTTTATTTATTTTTTGCCAAAAAGTGTTTACACTCGCTGAAGCAGTTTTTGACTTTTAAAAAACACCTTCAGCTCCTTTTCATGACATTTTTTGTAGTATTTCAAGCGTTTGCTTCAACTTTGCTGTTTAATAAGAAGCAGCTGATGCTGGCCTCTTTTTGCTGTAATTTTAACAAACTCTGGGCTCCAAAAAGGAAAATTAGCGGAAATAATGCAAACATTAGTAGAAAATGAGTTTTTCTGCTTTTGTGGATGCTGGTGGTTCTGGCCGAGTTTATAACCGAAAATCTGTAAAGTAGAAATATTGATCACATTTTCACCATTACGACAGTTTCTGGACTAATATTAGACATGCAGTTCTGTCAGAAAACTCAACCAAATCTGATATTTTATGAATGTCAGTTGATCCTACATGACTCAATTAAAAATATCATAAAAAATGAATTGTTTGCTCCAACCAGATTCCATAAAATGACAAAAATCAGACCAGAAAAGACAAAAACAAGACAAAATATTACAAAAACGACACACAAACAACAAACATGAGACAAAGAAATTACAAAGCGACAAAAAATGGACACAAACGAGACAAAAAATGAAAAAACTTAGAATCAAAATGACAAAAATAGTAAAAAAAACGACAAAAAACACAAAACGACAAAGACGATGCACAAAACCGCAAATAAAGCGAAACAGAAAATGACAAAAATAAGACTAAAACACAACCGAGTCGCGAAGGAAACACAAACGACAAAAACAAGAGACAAACGACACAAGTCAGACCACAAAAAGGGCAAAAACCAACAAAAACATGACAAAATATTATAAAAACAAGGCACAAAACGACAAAAGATGAGACAAATAACACAAGCGGGACAAAAATGAAACACGAAACAACAAAAGTCAGACAAAAATTAAGAGAAAAACCAACAAAATATGACCAAAACGAGCAGCTGTGAAGCCAACAGTGACTCGGCTGCGATCGAGAATCACGTGATTAAAATTCAGGGACTTTTAGGGGAAACTAATCCAGAATATAGAATATTTCTATTATGTGGATCTGCAGGGAGACATTCTGAGTCTCCTTCATTTGTATCCAGAGAGCTGCAGGACTTTGTAAAGCAGAGAAATATGAACCAACAGAGGATTAATGTGATTGCGTTGATGTTCCTGCAGGTTTGTGTTCGATGCGTCCGTCCAGAAGACGTGACCTTCATGTGCTGCCGTACATATTCTCTCCTGAGCTAATCCAGTCTAATCCTCAATCAAATAGAGCGACCCGGCTCAGGATGGAAACATGGAGGAGAAATAAGCAAACGGTCGGGAATCCGATGAGATTTGGTGCAACGCTTCGATTACCGCTCAGATCCAACAAACCGAGGCCTTTCCATCTCCCTGAGCCTCCGTGAGCTCACAGCAGCGATTCATTCTGTCCACCGGCGGACGTCTCAGCCGTCCCTCCGCCTCGGACAAGGACGCCTGTGTCTCGGCCGCCGCCTCCCTCCTCTTTCCCCACATTTCCACACACTCAGCTGTTGTTTGCTGCCCGCTTCATTAGATTTGACACCCCACACCCGGCAGCCATTGTCAGGCCGAGGGAGGGCAGAATGGGGCCGTTTGTTGGCACCGGCTTGGTCGAATGTAGGTCAGAGTTAAGGGCAGCATCTGCAGACCTGGACGTTAATTCAATCTGAAGACACGGGACACGGCGTTCCAGACACCAGCAGAAAACTCTTCATCACGTTTAGGTCCAGATGAGCAGTTTGTCCAGAATCTTGGTCAGAAAAACGGGCACATCTGTCCGATCAGCTGGATCTGTCCTCCTCCAGTGTTACAAGTCAATTAGCTCGCTTCTAATGCTGCTCATCCAATCAGAGCTCTAGAAACCAACTGCATGTTTAACCCTCCTGTTGTCCTCATTTATGGCATCAAAAAATATTGTTTCCTTGTCTGAAAAAATCCCTCCAAAAATTCCACAAATTTCTGAAAATTTGCAAAACCTTCAGGAAGAAATAATTCCTTAAAAGTTCTATTTTAAAAAAATCCCCCAAATTTTGCAAGACAATTCTTGTAAATATTTTCAAAAAATTAATAAAAATCCTAAAATTTCTAAAGTGATTTCATAAATATCAGTAAAACTTCTAATATTTTCTTTAAGAACATTCACATAAAAATCAACCAGAATCCAGTGAAATTTGTTGGATTTTGGTTGATTTTTATGTGAATGTTCTCAAGAAACATTTTTAACATTTCTTTTTTTTCCACCAAAAAATGTTCAAAGATTTCCCAAAATGTTGAAAATTGTGGACATCAGAAGCTTTACTGTGAAAATATTTACTTTTTCCACATTTTCAAACTTTAAAACGGGTCAGTTTGACCTGCAGGACGACATGACGGTTAAAAGAGGACGAACGTTTTTGCTCTCTGGACTGCCGAACCTTCAGGGAACGTTATTTGTTGGCACCGGCTTGGTCGAATGTAGGTCAGAGTTAAGGGCAGCATCTGCAGACCTGGACGTTAATTCAATCTGAAGACACGGGACACGGCGTGCCAGACACCAGGAGAAGACTCTTCCTCACGTTTGTTCATTAAAGTCTGAAGTTTGGTCAGAAAACGGGCACATCTGTCCAATCAGCTGGATCCGTCCTCCTCCAGTGCTACGAGCCAATTAACTCGCCTCTAATCAGAGCTCTCAAAAACCGACTAGATGTTTAAAAGAGGACGAACGTTTTTGCTTTTCTGTGGATGAACCTTCAGGGAACGTTATAACTTTGCTGTTCTTACTTTCAACCAGCTCCATGATTCAGACTCTAGCGGACCTCCATCGCCTGTCTTCTGCTCAACCATGAATGTATGATTTAGTGTTAGGAACCCTCACAGGAAACACTGATGGGACTATTTTCAGCTGCGGATGGATACACACTGGACATTAGAGTTAAGGAACCTGTGTTTTTAATTGGTTGAACTGGTTTTTGTTGGCACTAAGAAGCAAACAGAAGCATCGCCGCTCGTTTCCACGGCTCTGTGAGTTGTGTTATTCAGGAAGCTGCTGTAGGTCGGTGTGAGATTTAAAAGACGCACCGTAGACCGACGATGTAAATATGTGGCCGTCACAAAAAGACCGAAAACCAGGGGTGTCAAACTCATCTTATTTAGTCCATGCTAGTTCCACATCCAGTCCAGTCTGATCTCCAGTAAAACCAGTAAAACCACAGCAGAATACCTGTAAATAACCACAACTCCTAATGATTCCTTTGTTTTACTGCAGAAATGTTCACATTTAAGGAATTATCTTTTTACATTCATCCTCAGTTTATCATTTTCCACATTACAACTTCCAGATCACAGAGTGTCTACAAAGGAAACAACATTTAGTCACCTGGAACTGGATCACAACCACAAAGAAGACAAAAAAAGACAGAAAACAAGACAAAATATTACAAAAATGAGACCACAAAGCGACAAATATGAGACAAACGACACGAAACAATACAACAAAAAGATAAAAATTGGACAAAAAGTTAGAAAGTGACAAAACAATGAACAAATGACACAAGCATTACAAAAAATTACAAAACAGAAACAACACGATAAAAATAGACAAACAACACAGCGAGACAAAGAATATCGCACAAATGACCAAAACAAGAAACAAAACGAATAAAGCGAAACACAAAATGACAAAATAAGACAAAAAAGACAAGCAAGACAAAATACTAGAAAAGCGCAAACAAACAACAAAAGAGGAGGCAAACGACACAAATAAAACTAAACGAGACAAAAAATTAGACAAAAAGTTACAAAGCGACAAAAAATGGACAAACGACAAAAATGAGACAAAAGGAAACACGATATGACAAAAGATGAGACAGAATATAGAGAAAACCCAACAAAAACAAGACAAAATCTTACAAAAATAAGACACAAAACAACAAAAATTAGACAAACAAAACAAAACGAGGCAAAAAATTAGACAAAAAAGTGACAAAAGTGAGAAACAGAATGACAAAAATGAGACACAAATCAAACAAAAAATGACAATAATATGAATAAAACCCTAAACAGGACAGTATGGAACACAAAACGACCAAAAATGAGACAACATGTGTCAAAACTGAGAAACAAAATGCCAAAAGAACAAAAACAATCCAGTATTTTACTGCATGATCAGAACAACTTGTCATGGTCTAGAAAATGATTCTAAATTTATAGTTTTACTAATTTACAATCTGCAGTTAATGTCTTCTCTGGAATTTTTACACTTTGAGGGCCGGATTGGACCCTCTGGAGGACCACTTTTGGACCACGGACCTCATGTTGGACCCTCTGGAGGACCGCTTTTGGTCCACGGGCCTCATGTTGGACCCTCTGGAGGACCGCTTTTGGTCCACGGGCCTCATGTTGGACCCTCTGGAGGACCGCTTTTGGTCCACGGGCCTCATGTTGGACCCTCTGGAGGACCGCTTTTGGTCCACGGGCCTCATGTTGGACCCTCTGGAGGACCGCTTTTGGTCCACGGGCCTCATGTTGGACCCTCTGGAGGTCCACTTTTGGTCCACGGGCCTCATGTTGGACCCTCTGGAGGACCGCTTTTGGTCCACGGGCCTCATGTTGGACCCTCTGGAGGACCGCTTTTGGTCCACGGGCCTCATGTCGGACCCTCTGGAGGACCGCTTTTGGTCCACGGGCCTCATGTCGGACCCTCTGGAGGACCGCTTTTGGTCCACGGGCCTCATGTCGGACCCTCTGGAGGACCGCTTTTGGTCCACGGGCCTCATGTGGACCCTCTGGAGGACCGCTTTTGGCCCACGGGCCTCATGTCGGACCCTCTGGAGGACCGCTTTTGGCCCACGGGCCTCATGTCGGACCCTCTGGAGGACCGCTTTTGGCCCACGGGCCTCATGTCGGACCCTCTGGAGGACCGCTTTTGGCCCACGGGCCTCATGTCGGACCCTCTGGAGGACCGCTTTTGGCCCACGGGCCTCATGTCGGACCCTCTGGAGGACCGCTTTTGGTCCACGGGCCTCATGTCGGACCCTCTGGAGGACCGCTTTTGGTCCACGGGCCTCATGTCGGACCCTCTGGAGGACCGCTTTTGGTCCACGGGCCTCATGTCGGACCCTCTGGAGGACCGCTTTTGGTCCACGGGCCTCATGTCGGACCCTCTGGAGGACCGCTTTTGGTCCACGGGCCTCATGTTTGACACCCCTGCTGTAGAAAACGAACCAACAGAAGTAGAGTTGCTGTCGTAGATGCATGTCAGCAGGTAGACTGTAGAGATGTTTGGGTTTTTTTACCTCTGCTTTTGTTTTGTTTTTTTATAAATGTGACATTTTAAATGAAATCTGGAGTTGTTCCTTCTTTAGAAACATGATGTCTGTGGCGTTAAAGTCTCGTCAGTGGAGCCAGAAGCTGAAAACATCAGATTCTGTGGTCTTTGGCTGTTGTTGAGGCTCAGAGCTGATGGACTTGCTTCCATCAATAGCGTTCCTCATCTCCCTCCAGCTGCCGACACAAAGACGTCGTTGTCCTCCAGGCGTCCGTCGCAGGCAGCTCCGGCTTCTGATGCAAACCAACACGTCAAAAAGTCGCCGTCGTCACAGCTGGACAGATGTTAGAGCCTCCTCTGGTTTCCATGGTTACCCTCGGATGACTTTCGTAAAGCCACCGGAGTGACTAAAGAAAAAAAAAAAAAAAAAAACTGACAGTGATGTTGAAAACTTGAAGAAAAACAAATGTGACTGTTTCATTTTTCATGTTTGTTTGTTTGTTTGTTTCCTTTTTCATGATGATGATGATTATTTAATAAAGTATTTGAGCTGAAACCTGCTGCTGATTCTGCTTCTCCTTAAAACTTTCCCTGAAAAGTTTTATTTAAAAAAAGTCCCAAATTTGGCAAAAAATTAAAACAAAAATAATTGTAAATGTTTTCAAAAAATTAGTAAAAATCTTCCAAAAAAAATCCTAAAATAATCTAAAGTGTTTACATACATATCACTCAAAGTTCTAATATTTTCTTTAAGAACATTTGGGAAAAAATTGTCAATTTTTCCCCTAAATGTTCTTAAAGAAACATTTAGAAACATTTATTTTGACATTTCCCAATAATGTTGAAAATGTGGAAGTTTTCACTATGAAAATAGTTGTTTTTTTGTTTTTTTTTACACGTTTTAAAACTTTAAAACGAGTCAATTTGATCCGCAGGACGACACGAGGGTTAAACAGTTTTTATCCTCCAAGTTTATTTCTTTGCTAAAACTGGAAACAGGAAGTCTCTACAGGTGGAACAACTACCATCACCTTTATGCTGTTTTTACCAACAAAAAATAGGTCAGAATGATTTCCAGAATGATTTTAGAAAGATTTATCTTTTTGTTTTGCTAGATGATATTAAAGTTGCTCTATGTTAGCTGAAGCTGAAACTATTGGTTAAAATTACTCTACTTCAGTTTCTCAAAAATGAGTTAAAGGTGACAAACAGTTTGGGGTCATCCAGACCAAAACTCCCACTTTTATCCATATGCTAACATAAAAGCACAAGGGTTTTCTAATCATCAATGAGCCTTTCAGCACCATTAGCTAACACAATGTAGCATTAGAACACAGGAGTGATGGTTGCTGGAAATGTTCCTCTGTACCCCTATGGAGATATTCCATTAAAAACCAGCTGTTTACAGCTACAATAGTCATTTACCACATTAACTATGTCTGCACTGGATTTACCATTCATTTAATGCTATCTTCAAATTTGAGGCAAAACAACCTAAAGTGATGCAGAATTAATGCAAAAAGATGTAAAACAACTAAAATGTGACGGAAAACAACTTAAATTTGTCACTAAACAACCACAGTTTGATGCAACATGACCGAAAGTGATGCAGAATGAAGACAAAAAGATGCAAAACAACTAAAATGTGACATAATACAGTGTAAATGTTATTAAAACAGCCACAATTTGCTGGAAAATCACCAAAATGTGAAGCAAAACAACCAAATTTTGATGCAAAAGATCTAATGTGATGCAAAATGAACACAAAAAGTTGCAAAACAACTAAAGTATGACAGAAAACAATGTAAATGTTACAATAAACAACCACAGTTTGATGCAAAATGACCAAATTTTGATGCAAAATGACCAAATTCTGTTGCAAAATGACCAAAATGATGCAGAATTTACACAAAAAGATGCAAAACAACTAAAATATGACAAAAAATGACTAAAATGTCACATACCAACCTAAATATCACGAGAAACAACCAAAATCTGATGCAAAATGAACACAAAGACAACTAAAATGCAACACATGACAAGATAACGGTCCATAGACACAAGCTTGCTTTTGTCCAGCGTTTGGAATCTTTTCCTGTAACTAATGTTGAACATGAACATTATGGGATGTACCACAGATTCAGCAACAAAACTGCATCAATGTCTGAAGTTAAACTTTGCACGGCTTCTGTGAAAATATGAGTCTTATTTCACAAAACAGTCAGCTGGTTCTGAGGAGATCAGGGGGCTTTTTCTCTGATTTCTCTGATTTTATGTCTTTAATGTCTAGACTGGATTTAAGATTCATTTAATGTTGTCTTCACTGAAAAAAAAGTTTTTCTTTTAACAATTTGAACATTTCTAAGTGAGCCCAGACTTTTGAACGGTAGAGTGCACGAGTTAAAGCTGCTCTAAAATGAGTTAAAGTTATTCTACATGAGTTAAAGTTGCTCTAAATGAGTTAAAGTTGCTCTAAATGAGTTAAAGTTGCTCTAAAATGAGTTAAAGCTGCTCTAAAATGAGTTAAAGTTACTCTACATGAGTTAAAGTTGCTCTAAATGAGTTTTAAAGTTGCTCTAAATGAGTTAAAGTTGCTCTAAATGAGTTAAAGTTGCTCTAAATGAGTTTAAAGTTGCTCTAAATGAGTTAAAGTTGCTCTAAATGAGTTAAAGTTGCTCTAAATGAGTTTAAAGTTGCTCTAAATGAGTTAAAGTTGCTCTAAATGAGTTAAAGTTGCTCTAAATGAGTTAAAGTTACTCTACATGAGTTAAAGTTGCTCTAAATGAGTTTAAAGTTGCTCTAAATGAGTTAAAGTTGCTCTAAATGAGTTAAAGTTGCTCTAAATGAGTTAAAGTATTCTACATGAGTTAAAGTTGCTCTAAATGAGTTAAAGTTGCTCTAAATGAGTTAAAGTTATTCTACATGAGTTAAAGTTGCTCTAATGAGTTAAAGTTGCTCTAAATGAGTTAAAGTTGCTCTAAATGAGTTAAAGTTGCTCTAAATGAGTTAAAGTTACTCTACATGAGTTAAAGTTGCTCTAAATGAGTTTTAAAGTTGCTCAAAATGAGTTAAAGTTGCTCTAAATGAGTTAAAGTTGCTCTACATGAGTTAAAGTTGCTCTAAATGAGTTAAAGTTATTCTAATGAGTTAAAGTTGCTCTAAATGAGTTAAAGTTGCTCTACATGAGTTAAAGTTGCTCTAAATGAGTTAAAGTTGCTCTAAATGAGTTAAAGTTGCTCTAAATGAGTTAAAGTTACTCTACATGAGTTAAAGTTGCTCTAAATGAGTTAAAGTTGCTCTAAATGAGTTAAAGTTGCTCTAAATGAGTTAAAGTTATTCTACATGAGTTAAAGTTGCTCTAAATGAGTTAAAGTTGCTCTAAAATGAGTTAAAGTTACTCTACATGAGTTAAAGTTGCTCTAAATGAGTTTAAAGTTGCTCAAAATGAGTTAAAGTTGCTCTAAATGAGTTAAAGTTGCTCTAAATGAGTTAAAGTTGCTCTAAAATGAGTTAAAGTTGCTCTAAATGAGTTAAAGTTGCTCTAAATGAGTTTAAAGTTGCTCTAAATGAGTTAAAGTTGCTCTAATGAGTTAAAGTTGCTCTAAATGAGTTAAAGTTGCTCTAAATGAGTTAAAGTTGCTCTAAAATGAGTTAAAGTTGCTCTAAATGAGTTAAAGTTGCTCTAAAATGAGTTAAAGTTGCTCTAAATGAGTTAAAGTTGCTCTAAAATGAGTTAAAGTTGCTCTAAAATGAGTTAAAGTTGCTCTAATGAGTTAAAGTTGCTCTAAATGAGTTAAAGTTGCTAAAGTTGCTCTAAATGAGTTAAAGTTGCTCTAAATGAGTTAAAGTTGCTCTAAATGAGTTAAAGTTGCTCTAAATGAGTTTAAAGTTGCTCTAAATGAGTTAAAGTTGCTCTAAATGAGTTAAAGTTGCTCTACATGAGTTAAAGTTGCTCTAAATGAGTTAAAGTTGCTCTAAATGAGTTTTAAAGTTGCTCTAAATGAGTTAAAGTTGCTCTAAATGAGTTAAAGTTACTCTACATGAGTTAAAGTTGCTCTAAATGAGTTAAAGTTGCTCTAAATGAGTTAAAGTTGCTCTAAATGAGTTAAAGTTGCTCTAAAATGAGTTAAAGTTGCTCTAAATGAGTTAAAGTTGCTCTAAATGAGTTAAAGTTGCTCTAAATGATTAAAGTTGCTCTAATGAGTTAAAGTTGCTCTAAATGAGTTAAAGTTGCTCTAAATGAGTTAAAGTTGCTCTAAATGAGTTAAAGTTGCTCTAAATGAGTTAAAGTTGCTCTAAATGAGTTAAAGTTACTCTACATGAGTTAAAGTTGCTCTAAATGAGTTAAAGTTGCTCTAAATGAGTTAAAGTTGCTCTAAATGAGTTAAAGTTATTCTACATGAGTTAAAGTTGCTCTAAATGAGTTTTAAAGTTGCTCTAAATGAGTTAAAGTTGCTCTAAAATAAGTTAAAGTTACTCTAATGAGTTAAAGTTGCTCTAAATGAGTTTTAAAGTTGCTCTAAATGAGTTAAAGTTATTCTAATGAGTTAAAGTTGCTCTAAATGAGTTAAAGTTGCTCTAAATGAGTTTTAAAGTTGCTCTAAATGAGTTAAAGTTGCTCTAAATAAGTTAAAGTTACTCTAAATGAGTTAAAGTTGCTCTAAATGAGTTTTAAAGTTGCTCTAAATGAGTTAAAGTTGCTCTAAATGAGTTAAAGTTACTCTACATGAGTTAAAGTTGCTCTAAATGAGTTAAAGTTGCTCTAAATGAGTTAAAGTTGCTCTAAATGAGTTAAAGTTGCTCTAAATGAGTTAAAGTTATTCTACATGAGTTAAAGTTGCTCTAAATGAGTTAAAGTTGCTCTAAATGAGTTAAAGTTATTCTACATGAGTTAAAGTTGCTCTACATGAGTTAAAGTTGCTCTAAATGAGTTAAAGTTGCTCTAAATGAGTTAAAGTTGCTCTAAATGAGTTAAAGTTGCTCTAAAATGAGTTAAAGTTACTCTACATGAGTTAAAGTTGCTCTAAATGAGTTAAAGTTGCTCTAAATGAGTTAAAGTTGCTCTAAATGAGTTAAGTTGCTCTAAAATGAGTTAAAGTTGCTCTAAATGAGTTAAAGTTGCTCTAAATGAGTTTTAAAGTTGCTCTAAATGAGTTAAAGTTACTCTACATGAGTTAAAGTTGCTCTAAATGAGTTAAAGTTGCTCTAAATGAGTTAAAGTTGCTCTAAAATGAGTTAAAGTTGCTCTAAATGAGTTAAAGTTGCTCTAAATGAGTTAAAGCTGCTCTAAATGAGTTAAAGTTGCTCTAAATGAGTTAAAGTTGCTCTAAATGAGTTAAAGTTACTCTACATGAGTTAAAGTTGCTCTAAATGAGTTAAAGTTGCTCTAAAATGAGTTAAAGTTGCTCTAAATGAGTTAAAGTTGCTCTAAATGAGTTAAAGTTACTCTAAATGAGTTTAAAGTTGCTCTAAATGAGTTTTAAAGTTGCTCTAAATGAGTTAAAGTTGCTCTAAATGAGTTAAAGTTGCTCTACATGAGTTAAAGTTGCTCTAAATGAGTTAAAGTTGCTCTAAATGAGTTTTAAAGTTGCTCTAAATGAGTTAAAGTTGCTCTAAAATGAGCTAAAGTTACTCTACATGAGTTAAAGTTGCTCTAAATGAGTTTTAAAGTTGCTCTAAATGAGTTAAAGCTCTAAATGAGTTAAAGTTGCTCTAAATGAGTTAAAGTTGCTCTAAATGAGTTAAAGTTGCTCTAAAATGAGTTAAGTTGCTCTAAAATGAGTTAAAGTTGCTCTACATGAGTTAAAGTTGCTCTAAATGAGTTAAAGTTGCTCTAAATGAGTTAAAGTTGCTCTAAATGAGTTAAAGTTGCTCTAAATGAGTTAAAGTTGCTCTAAATGAGTTAAAGTTACTCTACATGAGTTAAAGTTGCTCTAAATGAGTTAAAGTTGCTCTAAATGAGTTAAAGTTGCTCTAAATGAGTTAAAGTTATTCTACATGAGTTAAAGTTGCTCTAAATGAGTTTTAAAGTTGCTCTAAATGAGTTAAAGTTGCTCTAAAATAAGTTAAAGTTACTCTACATGAGTTAAAGTTGCTCTAAATGAGTTTTAAAGTTGCTCTAAATGAGTTAAAGTTATCTACATGAGTTAAAGTTGCTCTAAATGAGTTAAAGTTGCTCTAAATGAGTTTTAAAGTTGCTCTAAATGAGTTAAAGTTGCTCTAAAATAAGTTAAAGTTACTCTAAATGAGTTAAAGTTGCTCTAAATGAGTTTTAAAGTTGCTCTAAATGAGTTAAAGTTGCTCTAAATGAGTTAAAGTTACTCTACATGAGTTAAAGTTGCTCTAAATGAGTTTTAAAGTTGCTCTAAATGAGTTAAAGTTGCTCTAAATGAGTTAAAGTTGCTCTAAATGAGTTAAAGTTATTCTACATGAGTTAAAGTTGCTCTAAATGAGTTAAAGTTGCTCTAAATGAGTTAAAGTTATCTACATGAGTTAAAGTTGCTCTACATGAGTTAAAGTTGCTCTAAATGAGTTAAAGTTGCTCTAAATGAGTTAAAGTTGCTCTAAATGAGTTAAAGTTGCTCTAAATGAGTTAAAGTTGCTCTAAATGAGTTAAAGTTGCTCTAATGAGTTAAAGTTGCTCTAAATGAGTTAAAGTTGCTCTAAATGAGTTAAAGTTGCTCTAAATGAGTTAAAGTTGCTCTAAATGAGTTAAAGTTGCTCTAAATGAGTTAAAGTTGCTCTAAATGAGTTAAAGTTACCTCTACATGAGTTAAAGTTGCTCTAAATGAGTTAAAGTTGCTCTAAATGAGTTAAGTTGCTCTAAAATGAGTTAAAGTTGCTCTAAATGAGTTAAAGTTGCTCTAAAATGAGTTAAAGTGCTCTAAATGAGTTAAAGTTGCTCTAAATGAGTTAAAGTTGCTCTAAAATGAGTTAAAGTTACTCTAATGAGTTAAAGTTGCTCTAAATGAGTTAAAGTTGCTCTAAAATGAGTTAAAGTTGCTCTAAATGAGTTAAAGTTGCTCTAAATGAGTTAAAGTTACTCTAATGAGTTAAAGTTGCTCTAAATGAGTTAAAGTTGCTCTAAATGAGTTAAAGTTGCTCTAAATGAGTTAAAGTTGCTCTAATGAGTTAAAGTTGCTCTAAATGAGTTAAAGTTGCTCTAAATGAGTTTTAAAGTTGCTCTAAATGAGTTAAAGTTGCTCTAAATGAGCTAAAGTTACTCTACATGAGTTAAAGTTGCTCTAAATGAGTTAAAGTTGCTCTAAAATGAGTTAAAGTGCTCTAAATGAGTTAAAGTTGCTCTAAAATGAGTTAAAGTTGCTCTAAAATGAATTAAAGTTGCTCTAATGAGTTAAAGTTGCTCTAAATGAGTTAAAGTTGCTCTAAATGAGTTTTAAAGTTGCTCTAAATGAGTTAAAGTTGCTCTAAATGAGTTAAAGTTGCTCTAAATGAGTTAAAGTTGCTCTAAATGAGTTAAAGTTGCTCTAAATGAGTTAAAGTTATTCTACATGAGTTAAAGTTGCTCTAAATGAGTTTTAAAGTTGCTCTAAATGAGTTAAAGTTGCTCTAAAATAAGTTAAAGTTACTCTACATGAGTTAAAGTTGCTCTAAATGAGTTTTAAAGTTGCTCTAAATGAGTTAAAGTTATTCTACATGAGTTAAAGTTGCTCTAAATGAGTTAAAGTTGCTCTAAATGAGTTTTAAAGTTGCTCTAAATGAGTTAAAGTTGCTCTAAAATAAGTTAAAGTTACTCTAAATGAGTTAAAGTTGCTCTAAATGAGTTTTAAAGTTGCTCTAAATGAGTTAAAGTTGCTCTAAATGAGTTAAAGTTACTCTACATGAGTTAAAGTTGCTCTAAATGAGTTTTAAAGTTGCTCTAAATGAGTTAAAGTTGCTCTAAATGAGTTAAAGTTGCTCTAAATGAGTTAAAGTTATTCTACATGAGTTAAAGTTGCTCTAAATGAGTTAAAGTTGCTCTAAATGAGTTAAAGTTATTCTACATGAGTTAAAGTTGCTCTACATGAGTTAAAGTTGCTCTAAATGAGTTAAAGTTGCTCTAAATGAGTTAAAGTTGCTCTAAATGAGTTAAAGTTGCTCTAAATGAGTTAAAGTTGCTCTAAATGAGTTAAAGTTACTCTACATGAGTTAAAGTTGCTCTAAATGAGTTAAAGTTGCTCTAAATGAGTTAAAGTTGCTCTAATGAGTTAAAGTTGCTCTAAATGAGTTAAAGTTACTCTACATGAGTTAAAGTTGCTCTAAATGAGTTAAAGTTGCTCTAAATGAGTTAAAGTTGCTCTAAATGAGTTAAAGTTGCTCTAAATGAGTTAAAGTTGCTCTAAATGAGTTAAAGTTGCTCTAAAATGAGTTAAAGTTGCTCTAAATGAGTTAAAGTTACTCTACATGAGTTAAAGTTGCTCTAAATGAGTTAAAGTTGCTCTAAAATGAGTTAAAGTTACTCTACATGAGTTAAAGTTGCTCTAAATGAGTTAAAGTTGCTCTAAAATGAGTTAAAGTTGCTCTAAATGAGTTAAAGTTGCTCTAAATGAGTTAAAGTTGCTCTAAATGAGTTTTAAAGTTGCTCTAAATGAGTTAAAGTTGCTCTAAATGAGTTAAAGTTGCTCTAAATGAGTTAAAGTTACTCTACATGAGTTAAAGTTGCTCTAAATGAGTTAAAGTTGCTCTAAATGAGTTTTAAAGTTGCTCTAAATGAGTTAAAGTTGCTCTAAAATGAGCTAAAGTTACTCTACATGAGTTAAAGTTGCTCTAAATGAGTTTTAAAGTTGCTCTAAATGAGTTAAAGTTGCTCTAAATGAGTTAAAGTTGCTCTAAATGAGTTAAAGTTGCTCTAAAATGAGTTAAAGTTGCTCTACATGAGTTAAAGTTGCTCTAAATGAGTTAAAATTGCTCTAAATGAGTTAGAGTTGCTCTAAAATGAGTTAAAGTTGCTCTAAATGAGTTAAAGTTGCTCTAAATGAGTGAAAGTTGACCTGTATGCATTGCACAGTGCAGCAGAAAATAAGAAATGTTTGCTTTTTCACTTCAGTTTTATCCAATTAAATAAACAAGATTTAACTGTAGAAGTGCTACTAACTCCTCCACACAGGATTGATGATTAAAACGGATTAAAACTGGATTATTCAGAGTTTCTCCTTCATAGCAAACATGATGTCAGCAGTATTAAAGTCTATCATTAACGTGGTGTTCTGTAAACAGCAGAGACAGAATAAATATGTGTTTTTCTCAGTCCTTCATGCACCTGCACACCAACCAGCTCTCTTTGTCCTGCCGCCGTCCAGCTACCTTCAGACTGGCAGTAAATCCACCAGGGACATAAAAAGCTGAACGCTCGGCAGCACAAAGACCTTCTGGGGCTTCGCTCCGTCTGAGCATGTCTCTGCAGTCAATCACAGCCTCCTCCAGACCTCAGGTGGAGAACAAGTGGACGTTTGCTGTAAAATGAACCAAAGTGATGCAGAATGAAGACAAAAAGATGCAAAATAACCAAAATGTGGCATAAACAACCAAAATGTCACTGAAAACAGCCAAAGTTTTACTCAAAATGACTTAAATTTGATGCAAAATGACCAAGAGTGATGCAGAATAAACACAAAACAACTAAACTGTTACACAAAATAACCTAAATTTAATGAAAAACAACCAAAGTTTGATGCAAATGACCAAAAGTGATGCAGTGAGAACACAAAAAGATGCAAATGACTAAAAGGTGACACAAAATGAGCAAAATGTGAGAGAAAACAATCATTGACACAAACAACCAAATGTAACAGATAACAACCAAAATTTATGCATATGACCTAAAGTGACGCATCACTTAAACTGCTGTTCACACTGTGATACATCCCATAATATTGATGCTCAAAGCTGGCTATAGAGGAAATGAACAGCTGGAGAGTCTGTCCGCTTCGGGGAAGGTCATCGGTGCTCTGTGTGGTGTATCGACGCTGGAGACGGTAAATGGTGGTGATGTTGACGTTAAAGTGACGGGCAATGTCTCGGACAGACTCTCCAGCTTGCAGACGTCCGATGGCTTGGTTCCTCTCAATTTGGTTTAAGTGTGGTATAGTTAAACAGCAAGTGAAATGCCTATGATCTTGAATGAAATTTATACCCACTGAAGGTGTCGATAAATCGTGCATATTCAATCGCATGTGCAAAGTGTGAATCATGTCCACATCATCAGTGCATTGGTGTATTGCGACGATTCGTTCTCCGTTTTCCGTTTTCACACCAACCTTACAAACGCAACAGAAAATGTTAAGAACACACATGCACCACAAAGTACCAAATGCATTTTTGTTTTGGGAAACCAAATTTAATTTTTCATCGGGTAAAAGAAACTTGTGTTTCTTCTGCGTGGGAGTGTATCTGCTGGACTGATGAAGTTCTGAGGCTCTGTGATGGAAATTTTAATTTGGAGCTGATAATGCAGTAATTTGTAGTTAAAACTGAGCTGACGACATGCAGCCAGTAATAAAACACAGCGTGGATCTCCGGGTTCCATCCATAGCAACGCTGACGGCCTGTTTTTGGTGCATTGGATCCCAGAGGGCCGATAAAAGCTCTCAGAAAGCCTGAGGGAATCACAGGAACACTATAGAAGTGTGACACTGGGAGGCAGAGCTGCTGATTTGTGTCCTCAGAGGACAGAAGGAAGCCGGAGAGACTCGTCCAGGCAGCCATCTGCAGCCTTTCTACCCATCACA
Organism: Acanthochromis polyacanthus; assembly: GCF_021347895.1. Classification (NCBI taxonomy): domain Eukaryota; kingdom Metazoa; phylum Chordata; class Actinopteri; family Pomacentridae; genus Acanthochromis; species Acanthochromis polyacanthus. The sequence continues at coordinate 2,845,068 of NC_067123.1, forward strand.
ACTCTTTTCTTATCAGACCTCGGTCACCCCTCTGCCCTCCATCTGACCGCCATATGGTTCGACTCTCCCACCGTCATTGTGCACAGATAATAAATGGCTTTTAAATAATCAGTTTCCATCAGGCAGAGGGGACAGACGTAGCTTCACTCAGCATAAAAAAGCCTACTGGAATGAAGAGTTTTCCTGTTTGAACGCATAAATGTAGCATGTCACCGTTAGCATGACAGCGCTATCTTTTCCAATCTCAATGCTAATGTCATGTTTACATCATATTATAGCATAAATACCAATATTTCCTACTAATAAGTAATGTTCACTGATGCTATTCAATTCAATTCAATTCAATTCAATTTTATTTATATAGCGTCAATTACAGTCAAATCGTCTCAAGACGCTTTACAGAACCCATATGCCTGACCCCCAGAGCAAGCCCAAAGGCGACAGTGGCAAGAAAAACACCCTTTTAACAGGGAAGAAACCTCGAGCAGAACCCGGCTCAAATAGGGGGGACCCATCTGCCTGCTGGCCGGGCGGGTTGAGAAGGACAGAAGAGGGCAAGGGGGAGGGATGGGAGAAGAGGGAGGGGTGGGAAAGCAAGGAAAACACAACACACATTTGAATACATGCATGACAGGATATGTGACACAGACAAAGTATAAGCTAACATTGAAAACTGACTCATAATTTACTCTTATGATGTACGGCTCTGACATTAAACATACTCCTTATATAGCTAGCAGTAAAATTCAAACAGTATGTAAGTTAGCATAACAGTATAGTGAAGGCGATGCAGAGTTGACTCGTGGAAAAAGGGAGTTGGAAGCAGAGGGCTGGTGGAAGGTCAGTAGCAGCATCCCACAGTGGACATGGTGGAGACTGGACCAGCTGGTGGAACATCGACCGCAGATCTGAAGCATCCAGCTCTGGGACCAGGGACACTCGGAGAAATAGCACAGGGGGAAACAGAGTGAATGTACTGCAATAACGGTATACATATTAAATGTAAAGGTAGATAGAGAAGGGCTCAGTGCGTCAAGAAAAGTCCCCAGCAGCCTATAGGCCTATAGCAGCATGACTAGAGGCAGAACGAAGGGACGTCCAAGAGGGGGTCAGCTGTGCAATGAAGACACAAGCCGAACCTCTGTGGGTCACCCAGTCAGCCCCAACTATAAGATTTGTCAAAAAGGAACGCTTTAAGCCTGGTCTTAAAAATAGAGAGGGTGTCTGCCTCCCGAACCCAAACTGGGAGCAGGTTCCACAGGAGAGGAGCTGATAACTGAAGGCTCTGCCTCCCATTCTACTTTTAGAAATTCTAGGAACAACAAGTAAGCCTGCAGTTTGCTATGACTCCTATAGACGGTATCCAGAGATGTTATCAACTCCAGCTGTGTTTTATTGCTAGCTACTTATTGTTAGCTCAGTCTCATGCTAAATTACTGCATGCATCAGCTCCAAATTTTTGTTGCAATTTCTCCTGGCATATTTGAACCTTTCAGAATAGTTTGGACTCTTTTTGGGATGATTGTGTGTCTTTTTATGATCATTTCAGACATTTTTGTGGTGATTTTCCAGACTTTTTAGTTAAATCTGGACCCACCTCTATGGACTTCAAGGACCTGGAACTCTGGAAATATCTCCAGTATGAAGGTAGAACTCTGATCATTATTAAAGTTATTGGAGATGAAGATCCAGTTGATCTGAGGAGGCTGATTTTTCATGTAATGACTAATTTTTATCCCATACAAGAACCTATGAAACATGTCTACATTAGATTTAACTGGACGTGTACTAAGTGCAGTTTGCCTCCATGATATTCAGTGGACCACTCTATAAAACGTGCGTTATTTAGGCCTGACATTCTGCTCAGACATTCACACTCTGCCCCCTCTTTGCTGATTAGTGAGCGTTCAGGCTGATGAATGCATGTCTGCGGAGGGTGAGCCAAAGTAAAAACCAATCTGGCCTCATGTTACTGTAATCTCCAGCATGTGACCGATGACGGAGGGACGCCGGAGGACCTGCAGCTACCAAACCTGCTGCACTGAGAGGATTTAGGGAGAAACACAGCAGCTCTGGGACACATATTATATTCCCACTGGTAAATCCTCTCCAACTCATTACCAAATCCTCGCTGCAAGGCTGCTAATCTCCGCAGGGAGACGGACCAGGTGCCAGTCTTTTTGTAATGGAATTGCACGGCGCTTTAAGTGATTGCATCAACGTCAGCCGTGATGAATTATTTTAAAAACACACAAGAATCCTGTTTGTACACAAGAAACCAAAGAAACAAACTGTTGGAGCTCATCTACGTTCTGACTTCAGCTGATTGCAGTAATTGGAGCCGTCAGACAGAAAATGATTGGAGATAACTGTTACTGGATGGAAAAGCTGCCATCAAAATATGAGAAAATATTGGAAAAAACACGCTGAATAGAACAGATTCTGCTTTAGAAGAGAAACATCTGATGATTAACGCTTAAAAATACAAGCTGCAAGCAGCGTTGGTTGGGTCCTCGTATCCTTACTGGCCAACGAATCCAAGCATGTCCACCACTGAGAGTGTGTTTCAGCCTATAGTCTTTTTGATGGCGACCTATCAAAACTGTCCACCTGGTGGCGCTATCACTGAATGTATATTGGCCTAGGTATGTCATCAGGAACAGACTGATCACACGTAAAGTTTGAGGCAGATTGGAGCGTGTACAGTCTAAATGGACAGCACTTCCTGTTTCATGGCGAGCAGTCGAAGTTCCACCAGCTGCCATTTCCACAACGTCAGACTTTTACAGAGCATTTTGATAACTTTTGATCACCCATGACTGACGTGCATCCTGGCCAAATTTGAGCTCTGTTGGGGTTGCCATGTTTGAATTTATAGCTTTAGAAATAAAACAATGGTCCGAAAATTGATTTGTAATTCAAAATGGCTGACTTCCTGTTGTACCTAAGGTACAGTTGTGAGGTAAGTTTTCGTGCATCTTTTTTGCGAATGTCATCAGGTCAAGAGTGTGATCGCACATGTAAAGTTTCAGGCAGATTGGAGCACGTATGAGCTAGATATGCAGCACTTCCTGTCCATCCTCCAGGTGGCGCTGTGACTGTGGCTGTATATCAGCATGTGGATGTCATCAGAGCAGGAGTCTGATCAAACATATAAAGTTTGAGACAGATTTGAGCATCTATTGGCCAGTCAGACAGCACTTCCTGGTTCATGGCGAATTGTTTAAATTCCACGAGCCACCATTTCCACGCCCTCACACTTTTGTGGAACATTTTGCTAACTTTGATCATCCATGCCTGGAGAACATCCTGGACAAATTTCAGCTCTGTTAAGGTTACCCTGTTTGAGTTTATAGCTTTTGAAAATGTGCAAAAATTGGTTCAAAATAGTACAAAATACAATTCAAAGATGGCCGACTTCCTGTTGAGTTTTAGGTACGGTTGTCAATTACATTTTTGTGCATCTTGACGAGTTACTTATGTCTAGCAAATTTCATGGCTGGAGGTCACATGTACTGGTTGTAGAGCCTGTTTGGGATTTCCCAGGTGGCGCTATTGAGCCATTTTGTTCTAAAAAATATCACATTTTTTGCCGGTCAAGACGTGTGTGCCAATTTTCACATGTTTTCAAGTATTTTTAGACCTTCAGGACAGCCGTTCAAAAAACAGGAGAGAAAAATTCATATCAATGGGTTTCTAGAGGGTTCTACCACCTTTGGTTCTCAGACCCTAGTAACAGGAATTTGTATTATTACAGCAGCAAACGGGGATTTAAACGTATTAAATGTTTATAATTCACGCCTGCAGATGTGTGGATAAGCAGCGATTGAGAGGCTTTTAATGGCAGCTCTCACATTTAATTGATAAATTGCAGCTTTTACATCTCTGATTAAAGGATTTCCAGCAGTAGCATCGATGCAGTAATCTGTGAGCTGATTGGAGGAGCTCTGACTGGTTCCTGCAGCAGATTATCAGATGTTCACCAGCAGAGAACTCAGTAAACACATCACAGTCAGATAATTTTATGAGACAGAAGAAAGTTTAAATATTGGATTAAACCAAACTGGACTGGTTCAGGACAACAGGCTGAAGTCTGCTGAGGTTAAAGTTATTTCTGTTGACTTTCACTTCACTCTGACTGATGAGATCCTGAAATAACGAAAGCAAAAGTGCAGAAAATCAACCTGAAAACTATGAACCCGGTTACCGAATCTCAAATGCTTTATTGATCCCACAGGAGAAACTGGTGACGTTACAGCTGCTCCTAATAAAAATCTTATTGGAAAAGAACATAAGATAAATATAATTACAAAAATATGTCCTAAAAATAGAAACATATGTGAAAAAAACATAAAAATATTAATATAAGTACAAAATTTTGACATAAAATAATAACATGAGCAGAACAATATATCATAAAAATATGAATAAACACAGAAAAATATATCCTAAAAATATGAATTATAAGTGGAAAAATATATCATTAAAATAATAATATAAGTAGAAAAATAAGTCCTAAAAATATGAAAATAAGTACAAAAAACACATAAAAATATTAATTTAAGTGGAAAGGTATGCCCTAGAAATATTACTGTAAGGAGAAAAACATAAATATAAAAATATTAACATGAGTAGAAAAATATAAACATAAAAATATTAACATAAGTAGAAAAATATGTAATAAATATATGAATATAAGTAAAAAAAATATATAAAAATGTTAATATAAGTAGAAAAATATTAACATAAAAATGTTTTTTATGAGTAGAAAAATATAAATGTAAAAAATAGTAACATGAACAAAACAATATATCATAGAAATATGAATAAACACAGAAAAATATGTCCTAAAAATATGAATATAGGTAGAAAAATAAGTCCTAAAAATATTAACATAATTAGAAAAATATAAACATAAAAATATTATTATAAGTTGAAAAACTTCCTCTGTTAACTTTCTACTTCAACTTTAAACTAAATTTCCTTCACTAAGCCAGCCCTCTGGACTTCCAGTAAGCTGTGTTCCTATTGGCTGTCCAGGTGGCTGCTTGGTGTTATCAGGAACATCTGAGCAGCTCAGTGTCTTCCTGCTTTATGTCTGCAGTCAAACATTTCCTCTGCTTCTCTTCACTGAACCAGGTTTGGCTCCGTTGCTTTAGTTTGTTCTTTAGGCGTTGGCTTGCAGCTTCCAGCAGTAAAATCCTCTTTAATGTGTTTCTTGGTGTGTTTTAGGGCTTTGTACTGGATAGTAGTCTTGGTAAATGTGGTTCTTTAGCCACAGTTAGCACATGGTGCTAATGTGTGCAGTGATTAGTGGGTTTGGTGCAGCTGAGTTGTGTCTTTATCTTGGCTGTAGTGAGTCTTTAGAGGTTTTTGGTTGTTTGTGAACCAACGTTGGTTGTCCAGAAGGTAAGAGTTCCTGTCCTGATTCTCTGTTTAAAGAGCTTCTCTGGTAGGCTGCAGGAGACTTTAGCGTTTGGGTTGTGCTAGTTTGGTTTTTGTATGGTTTCATTTGGACGACTATCTTGAGGCCCCTCCATGTGGTTTAGTGAGGTTTTCTGGAACAGTTCTACAAAGCAACCTGCAGCAGAAGAGACTTTGAGAGTTTTTAGGAAGTTCTGGAGACCAGACTTTAGAGCAGCACAAACATTTGTCAGCAGTTTGAGCAGGAGAAGATGAGCTTCAGAGTAGAAATGAGAAGGAAACCTTGTTGACCCGTGTGGTGAGGTCCTGTACCAAGAGTTTGAGCAGGTTGTGAAGAGTCTGTAGTTCTTTGGTCTGAAAGCATCAGAAGAGTCGACTCATTAAAGGAGAAAACAGGAGATATTGTTGGTTCTTCTGTCGTTCTGCAGTTTCCTTAGACTGAATATCAAGTTTCTGTTTTAAATCATTTACTGTGTGAGCCCAAGAAGACTTCAGTAAACTCCCTCCATCCCCTGAACACAATACATTTTATTACCATGTTAAATCTTTTTAAAAATATGTCTTAATCATAGTTTTTCTCTTTGCTTGTTTAGTTTTGTCATCTGTGTGAAAGGCTCTAAACAAAGTTGAATTGATAAACTGAATAAGTGACTAACTCATGATTGTGACAACAGAAGTATTTTTATTGTGATTTACGGGTTTGTTTCAGTTTTAAGGTTGGGGTTAAAATCTGGACAGAAAAAAAGATTTTAAAAAATGAACTACATGAGGAAAAAAGCAATTTAATCAAAGGAAAAAGCATTTAATACAATAAAACTTTTAAAAAGAAAATTAAACATTAAATACAATAAAATTATATTAAACAGACAAAATATTTAATTAGATAATTAAACAAGATAAAAACATGTAATTATGAAATTAAATATATTTTAAACAATATTAAACATTAAAGATAAAATGTTATCAACATTTAAAAATACAATTAAACAAGAATATTAAACATAAAAAATAAAATACTTAAAATTATTAAACCTGTAAAAAGACAAAACATTTAATTAAAAAAATTAAGTGTTTAATTTGAAAATTAAATCTTAAAGACAAATCTTTAAATAAGAATTAAACAGAAAATACAATGAAGCATTTAAAAAGAAAAATTAAACATTAAAAGGTGGTAAAACATTTAAAAAGAAAAACCTTAATAAAGATTTAATCTAAAAATTAAACATTGGGGAAGAAAAGGAAATTTTTCAAACGAGCCGATAAAACATTTGAAAAAACAATTAAACATTAAAAAGACAAAACATTTCAAAATCAGACATTAGAAAAGAATAAAAGTTGTGAAAAGAGCAAAACTAAAGATTTAATAAGAATCAAACTAAAGACAAACATTTGAAAAGACACCAGTTAGACTTTAGAAGATCAAATTAAACAGAAGAGACGATAAAACGATGAAAAAGAGCAAAAACAGATAAAGGTCTTAAAGCGTTTTCTAGTCTGAAATGAAAACATCAAGTTGTTTCTTCAAACGTTTCCTCTTTCTGTGTTCTTGGTTTGACTGTGGACAGATTTACTAAGAGCTCATTTCAGAAAACTGCTTTCCAGATAAAGTCTACTAGTAGTTGAAGGCATCGATCAAACTAATGTTACCTTCTGATCTCCACAAACTTTACTGTTCAGTGAAGACAATCAAAGTTTGTTCAGGATTTCTGAAGAACCCACAGGTGAAGGTCTGAGAAGAACTCAGATGGATGGTCTAAATGTGAAATCAAGACTCATGGTCACAAGTTTTAAGGCTTCTGTTCACCACAAAGTTCAAACTGACACAGAAGTACTGAGAAACTTTTAAAACTTCAGTCCTCAGACTGTCTGAAGGTTCAAACTAACAGAGAACTACTCAGGAACTTAGAAGATATCAGTCCTCAGACTGTCTGAAAGTTAAATCTAACAGAGATCTACTGTGGGACTTAGAAAATTTCATCCCTCAGGCTGTGTGAAAGTTCAGGTCCTGAGGACTGGGGAGGTGTGGAGGCTTTGGAAAGTCTTGGAACTGAGGGTTCAACCCTCCAGCACAAAGGCTGAAGTCCAACCTCCTGAGAAAAACGGTCGAGACGAGACTCAAGTTAAAAAAAACAAAACAAAACTTGAAAATGACAAAAAATAGAAGAGTTAGTATCTGGGTGAGTAGCTCAGGAGGATAAGAAGAGAGACTACTAAGTGGAAGGTAGCAGGATCAAGTCTCACCACTGGTGTTTTTATTTCTTTGTCTTCGTCAGGATTTTCAAAAATTTTAAGAAGGGTCTAGTCTTGAACCAGCAACCTGCAGCTCCATAGACAAACCCTTAACTCACTGAGCTACAGATCAGATAAAAAGAAATAAACTCGTCGTCCCTTTGACATCGTAGTTTCTGTTCCTAATAAAGTGACCACATGGGTGGAGCCAAGGCGGAGTCTGGGTGGAGTCAGGGCAGAGAGTAGGAAGGGAGGTGGGTGGCGGCCTCCCACCTCTACCCCCCCCCTCCCCCCACTGACCACCACACCTTCCCCCGTCCAATGAGTTCTTCGAGTCTCGACGGGTTTCCCCGAATTTCTGGAGTTTCCACGAAGTCGGAGGCAGAACAAGTTGTCATGAAGAGGTGTTGAAGTCGGCGAGGATGGAGTGACTTTTTACAGCGACTAGAAGGAAGACGACTAGAAGAGCAGGTCTTTAAGCAGCATCCCTAAAATCCATGGAGTCGCTCCAGAGAAATGAAGGAAGGTCAACTTTTATCAGCCTCCATCCAGATGTTCAACTTGATATCTTTACTTTGACATTTTTAGCACTACAAACCTTTAGTGTCACACTTTATCATCATTTATTAGGACTTTAATGGAATCCAGCAGCAGATTTAGTTTTTGTTCACAAACTTTATTGTTGTCGTCGTGGAACTGCAGGATTTAAAACTGTTCCTTCTATTTGACCTCATGTTTATTAGTGTTAGTGGAAAAAGTTATTTTAATCGTCCATTAGTCTGTTAAAAACCAAATAATAAATTGGATTAGTCAAGAGGTTTAAATTTCTTACTTTGTCATATTTTAAATGACAAAAAATATAAAATAAAGCGTCTTGAGACAGTCTGACCTGTAATTGGTGTTCTATAAATAAAATGTAATTTAAATTGTATGTATCTTGTAATGTTGGAGGAATTCAGCCATAAATGTTGGAAAACACATTTTCTTTGTCCATTAATCTGTTGATTGTTTTCTCCACTAATTCATTTCTTGTTTTGGTTTATAAAATGTCAAACCCAAATATATTCAGTTTACTGGGCTTTGCAAAAGTTCTGTTACACTTGAGACATTCACGAAAATGAACACAAAGATTTTTTGGTGAAAAAAATACTAAAATACTGATAATCAGTAAATCAGTCAGCCCACAATTACTACAATTCTACAATGTATGTCTCTTTCCTTTGACTTATTTGTACAATATACGATGCATATGAGAAAAATCTGTTGATTTCTGTCTGTCTGTCTAACAGTAATGCTGCTGGATGAGTTTGCTGAGAGGTTCATACGATCATTTTAATTAAAAAATGATGTTTTGGATCATAACTGCTGCCAACAAGTGGACAAAAACTCTGCATTTACAGGTTTAGATTTTCTCTGTGCTGTTGGGGAAGTATCTATAAATACAAGTGGACATATCAGACCTACATGTACACCGATATTCACATTTACACTCATACATTCAGAGGTGATTCATGCAGCTGATTAAAAGCTGTGAGCTGTTGTTCAGGTGTTGATTGAACAATCGACCCTCAGGTGTGAATGTTCTGCACAGAAACACAACAGAGCCGACAACACTTTCACAGCCTCGGAGTTAAATTAGGTTTTGCTGAGTGTGGAGTAAATTATGCAGCGATGATTCAGGACGTTCTGCTTCCACATTATGCTAATTACAAACCAGCAGCACAGCTTTCAGAGAACCGCTGTAAGAAACCACTGAATTAAAACTGAGATGAGAAGAGTTTCAGAGGAAGAAATGTGATCAATAACTGCATTTAAAGCTCCATAAACACAAAATAGTGGACGCTTGTTGGATTAATAATGGATCTTTTGAAACCAAACACTGGATTTAAGTCTCAAAGGGGAATTCCAACCATTTTACACATTAAATACAAGATATAAACTATAACATATAAAGACTTTATTGGTGAAAATGGAAGAAATGTGCTCAATAACTGCATTTAAAGCTCCATAAACACGTAATAGTGGATGTTCGTTGGATCAATAATGAGCCTTTTGAAATGAAACACTTAACTGAAGCCTTAAAGGAGGATTTCTCAATTTTACACTTTAAATATGAGATATAAACTGTAATAATAAAGACTTCAGTTGTGAAAATGGAAGAAATGTTCTGTGAGCAGATCAATAATTGGATTTAAAGCTCCCTAAACACTGAACAGGGGAGTTTGTTGGATTAATAATGGGTCTTTTGAAACTAAACACTTGATTTAAGCTTTTAAGCACTTTTCCTCCGAAGCCCCAACACATTGAGGGAAAATCAAAGAAAATCAGAGTTTTAATCGGCGAATTAAAGTCTTCATGTGGAGAAATTAAGAGACGACTCGCTGTAATAAACCTTCAATAATTTATTTTCTTTAAACTGTCCCGTCCTTCTCATTGCTCCTGACATGAAACAACAAACGTGAGAAAACACAAAAATAAATCATCTGCCGGGATGTGCAACTTGTTCAATCTTCTCGTCAAAAAACATCGTCAATATTTAATAAAACTGCAGAAAAAGCAGGGAGAAGTCTCGTTTTCGTCCGGTGAACTTGAAGCTCCTGCAGCTCGGGACCGAATTCGGACTTTAAGAGCTTTGAGGAACCCGACGGTCCACCTGAGAACACGTCCAGAGTCTCAGTCTTTAGGTGTTTCTTCAGGTGTGGAGGAGCTTCGTTAGTTGGCAGGAACCAGCAGGATGAATCCGTCTCGACTCTTCTTGAAGTCGGCGACGGTCTGACCGGCTCTGGTTTCCACGGTGACGCTCTTCGGTTTTCCTCTCATGTGGAGCTGCAGAGCCGAACGACAAACCTTCACCGGGAACGGAACTTTTCTGATGCTGGAAGACAAAAAAACAGACGGTTCCAGTGTTATTACCAGCGTGAAGTTCTGTAATGATGACATTTATTTTCACATCTCTGGAACATTGAAGTTCTCCATCAACCGTCGCCTGATTGGCCAAGACAGAGAGCCCTAATCCTCCAGAACCAGAACCAGACAGAGATCCTTAACCCTCTCTTCTGACTATAGTCTTGTTCTTTCCTTTGACACTTGGTTTGAACCCTGAAGCTCCAGAACCAGAACCAGAACCAGAACCATATCTACAGAGCATCTAATAACCGATCAGCTCCATCGTCCAGCAGCGATCCTCGATGTTTCGTTTTTCCCTCTTCTCCTAAATCATGGCTGCAGATCACAGGTGCATGAACTCATCGTTACGTCATTTTAGTTATTATGCAACCGAGCTGGGAGTCGGTCCAATCGGGTAAAAGCATCAGAAGAAGCACCTGAAAGCTCCCAGAGACGTTGTGAATAAACAGAAACAGCATGAATTCACTGGAAGCTCTGCAGGAATTACAGATTAACATTAAATTCATCTCAACTACAAGCATGTTAAATGTAATTAATTGGAACATTATCAGTGTATTTATCTATTTTTAAAACCAAAAGCTTCATGAAATAAGAATACGGTCAAAAGTACAGCTAAAAATGAGTGTCTAACTATTAAAGTGGAAAAAAAACAAAAAAAAAACAAAAACAGCAACTGCTTTTCTGGAACCATGCATCTGAAATCATCACCTCCTTCTGCTCCATTATCTGACAAGTTTATAGAATAAAATATTGATATTTTTAAAGGTATTTCACCCTGCGCATCGACCCATTTTCCCCAGGTTTTTTCACACATTGAAATCAAGATCTCACTAATTATTAAGGGTAAAATGCAGAAATTGTTGTGCAGAAGTGGACTGGAGAACCAGAAGATCGAGCTGATGTCTGAGGTGTCCAATCTCAAGCTGAAGCTGAATGGCATGGAGAAGGACAGGCTGGACTTTGACGACAGATTCAGGCACAGCGAGGATTTGATTCTTGAAATTAATGAACTGCGGTACAGATTGACGGACCTGGAAAGTGAGAAACTACAGTACGAAAAGAAAGTTAAATCTACAAAGGAGGAGCTTGACCTACAACACTGTAAAAAATAAAAAGTAAAAAACAGTAATTTGTCCTCGTACATTTGACTGTAAAATGACAGCGTTTCACTGCACTGACATCTGTTTAAAAAAATCATTATTTGACATTTATTATCTTTACGGTGTTGTTTGTCATTACTTGAAAGACAAAATATGTATATTAAAGACAAAAAATGATAAAGTGTTAATGTGGCAGATTCTAAAACTAACCTGCAGACTGTGAGTTCTGTATAATTTAGTTTATGTTTTCAGTCTGTGGTGTTAAAAATCTGATCCTCCAGCTGAATTTCCACCATCTGACGGCTCTGTGGAGGAAACCGTCTCCGACCTTCAGCTGCTGCCTTACTTCCTGTTTTGGTGGATGAAGAATGTGAAAGCAGCCTCCTGAGCTGCTGATCCGGAGGCTGTGCAGCAGGTGTGGCCCCTGATGAACCCTGGAGCAGCTGAGCGGGGCCAGAACCCGACACACAAACCCACTGACCTCCGCCGGGTTTTCCAGCGAGCGGCGCTGATCCCAGAGCAGCTCCAGTGAAACCGGACGCCGCTGCAGCGCGTTGAGAAAAGCTCTGGCAGCAGCGAGGATGCCGGCGGTGCAGCGATGTGGAGATTCCTGCTGCTGCCAGAGGAAACCGGAGAACCGAGACCATGAAAACAGGCAGCTCAGCACGGATCAGCCCAGTTTAAAGACTAGACTCTGATTCTATTCTGGCTGTAGGAGTTTAACTGTCCTCTCCACAACAACAACAACAGCATCAACAACTGAATCTAACACTCCAGATGACCTGACGTCTGCTTCAGGCTCTGGAGATGGAGGAAATGATCTCCTTGAAACACACCAGCAGCAGCTTTATGTTGTTTCTGTGCAGTCAAACCTCTCAGGAAGCAGCTCTGGGTGGATGTTTGGGACTAAAGCCTGATGGTCTGTGGTCTGAATCCCACCAACAATCATCCTCTAACCACCTTCTGACCTGAACCCACAGGAACCAGCGGTAGCACCAGACGTCTCTAAGACAGGTCTTTATTCTAGCGGCGGAACAGTTTGTCCCTTCAGGGCTGTAGTAGAACAGAAGTTTGACTTTTCCTCTTCAGAACAAACTTCTGAGACAAAACGCCTGAATCATGTCCAGATTCTCACTCAAAACTGCATCTTATCAGCCAAAAATAACATCCTAACCAACCCTAGGAAACTCTGAGTGATCTGAGTGTTATTAACCAGCTCTGTTTAGTTCATTTTAAATATGTTTGGGACGATTCATTAAGGAAATAAAGGATCAGATGTTGGTAAAAATCAACATGAAGCAGCTCTGCTCATCTAAAACCAACATCTAGACCCCTAAGAACACCAACATGTAGAACTCTATGAACACCAACATCTAGACCTCTATGAACACCAACATCTAGACCTCTATGAACACCAACATCTAGACCTCTGTGAACATCTAGACCTCTATGAACACCAACATCTACACCTCTATGAACATCTAGACCTCTATGAACACCAACATCTAGACCTCTATGAACACCAACATGTAGAACTCTATGAACACCAACATCTAGACCTCTATGAACACCAACATCTAGACCTCTATGAACACCAACATCTAGACCTCTGTGAACACCTAGACCTCTATGAACACCTAGACCTCTATGAACACCTAGACCTCTATGAACACCAACATCTACACCTCTATGAACACCTAGACCTCTATGAACACCAACATCTACACCTCTATGAACACCTAGACCTCTATGAACACCTAGACCTCTATGAACACCTAGACCTCTATGAACACCAACATCTAAACCTCTATGAACATCTAGACCTCTATGAACACCTCCAAGTCTCCAGTTTCCTGTGTTCACACATCATGAAAAATGAATTTTAGTCTACAGCAGCGTACGAGGACATCGTAAAGACGGTTCTAGTTATAGATCCGTCTGAAGAACTGATGTAAAGATGAATGTTTGTTGATGATAGAGCGTGAACAGGCGCCGCTCAGAATCACATTTACAGCCAGAAATGAGTCACTCTGGCCTGAATTCTTCCATGACTTCATGTTCAAAGTTCTAGGAAAGTTTCATTTTTGAATTCTGCTTCAGAAACACTCAGAGAAAAGAAGAACACCATGTGGACATGCTAAAAATGCTTCAGAGCTGCTGGTAGAATAACGTCGTTTCTGTTGAACAGAACCAGGCATCATGCTAAGCTAAGCTAAGCTAACGGGTCCTATACTGAATGAACAGTCGGATCAGAGCCTTTCTTTCCATCTTCTCGTCTGAACTTGACACCTCGTCATCAACACAATCATACAGTTTTGCCCCTGAAATCTTAATTAGCTGCTGCCTGGCAACCATCGCCGGGGCAACAACAGCATCAGCAGCCCCACGCAGGGGCGACCAGACCAGCCGAGTCCTCTGTGACGTTTCAGATCCTCCTTCAGGATGGAGACTCATCCATTATAACAGCAGGTCTCCATCAACCAGCTGCTCTCCACCGAGGCATTCTGGGAAACATGAGTCACAACACAGGAGAACGCTGACGTCTATCAATGGAGTAAATACGGGTCAAGACGTAGACGCTGCAGTCGTAAATATGGACTGAATCATCGAGTGTGAAAAGTTTAAATATCACAACAGTGTCCTTGGCTCTGGTTTATTCTCAGAACAAACCGCAGAAACAGAACTGATCTGAAGTAGGTCGAGATATGAGATTAATTCAAACTTTTATTTTTAGAATTCAAATATAAATGATGATCATTTCAGATCTGGAGGACGTTTGGGTTCAAAATGTCTGAAAAACTAACCTTTCTGCTCCACATTGATCAATAATAGGTATTGATTGTCTCATTTTATTCCATGTTTCTGTGTTGTTGCTAACCCTACTCTAATCCATGCTAATGTGATCTTTTTCTCAGCAGTAGAAGCTAGATATTTAGCTAGCTGTTACTGCTGACCACTGATGGAAAACAGTCCAAAGAATGAGTCTGATCCTGATAATATGAGGTAGAGAGAGACATTCAATCAAGGCTGACAATGGATGAAAAGATGGAAAATAGAAGAGAGGACATAGCTTTGATCTACACATTCTGTAGGAACACTGTTGGAGGATGGAAACGACAAAAACAAGACATAAAATGACAAAAAGACACAAAATGACAGAAATGAGACAAAATACAACAAAAACAAGACAAAAATACAAATAACGAGACAGAAAACAACAAAAACAAGACAAAACGACAAAAATAAGACAAAAAGACAAAAACAAGACAGAAGATGACAGAAATGAAACAGAAAGGAACAAAAACATCTACAGGTTGTGCTACCATGTTGTGGGACACCTTCCATGAATAATAACTATTTAAAATATTATGTTGATTAAAAAATGTTCCCACAATTACAGAGACATGAATAAAAAAATAAAACCATAAAAAGTAGATTTAAATTAGATTCTAACTGTTTTATCAGAGATCCAGTTTGATCATCAGGAGGGAGGACAAGAGAAAAACTCCAGACTTATTTGGTATTTAAAATATTTTAAACATTATTTTCTCCTAGTTTTTATAGATTTGGTCTCAGGACAAGAACATTTACACACTGCTGATGTTTTAGGGTTTAATACGTGGATTATTGATGTAAAACGTCCTGCAGGTCTGGAATGATCCTGATATGGGTTCAGAAGTTCTGCACTCTGGTTCATCCTCCAGAACGATCACATGTTTCTGAGATACAATCTGATCAGCTGAAGCATCAGATCAATTATCAATAAGGAGGAACGGCTGGATGTTATCAGTCGTCTTTATGCAGCAGCAACATTTGTTACACTTCAGGGCCGATCAACAGACTGGAAGCTGCTATTAAACTCATCCTGGTTCAGACATCAACAGAAACATGAGGCTGGCAGAGATGAAAACAGTTTTCCTTTGAGTTCCTCTACAGTAGGACTGAGAGGCTGCTGTGGAGAATGAAACCATTTTAAAGGAATCCATTTGTGTTGCTCTGAAGTGGACTTTAAGGCAGCACGTGTAACATTTGGATCCACAAAGACGCCTTTTGATGCCGTTTCAGGGTCAGCAGCTGAAACTCTGAGAGCAGCCAGGAGGTTTAAAGGAAGCTCTGACAGAAAGTCCCGGAGATTAACCAACCCAAAGTCACTTTGTCTCCATAAACCCATGAACAGTCACTGCTTCTGTTGGAAAAACCCCTCCAATCAAACTGCTGACCTACTAAATGTCAAAACATGCAGGCAGGTTCAAAAAAACCTTTTAAATCACATCATTTATCAGAGCTACAAACTGTAAACACAGAAATTAATGTTTTGATTTTCAACTTTTCAATGGTTCTTTGCATGAATCATGAGGTCAGTGCAGCTGCATCGTAAAAAACAATCAAATCAAACTTTAAAATTGTCTTTATTACTCCGTCAAGGAACGCGATCGAGTTACGTGATGATATCCAACATCTAGACCTCTATGAACATCTAGACCTCTATGAACACCAACATCTAGACCTCTATAAACACCAACGTCTAGACCTCTATGAACACCAACATCTAGACCTCTATGAATATCTAGGCCTCTGTGAACACCAACATCTAGACCTCTGTGAACACCAACATCTAGACCTCTATGAACACCAACATCTAGACCTCTATGAACACCTAGACCTCTATGAACATCTAGACCTCTATGAACACCTAGACCTCTATGAACATCTAGACCTCTATGAACACCAACATCTAGACCTCTGTGAACATCTAGACCTCTATGAACACCTAGACCTCTATGAACACCTAGACCTCTATGAACACCAACATCTAGACCTCTGTGAACACCAACATCTAGACCTCTATGAACATCTAGGCCTCTGTGAACACCAACATCTAGACCTCTATGAACATCTAGACCTCTATGAACATCTAGACCTCTATGAACACCAACATCTAGACCTCTATGAACATCTAGACCTCTATGAACATCTAGACCTCTATGAACACCAACAACTAGACCTCTATGAACATCTAGACCTCTATGAACATCTAGACCTCTATGAACACCTAGACCTCTATGAACATCTAGACCTCTATGAACACCAACATCTAGACCTCTGTAAACATCTAGACCTCTATAAACATCTATGAACATCTAGACCTCTATGAACATATAGACCTCTGTGAACTAGGGCTGCAACTAATGACGCGTCGACGAATCATCTGAGCACGATACGTCATCAAAAGCAGAAGTGAACGTGCAATGCAACCGCGCTCCGGTTGGACGGAGATTTTTGTTGCATTGCGCGTTCACTTCTGCTTTTGATGACGTATCGTGCTCAGACGATTCATCGACGCGTCGTTAGTTGCAGCCCTACTGTGAACACCAACATCTAGACCTCTATGAACACCAACATCTAGACCTCTATGAACACCAACATCTAGACCTCTGTGAACACCAACATCTAGACCTCCATGAACGCCAACATCTAGACCTCTATGAACACCAACATCTAGACCTCCATGAACGCCAACATCTAGACCTCTATGAACACCAACATCTAGACCTCTATGAACAGAGTAGAGAGGAAAAGTCTGGAGAGCAAACATGGAGACAGAAAAACATTTACAGTATGAGGAGACAAATTGAGCACAAAGAGACATAAAACAACAAAAATTGTCATAAGGCGAACCAAATTACAAAAAATGACAAAAAGGACAAATGGGACACAAATGTGACACAAAACAACAAGAGGAGACGATAAGAAAGACAGAGAGGAAAATCAAAGCTACTGGATAAATAAAAACTTGTTCAGAAACTTGAGTCAAATTGAAAAGAATTGTGTGCAAAATTTTAGGCATTTAGATTAAGTTTAAGTAATTTCGGACAAGTTTTGAACCATTCTGGGTCTTTTTTGATTAGTTTAGACCAATTTTGACTATATTTGACTTTAAACTAAATTTTAGTCCTTTTGAACTGGTTTCAACTAATTGTGCAGAGTTTTCAAGTTATTTTGGACCATTCTTAAAGAGGTTTGGACAAGTTTTTAGTCATTTTGGACACTTTTTGTTACTGTACACAAAATTTCAGTCAATTTTGTACAACTTCATATGACTTTGGACAAGTTTTTACGTTATTTTACACGTTATTAGTTATTCTGGACAGTTTTTGAGGTGTTTTGGATGATTCAAAAATAGGTTTGGAGAAGTTTTGGATGAAATTGGAGTCATCTTTTTAGACAGAGAATAAAATGCTGCATGGCTCAGAAACAGAGGAGAAGGTTGTTGGAGATCCATTCAGCATGGTGAAACATCTTCTACTGATGATGAACAGAATAAACTGATTAAATATGTTTATATCCATGAGGATTCACCATTTATTTCCATTATTTATCAGCCATGGGAGCTCCTGTTGTATGTGTTTAAATTAAATCTCTTTTATTTCACTTTCATTTTCCTTTTATTTTTGTGGAAAAAAGAGTCCACATAGAATAAACATTGGTCACCAGTGAGCAAAGATAAGTTTACAGTAGGGCTGGCCCAAATAGTGGTTTCTGGCCGCCGAATATTTGGGCCCTATTAAAGACGAAAATCTCCGAATATTCGTTCCGCCCCGTAACATCCGACGGTCGAGTATTCGGATCCGTTCCTCTGGTCTCCCGGGTCCAAATTTTGCCTTCGTTTTGTCTTCAGTTAAACTGAAGAATTCCCAAACAGTGGAGGTCTTCAGCATCTTGTCTTGTGTTTATGCAACGAAGTGAAGCGTGACGTCAGAGTCGGCAGCAACCCGGCCATTTGGGTGGTGGTAACAAACACAAAAATTTTCGCGGGCAGGCGAATATTTGGATACCAAAATTAATATCCAGTTACCGAATATTCGGATATTCGGGATATTCAGGTCCAGCCCTAGTTTACAGTGAATAAAAATGTGACCAAAGCAGAAAATGCCAAGAAAATGAAAGTTTAGAGGATTACATTATTTATTAAACATTCACCCTGGTTATTTCTAGCCTTTATTTTCTGCCGTTTTTCATTAATCGTAGTGTTTTAATGTCAAGCTTTTTTATACTGCAGCAACAGCAGACAAAGAGCAGCTTTCGTTGGCCTGATATCTTATTAAACAATATCCTGATCACTGTTAAGAAGGAGACTTTCTGCTGTTTTTCAAGCACATGAATGAAATTACAACTAAATGCTGACCTGAATGACAGTAATATGATATGAAATACATGGAAGTCACATGTCTCTGGTGACTTACCCGAGCTAAAGGACAACTTTTATGAGGAGGAGAAATATTTTATTAGCAGTGTCCTGTAACATTAATCCGGCCTGAATGGGCTTTTGTGAGTCACGTCTTCTTAAAACCTACATGAAGACGGACAACCGGAGCCTCACAGGAGCCCTGAAGTCCTCATAAAGTCCCATCACATCTAAAGACCGGACAGATTCAGTCCTTTTCATTCCGTTCGTCCTCCTTAGATGCCGTTTTGTGGGTTTCTGTGAGCGTCACATGAGCAGCAGCAAACTGAAATCTGTATTTCTGTGTCAATAAACGGTCGTAACCTCGGTGGGGGTGGAAGTTTTTAACCTGAGCAGGATATTTTCTCGCTGTTTGATGGTCGAAGTGTGGTGCAGAGTCTGGACCGAGTTAATTTAGTCATGAAGCCTGAGAGTGTCTGCCTGAATCAACGGCTGCTTTCACTGCTTCTCTGCACCGAAAAAGTTGTTCATTTCAGCTGTTTGACTTTAACTTCAGAAGCTGTTATGGTTTGAATAAATCAGTCAGAAAATTTACAGACTAGAAAAGCCCTCAGAGTTCAGTCCTCCTCCAAGGCTGCTCATTCATTCCTCATAAAGACTTGTTTTAGTTGAACAAACACATCAACAAAGATGCTGTGTTGGTTCTAAAGTGTTCCCGATCTTATTATTTGACATATTTTCCACTACATTGACCTAAATCTCATTAATTTATGCGTGAAAACTGAAATATTCAAAGAGATCATTTGGTCACAACATGAAAGAGGGACAGAAAGTCTCTGCTGCCAGCTCTTTTCATAGAAGCCAGGCCATAATAAGCTCCTATATGACGCATTAGAGGCTGAATTATTCACACGTGCTGCCAATCAGTCGACGACAACAAGCTTCCACTGCGACCAGCAGCGGGACTCTGTGGCTAAACGAGGAGAATCAGTGGAGCACATGACCCGGCAGCTCGACAGGAAATAGGTCAATGATGAACTATTCACATCCACCTGGGTGGGAGTCGGTTGCCATGGTTACTCTCCATATGATCAAACCCGCACAGGCATCGATCCCGGTGCAACAGGCCAGATATATACCCTGGGGTATAAACTGGTCTAGGTCAATATATACCCTACTTTAATGTATAAAGAATTTTTGGTCAACATCTTAGGGAAGAGTTTAGGCCAACATTTCAACCTAAAATTTGTTTTAAATATTGTTTCCTGATGTTTAATGTTGTACAGTTTGATTACATCTATTATTTCTCTGCCTATAAGATCTAGATCAGGAGAGTCCAACTCATCTTAGTCCAGGTTCCACATCCAGTCCAGTCTGATCTCCAGTGAAACCAGTAAAGCCAGTAAAACCACAGCACAATAGCCTGTAAATAACCACAACTCCTAATGGCTCCTTTGTTTTAGTGCACAAATGTTCACATTTCAGGAATTATCTTTTGACTAAACATCATGAACAACCTGAAATTTATGAAGAAAAATAAATTCAGTTTCATCAACATTCATCCTCAGTTTATCATTTCCACATTACAACTTCCAGATCACAGAGTGTCTACAAAGGAACACAACATTTAGTCACCTGGAACTGAACCATGGAGGATTTACTGGAGGATCACAACCACAGAAGAAGACAAAGAAAGACACAATAAAACAAAAACGAGAGAAAATATTACAAAAATGAGACACAAAGTGACAAAAGAACAATCTAGTATTTTACTTTCTGATCCAAAAAACTTGTCATGGTCTAGAAATTATTTTAAATTTATAGTTTTACTAATGTACAATCTGCAGTTAGTCTTCTCTGGAATTTTTACACTTTGAGGGCCGGATTGGACCCTCTGGAGGACCACTTTTGGTCCACGGGCCTCATGTTGGACCCTCTGGAGGACCGCTTTTGGTCCACGGGCCTCACGTTGGACCCTCTGGAGGACCGCTTTTGGTCCGCGGGCCTCACGTTGGACCCTCTGGAGGACCGCTTTTGGTCCGCGGGCCTCACGTTGGACCCTCTGGAGGACCGCTTTTGGTCCACGGGCCTCACGTTGGACCCTCTGGAGGACCGCTTTTGGACCGCGGGCCTCACGTTGGACCCTCTGGAGGACCGCTTTTGGTCCACGGGCCTCACGTTGGACCCTCTGGAGGACCGCTTTTGGCCCACGGGCCTCACGTTGGACCCTCTGGAGGACCGCTTTTGGTCCACGGGCCTCATGTTGGACACCCCTGGTCTAGATCTTATTGAAGGGAGCCACATCCACAGATTGGACATAGTCCTTGAAGGTGGTGACGGCTTCCTCCAGTAGATATGTTCCCACTTTATCATTCACTACAAACCAAACCTAAAGGGCAAAGTAAACCCGGGTATAAACTGGTCCAGGCCAACGTATGTGTTTAGGGGTAATCTGGCTTGTTACACTGGGTCGCCTGTCAGTCCTGATCGGAAGATTTAAGGTTGGAAAAACCTGAAAGGAGCCACGAACCAAAGGACGAGAAGCTCAAACACATCGAGGACGGCCGCCGAGGGACAGGAAGCAGAAACAGAGGAGATATTTCAGGACCGCCGTGACGCCTTTCATGACCCAAAAAGCAAAATTAGAACGAGAAGGCCAACTTCACCAAACTGTCGACGCCCCAACGAGGTCAAACAAGGAAGTCGAACTGGGAAGTCAACAAGTCGTGGCCATCGGTAACAGGACAGAGCTCCGTCTGATCGTTAAAACCTCCTCACAGACCTGAAGGAGGCTTCAGGATTAATGAACTCATTTCTGTTTCTCGCCTCACTGCAGAGGGAGGGGTGACCCAGAACACTGCTATTAATGCAACACCATGCAGGCCTCTACATATTCATAGAGGAAAGTGCTGATGTGGAGAAGATGAAGAAGAAGAGGAGGAGGAGGAAAACAAACAAGAAGCAAAGGAAAAACACAAGAGAAAGTTAGAAACAAGATGAGAGCAGATCACTGCAGTCTTCTTGTTTCTAACTTTGTCTTGTTTTTTCAGATTTGTTCCAAATATAATAATAATCACCGACACAACAGTTTGCATGTGTCCTTTTGAGTAATGAAGTTATCTTCAATCCAGAAACTTTATTGAGTTAAATGATTACAGTCAGATGGAAGAGGAGACCTGAAGAAACATGAAGTTATCGAGCTAATTCCATTAAGGTACATCAACCTCATTATGGCTTTAAATCAACTAACGCAGGAATTTCAGTTTAAGGTACACAGAACCGATGCAGGTCTGTTACATCAAACCAACTTAAAATTAGATTATCCATGAGTTTAGTGGTTGGAACGGCTCCATTAAAGGACTCTATAGAATGTATAGAAGACTTTTAACGGGCTCACATGTTAGACTTAAGAAAAATAAGGAAACTAAAGTGTAAATTAATGTGCAAATGGTTCTGGTACAAGACATGATGCACGAAATCCTCTTAGTATTTAACAATAAAAGATTAAAAAGTCTAAATGCAGCAAAACAATAGATGCAGTTGAGACTTTAAATGTGTTTTCTAATTTTACTGAGCCCTGTTTTTCTCCCAGTTTGTCTAGAAACTCTTCTTCCAGTCAGTAAAGAGCCTCTGCTGGTGATCAATAAAACTCCAAATCCCCCAATGTGCCTTTTAAGTAAAGAATCCTCTGAATCCTTTAAGGCCGGGGCAGATCATTCCCTAAATCCACCCTCATATTCCCCCAGCTGTCCCAGCAGATGGTCTGACCCCCCAAACAGCCCCCAGACTCCCCCATGAGGCCTCCAGTAAACACCGACATGCCGACACTCGCTGCCTGCTGCTGACAGCCCAGGAGCAGGTAGGAGGAGCTGGAGGCTGAGGAAGGAGACGGTGAAGAGCGTGGAGGAGTTTTCTCCATCGAGGCTGATGTGACATGACAGCCGACCAGACAGCTCGTCTCCTCCGACAACACAGAGCGGCTTTGAAGTCAGATTCTACCTTGTTGCCGCTAACGCTGCCTTCACTGACCCAGTTCTGTTCAACTCATCGTCACCACAAACCTGCACACGCTCAGATCTGCTGTCTGGAAGTGAAGAAGAGTCAAAGTGTGAAGCTCTGAATGTTGCCTCCTTAATCCTCGACAACCAGAACGTCCTGATCTGACCCCAAACATCACAATCAGCATCTTTTAACTGCATTACAAATGGTTTTACTGCTCCGGACCCGCCTACGAGTTCTTCTATCAGATGAACTGTTTGGGCAGAACTCCATCACTACAGTGGAGCACGGTGGCGGCAGCATCATGCTACAGAGGGACTTTAGTTCCCCGACAAAAGGATGGAAACTGTACATGTTATTTTCAGCACTGAATGGAATTGTGATGAGAGTTATTTGAGAGAACATATTTTAGCTTGTTTACTTGGTTATTTAGTTTTTTGTGTTTAAAAAACACAAAAATCAACAACAGTGCAGTTACAAGCTCGTTAACTGTGTTGTTTTGCAGTAGTTTCATATGAATGTACTGCGTTACTGTAGTAGTTTGGTAGTAAACTGGTCTCAGATCAGATCAGGTTGACAGAAAATGGACCACGACAACAGACCAGCATGACGTTAGTGTGGCGTTAGCGTGATGTTAGCGTGACGTTAGCGTGACTCTCATATCCTGACAGAAGGAACTACCAGAGGACGGTGATGTCATCCTCCTCTCCCTCGCACATGCTCAGTGCGACCCGTCCCAGGAGGAGGTCGTGACCTCGGTTCTCCACAGACAGAGCAGAATAAAGACGGAGAAACGCCGAGCCTCCAGCTGCTGCACACAAACCAAAAGTCTGGACCTCGTAAAAACACAGAAGAGACTGGATCATAAAACATAAAGCTCTTAATAACCAATCTCCATCATATCTTAAAGATCTGATAGTACCTTATTATCCTAGTAGAACTCTTCGCTCTCAAGCTGCAGGCTTACTTGTTGTTCCTAGAATTTCTAAAAGTAGAATGGGAGGCAGAGCCTTCAGTTATCAGCTCCTCTCCTGTGGAACCTGCTCCCAGTTTGGGTTCTGGAGGCAGACACCCTCTCTATTTTTAAGACCAGGCTTAAAACGTTCCTTTTTGACAAATCTTATAGTTGGGGCTGACTGGGTGACCCACAGGGGTTCGGCTTGTGTCTTCATTGCACAGCTGACTCCCTCTTGGACGTCCCTTCGTTCTGCCCCTAGTCATGCTGCTATAGGCCTATAGGCTGCTGGGGGACTTTTCTTGACGCACTGAGCCCTTCTCTATCTACCTTTACATTTAATATGTATACCGTTATTGCAGTACATTCACTCTGTTTCCCCCTGTGCTATTTCTCTGAGTGTCCCTGGTCCCAGAGCTGGATGCTTCAGATCTGTGGTTGATGTTCCACCAGCTGGTCCAGTCTCCATCATGTCCACTGTGGGATGCTGCTGCTGACCTTCCTCCAGCCCTCTGCTTCCAACTCCCTTTTTCCACCAGTCAACTCTGCATTGCCTTCACTATACTGTTATGCTAACTTACATACTGTTTGAATTTTACTGCTAGCTATATATGGAGTATGTTTAATGTCAGAGCCGTACATCATCAGAGTAAACTATGAGTCAGTTTTCAATGTTAGCTTATACTTTGTCTGTGTCACATATCCTGTCATGCATGTATCCAAATGTGTGTTGTGTTTTCCTTGCTTTCCCACCCCTCCCTCTTCTCCCATCCCTCCCCCTTGCCCTCCTCTGTCCCTCTCAACCCCCCCGGCCAGCAGGCAGATGGGTCCCCCCTATATAGAGCCGGGTTCTGCTCGAGGTTTCTTCCCTGTTATAAGGGTGTTTTTCCTTGCCACTGTCTCCTTTGGGCTGCTCTGGGGGTCAGGCATTTGGGTTCTGTAAAGCGTCTTGAGACGAGTTGACTGTAATTGACGCTATATAAATAAAATTGAATTGAATTGAATTGAATTGAATTAAAACACGGTTTGTTGTCGTCTGCCGGACAGAAACAACAACAGTCAGCTGACGCTTCATCTCACATCATAAAAACACTGAATGGAGCTTTTTGTTTGGCCTCTGATGAAATAAAACTCCACAAAAACACAGATGCATCCAGAGCAGAAAGAAAACATCACAGTCTGGATGAAGGGGAACATTCACGGATTTATCTGTCCAGCTGGATCTGCTGGGTTTGCTGTTTTTTTTTTCCATAGACAATAATTAATAAAAATAATGAAAGTATAAAGTCACTCAGAACTGAAACCTCCTAAGACCAGGTGTCCACATATGGTTTTAAAATACAGATGATTGTTCATAATAATAATAATAATAACATATTTAATATATAAAAGGTTTCAATTTTAAAAAAGAATGCATTGTTTGTAATAATAATAACAATGATGATGATGATGATAATAATAATAAAAATTTGAATATTCAAAAAGAGCATATTGTTCTTAAGAGTAATAATAATAATAATAATAATGATAATAATAATAACAATATACATATAAAATATTAAAGATATTAAAAAAATCAAAAAGAGCATATTGTTCAGAATAACAACAACCATAAGAATGACCATATAAATAACATAAATGATAAAATATTTGAAATATTAAATTTTTCTAAAAGAGCATATTTTTTAAATATTTGTATAATAATAATAATATAAACATAAACATAGTATAAATATAATAAAACATAATAATCAAATATTAGATATGATCTGACGAGCACATTTATCGGTTACTCCTTATCCCAAATAAGTAGAATAAATTTAGAACAGGAACAACCAGAGCTCAGGTCTGAGGAGCTACGATGATTAACCGATAAACGCTTCCTCTGCAGTCGCTTCTTCAACTTCCAGATTTTCTCTCAGCTGTTTTTCTCCACATTTAAACTCTAAAACACACTTGAATCAATTCATAGTTTATAAAGACGTCAGTGAAGCAGAACCGGGCAGGATTTTAGGTTAAATCTGTCTCAGTGGTCAGAACTTACGACTAAACGCCCACATTTATTCTCACCAGAGCAGACCGCTGCTGTGAAACCATTCAGGAGGTTTGCAGACGAACAGAAACGAGATAAACGAGGAAGATGTCAGCGGGAATTAATCACTTCAGACGTTATTCAGACGCAGCGACGGTGGTGATAAACGTGACCGAGGTTCAGACTGAAGGTTTTCATTCATTCCTTCCTCTCTGCCTCAGGCTTTCTCTGATTCAGAAATGAGTCACGCCAGCATCATGAGGACGCTTTAATTTGACTCTGATGAGGTTCAACAACAGTCAGAAAAACGGAATTAGAAGCAGCTAAAAGGCCAAACAGATGGTTTGGTTTTAGTAATACTTTAAACCATTAATGTCTTGGAAAATATTCACAATATAGCCACAAATTCTTCTCTTCATGCACAAAGCAATGCAGACGTTTTTTTTTTTAGCTTTTCAGATTTGTTTTGAAGGATTATTTTTACAACAAACAAGATCACTGCTTCATATTCGCCAACCAATCAAGACGGGTAACATCCACATCCATCCAGACTTTTACACACAAACCTTCATCATGTGCTCCTATCTGATATTTGAATGAAATGTTGTCATAATTAGCACATAAGTTCTTGAATTCTGAATAAAAGCATGTTCTGAGAGGTTCCAGTCAGACCATTCTCCAGTCCTGACCCAGAGCTGTGCAGAATGGTCTGACTGCACCTTATCATTATGTCGCATTTATTCAGATTTTCATCATTTCGGTTTGTGATAAATGTGTGTTTGTACCTGTTCTCGTCATGCAATTTGCTGATTTCATTGATTTGAACCATAATCGTTCCTCCAGCTTGCTAACAGAAAGAGAATTTGCCTCATCGTCTGCAGTAACAGCAGACTGATACCTGAAATCTACATCCAGTTAGACGACAAATACTGATGCTCTACTAGTAAAAAAAAGCTTATTTTAGATTAGGTTGCATTATGCACAAAGCAGTGCTGTAGGTTTTTTAATTTTTCAGTTTTGTACATGACCTACATTAGTTGAATCACTGTGTTTTCACTGGAAGGGTCAAATAAACAACGTTTACTAGGTTTGAGTCTTTTTTTAGTCAATAAAGGAGCAAATGTTCAGTGCTAATCTTCAAACAAGACGACATGGTCATCAATATCCCCCGCCACATGTGATGTCTATGAGTCTATATTCAAAATAGTGATAAAGGGCCATAACTCTGTTAAATATTATCGCACAGGTCTCATTTTTGAACTTGATCAAGGTGTCCATGGTGTGAAGCTACACACTAAATTTCGTAATCCAAGCTGTAATAGTTTCCGAGAAAAGCTGTCCCCTTCATCTCGGACGGACGGACGCATGGAAGCACGGACGGACGGACGGACGGACGGAGGCCAAACCTATATCCCCCTTTTCCACTTCGTGGAGGTGGGGGATAATAAAAGCAGGTTTCTGTAGAAGCACGATAATGGATTTCTGCTGATATCAGATATATCAACATTTTCCTGCAGATTTTTTACCCTGATGCTGATAAACACACACACATTGTTAATCTAACCGCAAACAAAGGAGCAGAATTAACATGTTCCTGCTTAAAACGCAGCCTAAACGAAGCTTTTCACTTCTTTGTTGGTCACATTCAAAGGGCAAAATAGGAAAACTACCTCAACGTACATGGAAAACGTACAATATTTAAACTAATGCAACATTTTCAGACTAAACTGCAGATCTTTAGTGTTTCCTGACTGTCAGTGTTCATTGTAGGTGGTGCTGATATTCAGGGTCCAAGAACCAAAAAGACCCTCTGAAACCCATTTTTCATGCTTTGTCCGTCTTTTGAATCACAGTTTTAAAGCCTAAAAATACTGGAAAACGCGTGAAACTTTGCACACATATCAGGACTGGTGAACATTTGATATTTCAGGGGAATTGTATAGGTATGATCCAAAATGGCTCAATAGCACCAACTGAAAAATTTCAAACAGGAAATATAGCCACCTGGCGGACAATTTGCAGGTCTTGTCATGAAACAGGAAGTCCTGTCTAACTAGCCTGTACATCTTTCAGTCTGCCTCAAACTTTACATGTGTGATCACAGTTCAGCCCTGATGACAAACATAGACCGACAAACAGTCACAGTCAGAGCGCCACCTGGTGGACATTTTGCAGGCTTCGCCATGAAACAGGAAGTGCTGTCTAACTAGCCTGAACGTCCTTCAATCTGCCTCAAACTTTACATGTGTGATCAGAGTCCTGCCCTGATGAATTCCACAGCTGTGAGCCAAATGACTCAATAGCGCCACCTGGAAAACTTCAGCCAAGTGTTGGTGAAAAACTGACCGTGTGAAGTGGTCCACCAGAGATCCCACCAGTTCTCCCACTCGGTCCTGGTTGGGGCTCAGCTCTCCTCTCTGCAGACACAGCAGGACGTCATCCTGAGAGGACGTATGCAGCGCCACCATCTGGTCAACCCCAGAGGTTACACTCACACCTGTAAACTGGAGACAGAAAAATACCATTAATGTATGGATATCAGGTATTATTCAGAGAAATGTATCATTCATTTATGGATTTGAAATATTATTGAGAGCAAAAATACCATTAATTTACAAATATTAACCATTATTGAGTGTAAATATACCATTAATATTCAAATATTAACCCTTATTGAGAGAAATATACCATTAATTTACAGATTTGAACCATTATTGAGAGAAATATACCATTAATTTACAAATATTAACCACTGAGAGCAAAAATACCATTACTTTAAATACATCTGACATTGTTTATATGAAAAATTCTGTATATTAAAGATAGAATAAATGTAAAACTTTTGTTAAACCGTTGATTTTCAGATTTTCCTTGTTTTGTGAACTTACAGATTGAACATTGTAAAGTCACAGTTGACTAAAAACAAAAGGTTCCAAAACTGTAAATAAGATCCACTTGAAAAAAAATCTATATTTCTGCAAATAGCAAATTTTTTCTTTCACAGACTTTGGCCATAAAATGACAGTTTTACTGTGTTCCAATGAGCAAAAAATGTGATTACTTTACAAATATTTGCAATTATTTGAAAGTAAAATTATGTATATTAGGGATTAAAACTGTTATTTTACAGACCCTAAAATGACATTATTTTACTGTATATAAATCTCATCAAAATGTATTTATTTCACAGAAATTTGCTGCTATTTTTCCTTTTTTTTGTTATGATATTCCACCATTCATTTATAATATTTTTGTTAGTTTCTTATGGGTATTTTTTTTTTACAGTCAAAGACCTGAATCCTTGGTTCAGACTGAAGGCTCATATTCTGTGACACAGATTGCAGAACTGTCAATGAATTTTCTATGACGGTGTCTGGGATTATCAGGTCAACATATGAAACCTGTGACGTTAAAGGAGAACGTGGTCGTATATCCTGGATCAGAAACCAGGTTAGGAAGGAGGCCGGCAGGATTAATACTTCTGTAAAACAGAATTATTTCCAGTGAGACGGTGCAGCGAGCCGTGACCCAGATAATTAAGATAATTATTAAGACTGTGTGTGTTTCAGTCTTTTTGTCTGTAAAATCAGTTATTATTGGACTATTAGTTATTTAAAAGAAAAAAGGTGTCTGCTAAATAACCTCAATAAGAACCTCGATAACCTCTCAAAATCTGAATAACCTCCTAGAACCTTAATAACTTCAAGAACCTCATTAACCTTGAGAACCTCCAAGAACCTCAATAAGCTGTCAAAACCGCGATAACCTCTCAGAACCTCAATAACCTCCCAGAACCTCGATGACCAATCAAAACCGCGATAACCTCTCAGAACCGCAACAACTTCGACAACTCCCTGAGATCTTTTATAACCACTCAGAACCTTGATTACTTCCCAGAACCCTGATAACCTCCAAGAACCTCAATAACCTCTCAGAACCTCAATAACTTCAAGAACCTTGAAAACCTCCCAGAACCTCGAAGACCTTCCAGAACTTCAATAATCTCAGAGAACCTTGATAACCACCCAGAAAGCCAATAGCTTCTCAGAACCTCAATAACCTCTTAGAACCTTGGTAACCTCAAGGAACCGCAATAACCTAAATGACCTCAAAAACCTCTCAGAACCTCCATAAGATCTCAGAACCTTGACAGCCTCTTAGAACTTAGATAACCTCCCAAACCTCAATGACCTCAAAAAACCTCGACAGCCTTCCAGAACCTCAATAACCTCGATCGCCTCCCAAAGCCTCAATGAGCTCTCAGAACCTTGATAACCTCGTAGAATCTTGGGAACCTCAAAGAGCCGCCATAACCTCAATAAACTTTCAGAACTTTGATAACTTCTCAGAACCTCTGGAGGCAACGCTGTGTCTTTAACTCTACTTCTTTAATTTAGCTTCTTTAATTCTTCTTCTTTACCAATGTTTTCTGTTTCTGCTTCCTTAAATCTACTTCTTCAACTCTTCTTCTTCAGCGCTGTTTTGTTCCTGCTTTAACGCTGTTTTTTTTTTCTACTTCTTTAACTCTGTTTCTTTAATGCTGCTTCTTTAACGCTGTTTTCTGTTTCTGCTTCTTTAACGCTGCTTCTGTAACGCTGCTTCTTTAACGCTGTTTTCTGTTTCTGCTTCTTTAACGCTGCTTCTGTAACGCTGCTTCTTTAACGCTGTTTTCTGTTTCTGCTTCTTTAACGCTGCTTCTGTAACGCTGCTTCTTTAACGCTGTTTTCTGTTTCTGCTTCTTTAACGCTGCTTCTGTAAATCTGCTTCTTTAACGCTGTATTCTGTTTCTGACCTGGTTTCGACTCGTGTTCTGAGCAGCAGCTATCTTTAGCCGCTGCATAATGAAGCCGTTGAACCCTCTGGCAGGTTGTGACCGACTCGCTGTGGAAACAGCTGGACGTCCAGCTGTGGTGACTCATGGAGGTGTTACTACTGTTCTCCGAAACCTTCATCACACCGAGCATTCAGCAGAAAACTAACACTAACCAGCTCTCAGATCCCGTTTATCTCCGTCTGCTGTAAAAACTGAGAGACGACCGTTACAGTTTTAATAGAAACTAATTAAAAATAGTCAGAAATGTTGGTGAAAAGGACTGAAATCACAACGAATGACCAAGAAATGTAAAAATAAATAAATAACAGTTCAATAACTTTCACAAATATTTTGTTCAAGCAGAGTCAAAGAAACTGTTAAACAATTATTTACAATTTTTCAATCATTAATCTGCAAATTTATCTTTCAAATTCTAACAATTTCTGTAAAATAATTATGTTTTGGTGGATTTAAATGCAGCAAATCTGTGTATTTTTACACACACTGTAAAATAAAAAACATATTTATAAAAATATATTTTTTAATTTGGATGTTTTTTTTTTTTACACATTTATCCCTGTCAGTGTTTGTTTTGAGAGGCGACGTGAAAATTCATAATTTCTGTTCTTCACAGTGTAAACAGACAGCATTTTTTGGTTTCGCTTTTTTAAATACAGCAAAAAAAAAATACATATCTGTAATTTTATGACTATAAAAAAGAACTAAACTTTTATTAAAACCCAGAATTTTGCTGTTATATTTATGTTTTTGGCCTCATTCATTCATTAATAAATGCTTTTTTATTGTGGTTTTATGAGTTATTATCTGCAATTTAACAAAACTGGGAAAATCTTTTAAAAATTACAGGTAAAAGTTGTATTTTTTTACAGTGTCCACAGACAGTAAATGTACTTTTCTGCTGTTTATTATCCTCTTTAAAGTGACCTTGGGTGTTGTGAAAGGCGCTGCCAAATAAAATGTATTATTATTATTGTTATTACATCCAGACGGTTGTGTTCAGGAGCTTCATACTCACGGTGTCCAGAGGAACCTTCTTCAGAACCTTGTACTGCTTCTTGGGCTCTAGTTTGTAGATGAACTTGTCTGTGACCACCAGGCTTCGGTCTGTACTTCTGTTGAATCTGTTCACCTGAGAGCAGCACAAACACTTTCATTTTCCATTTCCTCATTCACAGAATTTCACTGACTTACAGCGACTCTAAACAGATTTTACCTCAATCCTTTGGCTGCTTTACAAAACTGAATTATGGTCAATTTAGTTTGGACGAGAAAAAAAAAGAAAAAGACTCTTTCATGTCAAGAGCGAAATGAAACTGTAGAAAGAAATTCTACAGTGATGTCATTAAATGTTGTCTCCTTGGAACCATTTCTGTGGAAAATGAATCTTCTCTTCAGACTGCATCAGGTCCTCATCCAGGATTTCATTTACCCTCTACCTTTTCCTTGAGGACGTCCTGCTCTAGTCACATTAATTCATGTTCCATCTTCCTTCCATTCCTTCATGATGGATTTAACTGGACTCAGAGATCTTCAGGAACTTTAAATGTTCTCGTATCGTCCTCACTGATGCTTTTCAACAACCTTTCCTCAGAGTTTCTTGGTCCTTCAGTCTTCATGGTGAAGTTCTATCCAGGAGTTCTGATCCTTCACAGACTGGACCTTCACATCCAGAAGTCTTTATCCTCCAATCATTAATCGTCTTTGTTTCATTCATTTGTGACTTTTAGCACCAACTGGCTGCAGCTGAGTTCAATCAGGTGATTTAAAGCAGCCGAATAGTTTCGCTGTTACTTTATTAGGGCTGGCCCGAATAGTGGATTCTGGTCTCCGGATATTCGGGCCCTATTAAAGACTAATATCCAAATGTGGCGTGGCGGAGACGGCCCAACGGAGACAGCCCGAATATTGGGATCCATTTGTCTGGCCTCGTGGTAACAAACATGAATGGATGAGCCGAGATGAGCCGAACACGGTGGGATGAGCCAAAGTAGGCCGAAGGCGAAGGAAAGAGTTCCGAATATTCCTATGTGTACATGTTTATGTGATCACACGACGGGATGAGCCGATGTGAGCCGATGTGGGCCGAAGGCAGAGGGAGGACAGTAAGGCCACATATTCGTTCGACAGCGGGGGAGGGGGCGAATATTCAGATACCAAAATTAATATCCGGATACCGCCGTAGCGAACGAATATTCGGATATTCGGGTCCAGCCCTACACTTTACAATTCATATTTTTGATTAATTCACTTAATTTTGTAGAAATCAGTTTTCACTTTGACATGAAAGATGATTTATTCAAACTCTAATTTAAATTGACCAGGATTCAAAAGAGAAAAACTTCCCAGGAAGGTGAACACTTTCTTTTTATAGGAGCTGTATCTTCAAATATAATAATCCGTAGCTATAATTCAGCCTCTCTTTAATCTCTGATAACTAAAATATGAGCATTATAATCCAGGTTCAGCAGGAGGTTCAATAACCAGCAGGAAAAATGAAACCTTAAAGATGAAAGAAACTTTCAGAGTGAATTCACAGCTCATGATTAATCCTGTGATCGTCTTTCAGGAGGTTTTGTTCAGCTGTCAGAACATGAAGAGAGACGTGTGGGTGGAAATGAGAAAAACATCCCAGAGCTAAAAGACAGAAGACAGAAGACAGAAGACGGACGCTGGGTTCCTCGTACCTTCCTGCAGGAGCCTGAGAACAGGATCTGACCGAACTCGTCTTTGTTCTTCAGCTCTTTGGAGACTCGGATGAATCCGGAGCTGGTCTGAGGACAGTCTCGAACCTGAACAGAGCAGAGTTTCATCAGATACAGTCCACACCTTCTTGGTAACTCTCTAGTGACTCTTAACTGCTTTAATTCCATCAGCGGTGGATCAGAGCAGAAATCTAACAGTGAGTCCTCCAAACAGGCCACCGTCCTCCGTCTTTACGTTCTTTTACTGCCAACATATATTTTACATCCAACTATTTAAACCCAGTATTCAGTAAAATGCTAAAACCTCTCCAAGCAGGAATGTTGGAGGGTAGAATCTTTTGCGTTTTACAAAATCTGGCTTCTAGAAATGATTTCTTTTGGTGAATTTTTAATTAAAAAATGTTGAATAAAGTGAAATATTCAGATTTTAAGCTTAGATATGCATAATTTTTTAGTTCAAAGAGTTGAAAAGCCAACATTTCCTTCTGTTTTTCTGGTTTCTAGCTCTGATAATTCATGTAATTTTGGTGATTTTTAAAAGACGGCATCCTATAAAAATGCAGCGGTGGGTGGATTGTTGTTACTTTTATTTAAATTCAGCCAAAAACTCCCTGAATTTTTGTCATGTGACTGTTGGCCGTAGATGAACCACTGATGGCTTCAGAGACGCACCGAGGAACGTAGAATTTTCGTGTTTGACAGAACCTGGTTACAACTAAAACTTTATTTTTTGTCTAATTTTTAACTGAAGCATGTGGAATAAAGTGATTTTGATGAAATATTCTGATTTGTAGCTGAGATCTGGTGAAGTTTTCTGACTGAACGGCAGACATCAGATGTGAAGAAAGTTAAAAATCTGACGTTTATTTCCATTTTTTTTTACAGGTTCTACTTCTGATAAATGATGTAATTTTGGTGATTTTTATGAAAATAACGAGTGTTTTGTGCTGAAAACATCCAGTCTGTTCTATTTAAAGTTTGCAGTTAAACCTTCACGTGATGAAAACACTCAGAAGGAAACATGTGAATCTGCATCACAAATAAATAAACTCTTCAGTAGGAATAGAAAAGTGTTCACAAACAGTAAAACATCTGTGTTAATAAAGCAGACTCAAAAAATCATCTGCAGCAACCAGATTCCAGAAAACGCAAAAGATGCAGTGATTAAAGACACAAATTTGACTTTATTTTCAACACGTTTGAGGGATTTTCTGTAATTTTGGATCAATTTTAGATAAACTTGAGTCATTTTGGACGGAATTCACCAAATTTCAGACACAATTTAGACAAATTTCAGAAAAGTTCTCGTCATTCTGGACTGTTTTTGGGTCACTGAGGACACCTTTACAGTCCAGTTTTGTGTTTTTGCGGTGATATGAGCAGCTGGAAGCAGAACAGAACAAAAGGACATGATGTCTCTAATATTTTAATTATCTAATTTATTCTTTATTTTTGGTTTCTAACTTTAACCCTCCATCTTATTCTTCAACTTTCAAACTGCCTAGTTCTTGTTTGATGTGAATCTAGCTATTAATTATGCAGTTAATCATAATTTAATATTTATTTGAAGTGACTGCTCTGACGTCTGTGTTTGTTGTTTTGACCGTTTGTTCTTCAGGCTGCTGTAAATAAAGTTATTATCTATTATCTATTGATTATGGGCTGCTCTGACCCCTGCATGGTGGCTGGATGTTCAGTAAACCTGATAAATGATGCAGATAAGGACAGATGGTGAATAACGGCTTAAATGTGAGAATAAACGACGTCCTGTTCCGCCTGACAATCGTCCCTCTTTCTCCTGATTTTCTCCGTGATGCTCTCAGATGTTTGATCTTAGCTGCTCGTCTCCACGGCTCATCGTGGAGTTAAAGCCGATCACATGCAGCCTGGAGGCGGCCGGCGAGTCACGGGCTGCCCGGAGGCGACTCTGAGGCTGAGATTAGCGGCTGAAGGAGGCGACTGGTTAAAGACGCCTCTGTTCATGTGTTCATGTGTTCACCGTCACGTGCACCACATACGTGCACAACAACACATCCATACACTGAGGCTCATTCAGGTCGCTGCTCAGTAAAGCAGCGTTCAGTCAGTGTGCAGTTAATGAGGACAGAAGAGGAAAAATAAACTAAAATAACATTTAAAAGGTTTCTACACAACCAGGATTAAAGGAACTGAAGGTCAACTTTAACTACTTTAGAGCAACTTTAGCTAATATAGAGCAACTTTAACTACTATAGAGCAACTTTAACCAATGTAGAGCAACTTTAACTACTATAGAGAAACTTTAACTAATATAGAGCAACTTTAACTACTATAGAGCAACTTTAATATAGAACAACTTTAATATAGAGCAACTTTAACAAATATAGAGCAACTTTAACTAATATAGAGCAACTTTAATAGAGAGCAACTTTGACTAATGTAGAACAACTTTAACTACTATAGAACAACTTTAATATAGAACAACTTTAATATAGAGCAACTTTAACAAATATAGAGCAACTTTAACTACTTTAGAGCAACTTTAGCTAATATAGAGCAACTTTAACTACTTTAGAGCAACTTTAGCTAATATAGAGCAACTTTAACTACGATAGAGCAACTTTAGCTAATATAGAGCAACTTTAACTACTATAGAGCAACTTTAGCTAATATAGAGCAACTTTAACTACTATAGAGCAACTTTAGCTAATATAGAGCAACTTTAACTACTATAGAGCAACTTTAATATAGAACAACTTTAATATAGAGCAACTTTAACAAATATAGAGCAACTTTAACTAATATAGAGCAACTTTAATAGAGAGCAACTTTGACTAATGTAGAACAACTTTAACTACTATAGAACAACTTTAATATAGAGCAACTTTAACAAATATAGAGCAACTTTAACTAATATAGAGCAACTTTAACTAATATAGAGCAACTTTAGCTGATGTAGAGCAACTTTAATATAGACTAACTTTAACAAATATAGAGCAACTTTAACTAATACAGAGCAACTTTAACTACTATAGAACAACTTTAATATAGAGCAACTTTAATATAGAGCAACTTTAACTAATATAGAGCAACTTTAACTGATGTACAGCAACTTTAATGTAGAGCAACTTTAATAGAGAGCAACTTTAATTCATCTACACTACTGTTCAATAGTTTGGGGTCACTTAGAAATGTTATTTTTGAAAGAAAAGCAGTTTTTCTAAAAGAAGATAACATTGTACACGGCCGTGTGCATTTTTAGGAAACTTTCAGCTGTTTTTGAGTCAAATCTGGTTCTAGTTTGACTCAAAAATTGTAGTTCTAAAAACTAAATCAAGTCGAGCCCCTGACACCACTAAGGAACATTTGGAACAACAGTTAAGTTGATCAGACCCAACAATATTATACATCATAAGTTTACTGTAAAAGTTAAGCATAAGGTTAAATCCCTACAGTTTACATATTATATACATTTATCAGATTAAATATTATGGTATATTTAAATATTTGCAATTTAAATGTCATGCAAATACAAAATTACGTGTAAGTTTAAGACCCTACAGTATTCCACTTTACACAGGTTTATCCAGACTCCAGCTGATCCAGGTGTTGTCCTTACGTTAGCCAGGTAATCCCTCTCCCAGGCCCGGCCGACCCCCCAGTCCTTCCTCTCTCCACTCAGAGCCGTCAGAGCCGAGACTTTGGCCCGAACCTCCAGCATGTCGGACGGAGGGATGTTCTTCACGATCTGCCTCGCCCACCACCTGGCAGCAGGAGACAACAGGGAGGGCTTTTATTTTGAAGGTGCAGATAAGGGAGGACTTTTATTTCCAAAAACTGTAAATAATATTCACATCAAAGTTTGGGATTTTTTGAATAGCAGTTTGTTTTGTACAATGTGTGTCTATAAAATAAGACTGTTTTACTCTTTTTGTTTTTTTCAACCATTTTGTTCCTAAAATCAAAACTGATTTCTAAATATAGGAATAAAGTAAAAAAATATATATTTTTATTTCTGTATTAAAAATGAATTTGATTAGATCACATAATCTAAAATATATTTTAAATAATTTTAATTCTATATTCAAAACTGATTTCTCAATATTAGGAATAACATAAAATAAAATAAAATATATTTTTATTTCAATATTAAAAATTGATTTCTGAAGGAGGAATAACAGAAATAATATATAAGAAAAAAATACAACCTTTTTATTCCTATATTCAAAACTGAATTTCTTAAAATATAGGAATAAAGTGAAATAGTATAAAATTATTTTAGAAAACATTTATTTCTATAATCAGAACGGATTTCTAAATATAGGAATAAATTAAAATATTAAAAATTATTTCCTTTCTATATTTAAAACATTAAATACATAACAATGAATTCAAACTATATTATTGTTATATTTAAAACAACTTATATATCTATAAAATAACATAAAATATTAACAAAAGCATTTTATTTCTATACTAAGACAAAACCATTTTAATCCATGATCAGAATTTACTTCTGATTCATCAAATCATTTTAAAATAAATGTTTTTCTATATTCAAATCTGATAATATAAAATATATATTTTAAAAGTATTCTATTTCTGTATTGAAATCCTATTTTTCAATATAGGAGTAATATATTAAAATGAAATACTAAGATTAAACCATTTTAATCCTACAGTCACAACTCATTTCTGAACTTAAGAATAATATAAAATAATAAAAATGTATTCTTTTTTCTAAATCTGATTTTTGATTTTATGGGAATGACATAAAATAATATAAAATTATTTTAAAAACACATTTATTTCTGTAATGACAACTGATTCTAAATAATATAAAATAAAACCATTTAATTCTTATACTCAAAGCTGATATCTGAATCCATCCATCCATCCTCTATACACCGTTTTATCCTCACCAGGGTCATGGGGGGTGCTGGAGTCTATCCCAGCTGACTCGGGTGAAGGCAGGGGACACCCT
Source organism: Acanthochromis polyacanthus (assembly GCF_021347895.1). Taxonomy (NCBI): domain Eukaryota; kingdom Metazoa; phylum Chordata; class Actinopteri; family Pomacentridae; genus Acanthochromis; species Acanthochromis polyacanthus. The sequence continues at coordinate 2,883,399 of NC_067123.1, forward strand.
GGACAGGTCACCAGTCTGTCACAGGGCTACATATACAGACACACAATCACACTCACATTCACACCTACGGACAATTTAGAGTAACCAATTAACCTCAGCATGTTTTTGGACTGTGGGAGGAAGCCGGAGCACCCGGAGAAAACCCACGCATGCACAGGGAGAACATGCAAACTCCATGCAGAAAGATCCCAGGCCGGGATTTGAACCGGGGATCTTCTTGCTACAAGGCGAGACTGCTAACCACTAGCCCACTCTGCAGCCCTATCTGAATTCAGTGTTGATCTAAAATAATCTAAAATCATTTTAAAAACACATTTATTCCTGTAATGACGGCTGATTTCTGTACATGTATGACCAGACGTCCGTGTTCTGACTGTCTGACCTGCGGTGCAGCATCACTGTGATGTTGTGGAACTGAGACAGAGCTGCCGGTGGCGTCGGCCAATCAACGCTCTTCCCGTAGTCGGCCGTCGTCCGGACGCCGGCGAAGCGACGCTCCACCTCCCAAAAATGAGCTTTGACCTTAAAACGCTTGTAGGCCCCCATGATGGTGTAGACCGCCCTCATCCTACGACACCTGCTGCGGCCCAGCGCACCACGCCACACCTGCAGGACACACGGGAACATGTTAAAGACACGGAGAAGAATGGGAACATGATAAAGACACGGAGAAGAATGGGAACATGTTAAAGACACGGAGAAGAATGGGAACATGTTAAAGACACGGAGAAGAATGGGAACATGTTAAAGACACGGAGAAGAATGGGAACATGATAAAGACACGGAGAAGAATGGGAACATGTTAAAGACACGGAGAAGAATGGGAACATGTTAAAGACACGGAGAAGAATGGGAACATGATAAAGACACGGAGAAGAATGGGAACATGTTAAAGACACGGAGAAGAATGGGAACATGATAAAGACACGGAGAAGAATGGGAACATGTTAAAGACACGGAGAAGAATGGGAACATGATAAAGACACGGAGAAGAATGGGAACATGATAAAGACACGGAGAAGAATGGGAACATGATAAAGACACGGAGAAGAATGGGAACATGATAAAGACACGGAGAAGAATGGGAACATGTTAAAGACACGGAGAAGAATGGGAACATGATAAAGACACGGAGAAGAATGGGAACATGATAAAGACACGGAGAAGAATGGGAACATGATAAAGACACGGAGAAGAATGGGAACATGATAAAGACACATGAAGAACAAGAACAAGTTAAAGACATGAAGAACAGGAACATGTTAAGGACACGCCTCAGTAGACCAGAGACAGAGCAGTGATCCGTGTTTCATGGAGTTGGAGACGTGATCGACTTTAACACGTCTGAACCCTGGATCTCATTAATTATCTCCATTATCGTCACAGGAAGTTCAGATTGAAGCTGGCAGATGAATTTCAGTCGAACACGACCAGGAGATACAGATTCATGAGAAGAAACCGGTGGAAATATGATCCTGGTGATTAAGTGCAGCACGAGATCTGATCAGGATGTTTATCTGTCAGATGAATGCATTCCCTTCAAAATAAAAGCATACATTTCCAAACAGCCACAGAGTTTAAAGGTTCATCTTCTCAGATCAGCTTCATGTGGTTAAATATTGATTACAGCAGGATGACAGTAAATAAAAAGCCGTTTTATTCTGTTCCACAGTAAATCTGAATCCGTGTGTTGCCTGACCTTCTGCAGGAACAGAACCAGGATGGGGATGAGGGCGGCCCTCTCCTGCTCCAGGCTGAACAGGGATCTCGGCGTTCGTACGAACAGCTTGGTGTGTCCGTACGCCACGTCGTCCTGGAAACCGTGCTGGGTGACGATGGCCTCCACGGCCTCCCGGTCGGAGCCCATCAGGTGGTTGGGCCAGGTGTACTCACAGGTCATCTTATACCTGTGCAACGAGAGCAGGAGGTCTGTAAGGAGCTGCTGCTTTATCAGTGGAAGGAAGAGCTGTTATCTGAAAATACTGGCTTAGTTTTTACTAACTACATTAATAAGTTCCCACTGAAGCTAAATAGTTCATTTGAAATCAATAAGTGCTGCCTCAGCCTGCATGATGTTTAAATATATTACATTTTAAATTCATTTCCCACACTGATTTCAACATAAGCTGGGCTGCAGCCTGTAATTGATAAAAAACTTAAAATTTTAAATTTATTTGTGAACGTCAAATAGCGGCTTCTGAGTGTGCAACAATTTTGACAATTTCTTTGAAAGTTTTATTATATTTTACAACAATTTTAAAGAGAATAAACTTGTTTTTTCAGAACTAAACTCATACAAATGTTTAAATACATTTTCAGATTCAAAAATTGCAGAAAATGTAAATTATGATAGTTAAGGCACTTTACTGTTTTATTTAATACATTTATTTTAAATTTTACTCTGTAATGACTGTCCATCTATCTAACTAACACTGCTGATGTTAAAGATGGATATTTTGGAATATTTACGCTCTTCTTTAACGTATTAACCATAAACTCAGGCAGTTTCTGAGCCTGTTTTATTTATTTTTTTGCTTCTTCATTGTTGTTCATTTTTCACTGCAGGTTTGAGTCCTGCATCCCTTTGGGAACACAACGGAGCAATTTGTTTATTTTTTATTATACTAAATTATAATAAAAACCTGGGATCAACACGTACAACATCTTTACAGTTGTCCACCTGAGTTACCAACATGAAATACCTCATCCTACCGTCCACGCGTTTAGGGTCCCTTAGAAATGTCTGAAAGAAAAGCAGCTTTTTTTCCAATGAAGACAACATGAAATGAATGATAAATCCAGTGCAGGCATTGTTAATGTGGTACCCCTAGAAAAATCCAGACTTCCAGGTCTTCATGTGCTCTCACCGCTGCAGGAAGCGAGCGTACGGCTGCCTGTAGGCGAAGCCGGCCCGGCGGACCATCACGTTCTCCAGGAGGCCCAGGTACGCCACCTGGTGCTGGCAGCGAGCGTCGTCCAGCAGCACCGGAGACTTCATCTCGTTAGGTTTGATGCAGCGAACGTAGTAGGGCTCCTGAAACACAAACACATCAACTTTCAGTAAAGATGCTTTGACTTGCTGTAACAGATTTCCTCGGACAGCTGGTCTGGGCATCGGTTTGACTCACAGTCACATTAACAATGACAGATAAAAGCTACAACACAACAAACAGCACAAGAACACGAATAGAAAACATGTTTTCCTCCAAATCAAACCCCTCTGCGCCTCACGGTCCTCTACCTGCATCCAGAAACAGCCGATAAGAACACAGAGGCTTAAAATCACTTAAAAATATGCCCAAATTTTCCAGTTTGTATCAGCCAGAATCTGGAAAAAAAATACTAAAATTCTGTGCTCTTTGGTGAAACTGTGATGGTACAAGTGCCTCAGCTGTGGCCAACAATCACATCATTAAAATTCAATGAATAAGTTATGTTTTACTGTGTGCAAACCGCAGTTTATTTCTCTTTTTCTGTACAGGGGTCTTTGGTTTATGACCTGCAGGGTTTCGTCGTTACATCAGAGCTGGTTACATGGAACTAGTTGGTGAGCAGAGCGGATGAATACGTCGTCATGTGTCGCTATCGGACGGCTTTGTTTCCACTCTCTGGTTGTACGCCACCTTGGATTGTGCTTCACTCACTAACTTTTTACCTTCATTATGGCTCCCAAGTGGAAGTCAGACTCTTCTGATACTTCCAAGAAAAGGAAAGCCGTCTCCATGGAAGTGAGATTAGACAGACTAAAACACTCAGGTTGTCAAAACAATGAAACATATTCTGACATCTTCTTGTAAAATGATTCATACATGCATGAAAGTCATTGGTACTCATGACATTAAATTAAGAACTGATCGATATCGTGATGCACGCTTTGCCGGAGTTCTGACTTACGATGAAAACTGACTTACGATGAAAACTGACTTACGATAATCTATTAGGTCACGTGATCCGGTATCCGTACATAACGTACACATGCAGAACACACACCTGTACTCAGAGGAAGGTCATTTAGTTTGTGGGTTCATCTGTATTAAATGGACACATTCTATGCTGCTGTGATTTCTGATCATCAATAAATTAACTAATAAATAAATGCTGCATTTCTGACATATGGGGGAATGAGCAGCCTTGGAGGAGGACTGATCTCTGAGGGCTTTTCTAGTTTTATAAATCTATTTTTTAATATATATTTAGAGTGTCCATACCCCTCTCTTTACAGTGGATCATCATTCTGCTTTTTGTTGTCTTGTTTTCTGTGTGATGACAATTAAATCTTATCTGACGTAAAACTGTTTGTTCTTCCTGTAAAATGGACTTAAAGCAAAAAGAAACCATTTTTCCACATATTTTTCACTTCACTCTTGTTTTATCACCTGCACAAACTTGCGTCCATCTTCTCGTTTTCCTCACTGCTGTGTGAGAAAATAAACTGAGCTCAGCCTGTAAACTGTCGCCGAGCTGCTACACTAGTGGACCGAGTTCAGTGACCTTAATCAGAGGATTTCTACAGACAGCTGAGCCTCACAACAACATCCAGCCAGGAGCTTATTAACAGCACAGCGAACGCCAACACTGAAGACAGAGACCCTGAACCTCGACAGGATCCTCTGAGGACACGACGTCCTGACAAAGAACTCCATCTGCCTCCACTGTCTGAAAGCGTCCGTCCATGAAAGACCAAGAAGATGGAACAAAGTCAGCAGTTCCTGACATCCATCTTATCAGTGATAGAACGTCCTGACCGAATTCTTTATACCCCAAATAAATCCAAGATATTTAATATCTGATAACATTTTCCAGATAATACAGAGTTGAAGTACATTAAATGTATCAAAATCAAATGTAGCCTTAGAGGGTAAATGTAGTGTCAGAGGGTAAATGTAGTGTTAGAGGGTAAATGTAGTGTTAGAGGGTAAATGTAGTGTTAGAGGGTAAATGTAGCGTTAGAGGGTAAATGTGGCATTAGAGGGTAAATGTAGCCTTAGAGGGTAAATGTAGCCTTAGAGGGTAAATGTAGCATTAGAGGGTAAATGTAGCATTAGAGGGTAAATGTAGCATTAGAGGGTAAATGTAGCCTTAGAGGGTAAATGTAGCATTAGAAGGTAAATGTAGCCTTAGAGGGTAAATGTAGCATTAGAGGGTAAATGTAGCCTTAGAGGGTAAATGTAGCATTAGAGGGTAAATGTAGCATTAGAGGGTAAATGTAGCCTGAGAGGGTAAATGTAGCATTAGAGGGTAAATGTAGCCTTAGAGGGTAAATGTAGCATTAGAGGGTAAATGTAGCATTAGAGGGTAAATGTAGCCTTAGAGGGTAAATGTAGCATTAGAGGGTAAATGTAGCATTAGAAGGTAAATGTAGCCTTAGAGGGTAAATGTAGCATTAGAGGGTAAATGTAGCCTTAGAGGGTAAATGTAGCATTAGAGGGTAAATGTAGCCTTAGAGGGTAAATGTAACATTAGAGAGTAAATGTAGCCTGAGAGGGTAAATGTAGCCTTAGAGGGTAAATGTAGCCTTAGAGAGTAAATGTAGCCTTAGAGGGTAAATGTAGCATTAGAGGGTAAATGTAGCCTTAGAGGGTAAATGTAACATTAGAGAGTAAATGTAGCCTTAGAGGGTAAATGTAACATTAGAGAGTAAATGTAACATTAGAGGGTAAATGTAGCCTGAGAGGGTAAATGTAGCCTGAGAGGGTAAATGTAGCGTTAGAGGGTAAATGTAGCGTTAGAGGGTAAATGTAGCATTAGAGGGTAAATGTAGCATTAGAAGGTAAATGTAGCCTTAGAGGGTAAATGTAGCATTAGAGGGTAAATGTAGCATTAGAGAGTAAATGTAGCCTGAGAGGGTAAATGTAACATTAGAGAGTAAATGTAGCATTAGAGAGTAAATGTAGCATTAGAGGGTAAATGTAGCGTGAGAGGGTAAATGTAGCATTAGAGGGTAAATGTAGCCTTAGAGGGTAAATGTAACATTAGAGAGTAAATGTAGCCTGAGAGGGTAAATGTAGCGTTAGAGAGTAAATGTAGCCTTAGAGGGTAAATGTAACATTAGAGAGTAAATGTAGCCTTAGAGGGTAAATGTAGCATTAGAGGGTAAATGTAGCATTAGAAGGTAAATGTAGCCTTAGAGGGTAAATGTAGCATTAGAGGGTAAACGTAACATTAGAGAGTAAATGTAGCCTGAGAGGGTAAATGTAGCGTTAGAGAGTAAATGTAGCCTCAGAGGGTAAATGTAGCATTAGAGGGTAAATGTAGCATTAGAAGGTAAATGTAGCCTTAGAGGGTAAATGTAGCATTAGAGGGTAAATGTAACATTAGAGAGTAAATGTAGCCTGAGAGGGTAAATGTAACATTAGAGAGTAAATGTAGCATTAGAGAGTAAATGTAGCCTTAGAGGGTAAATGTAGCGTGAGAGGGTAAATGTAGCATTAGAGGGTAAATGTAGCCTTAGAGGGTAAATGTAACATTAGAGAGTAAATGTAGCCTGAGAGGGTAAATGTAGCGTTAGAGAGTAAATGTAGCCTTAGAGGGTAAATGTAACATTAGAGAGTAAATGTAGCCTTAGAGGGTAAATGTAGCATTAGAGGGTAAATGTAGCATTAGAAGGTAAATGTAGCCTTAGAGGGTAAATGTAGCATTAGAGGGTAAATGTAACATTAGAGAGTAAATGTAGCCTGAGAGGGTAAATGTAGCGTTAGAGAGTAAATGTAGCCTTAGAGGGTAAATGTAGCATTAGAAGGTAAATGTAGCCTTAGAGGGTAAATGTAGCCTTAGAGGGTAAATGTAGCATTAGAGGGTAAATGTAGCATTAGAGGGTAAATGTAACATTAGAGAGTAAATGTAGCCTGAGAGGGTAAATGTAACATTAGAGAGTAAATGTAGCATTAGAGAGTAAATGTAGCCTTAGAGGGTAAATGTAGCGTGAGAGGGTAAATGTAGCATTAGAGGGTAAATGTAGCCTTAGAGGGTAAATGTAGCCTTAGAGGGTAAATGTAGCGTTAGAGGGTAAATGTAGCGTTAGAGGGTAAATGTAGCCTTAGAGGGTAAATGTAGCCTTAGAGGGTAAATGTAGCGTTAGAGGGTAAATGTAGCCTTAGAGGGTAAATGTAGCGTTAGAGGGTAAATGTAGCATTAGAGGGTAAATGTAGCGTTAGAGGGTAAATGTAGCATTAGAGGGTAAATGTAACATTAGAGAGTAAATGTAGCATTAGAGAGTAAATGTAGCCTTAGAGGGTAAATGTAGCATTAGAGGGTAAATGTAGCATTAGAGGGTAAATGTAGCATTAGAGGGTAAATGTAGCGTTAGAGGGTAAATGTAGCGTTAGAGGGTAAATGTAGCATTAGAGGGTAAATGTAGCTTTAGAGGGTAAATGTAGCGTTAGAGGGTAAATGTAGTGTTAGAGGGTAAATGTAGTGTTAGAGGGTAAATGATTGATAATTAGCATCCGTAGCATCTTGTCACTAATCATGTTCTCCCTTTCTGACACTTGTCCGACCAGGTAAAACGCCCCTGAATGTGATTCTGATCTTTCAGGTTGGATGAGAACATCCTCCATCAGGTGTCTTTCTATTCTTAGCTCCACTCAGCTGTGATTTGAGGAAACTGTTTGTGAGGCTGCAGGTGCTTCGGCTGCTGAAGGAAGGAAATGTTTCGTCTGGGGAGTTTCCTTCACTTCACCTCTGAGGTCTCCTGACAGCAGGACATCCCAGAATAACCACAGAAATGTCAGACCTCAGTCAGCTGGATGAGGCCAGCGGAGGTGAGCAGCACATTCTGACACCACAAAGAGCACAGCGCCACCTACATGTTTGATGAAGCGATGCTGCTCAGACACATTCAGCTTTACGGGAACCAGAAATGCTGCTGGATGGAGACAGCAGAAGAACTGAACCATCACACAGAAATGTCAGCAAAAAGCTGGAACTGGATTTGAGTTTACACATATTCTGTCTGAACACTGAATTACAGTAATTATTCAATTGGTAGACTAGAAACTTGACTAAAGTTACAAAATTTCTCTCCAAAACTAACTGCATGTATGTCAAAATGACAGAAAATGAGTCCAAAACTATAAAACCAGCTTAAAATCTGACAACAATAGTTCAAAAATTCTCAAAATAGCTCAGAACATTGTCTAAAATGGTCCAAAAATGGTCCAAAATTACTTAAATGTTGCTGAAAGTGAGTCCAAAACTATAAAACTGGCTTAAAATCTGACAAAAATGGCTGAAACATTCTCAAAGTGAGCCAACAGTTCTCCAAAATGGCCCAAAAATGACTCGAAAATTCTCCAAAAAGCTCAGAAAATTGCCAAAAATGGCTTAAAAATGGTCCTGAATGTCTCAGTATTTTACAGAAATAACACTAAAGTCTTCAAAATGACTTGAACCTGTACAAGAATGATTGGAAATTTTTAAAAACTTCACTTAAAGACTCTGAGTTTGTCAATATATAGTTTCACAGTTTTTCCCAATACACAATAACAATAATAATAATCAGTGCTTAATAAGTAAACGAAAGAACCAAAATGCCTGATTGTGTTTTCAGCGACACATTCAAGCTTTTCTCAGTCTCAACGCTACAAATCAAAGCCACAGCTTCCCCCTCGGAGGTCAGAAGAGGGAATCATAAGTTAATCACAGCAGGAACTACTGACCTTGCAGGCCAGTTTGTCAACCAAAGCCACAATGGAGTTCTTGAAGAGGGTGGCGGCGGTCAGAGGTCGCTTGGTGACCTCAGTGATGCTCAGCTGACCATCTGGCCACATCTCCTTCAGGACTGGGTTGGAACTACGAGGCCAGAGAAGGAGGGTAGAGAGCAGAAAAAGGACAGCCGTAAGTAGGCCAGCAGAAGAAACTCATTTATACACTTCACCCAGAAAAACACCGACTGTAGTTGGCACCTGTTGTACATAAGACGCTTGAAATCCTGGAAAAGAAGGTCCTTGTTCTTGTCCAAAAAGCCCTCGACGGAATATCTGAATGGAGAGGATAAGAAGTAGTTCAGGAGAAGGAGGGAGGATGCTAAAATTACAGAAAGTAGCACAGTTTGAATGAATCAGTCTGCAGGCGACGGATTAACACGCTGCTGAGTTCATCTACAGACCAGAAACACGGTCAAGTTCTGGAACTGGAGGTTCACCAGACCTAGACCAGTTCTGGGATGGCTTTGGACCTGGTTGTAGACTTGCTTTGCACTCGTTTTGGACCTGGTTGTGGACTAGTTTTGAACTGGTTTCAACTGTTCTTTAACTGTTTTATTGAAAGTCTTTAGCTTTGATTTTGGATAAGTTTTACAATTTTTCCTCTATCTGCTTTCAGACTTGGGTGTGGACTGGTTTTGGACTGGTTGAGACTGTGTTTGGCTTTGGTTTTGGACTGGTTTTAAACTTTTAATGGACTGCTTTCGGACTTAGTTTTGGATTGGTTTGTGGATTTGATTTTGTCCTGGTTTTGGACTGTTTTGTTCTGGTTTTGGACTGTTTTGTTCTGGTTTTGGACTGGTTTGTGGCTTTGGTTTTGGACTGGTTTGTGGCTTTGGTTTTGGACTGGTTTGTTCTGGTTTTGGACTGGTTTGTGGCTTTGGTTTTGGACTGGTTTGTTCTGGTTTTGGACTGGTTTGTGGCTTTGGTTTTGGACTGGTTTGTTCTGGTTTTGGACTGGTTTGTGGCTTTGGTTTTGGACTGGTTTGTTCTGGTTTTGGACTGGTTTGTGGCTTTGGTTTTGGACTGGCTTTGGACTGTTTTGGACTGGTTTTGGACTAGTATTTAGAGTGCCTGTGGCTTTGGTTTTGGACTGGTTTTGGACTGCTTTGGACTGGTATTTAGAGTGCCTGTAACTTTGGTTTTGGACTGGTTTTGGTCATAAAGAAAAGATCTAATCTCTGCCTTTTCTTCTGGTTTGGTTCAGATGCAGCATCAGTTCCATCAACCAGTCGAATGTCTGAACCTCAGTCACTGAAGGCTTCACCGCTTTAAACAGAATGCCTTTTATATGCAGAAAAACTGTAATAAAGAAATTTTCATACGAGTCAAAGCAGCAAACGAAGAATATAGAGTAAAATACTTCATTGTGTTACAGATATTTGCTGTTTTCACTGTTTTTTAACGTATTTTTCTGGTACTACCTCAAAGTTTCATATTTTTTGAATGGATTATTTTTTACAGTTTATAGCTGTAGGTTTGACTATAGCTTCAAAAGTGAAGAAGGTGAAGAGGCTTCTCGGATGAAGGTGAGAAAAAGAACGAAAACAGAAGACCAGGTGCTTCTTCCTGACGCTCTGAAGATTCGTACGATCTGAGAATGTAAACAGACGCATTTGAAAGGATTAGTGGGAGATCAGTGGTGGAAGGTTGAAGGTTGAAGAGTCCTTCAGAGGACTCATAGAGTCTTGGTGGCCTCCCTCTCTAGTCTCTCAGGTCTTGAGGACGTCCTGCTCTAGTCACATTTATTCATGTTCCATCTTCCTTCCATTCCTTAATGATGGATTTAACTGGACTCAGAGATCTTTAGGAACTTTAAATGTTCTTGTATCGTCCTCACTGATGCTCTTCAACAACCTTTCCTCAGAGTTTCTTGGTTCTTCAGTCTTCATGGTGAAGTTCTATCCAGGAGTTCTGATCCTTCACAGACTGGACCATCAGATCCAGAAGTCTTCATCCTCCACTCATTAATCATCTTTATTTCATTCATTTTGTTACTTTTAGCCTTAACGAGCAGCACTTTACAGTTTATATTTTTGATTAACTGACATTCGTAGAAATCTGTTGTCACTTTGGACTAAAAGAGTGTTTTTGTGAATTCTTGTCTAAAATATCAAATGAACAGACCATGATTTAGCGTTCAGAACCACTAAAATGAGAAACTTTCTAACATTTTAGTATCTGGAGCACCTTTAAACCGCCCTACTGCAGTAAATCAGCTTCCTCTCTCTCCTGGAGCTCTCCTTGGCCTCATAACAAACTGAAAACATGTCACATGTCGGCTGCACGTCTCTGACCGTGTCCTCGGCTGTCACATCTGGAGGCTAGCGATGACAGATGTGTCCTCTTGGCTCATGAAGCCACCTGACCTGGGAAAACTCACCACGAGAGGCAGAGTGTGAAGGAAGAGAGGGACACAACAACAAGGGCAGGACAGACAGCCGCCTCCAGAGACCAGGGCATCGTCACGGGGACCGATATTTATGTATGAAGGTCAGGGACGGGGCCGAGGACGAGGTGAGATCCAGAAGACGTCTCAGGCTGTGATACATCTCCCCTCAAAGTGCTGCATGTGCAGGTTGAAGCACTGCAGGGAATTCAGAGGCAGGTGAGGAAGGAGGAGGAAGTAGGTCAGCGCTGCGACGGTTCGCTGGTGAAAGGAGGCCGGCGGGCGCTGAGGACCAGGGTATATTTAGCCGGTCACGATCAGATCGGATGGGACAGGAGACGCTGCCACCAGGAAGCAGAAGACGAGAGGCGACAGCTCGGCTGGAGAGTCGAGGCCGAGAGACGGAGGAGGACATCTGTCAACAGCATGGAGGGACGGAGCTGCACCGACAGACCCTCAGAACCGAACGCACACGGGTCATTCCCACCCGTCACAAATAATCCATGTAGAATATCCTAAAACATGACGCTGTTGTGTAAATGTTCTTGTCCTGAGATTAAAACAAAAAAAATAGGAGAAAAGAATGTTTTGGACAAAATCTGAGCAGATCTTCACAAGTTTCAAGTCATTTTGGACCAATTTCGACTCGTTTCACACGCATTTTAGACCAATTCTTTTAATCATTTCTGGATGAATTTTGAATACTTTAGAACAAATTTCAAGTCATTTAGAAGTATCAGCTCATAATGGAAATATTTCAATGGATTTAGAATAATTGGACGTGCTTTGGACAAATTTTAAGTGGTTTTGGACGCGTTTCGAGTTGTACGTGTAATTTAGACAAATTTTTAATCATTTTGGATGAGATTTGTAGAGTTTCAAATCATTTTGGACTAATTGATTCAGACCCATTTTGGATGAATTTAAACTCATTTCATTTGAAGTGGCTTGTAAGGAGTAAAAGTTGCTCTAAATGAGTTAAAGTTGCTCTAAATGAGTTAAAGTTGCTCCATATTAGTTTAAAGTTGCCTCATTAAATATAAATTTGACATCCAACACATAAAAATATATTTTTGAGCATAAAAACTGAGCTCCCAGAATACAGCAGAGATCAGTCCATAAGATGACCACATTAGAAAGTCTTTTTTATTTTTCACAGATCAAAAATATTTCATGGTTTAAAAATGTCACTACTTTGAAGTCTTTTCATTTCTTACCATTTTTTCATGTTGATGTTTGAAAACGGGTCAGAACAGATTGGATTAGATCAGCTTCATGTTAATCATCAGTAATAACATCTGATTCTAATAAACAGTCGTATTAAACTGAGTCCAGCCTCAGTGAACCTTTCCTCTACTTCTTCTATCTGCTCACACAGACTCTCGATTGTTTCCTCCTCCTGTCCTCCTGACACATTAACGTCCTCTGGATCGAGGCCACGTGAGCCGAGGATGTTGGAGAATCAGAGGCGTGACGAGGAATCAGCTGGTCTGGAGCCTCAGCGTCTTTAAATCCAGTCACAGGAGGATCCAGAGGAGGAAACTAAGAGACGCTTATTCCTGCTCTAACATGACATATATTACATGCTATATATTATATATAACACATAAAACATCTGTGATTTACCTGGAATTTATAGAGCAATAAATCCAGATATGAATAAAGATATCTGGACATCTCAGCTGGACACATCAGATACTCTACAAGACGTACGTAGAGCAACTTTAACCTAATTTTAAAATCAATTATAAATAATAATACATTTTATTTCAGAATATATTTTTAAAAATCTGAATAATTATGAATAAATTAAATATTTTTTACATTTCTTATTCATAATGCTATAATCTTAAAAAGAATTTATTTCAAATTAATAAATTTAAAATAATTATTAATAAATATTTAAAATAAATATATAATAGTAATACATTTTATTTGAAATTAAATTTTAAAAATTTTATTTAAAATAATTATTAATAAATTAGATGAATATTTACACTTTTACATTTATGATGCTATCATTTTAAAACATCATTTATTTTAAATGAACAAATTATTTAAAATTAGCAATTTATTTTAAAATAAAATTTAAAATAAATGACATAATAAAAATACATTTTATTTTAAAATATTTGTGCAAGGGTTAGGTTTACATTTATAATGATGTAAATTTAAATATAATTTTTCAAATCAATAACTTATTGAAAGAATTATTCACAATTATTTAAAATACATTATTTTTTTAATAAAATGTAAAATTAAAGATAACAAAACTAAATTTTCTTTTAAAATATATTTTTAAAAATTATTTTAAACAATTACTTAAGTTAAATTTATTTTAATTTCAAAATGTATAATGCTCTATGTTGAATATATACTTTATCTTAATTAATACATTATTTTAAATAATTATTAATAATCACCTAATACAAATTATTCATTAAAAAGTATAATAATAATAATATTAAAATAAAATAATAATAATAATAATAATGCAAAATAGAATTTAAAATCAATTTTAAAATACTATTTAAAATGATTTGAAATTGATAATGCAATACATTTTAAATAGAGATGTCTTTTTTTCACACTGAAAATAAAAGACATTTCTGAGTTCTCGTTCCTTCACAGAGCTGCCGGACTTTATGTAGAAAACTAAACCACAGTAAGTTAAAAGTTGTTCTGAGGTTAAAAGTGGACTTTAGTTCAGTAAATCTCTCTGCTGGAACCTCTGGGCTACAAACTCTTTAATAAGATTACAGCTTTTTCTTCCTGAACGCAACATTTTTCCTTCACAAAGAGGCTGAAAAGAGATTAGAACTAAGAGGAAAACGGGACTCACGTGACGTCTCCGGCGTAATGTCGAATCCGGAAGTGCTTCTGGAAGTCCATGGTTTTATCAGTGGGGCTGAGCTGGAGGCAGAAGAACTCAGATTATTCCCTCACATCTAAACTACAGATGAGTTTAAAAAGGAGGAAATAACTCCTCACATCTAAACTACAGAGAAACAGAGGAAGCAGTCTGGAGATACTGGTGGTTAAAATGCAGCTTTCTGATGCCTGAGGAGAGAAAACAGTGAAGGAAGTCTGCCCTCTGCTGACAGAAACACTGAACTACACCTTACATTCTAAACACTGGACTCACTGCCATATTTAGACGAAAAATAAAATCAAAACATACACATTAATATACTTACAACTATATTTTTTACATGTGTAACTAATTAGTTATTTAATTTTTTTCTTCTTTTATAATAAGATTTATATTCTATAAATGATTCTCTATTTATATATGAATTCAAATCAAAATAAGAATTATTTGTATTACTATTTATAGTATTTATTATTAATATATTCTAAAACTATTAACTAAACCAACCAAACTTCACCTAAAGCAACAATTTTCAATAATCCTTCATAATTTTAATTTAATTATTATTTGAAAATATATTTATGTATTTATTATTATTCAAATAATTTTAAATTAAACAATTATTCATTCTGATTTAAAATTATACATATTCATTATTATTATTTAAATAATTGTAATTTAGATTATTATTATTGATTATTATTACTAAAATAATTTCAACTTAGATAATTATTAATCATTATTAAAAATAATTTTATAATATATAATTATTTTAATTTAGATAATTATTATTTATTGCAAAATAAATTATTCATTTATTATTAATATTTCGATAATTGTAGTTTAATTTTAATAACCCTATATAAATATTTTTTTTTAGTTGTTTTGTTTTTTTTACAGATTTTTCCTGAGTTTGTGTTGAGTCGTGAAACTTCGTGCAAACAACTTTTCTGGTTTCTGTTTTTCCTGTTTACAGTCAAATTAAACCAATCAAATTAAACGTACATGAAAGATTTTAATTTATAAAAACAAACGAAGCTTTCTGGTGTTTTTTAAAATGCACGCCTGGCTGTATTTCTAAATAAATTTGTATAAATGTATGGATTCATGTGTGTTTTTTACATATTTATGGGGAGTTTTATCTTCCTATGAAGTCAAATCATGTTTTTTATGCCACTTTTGCTCATATTAATATGTTCACTGGAAACTTTCAGCGTCTCTAATTTATTTTAAAAGTCAGATTTCTCTGATTTTGTCCTCCTGAGGTGCCGTAAGTCGGTAAAATCTGTCACCAGCAAATCATAGCTTCCTCCTCTGTCATCTGAAAACTCAACATCCTCCTTTTAAACCTTTTCTTCAGTTTCAGGCTGAGCAGTCAGAGATGTTCTGCTTCTCCAAACATGAAACCTCTCTGTCTGTCCGGGTTGAAGGACTGGAGCTGACCTTTCGTGAGGTGTAGTGAGGATGCTGGGACAGTTTGGTGTCCATGCTGTCCAGACAGACGGTGTCGGTCACTTTCCCCACGCTGAGACAAGCCTCGTCCAGGATGGAGATGATGCCTTTGTGAGGCTGCTCCACCAGGTCCACGATGATCTGGTTGTTGAAGTAATCGATCTGCAGGACGGCAGGAAAAACTGGGAGGTTAGAGGATTAAAAACTGGACTGTGTGTATTCGGTTTTATTCAGCTTCATAGTTTAAATAAAAAATGCACACAACCATTCAAAAGTTTGCTTTTCTTTTAAAAAAGGACATTTCTAAGTGACTCCAAACTTTTGAACAGTCGTGCACATGAGTTAAAGATGCTATAAATGAGCTAAAGTTGCTCTACATTAGTTAAAGTTGTTCCATTTTAAAGTTGCTCTATACTAAAGTTGCTCTTTATTGGTAAAAGTTGCTCCATATTAGTTAAAGTTGCTCTACATTAGTTAAAGTTGCTCTATATTCGTAAAAGTTGCTTCATATTAGTTAAAGTTGCTCCATATTAAAGTTGCTCTACATTAGTTAAAGTTGCTCTATATTCGTAAAAGTTGCTCCATATTAGTTAAAGTTGCTCTACATTAGTTAAAGTTGCTCTATATTCATAAAAGTTGCTTCATATTAGTTAAAGTTGCTCCATATTAAAGTTGCTCTACATTAGTTAAAGTTGCTCTATATCAAAGTTGCTCTTTATTCGTAAAAGTTGCTTCATATTAGTTAAAGTTGCTCCATATTAAAGTTGCTCTACATTAGTTAAAGTTGCTCTACATTAGTTAAAGTTGCTCTATATTCGTAAAAGTTGCTCCATATTAGTTAAAGTTGCTCTACATTAGTTAAAGTTGCTCTTTATTCGTAAAAGTTGCTCCATATTAGTTAAAGTTGCTCTATATTAAAGTTGCTCTATATTAAAGTTGCTCTACATTAGTTAAAGTTGCTCTATATTAGTTAAAGTTTCTCTACGGTACTAAAGTTATTCGTTAAAATTTGTTCCATTTAAAATGGAAGAAATTCAGCTTTTCTTTTCTCTTTTCCATGATTTCTGTTATTCTAAGATATTTCCGGTTGTTCTGGTTCCAGAGCTACAGGACTTAAAAATGAACCCCAGTGAATGAAGGAGTGTTTCAGAGGGTAAATGTGTTGCTCACGTGCTGCCAGGTGATTCCTTCCCTCTGATACTCTCCCTGTTCCTGCTGCAGGATGAGTTCGATGAAAAGCTGCTGCAGCTTCTCGTTGCAGTAGTTGATGCAGAACTGCTCAAAGCTGGACGACGACAGAAGGAACAACGTTAGAGAAACGATGACGCAGAGAAACGCTGGGAAACGTCAGAGCTGCCAACCTGTTGTTGTCAAAGATCTCAAAGCCGTAGATGTCCAGCACGCCGATCACCGTGTTTTTCCCATGAAGCACCGGGTTGTAGTCCTTCACCTCGATGATGCTGTTGATGCGACTCACGATCCAACCGAACAGCCGCTCATAGAGAGCCTGGAGGACAGAGACCAGCAGAGCCAAAAAGATTTCATTTGGTCCTGGTTCTAGACCTTTTAAGGACTGCTTTAGGACTGTCTTGGGCTGGTCTTAACCCCAAGAACACCAAACCTAGCAGCAAGCATGGTGGTGGCAGTATCATGCTCTGTGGAACATGTTCAATATCACCACATGTGATGAATCAACAACTTAAAAATGATTTTAAAAAAACATCGAAAATGACTAAACTGTGAGTCAAAATGACTAAAATTGATCCAAAATGGTCTAAAGTTGAACAAAATGACTCAAATCTGTCCTAAATGACTAAACATTACCCAGAATGGTTAAAGATTGGTCCAAAACAACTAAGAATTGGTGCAAAATTACCCAAAATCTGTCCAGATTTACTCAGGAAAAAATTGAAATCAAAATTACTTTTAAAATGGTTAAAAATGACTCAAAATTGGTCAGAAATGACTCAGTTAGTGGTAAAGAAATGGTTCCATCAGGCTAGAATGAAAGTTCTAGACTGGTCTCCCCAAAGTTCTGACTAAAACCCATCAAGAACCTGTGGACTGATGAAGGAACAAGTCTGAGTCAGAAAGACGACAAGTTTAGTTGAATTCTGTCCAGAGGAATCAAAGATCAGCCAGAAGAACCAAACTGAGGAGGAAGTGGATGGACATTAGCATTAACGTATGTATATGTTTGATCCAACGCATTTTGTTGAATTTCCAGAAAGGACTAAAATAAATGATAGTTTTTCTTGTGACAACAATTTTATGTGTTTCAGTGATTCCAGAGTTCTAGGAGTTATTATAAACTGAAGACTGCCATCTTAAACATGGTCTCTACTAATAAAGCGAATTTCCGTTCATACCTGTACATAACATGTTTGTTATCCTCAGATGTGATGAATCAACACAAAATTGATTTTTAAAAAACATCCAAAATGACTAAAAAGTGTTTCAAAATGACTTTAAATTAATCCAAATTGGTCTAAATGTTTCCCAAAATGACTCAACATGTGTCCAAAATGACTAAAAATGTGTTGAAAATGACTAAAAGTTGTCCAAAATGGCTAAAAAATTGGTGCAAAACTGTAACCAAAATGACAAAATCTCTCTAAATTTACTCAGAAATAGGGTGAAAATTGTCCAAAATGACTTTAAAAATGACTCAAAATTGGTCAGAAGTGACCCAGTTAGTGGTAAAGAAATGGTTCCATCAGGTTATAGAATGAAGGTTCTAGACTGGTCACCCCAAAGTCTTGACTGAGACCCATCAAGAACCTGTGGACTGATGAAGAAAAGTCAGAATCGGTGCCGTTCAACTCAGTTTGTCGTCTTTCTGCCTCAGACTTGAGTCAGTTAAATTGTTCCTATAATGATACTGCCACCTCCATGCCTGATGTTTGGAAGTGAACAAAGCGAACCTTGGCGAAGGCGTCTCGTCCGAAGCAGGCGTCCTGCTCGCTGTGTCCTTTCTCAATGACTTCTCCTCCGCCGGTCGCCACCGTTCGGTACAGAAGACTCTTGGTTACGCCGTCTGGATCTGTGGACGTCAGCTCAGAGATGTGCTTCACGGCTTCCTGTCCGACGACCTGGACGTTCTCACCGTCGCTCTCAAACTGAAGGTTTCCCTGGAAAACAAACCATCATGTGACCTTTATACACACGTGGACAAAATTGTTGGTACCCCTCAGTTAAAGAAGGAAAACCCACAATTCTCACTGAAATCACTTGAAACTCACAAAAGTAACAATAAATAAAAATTTATTGAAAATTAAATAATCAAAATCAGCCATTACTTTTGAATTGTTGATTAACATAATTATTTAAAAAAACAAACTAATGAAAGAGGGCTGGACAAAAATGATGGTACCCATAACTTAATATTTTGTTGCACAACCTTTTGAGGCAATCACTGCAATTAAACGATTTCTGTATTTGTCAATGAGCGTTCTGCAGCTGTCAACAGGTATTTTGGCCCACTCCTCATGAGCAAACAGCTCCAGTTGTCTCAGGTTTGATGGGTGTCTTCTCCAAATGGCATGTTTCAGCTCCTTCCACATATGTTCAATGGGATTCAGATCTGGGCTCATAGAAGGCCACTTTAGAATAGTCCAACACTTTTCTCTCAGCCATTCTTGGGTGTTTTTGGCTGTGTGTTTTGGATCGTTGTCCTGTTGGAAGACCCATGACCTGCGACTGAGACCAAGCTTTCTGACACTAGGCAGCACATTTCTCTCCAGAATGCCTTGATAGTCTTCAGATTTCATCGTACCTTGCACACTTTCAAGACACCCTGTGCCAGATGCAGCAAAGCAGCCCCAAAACATTACTGAGCCTCCTCCATGTTTCACCGTAGGGACAGTGTTCTTTTCTTCGTATGCTTGGTTTTTGAGTCTATGAACATAGAGTTGATGTGCCTTACCAAAAAGCTCCAGTTTGGTCTCATCTGTCCAAAGGACATTCTCCCAGAAGCTTTGTGGCTTGTCAACATGCATTTTTGCAAATTCCAGTCTGGCTTTTTTATGAGTTTTTTTCAGCAGTGGTGTCCTCCTTGGTCGTCTCCCATGAAGTCCACTTTGGCTCAAACAACGACGAATGGTGCGATCTGACACTGATGTACCTTGGCCTTGGAGTTCACCTTTAATTTCTTTGGAGGTTGCTCTGGGCTCTTTGGATACAATTCCAACGATCCGTCTCTTCAATTTGTCATCAATTTTCCTCTTGCGGCCACGTCCAGGGAGGTTGGCTACTGTCCCGTGGGTCTTGAACTTCTGAATAATATGAGCCACTGTTGTCACAGGAACTTCAAGCTGTTTAGAGATGGTCTTATAGCCTTTACCTTTAAGATGTTTGTCTATAATTTTTTTTCGGATGTCCTGGGACAATTCTCTCCTTCGCTTTCTGTTGTCCATGTTCAGTGTGGTACACACCTTTTCACCAAACAGCAGGGTGACTACTTGTTGTCCATGTTCAGTGTGGTACACACCTTTTCACCAAACAGCAGGGTGACTACTTGTCTCCCTTTAAATAGGCAGACTGACTGATTATGAGTTTGGAAACACCTGTGATGTCAATTAAATGACACACCTGAGTTAATCATGTCACTCTGGTCAAATAGTTTTCAATCTTTTATAGAGGTACCATCATTTTTGTCCAGGCCTGTTTCATTAGTTTGTTTTTTTAAATAATTATGTTAATCAACAATTCAAAAGTAATGGCTGTTTTTGATTATTTAATTTTCAGTAAATTTTTATTTATTGTTACTTTTGTGAGTTTCAAGTGATTTCAGTGAGAATTGTGGGTTTTTCCTTCTTTAACTGAGGGGTACCAACAATTTTGTCCACGTGTGTAGAAGTTTAATCCTATAAGAGGACAGCACACTGGTAGTCTACAGGGTCTGGTTCATGAAGGAAAGTAAGAAAATTCTGCACCAAGTTCAGGATCCTGCATCTGAAACCTTCTTCTACCTTTAATAAACCCTTCTTTGACCTACCAGCAGCAGGATGGAGGCCAGGATCTGGTAAATGGAGGAAATCTCCTCCTGTGAGAAGCCGATGACGTCCAGAGCGTTCATCACCGCTTTGTGGCTCGACCGGTCGTTGTTGGACGTCTGGGGAAACAAAAAGACTTGTTATGGGAGGAGGTTTTGCCGTTTGTGTCTTAAATCCAGAAGAAGCGGCTGGATATGCTGAACTCACGGCGGTTGCAGCTCCTTCTCTGGTGTAAATATAAGCAGCAGCATCGTTCTGAAGGTGGAAGGACTCCAACATTTCAGCTGAACCTCCTCGAAGTAGCTGAAAACACACAAACACACCTGGTGAGGACGGCTGGGTGTTCAGGTGAGCAGGAAGTTTGACTAAAACCAAGTCAGCACCAAACAACCGAAGATCTTCAACTAAATACGAACAGAAGACGTTTAAAGGAACCAAAAACAGCCTGTAAACCGGTTTTTCTTCTTACAGGCGCGATGGAGCCAATTAAAATGTTGTATTTTAGTAAATTAGTTTACTGTGAAGCTTCTGTCTGTCTCACTAAATAGATGCATTTGGTAAAAAACAAAAAAACAAAAAACTCATTTCTGGTGAACAAAATCTCTTGCATCATTTGAAAATTCAAAAATAACGAGTTTGTATGAACCAGATCTCATAAAAAATTAAATTCTGTTGTTCTCAGCTTTTTGTAGTCATTTTATTCGCTTTTGTTGTTGCTTTGTGCCCTTTGTGGTCATTTTTTGCAGTCATTTTTTTAGGCTTTTGTGGTTGTTTTGTGCTTCTTTGTGGTCATTTTGTGGCTTTTTGCAGTCAGTTTTTGTCTTTTGTTGTCGTTTTGTGCCTCTTTGTGGTTATTTTGTGGCTTTTTGCAGTCAGTTTTTTGTCTTTTGTGGTTGGTTTGTGCCTCTTTGTGGTCCTTTTGTGGCTTTTTGCAGTCATTTTTTGTCTTTTCTGGTTGGTTTTTGTCTGTTTCTGGTCCTTTTGTGGCTTTTTGCAGTCATTCTTTGTCTTTTGTGGTTGGTTTGTGCCTCTTTGTGGTCCTTTTGTGGCTTTTTGCAGTCATTTTTTGTCTTTTCTGGTTGGTTTTTGTCTGTTTCTGGTCCTTTTGTGGCTTTTTGCAGTCATTCTTTGTCTTTTGTGGTTGGTTTGTGCCTCTTTGTGGTCATTTTGTGGCTTTTTGCAGTCATTCTTTGTCTTTTCTGGTTGGTTTTTGTCTGTTTCTGGTCCTTTTGTGGCTTTTTGCAGTCATTCTTTGTCTTTTGTGGTTGGTTTGTGCCTCTTTGTGGTCCTTTTGTGGCTTTTTGCAGTCATTTTTTGTCTTTTCTGGTTGGTTTTTGTCTGTTTCTGGTCATTTTGTGGCTTTTTGCAGTCATTTTTTGTCTTTTGTGGTTGGTTTGTGCCTCTTTGTGGTCATTTTGTGGCTTTTTGCAGTCATTCTTTGTCTTTTGTGGTTGGTTTGTGTCTCTTTCTGGCCCTTTTGTGCTTCTGTGGTCATTTTTAGGCTTTTGTGGTTGTTTTGTGCTTCTTTGTGGTAATTTTTTTGGCATTTAGTCGCTATTTTATTGGCTTTTGTAATTGTTGTGTCTCTTGGCTTTTTGCCGTAATTTTTTGTCTTTTGTGGTTGTTTTGTGTCCGTCTGCTCCTTTTGTGTGTCTGTGGTTGTTTTTAGGCTTTTGTAGTTGTTTTGTTTCTCTTTCTGGTCAGTTTTGGGTTTTAGTAGTCAGTTTTTTGTCTTTTGTAGTTGTTTTGTGTCACATTATGGTCTTTTGTGGCTTTTTGTAGACATTTTATTTGCATTTGTGGTTGCATCAGAACTATAGTCCCTGTTGGCTCAACAAGCTGAGCTATCTGTGCACCTATAAAACCATCTTTACAGCTGCAGTTCTTTCGGTTCTGCTCAGATGAGGAATAAATAACTATTGGTGTCTCTAATTTTAGCTAAAAACACCAGAGTTGCTTCAGTCGGTCACTTCCTGCTCAGTCATCTGGAAACCAAGCATCGTTTTCTTCGATCGGCCTCATCACGTTTTATTTCTATCGTCCATCCTGTGGCGGTTGTTTCTGATCAGTAAACATGTTGGATGTTTAGCAGAAGACTTGTACCTGGTAGAAGGAGTGGAAGTTCCTCTCTCCGTCCTGCTGCTGCACCACCCTGGACTGAAACAGGAAACAAGAAGAATAAAAACGGGTTTCAAGAAGTCTCAAACCTAAATACAGGAAACAGAGCAAATAATGGACCACCTGAAACTGACTGGATTCATCAGAACTGAAACAATCAGTCCATTCAAAGAGAAATAAACGGATCGACACGGTAAAAAATTCTCCTTTCACACCTAAACGAAAATAAAAATTAAGCCTGAGATGGTTGTTCTGCTGAATGTCTGCTTGTTGTGTGTGAGTATATATATGTATATATATATATATACACACACACTCACACACACTCTACCTATTAGTTGCACTATAATGTAGCCATGGCTTTTTAATAATCTTTTTTATTTATTTTTATCATTTTTTAAAATTTTAATTATGTAATTGCTTTAACATTTTTTTTACTTTATTCATTTTTATCTTTATTTTTATTTTTTCTACTTTATGGAATCATTTTTTATCTTTTTACTTTATTAATTTAATTATTTTTATCTATTTATTTTATGAATTATGTTTATCTTTATTTTTAACTTCATTTAATTATTTGTATCTGTTTTTTTATTTTATTTATTTATGGAATTATTTTTATTTTATTTATTTATTTAATTATTTTTATTTATATTACTTTATTTATTTAATCCTTTTATTTGTTTTTACTTCATTTAATCCTTTTACCTTTATTTATTTATTGACTTTATTTATGGAATTATTTTTATATTATTTGTATAACTTTTATCTTTACTTTTATTTACTTTATTAATTTTTTTATCTTGATTTATTTATTTAATTAGCTTTTTTTCTTCCTTTTTTCCCCACCCTATTTTCTGTATGTTTGTTAATTATTTAGAGCCTGTTCAATTTGTTCCTGTTTTTCTTGACAAAAAATGAAAAAAATATTGAAAAAAAAGAAAAATAATCATCAGACATTCTAATATTTAGTCATTTTGCAAGAAAAAAACACAAAAAAATGAGAATTTTCAACATTTCTTGCACCGACGTTACAAAAACTGAAGATTTTGGGTTTTAGATTGTTGATCACACCAAACAAGACGTTCAGTGACGTATTCTTGGGTTTTATTTTGGTCATTTTTTTTCCACAATTCAAGTCATTAATCTCGGAAATTAATTGATGATAAGATTAGTCATTTATTATTTATATTTAGTTAAAAGATACTGGTTAGCTCCACTTCCTAAAGGTGAACTGTGTGACTTTTTGAGGCAGCAGAAGATGAATTAAAGCTCTAATGAGGTCAGAGATGGTTCTGAGTCTGAAAATAAAAAGTTAAAGTAGCACACACGGCGCCTCAGTGGACTCAGCTGCTTCCTTTTACCATCAGAGGTCGATATTTAACTGGAAGGTTGCTGAGAAGGTCTTTGCTGTCAGGTTCTGATGGATTAATTAAATTCGAAAAAACTCAGACTTCTGGTGTTTCAGACAGTTGGAAAAGTTTTAAAACTGTAGCTGCTCTCAAAATGTCTAAAAGCAGCGTCATGAAGAAGAATCCTCCACATCTGAGGGAATAAAAACAGAATCACCAGCGGCTGTTTTTAACCCTCTGAACCCCACAAACATGGGGAATAAATACAACAAAAGTCAGTATGCAGGAGTCTGAAGGTTTCTTCACGTCTGTCTCAGTAAACAGAAGAGCTCCTGGAGGTTTGAATGAACGTTCATCCAGAGACTACAAAAACAGAAACAACTTCCACCTTCCTGGCTGTCCTTGAGCTAATCATCTGTGACATCAGTCATGATGCTCCATGAAATTACTTCTTTCATTTGAAAATTGTTAAAAATTACACGTTGGTAGCAACCAGATTCTGTAAAAACTAAAAATTCTGGACTCCTCGGTGCAGCTGTGAGGCCTTTAGAGACTCAGCTGAGACCAACAGCAACGTGAGGAAAATTCTGGGAATTTCTGGCTGAACTGCAGGACGTGTTTCCACTGAGCAGAGAGGAAATGTGATGCATTAAAACAAACCGTGATGGCCAATTTTCTGAAAGGAGAGCATTTTTAGAAAGGAAATCATGAGTCTAAAATCAGTCCAACCAACTTTAAAAAATATTTGTATACCAGAAATGTTTTCTTCTGAAGTTGCAATTATTATTTTAAAATTTTTGTGTTTATTCATTTTAATTTAAAATGGTCTTCTTTTCCTTTCAGCTTTTCCCTTCAGGTGTCTCCACAGTGAATCAATTGCCTCCATCTAACCCTGTCTGCTGCATCCTCTTCTCTCACACCAACTACCTTCATGTCCTCTTTAACCACATCCATAAACCTCCTCTTTGGTCTTCCTCTGGGCCTCCTGCCTGGCAGTGGGAAACTCAGCATCCTTCTACCAATATATTCACTCTCTCTCCTCTGGACATGTCTGAACCATCTCAGTCTGACCTCTCTGACTTTATCTCCAAAGCCTCTAACATGTGCTGTCCCTCTGATGTCCTCATTCCTGATCCTATCCATCCTGGTCACTCCCAAAGAGAACCTCAGCATCTTCAGTTCTGCTACCTCCAGCTCTGCCTCCTGTCTTTTCCTCAGGGACACTGTCCCCAGACCAAATGGTAACCTTTAGAAATATGTTTCTCATAAAAACACAACTTCATTCCCAATTTTACCACATTCTCCTTTAAAGACATTTTTTTAATGTTACATCTTTTTCTAAAAGAAAAAAATCACAAATTTTTTTCATAATGGCATTACAATTTAATGTGAAAACCTTACATAGCAAATTTTATTCTAGTAGCAAATTTTATTCTCGTAATGCTTGTTTATCTCTCAAAAAATTACTTTTTATTCTGAAACTGAAACATGTTTAAAACTAGAAAAGCCCTCAGAGAGCGCTGTCCTCCTCCAAGGCTGCTCATTCCCCCACGTCATGGTCAGAAATGCAGCATCCTGAACCTCTGTCTTGTGCTCACCTTCTCCAGCAGGTAGTTGTTGATGTGTCCTCCGGTCGGATCTCCGTTGAAGTTGAAGTTGATGTCCATGTACTTGCCGAAGCGGCTGGAGTTGTCGTTGCGGTTGGTCTTGGCGTTTCCGAAGGCCTCCAGCACACAATTGGACTTCAGCAGCACGTTCTTCACGCTGATCATCACGTCGTCATGGTAACCAGTGACGGGAGGAGAGGTGGAGTCAGAGGTGATTTATGGGAGCATTGAAACATCTACTGAACTAATTTTCAGGTCCTCACCTCTCCACTTCTGCCCTCTGGCTGGGGTTGGTGATGGCAGCGATGTACTGCATGATGTATTTACTGGCTTCTGTTTTTCCGGCACCACTTTCACCTGAAACACAAACAGATTCATAACAACAGCTGCAGGTGTATGGACAGTTTTCCAAATGAACTGCTAGCATAGACACTAAATAAACGGACATTTAATCAACTTCAACTGAATTGTTTCCACCTGAAGGTCGTGGATCTGTCGACTGTGAAGCTTCTGGTCAACATAAAACAGATGAGGAAGTTTCTTTTTCCAGAAAATTTACACTACCAGTCTTTAGTTTGGACACACCTCCTCATTTAAAGGTCTTTCTTTATTTTCATGACTGTTTACATTGTAGATTCTGACAGAAGGCATCAAAACTTTGAATAAACACATCTGGAATTATGTAGTAAACAAAATCGTGTGAAATAAGTCAAAGCATGTTATATATTTTAGATTATTTGCTTTGATTCCTGCTTGGAACACTCTTGCCATTCTCTGGATGAGCTTCATGAAGTACAACCTGAAATGGTTCTCCAACAGTCCTGAAGGAGTTCCAGAGATGTTGAGCACTTGTTGGTCCTTCTGCCTTCACTCTGAGGTCCATCTCATCTCAAAACATCTGGATTGGGTTTAGGTCAGGTGACTGTGGAGGCCAGGTCATCTCCATCATCTCCTTCTTGGTCAGATAGTCCTTCCACAGCCTGGAGGTGTGTTTGGGCTCATTGTCCTGTTGGAGAATAAATGATGGTCCATCTAAACCAAACCTGATGGGATGTCATGTCGCTGCAGGATGCTGTGGTAGCCATGCTAGTTCAGGGTTCCTTCAGCTTGGAATAAATCCCCAACAGAGACCATCATACCTCCTCCTCCATGCTTCATGGTGGAACCATGCATGTAGAGCCCATCGCACCTCCTCCTCCATGCTTCATGGTGGAACCATGCATGTAGACACCATCACACCTCCTCCTCCATGCTTCATGGTGGAACCATGCATGTAGACACCATCATACCTCCTCCTCCATGCTTCATGGTGGGAACCATGCATGCAGAGACCATCACACCTCCTCCTCCATGCTTCATGGTGGAACCATGCATGTAGACACCATCATACCTCCTCCACCATGCTTCATGGTGGATCCATGCATGTAGAGACCATCACACCTCCTCCTCCATGCTTCATGGTGGAACCATGCATGTACAGACCATCACACCTCCTCCTCCATACTTCATGGTGGGAACCATGCATGCAGAGACCATCATACCTCCTCCTCCATGCTTCATGGTGGGAACCATGCATGTACAGACCATCAAACCTCCTCCTCCATGCTTCATGGTGGAACCATACATGTAGAGACCATCCATTCACCTTTTCTTGTCTCACAAAGACATGCGGGTGGAACCAAAGATCTCAGATTTGGACTCATCAGACCAAAGCCCAGATCTACACTGGCCTAATGTCCATTCCTGGTGTTTCTGGACCCAAACTAATCTCTTCTGCTTGTTGCTTTTCCTTAGTAGTGGTTTCTGAGCAGCTATTGGACCATAAAGACCTGATTGGTCAGTCTCCTCTGAACAGTTGATGTAGAGATGTGTCTGCTACTAGAACTCTGGGTGGCATTTATCTGGGCTCTAATCTGAGCTGCTGTTAACTTCACATTTCTGAGGCAAGCGTGTTTTTTTTTCTGAATCATAGCGTGTGACGGTTTTTGAGACTGCACTTGAGGATATATTCAAAGTTCTTGTAGGTTCCTGGGTAGTTCTTAGATGGTTCCTGATAGGTTTCTGGGTAGTTCCTAGATGGTTCTTTGTAGGTTCCTGGGTAGTTCCTAGATGGTTCCTGGTAGGTTTCTAGGTAGTTCCTAGATAGTCCTTTGTAGGTTACTGGTTAGTTCCTAGATGGTTCCTGATAGGTTTCTGGGTAGTTCCTAGATGGTTCCTGGTAGGTTTCTGGGTAGTTCCTAGATGGTTCTTTGTAGGTTCTTGGTTAGTTCCTAGATAGTTCCTGATAGGTTTCTGGGTAGTTCCTAGATGGTTCCTGGTAGGTTTCTGGGTAGTTCCTAGATGGTTCTTTGTAGGTTCTTGGTTAGTTCCTAGATAGTTCCTGATAGGTTTCTGGGTAGTTCTTAGATGGTTCCTGATAGGTTTCTGGGTAGTTCTTAGATGGTTCTTCATAAGTTCCTGGGTAGATCCTAGACGGTTCCTTGAGGATTCACTCAAAATTCTTGAAATGTTCCTGATGGACTGACCTTCATGTGTTAAAGTAATGATGGACAGTTGTTTCTCTTTACTCAGCTGATTAGTTCTTGCTATAATATGGAATCTAACAGTTGTCAAATAGGGCTGTCAACTGTGGACCAACCTGACTTCTGCACAACACTAAAATGGTCCCAACCCCATTAAGAAGCATGAGATTCCACAAATGGACATTGACAAGACACACCTGTGAAGTGAAAATTCAGGTTCTACCTCATGAAGTTCATCCAGAGAATGCCAAGAATGTGTAAAGGAGGAATCAAAGAATCTAAAATATATAACATGTTTTGACTGATTTCACACTTTTTTGTTTACTACATAATTCCATATGTGTTCATTCATAGTTTTGATGCCTTCAGTGAGAATCTAAATAGTCATGAAGATAAAGAAAAAACACTAAATGAAAAGGTGTGTCCAAACTTTTGACTCTCAGAAAGTACTTCATGTATGAAGCTAAAACTTGACAGATATCACTTTAAATATTGATGGTTTATATAAATGAAGTTTCAAGCAAACTAAAACTGGTCGAACGGGTGATCTAAGATGAAACAACCATCACCATATTGCTGATTGGCTTGTTCTTTTCTGATTGGACACGGCAGGTTGTGAGGTAAAAATACAGGAAGTGTCAGTAAACGTATTAACAGCCTGAAGCCGTAAACATCAGATCAGTTTAAGAAGACACACCTGATATGACGATGCAGGTGTCCTTGGCTCGTCTCTTCATGGCCTTGTAGGCGGCGTCCGACACGGCGTACAGGTGAGGAGGGTTTTCATAGAGCTCCCGACCTCGATACGCATCAATGGTATCTTTACCGTAGATTTCCATCTGTCTGTATGGGTTCACCGAGACCACCACCTCCCCGATGTAGGTGTAGATACGACCCTTCTCAAACCTGAGCAGAGAGACGACCAATCAGACAGCTGCTATTGTTCAAACTCAAATCTATAAATTATTAATGCTTTTATTGGACACACATTGCATAAACGGCCTCTCAGCGCTGACTCATTGTCACTTTAACAAGAATATACAAAAAGGATATGGAGGTTTGCTATGGCTCATTGTGAGTTCATATCATGATGCTGCCACCTCCCTGCTTCACATCATGATGCTGCCACCACTGTGCTTCACATCAGACTTCATAGTCTCCACGTCTTCTAGTGAACTCTAATTCAGAATTAATTTGATCTTTTTCCATCAGAGTCTTTCTCTTTGTCTCCATAAAGCTTTGACTGGTGAAGAACAGACAACAGTTGTTGGATGAACAGTCTCTAACATCTTGTCTCTTATAATACTTTATTTTATGTTTTATATTTTTCACTTATTGACATTACTTTGTGGAAATCTGCTTTTACTCTTACATGAAAGAATCATTTCTAAGTCATTAAACTGACCACGATTCAAAGCTGAAAAGCAAAGCAAAGAGGACAACACCCAAAGGTGATGAAGACTTCTTACAGGAACTTTAAAGTCACGGTATGTGGGTATGTGGTACTTCATGAGCAGGTTCACACCATTTCCTCATGACTTTTTTTCCCGCCCATGATAAAACCCTCGAGAAAATCATCTGTGTTTATGTCATTCTGACGGGAAGTGACACAACTGTGTGAAATCAGGAAATGAAACTTGTGGTTTGAAGGGCGTCACAGCTTTGTGTAGCCATGAGAGGGTTTGATGAGCTGATAAGGGGCAAAGACTGACATCCTACCGGGGTTAAAGGGGCTGGATCCTCTAAAGTCCACATCTGTGGACCTAATACATCTAAAAGCACAACTCTGGCTTCACTTAATCTGCTGTACTAAAGACAAAGACACTCTTTGAACATCTATTCATGAGGCAGGAGTGGAGCAGTGGGATTATTTCCAAAAAGTTTCAGAAAAACTCCCACATACTGAACCTTGTGGCCTTTATACATGTACTCACAAAACTACCATCTAAGGAACATTTCAGTGGAAGTTAAGGCGAACTCTAACCCTTCATCTGGAAAAAACTTTGAAACTTGGTGTATTTCCCATGAGTGAGGCTCTGTGGTTCATGCTAACTTTGCCACGTGCTGTAGAGACTCGGGTTAACAACGAGGCAAACAGAACATCTGGTCAACAATGTGGGACTGAATGATCTGGGAAAATGTCAAGTGAGGGTTTTTTCTGACAGATATTCAGATTTGATTTGTGACATTTCTTTAAAAGTCAGGTTTCAGTTCAATATTCACTTTTTAAATCATGTGATGGAGTGTGACTGTCACACAAGGGAGGAACTAATAAAACCACGAAAGGAGAGTTTAGAACCTGGACAGAATGTAGGAGATGTGACGACTGAATTATGTGACTGAGATGAAGTCAGCTGAATCACAGTGTGCAGGTTAAACTACTCTTCCTGTTCTTGAATTTGAGGAAAGCAACTCAGGTCATCTCTGCAGGTCTCAGTATCCATGGATCTATCCAGTTTATTTGAAGGTTAATGAGATTCTTGACAACTCCTACAGCAACAAAGTTTGACAGCTAGTTTTTAGTGATTGAGTCACTTCTTTTAGGATGTGTTCATGTGGTCATCTGCTAATTAGCTTACATTAGCTACTTTTGAAATATTTGTCGTAGTTCAACCAGATAGTCTGAACTTTAAATTAGCATTAGCGTTTATGTTATATTTTATTCAGATGCGCCAGCAACTCACACGTGGTTGGCGTTACTGCTAGTTAGCCCTGCTGCTAGTTAGCACTACTACTAGTTAGCTCCAGTGTTAGTTGGTACTACAGCTGGTTAGCTATACTGCTTGTTAGCCCGAGTGCTAGTTAGCCCTAGTACTAGTTGGTACTAAGGTATTTAGCTCTACTGCTAGTTAGCCCTAGTGCTAATTATCCCTACTGCTCATTAGCCCTACCGTTAGTTAACTCTACTGCTAGTTAATGCTAGTTAGCCCTAATGTTAGTTAGCTTTGCAGTTAGATTATTTTAATTGTGTAAATTTGTTTGTTTGTTTTTGTGATGATGTGTGTTTATTGCAATTTGTTCGGAGGTTAAACTAAATCCAAACTGCATACATCAGTTTAAGTTAGCGGTTTTTAAGTGATTCGTTTTGATATTAAGCATGGTCTGAATTTCCTTTTTCTTTTATTAAACTTGTCCACACTTTAATTCACTTAATATTCTTTAACTTCAACTTTATTTAATTTTTTCTTGTCAAGTCCTACAACAAATATTACATGTCTACATGACATGTAGAAGATATGAAACCAATGTGTAAACACAGACGTCTGGAGGATATAAGAAAGTAGATCAAATCACAGAAGCAGGAACAAACTTTAGCGACTGCCAGGAGACAAGTCTGATCAGGCTGAGGAGAAACTCCAGCTCACATGTATGATGATAAACAGCCGCCAAGCCGGAGAAACTATGTGGAAAATGTTCATTTAGAAATATCTGCTGCTGCACACGTCAGCTGACAGAGTGAGATTTTTCCTCTACATGCAGACTTTATTCAGCATCGCCTGACACCTCAGTGTTTGTGCCTCAGAATGATGATGCACGGTTAGAACCAATGACGTGATGCCCTGTGGAGGCGCTGAGGAAGTGAGAATGGTCTGAGACTACACTGCTAGTTAGCCCTAGTGCTAGTTATCCTTGAAGTCACATTATTTTAGTAGTGTAAAATCGTTGGGTTTTTTGTGATGATGTGTGTTTTTTGCAGTTTGTTCAGAGGTGCCTCAGAATGAGAGCAGCTGTGTGATGTTTCATAGTTAGAACCGATGGCATGATGACCTGTAGAGGAATGGTCTGAGGCGAAGGACGGACAGAGCAGAAAATAGAAAGTGTTGATCTGGACGGGTTTGACTGGGTGGTTTATTGTCACGCTTTATCACAGCCACAGTGAAAGGAGGCGATGTTCAAATGAACCACAAGTTTAAACCTGAACCCCGAGGCTGAGCTGAGTCATTCTGTTTGCTCTTCTGTCCTCACTGAGATGTCAAATCGCTCATTCACTCTTATTGCACAACCATCATCTAAATATTAAACAGGGACATTTTGAGCTCAAACATTTAATTTTCTCCAATTTGTGCCTTTTTTGACACCAATTTACAGTGGAAATGTCTTCATTTATGTCAGGAAACACATCATAAGCAAACAGAGCAATTTTTTGTTTCTTTCATGCTAATGCTTAATTAAATGCATGGTGCAAGATAAAAAGATAAACCTTTTTAAGTTTTAAACATCATTTTGATGAGTTTTGTCAACATAATAATGTTGGTAATATGCTACTTAACATTGTGTGTAAAGTAAACCTAAATTTCTGTGTTAGTTGGTGTAAAACTAAATTCAAGTTGCAGAAACTTAAAGAACTTAACTTGAATTTTAAAGCCTTCACATCTCTTTACTTAACACCGGAGCAACTTAATTTTCTAAATTTGCATTTCTAAAAGTACACAACAAGTGAACTTCCTTTTAATTAATGCAGAAATACCACCTGCAGCAACGTAGTGCTTCTGAATAATCAACTTAAAACCTTGTGTTTATGCTACCAACCAAACAGTAAGCGGTAGTTAAAGATACCTTTGGTTATGGAGAAAAGCTAATTCCATCCATCTCAGTGTGGTTCACTGGTTGAACATGATTCCACTAGATGTTGCAATAATTCAAAATATATATATTTTAACTGTTGCTTTATTTTGTTTTAGTCTTTGTTAACATCACCATTTTGTCAAAATAGCAAATTTATACTAATAATAGTGGAACTCTGGTTTTTCAGACTTTCCACACATCAGATTCTACTGATGTTAGAACACACCATTCTGACTGAACACCAACATCTAGACCCCCATGAACACCAACATCTAGACCCCCATGAACACCATCATCTTGACCTCTATGAACACCAACATCTAGACCCCCATGAACACCAACATCTAGACCCCCATGAACACCAACATCTAGACCTCTATGAACACCAACACCTAGACCTCTGTGAACACCAGCATCTAGACCCCCATGAACACCAACATCTAGACCTCTATGAACACCAACATCTAGACCCCCATGAACACCAACATCTAGACCTCTATGAACACCAACATCTAGACCCCCATGAACACCAACACCTAGACCCCCATGAACACCAACATCTAGACCCCCATGAACACCAACATCTAGACCTCTATGAACACCAACATCTAGACCTCTATGAACACCAACATCAAGACCTCTGTGAACACCAACATCTAGACCCCCATGAACACCAACATCTAGACCTCTATGAACACCAACATCTAGACCTCTATGAACACCAACATCTAGACCTCTGTGAACACCAGCATCTAGACCCCCATGAACACCAACATCTAGACCTCTATGAACACCATCATCTAGACCTCTGTGAACACCAGCATCTAGACCCCCATGAACACCAACATCTAGACCCCCATGAACACCATCATCTTGACCTCTATGAACACCAACATCTAGACCCCCATGAACACCAACATCTAGACCCCCATGAACACCAACATCTAGACCTCTATGAACACCATCATCTAGACCTCTGTGAACACCAGCATCTAGACCTCTGTGAACACCAACATCTAGACCCCCATGAACACCAACATCTAGACCTCTATGAACACCAACACCTAGACCCCCATGAACACCAACATCTAGACCTCTATGAACACCATCATCTAGACCTCTGTGAACACCAACATCTAGACCTCTGTGAACACCAACATCTAGACCCCCATGAACACCAACATCTAGACCTCTATGAACACCAACACCTAGACCCCCATGAACACCAACATCTAGACCTCTGTGAACACCAACATCTAGACCCCCGTGAACACCAGCATCTAGACCTCTATGAACACCAACATCTTGACCTCTGTGAACACCAACATCTAGACCTCTGTGAACACCAACATCTAGACCCCCATGAACACCAACATCTAGACCCCCATGAACACCAACATCTAGACCTCTATGAACACCATCATCTAGACCTCTGTGAACACCAACATCTAGACCTCTGTGAACACCAACATCTAGACCCCCATGAACACCAACATCTAGACCTCTATGAACACCAACACCTAGACCCCCATGAACACCAACATCTAGACCTCTGTGAACACCAACATCTAGACCCCCGTGAACACCAGCATCTAGACCTCTATGAACACCAACATCTAGACCTCTGTGAACACCAACATCTAGACCTCTGTGAACACCAACACCTAGACCCCCATGAACACCAACATCTAGACCTCTATGAACATCTAGACCTCTGTGAACACCAACATCTAGACCCCCATGAACACCATCATCTACACACCAGGTTCTGTTTCCTACCAATGAGTCCACATCATCATTTATTCTAGATATCTAAAAACTGGAATCTTGTCTGGTCAGACTTTCCTCACATCAGATCTACTGATGTTAGAGCCTCAAAAGTTGGTGAAAAGTCAACCAAAGACTGTATTTTAGCATAAATATGGATCCATCCACATATATGCACTTACAGGAGCTATATGGAGACACTGAATATTTGACGCTTTCTTCCATTTTAAGGAGCCAGTAAGTGCTCAATATTTACATTTTTGACGAGTTTGAATAATTTTGGAGAAATTTAAGGTCTTTTGGACTAACTTTCAGTCATTCTGGACAAATCAGAAGTAATTTTGGACAAGTTTCAAGTCAAAATAACAAAAGGTTTCTGACCAATGCTTTCCACACGTTACATTCTACTGATTTTAGAGCCTCAAAAGTTGGTGAAATGTCCACCAAAGACGGTATTTTAGTAGAAATATGGATCCATCCACATATATACACTTACAGGAAATTTATGGGCCCTAAAACCAATGGCATTTCTATTTTTTTCCATTTCTTTTTCCATTTTTAATTCATTCTCTGCTGGAATATTTCAGTCTTTTGAATCTGCTGCAAACTATTCCATCTGTGTGTTTATGACACTAATCAAGTTGTTTTTAAAGATACTGTTGATTTAACAAGAAAAGCTGATTCTCTTAACTCCATCTAGTTTGTTGGTTGAACATGTTAATAGAAGTTCTAAGTCAAGAAGACTGATCCAAACTCATACATTAAGTAGCTTTGTTGGTTCAAACATTACTTTTTAGAGTTTGTGAGTCAGGAGCTGTATTAGGTGACAGTCTCCACTTTAATCTTCATTTTCATTCATTTATCTCCATATCTCAGGTACATAAGAAGCGTAACTCTTTGCATCTCTTCATCCAACTGCCTCAACCTCCTTCCTCCTCTAACAGAACTCAGGTCTTACCTCAGCTTCAGATTCTCCATAAACTGCTCCATTGTCACCTCATCCAGCAGCACAAAGTCCGACTTCCCAAACTCCAAACCCTCCAGCTCCGCCATCTCAGTCCGCCGTCTCTAACCACTAAAATAAAAGTCAGACGAGACACAGAGGGAACAGAAAGCAGCCCAAGGAAGAAGAAAGAGAAGTGCTCGACTGCAGCCGGTAGTGCAGCTAGTAGGCGTGGCGTGATGTTTGCTGCTCTGTTCTTAGCGAAGCCACAGCTCTGTGGTCTACAAGCTGCAGCACGTCATCCTGTCACTCATCTGTACAAAAAGCAGGAGGCTATCTTTAACAGCCCACAACACTTCTGCATCCTCCACTGTCTTGCTCTTCCTGCCGCACGCTTCTACTCTGAACAACCTTTAACTGGCTTCACTTATAACTCTTTTTGTGTATCTTTTACTTGCCAGAAACAGGAACCCACAAGTGACTCGCTGCCAGACTAGAGCAGCTAACTTTGCTAATTTGAGGGTATGAATGGCCTTTATCTCCTGAAAAGGATCGAGGCATTTCCTCTCTGAACTTGGCACTGGCAGCACAACTCGTCCCTCAGGGTTTACTGTCTGGAAGTCAGTTTGGAGATGTTGTAGATGTTGTAGATGATGGTTTCTCAGCAGATTAGTGCGTCATGTGACTGTGTAGGTGTGTAAGATAAAGTTCAGATATGAGGATGCTGACTAAAGTAGTTTGTGTTGATCTTGGAAACTTTTTCCAGGACTTTTCAAGGCATCCGAGTCACCACATAATGAAGTTCCTGTACAGCTAAACTGCATTTTCAGTTACGTTTTGAAGGAATCCAGTATTTTCTGCCACATCATTTTTGTTTACAACAAATACAGATACAGCTTCACTGTGGCTTCCTTTAAGGAAACCAGTCAGATATTAGATGGAGACAGACTTCTCAGGCATATGGGTTCCGTAAAGAATCTTGAGACAATTTGAATTGTCCATCCATCCATCCATTCTCTATCCACCGCTTTATCCTCACTAGGGTCATGGGGGGTGCTGGAGTCTATCCCAGCTGACTCGAGTGAAGGCAGGGGACACCCTGGACAGGTCACTAGTCTGTCACAGGGCTACATATACAGACACACAATCACACTCACATTCACACCTACGGACAATTTAGAGTAACCAATTAACCTCAGCATGTTTTTGGACTGTGGGAGGAAGCCGGAGTACCCGGAGAAAACCCACGCATGCACAGGGAGAACATGCAAACTCCATGCAGAAAGATCCCAGGCCCAAATTTGAAATGTAACTATATAAATTAAATCAAATTGAACTTGTCGACCTGTTAACCCAGAAAATGGAGTCAAAGCTTTAGATATTTGGTAATTTATCCCAAACAAAGTAATTGTGGGGCCTAAAAAAAAGCAGAAAGTGAGTGAAAACCAAAAACATACAACAAAAGGTAAAAAAACAAACAAACAAACAAAACAAACCCACAGGTCCAGATTTATACCAAACAACCTCACAGAAAGTGAACTACCCACCACTTTAAAATCTGCAACCATTAGCAGCTTTTAGCTACTTGAACGCTGCTATCAACATTATTTGCTGACTACAATGACTATACTATGAATAGCTATGTTGTTTATTTCTACAGTCTTTCAGTCGTCACACTGCTAACCATGCTAACATTAGCAGTGTGAGGCTAAAACAACATTTGTTAGCTCACAGCACAGCTAACTACTGTCCATGTTATTCTTTGTGTGTTTAAATTTGTGGATTATTTGTGCATATTAGCTAAATTTCAGGTCAGTTTTAACTAATTTTAACTAGTTTTAGCTAATTAACTTACATTAGCTACTTTTGAAATTTTTGTAGTAGTTTGTCAAGTTTGTTTGTTTATTCAGATGTGTCAGCAATTCACATGTGGTTAGCCTTACTGCTAGTTAGCCCTTACTGCTAGTTAGCCCTAGTACAAGTTGGTACTACTGCTAGTCAGCCCTGGTTTTCTTGTCTTTTTCTGCTGTTTTCCTAAATCAGTTTGAATTACTCTATGGATTTAATTCAACTTGTCTAGACCGTTTGTGATTTATTTAATGAAATTAATTAAATTGTGTTCTGTATTTTCATATTTCATCCTGCACATTGGATTTTCTTATATTTTTTGCCTTTCTAAACTTCTATGTATGATAAATCTAAATAAACGGTTTGTGTTATTTATTGTTGTTAATTTATTTTATTCAGATGTGTGTCCAATAAGGGCCGCTGAAATGTTGTTCCTATTATCCTTGAGTCTGAGTGAAGTAAACTGGTTTTCCAACTCTGCAGCTCCTAATTATCTTCTGAAAAAAAACAAACTTGTTTCTTGGCTGAACTTGTTCATTTTCCCTCACCTTTTGACTTTCACTTGTTGTTACTTGAATTTGTCCTTCAGGAGAGTTTCAGAAACTGTTAATTGGAAACGTGTTGAAGTGAAAAAGGAAAACTGGAGAAAGAGAAACCAAAACTGTGACTGACAATAGACAAAATAATTTCTTTTTGTTCTGTTCTTGCAACTGAAGATCAAAACATCATCAACATAACACTTTCTGTCACTTGAAGTCTAGTGAGACAAAAAAACATCCATCCATCCATCCATCCATCCCCTGGGGTTGGGTCATGGAGGCAGCAGATGAAGCAAGTCATTCCAGACATCTCTCCCCCTAGCCACGCTTTCTAGCTCTTCCTGGGGGACCCCGAGGCGTTCCCAGGCCAGATGAGATACGTAATCCCTCCAGCGAGTTCTGGGTTTTATCCCGGGGTTTCCTTCCTCAAAGAAGTCTCCCTAGAGGCGTCCGAATCAGATGTCCAAAACACCTCGCCTGGTTCCCTTAGAGGTGAAGGATCAGCAGCTCAACTCCGAGCTCCCTCCAGATGTCTGATCTTCTCATCCTATCTCTAAAGCTGAGCCCAGCCACCCTATGGAGGAAGCTCATTTCAGACGCTTGTATCCGTGATCTCATTCTTTCAGTCTCTACCCAGAGCTCATGACCATAGGTGAGGGTTGGAGTATAGATGGATGGTAAATTGAGAGCTCAACTTCCTCTTCACCACGACGGTTTGGTACAACTCTCACGTTACTGCTGACAATGCACCAAGTCTCCTGTCCATCTCTCGCTCCATTTTCCCATCACTTGTGAACAAGATCCCAAGATACTTGAACTCCTTCACTTGGGGAAGCAACTTCCCCCAATCCAGAGGGAGCAATCCACTGGTTTCCATCAGAGAACCATGGCCTCAGACTTAGAGGTTCTGATCCACATCCCTGCCACTTCTCACTCGGCTGCAAACCGCTCCAGTGCTGATGGTCTGAGGAACCAACAGAACCACATCATCTGCAAAAAGCAGAGATGCGATCCTGAGGTCCCTAAACTGGACACCCTCCTCACCCCACCTGAGCCTTAAGATCCTGTCCATGAAGACCATGAACAGGATCTGAGACCAGAGGCAGCCCTGGAGGAGTTCAACACCCACTGGAAACGAGTCTGACTTTGTGTCCAGTATGTGTACACAGCTCTCACTTTGGTTGTACAGGGACAGAAAAGACTACTTTAAAAAAATTAAAATCCTGTTTATCCCCGAAGCATGAAGTTCCTTCAGTCCAGATAATCAAGATTCATTAAAGTGATGTTTCATCCTTCCTCTCCAACATGTTCCTGCAGTTTGTGTTGATCTTTCCACGTCCAGACGAGTGACGCTGCGTGACTCAGATGGTTTTTCTTTTCATGATGAATAAAATCTTTGTCTGTTTCATGAATAGAGTCTGTGATAAGAAAACATCAAAAGATCTGTTCAGATACAAGAGGACGTGTTCAGACTAGTTCTGTGCTGTTCTACGGAAAGGTGTCGCTTCTCTCACTTTAAAAATCAGTATTTCTTCATTTCCCTCTACTGATTGTTGGTTTAAAATGTGTCTCTGGAATTTCTGCTGCTACTCTATTGAGTTCATGTTTAATGTCATTTAAATGAAATACAATGTCGCTGTTCGTAAAGAAATTCCACCGACTTCTCAAGAATGTACATGGATTATCTACACTGGAACTACCTTCAAAGAAACAAAATACAAAACAACAATAAATCTGCATGGATTAGTACAACTACAGTTTGTAATTTGACAAAGAAATCCAAACTAATGGTTCGTTTTCATGATTTTTTTTTTATGGATTTATTTGAAAGTTTAAAAGAGTAAATATTGTTTATCCAAATTCTCTTATATCAAGAATGAACTCTGGTGATTAAAGTTTACGTGAAAACGGATGAAAAGTGAAAATGATTGGTCCAGCAACTGATGAAGTCTGTGTGATGCAGTTGAAAGCTCCAGAAAAGCTGGTAATGTCAAAAAATAGAGTTTGAACACTAGTATTAATTCTATTAAGAAAATTTATTAAATGATCATCTCATGTTTAGATTGTAAATGTTTGTCTTAAGAATCTAAATCTGAATTAGAGTCCGTTTTTTTTTACTTTATTGCCACTTTTCCATAACAGGCAATTAACACCATTTATGAATAAGAAAAGAAAAAGCATAGAAATAAAACTTAAGAAAAAAAAGATATAGAAAAATAAAAAATCTTGAGATTGGGCTTCATCCATCATTAACAGAGAATAAATTAGAGATAAAACACACAAACGTAAATCTCCATCTATATACACAGAAAAAGAAAAAAAATTCACACATATATGGGTTTCCACCATTATAAAGGTATTTTAAATAAAACTTAAACAACAAAGGTAAAATCTTAACCCAAATATTCAGTAACTAGAGTCCACCTGTTCAGAAAGAAAGGTACCTTTAGCTGTAACTAAGCAGTCATGTATTCCATCATATATACAGTTTTACTTTCTGCAGCCAATGACTTATCACAGGAGGTTCAGGCTGCAGCCAATTAATAGTAATCAATTTTCTTGCAATCATCAGCAAAATATGCAATATATAACATTGTTCTGTCGTAAACAAGTGGTTAGGGGGCACATAAAAACAATAAAGGGTCCATGGGTAGGTCTATTCCCAGAATTTTTTCCAGTTCTTCTTTAATTTTTTTCCAAAATATCTGTATTTTTGGACAATCCCAAAATATATGAGTCTGATCACCTACCATTCCACAGTTTCTCCAGCACTTATCATTTGAGCTGGATTTGGACATGAAAGTCTTCAGTGGGGTCCTGAAGAATCTTGTCTTGACTTTCCAGTCAAACTCTTTCCAGTGTTGGCTTCTAATCCCTGTATGGCATTTGGAGCATATGTCCTCCCATAGATCTTCATCCAGTATTGTATTCAACTCCATTTCCCACTGTTGTTTAATATATAATGTGTCATCTGACATGTCTGCCACTAGTCTCCTGTACATGTGGGATACTTGTTTTTTTGTAGATAAATGGTTTTTAATCATTAGAGTCCATTTTACTGCCAAATATATTTTCACTTATGAGGAATCTGACTTTGTGCTCTGGTTCATTAAAGTAAAAACTATCATGCAGAACATTTTAAAAGCAGAATATTTTTTTTTAAAAGACATGCAAGAGTAAAAAGTCAAAACAAAAGAAAGTGGAACAAATCCAAGGATTTTCCATGCCCTTTCAAATAAAAAGTCTCACACTCTAATATTTCATTGGACCTATTTATGCCAGAGTTGCATTAATTTTCTACCAAGACCTTCTATTGATGAAGGGAGAGTCAGACCAAAATCTTCTCCAGAACATCCCAAAGATCCTCAGTGGGGCTGAGGTCTGGACTCTGTGGAGGACAATCCATCTCATCTCCCTGATCCACTCATTCTCAATGTGAGCCCATGAATCCTGACATCATCATCTTGGAAAATGAAGAAAACCTCCACTGATGGAAAGACCTGGTCCTTCAGTATCAGCTGACCTCATTCTTTGGGAACATAACGTTGGTGAACCTGACCAACCCCAGATCATAACCCTAACCCCCACAGGCTGGTAGACACTAGCCATGATGAGGGCATCACTTCATCCACCCCTCTTCTTACCCTGATGCCCCCATCTGCTGGTTTATCTTCAACTCCTCTGGACTCTAT
Source organism: Acanthochromis polyacanthus (assembly GCF_021347895.1). Lineage (NCBI taxonomy): Eukaryota > Metazoa > Chordata > Actinopteri > Pomacentridae > Acanthochromis > Acanthochromis polyacanthus. The sequence goes on from NC_067123.1 coordinate 2,924,762, forward strand.
ACCTACCATCAGGCATGGAGGTGGCGGTATCATTATACTATCAATTTAACTGACTCAAGTCTGAGACAGAAAGACGACAAATTTAGTGGAACTGCACCAATTCTGCTGCCATTCCACTCAATTTGTTGCCTTTCTGACTTGTTTCTTCAGGTTCTTGATGGTTTAAGTCGGGACTTTGGAGAGACCAGTCTAGAACCTTCATTCTAGAACCTTCATTCCAGTCTGATGGAACCATTTCTTTACCACGTCTGATGTGTGTTTGGACTCATTGTCTGGTTGAAACATCCAAATATGTCCAAGATCAACCTTCTGCTGATGGTTTTAGGTTTTGCTGAAGAACGTGGAGGTGATCCTCCTCCATTATTCCATTTAATTTGTGTAAAGCTCCAGTTCCACAGAGCATGATACTGCCACCACCATGCTTGGTTTGGTGTTCTTAGGGTTTAACAAAAAGACCCTCCCAAGACAGTCTGAAGCCAGTCCTCAAAAAGTCTAAAACCAGGAGCAAAATCAAACCCAAACCAGTCCAAAAAGATGTTCAGAACCAGAATCCAGTCCTAAAAAAAAGTCCAAAACCAGCACAAAGTCGGGACCAAAACCAAACCTAAACTTCTGCCCCCATTGCTCTGGAACAGGGTAAATCTGGACTCATCAGACCTCATGACCTTCTTCCATTGATCCAGAGTCCAATCTTTATGCTCCACAGCAAACTGAAGCCTTTTTTTCTGATCATTCTCACTTCTTAGAGCTACAGCTGTTTAGTCCCAATCCTTTGAGTTCCCTTCATGTGGAAATGTTCTTCCTTTCACTATTAAACAGCCGTGAGTTCTGCTGTTGGTTTCCTACAATTATCGAACAGTTTGTTCCTGAAGATGATGGTTCTCCACTGTCCTTCAGGTTCTAATGATGCGTTGGACGGTTCTTTGTTACGGCTGGTGGCTGGAGAACCCAAGCGCAGACTGACAGAAATTGGCAGACAGGTGAATAATTGTAAGGGATTTATTAACCCAAAAACTAAACTAATACATAACAGAGAACGGAACTAACGGAAAGGAACAAAACCAAAACTATAAAAACTCTGCAAGCAAAACTCACCAACAAAATAATACAACACCATAGAAGACCTATAAACCAAACAGCACTGACAAAACGGAGTTAAGGAGAGGTACTCACACAAAGGGAAACTAACAACCAAAGGGGCAAGACAGGCTGGGGAAAGTCCAAAAGCTGACAGGAGCACAACAGAGTCCAAGAGGAGGGGGGAGAGCAGAAGAAGTCCAGAAGGGGCAGGTTTGGAGGGGAACAGCATCTATGATCCCACAGGGACTGAGCGAATGAGCAGGGTTTAAGTAGTGAGCAGGAGATATTGCAGGCAGGTGAGCTGGTTACTGCAGGTGACTCACACTGCAGTAACCAGCTGAGTGTGGACAGGTGAGCATGGAGAGCAAGACAAAGGGACGAGAGAAAGAGGGAGAGGTGACAGACAGAGGGAGCCAAAGGGAGACTGATCAAAACAGAACAAACAGATACAGGAATGAATGACAAGGAAAGAGGGAAAAGGAGGAAGGACCGGACCTAGAAGCAGGGACCACAACATTCTTAACTTGATTTTAGTTGTTTCATCTCCTTAGTTGTTTTCTTTGCTTGATGCAGGCCAACAATTTGACCCTTCTGAGACAGATTAATGTCCTTTCCATGAACACAGGATGTGTCTTCCTACATGGAAGCTCCTCACTGCATCAGCCAGGGTTAAAGAAGTTGTTTCATCACTGCAGTAATTATCCAGTGGAAGGATCTGACCTATTGGCTTAGTTAAATCCAGGTGATGACTCTTTTTTGGACAGGCAGTGTATGAAAGAATGAAAAACTAACAGAAATATTTACAGTGTGCAGGAAAGTGTCAAATTTAACTAATTAGTATGAAATGTGCATAAGGTAGTATTATTCATTCCATTTTAAACACTGTGGTTGAACAGATGCATTTGTGGATTCCCTAACCTAAATTTTAATTTTTAAATGGGTCAGTTTACCCTCCATATAGACTTTTATCTTTAATGTAACCGGTTCAGGTGTTAATATAAGAGTAATAAAGAGCTCCCTCTCCATCATCATGTTTCTTGTTCCGCTATTGAAATTACCTGGCAACAGATTAAAAAGAAACAGAGGAAACCTACAGCTCTGTGCTCATTGAGGATGTTTCATCACAGTAACCACAGTTCTAGTTTTTACAAAAAAAAGACTGAGTCATATTGCAGTCGCCAGCACCGCCTTCTTAAACTGATCTCTGCTGATTCAAACACTGACTGGAAACAAAGGGACTTTACCACTGGACTGAAACTTTTCTGTCAGAAATAATAGAAACTTTCCTACAGTACAGTTTTCATCTCAATCTAACATGTGGTTTGTTTATTTAAGGCCATTTTCAGACATTGGAGACGTAACATTACTGAGTCATTCCTGCTCAGTTCACCAAACGCCCCACGTCTGGCCATCCTCAGCTAGGTGTTTTTTAGAAATGTTTTGTTTATTGAGTTGATCGTGAGTAAAATCTAGAGTCAAAGGTGACATTAGTTTTTGAATTAGAAATTCTTAAAGAAGGAGGGCTCATGTTGTTGGTTTTTAGGGCATGGCGGTGGTAGTATCATGCTGCGGATCGATGTTTGAAGCCATAACTTGGGAAATAATTAACTACATACCTGATATTTTGTAGGCTCATTTTAAACATTTTTATACGGTACTTGGTGAAATATCAGAATAGATAGATATCAGAAATATCTTCCATAAATCAGCAAAAACAGGGTCTGTACTACCATATAATGACACCACAAATGTAGGTGAATATACCAGTCAGAAATGTCTTCCATAAATCACTTCACACAAGTCAAAGTGGAATGTTTTTAGGTAACATTTCCTTTGTGTCACATTAACAGAAAGTACTGCAGGTCTGAAAGAGTTTACAGCATCTAATCCTAAATTATTTACAGTAAAATAACAAACATCCGTCTAATCTTTCTGCACGCTCACCTGTTGGATCCTCATCAGCCATCAGAGCTTCCTGTTGGCTGTTTTCACTTCCTGTTTGACTCTTATCTCCACCCAGATGTTGCATTCAGGTGTTACAGGAACAAAAACCCACAGAGACAGCAGTCCACAGAGCAAACACAGCTAAATATCATTATCACTGTAAATTAACACCCAAACATGCTTCCAATCATCCACAATAACTCACTGCTAGTGTTTCTAACGTCCACTTTTATTCCTCTGCTTTACAATTTACAAAATTTATATTTTATCATGGACAGACGTAGAATAAATATCTGTAACCAATAATAACAATGAGGTATTATTATGTTCAGGTTATGATTGTTTGCTTGAAGTAAAAAATTTGACAGCAGAAGATTCAAAGTCAGAATATTCCATCGCAGCAACAATTAGACCGTCTGATTTACAGTCCAACAATAACAGTTTTAAAATAAAACATTAAAAACTGACAACAGAACCCTCTTAATGATGTGATAAACTATATTAGTGGTAGTGCATCAATTCACAACAGCTTTAGTGTCTTTAGTGAAAAGTTCTACCTTCATACTGGGAATATTTCCAGAGTTCCAGGTCCTAGAAGTCCATAGAGGAGGGTCCAGATTTATCACTTTTTAATGGACTTTTTTCATCATTTTAGAGCCTCAGAGCTTCATCAGTCCAGCAGATAGAACCAGGACATTTAGGAGGAGAAACATCTGAGGTCTGACCAAATCACCAGAAAAGTGCCAAAATTACCACAAAGAAATACTAAAAAAGCACAAAAAGACCCAAAATCAGAACAAAAACGATGTGACGTAAAGATACCACAGTGAGAGACCAAATTTCCACAAATAGATGCAAAATCACCACACAAATAGGTGAATATAACAAAATCTGCAGGTTTTACATTTTGATTTTATGTAAACAAACAGGACAAAATTAGTCTATATGAGAGTCACTGTTCCAAGCACAAAAAAACAAAATTAACTGGAATAAAAAAAATTTAAGAATAAGAACTCATTTGGAGTTTTTTGGAGTTTGGTTTTCTCATTTTGAAACAAAAAAAATCATCTACAACTACATTTTGCTTTCAATAAAAAAAATACAAAGAACAGAAATGTGTCTGTGTGTGTCTTTTTTTATTACAAACAAATGATGGATCAGTAGACACCGGCCAGACCAAAACTTACTTTTATTTATTAAAAGTGTGTTCCCTAAAATGTCAGACTTTATTCCTTCAAAGCCCAAACGCTGGTTTTAGTGTCGGACTGAGCATCCAGCGCTGGTTCTACAGTTCTACAGTTTCATTTAGCTTGATCCAGAAGGACAAACATCTGAGTGTAGAAGTTGGTGTTGGAGGTTCAGAGCTCATTTCACTCCTCTAAAGGAGTTACAAGAAAGAGACTAGTGAGGGAGGCCACCAAGACTCCTATGACTCCTCTGAAGGAGTTCCAGCTTCAGCAGCGGAGATGTTAGAGACTGTTCATCCAACAACTGTTGTCTGTTCTTCACCAGTCAAAGCTTAATGGAGACAAAGAGAAAAAAAATGTTGGAAAAAGCTCCAAATAAATCTGGACTAGAGTTCAACAGAAGACATGTGGAGACTCTGAAGTATCATGATGTGAAGCACGGTGGTGGCAGCATCATAACATGAAGCACGGTGGTGGTAGCATCATGACGTAAAGCACGGTGGTGGCAGCATCATAACATGAAGCACGGTGGTGGCAGCATCATAACATGAAGCATGGTGGTGGTAGCATCATAACATGAAGCACGGTGGTGGAAGCATCATAACATGAAGCATGGTGGTGGCAGCATCATAACATGAAGCATGGTGGTGGCAGCATCATGATGTAAAGCATGGTGGTGGCAGCATCATAACATGAAGCACGTTGGTAGAAGCATCATAACATGAAGCATGGTGGCAGCAGCATCATAACATGAAGCACGGTGGTGGCAGCATCATAACATGAAGCACGGAGGTGGCAGCATCATAACGTGAAGCACGGTGGTGGCAGCATCATGATGTGAAGCACGGTGGTGGCAGCATCATGATGTGAAGCACGGTGGTGGCAGCATCATAACGTGAAGCACGGTGGTCACAACATCATGATGTGAAGCACGGTGGTAGCAGCATCATAACGTGAAGCACGGTGGTAGCAGCATCATAACGTGAAGCACGGTGGTGGCAGCATCATAACGTGAAGCATGGTGGTGGCAGCATCATAACGTGAAGCACGGTGGTGGCAGCATCATAACGTGAAGCACGGTGATCGCAGCATCATCATGTGAAGCACGGTGGTCACAGCATCATGATGTGAAGCACGGTGGTGGCAGCATCATGATGTTCTTTAGCAGCAGGTCCTGAAGGCTGGTAAAGGTAGAAGGTAAACAGAGAAATCCTGAAGGAGAACCTGACGCACCTGAAGAGAACTGAGACTTGGAGAAGATCAGTTTTCCATCCAGACGATGAGCTGAAGCAGCATTCATCGTTCATTGTTTTTTTTAGACTTGGGCTTTAAGAATTTCCAAATAAACAGCCGCTGGAAGATGCTTCTGAGTGATTTAGACGGCAGCAGTTTATTTCGTACAATGTCATTTGATCTTTCTGGCTCCTTCGGTCTACGAGGCTCAGACTGACTTCTAGTCCTCGAAGCTCCACCTTTCTGAGGAACATCAGCAGCTTCTGGTTTGTCCTGCTGGTTCTTGGATGAGGAGAAACCTGCAGCTCCTCCAGGATGAGGGTTAAAATCAGTTTCTCTGTCTGGATCTTTCGGTCTATGAGGCTTGGATTGGCTTCTTGTCCTCGAGGTTCTGCTTCGAGTATTTAATGCAGCAGCTTCTGGTTTGTCCTCCTGGTTCCTGGGTGAGGAGAAATTTGCAGCTCCACCATGAGGAGGGTTAAAACCACTTTCTCTTTGTGGTTCGAAGTAGTTTGCTCTTTCTGGTTCTTTTCTTCCTCGAGTCTCAGAGTTAGTTCTTCCTCTTGAGGCTGCATTTTGATGATGAACGTCAGCAGCTTCTGGTTTGTCCTCCTGGTTCATGGATGAGGAGAAACCTGCAGCTCCACGAGGAGGAGGGTTGGACCGACTTTCTCTTTCTGTGTTTTTTCTGCTGTTCGGAGGCAGAGAGCTGCTCCTGTTCCTGAGGTTCCTATCGAAGGGTCTTCCTGGACGTTCTGACGACTTTATCTGCCTTCCCAGCAGCCTTTGCTTCAAGTTGTAGCTCTCGACAGACGGTCCAATGAGGTGAAGTCTATCTTCCATCTCAAGCACCACCACCAAGCCGAAAATGTGTTTGTTTCTCTGAATTTCCTTTAAAAGAGCTATGCCGTCCTGATCCATGTCCCTGAGAGGAACCTCTTGAGTACGCAGTGATCTGCTGAGATCATCCAGGAGCTTCTGAAGTTCACCAGCAGCTGAATTGGACTTCCTCCCCTGTAAAGTGATGGTGTAGCTGCTGCTGTTCTCCTGCACCTGCATTCTGACTTGGTAGCTGTCCTTGATGGAGTCGATGTCTCTTCTCCTGATCTGCTCGGCGTACCTGAACACGTCTGCATCGACCACGACGGTCTCATGTCTGGTCCTGATGGAAGCTTGTTGGTCTGGAGAAGAAGAAGCTGTGGTGGAGTCCTGAGAGGTTGGAGGGTTGAGTTTAGAAGCTCCTGCTGAGGAGGAGAATGGTGAAGATGGAGGCTTGTCTCTGGATCGGGATCTGCCTCTGTTGTCCTTATTGTAGTATTTGGAAATGGCTCCAGAGGAAGGGGAAGGCGAACGCAGCGTCGTGTTGGTTTGTGTCTCGATCAGCCGCTCCAAACGGACCTTCACTGCTTTCAGGTTGGAAAAATAACCTTGAATGTGCACCTGACCTTCACCCAGATCTGACAGCTGAAAGCCGTGTGATTGGAGAATTTGTAGGACTTCTGTCTTGTCTTGAAATTGATTCAGATGAATTGTTGCCTCCACTGGAACTGGAACATCCATCTGAGGAAGAGAAACACAACTCTGAAGAATCTAACCCAACATCAGACAGAAAACAGTCCATGTGTTCTCAGTGTTTGTTACCTCTGGAGTTTTCACTGTTAAACGATACCGATGGTTGTTCCCCTGAAGAACATCTGATGTCTTCTGTAAAACTTGAGCAGCAACTGTGAAACAAAAAACAATAAACTTGCTGATAACCTGCTTGAAGCTTTGAGATCAGAAACACACCAACAGGTATAAAAGGTTAAGGTTAGAGTTAGGGTTAGCACACAATTTATTAGCCAAAAAAACGTAAAAACCAAATAAAATCTGAACTAATCATCTGTGACGAGCAGATCAGTTGGTAAACATCAAACATAAAGACTCCAGTCTCTGGTGGATCAGAACTCCTGGATAGAACTTCACCATGAAGACTGAAGAACCAAGAAACTCCGAGGAAAGCTTGTTGAAAAGTATCAGTCAGGACAATACAAGAACATTCCCAAGTTCCTGAAGATCTCTGAGTCCAGTTAAATCCATCATTAAGAAATGGAAGGAAGATGGAACATGAATAAATCTGACTAGAGCAGGACGTCCTCAAGACCTGAGAGACTAGTGATGGAGGCCACCAAGACTCTATGAGTCCTCTGAAGGAGTTCCAGCTTCAGACTGTTCATCCAACAACTGTTGTCTGTTCTTCACCAGTCAGAGCTTCATGGAGACAAAGAGAAAGACTCTGATGGAAAAAGCTCCAATTAAATCTGGACTAGAGTTCACCAGAAGACATGTGGAGACTCTGAAGACACCTAGAAGCAGGTTCTTTGGTCTGAGGAGACCAGGATGGAGCTTTATGTGCATCAGACTATACACTATGTATGTACAGACGTGGACAAAATTGTTGGTACCCCTCAGTTAAAGAAGGAAAAACCCACAATTCTCACTGAAATCACTTGAAACTCACAAAAGTAACAATAAATAAAAATTTATTGAAAATTAAATAATCAAAATCAGCCATCACTTTTGAATTGTTGATTAACATAATTATTTTAAAAAAACAAACTAATGAAATAGGGCTGGACAAAAATGATGGTACCCATAACTTAATATTTTGTTGCACAACCTTTTGAGGCAATCACTGCAATTAAACGATTTCTGTATTTGTCAATGAGCGTTCTGCAGCTGTCAACAGGTATTTTGGCCCACTCCTCATGAGCAAACAGCTCCAGTTGTCTCAGGTTTGATGGGTGTCTTCTCCAAATGACATGTTTCAGCTCCTTCCACATATGTTCAATGGGATTCAGATCTGGGCTCATAGAAGGCCACTTTAGAATAGTCCAACGCTTTTCTCTCAGCCATTCTTGGGTGTTTTTGGCTGTGTGTTTTGGATCATTGTCCTGTTGGAAGACCCATGACCTGCGACTGAGACCAAGCTTTCTGACACTAGGCAGCACATTTCTCTACAGAATGCCTTGATAGTCTTCAGATTTCATCGTACCTTGCACACTTTCAAGACACCCTGTGCCAGATGCAGCAAAGCAGCCCCAAAACATTACTGAGCCTCCTCCATGTTTCACCGTAGGGACAGTGTTCTTTTCTTCGTATGCTTGGTTTTTGAGTCTATGAACATAGAGTTGATGTGCCTTACCAAAAAGCTCCAGTTTGGTCTCATCTGTCCAAAGGACATTCTCCCAGAAGCTTTGTGGCTTGTCAACATGCATTTTTGCAAATTCCAGTCTGGCTTTTTTATGAGTTTTTTTCAGCAGTGGTGTCCTCCTTGGTCGTCTCCCATGAAGTCCACTTTGGCTCAAACAACGACGAATGGTGCGATCTGACACTGATGTACCTTGGCCTTGGAGTTCACCTTTAATTTCTTTGGAGGTTGCTCTGGGCTCTTTGGATACAATTCGAACGATCCGTCTCTTCAATTTGTCATCAATTTTCCTCTTGCGGCCACGTCCAGGGAGGTTGGCTACTGTCCCGTGGGTCTTGAACTTCTGAATAATATGAGCCACTGTTGTCACAGGAACTTCAAGCTGTTTAGAGATGGTCTTATAGCCTTTACCTTTAAGATGTTTGTCTATCATTTTTTTTTCGGATGTCCTGGGACAATTCTCTCCTTCGCTTTCTGTTGTCCATGTTCAGTGTGGTACACACCTTTTCACCAAACAGCAGGGTGACTACTTGTCTCCCTTTAAATAGGCAGACTGACTGATTATGAGTTTGGAAACACCTGTGATGTCAATTAAATGACACACCTGAGTTAATCATGTCACTCTGGTCAAATAGTTTTCAATCTTTTATAGAGGTACCATCATTTTTGTCCAGGCCTGTTTCATTAGTTTGTTTTTTAAAATAATTATGTTAATCAACAATTCAAAAGTAATGGCTGTTTTTGATTATTTAATTTTCAATAAATTTTTATTTATTGTTACTTTTGTGAGTTTCAAGTGATTTCAGTGAGAATTGTGGGTTTTTCCTTCTTTAACTGAGGGGTACCAACAATTTTGTCCACGTGTGTACATCATCACAAACACACCATCCCCACTGAGAGCGTGGTGGTGGCAGCATCATGATGCTCCTCAGCAGCAGGTCCTGGAAGGTTTGTAAAGGTAGAGGGTAAATGAAATCCTGGAGGACAGCCTGATGCAGTCTGAGGAGAACTGAGACGATGAGTCGAAACAAAGAGACAAAGATCCTCAGAGATGGTTTGAAGTCAACAAGGTGGAAGTTCTGGAGTCAGAGTCAGACATCAATCCAACTGTGAATTAGAAAAGTTCTGTTGATTCAGGATCCCTGAGGAACCTGACAGTTTAACTGTTTATAAAGAAGAAGGAGGTAAAACTCTGGATGTTCAGACTGATGGAGACCAACAGGATGAATGATGGGAAAAAAGAGGTTCATCTGCTGAACACTGAATAGACTATTTATATTTTAATTAACTGACTCTGTAGGAATCTGTTCTCATTTTGACATGAAAGAGTCTTTTTTGTTCATTCTTATCTCAAAAAATAAAACTCCATTGGCCAGGAATCAATGTTGAAAAGCAATTAAAGGAGAAACTCTTTTTTTCTAGGCTCTGTATCTTTAAGTTCAGGAAAAAGACATTTAAGAGTTCAGATTATGGGTTTATGACATTTTATGACCTTTACTTTGTGAATTCCATGACTTGCACTTTGGTCAGTTAAAGCTGCAGTTCCTGTTGACGGCCAGCAGAGGGCGGCAGCAGCTGACAGACCGGTAAAAACAGCCTTTAAGAGGTAATTAATTTAGGTTTCAGCTCCTTTAACATCGTGTTTTTCTACTTTCTGCAGCAGAACTCACCAGAACAAGGCCAGTCCTGGTGGATCTGAGGACCAGAACCTCGAGAACCTTCTCAGTTCTTCTGAGGAATTAAACGTGTTGTTTCTCTCCAACCAGCCAGCTGGTAGAATATCTGGAACTTTCAGAACCTCCAGCATTCGTCCCTGATCCTGAAGCTTCACACCAGAGCTGCGGATAAAAACAGATTCTAGTTTACAGAGTTCAGGTTTCAGAGTTCAGATCTGAGCCTCGTTCACCTGAAACACGTTTCATCGAAAGTGAAAGTAACTTTTTCAGGTAAACTTCGGCTCCAAACGTCCAAAGATTTAAAGTTAATGCCGGTTAAAACTGAAGAATAAAGCGGTAAAGATCAGATTTCCTCGCTTTGCTGAACACAATCTTCACTTTTCTGATCATAAACGTCTTTTAATTTGCGGTTAAAAAAAACACTGCATCCGATTGAAGAAATGATTCGATAATAATCAGATCAAATCCAAACAAACGGACTGATTTTCGGTCTGAATCTCACAAACGTACTTCTGTTCTCCTCCCAAACTCCACAGATTCCGGCAGGAAGCGATGAAACCGAAACTAACCTGAGCTGGACTTTAACGAGTCATAAAACAAACAACTTTGACCTCTGGATGGAAAAACACTCTGGAATTTTCAAAATAATTATCCTTATTTAAATATTTTATTTTATGTAAGTAACAATAATAAAATCTGTCATATTTGTATTTAAGCAATTTCATTCATAATTTGAAATTTATTTTATTAAATTCTTATATTATAATCTTTATATTTATTTAATTTATATTTCATATAATAACAAACTGAAACTTTAATCATTATTTATTTAAAGAATCATTTTAATTTAAATAATTCCAATGTTTGCATTTATTTGGAATGTATTTTATATAATAAACTTTAACAATTTTGGTGTCTAAAATATATTTAATATAATAAATGTTAACATTTTAGTGCAATAATTACAATAATAATAATTTATGTTAGAGCTATAATTTTATATAATAAACTGATATTTTTATGTTGATTGACTAATAAAATTAATAAAATGTAGTAGTAATAATTATAAACGTTATTTTATGTGAAATAATAAACTTGGACATTATTAATTTATTTCAATGTTTTAACTTGTTTGAAATCTATTTTTTATATAAACGTTGATCCCTCAAAATTCACTTTAATAAACGGTCACATTTTAAAATGTGATAATTTGAATGTTTATTTAAATTTAAGAGGCATTTCTAATGCAATAAAATTCACTTTTATTAATTTCAGTGTTCAGTTATTTCTGTCATTTTAAATCATAATAAATGTACATTTTTCTTTACTTTTAACAAATTTCATTGTTCAAATAATGTTTTATGCTTAAAATGTTATCTGATGTATTATTTTTTATTATTTGCTCCATTCAGGCAAACATTAGAAGAATGATAAAAATAATCAGGACTAAAGTGAAATAAAATAAATTACTGAACGTTTTCTCAAATATTGACATTAATTTATTAATGATTTAAAGCAGCTACAGACGTTCAGAGCAGAATTATTAATAATAAAACCACAGAAACTGAAGTGACGTTTCACAAATCCTCACCTAAAAATCTGAAGCTTTCAGACTAAGTGTGGAGCAGCGGCGCCTCCATGTGGAACTTTAAAGTTTTACACGTTAAAGAAGCCAAATCCACTAAAAACTGATCAATAATCTAAAGAAACCACCTCAAAACATTCTAATTTAGATTGAAAGATGCTGCAGGATCAGAAACAGATTCACTCATCAGGATCAGCTTCAGGATTTTGATTTAAATTCTATTTTCCAGCAGCAGAGGACAGACGTGGACGTAAACCGCAGCTTTAACGACGTCTTTTTACCGTAACCGACAGTAAAACACGTTTTCTGGACTCTTGTCTTAAGAAGCAAAATATTTGCATTTTTCACCATTTTCTGACATTAAACATGAATTAATGATTCAAAAACACAAACATTATCAGAGGAGTCTTTCTTTAACGCTTCCTGCTCATTTCTGCTCGTTATTTTTACTGTAGAAGTCAAAAACAGTCAGACGTGGACGTAAACTGTGTAGTAACTGGTTTGTGTTTTATATTAGCAGAAAAATGTAGATTTAGAAACACGTAACGAGAATTTTTCAACAATTTTAAACCTTTAAAAACATTTTTAAACATAACTCAGGAACAGGACAGACATTGATGTAAACTGCAGCTTTAATGTCTTTTTACATTAAGTGACATTAAAATGTAGATTTAGAAGCTCGTGATGAGCACTTTGAAAGAACTTTTCGGATATTTTAAGTCTTTAAAACATTTAAAATGTGCAAAGAATGACTTTTCTTAACATTATTTTACTCTAGCACTCAAAAACAGGACAGACGTGGATGTAAACTGTGTATTAACGGGTTTGTTGAGGCAGAAATTCAGTGTTTTTATATGAAATGACTGCGCTTTTCCATTGACAGGTGGAAAAGCGCGAGATAAATACAGACCATTTACCATTAAAATGTAGATTCTGGGCATCGACTTTGAACTCTACTGTAATAAAATACAAAGTGAACTGTAGTAAATTCAGTTTAATGATAAATGACTGCAGGACTCTGTTTTTCTACCACCTGTAAACAGTTTATTACCTCAGTTTTACACAATAATCTCGTTCATTTCTTTATGTTAGAAGACACTAAACATAAATGACTGAAAATCCTCTTTAATTCCTGAAGCGGAGCAGAAATAAACCCAGACGTCCCGTTGAATGTTCTGGTTTCCTTCTCTGGTCATGAAACCTACAGAGAACAAAGAATGAAGTTTTAGTTAAAACTGTTCTTTCTCTTCTTCAGGTAGATGAAGAAACGTCAGAGTCTTTGATCATCTACGTCAAACTGAAGCTTTGATTCAAACGGATCCAGAACTACTGCTGAAGACCTGCAAGAAATGAAGAGCACAGATGTTTAGTTCCTGTTCTGATGGAGAAACAAAGATCCAGAACTTTCTCTAAAACCACAATAAGGTGGAAAAAGTTCCATGTTTTTATTCACACGTTGCTCAAAGTGAAAACTCTACAAATTCTAGATTCATTGTACATCCGTCGTTTTTTTGTCAGACTGTTGTCTCATGTTTTTCTCATTGTGTTTCCTCTTTGTCTCACTTGAGGTCGTTTGTCTTATTTTTGTCTCTCATGTTGTCTCATGTTTGTGTCACTTTGTCTAATTTGTTGTCTCTTCTTTCTAATATTCCGTCTACTTTCTATTGGTTTTCTTCTGACTTTTGTCGTCTCCTGTTTTTGTCATTTTGTCTTTTGCTTTGTTCATTATTTTGTGCATCATTTTTGTTTCCTTTTTGTCTGTTTTGTGTCGTTTGTGTCATTTTGTTGCCCATTTTTTCTTAGTTTGTCAGAGGTTTGCGTAGAACCCGCAGTTTGTCAGAGGTTTGCGTAGAACCCGTAGTTTGTCAGAGGTTTGCCTAGAACCCGTAGTTTGTCAGAGGTTTGCCGAGAACCCGTAGTTTGTCAGAGGTTTGCCTAGAACCCGCAGTTTGTCAGAGGTTTGCGTAGAACCCGCAGTTTGTCAGAGGTTTGCGTAGAACCCGTAGTTTGTCAGAGGTTTGCGTAGAACCCGTAGTTTGTCAGAGGTTTACCTAGAACCTGTAGTTTGTCAGAGGTTTGCCTACAACCTGCAGTTTGTCAGAGGTTTGCCTAGAACCTGTAGTTTGTCAGAGGTTTACCTACAACCTGTAGTTTGTCAGAGGTTTACCTATAACCTGTACTTTGTCAGAGGTTTGCCTACAACCTGTAGTTTGTCAGAGGTTTACCTAGAACCTGTACTTTGTCAGAGGTTTGCCAAGAACCTGTAGTTTGTCAGAGGTTTGCGTAGAACCCGTAGTTTGTCAGAGGTTTACCTACAACCTGTAGTTTGTCAGAGGTTTACCTACAACCTGTAGTTTGTCAGAGGTTTACCTACAACCTGTACTTTGTCAGAGGTTTACGTAGAACCTGCAGTTTGTCAGAGGTTTACCTAGAACCTGTAGTTTGTCAGAGGTTTACCTACAACCTGTAGTTTGTCAGAGGTTTACCTAGAACCTGTACTTTGTCAGAGGTTTGCCAAGAACCTGTAGTTTGTCAGAGGTTTGAGTAGAACCCGTAGTTTGTCAGAGGTTTACCTACAACCTGTAGTTTGTCAGAGGTTTACCTACAACCTGTAGTTTGTCAGAGGTTTACCTAGAACCTGTACTTTGTCAGAGGTTTACGTAGAACCTGCAGTTTGTCAGAGGTTTACCTAGAACCTGTAGTTTGTCAGAGGTTTACCTACAACCTGTACTTTGTCAGAGGTTTACGTAGAACCTGCAGTTTGTCAGAGGTTTACCTAGAACCTGCAGTTTGTCAGAGGTTTGCCTAGAACCTGTACTTTGTCAGAGGTTTACCTAGAACCTGTAGTTTGTCAGAGGTTTACCTACAACCTGTAGTTTGTCAGAGGTTTGCCTACAACCTGTAGTTTGTCAGAGGTTTACCTACAACCTGTAGTTTGTCAGAGGTTTACCTACAACCTGTAGTTTGTCAGAGGTTTACCTAGAACCTGTACTTTGTCAGAGGTTTACGTAGAACCTGCAGTTTGTCAGAGGTTTACCTAGAACCTGTAGTTTGTCAGAGGTTTACCTACAACCTGTACTTTGTCAGAGGTTTACGTAGAACCTGCAGTTTGTCAGAGGTTTACCGAGAACCTGTAGTTTGTCAGAGGTTTACCTAGAACCTGTAGTTTGTCAGAGGTTTGCCTACAACCTGTACTTTGTCAGAGGTTTACCTAGAACCTGTAGTTTGTCAGAGGTTTACCTAGAACCTGTAGTTTGTCAGAGGTTTACCTAGAACCTGTACTTTGTCAGAGGTTTGCCTTGAACCTGTAGTTTGTCAGAGGTTTACCTAGAACCTGTAGTTTGTCAGAGGTTTACCTATAACCTGTACTTTGTCAGAGGTTTGCCTAGAACCTGTAGTTTGTCAGAGGTTTACCTATAACCTGTACTTTGTCAGAGGTTTGCCTTGAACCTGTACTTTGTCAGAGGTTTGCCTAGAACCTGTAGTTTGTCAGAGGTTTACCTATAACCTGTACTTTGTCAGAGGTTTGCCTAGAACCTGTAGTTTGTCAGAGGTTTACCTAGAACCTGTAGTTTGTCAGAGGTTTACCTAGAACCCGTAGTTTGTCAGAGGTTTGCCTACAACCTGCAGTTTGTCAGAGGTTTGCCTAGAACCTGTAGTTTGTCAGAGGTTTACCTACAACCTGTAGTTTGTCAGAGGTTTACCTACAACCTGTACTTTGTCAGAGGTTTGCCAAGAACCTGTACTTTGTCAGAGGTTTGCGTAGAACCCGTAGTTTGTCAGAGGTTTACCTACAACCTGTAGTTTGTCAGAGGTTTACCTACAACCTGTAGATTGTCAGAGGTTTACCTAGAACCTGTACTTTGTCAGAGGTTTGCCTACAACCTGTAGTTTGTCAGAGGTTTACCTATAACCTGTACTTTGTCAGAGGTTTGCCAAGAACCTGTACTTTGTCAGAGGTTTGCGTAGAACCCGTAGTTTGTCAGAGGTTTACCTACAACCTGTAGTTTGTCAGAGGTTTACCTACAACCTGTAGTTTGTCAGAGGTTTACCTAGAACCTGTACTTTGTCAGAGGTTTACGTAGAACCTGCAGTTTGTCAGAGGTTTACCTAGAACCTGTAGTTTGTCAGAGGTTTACCTACAACCTGTAGTTTGTCAGAGGTTTACCTAGAACCTGTACTTTGTCAGAGGTTTACGTAGAACCTGCAGTTTGTCAGAGGTTTACCTAGAACCTGCAGTTTGTCAGAGGTTTGCCTAGAACCTGTACTTTGTCAGAGGTTTACCTAGAACCTGTAGTTTGTCAGAGGTTTACCTACAACCTGTAGTTTGTCAGAGGTTTACCTAGAACCTGCAGTTTGTCAGAGGTTTACCGAGAACCTGTAGTTTGTCAGAGGTTTACCTAGAACCTGTAGTTTGTCAGAGGTTTACCTAGAACCTGTACTTTGTCAGAGGTTTGCCTAGAACCTGTAGTTGTCAGAGGTTTGCCTAGAACCTGTAGTTTGTCAGAGGTTTGCCTACAACCTGTACTTTGTCAGAGGTTTACCGAGAACCTGTAGTTTGTCAGAGGTTTACCTAGAACCTGTAGTTTGTCAGAGGTTTACCTAGAACCTGTACTTTGTCAGAGGTTTACCTAGAACCTGTACTTTGTCAGAGGTTTGCCTAGAACCTGTAGTTTGTCAGAGGTTTGCCTACAACCTGTACTTTGTCAGAGGTTTACCTAGAACCTGTAGTTTGTCAGAGGTTTACCTAGAACCTGTAGTTTGTCAGAGGTTTACCTAGAACCTGTACTTTGTCAGAGGTTTGCCTTGAACCTGTAGTTTGTCAGAGGTTTACCTAGAACCTGTACTTTGTCAGAGGTTTGCCTAGAACCTGTAGTTTGTCAGAGGTTTACCTATAACCTGTACTTTGTCAGAGGTTTGCCTAGAACCTGTAGTTTGTCAGAGGTTTACCTACAACCTGTACTTTGTCAGAGGTTTGCCTAGAACCTGTAGTTTGTCAGAGGTTTACCTAGAACCTGTAGTTTGTCAGAGGTTTACCGAGAACCTGTACTTTGTCAGAGGTTTGCCTAGAACCTGTAGTTTGTCAGAGGTTTACCCAGAACCTGTAGTTTGTCAGAGGTTTACCCAGAACCTGTAGTTTGTCAGAGGTTTACCTATAACCTGCAGTTTGTCAGAGGTTTACGTAGAACCTGCAGTTTGTCAGAGGTTTACCTAGAACCCGTGGTTTGTCAGAGGTTTGCCTATAACCTGTAGTTTGTCAGAGGTTTACCTAGAACCTGTAGTTTGTCAGAGGTTTGCCTAGAACCTGTAGTTTGTCAGAGGTTTACCTATAACCTGTAGTTTGTCAGAGGTTTGCCTACAACCTGCAGTTTGTCAGAGGTTTGCCTACAACCTGTAGTTTGTCAGAGGTTTGCCTAGAACCTGTAGTTTGTCAGAGGTTTACCTACAACCTGTAGTTTGTCAGAGGTTTACCTATAACCTGTAGTTTGTCAGAGGTTTACGTAGAACCTGCAGTTTGTCAGAGGTTTACGTAGAACCTGCAGTTTGTCAGAGGTTTACCTAGAACCTGTAGTTTGTCAGAGGTTTGCCTACAACCTGTAGTTTGTCAGAGGTTTACCTACAACCTGTAGTTTGTCAGAGGTTTACCTACAACCTGTAGTTTGTCAGAGGTTTACCTAGAACCTGTAGTTTGTCAGAGGTTTACCGAGAACCTGTAGTTTGTCAGAGGTTTACCTAGAACCTGTAGTTTGTCAGAGGTTTACCTACAACCTGTAGTTTGTCAGAGGTTTACCTAGAACCTGCAGTTTGTCAGAGGTTTACCTAGAACCTGCAGTTTGTCAGAGGTTTACCTACAACCTGTAGTTTGTCAGAGGTTTACCTACAACCTGTAGTTTGTCAGAGGTTTACCTACAACCTGTAGTTTGTCAGAGGTTTACCTAGAACCTGTAGTTTGTCAGAGGTTTACCTATAACCTGTAGTTTGTCAGAGGTTTACCTATAACCCTACCATGTGGATCCACAGCAGGGCCTCAAACAGCCTCATGGTTCTCTAGCAGACACAACAGGAAAGATCAGAGCCACAGCAGGCTCAGTCTCGCTGGAAAGGTCTGCACTAAAAACACAACAACAACAATAGAAATAATAATGATGATGCAGGTTTACGTATTTACCTGGTCTACTACCTGTGAGGTGAATTGACAGCCTTCATGCTGCTTGTTCTTCTTAGATCTGAGAATAAAAACACAAACATCAGCTACATGTCTTCACTAAAGCTACTGGACCTGTTTCCATGGTTACAGCCTCTACAAACCCTCTCATTCTACTGCACTAACTCGTCTGTCCTTAAGTCCTGCTGCACCTATTCACCACCTGGTTGTTGGTCACACTTTTAACGTAAAGTCAACATTTTAAGCTCAGATCTGGTTCAGTTTTAACAGAAATCACAGATGAGGAGTTCAAGAGATTACAAACTGACGAATCCTGATTTACTTCTACAAATTCTGGCTCTGATTGTTAGTTCCTAAAATAAAAACATAAAAGTTAAACCAGCAGACGGGTTCTGGGGTTCAGACGGTTCGTTGCCTTTAATAATCTTGTCTGAGATCCACATTTACACTAAAGTTCAAAGGTTTGGGGTCATTTAGACCAACTTTAGCAAATATAGAGCAACTTTAACTAATATAGAGCAACTTTAATTCAACTACTCTACCGTTCAAAAGTTTGGGTCGCTTAGAAACGTCCTTGCTGTTCAAAGAAAATAATTTTTTCAATGAAGATAACATCAAATGAATGATAAATCCAGTGTAGACATGGTTAATGTGGTAAATGACTATTGTATCTGTAAAGAGCTGATTTTTAATGGAATATCTCCATAGGGGTACAGAGGAACATTTCCAGCAACCATCACTCCTGTGTTCTAATGCTACATTGTGTTAGCTAATGCTGTTGAAAGGCTCATTGATGGTTAGAAAACCCTTGTGCAGTTATGTTAGCACATGGATAAAAGTGGGAGTTTTATGAAAAACATGGAATTATTTGGATGACCACAAACTGTTGAACAGTGGTGTAAATCTGCTGCTACTTCTGGACTTTCGTCACCAAATCATAAACATCAAAACTCCTCCCCAAGAAAAACTGGAAGAAAAATGAGTGGAAACTAGTCCTAATGGTGACTTTAATATGATTTAAACATTGTTCAACAAGTTACCAAGAACTCAGAGTCTGATTTACTCATTTAGAACTGATATAAAACATCTAAACCAACTGCTCAACTGGCCCAATTTTAAAATGACTTTTCATACATGACCAGTGCTCATCTCTCTCAAAGTCTATTACAAAAAGAGATGTTGAGATAATTGATGGTCTTAAACATTACTCATGAGACGAGGAAAAGTTTTTAACTTTACAACACAAAAACCAAACTCCCTTACCAACTCATAGTCCCATTTAACCAGCAGGTCAGTCTGGAGGTCTGAGCAGGAGAAGGTTCATCTTCAGCTCCTGGGTTCTGAAAAATCAAAGGATTCAACATTAAATACTCGACATCTTTACACCGATTCACGATCTGTCAAATCAGACATGTCGATCACATAATCTGATTAAGGGTCAACTGAAATACAACAAGAAATGAAGTGGTCACAAAATGTCACGTCTTTAAGTTCCATTTAACAAAAAAATACATAAACATCCAACCACTGAACCACATGTAGCTGCAGGTCACAATAATGCAAAACTCAACAGGTAGAACACTTTAATATGAAGCATTTGGTCTAAAAAATGAAAAGTTATTTATGTTGAAATTCTGTACCTGTACTTTGTCAGAGGTTTACCTACAACCTGTAGTTTGTCAGAGGTTTACCTACAACCCGTAGTTTGTCAGAGGTTTACCTAGAACCTGTAGTTTGTCAGAGGTTTACCTAGAACCTGTAGTTTGTCAGAGGTTTACGTAGAACCTGCAGTTTGTCAGAGGTTTACCTACAACCTGTAGTTTGTCAGAGGTTTACCTAGAACCTGCAGTTTGTCAGAGGTTTACCTACAACCTGCAGTTTGTCAGAGGTTTACCTACAACCTGTAGTTTGTCAGAGGTTTACCTATAACCTGTAGTTTGTCAGAGGTTTACCTAGAACCCGTAGTTTGTCAGAGGTTTGCCTAGAACCTGCAGTTTGTCAGAGGTTTGCCTAGAACCTGTACTTTGTCAGAGGTTTACGTAGAACCTGTAGTTTGTCAGAGGTTTGCCTACAACCTGCAGTTTGTCAGAGGTTTACCTAGAACCTACAGTTTGTCAGAGGTTTGCCTACAACCTGTAGTTTGTCAGAGGTTTGCCTACAACCTGTAGTTTGTCAGAGGTTTGCCTACAACCTGCAGTTTGTCAGAGGTTTGCCTAGAATCTGTAGTTTGTCAGAGGTTTGCCTATAACCTGTAGTTTGTCAGAGGTTTACGTAGAACCTGCAGTTTGTCAGAGGTTTACCTAGAACCTGCAGTTTGTCAGAGGTTTACGTAGAACCTGCAGTTTGTCAGAGGTTTACCTAGAACCCGTAGTTTGTCAGAGGTTTGCCTAGAACCTGCAGTTTGTCAGAGGTTTGCCTAGAACCTGTACTTTGTCAGAGGTTTACGTAGAACCTGTAGTTTGTCAGAGGTTTACCTACAACCCGTAGTTTGTCAGAGGTTTACCTACAACCCGTAGTTTGTCAGAGGTTTACCTAGAACCTGTAGTTTGTCAGAGGTTTACCTACAACCTGCAGTTTGTCAGAGGTTTACCTAGAACCTGCAGTTTGTCAGAGGTTTACCTAGAACCTGCAGTTTGTCAGAGGTTTGCCTAGAACCTGTAGTTTGTCAGAGGTTTACCTACAACCTGTACTTTGTCAGAGGTTTACCTAGAACCCGTAGTTTGTCAGAGGTTTACCTAGAACCTGCAGTTTGTCAGAGGTTTGCCTAGAACCTGTAGTTTGTCAGAGGTTTACGTAGAACCTGCAGTTTGTCAGAGGTTTACCTACAACCTGTAGTTTGTCAGAGGTTTACCTAGAACCTGCAGTTTGTCAGAGGTTTACCTAGAACCTGCAGTTTGTCAGAGGTTTGCCTAGAACCTGTAGTTTGTCAGAGGTTTACCTACAACCTGCAGTTTGTCAGAGGTTTACCTACAACCTGTAGTTTGTCAGAGGTTTACCTACAACCTGCAGTTTGTCAGAGGTTTACCTACAACCTGTAGTTTGTCAGAGGTTTACCTAGAACCTGCAGTTTGTCAGAGGTTTACCTACAACCTGTAGTATGTCAGAGGTTTACCTAGAACCTGTAGTTTGTCAGAGGTTTACCTAGAACCTGCAGTTTGTCAGAGGTTTACCTACAACCTGTAGTATGTCAGAGGTTTACCTAGAACCTGTAGTTTGTCAGAGGTTTACCTAGAACCTGCAGTTTGTCAGAGGTTTACCTACAACCTGTAGTTTGTCAGAGGTTTACCTAGAACCCGTAGTTTGTCAGAGGTTTACCTAGAACCTGCAGTTTGTCAGAGGTTTACCTACAACCTGTAGTTTGTCAGAGGTTTACCTAGAATCTGCAGTTTGTCAGAGGTTTACCTAGAACCTGTAGTTTGTCAGAGGTTTACCTACAACCTGTAGTTTGTCAGAGGTTTACCTACAACCTGTAGTTTGTCAGAGGTTTACCTACAACCTGTACTTTGTCAGAGGTTTACCTAGAACCTGCAGTTTGTCAGAGGTTTGCCTAGAACCTGTAGTTTGTCAGAGGTTTACGTAGAACCTGCAGTTTGTCAGAGGTTTACCTACAACCTGCAGTTTGTCAGAGGTTTACCTAGAACCTGTAGTTGTCAGAGGTTTACCTACAACCTGTAGTTTGTCAGAGGTTTACCTAGAACCTGCAGTTTGTCAGAGGTTACCTACAACCTGCAGTTTGTCAGAGGTTACTACAACCTGTAGTTTGTCAGAGGTTTTACCCAGAACCTGCAGTTTGTCAGAGGTTTACCCAGAACCTGTTACTTTGTCAGAGGTTACGTAGAACCTGTAGTTTGTCAGAGGTTTACCTACAACCTGCAGTTTGTCAGAGGTTTACTAGAACCTGTAGTTTGTCAGAGGTTTACCTACAACCTGTAGTTTGTCAGAGGTTTACCTACAACCTGTAGTTTGTCAGAGGTTTACCTACAACCTGCAGTTTGTCAGAGGTTTACCTACAACCTGCAGTTGTCAGAGGTTTACCTACAACCTGTAGTTTGTCAGAGGTTTACCCAGAACCTGCAGTTTGTCAGAGGTTTACCTACAACCTGTAGTTTGTCAGAGGTTTACCTACAACCTGTAGTTTGTCAGAGGTTTACCTAGAACCCGTAGTTTGTCAGAGGTTTGCCTAGAACTGCAGTTTGTCAGAGGTTTACGTAGAACCTGTAGTTTGTCAGAGGTTTACCTACAACCTGTAGTTTGTCAGAGGTTTACCTAGAACCCGTAGTTTGTCAGAGGTTTGCCTAGAACCTGTAGTTTGTCAGAGGTTTACCCAGAACCTGTACTTTGTCAGAGGTTTACGTAGAACTGTAGTTTGTCAGAGGTTTGCCTACAACCTGCAGTTTGTCAGAGGTTTACCTAGAACCTACAGTTTGTCAGAGGTTTGCCTAGAACCTGTAGTTTGTCAGAGGTTTGCCTATAACCTGTAGTTTGTCAGAGGTTTACCTACAACCTGTAGTTTGTCAGAGGTTTGCGAGAGCCTGTACTTTGTCAGAGGTTTACCTACAACCTGCAGTTTGTCAGAGGTTTGCCTATAACCTGTAGTTTGTCAGAGGTTTACCTATAACCCTACCATGTGGATCCACAGCAGGGCCTCAAACAGCCTCATGGTTCTCTAGCAGACACAACAGGAAAGATCAGAACCACAGCAGGCTCAGTCTCGCTGGAAAGGTCTGCACTTAAAAACACAACAACAACAATAGAAATACTAATAATGATGCAGGTTTACGTATTTACCTGGTCTACTACCTGTGAGGTGAATCGACAGCCTTCATGCTGCTTGTTCTTCTTAGATCTGAGAATAAAAACACAAACATCAGCTGTCATGTCTTCACTAAAGCTACTGACCTGTTTCCATGGTTACAGCCCTCTACAAACCCTCTCATTCTACTGCACTAACTCGTCTGTCCTTAAGTCCTGCCTGCACCTATTCACCACCTGGTTGTTGGTCACACTTTTAATGTAAAGTCAACATTTTAAGCTCAGATCTGGTTCAGTTTTAACAGAAATCACAGATGAGAGTTCAAGAGATTACAAACTGATGAATCCTGATTTACTTCTACAAATTCTGGCTCTGATGTTAGTTCCTAAAATAAAAACATAAAAGTTAAACTAGCAGACGGGTTCTGGGGTTCAGACGGTTCGTTGCCTTTAATAATCTTGTCTGAGATCCACATTTACACTAAAGTTCAAAGGTTTGGGGTCATTTAGACCAACTTTAGCAAATATAGAGCAACTTTAACTCATCAAGTACAACTTTAACAAATACAGAGAAACTTTAACAAATATAGAGCAACTTTAATTCATCTACTCTACCGTTCAAAAGTTTGGGTCGCTTAGAAACGTCCTTGCTGTTCAAAGAAAATAATTTTTTTCAATGAAGATAACATCAAATGAATGATAAATCCAGTGTAGACATGGTTAATGTGGTAAATGAGTATTGTAGCTGAAAACAGCTGGTTTTTAATGGAATATCTCCATAGGGGTACAGAGGAACATTTCCTGAGTTGTAATGCTACATTGTGTTAGCTAATGGTGCTGAAAGGCTCATTGATGATTAGAAAACCCTTGTGCAGTTATGTTAGCACATGGATAAAAGTGGGAGTTTTATGAAAAACATGGAATTATTTGGATGACCACAAACTGTTGAACAGTGGTGTAAATCTGCTGCTACTTCTGGACTTTCGTCACCAAATCATAAACATCAAAACTCCTCCCCAAGAAAAACTGGAAGAAAAATGAGTGGAAACTAGTCCTAATGGTGACTTTAATATGATTTAAACATTGTTCAACAAGTTACCAAGACTCAGAGTCTGATTTACTCATTTAGAACTGATATAAAACATCTAAACCAACTGCTCAACTGGCCCAATTTTAAAACGACTTTTCATACATGACCAGTGCTCATCTCTCTCAAAGTCTATTACAAAAAGAGATGTTGAGATAATTGATGGTCTTAAACATTACTCATGAGACGAGGAAAAGTTTTTAACTTTACAACACAAAAAACCAAACTCCCTTACCAACTCATAGTCCCATTTAACCAGCCAGGTCCAGTCTGGAGGTCTGAGCAGGAGAAGGTTCATCTTCAGCTCCTGGGTTCTGAAAAATCAAAGGATTCAACATTAAATACTCGACATCTTTACACCGATTCACGATCTGTCAAATCAGACATGTCGATCAATCATCTGATTAAGGGTCAACTGAAATACAACAAGAAATGAAGTGGTCACAAAATGTCACGTCTTTAAGTTCCATTTAACAAAAAAATACATAAACATCCAACCACTGAACCACATGTAGCTGCAGGTCACAATAATGCAAAACTCAACAGGTAGAACACTTTAATATGAAGCATTTGGTCTAAAAAATGAAAAGTTATTTATGTTGAAATTCTGTACCTGTACTTTGTCAGAGGTTTACCTAGAACCTGTAGTTTGTCAGAGGTTTACCTACAACCGTAGTTTGTCAGAGGTTTACCTACAACCGTAGTTTGTCAGAGGTTTACCTAGAACCTGTAGTTTGTCAGAGGTTTACCTACAACCGTAGTTTGTCAGAGGTTTACCTACAACCTAGTTTGTCAGAGGTTTACCTAGAACCTGTAGTTTGTCAGAGGTTTACCTACAACCTGTAGTTTGTCAGAGGTTTACCTACAACCTAGTTTGTCAGAGGTTTACCTACAACCTGTAGTTTGTCAGAGGTTTACCTACAACCTGCAGTTTGTCAGAGGTTTACCTAAACCTGCAGTTTGTCAGAGGTTTACCTACAACCTGCAGTTTGTCAGAGGTTTGCCTAGAACCTGTAGTTTGTCAGAGGTTTACCTACAACCTGTAGTTTGTCAGAGGTTTACCTAGAACCTGTAGTTTGTCAGAGGTTTACCTAGAACCTGCAGTTTGTCAGAGGTTTACCTACAACCTGTAGTTTGTCAGAGGTTTACTAGAACCTGCAGTTTGTCAGAGGTTTACCTAGAACCTGTAGTTTGTCAGAGGTTTACCTAGAACCTGCAGTTTGTCAGAGGTTTACCTAGAACCTGTAGTTTGTCAGAGGTTTACCTAGAACCTGTAGTTTGTCAGAGGTTTACCTAGAACCTGCAGTTTGTCAGAGGTTTACCTACAACCTGTAGTTTGTCAGAGGTTTACCTAGAACCTGCAGTTTGTCAGAGGTTTACCTACAACCTGTAGTTTGTCAGAGGTTTACCTAGAACCTGCAGTTTGTCAGAGGTTTACCTACAACCTGTAGTTTGTCAGAGGTTTACCTAGAACCTGTAGTTTGTCAGAGGTTTACCTAGAACCTGCAGTTTGTCAGAGGTTTACCTAGAACCTGCAGTTTGTCAGAGGTTTACCTAGAACCGTAGTTTGTCAGAGGTTTACCTAGAACCTGCAGTTTGTCAGAGGTTTACCTACAACCTGTAGTTGTCAGAGTTTACCTAGAACCTGTAGTTTGTCAGAGGTTTACCTACAACCTGTAGTTTGTCAGAGGTTTACCTAGAACCTGCAGTTTGTCAGAGGTTTACCTACAACCTGCAGTTTGTCAGAGGTTTACCTACAAACCTGTAAGTTTGTCAGAGGATTTACCCAGAACCTGCAGTTCTGTCAGGGTTTAACGTACAAACCTGTAGTTTGTCAGACGGTTTAGCCTACAACCCTTGTGCTTTGTCAGAGGTTTCCTAGAACCCGTAGTTTGCAGAGGTTTGCCCTAGAACCTGCAGTTTGTCAGAGGCTTTACGTAGAACCTGTAGTTTGTCAGAGGTTTACCTACAACTGTAGTTGTCAGAGGTTTACCTAGAACCCGTAGTTTGTCAGAGGTTTTGCCTAAGAACCTGTAGTTTGTCAGAGGTTTACCTAGAAACCCGTAGTTTGTCAGAGATTACCTAGAACCCGTAGTTGTCAGAGGTTTGCCTAGAACCCGTAGTTTGTCAGAGGTTTACGTAGAACCTGTAGTTTGTCAGAGGTTTGCCTACAACTGCAGTTTGTCAGAGGTTTACCTAGAACCTACAGTTTGTCAGAGGTTTGCCTAGAACCTGTAGTTTGTCAGAGGTTTGCCTATAACCTGTAGTTTGTCAGAGGTTTACCTACAACCTGTAGTTTGTCAGAGGTTTGCCGAGAGCCTGTACTTTGTCAGAGGTTTACCTACAACCTGCAGTTTGTCAGAGGTTTGCCTAGAACCTGTAGTTTGTCAGAGGTTTACCTATAACCCTACCATGTGGATCCACAGCAGGGCCTCAAACAGCCTCATGGTTCTCTAGCAGACACAACAGGAAAGATCAGAACCACAGCAGGCTCAGTCTCGCTGGAAAGGTCTGCACTAAAAAACACAACAACAACAATAGAAATACTAATAATGATGCAGGTTTACGTATTTACCTGGTCTACTACCTGTGAGGTGAATCGACAGCCTTCATGCTGCTTGTTCTTCTTAGATCTGAGAATAAAACACAAACAATCAGCTGCATGTCTTCACTAAAGCTACTGGACCTGTTTCCATGGTTACAGCCTTTACAAACCCTCTCATTCTACTGCACTAACTCGTCTGTCCTTAAGTCCTGCTGCACCTATTCACCACCTGGTTGTTGGTCACACTTTTAATGTAAAGTCAACATTTTAAGCTCAGATCTGGTTCAGTTTTAACAGAAATCACAGATGAGGAGTTCAAGAGATTACAAACTGACGAATCCTGATTTACTTCTACAAATTCTGGCTCTGATTGTTAGTTCCTAAAATAAAACATAAAAGTTAAACCAGCAGACGGGTTCTGGGGTTCAGACGGTTCGTTGCCTTTAATAATCTTGTCTGAGATCCACATTTACACTAAAGTTCAAAGGTTTGGGGTCATTTAGACCAACTTTAGCAAATATAGAGCAACTTTAACTCATCAAGTACAACTTTAACAAATACAGAGAAACTTTAACAAATATAGAGCAACTTTAATTCATCTACTCTACCGTTCAAAAGTTTGGGTCGCTTAGAAACGTCCTTGCTGTTCAAAGAAAATAATTTTTTCAATGAAGATAACATCAAATGAATGATAAATCCAGTGTAGACATGGTTAATGTGGTAAATGAGTATTGTAGCTGAAAACAGCTGGTTTTTAATGGAATATCTCCATAGGGGTACAGAGGAACATTTCCTGAGTTGTAATGCTACATTGTGTTAGCTAATGGTGCTGAAAGGCTCATTGATGATTAGAAAACCCTTGTGCAGTTATGTTAGCACATGGATAAAAGTGGGAGTTTTATGAAAACATGGAATTATTTGGATGACCACAAACTGTTGAACAGTCGTGTAAATCTGCTGCTACTTCTGGACTTTCGTCACCAAATCATAAACATCAAAACTCCTCCCCAAGAAAAACTGGAAGAAAAATGAGTGGAAACTAGTCCTAATGGTGACTTTTAATATGATTTAAACATTGTTCAACAAGTTACCAAGAACTCAGAGTCTGATTTACTCATTTAGAACTGATATAAAACATCTAAACCAACTGCTCAACTGGCCCAATTTTAAAACGACTTTTCATACATGACCAGTGCTCATCTCTCTCAAAGTCTATTACAAAAAGAGATGTTGAGATAATTGATGGTCTTAAACATTACTCATGAGACGAGGAAAAGTTTTTAACTTTACAACACAAAAACCAAACTCCCTTACCAACTCATAGTCCCATTTAACCAGCAGGTCAGTCTGGAGGTCTGAGCAGGAGAAGGTTCATCTTCAGCTCCTGGGTTCTGAAAAATCAAAGGATTCAACATTAAATACTCGACATCTTTACACCGATTCACGATCTGTCAAATCAGACATGTCGATCACATAATCTGATTAAGGGTCAACTGAAATACAACAAGAAATGAAGTGGTCACAAAATGTCACGTCTTTAAGTTCCATTTAACAAAAAATACATAAACATCCAACCACTGAACCACATGTAGCTGCAGGTCACAATAATGCAAAACTCAACAGGTAGAACACTTTAATATGAAGCATTTGGACTAAAAAATGAAAAGTTATTTATGTTGAAATTCTGTACCTGTACTTTGTCAGAGGTTTACCTACAACCTGTAGTTTGTCAGAGGTTTACCTACAACCTGTAGTTTGTCAGAGGTTTACCTAGAACCCGTAGTTTGTCAGAGGTTTACCTAGAACCCGTAGTTTGTCAGAGGTTTACCTACAACCTGCAGTTTGTCAGAGGTTTACCTACAACCTGCAGTTTGTCAGAGGTTTACCTAGAACCTGCAGTTTGTCAGAGGTTTACCTACAACCTGTAGTTTGTCAGAGGTTTACCTAGAACCTGCAGTTTGTCAGAGGTTTACCTACAACCTGTAGTTTGTCAGAGGTTTACCTAGAACCTGCAGTTTGTCAGAGGTTTACCTACAACCTGTAGTTTGTCAGAGGTTTACCTACAACCTGCAGTTTGTCAGAGGTTTACCTACAACCTGTAGTTTGTCAGAGGTTTACCTAGAATCTGCAGTTTGTCAGAGGTTTACCTAGAACCTGTAGTTTGTCAGAGGTTTACCTAGAACCCGTAGTTTGTCAGAGGTTTACCTAGAACCTGCAGTTTGTCAGAGGTTTACCTACAACCTGTAGTTTGTCAGAGGTTTACCTAGAACCCGTAGTTTGTCAGAGGTTTACCTAGAACCTGCAGTTTGTCAGAGGTTTACCTACAACCTGTAGTTTGTCAGAGGTTTACCTAGAATCTGCAGTTTGTCAGAGGTTTACCTAGAACCTGTAGTTTGTCAGAGGTTTACCTACAACCTGTAGTTTGTCAGAGGTTTACCTAGAACCCGTAGTTTGTCAGAGGTTTACCTAGAACCTGCAGTTTGTCAGAGGTTTACCTAGAACCTGCAGTTTGTCAGAGGTTTACCTACAACCTGTACTTTGTCAGAGGTTTACCTAGAACCTGTAGTTTGTCAGAGGTTTACCTACAACCTGTACTTTGTCAGAGGTTACCTAGAACCTGCAGTTTGTCAGAGGTTTGCCTAGAACCTGTAGTTTGTCAGAGGTTACGTAGAACCTGCAGTTTGTCAGAGGTTTACCTAGAACCTGCAGTTTGTCAGAGGTTTGCCTAGAACCTGTAGTTTGTCAGAGGTTTACGTAGAACCTGCAGTTTGTCAGAGGTTTACGTAGAACCTGCAGTTTGTCAGAGGTTTACCTACAACCTGCAGTTTGTCAGAGGTTTACCTAGAACCTGTAGTTTGTCAGAGGTTTACCTACAACCTGTAGTTTGTCAGAGGTTTACCTAGAACCTGCAGTTTGTCAGAGGTTTACCTACAACCTGCAGTTTGTCAGAGGTTTACCTACAACCTGTAGTTTGTCAGAGGTTTACCTAGAACCTGCAGTTTGTCAGAGGTTTACCTACAACCTGTAGTTTGTCAGAGGTTTACCTACAACCTGTAGTTTGTCAGAGGTTTACCTAGAACCCGTAGTTTGTCAGAGGTTTGCCTAGAACCTGCAGTTTGTCAGAGGTTTACGTAGAACCTGTAGTTTGTCAGAGGTTTACCTACAACCTGTAGTTTGTCAGAGGTTTACCTAGAACCCGTAGTTTGTCAGAGGTTTGCCTAGAACCTGTAGTTTGTCAGAGGTTTACCTAGAACCCGTAGTTTGTCAGAGGTTTACCTAGAACCCGTAGTTTGTCAGAGGTTTGCCTAGAACCTGCAGTTTGTCAGAGGTTTACCCAGAACCTGTACTTTGTCAGAGGTTTACGTAGAACCTGTAGTTTGTCAGAGGTTTGCCTACAACCTGCAGTTTGTCAGAGGTTTACCTACAACCTGCAGTTTGTCAGAGGTTTACCTAGAACCTACAGTTTGTCAGAGGTTTGCCTAGAACCTGTAGTTTGTCAGAGGTTTGCCTATAACCTGTAGTTTGTCAGAGGTTTACCTACAACCTGTAGTTTGTCAGAGGTTTGCCGAGAGCCTGTACTTTGTCAGAGGTTTACCTACAACCTGCAGTTTGTCAGAGGTTTGCCTAGAACCTGTAGTTTGTCAGAGGTTTACCTATAACCCTACCATGTGGATCCACAGCAGGGCCTCAAACAGCCTCATGGTTCTCTAGCAGACACAACAGGAAAGATCAGAACCACAGCAGGCTCAGTCTCGCTGGAAAGGTCTGCACTAAAAACACAACAACAACAATAGAAATACTAATAATGATGCAGGTTTACGTATTTACCTGGTCTACTACCTGTGAGGTGAATCGACAGCCTTCATGCTGCTTGTTCTTCTTAGATCTGAGAATAAAAACACAAACATCAGCTGCATGTCTTCACTAAAGCTACTGGACCTGTTTCCATGGTTACAGCCTCTACAAACCCTCTCATTCTACTGCACTAACTCGTCTGTCCTTAAGTCCTGCTGCACCTATTCACCACCTGGTTGTTGGTCACACTTTTAATGTAAAGTCAACATTTTAAGCTCAGATCTGGTTCAGTTTTAACAGAAATCACAGATGAGGAGTTCAAGAGATTACAAACTGACGAATCCTGATTTACTTCTACAAATTCTGGCTCTGATTGTTAGTTCCTAAAATAAAAACATAAAAGTTAAACCAGCAGACGGGTTCTGGGGTTCAGACGGTTCGTTGCCTTTAATAATCTTGTCTGAGATCCACATTTACACTAAAGTTCAAAGGTTTGGGGTCATTTAGACCAACTTTAGCAAATATAGAGCAACTTTAACTCATCAAGTACAACTTTAACAAATACAGAGAAACTTTAACAAATATAGAGCAACTTTAATTCATCTACTCTACCGTTCAAAAGTTTGGGTCGCTTAGAAACGTCCTTGCTGTTCAAAGAAAATAATTTTTTCAATGAAGATAACATCAAATGAATGATAAATCCAGTGTAGACATGGTTAATGTGGTAAATGAGTATTGTAGCTGAAAACAGCTGGTTTTTAATGGAATATCTCCATAGGGGTACAGAGGAACATTTCCTGAGTTGTAATGCTACATTGTGTTAGCTAATGGTGCTGAAAGGCTCATTGATGATTAGAAAACCCTTGTGCAGTTATGTTAGCACATGGATAAAAGTGGGAGTTTTATGAAAAACATGGAATTATTTGGATGACCACAAACTGTTGAACAGTGGTGTAAA
This sequence comes from Acanthochromis polyacanthus, assembly GCF_021347895.1. Classification (NCBI taxonomy): domain Eukaryota; kingdom Metazoa; phylum Chordata; class Actinopteri; family Pomacentridae; genus Acanthochromis; species Acanthochromis polyacanthus. Next base: position 2,955,960 of record NC_067123.1, read on the forward strand.
TCTGCTGCTACTTCTGGACTTTCGTCACCAAATCATAAACATCAAAACTCCTCCCCAAGAAAAACTGGAAGAAAAATGAGTGGAAACTAGTCCTAATGGTGACTTTAATATGATTTAAACATTGTTCAACAAGTTACCAAGAACTCAGAGTCTGATTTACTCATTTAGAACTGATATAAAACATCTAAACCAACTGCTCAACTGGCCCAATTTTAAAACGACTTTTCATACATGACCAGTGCTCATCTCTCTCAAAGTCTATTACAAAAAGAGATGTTGAGATAATTGATGGTCTTAAACATTACTCATGAGACGAGGAAAAGTTTTTAACTTTACAACACAAAAACCAAACTCCCTTACCAACTCATAGTCCCATTTAACCAGCAGGTCAGTCTGGAGGTCTGAGCAGGAGAAGGTTCATCTTCAGCTCCTGGGTTCTGAAAAATCAAAGGATTCAACATTAAATACTCGACATCTTTACACCGATTCACGATCTGTCAAATCAGACATGTCGATCACATAATCTGATTAAGGGTCAACTGAAATACAACAAGAAATGAAGTGGTCACAAAATGTCACGTCTTTAAGTTCCATTTAACAAAAAAATACATAAACATCCAACCACTGAACCACATGTAGCTGCAGGTCACAATAATGCAAAACTCAACAGGTAGAACACTTTAATATGAAGCATTTGGTCTAAAAAATGAAAAGTTATTTATGTTGAAATTCTGTACCTGTACTTTGTCAGAGGTTTACCTAGAACCTGTAGTTTGTCAGAGGTTTACCTACAACCTGTAGTTTGTCAGAGGTTTACCTACAACCTGTAGTTTGTCAGAGGTTTACCTACAACCTGTAGTTTGTCAGAGGTTTACCTACAACCTGTAGTTTGTCAGAGGTTTACCTATAACCTGTACTTTGTCAGAGGTTTACCTACAACCTGTACTTTGTCAGAGGTTTACCTACAACCTGTAGTTTGTCAGAGGTTTACCTACAACCTGTAGTTTTTTCAGAGGTTTACGTAGAACCTGCAGTTTGTCAGAGGTTTGCCTATAACCTGTAGTTTGTCAGAGGTTTACCTACAACCTGTAGTTTGTCAGAGGTTTGCCTATAACCTGTAGTTTGTCAGAGGTTTACCTACAACCTGTAGTTTGTCAGAGGTTTGCCTATAACCTGTAGTTTGTCAGAGGTTTACCTACAACCTGCAGTTTGTCAGAGGTTTACCTACAACCTGCAGTTTGTCAGAGGTTTACCTATAACCTGTAGTTTGTCAGAGGTTTACCCAGAACCTGTAGTTTGTCAGAGGTTTACCTATAACCCTACCATGTGGATCCACAGCAGGGCCTCAAACAGCCTCATGGTTCTCTAGCAGACACAACAGGAAAGATCAGAACCACAGCAGGCTCAGTCTCGCTGGAAAGGTCTGCACTAAAAACACCATAATAATAATACTCATAATAATCCAGAAAAAAAACTCCCTGAAGCTAAAACTGAACTTGTGCTAGCACGTCTGAGCATCATGAGGAGTTTCTCACACCATATTTTTATTTATTTACACAGACTGCGAGATTATCTTACCTTTGAATGTCGATACTGGACTTTACTCTTAAGTTTTCAGTCTGTAAACACACAAAAATAAGATTTAACGGCTCTTGCTAACTCTTACTGTAACTTTGTGATGCTAGCGTCAAGAAACGGCGGCGTGAAAACTTTTAAAATGAACATTTCATTAACAAAACCACCATTGTAACACAGTTTACCACTTTTAAAAACATCCAATAATGTCAGAAAGTCGAAATATTTGTTATTTAAAGTTGGATGGACGCGGATTGTTTCAACTCACCGCCATGTTGCTCCTCTGAATGAAACAGTCTGTCCGGATGTGACGTATGTCGGTTCACATACGCAGTCTCCTAGCAGGGGGCGGCAGAACACCTAAGCTGGCGGCTGGATGTTTCGAGTACATTGAACTACTCCTTTTTTAATTTAAAAAAACGTTGTTTTGAGGGTAAAAGTGCTTCAGTATCTGCCTGTGAGGAGTCTGTGGCAATAATTAAACAAAAATAAAAATAAGATAATCAACCATTCAGTCACTATTTGTCACCTAAATAAAAATCCTGCATCAGAAATTATAATAAATGACAATTTAACAGTCAAATTCTAAAAATATGATCTACAAAGTGGCATTTCAGGCAATGCTGCACCTTCTCAGACTTTGTTTAGAGTTTATTTATTGACTATTTGGACCCTTAAACTAAATTCTGTAAAATATTTTGCCTGAATTTTGAGAATTTCATGTTTCTTTTGTATTTTTACCCTTAAAGAAATGTCTTATCTGTGAAGCCATTTTAAATCTTCAATATCTCCGGAAATAAAACTCCCACATTTGCTAAAAATGCAGACAGAGTAGTTCCCACCAGATCAAAATGACTGAATAGATCCAGAAGAGAACAATTTTTAAGTTACTGGCCCTTGAACAGGGAAAAACATCCCCAGAACATGACGTTGCCACCTCCTTTGTTCAAAGTTGAATTCATAATTTGTGACTCTAAACTAAGTTCTGTAAAATATTTGGCTAAATTTAGAGAATTTCATATGTTTTCAGACCTTGGAATTTTGTATTTTCAACTTTAAAAAAATCCAGTCTTATCTGTAAATCTATTTTAAGGGTTCAGTATCTCCAGAAACAAAACTCCCATAGTCATGACATTTGGTGGAAATACAGACAGAGTTGTTTCCAGTTGTTCCAAATGTTCAAATGGTTCCAAAAGGGGTCACATTTCCAATTATTGGTCTTTGAAAGTGGATAAAAGTACAAAATGTTCAAATCAATGAGCACTATAAAAAAGGAATACGGACCTATTCCTACTCCTTAATTAAATGTATATATAAGTCAAAACTTAAGTTTACTAAAATGCATTTCAACAGGAGATTTGAAAATATTTTATTCTGGCTCATATATTTGTTATAGAAATTGCACATTGATTATAAACACAGCTGAAAATAGGGTTTTAAGTAAGATATTTACTTTCTATTTCTCTCCATTTTGAATGCTCCATTGGGACGTAGCGTCTTTTCACAAAAGATGGGTCATTTTAAAAATATTTGCTTTTAGAATATTGTATTTTAGATCATGTTAGTTTTGTTTTAAGGAGCCAATATGTTTTTAAGGCATTTTGTGAAGGATTTGAATCAGCAGCAGTTTCTGTGATGGACACTGTGTAGGAGATTTTTCAATGGAACTGTCTCTACATACAAAGACCAGTTTGAAAGCTGCTTTTTAGCCACCATTGACTGTTTGTGTGTAGGAAGCTTCAGTAATCCGGTGGACAGTCGCAGTCGGTGGGTGTTGGCAGCTCTGGAGCGTCCATGAGTAGGACGCCGGTGGTGGATGACTCACATCACACCGTCCAACAACAATACAAGCACAGATGAGCTGCCGTCTGTCCTCGGCCACCAGCAGACGTCCTGGAAGAATCTCCGCTTTGTTTTCCTGCAGTGACGTTGTTTAGTGGCTCAGCTGACACCAGATGAAGACCCAGAAAGTGACAATCTGGATCTGTGTTTGGACTAAAACACCGGCTGCTCCAGCTTCAGCCTAAATAGAAGTTAGGAAAAACTAAACAGGAAGTGTGAGAAAGATTTAGTCCCTGAAGGCTCCACCAAACAGTAAACCATAGAGATGTAATCACTGGATGTCTCTAAATAATGGATGTCTGTAGGTTCAACAACTTACCAGAGAAATCCAGTTGATTTTTACTGAAGTTCCTACGATCACCATGACCTGGTTGATTGAGAATCTTCACACGTCTCTGAATAATCCTGTCATATTCCAGGATTAGTGCATGAACATGTCTGTGCAGAATCAACATTAAAGTTCAGATGTCAGCAGTCAGATAATCATGTTTATTTCCTGAGCAGGATCTTAAAATAACTCCGTCACTAAGTGAGTTTTACTTTCCCATCAGTTCTTATGTCACCGTGATGAAGGCCGCCAACTGATTCATGTGTTCTGAATTTTTGAAGGAAGTTCGGGGATTTCACAACCTGAGGTCACACGGTTCGATGTCAAAGGGGAACTTTTAGGTTCCACATTCTGTCCTTATACAATCAAAGCTGTTCTAATCCATGTTTTCAGATTAACGATGGTTCACCCACTGATCTCTGAACGGTTTCTGGGTATTTTTGGTTAATTCTTCCCCACTGTGGTTCATCTTTTAATCTAAAGTCCTGCAGCTCTGTGGAACCGAGAAGGAGAGGACAGTCGGAATGAAGGAAATCAGAAAAAAGAACAAACAGAATGTGTATTTGTTTATTTCTTTCACAAAAATGTACAAATATGGAATCAACATGTCCACAGATGTTAGTATACTAACATCCCACCGTCTGTAGATATTTACCTGTTTACATTTTGCATTCTGCAGGATGAAAAGTCCGTAAGTTTTTGCCACATGACTGTAGTCTGTAACTGAGTCATTAAGGGCTGTGAAGTTCTGCCAGGAATCACAAAATTGTTACGTTTTTGCAGAATCTAGTTAAAGCAAAAAGTTTATTCTGGGGGATTTTTCCATTCAGTTTTGTAGAGTAAAAGGACTTTTGACAAATTGACACGACTGAATCTTAAACTTGGTTGTTTAACAGAACTGCATCTCTCACAAATTTAGTTCAAGGACCAGCGGAAAGTAATATATAAATATAATATAATATAATATAATATATAAATATTTGAAGATTCTTTCAGCTTTTACAGATTCTGGCTTTGATACAATGAGGTTTCTGGTGATTTATTAAAAGATAAAAGCCTTTATTTCTTATATTATATCTTATATTGTTACCCTTTCTTCTCACATTTTTGTAGTTTCATCCTCATATCTTTATAGTTTCATGTCATATTTTAATAGTTTCAGCTCAAATCTTTATAGTTTTACTTCACTCTCATTATTATCAGTTTGACGCTGAACATTTGTTTATCCTGTTCATCCTGTTTATCGTCCATCATTTGCTGTTAATTAAAGTTAGAAATAACCACAAGCTAAAGGTTCAGTTTGTGATCAGCTGTTGCAGAACGACAAATATTACAAAACTCATCAGACCGATCGGTTTCCACAGCCTGAAGCTCCAACATGTCTGCTTGTTCTGAGATAACAGCTGTAACTCTGGTGGTTTTATCGACGACTTCATCTCAATATTGGGAAGTCATAACGAAGAGTTTAATGAGATTAAAGTATTGATTTGATGTATTAAAGTTGAACTGGAACACAGTGTATTTATGGAGCATCGATCAGCTGCTGCTCTATAAAACATTATTACATAACAATGTACAGTCTTTGTATCGGTTTGTTAATACGACACGACAAAGTCCTGCACAGCAAACAGACAAATAACACAAATTAAGACAAATTCATATTCTAAACACTGAATTCTGCCAGTAGGTTAGAAAATCATATCATCTTTAAGAAATTACATCATTTCTGAGAGCTAGAAACTGTGAAAAATAAAAAAGTGATTTAATTTTCAACATTCCAGCTGTCCTTGAACTACTCATCTATGAGGCGGGTTATTCCAGACCTGGAGGATGTTTTACATCCCATCATCCATGTATTAAACCCTAAAACATCAGCAGTGTGTAAATGTTCTTGTCCTGGGATCAAACTTTAAAAAAAATAGGAGAAAAGAATGTTTAAAATGTTTTAAATACCAAATAAGTCTGGAGTTTTTCTCTTGTCCCCCTGATGACCAAACTGGATAAAACAGTTAGAATCTAATTTAAATCTACTTTTTATGGTTTTATTTTTCATTCATGTCTCTGTAATTGTGGGAACATTTTTTAATCAACATAATATTTTGAATAATAATTATTATTCATGACACGTGTCCCACAACATGTTAGCGACATGTTGATGACGTTTTTGTTGTTTTCTGTTTTGTTTTTGTCATTTTCTGTCTTGTTTTTGTCGTTTTGTGTCTTGTTTCTGTCATTTTGTCTCCTTTCTGTCGTTTTGTGTCTCGTTTTTGTTGTTCTGTGTCTTATTTTTGTCGTTTTGTGACTCATTTTTGTAGTTTTGTGTCTCGTTTTTGTTGTTTTCTGTCTTGTTTTTGTCATTTTATGTCTTGTTCTAATCATTTTGTGTCTCATTTTTGTCATTGTATGTCTTGTTTTGTAGCTTTATGTCTTGTTTCTGTCATTTTCTGTCTCATTTTTGTCGTTTCCATTCTCCAACAGTGTTCCTACAGAATGTGTAGAGCAAAGCTATTTGTGCATCTCGTTTTGTGGTGTAAAACTGTGGAATAAACTGGATGAGGACTTAAAAAGGTGCATTAACTTAAATCAATTTAAAAGTAATTACAAAAAAACACTCTTGTTCAGCTATACAGAACTGAACAGCTAATGGTATATTTTTTCTTTTTTTTGGTTTTTTGTTTTTGAAGAATTTATTTTAATCAGGGTTCTATTTTTATGAAAATTGAATGTTTTAATCTTCTAAGATCATATGGATTATGAATTATGTATCATGTATCTTGAAAATTTATGATGGCATAAGAGGGGGCTGAACTTGATAAGCTTTGCTTCCTTTAGCCCCTTCTAGAACTTGCACTTTATCATAGTGTGCCATTTTTTTCCATTACATATAATGTTTGTTTTTATGCATGTGCCTGTTTGAGAAAAATAAAAATCAATCAATCAATCTATGTCCTCTCTTCTATTGTCCATCTTTTCATCCATTGTCAGCCTTGATTGAATGTCTCTCTCTACCTCATATTATCAGGATCAGACTCATTCTTTGGACTGTTTTCCATCAGTGGTCAGCAGTAACAGCTAGCTAAATATCTAGCTTCTACTGCTGAGAAAAAGATCACATTAGCATGGATTAGAGTAGGGTTAGCAACAACACAGCAACATGGAATAAAATGAGACAATCAGTACCTATTATTGATCAATATGGAGCAGAACACTGGAGAGGAGAAGGTTGATTATTCCAACATGTTGAAGCCCAGATGTCCTCCAGTTCTGGAATGAACCCTAAAAGACAACAAACCTCGAACCAAACTGCTACATATTTACTGTGAGTTTTTATCGTGTTTTTGGCTGCAGGTTTCTTGAATATGAGTGGAATATGTTGTAAAGAGGATGATAACAGAAGGAAAACAGAGAATCTGAATCTAAGCGTCCAGAAGCTTCGATTGTTGGATCAAACTTGAGCTGGTTTGGCTCAAACACTGAAAGTTCTCAGATGTGTAATCTAGCTAAAGAGCTGCTGGCATCAGTTAAAGCTGCTGCAGACGTCGTCATCGTTCTGTGTTTCATTTAACGTCGACGCTCTGAGCTTCACCTCCAGCTGCTAGCCACACTTCCACCTTAAGAGCCTTTTCTCAGAATCAGTTCACATACGAGGCTTAGTTCCAGCTGTTTGTATCGTCCAGAGGTTCACTTTAAAGACTTAGGTTACATAAGCAGCATTAGAGCAGTGGGTCAGCAGCAGAACAACCAGCGCCTTTATGTGGCTCAGCTGACCAACGGCGCTAACGCTAACCCTCAGCTCAAAGAGTGAGTTAAATCGGTGTGTATATTTCACTAAAGCATGCATTTGTTCAGGTTTTAACGGCTTGAAAAGGAAAGCTGCAGATGCAAATCTTTGAAAATATCATTGGACTGTTCTGTTAAACAATAAAAACTAATTAACTGATGAATTCATTACAGTTTAGAACAAAAAATCAAAAATATTCAGTTTACGTTGATATAAATCTGAAAAAAGCAGCAAATTATCAAACGTGAAACACTAAAACTTGCATGTGTGGTTGCTGTTGGTTTATGAATGACTTATTATGATTAAATATACATAAAATTGGTGTTCATATTTCACTACAGCATGCATTTGTCCAGGTTTTCGGCCTCTTATGAAACCCTGGGAGTCTTGACTTTAATGAGCAGATAATGGTAAATGGTTGTATTTATATAGCGCTTTTATCCAAAGCGCTTTACATGATATGTCACATTTACCCATTCACACACTGATGGTGGAAGCTGCCATGCAAGGTGCTAACCACGACCAATTAGGGGTTTGGTGTCTTGCTCGGGGACACCTCGGCATGAGCACGACGGGCTGAGGATCGAACCGGCAACCTTCCAGTTACAAGACGGCCACTCTACCCACTGAGCCATGCCGCCCCCAGATAATCCGTTCCACCTGATCCCTGAACTCAGCTGAAGCAGAGAAATTCTTCTAGAAACCATCGTCTGCTGCTGGAAGTCTTCAGCTTCTCAGAAATCTTCACGTTTCCACTCGCCGTTCAGGAGTTTGACTCGATAAGAACTTTATCTTCCACAGGAGGCATCGTGGGAAACAAGACATTGGTTGGATTTAACAGTTAAAGATGTATTTAATCCTCAAACCAGGGGGTTAAACATGCGGCTCGTGGGCCAAAAGTGGTCCTCCAGAGGGTCCAACATGAGGCCCGTGGGCCAAAAGCGGTCCTCCAGAGGGTCCGACATGAGGCCCGTGGGCCAAAAGCGGTCCTCCAGAGGGTCCGACATGAGGCCCGTGGACCAAAAGCGGTCCTCCAGAGGGTCCGACATGAGGCCCGTGGGCCAAAAGCGGTCCTCCAGAGGGTCCAACATGAGGCCCGTGGACCAAAAGCGGTCCTCCAGAAGGTCCAACATGAGGCCCGTGGACCAAAAGTGGTCCTCCAGAGGGTCCAACATGAGGCCCGCGGTCCAAAAGTGGTCCTCCAGAGGGTCCAACATGAGGCCCATGGGCCAAAAGTGGTCCTCCAGAGGGTCCAACATGCGGCTCGTGGGCCAAAAGCGGTCCTCCAGAGGGTCCAACATGAGGCCCGCGGTCCAAAAGCGGTCCTCCAGAGGGTCCAACATGAGGCCCGTGGGCCAAAAGCGGTCCTCCAGAGGGTCCAACATGCGGCTCGTGGGCCAAAAGCGGTCCTCCAGAGGGTCCAACATGAGGCCCGTGGGCCAAAAGCGGTCCTCCAGAGGGTCCGACATGAGGCCCGTGGGCCAAAAGCGGTCCTCCAGAGGGTCCGACATGAGGCCCGTGGGCCAAAAGCGGTCCTCCAGAGGGTCCGACATGAGGCCCGTGGGCCAAAAGCGGTCCTCCAGAGGGTCCAACATGAGGCCCGTGGGCCAAAAGCGGTCCTCCAGAGGGTCCAACATGCGGCTCGTGGGCCAAAAGCGGTCCTCCAGAGGGTCCAACATGAGGCCCGTGGACCAAAAGCGGTCCTCCAGAGGGTTAAACATGAGGCCCGTGGACCAAAAGCGGTCCTCCAGAGGGTCCAACATGAGGCCCGCGGTCCAAAAGTGGTCCTCCAGAGGGTCCAACATGAGGCCCGTGGGCCAAAAGCGGTCCTCCAGAAGGTCCAACATGAGGCCCGTGGTCCAAAAGCGGTCCTCCAGAGGGTTAAACATGAGGCCCGCGGGCCAAAAGCGGTCCTCCAGAGGGTCCAACATGAGGCCCGTGGACCAAAAGCGGTCCTCCAGAGGGTCCAACATGAGGCCCGTGGGCCAAAAGCGGTCCTCCAGAGGGTCCAACATGAGGCCCGTGGGCCAAAAGCGGTCCTCCAGAGGGTCCAACATGAGGCCAGTGGACCAAAAGTGGTCCTCCAGAGGGTCCAACATGAGGCCCGTGGGCCAAAAGCGGTCCTCCAGAGGGTCCAACATGAGGCCCGTGGGCCAAAAGCGGTCCTCCAGAGGGTCAAACATGAGGCCCGTGGGCCAAAAGCGGTCCTCCAGAGGGTCCAACATGAGGCCCGTGGACCAAAAGCGGTCCTCCAGAGGGTCCAACATGAGGCCCGTGGACCAAAAGCGGTCCTCCAGAGGGTCCAACATGAGGCCCGTGGGCCAAAAGCGGTCCTCCAGAGGGTCCAACATGAGGCCCGTGGGCCAAAAGCGGTCCTCCAGAGGGTCCAACATGAGGCCCGTGGACCAAAAGCGGTCCTCCAGAGGGTCCAACATGAGGCCCGTGGGCCAAAAGCGGCCCTCCAGAGGGTTCAACATGAGGCCCGTGGGCCAAAAGCGGCCCTCCAGAGGGTCCAACATGAGGCCCGTGGGCCAAAAGTGGCCCTCCAGAGGGTCCAACATGAGGCCCGTGGGCCAAAAGCGGTCCTCCAGAGGGTCCAATCCGGCCCTCAAAGTGTAAAAATTACAGAGAAGACATTAACTGCAGATTGTAAATTAGTAAAACTATAAATTTTGAAATCATTTCTAGACCATGACAAGTTGTTTAGATCAGAAAGTAAAATACTAGATTGTTCTTTTGTTGTTTTGTGTCTCATTTTGGTAATATTCCATCTTGTTCTTGTTGTTTTTTTGGTCTTTTTTGGTCTGGCTTTTGTCGTTTATCTCATGTTTTTGTCGGTTTGTGTTTCCTTTTTGTCCCATTTGTGTTTTTTGTCTCATTTTTGTCATTTTGTGTTTTGCTTTGTTTATTGCTTCTTGTATTGTTTGTGCCATTTGTCCATTTTATAGCTGTTTTGCAAGTTTTTTGTCACATTTTTGCCTTTTTTGTTTTGTTTTGGGGCGTTCGTCTAACTTTTTGTCATTTTGTGTCTTGTTTTTGTTGTTTTGTGTCTCATGTTTGTAATATTTTCTCTTGTTTTTGTTTTTTGTCATTTTTGTCTGACTTGTGTCATTTGTCTCATGGCTTTGTCGTTTTGTTTCTCATTTTTATTATTTTGTGTTTAACTTTGTTCATTGTTTTTTATCTAATTTTTGTCGTTCATTCATTTTTTTGTCATTTTGTAACCTTTTTGTCTAATTTTTTGCAATAATTTGACTTTTTGCAGTGATTTGTTTGTTTTTGTTGTTTTTTTACTTTTTTGTCTAACTGTTGTCGTTTGACTCATGTTTTTGTCATTTTGTATTTCATTTTAATCTCGCTTTTGTTTTTGTCTTATTTTTGTCATTTTGTGTTTCGCTTTATTTGTTGCTTTGTGCATCGTTTTGTCGTTTTGGTTTTTTGTCTCGCTTGTGTCGTTTGTCTATGTTTTTGTCATTTTGGCTCTTGTTTTTTTGTCATTTTGTAACCTTTTTGTCTAATTTTTTGTCATATTTTGTCTCATTTTTGTAATATTTTGTCTTGTTTTTGTTGTTTTTTGACGTTTTTGTCTGACTTTTGTCTTTTGACTCATGTTTTTGTCGTTTTAGCTCTCGTTTTTTGTCATTTAGTATTTCATTTTAATCTCGCTTGTGTTATTTGTCTATTTTTTGTCATTTTGGCTCCCGTTTATTGTCATTTTGTATTTTTTTTTAATATCGCTTGTGTCATTTGTCCATTTTTTGTCATTTTGTAACCTTTTTTTGTCTAATTTTTTGTAATATTTTGTCTCATTTTTGTAATATTTTGTCTTGTTTTTGTTGTTTTTTGACGTTTTTGTCTGACTTTTGTCTTCTGACTCACGCTTTTGTCATTTTTTTTCTCGTTTTTTGTCATTTTGTATTTCGTTTTAATATCGCTTGTGTTATTTGTCTATTTTTTGTCATTTTGTTTTTCGCTTTTGTCATTTTTTGGCTTGTTTGTACCATTTACATAATTTTTGGTCTCGCTTTTGTCGTTTGTCCGTGTTTTTGTCGCTTTCTAATGTTTTTTCTCTAATTTTTAGATTGAAAAATGAGCCACAGAGAGTCTAAACTCCCAGAAAGCGTTCAGAGTTTCGAGGGTTGGTTGGATGAAACTTCCTCACGTGGGGACTCTGCTGGTTTACGTGGACGGGGGTAAATCTCAGACTAAGACGTTTTCCAGTCCTGCTGTGAAATGAGTCAGAGTCTCTACACAGAAACTCCTCAGGATGTTCTCTGAGTCATGTTTCATACCTCCACCTCAGCGGCTCTTTTCTCTCAATGGCCGCTGTAAATCTGGGTTATTTCAGGCGCGCTCATCCTCCTCTGATGGACTTATCACCTGACCGGCTTCATGACTCTGCAGATCCTCTGACCTCAGCCTCCCTGCAGGCGTCAGTGCTTTGTTCTAGGAATCCACATCATGAGTTAAAATCCTGCAGACGCTTCTTATCTGAGCGCCTCACTCAGCGGGTTGATTTCACAACCCAGAGAGCAGAAAAACTTCCAGGACGAGGAGATCGAAATGTTTTGTTCCTGAGCAAACAGAACAGAACATGTCGCACGGAGAAGGAGTTCCCAAGCATCAAGATAAGAGTTTTATTGTCCAGTTAACGTTTAATCAAACAGGTCAGCAGGTTTCTGAGCCACCGCTGTTCTGCTGTCACGTTTTATGGTTTGTTCTGAGAAATACAGACCATAAAAATACCACAAACACTCTGAGAGCACCGGAAAAATACAGAGGTCCTGGACATTATGAGATTAACCCTCGAGTCGTCCTGCAGGTCAAAGTTTACCCGTTTTAAAGTTTGAAAATGCGGAAAAAAATATATTTTGACAATAAAACTTCCGATGTCCACATTTTCAACATTTTTGGAAAAACTTTTTGGTGAAGAAAAGAAATGTTAAAAATGTTTCTATGAGGATATTCACATATAAATCAACCAAAATCCAGAGAATTTCTCTGGATTTTGATTGATTTTTATGCGAATGTTCTTATAGAAAATATTAGAAGTTTTACTGATATTTATGGAATCACTTTAGATATTTATAGGATTTTTTTGGAAGATTTTTACTCATTTTTTGAAAATAATTACAAGAATTTTCTTGGCACATTAGGGGGATTTTTTTTTTTAAATAAAACTTTTAAGGAAATTTTTTAAGGAATTATTGGAATTTTCTTCCTGAAGGTTTTGCAAATTTTCAGAAATTTGAGAAATTTTTTTGCTGAATTTTTGGATTTTTTTCAGACGAGGAAACAATATTTTTCGGTCTGATCTTCACCAGTACATGTAAATGTTGCATTAAGTAAATATATTGTGTAAAATAATGATAAATGTAGATCATTAAACTGTCAGGTTTTTCATGTGTTCTGTCAGCATGTACATTTAAAATAATAATAATAAAGATGTAATCTGTAATTTAGGAAAACCTGTAAACCTGTCACAGTAAGTTACAGTTAGACAGCATTCAATAAGTTAATTTCTTGATAAAAACCAACATCAATGTCAGATTTGTTTGAGCAGATTTGGATGTTTTACTGTTGAAAGGCCTCAGTATCTCTGAGCTGAACCTGTCAGAGGCTTTGGGGGGAGGTGTGATCATCATCAGCAGATCTGAGGTCTGTTCTGACCTCAGCGGTGATCGTTCCTCCATCAGAGCCGGTAATTGTGAAGCTGATGTGAGGAGGCAGGGTTGGAGGGGAGGTCCAGGACAGAACAGGCTGATCTGCTGCTTCTGGTTCCACCTGTGGGTGACGTTCCAGCCAGGAGGACAGCGAGTCCGGCTCTCTGGACATTAATGGGACGTTTCTTTAGCTCCTCACTGGGACTCCGCTGGGAAAATCAATTAACAGCTGCTAATGGATGCCAGATATTTCCTCCTGTGCAGGGTTTAATCCATTTATGGCAGTTTTAGGGGGATGTTTCCAGCAGAACTCCACGTGTCGGTGTGCATCGCTAACTTTATCAGATTATCTAACTGAGGTTTTCCCTAAAATGTCCAGAGGTCTGGTGTTACAGCAGCTTTTCCTCTGGACATGATACTGATCCTGGATCTGTACACAGACAGGAAGGTTAAACAGACATAATGAGGGTTTTCACCACTGGTTGTGGTGATTTGTACTCATTTTTACAAACATTCTCACAAAAAATGCACGTTAAGATGAACTCTGCCGCTCAAAAGTTCTATAGAAATGTCCTTATTTTTGAAAGAAAAGCTTTTTCTTCTGTGAAGAAAACATTAAATGAATGAAAAAAGACATTTTTTTGAGAAAGAGAAAACAGATAAAATTATTATCAATGAATTAAAAATAAAAGCTTGAAATAAATCAGTATTTAGCAGATGGACCCACTGCCAGGAAGCATCCCACATCATGATGCTGCCACCGCCGTGCTTCACAGTGGGGATGTTTGTGATGATGTTCACGATTTGGTGTCCATCAGTCATAGAATCTATGACGACCAAAGGCTGACCAATGCTTGATCTCTGTGTCCTCAGACCAAAGAACCTGCTTCTAGGTGTCTTCAGAGTCTCCACATGTCTTCTGGTGAACTCTAGTCCAGATTTAATTGGAGCTTTTTCCATCAGAGTCTTTCTCTTTGTCTCCATGAAGCTCTGACTGGTGAAGAACAGACAACAGTTGTTGGATGAACAGTCTGAAGCTGGAACTCCTTCAGAGGAGTCATAGGAGTCTTGGTGGCCTCCCTCTCTCGTCTCTCAGGTCTTGAGGACGTCCTGCTCTAGTCACATTTATTCATGTTCCATCTTCCTTCCATTCCTTAATGATGGATTTAACTGGACTCAGAGATCTTCAGGAACTTGGGAATGTTCTTGTATCGTCCTCACTGATGCTCTTCAACAAGCTTTCCTCAGAGTTTCTTGGAGTGTTCTTCAGTCTTCATGGTGAAGTTCTATCCAGGAGTTCTGATCCATCAGCACTGAGCCACACTTAAACCTTTTAAGGGTTTGACTTTACATTTCCTTTCATTCTCAGGTCTTTGGTCATTGGTGCGTCATTCTACCAATCAAATTCCACCGTCATCCCTCTGTTTCAGTCAATGACTTCATCCTATTAGCCGGGTAGCTGACGCTCAGATTATTTTTGACTGAAGGGCAGAAGCAGTGTGAGGCCAGAGCCAGGTGAGAAGGCCGTAACCATGGCAACGTATCTGATATTTAGTGCCCCCCTCCCACTGATCACCATGAGGCGACACAAAGGCTCTGATCTAAGCTACTGTGGAGATACGTGGTTTTCACAAGGAGATAGATTCATTCTAATAAATCTGTACTCAGCTCTTAAAGTGAACGATTCCCTCTACCACTACATGAAATCCATATTTCCAAGAAAAATAATCCAATTCATCGATTCAAGCAAACATTTTTTTATGTGTTGGACTGAAATAATAATTAGTCTGTAATTGAACCAACAAAATAATTGCTGTACAGAATTAAATATAATGTGACATGATTGTTTTACAGATATTTTGTGTTATTTTCACTGGAATTTACAGCGTTTGAATGTTGTGGTATTCTACTATTTAACTTTTTTTTAAAAATTAAAAATCATGAACTTAAATTTAGTTTTAAATCTACTAAAGCAGAAATCTGAGCTGCTACAACACACAAAATAAAACATCATTAGGACCAAACAGCCTGTCAGAATAATGTTTCAAACCAGTTAATTAGATCATTTAGAGCGTCATTGGGAACGCTGTATTCCCCGTCAGCCATCATTTGTGCTTCAGGTCTCAGTGTTCAGATTCTATTTTTTAAAGTGCAGTTTTTTTCTATTTCCTTTCTCTGCAGGAACTCGGCTGGAATCCTCCATTGATCGGCTGACAGCGGTCGGTCCACAGAGTTCCCGCATCACTTCCTCTGATTAGAGCTTCATTGAGAAAACGGGATCTGTGGTTAAGTCTATTATCTGCAGCTTCAATCCCTCAGGATCTCCGTTAGTCCCACATCAGCTGATCCGTTCAGGAAACCTCTGTCAGGATCTCAGCTCTGGTTGCTTCAGTGTGTCTCAGTATCTTTATGATTCTTTTAATTCGCTCCAGATGGTCAGATTATTATTATTATTCTGTTTTCTCTGCAAACGTTTGTGAGGCAGAAACCTAAAACCTGGAATAAGAAGCAGAATGATCCACTGTTCTCAGCAACCATTAAATGCATCGACGTCAGATTCTCTCCAGATATTTACGGTCCTCAGAGCGCTTAAGGGGTTTTGTGGCGTGTTAGTCGTTGTAAACACGTTTTTTGAAGATGGAAAACAGGCTGCTGTCTCTAAAAATATAAAAATATAAAAATATACCACTGAACTGAACTCTCATTTATGTTTTGAGAAAAAATCAACTGGAGGTGATTTTACATCCAATCATCCACATATAAAACAATAAAGCATGCAGCAGTGTGTAAATGTTCTTGTCCTGAGACTAAATCTATAAAAACTAGGAAAAAAATATGTTTAAAATATTTTTAAAGTCTGGAGTTTTTCTCTTGTCCTCCCTCTGATGACCAAACTGGATCTCTGATAAAACAGTTAGAATCTAATTTAAATCTACTTTTAGGGTTTTGTTTTTCATTCATGTCTCTGTAATTGTGAGATTTCCTTTAAAACAACTTAATATTTGAAATAATTATTATTCATGGAACATTTCCCACGACATGTTAGCACAAACTGTAGATGATGTTTATGTCGTTTTCTGTTTTGTTTTTGTCCTTTTAAGTCTTGATTTTGTCATTTTCTGTTTTGTTTTTGTTTTTTGTCTCTCATTTTTGTCTTTTTGTGTCTTGATTATCTCAATATCTCAATATCTAGCTTCTACTGCTGAGAAAAAGATCACATTAGCATGAATTAGAGTAGGGTTAGCAACAACACAGAAACATGGAATAAAAATGAGACAATCAATACCTATTATTGATCAATATGGAGCAGTTAAGTTGAGTTAAACCTTTTTTAATCCGACTGTGGGGAAATTTGCAGAGTCATGGTGGCAAAGATTAAGGAATGCAGTATAAATATAAAAACAAACCATAGTTAGACCCTCCAGAAAAACTCGATTATGCGATCGCATGAATTCCCGCATTAATCACCAAAATGCCGCTGATTATGCGGGGGTCAATTATTTCCCAAAAGGCCGCATAATCCCCGCAAAACAGCGCATAATTCCCGCAAGAATCTCACATTTCCACGAAAAAAAAGAGAAATATGTGGGTCCCGCTTGATTTCACAATTTCCACATAAAATGAGAAAATTATAACCAAAATGAATGGAGTTGTGAGTTTTTATGTGACGCCCGGCCTGACGACATCAGTTCATTCACACACACACTAGAAGCACGAGCTGATGCGGAGCGCAGCGGCAGTGTTTCCAACTTAGCGACTTTCTTGCTAAATCTAGCGACTTTCTAAAGTGTCCTAGTGACTTTTTTTTGTCAAAAGCGACTAGCCACAAAGCTAGCGACTTTTTCTGCCGTTTTGGAGACTCTGACAGGAAAACTCGGATCATTCTGCAGTTACTGTCCTCAACAAGCAGCAGGTGCTGCTGTGAGCTCCTCCTCCTCCCAAAGCACAGACTGTCAGTCCAGTAACCCCACAGCAGTCCCAGTGTCTGATTAGAGGACACATCCCTCCACGGCCAGACGGCAGGTGAATCGCGCATATTTTTCCATATTTCACAACTGTTTGCATACTTTGCAACTTTCCGCAATTTCCCCGCATAAAATGGCATAAAAACCCCGCATATTTCAGCCCGATCTCACGAGGATTCGTGAAACTGTCACATAAGTTTTAGTTTCGGTTTCGTGCGCACCAACACGATTTCGTCATGTTTTTCGTGCCGCTCACCACGAAATGCGCACCAATGTATTTTAAACGGCGGACTTTTCGCGCCACTCTGAACGTATTTCAAAAGAATGTGTATATTATATTTTTAATGTAAAACCGCGGCGAATCCAACGCTATATTTTGCATGACATCATTCCTAAACATAACCCTAACCATAACCATAACCATAACCTAACCATAAGCCGGTGGTACACTTACCAATTTGCATAGGAATTTAAAGAATGTCCGGCGGCCGGCGGCCGCAAACGCGATCACACAAGCAGTATACGCCGATGGACAGCTTAGATCGTCATGAATCCGCCGGTATAAACCACTTTCAGATGTGATTACCACAGCGAAAAACATTTTGTGGTGAGCGGCACGAAAAACATGACGAAATCGTGTTGGTGCGCACGAAACCGAAACTAAAACTTACGTGACAGTTTCACGAATCCCCGTGAGACCGGGTTGCATATTTATTCACATAATCAAGGATTTTGCCCGCGTTTTTCTGGAGGGTCTACAAAGAGTACTAGTAAAAGCAACAGCAGTACTGCATATCAGTGGTATTACACAGATCCTTTCATAAACTGAAACAGTGAGAGAAGTATTAACAATGCACAGATTATATGAAAGTAGAAAAATGCTGATATTAAGTATTAAAGCAATAAAATAAAAGTACGATACCGAAATAAAAACAGTAAACCAGAATAAGGCTGTAAAGCAATGCTGGTTATTCTGATTTTTGCTCACTGGGTTTTATTAAATGATCAAAAACTGTCATATTTCTCACATCTGAGAAGATGAAACCAACCAATGTTTTCTGTTTGTTTCACTTCAGAATGCAGCCGTTATTAAAGCTGCTGTTTTTCCACTTTGTTTTTGTCCTGAAACGTGTTGTTCCATCTGACAGCCGACGAGCTGTTTGACCTTCGGAGCAGAAAGCAGCAGAAAGCTCACGACTGAAGAACAAAAACAAGGATTGGTGTGGTGGTGAGGAATCCACACAACAGCAGATGTGAGCAGCGTCCTGGGTGGCTCTGAAGCTATAATTAAACCAGACACACTTGAACCGGAGCCATGGAGCTGCAGGAGGTCCAGTCCAGAGCGTGAAACCGACCCGGAGCTGCCGGGAAACACTCAGGAAAATACAAGATGGAGGCCGTGATTGGACTCCTGTTACAGAAGTAAAGATGAACCGAGCAGCTCGTCTTCTGGCTGCAGACGGATTAAAACTGCAGCATCATTTCGCTCGGTGCAAATCAGAGCTTTAATCTCTGGAAGTTTCTGTTTTTTTCCAGCCTGTTTGTGTCCCGACTGGTCCAGATGTTGTTGATGTGCAGCGTTTCAGTTCATTCACATATTCAGACAGAAAGTGGCTCAGACATCCTGCTGATGGACTCTAAAACACATGAAGAAGAAGAGTTTGTGTTTACTGTGAGCCTGACAGACTCAGAAAGAGGAGGAAAATAAAACCACCAACAGAGTCGCGGTTCTGCAGCTAAAAACCACGACCGATCCTAAAAACAAGCCTCAGGTTTTCTGGTTTAGATTCTGTCTGAGCTTTTAAGTGTTCAGCTTCATGTACAGAGCTGTGAAAAAGTATTTGCCCACTTCCCTTATTTTCTTGCATATTTTCCCCCATTTTAATGTTTAAGATCATCAGACTAATGTAAATATCAGACAAAGATCAAGTTTTTAAATGATGATTATTTAAAGCTACCTGCCCCTGTGTGAAAAAGTAATTGCCCCCTATAGCTAATAACTGGTTGTTCTGCCCTCAGCAGCGTTTTCTAGAACTACCAGTGAGTCTTTCACATATCTGTGGAGATATTCTGGTCCAGTCTTCTGTACAGAATAGTTTTAATTCAGCATCACTGGAGGGTTTTCCTAGCCTAGCCGCGCTAGACCCAGCTCTTAAGACACAAGGGTCTAGGAACCCTCGACAGGGAGGGAGGTGGGCTAAAAGGTTGTCTTTCAAATCACTCTGCAGCATTTGGGTAGGCATACAACCAATCAGCGCAACGAATAGGCTGACATAGTTCCGAGAGCACCGGCGGATTGTGGCTAAGTCCCATTAGCTTCCCAACCAGCGGAGCCAACTGGTATATTAAGGATTTGCCATATCCCGTCGGCATAAGTCCAAATACGTCTTTCTTCTCAATGAAACACTTCAGTGCCGTCCTTTGTTTATCTTTCAAGTTGAATTTTAGCTTCAAATCTTTAAGGGCTGTGGCCAAAGCCGAGTCCAAAGATAACTGTTTATTGTGCGCCTGTTGTTTCTGTCAGAATCGTCGCGCCTCTGTCGTCACTTCGTTACGCCCGCCTTCTGACTCTACACTTCATGGTGATTGGTCCGGCCAGTTTTAGGAGAATCCAGCCTCGAGCCTTATGGAGGGTAACTAGACCCACCCTGGCAGAGAATTAAATTCGTTGCCGTGGGTTGTCTAGCGCGGCTAGGCTAGGGTTTTCCAGCATGAACTTCCTTTTTAAGGTCCTGCCAGCGTTTCAATCAGATTCTGGTCCAGACTTTGACTCGGCCACTCCAGAACCTTCATTTAGTTTCTTTAATCTGTTCAGAAGTCGACTTGCTGGAGTGTTTTGGATCGTTGTTCTGTTGCAGAACCAAAGGGAGCTTCAGCTGGAGGTGAGGAACTGATGGCTGAACGTTCTCCTTCAGGATCTTCTGGTAGAGATCAGAATTCATGGTTCCATCAATCACAGCAAGTCGTCCAGGTCCTCAGACCATCACACCACCACCATGTTGGACTGTTGATGAGGTTCTGTTTCCAGATGGAACGAGACACACTCCTTCCAGAAAGTTCTGCTGTGGTCTCATCAGTCAGTAGAATTTTCTCCCAGAGGTCTTGGGGATCATCCAGATGTTTGTTTCCTTCATGATCTTCTTGGTCAGCAGTGGTTTTCTCCATGGAACTCTGTCATGGATCCATTTCTACCCCATCTCTTCCTGATTGTTGAGTCATGAACTCTGACCTTAACTGATTTCTTCATGTGTTTCCTGAAATAAAGCTGACTCCACATAGTATAGATATTTTACTATTTACCTTTTTAATCTGTTTCTATTCTGAAAGTCAGAAGGAAAGTTGGAAAGTTGGATATCCGGCACAGTTTCTGTCATTTTACAGATCATTTAAAGACAAGCAGCCTTTTCAACCAACAGTATTTGGGAGTTTAGAGGTTTAAAGGACTCTAAAGGCTTCAGGAAAAAGCCTTTCTGATGAGATTTTTTAAAATTTTGATTTAACCTTTATTTAAATAGGTAGTCTCATTGAGATACTAAGTATCCTTTCTAAGAGAGACCTGTTCTTAAATAACACAAGACAACCCTGAGTTACTGACAAACAACATCAAGGGACCGACAACAGACAATATAACACTGGGTTCCAGACAAACAGGGTCATAAAAACACAACATAGACAATAAAGTGGATGTGCAACGCGCCAAGCAATAAAGCTAAAATGTAAAAACATTAAGAGCAAGAACAAGTCCTCAAAGCTGGTATTTCCATGGTGTTTTAAAGACGTTTGAAGTTCTCCGGGGGAATCAACTAAAAACGAGATAAAAACTGAACTCCAAGAGCGACGTCTGAAAACCTTCTGGCTAGTAGCATCCTTAGAGTGAAGCACGGTGGTGGCAGCATCATGCTGTGGATGCTTCTCCATAACATCTTCTCAGCTTTTGTTTTCTACAGAATCTGATGCAAACTGTTTATTTCTGGTCATTTAAAAACCATACATGTCAAATAAAGTTTTTTGATACAATATTATGACTTAAATGTTAATTTTCATGGCTGCACAGCGGGGTAGTGGTTAGCACTTCTGCCTTGGAGCAAGAAGATCCCCGGTTCAAATCCCGGCCTGGGATCTTTCTGCATGGAGTTTGCATGTTCTCCCTGTACATGCGTGGGTTTTCTCCGGGTACTCCGGCTTCCTCCCACAGTCCAAAAACATGCTGAGGTTAATTGGTTACTCTAAATTGTCCGTAGGTGTGAATGTGAGTGTGATTGTGTGTCTGTATATGTAGCCCTGTGACAGACTGGTGACCTGTCCAGGGTGTCCCCTGCCTTCACCAGAGTCAGCTGGGATAGACTCCAGCACCCCCCATGACCCTATGAGGATAAAGCGGTCAATAGAGAATGGATGGATGGATGGTTAATTTTCATTAAATTTCAAACTGAACTGCACATGATCAGTTCAAGGACCACTGGAAAGTTGATAATCAGATGAATTCTTTTAAGTGTTTTTACGTTTTCCAGCTCAGATCAATGGTGAAATACGGAAATATGTCTTTTACATCCACCAGTGTGTTTTAGGTTTAACTTTTTTAGGTACAATTAATAACTTCCTGAACATCTCTTTTAGGTTCTCATCCCAACAGCTTTTTTTTTAAAATGTAGCTTTATTTGTTTTCATGAAGTAGTAGTGAAGTGTGTTGATTAAATCAGATTTTCTTGTTCTTACAAAATGTCTGAAATCTTCTTTTTGTCCGTTCTTTGTCCCCTGCATTAAACTTTTCTGTTAAAGTGTGCAGAGACGTTTCTAACCCAGTGAACCAGATTCATTTCACCTGTCCTCTACATCAGGTGTTCTTCTGATTAAACCTTCATCCTCTCGTTCATTCATTCATGGAGTCAGATTAAATCCCACCATGTTTGTGAATCTAAGCTTCCCGCTCAGAGTTTTTCTGAATGAATTTTCAGTTTGCAGATTATTTTCGGCTCAGATAATCTCAGTTATAATCCGACAGCAGACTCCAGCTGGTGACTGAAAATCGGCCAGATTCTGTTGGAAATGTTGGGCTTTTATCTCCCAGAACAGAAACATAAAAGCTTTTTTTTCCTCATCATTCAGCTGCTGTTCAACAGAAATGTCATCACTTTGGTTGTTCCTGAGCTTCAGCATCGTTCACTTGGTCCTTTAATTGTGTTAATTTGCGACTTTTTTTTGAGCATTACAGGATTCCATGAATCACTGATATATTTTCACATTTTTTAATTGTTCATTTTTACAAGAAGTCTACAATGAGGAAAAATGAGACAGTAAAAACGCTCTAGCAGCTCACAGGTGTAATTCTATATATTCTATTAAAACTCCTCTGTAACAAGAGTGATGATATTATAGGTTTAATGGCTGTTTGTTTTTATATTTTAGTCCGATTTAGCTCCATATAAATGTGATGCTGCAGGAGTTTCCTCTCAAAGGTCAAATATCTGAGAGTCTGGCCAAGCTGTTTGGTGTCTGAAGGTCACAGATCTTTAAATAACTGCATGGAATGAAGGTAAACTGCATGAAAACTACCTTCCTCCACCTCTGCAGTGGAACCTTGTATAGAGAAGACGAACTATCTTTATCCTGTCCAGTATTTAACTCAGAAACCGGATCCTGCTGCTGCTCACAGGTTTGGTTTCAGTTCTAAACGGGGAAGGTTGGAGTTGGAACATTATATAACTCTGTGATCACATATTAGCCTAATTCCTCTCATATGACTGAACCAAGACCTGGCGGCTGACTACAGTAGATGGACTGAGGACAGGAATGCCCGTGGATGTAAAACTACATAACTCTGCCGTCACATGATCCAGACGGTCTGAGATCAGACTCCAGTTCCCGTGACTCAGCTGAGCCTCATGATCCGAAGGGTTAAAGGCGATTTAAGGCACAAGGAGCGCTCCTGTTTTAGTCCCAAAGTCTCCAGAAAAACTGTGGTCTTGAAGCTTCACCGGGTTTGAAGATTATCTGAGCGAGTCAGAGAGATCTGAGACATCTACAGTGGTGGCCAAAACTTTAGACCAAAGTGCAAAACTGAATGTTATTGCATCAAACTATTCCATGCAATCTTGACATATTTACTGTGAATTACCCATTCAATGTCACATTTATTAACACCACCATTGTTTAGACCACCTGGAATTTAGAAAACATTTTCTTTCTCTTTAGTTATGTGTAACAAAATTTCAATTGTGATGTTAATAAATGTCTAAAGTTTTGGCCACCACTGTACACTGGTCTACAGCACTAAATACGTTCATTTTACACAAAAAAGCCTGTAAAATGGTGAGATGTGTGCAACAAAATGACATTCTATACAACTAAGCCTAACCTCAAGTTAGACCTTGAAGGATCACGTTTATTAAGGATCGTAAATAAATCTGCAGATCTTCCTCATTGTTGCTTCATAGTTCCTGATTCCTGCCAACTTTTCAAATATCAGCTCAAAAAATGAAGGAGAAGCTTGAAATAAAGTCGAGAACCAAAGTTTACATCCACTTGTATATAATCGTAGTCCGAGGTTTCCAGTGACTCCTCGAACTTTACAATGAAGAAATCATTAAAACAATCATTTCGGTTCTTTAATAGATTTATTAAAGGTCTTCTAGAAATATGACTAAATCTGCTGGATCATTAATATACCAACATAAATGTTAACATTTGGTTAAATGTGACCATTTCCTCCTCTGGTTTCAATCTTCTGGTTTATCTGTGACTCCTCTGGACTCTATACCTATAGGTATAGATGGTATACCATCAGGCATGGAGGTGGCGGTATCATTATACTGTCAATTTAACTGACACCAGTAAGACTTGTTCCTTCATCAGTCCTCAGGTTCTTGATGGGTCTAAGTCAGGACTTTGGGGAGACCAGTCTAGAACCTTCATTCCATTCTGATGGAACCATTTCTTTACCACGTCTGATGTGTGTTTGGACTCATTGTCTCGTTGAAACATCCAACTTTGTCTAAGATCAACCTTCTGCTGACGGTTTTAGGTTTTCCTGAAGAACGTGGAGGTGATCCTCCTTCATTATCCCATTTACTTTGTGTAAAGCTCCAGTTCCACGGAGCATGATACTGACACCTCCATGCTTGATGGTAGGTTTGGTGTTCTTGGGGGTTAAAAAAGACCCATGCAAGACGGTCTGAAACCAGTCCTAAATGCAAAATTGTTACTAAAAGATGCAAAATCACAACTGAGTGACACAAAACCACCACAAAAAGATGCAAAATCATCACAAAAACAAAGATCACGACAAAAAGGTGTGAAATTTAGACAAAGAGCTGCAAAATCACCACAAAAAGACGCAAAAGTCACAAAAAAAACACAATATTACTCCAAAAACAATTAAAATTAAGACAAAAAGTCACAAAATCACCATCGAAAGTAACAAAGCTACCATAAAAGAACTTTGAGCATCACTATTATGGGATATGTCATAGTTTCCCTTGAAGTCCATAGAAGTGGGCCCAGATATATCACTTTTTAATGGACTTTTCCATATTTTCTGAGCCTCAGAGATGATGAAAGAAGAAACCAGGATCATCTATAGACATGAAGCCAAAAACAAGTGAACCGAATCGTAGACGGTGGAACAACATAATCCTTAATCGATTTCATCTAAACATCAAAGGTTTATTTAGCAGATTAGATCTTCCTGGTATAGTGTGCCGACTTCCAGGTTTGAATAATCACTATGATAAAGCATTTGTAAGTTTTCTAAACCTACAAAGCTGATCTTTGTATGTCGTTGTTGCATGTCTTGTGTTGTATAATCAGGTGAACAATTAAGAGTTTGTTTTAACATCATGTTTCCTCATAGAAGGAAATGTTTCTCCACCAGGAAATGATCCTCAGAAGACGAGCCGCTCTTTGAACTTCAGAGTTGAGTTTGGAATGCAGTGTGCTGCTGATGCTGATAAAACTCCTTTATTGATCTTTGAGGTGCCAGTTAATTAGTCCAGTAAAGTGTTGGCTCTCAGCAGACGTTCCCCATGTTGACACTCTAAAGTATTTCTGAGTCCAGACGCTGGAATTTCGCAGCGTTAGAAGGTAGAAGTGCAGCTATGTTTGGAGTCTCCTTGGATGTAGGTCGGTTACATGAACCATCAGCTCATCTTCCTGGTTTACATAAACACAGCTGAGGTCTCAGAGAGCATGATTTGTAGAGACTCTTCAGATCTTAATGGGTTAAAGTTGCTCAAGAGAAAATTGTTCTATGTTATTTAAAATTGCTCTACATTAGTATAAGTTGCTCTATAATAGCTAAAATTGCTTTATTCATTAAAGTTCCTCTCAATGAGTTAAAGTTGCTCTGTATTAGTTAAAGTTGCTCTTATTGAGTTGAAGTTGCTTTATATTAGTCGAAGTTGCTCTATATTAAAGTTACTCTAAATTAGTTAAAGTTGTGCTAAAATGAGTTAAAGTTGCTCTATATTAGTTAAAGTTACTCTAAAATGAGTTAAAGTTGCTCTATATTAGTTAAAGTTGCTCTAAAATGAGTTAAAGTTGCTCTATATTAGTTAAAGTTGCTCTGTATTAGTTTAAGTTGCTCTATAATAGCTAATGTTGCTCTATATTAGTTAAAGTTGCTCTGTATTAGTTTAAGTTGCTCTATAATAGCTAATGTTGCTCTATATTAGTTAAAGTTGCTCTAAAATGAGTTAAAGTTGCTCTATATTAGTTTAAATTGCTCTGAAATGAATTAAAGTTGCTCTGTATTAGTTAAAGTTGCTCTTATTGAGTTAAAGTTGCTCTATATTAAAGTTACTCTATATTATTTAAAGTTGCTCTATATTAGTTAAAGTTGCTCTATCATAGCTAAGGTTTCTCTATATTTGTTAATGTTGCTCTACATTCGTTAAAGTTGCTCTAAATGAGTTAAAGTTGACCTACACTGAATCAGTGCTAATTTTACATGTAGGATGAAGGATCACATTATATCTGTAAGCCGCCATAAGCTGCTTTTTTAAGTGCCTTACTCTTCACTTTCTCTCTGCAGTATGATTAGTCAGCGTCTAATGAGCCTAATGAATAATACCGTGACCTTCAGTCCTGCTCCGTGTGAACACTTTGTTCTGAATCTACGACGCTGACATCTGATATCTGCTCTTTGGCCGTCCACCTCCAGCTGGAAGAAGATTACGTTGGAGTCATTCATTCAGCTCAGGTCAGGCTGCAGATAAACTTAGACCAGCGTATGTTCCAGAGGATTAGTGTGCCGTGATCCTACTGTGATCCTGCCGTGACTTACTCTCACTTGTAAAACACACCAATGACACAGCATGTAATCTACACAAGTGCTTTTAATGTATGCCTGAGGACGTGTTCAGGACTTTCTCCCACATGTTCGGTTTTGTCTGTGAAAGCCGGCAGGGCGAGGCCATGATTGATGCTGCGTCAAAGCGATGCTATTTATAAAGACAGCAGGAGTTAATTTAGGCTCGACTCTTTTAGAAACCCCAACACGGCAGCATCCCGACGTCACACATGAAGACTTTGTTTAGAGTCTTGACAGCAGCATTGTCCCAGCGTTATGCAAAGATGTGCTTTTGCGTCACGACCAGGAGGCAAATTAGAAGCACATCACTGAACCGTCCTGGCCTCAACAGAAACCAGTTTGACTTAAAACAAACCCAGAGAGTTCAGATTAACCCTCCTGTTACCTTCACATTTACTACCATTTACTTTCTTCGTTGGATGAAAGAATATGTGTCACCGTCAGCTATGAAATTTGGTAAAAATATGTTACTTGTCAAGACGCAAGAAATTTGTAATTGACACTCATGCCCAAAACACAACAGGAAGTCGACCATTTTGAATGATGTGCCACATGTTGGATGGTTTTTGGACATTTTCAATAGCAATAAACTGGGAATTTCAACGTCCTTAAAAGTGCTGTCTAACTAGCCTGTATGTGCACAATATACGACACAATATGTACAATTTTTGACAGTTTTTTGTTTTTGTTACAGTCAGCGTGTAAATAAATAGATTTTATACATCAAATTGACCCCAAAGAACTCTGATGTGTCTGATGTGTACAGGACATTGAAAATCTGCCTGCACATTACTTTTACATTTACCCAGCTGTCCCTATTAAACAAGGAAAAGTCATCAAACATGAAGAAAAATAAGAAGTCAATCATTTATTTAGAAATGTCAAACACTGAAAAAGGTCAGATTGACCCCAAAGCTAACAGGAGGGTTCACATCACCAGCAGATGCATCGATATTTTCTCATAAAAAGTGTCACATGCACTGCAGTGACCCACTTCCACCTGTGTCCATAAAACAAGAGCAGAAGAAGCTGCTCTCCGTGGGGAAGATCACCGAGTGGAAAATTCCTCCTTCAGAGGTCAAACAAACAGCGAGACGCCTTTACAAACCTGGCATTGTTTGGAAGAATAGGGCTCTGATCTGAGGAATCCCTCGGCCTTTTGGGAAACAGAGGGAGTCATAAAAGTATTTCTCGGCACAAAAACATTCCTCTGAGTGAGAAAAAACAGAACAAAGAGTCGGAACGATCAATAAGAAAGAACTTTTCTGTCAATGTTTCTGTAAATATTTAACATTCAGCCGTATGATAATGTTTGCAGTACAGAGCTGTGATTAATCTTTTAGCCTCTTGTCGCAACACAGCCTTATTTCTCTGCAGTCTTGACCTTCTAACTACACTACTGTTCAAAAGTTTAGGGTCACTTAGAAAGGTCTTTATTTTTGAGAGAATATAGAGCAACTTTAAATAATATAGAGCAATTTTAACTAATTTAGAGCAACTTTAATTCATATAAGCTACCATTCAAAAGTTGGGGGTCACTTAGAAATGTCCTTAATTCTGAAAGAAAATAATTTTTGTTCAATGAAGATTAAATGAATGATAAATCCAGTGTAGACATTATTATTGTGGTAAATGACTATTCTAGCAGGAAACGGCTGATTTTTTAATGGAATGTCTCCATAGGGGTACAGAGGAACATTTCCAGCAACCATCACTCCTGTGTTCTAATGCTACATTGTGTTAGCTAATGGTGCTGAAAGGCTCATTGATGGTTAGAAAAGTTTTGTCAGAACATGAATAAAAGTGGGAGTTTTCATGGAGAACATGGAATTGTCTGGATGACCCCAAACTTTTGGATGGTAGTGAAAATCTCCAAGTGACCCTCCTGGTAAACTCCACCTCATTCAGTAAAAAATAAGCTGAAGGTCTTTCCTGGACCTCTGATCTCTGTACTTCAGCCGACATGCAGTGAGTTGCTAGCCTAGCCGCGCTAGACCCAGCTCTTAAGACACAAGGGTCTTGGAATGCTCGACAGGGAGGGAGGCGGGCTAAAAGGTTGTCTTTCAAATCACTCTGCAGCAATTGGGTAGGTATACAACCAATCAGCGCAACGAATAGGCTGACGTAGTTCCGAGAGCACCAGCGGATTGTGGCTAAGTCCCATTAGCTTCCCAACCAGCGGAGCCAACTGGTATATTAAGGATTTGCCATATCCCGTCGGCATAAGTCCAAATACGTCTTTCTTCTCAATGAAACACTTCAGTGCCGTCCTTTGTTTATCTTTCAAGTTGAACTTTAGCTTCAAATCTTTAAGGGCTGTGGCCAAAGCCGAGTCCAAAGATAACTGTTTATTGTGCGCCTGTTGTTTCTGTCAGAATCGTCGCGCCTCTGTCGTCACTTAGTTACGCCCGCCTTCTGACTCTACACTTCATGGTGATTGGTCCGGCCAGTTTTAGGAGAATCCAACCTCAAGCTTTATGGAGGGTAACTAGACCCACCCTGGCAGAGAATTAAATTCGTTGCCGTGGGTTGTCTAGCACGGCTAAGTTAGTGAGTTGCTGTAACTGCTTCGCAAACAAACTATAAACTATAAATCTGATACTTTCTACCTTGACCATTCACGTTTTATGGACGAAAAGAATCACCTGGTTGTAAACAAGAACTTTCAGTGTCCATAAAAAGTTCCGGCCCTTTAACTGCTTTACAACAATGAATCAGGTCACTTTAATTCAGAAGAGTCATAGGTGTCTTGGTGGCCTCCATCTAGTCTCTCAGGTCTTGAGGACGTCCTGTTCTAGTCAGATTTATTCATGTTCCATCTTCCTTCCATTTCTTAATGATGGATTTAACTGGACTCAGAGATCTTCAGGAACTTGGAAATGTTCTTGTATCGTCCTGACTGATGCTTTTCAGCAACCTTTCCTCAGAGTTCCGTGGTTCTTTAGCCTTCCTGGTGTAGTTGTACCCAGGAGTGTTGATCCACCAGAGACTGGACCTTCCAGATCCAGGAGTCTTTAGCACTGACCTCAGATCATCTTTGTTTCTTTATCTGTTGACTTCTAGAACCAACTGGCTGCAGCTGAGTTCAACTAGTTGAATCACTTTAAAGGCTGTAGATACTTTTCCAATCACTTATTTTAATTCTTTATTTAAATAATTGACATTATTTTGCATTAATCTGCGTCCACTTGAAAAGTTGTATTTTAATAAAAATGATCAATCTAAATACTTGAGGATTGTTACATAAGCCAGTAAACTTAGATCTCTATCAGTAATAAGCATCTATAAAAACAATGTTTCGTAATGAACCAAGGCAGATAAACAAGTGTCTCTCGAGCCACTGTGGGCAAATTACATCATCAAGGTACAGCCTGATCACATGATGCTTCAGTGTAGAGTTGCAGTCGTCCAATCATCGACTGTAATCTGATGCTGAACTTCAACAAAAGCAGCATTGTACAAGTCTGAGAGGGGATTCCCTTACGAGCATAAATACTGTTTAACGAACAGTCAACCACACAGACCAAAATCAAACAGAGGAAACCTGCTCTGCAGTTTTAATGAATTAGGGCCCTTCAGGTGTTGCGTTTCAGGTGTTCATGATGTAACAACAAAGCAGCAGCTATACTGAGTCTACGACTGGAACTCCACATAACTTATTCATAATAAAATGAGCAAGTTTTTTTCTTATTTCCATTGGGTTTCAAATCATGTTTGAAATGATCACTTTTAATGTATTTTTATTAGAGTGTGATGTACAGTTCTGCATGAAAAATCTGCTAAATTAAGAGTTTAAAACTGTAATATTTCACCAAAATCCCTTCATTCTCCACATCTAACTTTAAAATTTGGTATAAATTGTTTGCATCCAATTCTGTAAAAGCTAAGAGTGGAGACCAGCTGTGCCCAACACTTGACAAAAACAAAAAATCAGAGCGTTTTCAGCTGATTTGCAGGCAGTGTTACAGAGCCCATAGCATGATGGTGCCACCACCGTGATTAACTGTAGATACGATATAATAATCCAAGTAGAACAGAGTTTAAAGACATGATGAGAAATAACAGTGAAATTACATTTTTTAAAAATTATTCTATTATTATTATTATTATTATCATATTGTTGTTCAAACAAGTGTGGAATATAATTAAAGATGCAAGTAGTATGTAGATTCACTATTTCTATTGATAGAGTTGGTAACACCTCTGGGCACAGAAAAATTTGCACACGTAGATTTCTTTTTTTGTTTGTTTGTTTGTTTTTATTTTCCTAAAATCTATTAACAAAGAAATTCAAATTAAAAAATTCTGCTCTCTGACTGGCATAAGATATTTCTGAGTTCTCTCTCCTTCTAGTCATGGTTGTTCTGGTTCCACAGTGGAAAAAAACGTCACAGAAGCAAAAGTGCCTGTTTGGTTTCTGGAAGGATGAAGGACTCTAACTCTCTCTGTGACTGTCCATGGTAATAATTGTGACTTACTGCTCACAGTGAAGCAGAACTGATGGATGTTTGTTGGAGCAACACTTGCAGAATAATCAGTCGTACATTAATAAGGCCACCCGACACTCAGTGGCACTCAGAGCTGGAAATCATGTCAGAGCTTTTGGCCGATGACATTGTACAGCACAGGGATGATTCAATTACCGGCTGGAGCTGTTACATAAGAAGGAAGACAAGGAGTCGCTTCTTCTGCAGCCTTCACTTAGCGTAAATTAAACACAAACTGGCGACCCGTCTTGTCTTTGAGCCTCAGCATCTGGACTCTGTCAAGTAGGGACCATCTGGACCACGAACTTAGAAGCATCCAACGTCATGAAATAAACTGTAGATTACACAATCTGCATGAATAATAAAAACGTCTTCTGAAATTTCTGCAATGGATCTGCGGTGAACCGTCCTTAACCTTGAACTTAATTCTAGAAATGTATTCCTAACTTCTAACCCTAGAACTAGTCCTTAATTCTAACCTTTTTTTATTTTATTTTATTTAACCTTTATTTAACCAGGTAAAAGATCCATTGAGATCGAGACCTCTTTCACAAGGGTGACCTGGCCAAGAGAGGCAGAAGCAAACCTAACCCTTAACCTTACTTCTAAAACAAAACCTTAACCTGAACCCTGACATCAACCATATTATCTACCCTACCCCTAGATCTAATCCTAACCCTAACTCTAATCTTAACCCCAAAATCTAACCCAAACTCTAACCCTAAAATATACCTCAGAGGGAAATAACTAATTTATAAACAAAACTTATCTTAATACTTGAACAGACCTAAATGATAACAATAACTTATCCCTAAACAACCTATCAATCTCTGGATCCAAACCCTTACCCTGGAACACCCTACTGACGTACTTTAGCAATAATTAATGTAATAACTTTACCTCCATAAATGAGACTTAACCCCCACACCAGAATAAATGCTTCCCTTTTTCAAAAAAAAGTCTGAACACCTATTTGGGTTAAAATAACAAGACAGATATATGTTAGAATGAGACCAGAGAGTGTTGACAATGACCAGCGGCCCAAGCATTGCCCTTGACTCCGTACTTAAACTACCCTGCTTGGATGGAGGGAGTCATGGAGATAGAATTTCACAAACCTAACCCGAGGTCTACCTAATCCTAACCTTAACCCTGCCTCTACCTAGCTCAAACCTTAACCCTGCCAAACCTACCTCTATCTAACCCTATCCTTAACCCTACCTAACCCTACCTCTATCTAACCCTATTCTTAACTCTACCTAACCCCATCCATATTCCTACCTCTACCTAAATCTAACCTTAACCCTACGTAGCCCTGTCTAACTCTACCTCTACCTAACCCGACAGTCAGAGCACTGAAACTGACCTCAACACTTCAGGAAGAGTAAATCAGCATGACGATACTGTAATTTGTGTGGTTTAACACAGAAATCACTTATATATAATAATTCTAACCATAAAATATTAGTCTCAAAATTATCTGTAACATTTAAATTACATGTGTAATATTTATCTTTCCAGTACTACTCGTAACCTTTCTATTCTAGTCTTATTTGAGCTTGTTTGTTTTTAGTAATGTATTGTACATTTATCTGACTGCATGACATTGCACTTATTCTTATGTTATGTAATATGTTTTTATCTGATTCATAAGAACTTCCTTCAGGATAAATAAAGTTCTTATCTTTCAACTGTTATAAGTGGTTAAAAGGTAAAAGTCAGAAGTACATGGAGTAGCTGTGCATTGGAAAAGGATCCCTGGATTTTTGTCCCCACTGGATTCACAGTCGTGTAGAGAGATGTAGAATTTCTTGTCTTTAAAAGAATTTGGTAAAATAACAACAAAATTTGAGAAAGTATAACTTTAAGTTCTGTTTTGTTTAATTTTTCACATAGAACTACAAGTTGCACGTGGTTACTTCAATAACGGCTGAAAAGTTGAAAAGCCGACTAAAGCCCTAAAAAACACAATAAAAGAAATCCAAATCCACTGACGACTTTTGGGATTTGGAGCGTTATGATGATCTTACTTGATGTTCTTCTTCATCCTTTATGAATCTACTTTAGTTCTGGTGAATGGAAAGATGCCATCATGGACTTTTTTTTTTTTGCTGTTTTCTAATATTTTCTAGAGAAATTTAGCCACAGATGACAATAATTTTGGAAATTAGAGCTGAAACTATCATTTTCTTGATGAATTATTCAGTAAATCAAACAAAGCTTTATTTGTTTGGTTTGTAAAATGACAGAAAATGGTGAAAAAAGTCAAACGGAGCTGCAGATGCCACATCTTGTTTAGCTAAAGTGACAAACAGAAAGTTGGGGTTGATGGACGGGTCAACCAAACACCAGACAGCACAAATACAGTGCGTTTATTATAAAATACTTTGTGTGTAGTTCTGAAACTGTCATCACTGACAGAAAGCAGAGCCACAGTTAGGATTTTAGACATAGTGAGATCAGAAGTAAATGCATTATTTTTTTATCACTGCACAAAGCCTTTTAGTGTTCTGGCTGATCTGCTTAGAGAAATGACGTTGGACAGGCCAGCAGCGTCTGTCCGTCTGTCTGTACAGACTCCAGCAACAAATAAATCACAGCCATGAATAAGTGTCAAACATTTTTGACACGTTCAGAAGCTAAAGAATTTATTAAGGTTTAAATCCTTCACCCCACAGTGAGCTCCACTTGGTTCTGGTCCATCACTGTTATGAATCTGTGACGGAGGATTTGAAAGAGCTAAATGCTAAACTGACATCCATCAGAAGTGAATTCACCTCCTGTCAGGGAAACAACTGAAGCTGATGGAGCTCCAGCAAGAGGCCGAATCCATCAGTTTTCTGACCTTTAACTTGGCGGCGATGTGGTCTGGAGGGAAAATTCAACCCTGATTAAATTAAAATTAGACGGTAAAACAGCTTACCAGACGAGTAGCAAAAAGTAACGGACTGAAACAGTTAGCGAAAAGTAAAAAATATTAACAGCTAAAAGTGTTATGAGTTAACTAAAAGGGATAAAGAAATTAGCAATGAATAGTAAACTAAAAGTAGTAACCATTAAATAGTTAGCTAAAAGTAATAAAGAGCTAGCTAATATAAGGTTAGCTATAAATAGCACATTTTAAGCAAATAGGGATGAATATTAATGCTAAGATCAATGAATAATTAGGTAAAAATACAAAATGATTAAATAAAATCAGTAAATAGTAGGGGTGTAACGAAATGGTCAGCTCACGAAACGATACGAAATACAAAACAGGGCTCACGATACGAAATACTCACGATATGAAATAAAGATTAAAGAAAATCCCCAACAGTAGGAACTTATGCAAAAATCTAATTTTCATCATGGTAGTTGAACTCGCTGCAGTATACGGCGAACTGTAGCGGCATATTTTGCACACGGTTTTTGTTTTATTCGCAATCTTCTCACTGTTCTCTCGTCGTTTACACAGGAAGCTAAAATAGGTCCACACAACCGATTTATTTGACGAAGGAGCGTCAGCTAATTCCTCAACCTCGTCTTCCTTTTGAAGCGAGTGTTTTGCTACGGTAGGCGAGGAGGGTCAAAAATCATCAGTCTCAGTGGTGCGCGGCACCCCTTCGTGTTTTTTATTTTGTGCTTTTATGTCGTGCGTCTTTCAATTTTAGTTCGTCATTTTTTATTTCGCGAAATTTCATGGCACGAAATTTCATGGCACGAAATTTCAATGGTC
The DNA here is from genome assembly GCF_021347895.1 of Acanthochromis polyacanthus. Classification (NCBI taxonomy): domain Eukaryota; kingdom Metazoa; phylum Chordata; class Actinopteri; family Pomacentridae; genus Acanthochromis; species Acanthochromis polyacanthus. The sequence continues at coordinate 2,990,623 of NC_067123.1, forward strand.
AACTCAGGAAACAATACAAAATACAAAACAGGGCTCACGATACGAAATACTCACGATGTGAGTATTTCAAAAATACTCACGATGTGAGTATTTCAAAAATACTCACGATGTGAGTATTTCGTGGCACGAAATTTCGTTACACCCCTCGTAAATAGCTAGCTATAACTCATAAATGAACAATCATAGTTAGCTATAAATAGCTAAATGTAATAAATAAATAGCAAAAATCAATAACTAGCTAGCTATAAGTCATAAATGCATAGCTTAGTACGATAATAATTAGCAAAAAGTATTAAATAGTTAGCTCAAAGTAATAAATAGCTAGCTATAAGTAATAAATAAAAAGCTAAATACAACAATAGCAAGCTTAAAATATTAGAAAAATTGATAAAGGTAATAAAGAATAAGATAGAAGTAGTACTACATTTTTAGCTAATGATGATGATAAATGCTTAGTTAGAATCAATGAATAGGTAAAAGTACAAAATGAATAGCTAAAAGTAATAAATAATAAGCTAAAAGTAATTTTAAAAAAGCTAATGGCTAAAAGTAAGACAGCTGATGATAATAAGACGGAAAAGATGAGTTCATATTATATGTTATTTATATTATTTAATGTTTATTTTGTTATTTAGCAGTACTTATTTCTGTTGAATAAATACAGAAGACTATAATTTTAAACATGTTGAAAAATGTTTTAACTTGATTATACTGAATAAATGCCAAAATAGTCTCAGACACAAGAAGAATAGTCCGAATAAAAAATATAGATCAGTAAATCATTGATTATTCAGTTAATGGAGGCAGAACTGTTGTAGCTGTTTTTTCTATGATGATGGGCATTTGTCATTATTTTCTGAAACTGTCTGATGTATGATAATAAATCTAATAGTTAACTGTGGCCCTGATTTGATTTCTTTGAATGATGAACTGTGACTAAAACTGAATAAAAACCTGGATGTGATGAAGTATTCAGGTGAGATAAACACCGTCTGTACCCGACCTCCACAGCTTTGGGGGTTTTAATTTTCTATCTGGGATTTTATGACGTCTGTAAAAATGAGAACATTAAAATCCAGTGTCGTGCAGCAGAGAGTCTTTAATCTGCTGAGAAAATCCTCCAGGACAGAGGTCAGATTTCATAAAAGATTTCAGTGACAAACATGTCAGACTTTATACAAGTCGGTCCGTTCTCAGGCTGCTTCCATTCAGTCCATCGCATCTTTTATTTTCTGTTCCAGACCGAAACCTTCCACCAGTTTATAACTAACAACAGAGCACAAGTGCAAAGCTTGACCAAAATCACAAAAAATGTCAATAAATCATTTAAATCTGCTCCTAAATTACATCAAAATGAATATAAAGACAGAAAAAATGTTTGAAATGTCTCAGATCTGTCCAAAGTGACTCAAAAATGGTCAAAAATGTCTCATAATTTGTCCAAAATTAGCCAAAGATCACCCAAAGTAACAATTTTCAACCAGTTATCAACTCCAATGGTTCATTTACTTTTTACAGCAACATTTTGAATGTTGAATGAGTTCAATAAAGACATGAAAGATTAGAGATTTTTAGTGTTTTTATTTTAGGCACAGTTTAGTTGTCAACACCCTTGACTTAGAATGAAGATCAGATCGCCTTTTTAGTGCAGAAAACCATGAAATTCCAAAAGGTTCACATACTTTTTCTTTCCATTGTATATACAGGGGTCCTCGACTTACAACAGATCAATGTAAGTCGATTTTTGCTGCAAGTCGGAACTCCAGCGAAAATGTAAACAAAGCTGTAACGCGCATCACGATATCTATCAGTTCTTCAGAAAAGTCATGAATATCGATGACTTTCATGCGTGTATGAGTTGTTTTACAAGAAGATGACAGAACATGTTGACCTGTTTTTACGGCTTGATCACTTTTGGGAGCCAAAATGAAGGGCAAAACATTAGCAAATGTAGCACAATCCAAGGTGATGTACAACCAGAGAATGGAAACAAAGCCTTCTGATAGCGCCGTGTGATGACGTATTCATCCGCTATGCTAGTCAACTAGCCTAGCCGCGCTAGACAACCCACGGCAACGAATTTAATTCTCTGCCAGGGTGGGTCTAGTTACCCTCCATAAGGCTTGAGGCTGGATTCTCCTAAAACTGGCCGGACCAATCACCATGAAGTGTAGAGTCAGAAGGCGGGCGTAACGAAGTGACGACAGAGGCGCGACGATTCTGACAGAAACAACCGGCGCACAATAAACAGTTATCTTTCGACTCAGCTTTGGCCACAGCCCTTAAAGATTTGAAGCTAAAATTCAACTTGAAAGATAAACAAAGGACGGCACTGAAGTGTTTCATTGAGAAGAAAGACGTATTTGGACTTATGCCGATGGGATATGGCAAATCCTTAATATACCAGTTGGCTCCGCTGGTTGGGAAGCTAATGGGACTTAGCCACAATCCGCCGGCGCTCTAGGAACTACGTCAGCCTACTCATTGCGTTGATTGGTTGTATACCTACCCAATTGCTGCAGAGGGATTTGAAAGACAACCTTTTAGCCCCCCTCCCTCCCTGTCGAGCTTCCCTAGACCCTTGTGCCATCAGAAACATAGGTGTAGCATGGCTAGGCTACTAGTCAACTAGTTCCATGTAACCAGCTCTGACAGTTACGATAAAATGCTGTAGGTTGAGGACGTCGTAAACCGAGGACCCCTTGTATATAAAATATGCATGTGTTTCTGAAATGTGTTAAAATTCTTGTCTGGTTGAACATTTTTCAAACACTGTGGTTTAAAATTAAAACTAATTATTGCGTGGACGAAGCCTGAATTTGTAAAAACCAGAATGTATCACTCAGATAACTGTGATTTCAGATGATAACACTGAGAGCGACGTTTCAAGGTCACAACCAGGCTCTTTGCTGCTCTGAGATCAGCTCTGATTGGCTCCCTGCAGGATAAGAACATCTCCTCTGTTCAGTCCTCCAGTGGAGCTGCATTAACCCAGATACCGACCAGACCAGACACCGCTTCTTACGCAACCTCCTGATCCGAGGACGGCAGCATCTCCGACACTCAGAGTCACACAATGGAGAGAAGAAAACATGAACGCATCACCGGAGGGACGTGAAGTAAAAGCCTCCATTCCTTCAGTGCTGGTTCAGCCATGCATCAGCTGAGAGGAGCTGCAGGCTTTGGGAGGATTTGTGTTTTTTACGTAACAGAAAGGATGACGTCAGTTTGGGGAACAGAAGACAGAGGACAAAGTAAAGAACAAAAAGTAATCAGGAGACTGAGAAAGTCCAGATTAACAGATCAAAACCAAAAATCATCACTCTTATATAGTCTGATGCTTATATAACAGCTCACATTTTATTAATATGACAGAACACCACAGGTCAGAGCTGTGAATAACGTCCACATTTAAAATCTCTGCTTTTACAAACTGTTGTTTTTGGTTTTACAATAAATTTTTACAGTTTTACACTATTTAAATCAACTTAAATTAGTGTTAGTTTACAATTATTTGTGGTTATTTGAAAGAAAGATTTTCTATATTTTAAGGATTAAATAAACTGTAATTTTTAAAAAACTGTTATTTTACAATATTTTCGTGTTTTCTTAATTACAAGTAGCTGGTGAGTGTTTTTTAAGTTACATTTTGACCCTAAAAAAGGCCAAAACTGATCATAAATCTGCATTAAAACCCCATTTTACTGTATTATATCAACAAAAAGAAGTTATTTTACAGAAATTAGATTTTATTTCCCTCGTTTTTACAGTTTCTAAACCTTCTAGATTCTCACATTTTTCTTATTTTTTTACAACATACTTCTCATTTAAATGATACGTCATCTATAGTGTGGTTAAAAACTAAGGGTCAAATGACACCTCTGTATTATTCTGTGAGTCGATCCGGTTCCTGTTGTTTTTGAATAAGCAGCTGTTCAGGAGGATTACTGAGGAGTTTTTTGTTGTTGTTGTTGTTGTTTTCTTGCACATATGGTACATTTCTGAACAGGGTTGTTGTGTAACGGAGCAGCAGAGACGACTTCTTTATTAATAAGTGAACCACAGTCCTGTTGTGGAATTAGAGAAGATTTTGTGACTCTGACTTTAAAAACCTATCAGAGTTTTGGACAGAAGCTCCACACGGCAGCATTTTAATTGTTTTAATCAATAGTTCACATAAAACACCTTCTCAGGTCAAACAACAAGAATCTAACTGTGACTAAGAGGTCAGACAGAAATAAACTGTAGAAAATATATAATATTTAATAATATAATGTGACCACACCCACATCTGATGACCTCCAGACCTGTTCAATCCAGAAATCACTCCAATAGAACCTGTCTGACTAAATGAAGTCGACCAGAAGATCTCAAAAAGCTGCAACTAAACGATCCAAAGAAATTCAAGAACAGATGAGAAATAAAGTCGTTGACATCTATCAGTCTGGAAAGAGTTCCAAAGTCATTTCTAAAGCTTCAGGACTCCAGAGAACCACAGTGAGAACCACAACCCACAAATGGACAAAGCATGGAACAGTAGAGAACCTTTAGGAGCGGACCAACGACCAAAATGACCCCAAGAGCACAGAGACGACTCATCCAGGAGGTCACAGAGGAACATCTAAAGACCTGCAGGCCTCAGTTAAATGGTTGTATTTATATAGCGCTTTTATCCAAAGCACTTTACATGATACGTCACATTCACACACTGATGGAGGAAGCTGCCATGCAAGGCGCTAACCACGACCCACCAGGAGCAATTAGGGGTTTGGTGTCTTGCTCAGGGACACCTCAACATGAGCACAATGGGATCAAACCAGCAACCTTCCAGTTACAAGACGGCCACTCTACCCACTGAGCCATGCCGCCCCTCAGTTAAGGTCAGAGTTCATGATTCACCATAAGGAAGAGAAGGGACAGAAATGGATCCATGACAGAGTACCAAGGAGAAAACCACTGTTGACCAAGAAGAACATGAAGGAAACAAACATCTGGATGATCCCCAAGACTTCTGGGAGAATATTCTACAGACTGATAAGACCAAAGTAGAACTTTCTGGAAGGAGTGTGTCTCGTTCCATCTGGAAACAGAACCTCATCAACAGTCCAACATGGTGGTGGTGTGATGGTCTGAGGACCTGGACGACTTGCTGTGATTGATGGAACCATGAATTCTGATCTCTACCAGAAGATCCTGAAGGAGAACGTTCAGCCATCAGTTCCTCACCTCCAGCTAAAGCTCACTTTGGTTCTGCAGCAGAACAACGATCCAAAACACTCCAGCAAGTCGACTTCTGAACGGATTAAAGAAACTAAATGAAGGTTCTGGAATGGCCAGGTCCAAGTCTGGACCAGAATCTGATTGAAACGCTGGCAGGACCTTAAAGAGGAAGTTCATGCTGGAAAACCCTCCAGTGATGCTGAATTAAAACTATTCTGTAAAGAAGACTGGACCAGAATATCTCCACAGAGATGTGAAAGACTCACTGGTAGTTCTAGAAAACGCTGCTGAGGGCAGAACAACCAGTTATTAGCTATAGGGGGCAATTACTTTTTCACACAGGGGCAGATAGCTTTAAATAATCATCATTTAAAAGCTGCATTTTGTGTTTACTTTGGTTATGTTTGTCTGATATTTAGATTAATCTGATGATCTTAAACATTAAAATGGGGGAAAATATGCAACAAAATAAGAGAAGGGGGCAGATACTTTTTCACTGCACTCTATTGGTGTCTTCAGTGTTTCCGCTTCATGCCTTCCTGTTCTCCGTCATCATCGTTGGCTAATAAAGCAGCTACATGTCAGATTAATTCAACAGTTTGATGTGAAAACCTCACATTAAAGCAGCTCAGATCTCTGGAACAGAAGACGAGTTAAACGAGGCCAAACGCTAAGTGGCAGCTTTTTATCCGCTACAAAGGAGGAGCAGGACTTTGATATTCAGCTTTTCAGAGCAACACGAGACGACTGAAAGGTTCTGCATCCAAAGAGCAGCTGTACACGGATGAAACAGGACGACATGTGACCCACTTCTAGTGATAAACGAGAAGAATCTGTTCGTTTATGGAAGGAGAGTCCAACTGATCTTAGTCCATGTTCCACATCCAATTTGCAGTTAATGTCTTCTCTGGAATTTTTACACTTTGAGGGCCGGATTGGACCCTCTGGAGGACCGCTTTTGGTCCACGGGCCTCATGTTGGACCCTCTGGAGGACCGCTTTTGGCCCACGGGCCTCATGTTGGACCCTCTGGAGGACCGCTTTTGGTCCACGGGCCTCATGTTGGACCCTCTGGAGGACCGCTTTTGGTCCACGGGCCTCATGTTGGACCCTCTGGAGGACCGCTTTTGGCCCACGGGCCTCATGTTGGACCCTCTGGAGGACCGCTTTTGGCCCACGGGCCTCATGTTGGACCCTCTGGAGGACCGCTTTTGGTCCACGGGCCTCATGTTGGACCCTCTGGAGGACCGCTTTTGGCCCACGGGCCTCATGTTGGACCCTCTGGAGGACCGCTTTTGGTCCACGGGCCTCATGTTGGACCCTCTGGAGGACCGCTTTTGGTCCACGGGCCTCATGTTGGACCCTCTGGAGGACCCACAGGCCTCATGTTGGACCCTCTGGAGAACCGCTTTTGGTCCACAGGCCTCATGTTGGACCCTCTGGAGGACCGCTTTTGGCCCACGGGCCTCATGTTGGACCCTCTGGAGGACCACTTTTGGTCCACAGGCCTCATGTTGGACCCTCTGGAGGACCGCTTTTGGCCCACGGGCCTCATGTTGGACCCTCTGGAGGACCCACAGGCCTCATGTTGGACCCTCTGGAGAACCGCTTTTGGTCCACAGGCCTCATGTTGGACCTTCTGGAGGACCGCTTTTGGTCCACGGGCCTCATGTTGGACCCTCTGGAGGACCGCTTTTGGTCCACGGGCCTCATGGTGGACCCTCTGGAGGACCGCTTTTGGTCCACAGGCCTCATGTTGGACCCTCTGGAGGACCCACAGGCCTCATGTTGGACCCTCTGGAGAACCGCTTTTGGTCCACGGGTCTCATGTTGGACCCTCTGGAGGACCGCTTTTGGCCCACGGGCCTCATGTTGGACCCTCTGGAGGACCGCTTTTGGCCCACGGGCCTCATGTTGGACCCTCTGGAGGACCGCTTTTGGTCCACAGGCCTCATGTTGGACCCTCAGGAGGACCGCTTTTGGCCCACGGGCCTCATGTTGGACCCTCTGGAGGACCTCTTTTGGTCCACAGGCCTCATGTTGGACCCTCTGGAGGACCGCTTTTGGCCCACGGGCCTCATGTTGGACCCTCTGGAGGACCGCTTTTGGTCCACAGGCCTCATGTTGGACCCTCTGGAGGACCGCTTTTGGTCCACGGGCCTCATGTTGGACCCTCTGGAGGACCCACAGGCCTCATGTTGGACCCTCTGGAGGACCCACAGGCCTCATGTTGGACCCTCTGGAGGACCGCTTTTGGTCCACGGGCCTCATGTTGGACCCTCTGGAGGACCGCTTTTGGTCCACGGGCCTCATGTTGGACCCTCTGGAGGACCGCTTTTGGTCCACGGGCCTCATGTTGGACCCTCTGGAGGACCCACAGGCCTCATGTTGGACCCTCTGGAGGACCCACAGGCCTCATGTTGGACCCTCTGGAGGACCGCTTTTGGCCCACGGGCCTCATGTTGGACCCTCTGGAGGACCGCTTTTGGTCCACGGGCCTCATGTTGGACCCTCTGGAGGACCGCTTTTGGTCCACGGGCCTCATGTTGGACCCTCAGGAGGACCTCTTTTGGTCCACAGGCCTCATGTTGGACCCTCTGGAGGACCGCTTTTGGCCCACGGGCCTCATGTTGGACCCTCTGGAGGACCGCTTTTGGCTCACGGGCCTCATGTTGAACCCTCTGCTTTAGAGCATCAGACACTTGAGCTGTCAGGGTTTTGTTGTATTTTTTACAGTGCATGTTTATGTAATAGTTATATAAGAGTTATGGAAATGTTTCATTTAAATAACGCTCCACAAGTATTCAAATAAACAGGAAACATCACAAAGCTTGTACAGTTCATGAAGCAGTTCAGTAGGCCAACTCTGACCAGAAACGCTTCCTGCTAGCAGCTGTTCATCCTGCTGCCTGGTCACGCCCTGGTTGCTGCTGCTTTTCATACCTGGACTGGTTCACCTGGTTGAACACTGAGATCATCAGGAATGCTTGGAACTCCCTTTACCCTTCCAGGTTCCTTCTGGATGTTTAAAAGCAGCAGCGTTCCATTTTAAAGTCTTTACATCCAAACAACAGGCTGGTTCTGAAGGAAACACTGAAGCTCCTCCTGATAATGGGACCTCACATGGTTCCTCTGGTGCAGCATGAAGAGCTTCACGAGGACTCAGAAGACCAGCACAGTGTTTGACTGAGTTCCTGTCAGTTTATCAGGGAATAATGAAGAAGTTCTGGTTTATCTCTGGAGGCTGATCACACCAAAACACTTTCATTATACATTACCAAAAGTCTGAGGTCACTTAGAAATGTCCTTATTTTTGAAAGAAAATTCTTTTTTTTCAATGAAGATAGCATTAAATGAATGATAAATCCAGTGCAGACATAGTTAATGTGGTAAATGACTATTGTAGCTGTAAACAGCTGATTTTTAATGGAATATCTCCATAGGGGTACAGAGGAACATTTCCAGCAACCATCACTCCTGTGTTCTAATGCTACATTGTGTTAGCTAATGGTGCTGAAAGGCTCATTGATGATTAGAAAACCCTTGTGCAGTTATGCTAGCACATGGATAAAAGTGGGAGTTTAATGGAGAACATGGAATTTTCTGGATGAACCCAAACTTTAGAACGGTGGTGTATGAGCAGCTTCCTCCTCTCCTTCTGTGATCTGAGTGTTACAGTTTTCAAACCTGACAGTAAACAACCAACCACACTGAAAATATCAACTTTTACTGAGGATTTGCTGCTATTTTTGTGTGGATTATCCGTTTTAATCACAGTGCTCGTCTCCCTGCATGAAAATGTCGAACCAAAAATAATTCTACCGTCATTGTTTGGCATCAAACATGATTGTTATTGGTTCCTACAAATCCAGAGTTTATTCCTCAATAGCACAACGCTAACAAGGTTATCAGGGTAAGGGTTGAGCTAAACTCTTCCAACATTACATTTTGCTCCTTGGTTTTTAAGCTAAAGCGGTCTCTTGTCCCCTTTATTAAAACTAGGTCATTATAATTTATCAATAAAACCTGTCACGGTGATAAATCGTTGAGCTTTCTCCCTCCACCCACCATGAAAGTGAACTAATCATTTGTAAACCAGGCCGGCGGTTGTGTTTCTTTGTGTGCGTCTGTATTTGCATTGACGTTAACGCCGACTGGCTTCTCTCCAAACAATCAACTCCATCCAGCCTCTTTACAACCTGAACACGCTCCTGTACGGCTCATTAGGAGCACGTCCAGGTTAATTCTTCATGTTTTCACTGTTATTTAATCGTTCTGGCTTAAGATGTCACAGTAGCAGCCTTTAAGCTCTTGGTGGAAGCAATACTTCCATGTAACTTCTTAATATTAGTCACAGGAAATCACATCAGCCGTCCTGTCCTTCAGCAGTGTCTCCTTTCTAAGAGCCTCCAGTTATTTCTGAGCTGACAAACCCGCAGCACTCCACTTTAGTTTACTGGAGTCTAAATGCTTCAACCAGACTCAGGTTTCATAACTCGGCGTTGCATTATTACATAATTCATTCAGTCGTCCCATCAGATACATACAAGCAAACATTCCTGATATGTGAAACTGGAACACCGTCTTCTGTTGACTGTGTGATCGTCATGGTGATAAAATCTTATCCGTCTCCAAACATATCAGTGAAACTTCCTGAAAGATCTAAAGCAGGAGAGTCAAACTCATCTTAGTTCCACATCCATCCAGTCTGAGCTCCAGTAAAACCAGTAAAAGCACAGCATAATAACCTGTTATCCTGATAATATGAGGTAGAGAGAGACGTTCAGTCAAGGCTGACAATGGATGAAAAGATGGAAAATAGAAGAGAGGACACAGCTTTGATCTACACATTCTGTAGGAACACTGTTGGAGGATGGAAACGACAAAAACAAGACAGAAAATGACAAAAACGAGACAGAAAAATACGTAACCATCATCACCAGGTTGTGCTAACATGTTGTGGGACATGTTCCATGAATAATAATTAATATTTAAAATATTATGTTGATTAGAAAATGTTCCCACAATTACAGAGACATGAATGAAAAAATAAAATCAATAAAAAAGATTTAAATTATATTCTAAGTGTTTTATCAGAGATCCAGTTTGGTCATCAGGGGGTGGACACAAGAAAAACTCCACTTATTTAATGTTTTTGAAAATACTTTCAAATTTATCCAAACTGCTCAAAACTCATTTAGTCCACTTAAAATTTGCCCAAAACACATTAATTTATCCTAAATGCCTTGAAATATTGCCACTATGAGCTGAAATGTGTCCTAAATTACTCAAAATTAATCTAAAATGACTAAAAATGTGTCTAAAATATATGTGAAATTGTTTATGTTGAAATTAGTCCAAAATGATTTGAAATTCTATCCAAAACTCATCGAGTTATACCAAATCCCTTGAAATATTTTCAATATGAGCAGATAGTTGCTCCAAATGTCTTGAAATTTGTCCAAAATGAGTCAAAATTAATCTAAATACATGTAAAATAAGTCAAAATTAATCTAAATACATGTAAAGTGAGTCAAAATTAGACCCAAATTAGTCAAAACTTGTCCAAATCCACTTAAACACATCAAATTGGCCTAAATCCCTTGAAATCTTTCCATTATGAGTTGGTTGTTCCAAATGACTTGAAATGTTTCCTAAAATACTCAAAATTCATCCCAAATGATTAAAAATGTGTCTAAAATACAAGTAACATGAGTCAAAATGATTCCAAGGTGACTTGAAACTCGTCCAAACCTACTTAGAATTTGTCCTAAACATTCGTTTCTCCTGTTTTTTTTAAGATTTGCTCCCAGGATAAGAACATTTAAACAACAACTGCATGCTTTAGTATTTTCTACAAGGATCATTTAGACATTAAATGTCCTCCAGTAGTGGAATGAGCCTTCAGCAGTGACTCCGTTCACTGATAATCCTAGAAGAGGTCACCCTGGTTGAAAAGAACCGTCTTTACATGACACCACCCAGCAGGGTTTAGCTGCTAAACTGTGAGATGTTTCTGCAGCTAAGCGTCCACTAACAGGTCCACACTGAGCCTGAGAAGCAGCTGGAGGTCTGGTCCTGGACTGGATGGATTTAGTTTGATGTTTGGGCGTCCCTCCCACGGCGGCTGCAGCTGCAGGATGTTACATAACCGAGTCCTGAGCAGTCAAAACACATCAGCGGTTTCCACGAACGACGACTGCAGCTAAACCCGGAAGAATCCACTCAGAATGTTTGGACTTACATGTTCTGACAGGCTTTTATTAAAGACAGGCTCCTGTTGGCTGGAAAGCTTTGGCTTCCTCTGACTTTAGTCCAGGGAGTCAAATCATCTTAGTTCAGTCCAGTCTGATCTCCAGTGGACCGGACCAGTAAAACCAGTAAAACCACAGCAGAGTAACCTAGAAGTAACCACAACTCCTGATGCTTCCTTTGTTTTAGTGCAGAAATGTTCACATTTAAGGAATTATCTTTTACTAAAACATTAGTCACAGGTATCTGGAACTGATGATATACTATTTCATTTTTTAAAAAAAGACAAAAAACATCAAAAACAAGGCAAAATATTACAGAAATGAGACACAAAATGCCAAAAATTAGACAAAAAATGACAAAAGACTGACAAACGATGCAAGGGGACAAAAAAGAAATGGAAAAAGAACAAAAACTTGAGACAAACATCAGAAAAGAAGACAAAAAAACACAAAAACAACAAAAGACAAGACAAAATATTTCAAAAAGGAGACACAAGATGACATAAATGAGAAACAAAATGAGACAAACGACACAAAATAAATGAAAAAGTGACAAAAAATTAGACAAAAAGTTACAAAGCTGCAAAAATTGGACAAAAACATGACAAACAATGACACAAATGATACAGGTGAGACAAAAAATAACAAAAGCAAAAAACAAAATGACAAACACAAACAAGACAAAAAGAAACACAAATGACAAAAAACAACCAAACGACAAGTGAGACAGAAAAAGACAAAAACGACAGACAAAACGACAAAAGCAAGACAATAAATGAGACAAACGACACAAAACAAAACAAAAAGAAACAAAAAATTGGACAAAAATGAGAAACAAAATGACAAAAAATTGACACAAACAAGGCGAAAACACACTAAATGACAAAAACTGTACACAAAACAATGAATAAAGTGAAACACAAAACGACAAAATAGACTAAAAACACAAGTGAGACTAAAATGAAACAGAAAACGACAAAAATGATAAACAAAATGACAAAAACATGAAACAAACGACAAAAGTCAGACAAAAAAAGACAAAAGACAACAAAAAAAACAGACAAACGATGCAACCGAGACAAAAAGGAAACACAAAATGACAAAAATGAGAAACAAAACAACAAAAACATCAACAACAAAACTAAAAAAAAAGGAGGAAATATTAACTGAAGCACAGCCCAATAATATGCTAAGCAGACTTTAGACTATCGACCACAGAGACAGAGAGAGTTTTCTTCCTGAAGGAGCCTGGACTGCAGCAATCATTGGTTTTCAGAGTGCTGTGAATTCAGAGATATTTAGGGGCTCAGGCATGCACATGCTCCGAGCCACTATTGCTCTCCCGCGGGGTTTCTTATTCTTCTTCTGCGTAAAACTTTGGCTCGCTACTCCTCCTAGGGCTTTCAGAAATCGCACACAAATTATATATCAGCTCGTGCGGTTTTATCGGGAATCGATGGCTATGACTTTTCTAAGACATTCATTCATATTTGGCAGAGTCATGAGCAAAAAACTGCATTGATTTTCACATACACAATGAATGGGGAGACTGAATCACTCAGACGTAAAAGTCACCTGTTTTCACAACGCTACTGCTTTGCCATACTTTCACCTACAGACTTCATTTTAGTCTTTAAAAAAAACCCAAGTCTCTTCTTTTCAGGCATGTATATATTGTGACGATGGGATTTATGGTTGAGCAAAAAAGCCCCTCTTAGAGTGTGTTCTTCTCTGGTCCTACAGTGTGCAGAGGGATGAAATCAGTCCTGTTTTGTTTGGGTTAAATCGCCATCCTGGCCAAACGGTACATACCACACGGACAATCCTTTCACAGACTATAGTAAACAATCTTTATATTCATATGAGTCTGACATTATTCATCTGGCACATTGTTACGTCACGTGCCAGCCCTTAATTGACGTGGGCACAGCAATCGCGCCCCATAAGGCTCAATGCAAATTTATGCCTCCTGCTTCGTCACACACAGCAATTTCAAAACTGCCGTTTCTCGGTCATTTTTCACTCTACAGAAAAATTAAACATACCTACCTCTTCCGTGACTCATCCTGCCACTTACCAGCCGGTTACTTTTGAGCTAGCATTCACGGTTAGCCCGTAATTAGCGCCAGAACGCGACGTCAGGCGCTGCCGCTGAGAAGCACTACACTGCCGTCTGTGGCAGGCACCGTTGCTATGCTGGCTCATAGCAACCGCCTGATACACACCACTGTGTCCACTCAGTGCAGTACACACATATAGGAGCTGCAGCTAAACGCTGTCTATCACCGTGCACGACCAGGACTCAGGCGTGGTCACACACACACACTCATTAATGTGCCACACCTACCTTCGGCTGCTCGCTGGCAGCTAACCACAGTTGGATTTCCTCAGAGGTAAGGCCAGCCTACAATACCATGATGTGTATCTGTGTTTTTTCCAAAAATGTAACATTATACTTCTGTGCTTATCTAGAAAGACAGAGACACTGTCCTATTTGATTAATATGGGGACCTACTGTAATGAAACACTCACACCCAATACCTCCACAGGAGCTGCATGTCAGCCTGAAAATCAGTTAAACCTCTCAGCTTCACACAGCCTTTAGAGTAACTCCAATCCAAATTTTGACCAGGTCAGATCTTCCTGTCTATGCCTTTCAAAATAAAAGCACAGCACAATTTCTAAATAAAAGCCTGCGACAGACCGGACAACGCCGAAATACGCCTCTCCCGTGGCCGGTCCGGATGGGGGTCACGCGAGGGCCCGACGGCCACCCGGCCCGAGCCCCTCCCGCGATTTCCGTGAGCGGGAATTGTCTAGTCTTTATATATAATGATTCTCAGAGAGGAGGCTAGAAGAGCTAGAAAGTCCTGGCATCAGTAGTCGTATGGCCAGTTGTGCTGTGACCACAGATACAGAGAGAGTTTTCTTCCTGAAGGGGGCGGGGACTGCAGCGATCATTGTTTTTAAAAATGAGACATATGTGTTATGAATTCAGTGATGTTTCCATGTTAAATGATCCTCAGAGTAGAAGTTAGAATGGATTTAAAATCTCAGTGTCAGCAGTCATGTTGTCATCTTTTTCTTTTTGTTATCAACCACAGATATAGAGAGAGTTTTCTTCCTGAAGGGGGCAGAGACTACAGCAATCATTGGTTTTCAGAGTGAAACATCCGTGCTGTGAATCAGTGATATTTGCATGTAAAATGGTCCCTTAGAAAGAATATTAGAGGCACTAGAAAGCCCCAATGTCAGCAGCTTTGTGGTCAGTTGTGTTTCTCTATGCTGTGAGAACACATACAGAGAGAGTTTTCTTCCTGAAGGGGGCGGAGACTACAGCAATCATTGGTTTTCAAAGAAAAACATCCCATTCAAACCCAGATAAAGATATACAACAGAGAAAAGCAGCAAATCGTCACACTGGAGGAGAGATAACTAGTAAACTAAATGTTCTATATGCATATTTAAATGGTTTTGACTTTTTTAAAATAAACAATCTGGGCCGTGTCTCGTTATAATGACCTGAAACACATTTAGAAAGTGAAAGCGTGTTGTTGTTCCAGTATCTGCTGTGTAATCCTGGTGTCATATCGGATGGGAAGCGATGCATAGCCGACATTTCTACATCTAAAAATAATCCGGCCAGCAGAGAGAAAGTGAAGCGTCAGAAAATGTAGAAGTCAGCAGAGGACCGCTGGACTCTACGGTTGTGTAAGAAGAGTTTTGTTATGTAAATGTTCTCGTGGTGTTCTTTACAAATGTGCAGTGACTCATCAGAACCACTTGGTGCTTGGAGGCTGCAGCTGCTGCACTAACGAGGCTCATTAAGTCATCACTCATTCAATCTGCAGAACAACATTTATTAAAACACAGAAACTGGTTCAGACGTCCTACATTCATACAGCCTAAAAATGACTTAAAATAAATACTTTTAATTTTACTCAGGCTGTTTAAAAACATGCTGTGCTGTAAAACATTATTATTTTTAAATAGTTATTAACCATAATGATTTGAACTTTTCACAGCTATTTTACAGATCACAGAAAATCACAGAAAATAAGATATTAATTTTCATTGTAATTATAAAAAACAGCAAGTCAAAACTATATAAAAAATCAGAATAAAAAGTTTACAAAAAACAGTATACATTTTTAAAAAATATTAATAGTAAAAACCAAAGAAATAAATTCATTTTCATACAATATGCAACTATAAATTATGATGTTTTTAATATTAAAAACATAAGAGGTAAAAACTGTAAATAATGTCCTCTTTAAAAATAATCTGTATTTCTAAAAAAAATAATGCATTTTTAAAAAATGTGTATTTTGCAGATATATCGAGTAAAATCACAGAAAATAAGATATTCATTGTCATTGTAATTATAAAAAAAAAAAAAACAAGAGGCCAAAACAATTTTTAAAATCTGGAAAAAAATAATAAATATAAAAAACTGTAATTAAAAAAAATGTTCTAAAAACATTGATAATAAAAACAAAAAAGTACATTTTTATATAACATGCAACTCTAATTTCTTGTAAGTACTCTATGATTGCAGCCTTCTTACTGTATTTAAACCAACAAAAACTGATTTATTTTACAGATATTTGCCAATATTTGGAAGAAAAATTATGTATATTAAGGGATTAGAAATAATAAACATTTTTTAACTGTTATTTTACAAATGTTTGCCTTTTTAAGCAAAAAAGTACAATCAGCAAAAATGTACAGATTTTACAAATATTTGTCAATATTTGTCAACATATTAAAGAACTAAAAATAGTGCATTTTTTTACTTTTTACTTTTTTTAGAAGGAATATTTGTGTATATTAAGGACTGCAAAGTTGTAAATGTTTTTTCAAACCTTTACAGATAATATTTGGTGAAATTACAGGAAAAAAATTACATATTGACTGTAAAAAAAAATCCAAAATTGTCCATATTGTTTACATCAAAAATCTGTCATTTTAAATATTTGTATTTTTAAATAGTAATCAGCAAAAATACAATTACACCCTTTTTACTGTCTTTAAATCAGCAAATATACCTGTTCTACTGTCTGAATGAACATGAAGAAGATTATAACTCTGAATGACGTCTTTTTTTCAGATTAATGAAGCTGCAGAAGCTTTAAACTCATGTGGAGGCTTCTATATGTCGAGGAGGAGAATTAATCCTCCACGTTCTTCTGTGAAAAGCCTTTGTTGACAGACGTAAATCCCTAAACATGCTGGATAAGTGACAGATGCATATGTGACCTCATCCATGCAGTAATAGTCCTGCCGTTAGGTAAGGAGCTGTTGTGTAATGTTCATGTTTGAGCTGCACAGAGATTATATCTGCAGGAAGCTGGAATGATGCAGCGACAGTGATGTAATGTGTGTCATCACTGCTTTCTGACCTATTAAAACAGACGGGCCACTTCTGAGAACTAAATGGAAGCGAGCTGGTCTATTTCTGTTCCCTATATTTTCCATCCGGCTCCGTCCTTCGGGGTAAACTGGCCGGACGCCCTGCAGTGGTCCAGGCAGAGACAGGCGTCCTCATTACTGCCTGAAATTAAACCGTCACACTGCTGATGTAAAGCTCCGTCCTTCAGAACGTCCACGGTCACTCTGCAGGCTGTAAAGTGGGTCATAAATCTCACTTTTAACGGCTAGAACGTCTACAGTGGTGGGAAGAAGCTGTGGGACAGCCTTAAAATTTTACACAATCTTAAATATTGTCATGAAATATTTGTGGAAAGAATTCTTTTTTGTGTTTCTAAAGGTGTGGCTGCATTATACAGGCACAAACAAATACAAATGATATTGTCTTTGTTTATTTTTTACAAGAAAAACTAGCAAAACTAAATTGTTGACAGTTTCAATCTGTCAGTTCTCAACATTGTCGATATCAAAATCAACAAATTACAGGAAGTCCTCAGTTTACAGCATCCTCGACTTACGGAGTTTCATCCTAACTGGTTACATGGAACTAGTTGATGAGCAGAGCGGATGAATACATCGTCAGACGGCTTTGTTTCCATTCTCTGGTTGTACTCCACCTGGGATTGTGCTACATTCGCTAACTTTTTACCTTCATTATGACTCCCAGCATAGGTCAGACTCTTCTGATGCTCGGAAGAAAAGGAAAGCCATCTCCATGGAAGTGAAATTAGAATAGATAGATAGAATAAAGTTGTAAAAACAGGTCAATATATTCTGTTATCTTCTTGTAAAATGATTCATACATGCATGAAAGTCACTGGTATTCATGACTTTTATTAAGAACTGATCGATATCATGATTCATGGAACGGCTTTGTTTACATTCTCTCTGGAGTTCCAACTTACAGCCATAATTGACTTACATCAATCCATAGGAATTTGAAAAATCCAGAACCTCCTGTACAGACAATGTGTTCAAAACAGAACAAAAACTAAATAAAGCGTCCCATCATCAGATTAATGTTTAGTAGTCCTGCCATTAGCAGCAGCAGAGCTCTAATCCTGGATGGATGTTCTCCACCAGCCTCTGGTCCTTCTTCTTCAGTTACTGCTTTGAATTCTTCTACATTCATTGGTTTGAAACAGACCTTCTGATAATCCACCACAGTCATGTCCAGGGATTGAGCTGACCACTCTCAGACCTCCTGCAGCCGAGTTCTACTGGTCCTGGATGAGTTCAAGGAGCATCATCTGGTAGAACGTCCAGTTTGACCTCAACAGAACAGAAGAAAAGAAGGGAGTGTGTGGATTTGGAGAATGGAACAATACTTGACAGAGTTCAATGAGATGATGAACACCAGCAGAACTCATGCATCCCCAAACCATGATGCTGCTTCCACCATGCTTGACAGTAGGTCCTGTCGATGCTGGAGGCGATGTTTCTTCTGGCCTTCTGCATATCCTCAAACTAGCAGGAGGAAGATGAAGCTGGAAACTGGACTCATCTGACCACAGAATCTTCTTCCAGTTCCTGTCTGTCCAGTTCTTGTGTTCTTGGTCCAACCTCCATCTCTCATTGGTCAGGGACTTCTAGACAGCCTTGTAGGACCTTCAGCCATGATCTAAAAGTCTGGTGGAACACTGGACACCAGTTTGGTTTGACCACTGCTGCTGAAGCTGCTGTGATGTCATTAAGTGGTTTTCCCTGTGGATCAGGATCATTTCTTGCTGAAGAAAGTCTTGGACGTCCAGATCTTGGTTCATCTTCCAAGCTGTTGGTTGGTCTGTATTTCTGCAGAGTGTATCCAGCTGCTGAAGGACTGCATCTGCACTTCCTGGTTCAGAATCTGGATCTTCAGGCGTGTGTTTCATGCATTAGGTTCCTTGTTTTAGACATTTTTGTCTCTGAAGAACTTTCCAATGTGCTGGTTTGTAAAGACATGAAGCACGGCAACAAAAAATTGTGTCTTTCATTAAAAATCATGACCTTCATTAGAAGGAACCAAAATGACCCAGTACTCAAAATGTATGATGTATTTTTATGGAATCAATCAGTTTAAGTTTTTAATGACTTTTTACCACCCAGAAAAAACGTCGTTTTCCGGAAGGTATTGTTTTGAGCTGCATGGTCTTGCTTGATGTAGCCTCACCATATTTGGTACACAGGTGTACCATAATAAGATACAGGTCAAGATCGCATTTGGTGACCGTGACCTCATTTTCAACGTCACAGGGGTCATCTTTGTAAATGTGGTTTCCGCCATGACATACAGATGACCTCACTGGGCGGTCCAAGTTTGGTAAAACTTCTTGTTTAGGAGTTGTTTAGTATTTTGCTTGTGGCTGTACTAAAAGAAACTACACTGGAAGACCTCAGAGTGATTCTTAATGTAATATTTCACCGCTTTTTCCACCGCCGTAGATAATATCTGACTGTAACTTCAGATCTTTGCAGCAGGAACATAAATGTCTATAAAAAGATTATCTGGTTCTGTTCAGCGTTTATCAGTCAAGAGTCTGACAGAATCAGAGCTGACAGTTCAAAGCGGTGTGACGGGAGAACTTAAAGCCACTGCTGGTAAATACATGAATATATAGACGGCCTCCATTCACCAGCGGGGTGCCACAAGTAGGCCTACACGCCAAGTGCAAGCCAAGTACATATCAAGTACACACCAAATACATAGTACAGAACAGACAATAACCAAACATGTGTCACCACACTTAGTACTCCTTAGTAGTCACGTTGCTTGAACCCTCTGAATACAAAGAACAGGTTTATGTTCAATAAAGTCTGAGTAATGACACCATTTATCAGATCCACAAACTGTAGAGACGGAAGGAATCATCAGCTTATTTTTCTTAATTAAAGTATTGTTTTGCCTTTATTGTATATTACAGTGGAGAGAGACAGGAAACATGGGCAGCAGAGTGGAGGAATGACCATGGAGTGGATTCAAACCTATGACCGCTGTGTCTGGACCACAGCTCCTGTTTATGGGCCGCCTCCTCACCCAGCTGATCTACTGCCACGCCACTGGCTCAACATTTTTGACTTTCGTACAAAGATTTCACCCAGCTCTATCTGTGCCACAGATACCACACATTTGGGGCGTTGCCACAAAATTGTCGTGTTGCCGGCAAAGCCCACGAGGTCAAATCCTTTATGACTTTGACTGCAAGAAGGATTATTGTGCTCAGTTTGAAGAAGTAATTTCCTCCCAGTTTTACAAGATGAATGAGAGACACGATGTACTTTATGAAAGCAGAGATAATTAAACATACACTCAGGGAAACCAGACAACATTTCATGAAGACTTGGGCAACTTTCTGGCAATACTATTAAGACTTAAGTCTACTCCTTATGGAGAGAAAAGGGGTCCGTCCGTCTGTCCGTCCGTCCGTCTGTGTGTCAGTCAGCAACATCACTCAAAAACAGAATAACGGATTCAGATGAAATTTTCAGTGAAGCTCAGAAATGACACAAGGACAAAGTGATCAGATTCTGGCAGTGATGCAGCTTATAGTCTGGATCCATGGATTAGTTAAAGATTTCTGTATCGTTGCCAGATAGCAGCACAGCGTCACTGTAACCATGACAACCAGTGAACACTACATCAGCTGATTGTGATCCTACTACAAATCCACCTCTGAGGACTTATCAGGACTTATCCATCAGAAATGATCCAAGGAACAACTGATTAAACTGTGGGGGTGTTTCTGAGTCCCATCAGTTCCTGCTACATATTTAGGTCACGTGATCCGGTATCCGTACATCACGTACACATGCAGAACACACGCCTGTACTCAGAGGAAGGTCATTGTGTTTGTGGGTACATCTGTATTAAATGGACACATTCTATGTTGCTGTGATTTCTGATCATCAATAACTAATAAATAAATGCTGCATTTCTGACATATGGGGGAATGAGCAGCCTTGGAGGAGGACTGAGCTCTCTGTTTCTAGTTTCCTGATGTGAAAAGTAAAATAATCTTCACCCAAACCTAAATAAGTATCAGGAAATTCCCATCAGCAGTTTTCTGACTCCGTCATCTCGATGCCAAACTGTGACTCAACGCTTCACATTTAGCATCAGACGGTTGTTAAGACGTTTCTATTCCTATAATCTGATCAGCTGTTCAGGTCTAGAGAGCGTCTCCTTGAACCCACAACCTCCCAGAGGGTTAGTTCGGAGGCTCTGTTATATGATATTATAAAGTTATCCTTCATTAGCATCACAATCTGCACCTCATTAGTATTTAGGACCATTTTTATTTGTCTACTTTTACCTCTAGTAACACATCATAGTAATCGTGTAGTTTTTCTATCAGGATGTCTGCATTTATTCTCATGTTATGTTGTTTTTCTGAGCAATAACTGGCTCAAGAATTTCCTTTAGGAATAATCATATTATTTTATTTTATCTTGTGGGTAACTCCATCTCAAATAATCAGATTTTTGTCACAATTTCTGCTCAGTCATTTCAGATTTTCTTGCAAATTTTAAAGCATAAAATATGGGAATTTAGGAAGATGTTTGTAGAATTTTAGCTTGAATGAGCTCAATTTATTTCAGAGAATGTTTGATGTTTTTCCAACAAATGCAGATTCTAAATGAGGAAAAAGATTTTTAAAAATCAGATTTTTTTCCTCAGATGTTGTTTAAACATTGTTTGTCATTTTGTGTTTTGCTTTATTTGTTGTTTTGAGTATCATTTTTGTCATCTTGTGGTTTTTTTGCCTGCTTCTGCTCGTTTTGTAACTTTTTTCTAATTTTTAGTTTTTTGTGTCACTTGTCTCATTTTGTTGTTTTGCGTCTCATTTTTGTAAAATTTTGTTCCTTTTTGTATTATTTTGTCTTATTTTTGTCTGATTTTTGCTGTTTTCTGTTTCCTTTTGTCTCGCTTGTGTTTTTGGTTTCATTTTAATTTTTTGTGTCGTCTGTCTCATGTCGTTTTTCGCTTTTGTCGGTTTGTGTCTCATTTTTGTAAAAATTTTGCTCCTTTTTTGTAATATTTTGTCTTGTTTTTAGTTTTTTTGTCTGATTTTCATTGTTTTGTGTTTCCTTTTTGTCTCACTTATGTTTTTGTTTCATTTTTGTGATTTTTTTTGTTTTGTTTTATTCATCGTTTTGTACATTATTTTGTTGTTTGTGTTTTTTTATCTCATTTGTCTTGTTTGTCTATTTTTGTTTGGTTTTGTTTGTTTTGTCAAATTTCAGTGTGGGAAAAATGTGCTAACGAGCAATTTAATGAAGAAGGTTTATTGAAAATCTTTAAAATATCAGTCTAAACCCTGCACTTTATAGTCAGATAAAAATAAGACTCTTATTGGAGCTTCTGTTGTGTAAAGTGACCTGAGGTGATCTACTGTATGCTGTAAAATGTTCTCATGTAAATAAAACTGAAGAGAATCCCTGAAACACTCTAAATTCGGTTTTCTGCAGCCGTTTTCCGTCTCTTGCATAAGATGAAACGTCCGTGGGAACAAACTCTGGCTGACTTCTCCAGCAGCGGAGCTAATCCCACGCTGACACTCACCGTTTCCTCCTGGCGACCTGCAGATAATCAGGTTAAAGATAGCAGCAGGTGAGTCGACCCACTGTACAGACAGACTGATCCCAATCCTGTCCTCGGTGCTGATCATGAACCAGAGGACAAGCAGAGACACAGATCAGCAGAAAGACAGGAAGTCCTCCACAGACGTCTCATTCTGCTGTTGGAAACTGTTCAGCTGCAACAAACCGACCTTTTCTTTGTTCATTTAACGCTCTGATTAATTCTGAGAAACTAATCAGTCTGGAAAACATCACAAAAAGTTGTCACAAATTCTGTTGAACCTGAAACCAGTGAATGTCTGATATTATTTTGGTGAAAATATGGAATTATCAGTTAAGGCTCTGGATTTAAAAAGAGTGTTATCGTTACAAAACGGCCAAAATTACACAATTAACCCTCCTGTCATCCTCATTTACGGGCACCAAAAAGTATTGCTTCTTTGTCTGAAATAAAAACTAAACTTCAGCAACAAAATTCCCTAAATTTCTGAAAATTTGGAAAAACTTTCAGGAAGAAAATTCCAATGATTCCTTGAAAGCTTCCCTCAAAAGTTTTATTTATGAAAAATCCCCCAAATTTGGCAAGAAAATTCTTGTAAATATTTTCAAAAAATTTGTAAAAATCTTCCAAAAAATCATAAAAATATCTAAAGTGATTCCATATATATCAGTAAAACTTCTAATAATTTCAATAAGAATATTCACATAAAAATGAACAAAAATCCAGTGAAATTCGATGGATTTTGGTTGATTTTTATGTGAATGTTCTTTAAAAAAATGTGTAACATTTCTTGTTTTCTACCAAAAAATGTTGAAAATGTGGACATCAGAAGTTTCACTGTGAAAATATGTTTTTTATCCCACATTTTCAAACTTAAAACGGGTCAATTTGACCTGCAGGACGACACCAGGGTTCAGTGAGGTTTGTGGAGGTTTGGAGCAGTGGTTTCATTTCTGATTCTGGCATAAAATCTTTGAATTCTTTGTGGTTTTCTTCCTAAAGTGTTGTTACGAGGTGGGAGTGTGGAGAATGTCTGTGTGAAAACAAATCTGCACTGCTGATAAAAAGAAGAGCATCCTCGGCGTAGAAGATCGTGTCCGCGGCCGTTTGCATAATTATGTTTCACTGAATGGAAAATCTCCTGACGCACAGATTGCTGCCCTGTCGCTGAACTCCAGCTTCACAGGAAACACAAACTGCTCCCACCACCGGCTAACAAGCATTATTTAAATTTCAGAACCGGCAGAGGTCAAGGAGAGTTTATAAATGCACTCATTGAGATGGAGAATAAAACCGAGGCTCCTCTTTACAGCTTCCACTGAGTCATCCTAATGAATTAATTAACATAAAATGAGCACAAAAGGAAGATAAACTAAGAGAAAGAGACACAAAATGACCACAAAAAGACACAAAATGAACAGAAAGGGACATAAAATTATCACAAAAAGAAGACAAACTACGAGAGACACAACATGACCACAAAACGATGCAAAACTACCACAAAAACACGCAAAATGAACAGAAAGAGACACAAAATTACAACAAAAAGACATAAAATAAACAGACAGAGGCACAAAATGATCACAAAAAGACAAAACGTGAACAGAAAGAGACATAAAATGACCACAAAAGACAGAAAACAACCACAAAAAGAAGGTAAACTAGGAGAAATGTGCAATATCACACTGACCATGCACTTTTTATTCTTTTAACTGTTTTAACTTATCCTTTTTTGTGATTTTTATTACATGTATCTTGCACTGATGGAGATGCTCTAAATCTCATTGTACTTGTGTATAGTGACAATAAAAGGCATTCTATTTTATTTTCTAGAAACAGACACAAAATTAACAGAAAGAGACAAACGACCACAAAAGACAAAAAACAGAGAAAATGATACAAAATGACCACAAAACGACACAAAGCAACCACAAAAACATGCAAAATGAACAGAAAGAGGCACATAATGACCACAAAAAGAAGGAAAACTAAGAGAAAGAGACACAAAATGAACAGAAAGAGACATAAGATGAACAGACAGGGACACAAAACAACCACAAAAACATGCAAAATGAACAGAAAGAGGCACAAAATGACCACAAAAAACATAAAATGAACAGAAAGAGGCACATAATGACCACAAAAAACATAAAATGAACAGAAAGAGACATAAAATGACCACAAGAAGACACAAAATGGACAGAAAGAGACATAAGATGAACAGACAGGGACACAAAACGACCACAAAAACATGAAAATTGAGCATAAAGAGGCAAACAATGACCGCAAAAAGACACAAAATGAATAGAGACACAAAATGACCACAAAAGACACTAAACAACCACAAAAGACCAAAAATAGACCCAAACGACTACAAAGACACAAAATGAACACAAAAAGACACAAAATTAACAGACAATAGACACTAAAGAACCACAAAGAACAAAAAAATAAAGAGAAAGCAAAACAAAATGACTCAGAAATACACAAAATGAACTAAAAGAGACAGAAAAGGAACAGAAAGAGACACAAAATGATGGAAAACAACTACAAAACATGTAAAATGAACACAGAAAGAGACACTAAACTAAACGTATCTTTATCCAACACACTTTGCCAACAAACATATTTTTCCAGCCGCTCATCACCTGAGCAACATAGTTCTCACAGAAAGAGAAAATAAACACACAGTGGTGTCATGTAGCTGAGAAAAAGAACCACATGGATGTTTTTTAACAGAATCTGAGGCCGTGGAGCAGCAGTAAGGTGTAATAACCTTTCTGGACTGTGGTTTAAATGATTCCAGACTGAGTTCTTTATGTTTTTTAGACTGTAAAGCAGCAGTAAGGTGTAATAACCTTTCTGGACTGTGGTTTAAATGATTCCAGACTGAGTTCTTTATGTTTTTTTAGACTGTAAAGCAGCAGTAAGGTGTAATAACCTTTCTGGACTGTGGTTTAAATGATTCCAGACTGAATTCTTTATGTTTTTTTAGACTGTAAAGCAGCAGTAAGGTGTAATAACCTTTCTGGACTGTGGTTTAAATGATTCCAGACTGAGTTCTTTATGTTTTTTTAGACTGTAAAGCAGCAGTAAGGTGTAATAACCTTTCTGGACTGTGGTTTAAATGATTCCAGACTGAGTTCTTTATGTTTTTTAGACTGTAGAGCAGCAGTAAGGTGTAATAACCTTTCTGGACTGTGGTTTAAATGATTCCAGACTGAGTTCTTTATGTTTTTTTAGACTGTAAAGCAGCAGTAAGGTGTAATAACCTTTCTGGACTGTGGTTTAAATGATTCCAGACTGAGTTCTTTATGTTTTTTAGACTGTAGAGCAGCAGTAAGGTGTAATAACCTTTCTGGACTGTGGTTGAAATGATTCCAGACTGAGTTCTTTATGTGTTTTTTAGACTGTAGAGCAGCAGTAAGGTGTAATAACCTTTCTGGACTGTGGTTTAAATGATTCCAGACTGAATTCTTTATGGTTTTTTTTAGACTGTAGAGCAGCAGTAAGGTGTAATAACCTTTCTGGACTGTGGTTTAAATGATTCCAGACTGAGTTCTTTATGTTTTTTTAGACTGTAAAGCAGCAGTAAGGTGTAATAACCTTTCTGGACTGTAGTTTAAATGATTCCAGACTGAGTTCTTTATGTTTTTTTAGACTGTAGAGCAGCAGTAAGGTGTAATAACCTTTCTGGACTGTGGTTTAAATGATTCCAGACTGAATTCTTTATGGTTTTTTTTAGACTGTAGAGCAGCAGTAAGGTGTAATAACCTTTCTGGACTGTGGTTTAAATGATTCCAGACTGAGTTCTTTATGTTTTTTTAGACTGTAGAGCAGCAGTAGGGTGTAATAACCTTTCTGGACTGTGGTTTAAATGATTCCAGACTGAGTTCTTTATGTTTTTTTTAGACTGTAGAGCAGCAGTAGGGTGTAATAACCTTTCTGGACTGTGGTTTAAATGATTCCAGACTGAGTTCTTTATGTTTTTTAGACTGTAGAGCAGCAGTAGGGTGTAATAACCTTTCTGGACTGTGGTTGAAATGATTCCAGACTGAGTTCTTTATGTTTTTTTTAGACTGTAGAGCAGCAGTAGGGTGTAATAACCTCTCTGGACTGTGGTTTAAATGATTCCAGACTGAGTTCTTTATGTTTTTTAGACTGTAGAGCAGCAGTAAGGTGTAATAACCTTTCTGGACTGTGGTTTAAATGATTCCAGACTGAGTTCTTTATGTTTTTTAGACTGTAGAGCAGCAGTAGGGTGTAATAACCTTTCTGGACTGTGGTTTAAATGATTCCAGACTGAGTTCTTTATGTTTTTTTAGACTGTAGAGCAGCAGTAGGGTGTAATAACCTTTCTGGACTGTGGTTGAAATGATTCCAGACTGATGAGAGGAACAGCTGATGTTCTGATGGACGTTAGAACATGTGACGGTGGCTGCTGTGCTTGTTGGTCGGTGACGTTCTTTGGGCTCATTGTTGAGGACGACGACATGAAGCCAACCATTGTTTGTTGTCTTCTCTTGTTTACTGGAACAAACAGAGACATTTCTGTTGAAGCTGAACTCAGGAAACCTCCAGAACCTCCAGTTTATTTATTAGGATTTATTGGTTTGCTTCATTTTATCCTCAGTAATTTCTGTTTTATCTAGTAGTTTATATTTAGTGAAGTCAGTTCAAATCTGTGTTATTTATAAGACACATTAATAAATAAATACAAATGTTAAGGTTAAGACCCGATAATATTAATTATTATGCAAATTTAAGTAATACAATAGAAATCCTATCTAATTATTTATTATCATGCAAATTAAAATATTATGATTAAAACCCTACGTAATTATTCATTAACATACAAATCTATATAAGGTCAAGACCCTACAATATGTTCTATATACTTTCTTTGTAGGTCATCATAGGAGCTTCAGTAAAAATCAGCTGGACTGTTTGGTTTCATCCAAGAGGCTTCTTCAGTTCCAACTGACTGATGGGGAGTCCCAGAATATACAGTCACTCCAGCTCAATAAGAAATAAAACTAACTGGCTAAAGGCCCATTAACGACCAGGACTCACCTGCCTCCAGGTGTGAACTGTTGTGGATTAACACAGGTTCTGCATTTGTCAGCTTCAGCCAACTTCCAGCTTGTTGCAGTCGACTGAAATGAAAATCACATTTGTAAGAATTCCTGACAATTTACACGACTGCTGAAAAGTCCAGGTTTATCCAGATAATTCCTTCACACTTTTATAACATAACATAAGAGCACAAGGGTTTTCTAATCAGCACCATTAGCTAACACAATGTAGCATTAGAACACAGGAGTGATGGTTGCTGGAAATGTTCCTCTGTACCCCTATGGAGATATTCTATTAAAAATCAGACGTTTACAGCTACAATAGTCATTTACCACATTAACTATGTCTACACTGGATTTATCATTCATTTAATGCCATCTTTGGACGTTACCGGGCAGAAAGAATATTCGGCGTTACTGTCTTCCCTCCCCCTTCGGCCCACATCGGCTCATCTCGTCGTTTGATCACATAAACATATACACATATGTTTATGTGATCACCCCCTCCTCCCCCCAGACGAAAATAGGAATATTTGGAGCTCGTCTCTTCCCTTCGCTTTCGGCCCACTTCGGCTCATCTCGGCTCCTCCATTCTTTTTCTTACCACCACCTGAATGGCCGGGTGGCTGCAGACTCTGACGTCACGCTTCACTTGGTTGCATAAACACAAGACAAGACGCTGAAGACCTCCGCTGTTTGGGAATTCTTCAGTTTAACTGAAGACAAAACGAAGGCAGTGTGCAAAATATGCGTCCAGGAGACCAGACGAATGGATCCAAATTGTCACGCAACAGATATTTGAACCCAAGCAGCAAGCACAGACTGGTGGGTAAATTAATAATGATTTAATAGAATAAAGATATATAAACAGAAAACTTCATAATAAATGAGGCCAGAGGGAAGAAACGGAGAGGAAAACTAAACTGAACAAACAACCCGCAGGCCGAGGTAAAACAAAACACAAAACTAAACTAAATCAAAGGGGAAGGTGGCTTACTGATTGTCCAGACCAGAGTAGGGAAGACGGAAGAGGCAGAGCTGACAGAGCCGGTGGGGGAGCGTGGCGATGGCTGGAAAACAGGAGAAATCATCCGGGGGGCGACGGGGTCTGAGGAGCGGGGACGTAGCGGAGAAACAGAGTCCAGGGAGAGACGTGTGAAGACGGTGAACGGCGTGAAGCATTAAGCAGGGTGTGTGTGGAGCAGGGAGGGTGAGTCAATGATGCAGCGCTGGAGCTGTGGAACGAGCCAGGTTTTAAACTGCACTGATTGTTTATTAGCGCCGGCTGTGCACTCAGCCCAGCAGCACGTCATTTAGTTGATTAGTCAGTGCACCGAAACAGGAGGGTTGTGACATGAATAGTCGAGTCGGGTCGGGTCGGGCCTGGCTGGGCCAGCCCCCCGTCGGATGTTACGGGGTGGAACGAATATTCGGATATTCGTCTTTAATAGGCCCCAAATATTCGGAGACCAGAAACCACTATTTGGGCCAGCCCTAGTTTCTAGTCATTTTGGACATTTTGCACTCATTTTGAACATGCTCCTGTCATTTTGGACAAGTTTCTAGTAATTTTGGACAAATGTTTGTCATTTTGGACATATTTTTCCATTCTGGACATGTTTCTAGTAATTTTGAAGATTTTCTTGCCATATTGGACATACAGTATATCTGGTCATTGTGGACATGTTTCTAGTCATTTTTTTCGAGTCATTTTGGACGTTTCTAGTCATTTTGAACATATTTCTGGTCTTTTAAAGTGTTTCTAGTCATTTTGGACATATTGTTTTCATTTTGATCATGGTTCTAGTCATTTTGGACATGTTTGCACTCATTTTTAACATGTTCTTGTCATTTTGGAAAAGTTTCTAGTCATTTTGGACATATTTCTAGTCATTTTGAACATGTTTCTAGTCATTTTGGACATGTTTCTTGTCATTTTGGACATGTTTCTAGTCATTTTGAACATGTTTCTAGTCATTTTGGACATACTGTTTTCACTTTGGTTATGCTTTGGACGTGTTTGCACTCATTTTGAACATGTTCTTGTCATTTTGGACATGTTTCTAGTTATTTTGTACGTGTTTGTAGTAATTTTGGACAGATGTTTGTCCTATTTTACATGTTTGTTCCATTCTGGACATGTTTCTAGTAATTTTGGATAGATTTTTGTCATTTTGGACATGTTTTTAGTATTTTGAACATGTTCTTGTCATATTGGACATATTTCTGCGCATTGTGGACATGTTTCTAGTCCTCTCGGAGACCGCAGTGAAACATTGCCTACAGTGAGCAACTGCTTGTGGTTTACAAGGTTTATATCAGCAGAAAACATCTTTATTTTCATTGTCATGTCTGATGCTGCTGAGGTTTCACAGCAGGATGATGTTTCTTCAGTAACACCAGATAATAAATCTGTCATCTGTGGACTAACTCCAGCCTGTTGTGGTTCAGAGCAGCTGTGTGAACACCAGCGTTACTCATCTGTTGTTGCACCTGAGCATCACACCTTCCGTCTCTGATCACCTGCAGCCCAGAGCTAGGTGCAGACAAGATGTTTTGCTGATCATTTTAAACATATTTTTGCCATTTTGGGCGTATTTAAAGTTATTTATACAGGTCATTGTCATTTTAACCCTTTAAGCTTCAGTGTACCGCCGGCGGTACACCTACTAATTTGCATAGGAATTTCAAGAATGTCCGACGGCCGCAAACGCGATTATACAAACACTATACACCGATGGAAAGCTTAGATTCTCATGAATCCGTCGGTATAAACCACTTTCAGATGCGATTACCACAGCGGGTGAGAAAAACACATTTGTCCGACAAAAACAAATATTCATCCATCCGTTCTCTATAAACGGCTTCAACGCACACAGCGCGACTCACATTTCCGGGTTCATTATTACACACAGAAAAAAAGATTCCACAAAAAACGGCCATAATCCAACCTTTTACATCCAGATGACACAAGCCAGTAAACTGTTTTGTCCAAAACATGTCCTGAAGTCGGTATAAAATCCCCGAATCGGTCCTTTTCAAGGAAAAGCACCTTGCGATGCCCATCCAATATTCCCCGTATTTTTCGTAATTTTTTTTATTTAAAAATAGAATATTAGCGATTTTTTGTACTGAAAACGGCTGGAATTGACTGAAGCTTAAAGGGTTAAACATATTTTGTGTCATTTTGGACATATTTCTAGTCGGAGGTAATGTCTGTGTGTGTGTGTGTGTGTGTGTGTGTGTGTGTGTGTGTGTGTGTGTGTGTCTCTGTGTGTGTGTGTGTGTCTCTGTGTGTGTGTGTGTGTCTCTGTGTGTGTCTCTGTCCAATTGAGAGATGGCCTGGTGGCCATCTCTCAATTGTCCTTCGACCTTCAAAAAATTCCTGGATCCAGATGGTGATTCGGATCACCTCCAAAATCTAATCGATTCTTACTCTTGCTCTTCCGGACATTCTGTAAAAATTTGGTGAAAATCCGTCCATGACTTTCTGAGTTATGCTGTTAACAGACAAACAGACAGACAGACACACACACAGACAGTCAAACGGCATGGCGGAGGTATGTGCTCTCCGAGTGCCTTTCTAGTTTTGGACATGTTTCTAGTCATTTTGAATGTCTTTCTAGTCCTTTTGGACATGTTTTGTCATTTTAGACATGTGTTGTGTAATTTTGGACATGTTTCTAATCATTTTGAACATGTTCCTAGTCATTTTGAACATGTTTCTAGTCATTTTGTACATATTTCTAGTCATTTTGTACATATTTCTAGTCATTTTGGACATTTTCTAGTCATTTTTGATGGGTTTTTTTTTCATTTTGAACATGTTCCTAGTCATTTTGGACATATTTTTGTCATTTTTAACATCTTTCTAGCCATTTTGGACATATTTGTAGTCATTTTGAATGTCTTTCTAGTCCTTTTGGACATGTTTTTGTCATTTTTAACATCTTTCTAGCCATTTTGGACATATTTCTAGTCATTTTGAATGTCTTTCTAGTCCTTTTGGACATGTTTTGTCATTTTAGACATGTGTTGTGTAATTTTGGACATGTTTCTAATCATTTTGAACATGTTCCTAGTCATTTTGAACATGTTTCTAGTCATTTTGAACATGTTTCTAGTCATTTTGTACATATTTCTAGTCATTTTGGACATTTTCTAGTCATTCTTGACGTTTTTTTTTCATTTTGAACATGTTCCTAGTCATTTTGGACATGTTTTGTCATTTTTAACATCTTTCTAGCCATTTTGGACATATTTCTAGTCATTTTGAATGTCTTTCTAGTCCTTTTGGACATGTTTTGTCATTTTAGACATGTTTTGTTTGATTTTGGACATGTTTCTAATCATTTTGAACATATTTCTAGTCCTTTTGGACATGTTTCTAGTCATTTTGAACATCTTTCTAGTCATTTTGGACATGTTTTGTGTTATTTTGGACATCTTTCTAATCATTTTGAACATATTTCTAGTTATTTTAGACAGGTTTTGGTCCTTTTCAACATGTTTCTAGGCATTTTGAACATGTTTTGTGCCATTTTGAACATGTTTTTATGTCATTTTGAACATGTTCCTAGTTATTTTTAACATATTTTTAGTCATTTTGGACATGTTTCTGTACATTTTGGACAGTTTTTTTTCTTTTTGGATGTAAGCTAGTCATTTTGCACTTGTTTCTAGTCACTTTGAACATGTTCATGTCATACTGGACATATTTCTAGTCATCTCTGTGACTGATTCCAGTGTGGTTGTGGTTCAGAGCAGCTGTGTGAACACCAGTCTTACTCATCTGTTTTTGCATCTGAACGTCACACCTCCTATCTCTGATGACCTGCAGCCCAGAGCTACCAGGGTGACTAACCAGATGATTCTCTGCACTCCTGAGAGGCTGCAAACGAAGCAGGATGAGCAGCATCGCCTCTAATTAGCGTTCAGCGCCCCTGCTCTGATCCTCAGGTGGTTTCCCCGTCATGGAGACCGGCTTCCTCTCCGCTGGGACTCCCACGCTCTCCGTAACCAGACACCTGCTTTTGTGTTGTTGGTGCTCTCCAGGTGGATGAAAAAGCAGCCGGGGGAGGAGGGGAGGCAGGTACGTCACACATCTTTGGTTTCAGCTGTTTGGCTGGGCGATAAGAGGAAGAAACGGCACAGAGAGGAGAGGGGAAGTGCAGCGGGGAAAGTTATTTGCCTGCGAATCGAAGACTTTTTCAGCTGCAGCAGCGACTGAGAGCCGCTGAAGAAGGAGACGGAGAAGCAGAGGAGGCGTATTTACAGCATCTTCATCACCTGAGCAGCAGACAGCTGCTCATCCATCAGAGACGCTGCAGCCGGTGGCTAATATAAGCCAACACAGAGGAGGACATGAAGACCGGCAAGAAATCCTTCATCGGTAGGTGCTGCTTTCATTGTGTGTGCGTTGGGAGGGGATGTGGGAACGCCGTGCAGCCTCTCAGCAGCACAGAGCAGGAAGATGCACCTAAAGACGACAACTTTAACCGCCAGGCGTCCAAATCCTCGGCTTGGTTTTGCTTTTTTAATTATCTGTTTGTCAACCGTTCGATCCCCTCTTTGTATTCCCCTCGCACGCTTTGACGTCAGCGTCTCCTCTTGGTTACACAGGAAAGCAGATATCAGATTCAGAGACATCATTCTGTTCTGTTTAATGTTCTCACCTCCTCCTCCTCCCTGCTGCAACAGAACTGATGCCAGGCCTCAAACCAGGACCAGAGATCAGATGGTTCCGGTGCTCACTGATCAGTTTCAGTCCAACACAGATTAAAACCCGAGAGGGATAGGAAAATGCACTAAATATATCCCATATATCCATCTTGGACATGTTTCTAGTAATTCTGAACATGTTTTTGTCATTTCTGACATGTTTCTAGTAGGGCTGCAAGTAACGACGCGTCGACGAGTCGTCTGAGCGCGATATGTCATCAAAAGCGTAAGTGAGCGCACAATGCAACAGAAATCAACTTCTGACCGGACCACGGAACACGGACGGACATCGGTGCACGATGCAGCGCGGACGTCCACGTTTAGATACAGCTGTATAGTAAACGCTGGCATCCGTGTTTACGATATAACGTGGACATCGGCGCGGCATCGTGCATACATAATACATGCACGATGCCGCGCCGATGTTCGTCTGTGTTCCGTGGTCCGGTCAGAAGTTGATTTCTGTTGCATTGTGCGCTCACTTCCGCTTTTGATGACGTATCGTGCTCAGACGACTCGTCGACGCGTCGTTACTTGCAGCCCTAGTTTCTAGTTGTTTTGCAAATATTTCTAGACATTTTGAAAATGTGCTTGTCATTTTGGACATGTTTCTAGTCTTTTTGACATGTTTCTGGTCTTTTTGACATGTTTCTAGTCTTTTTGACATGTTTCTAGTCTTTTTGACATGTTTCTGGTCTTTTTTTACGGGCTTCCAGAAATTCTGGACATGTTTTTGTCCTTTTGGATGTGTTTCTAGTCGTTTTGGACGTGGTCCTAATCATTTTAAACATGTCCCTAGTCCTTTTGAACATGTTTCTATTTATTTTGGACTTATATATCCCAATCTCACTAATTATTATGTACTAGCTGCATTGGTCCACAGTGCAAAATGCATTATTCTCACGAAAAAGGCTTTTTAGTGCCTGGTATTTAGAAAAAATGGTTTCCATACAACCAAACTGCATTCTTGACAGTGTTTTGAGGGAATTTTATTCCCGATTTGAGTCGTCTGCATTTCTTTCCTGTTAATTAGTGCTGTACTGTTCAATCATTTATTAACAAATGGAAGAGAAGCTTCCAACATGTAGTGAAAGGATCGTATTTCAACCCAAACCTAGCTATTACCCTAAATCTCTCCATATCGGTGCCTACACTTAGCCGAGCTGCTAACAAGTAGCTCTAGCTTCCAAGAAATAAAACGGATGAGAAATGTTTGGATAAAATGAGTTTTCTTTAAAAATGTAGTCATACAGGAAAACAGTTTTGCGTGGATTAGTTGGGTAGGATTTGTCGCAACCCAGAAAACAACTGCAGGCTTGCGTCTTTGAACACTAACCATGATCTTAACCCAAACATAACCGAGTAGTTTTGGTGTTAAACTGAACAAGGTGTTCCTGGAGCACAAACAAAACCAAACAGTCCATGAACTGGCATCAGTTCAAACATGCACTATAATGATGCTTACTGTTGTCAGCATCTGCACTGAATCACTTCACACACATTCCATTAATTGGTTTAAAGATTCCACAGCTGATTGACTCAGAGTGGATTCCTTTCTACGCCAAGAAGCTCACCACAAACCAGATCAGATTAATAACACGCTGACTTATTTAGGTTAACGGGGACGTTCAGTGCTGCTGTTCTGGGTGTCTGGTTTCTTATATTGTCACAGTGAGGTCACAAACAAAGAAAAGGGAACTGTTTAAATAACGAAAGTCACCACTGTCCTCTGATGCGAGCTGTTTGTGAATGAAAATGGTTCCTATGTCTGTTTTTGGATCGGTGGTTAGCACTGTCGCCTTGCAGCTACAAGATCCCCGGCATTCCTGGGATCTTTCTGCATGGAGTTTGCATGTTCTCCCCATGCATGTTTGCATGGATTACTTGGTGCAGGATTTGTCACAACCCAAAAAACAACTGAAGGTTAGTGTCTCTGATCACTAATCACGATCTTACCCCAAACATAATCAAATAGTTTTGGTGTCTAAACTTAACAAGGGATTTCTGGTGAACAAACAAAACCAAACAGCCGCAGAAAAAGACAGAAAACAGAGACTCATAAAACAAAATCAACAAAATTATTCAAGCCAAAACCAGGATCTCTTCCTGAACCATGCAGGCTTCATATCTAATGAGGTAGGTCCTCGGTTTACGACGTCCTCAACCTACGGCATTTCGTGGTTACATCGCCATCTCACCTAAACTTATTAAAAAATCTTGTTCCATCATTCCGATGTACGCTGTTGGAGACGTTAAAACTAATTTCGAGATTTTGCGGGAACTAGTCACCAAGCAGAAAGGACGAATACGTGGTCACGCGGTGCTGTACGAGGAAGACGGCTTTGTTTATGCTCACCGGTTGTACGCCACGCTGGATTGTGCTGCATTTGCTTTTTTTCTTTTATGTTGTTTTATTAGAAACTTTTTGCCCTTCATTAAGGCTCCCAAGCCTAATTCAGACTCTTCCGATGGCAGTTACCACGGTGTTAGCATGGCTGAGTGACACAGGTGCTGATGTATGTAGGAGAGTTCTGACTTATGGCGAAAATCATGTTACGTCCCGCCATAGGAACGGAATTCTGATGTAAGTCGAGGACCCCAATGTATTTTTGTATCGCAATGAACAGATCCAACAACTGGAAACAAACTTAAAGTGTCCTAATGCAGACCTTACTGCTGTTCTTATGGAGTTCATTTGATGATGACAAGGCCAACAGAGGAAAAATAGACAAATCAACAAACAAAAACAACAGCCTTCTCACTATTTTACAGCCTTATGAAACTAGTAAGGTTTTCCCGTGTGAACGTATGTCGCTATCACACATTCTGTTTCAAGACTGTGGTGATTAATACAACTAACTTTGCTAACTGAGATGATGCAAGCAGCAGCAGGTTAGCTTAGCTTAGCATGAAGAGCTAAAAAACAGGGCGAGATAGCAAGTCTTTCTCTGTCCTAATCGTAATAAAATGTGACTTTAAGCTCCTCTAAAGCTCACTATTTGTTCTGTACAAAATCGACAGGTTGTGGAGTCCACTGGTTGCTTCCTAACATTAAAAAGACATGACAGAAGGAAGTGACTGCTCCAAGCCAAAAACTATTCAGAACATGAACACCTGTAAACACCACAAGCAGGCGTTAGCTTGGTACGTAGCCAGGCGCTTTGTTTCACCCTGATCCTAGCCTTTGTGCTAAGCTAACCTGCCAGGTGCTGTGGATTAAAATCAAACGTACAGACGTCAGAGTGGTAGAAGACAGGAGATAAAAAAAGTTCTAGTACTGTTTGTGGTCATGCAGCTGCAACAGGATCCATCACTGCAGTTCTTCCCATTCATTGTCTATGTTAGCAGCCTACGGAGGAGTCATGTTGCTCTTCCTTGTTTGCATAAAGTTAAGCTTTTTATGTAAATCAGAGGCGTCCAGCTGTGGTCTCTGGAAACTTCTAAACTGACCTTGCTGATCTGAAATGAAAACAGATCCAAGAGATGATTTTACAGCCCAAATGTTTTAAGACAAACATTCTGGGGAACTGTTTTGGTAATATAAGCAGGAGTTTCCAACCAAACCACCATGTTGGTTCGGGTTTGAAATCCAGGAGCAGGCGGTCCATGAATGAAGCATTCGTCTGATCAGGTGCAGCCGGTGTTTGCCTGGTTGTTGAAGAGCAGCTGTCATCGATCTACTGTAGCCTGATGAGTTGTACATTCAGTGTCCAATGCTGAAACGTTCTGCTAACCAGAATGACTCATATTCATAAGTGTCATGAGTCAGGTTGTTTCATAATACTATTCTATCAACTTTCATTGGTTTTTCTGACCAATGGTAGCTACGGATCTCAAACTGAAGCAAAGAAAACATCACAAAGCAATTGTGTTCTGGATTAGCTGTATAGTCAAAATTTATTGGTTAATAGGAACCCAGTTTTGTGTGGATTGCTTGCAGAAGGATTTGTCACAGCACAGTAAACAACTGAACATTTGTGTCTATGCAGAGTAATGTTGAACAAAGAGACTACTTCGATGGAGATGTCAGCCATATTTAGGGTTAGTTTTTGGTTTTATAGGCACTGTCTTGAAACTTTTCGACTGCATCTTAGTAGATCTTTTTAATCTAATTCATTGCATAAAAGCAAATATGTATTTGTCTCAAAATGTCAAATTATTCCCTTAACTTGGCTATTTATGTTGTTTTATTGTTTGTGTTTTTGGAGTCCTAATTAGCCACACATGATAGGCAAATAACTCAACGTGACTTGTTGTGTTCTGGATCAGCTTCGTCAATCGAGGCACGCCTAAATTAATTCCAAAAGACTGAAAGCTGCTCTCACACATTTTCCTTCACATGACTGAATAAATGAAGAAGCTGACTGATCTCTCACTGCCTGTTGACAAACCGGAAAAACATGTTTAGGAAAACCCACCTCTGTTATTACACAGGAATCAGCAGCCGATTAAATTTGAAATATTCCACGCAGTCACATGAACATGCCTCAGTACAGATCACGCCTTGTTTTAAGAGCTGCTGACAAATTTCCAGAGATGTGAGACCATGAACTGGCACCAGTTCAAACATGTATTATAATGACCCTTATTGTCGTCAGCATTTGCACTGAAACCCTTCAAACACGTTCCATTAATTGATTTAAAAATTCCACAGCTGATTGATTCAGAGTGGATTCCTCTCTACGCCAAGACACACCACAAACCAGATCAGATGAATAGCACGGTGACTTATTTAGGACAGCAGTTTCTGGTTTCTTCTACACTGCCTGTCCAAAAAAAGTGGCACTCTAGTATTTCATTGGACCGCCTTCAGCTTTCAGAATGACACACATTCACTGTGGCATCGTTTCAATAAGCTTCTGTAATATCACAGAGATGTCCAACTGATGTCTAACTGCTGTGGACGTCCAGAGATGGACTAGTTTTCAACCAAGATCTTCTGTTGATGAAGGGAGAGTCGGACCAAAGTCTTCTCCAGAACATCCCAAAGATCCTCAGTGGGGCTGAGGTCTGGACTCTGT
Source organism: Acanthochromis polyacanthus (assembly GCF_021347895.1). NCBI lineage: Eukaryota > Metazoa > Chordata > Actinopteri > Pomacentridae > Acanthochromis > Acanthochromis polyacanthus. The sequence goes on from NC_067123.1 coordinate 3,028,900, forward strand.
GGAGGACAATCCATCTCATCTCCCTGATCCACTCATTCTCAGTGTGAGCCCATGAATCCTGACATCATCATCTTGGAACATGAAGAAAACCTTCACTGATGGAAAGACCTGGTCCTTCAGTATCTTCAGGTATCAGCTGACCTCATTCTTTGGGAGCATAACGTTGGTGAACCTGACCAACCCCAGATCATAACCCTAACCCCCACAGGCTGGTGGACACTAGCCATGATGAGGACATCACTTCATCCACCTCTCTTCTTACCCTGATGCCCCCAACTGCTGGTTTATCTTCAACTCCTCTGGACTCTATACCTACCATCAGGCATGGAGGTGGCGGTATCATTATACTATCAATTTAACTGACTCAAGTCTGAGACAGAAAGACGACAAGTTAAGTAGAACGGCACCAATTCTGCTGCCATTTCACTAAATTTGTCGTCTTTCTGATTTGATTCTTCAGGTTCTTGATGGGTCTAAGTCAGGACTTTGGGGAGACCAGTCTAGAACCTTCATTCCAGCCTGATGGAACCATTTCTTTACCACGTCTGATGTGTGTTTGCACTCATTGTCTGGTTGAAACATCCAATTGTGTCCAAGATCAACCTTCTGCTGATGGTTTTAGGTTTTGCTGAAGAACGTGGAGGTGATCCTCTTTCTTCATTATTCCATTGACTTTGTGTAAAGCTCCAGTTCCGTGGAGCATGATACTGCCACCACCATGCTTGATGGTAGGTTTGGTGTTCTTGGGGTTAAAAATATAATGTCCAAGACTTGCCAAAGACAGTCTGAAAGTAGTACTTTAAAAAATCTAAAAAAAGGACCAAAACCAAACCTAAACCAGTCCAAAAAAATGTTCAGAATCCAGTCTGAAACCAGTCCTAAAAAAGTCTAAAACCAGCACAAAGTTGGGACCAGAACCAAACCTAAACCTCTGCCCCATTGCTCTGGAACAGGGTAAATCTGGACTCATCAGACCTCATGACCTTCTTCCATTGATCCAGAGTCCAGTCTTTATGCTCCACAGCAAACTGAAGCCTTTTTTTCCTGATCATTCTCACTGATCAGTGGTTTTCTTAGAGCTACAGCTGTTTAGTTCCAATCCTTTGAGTTCCCTTCATGTGGAAATGTTCTTCCTTTCACTATTAAACAGCTGTGAGTTCCACTGTTGGTTTCCTACAATCATCTAAGAGTTTGTTCCTGAAGATGATGGTTCTCCACTGTCCTTCAGGTTCTAATGATGCGTTGGACGGTTCTTAACCTGATTTTAGTCGTTTCATCTCCTTAGTTGTTTTCTTTGCTTGATGCAGGCCAATCATTTGACCCTCTGAGACAGATTAACATATTTTCATGACCACAGGATTTGTCTTCCAACATGGTTGTTTAAGAAATGAGAATGGAAGGAAATAGTTAAATCCAAGTGTTGACTATTGTTTGGATAGGCAGTGTACTGTCACAGCGAGGGTCACGAACAAAGAAAAAGGAACTGTTTAAATAGCAGAAGTCACCACTGTCCTCTGATTCATGCTGTTTTGAATGAAAATGGTTTCTATGTCTCTTTTTGTTGCTTCCTTCCCCTCTGGGTTTCTGTATGGTGTCACATATAGCGTTGGAATAACCTCCGACAAACCAAACACATGTTAGACTGCAGATAAAGAACACGGTGGGAAAGTGGTAATTATAGCAGCACCAGCAGTCACATTAATAGAATTAATAGAGGCTTTGCTGCTTCTAAATGGCCAGGATCATCCCACTTACTTGGCAGCAAATTAAAGCAATATATTATGGAGTGGTTTGGAAGCAGCGTGAGTCACGGCGTAAAGAGAGCAACCGATTCTTCCCTGCCGTTATCTGATGAAGAGCAGCCATCTAATCCCCCGTGGAGAGCAGAGGAAAGAAAGGCGAACACATTTCATCTGCTGCCTGGGAATTCAGCAGGGAAACAAAGACGATTCTAACTCCGGTTTCATCAGCCCAAACCTGCTCCCACTCGGCGAGGCCCGAGGCTGCACTGCGACGCCGCAGATGTGACTAATGCAACGAGAACGCCAGAATACGAGCAGAGAACGCAGGATTTCTCAACAGATTTCTGAACCGAGTGGGAGTACAAACACGAGAGGCCGAGATGCTGCTCAGAGCCGGTCAGCGAGGCTCGGATGGTAATTAGAGAGCCTCCATCCTCGTTAGCCGCCAGCCTCGCTGCCAACCCATGACTCATCCGCCTTCTGCTGCCTCCTACGCTGGGAGCAGGTACAAGTCTGCTGCGCAGGTGTTACTATGACATCCAGAGGGCTGCCGCTTTTATGAAAAATAAACAAGATAAACAGGATTTATCACTACGGCTGCAGACAATCTATTTTCCTGTCGTCTCAAAGGAAAATAATCAGAGCTGAGAATGAATTTTCTAACTGCTGATTCACTTTCTCAAAGACCAGATGAGGACATTTACATAGATGACATTTTTGTTTATCAAATGGTCAGAAATAGCAGAAGAATTAATAGTCCATGTCTTTACAGAGGCACACTGATCCTGTCTACTGTCAGCCAATCGTCACAGGCACCAGCTGTATTTCCTCAACTCTTTTCTTTTACCTGCTGTAGTGGTTTAATTGCTCATTATGCTGACATTTTTGGGTCTATTATCCAACTCAGTCCAGTGTTTTTTGTATTTGCTTTGTAATATTTTTGAACTATATGCATCAGAACAGTTATACACCACCGTTCAGAAGTTTAAAGTCCAAATCAGAGAACCACCTCTGTTGAGCTGATCTGAATCTCTGGAGGTCAGGATGTCGATCCGTGGTCCAACATCGGCTTTTTTCCCATTTAGAGATGCAGACGGAGGCTTAAAAACAACAAGACAGTCAGGAAAAGGTGGAATCTCATAAATTTTAGGTTTTACAATAACATTTTGCTCTATGTAGGGGCTGTGAGCATAGGCGTCAGTTTAGGGGGGGACGGTGGGGACGTGTCCCCCCCACTTTTTGTCAGGGGTCATTTTGTCTCCAACACATTCAAATTTTTCACATGTAAGCCGTTGTAAACCCAGTTATTTTCAGTAGTATAGAAAATTCCGACGCTCCTGAACGCACCATCCGCACTCGCCGAGAGTTGCACAAACACACAGCACACCTTCGTGAGGTTAAAAAAAAAAACCCAAAAAAACGCGCAGATGCTAAATTTGCGCCTGGTCCAAGTGGAAGCTCTGACCAGAGGCGTGCAGGGGCAAAATTTCGGCCCTGGAGAATTAGTACTATAGCGGCCCACAGACCCCTTTACCAGCATAGCTCTGCAGCTTGAACCTCCGCCTTTGGTGCGGTGGTTGTGAGTTGGAGCCCAGCTTGTGGCATTTTGCCGCCGTTCTTCGACATTTTCTCAAAGTGCTGTGGTCTCCACAGCACTTTGAGAAAATGCATTTAAAAGAAAATGCATTTAAAAGTCACAGAGTGATGTGAAGATGAAAGTCTATAACAGTTATTCTGAATATTTATTATGTGAGAAAGTAAATAATTGGAAAAAAGTGATTTTTAAAGATGGTCAGAACTGTTCCAAAACCATACTTTCTTTTCTTATTGACATACTAGTAAAATAAATTATTGGATTCTAATTGTCAGAATTTACGCTTTATCATATTAGAATATAACGTTTTGAGAACTTTTATTCACTCAGTATTTACTGATTTTACTTCATTGTCTGATTGCAAACTGGAAAAACGTGACCTGAATTATCTACGTAGAACTCAGCAGCTGATTAAATTTCCCACGCAGACACACAAACATGCCTCAGTATAAAACACTCATCTTGTTTTATTTATTAGCTGTTGGTGAATTTCCAGAGAGGTGAGAAAGAAACGGGCACCGACTCAGATTTGCAGAATAATGATGCTTATAACTGCAGTAAATCACTTCACACAGTGTTCATTGGTCGTTACTTACTGATTTTACACTTTCATTTTGAATTATTTTGTGTATTTGTTGTTTATTTTACTTTCTGGGGACAACAGATGTAAACTAGCTGCTAGCTCACTCTGGTGTGATAATTTTTAATTATGTGTTGTTTATACAAAAATAAACAAAGAACAAACACCATCAGTGGAGCTGGGCGAGAAAAATAATCAGAACATTACAAATAAATGTTTAATTTTTTTCTAAATGGACAATTATTGACCTTTTTTGTAGGTCATCTTTAACTCATATAGAGCAACTTTAATTCATGTACACTACCGTTCAAAACATAAATAAATAATAAAAATGAAAATAAGGATAAAGGCTGAAGCAAATGAAACCTGCGGGCTTCTGGTTGTAAACCCCGCTAACAGCTGAATAAGTTCATGCTTAAGGCAGGATTTATGGCTGATCTTGAGTTTTTAGTCATTTCTGGTTTCATTTCGGCCCAAACTGGAGCAACGTTTGGATGCAGCTTTGGTTCTGCTGGATGAAGCCTGAGAGCTGGGAGGATTTCAGACCAACAGCTGACTAACATGGCGAGCTGTCAGCAAGCGGAAACGTTGCCTGCATCATTCACACGAGTGGACAGAGTGACGGGAAGCTTTTGTGAAGCTGCTAAATAAAACCTGATTAATCAGTCATGTGACCCAGAGCTGGTCCTGAGATACAGAAACATCCAGAAACATCCATCCTGATGAGACGACAGCATGATACGGCCGGATAATTCACAGAAACACTCCATGAGGTGTGGATGGAGCCTCAGTGGAAGCCCAGGAGAGGTGTCGTTGTCAGGGAACAGGATCCGGAGTGTTTCTGTGTGTAAACAGAGCTGCTGCTGAGTGCTTGCTATGAAATACATCCAGCTGGCTCTAAACCAGCCTCAGATACAGCACCTAACTTCCCGTTTCATCGGCTCTGTGCAGCCTCACTTCCTCTAAACCGAGCATGACCGTCACATGTCAACCTGAGAGCAGAACGGAGGAGTTCCCCGTCAGCTGAATGAAGCCTCCACTGTTGACTTAGCTGCTCAGTTCTCCAAAACATGTGTTCTGAGTTTATCACACCACAGAAACCTGTAATTAACCGACCAGCCAAACTGGAGCCATTACAGAAATTACCAAGTATGTAAAATGGTGAAAAATAAGCACTGTTCTTTTCTCTGAAATGCTGTGGGAGCGTCTGCTGAAGCCCCAAATGACCTCTAGAAATAGTCCAAACAGATCTGAATTCCTTTTAATCGAACCAAACAGGTTAAACGTCGACTCACAAATATAAAACATAAATACACTACCGTTCAATGGGGTCAAGCAGACAATTCCATGTTTTCCATGAAAACTCCCACTTTTATCCATGTGCTAACATAACTACAAGGGTTTTCTAATCATCAATGAGCCTTTCAGCACCATTAGCTAACACAATGTAGCATTAGAACACAGGAGTGATGGTTGCTGGAAATGTTCCTCTGTACCCCTATGGAGATATTCCATTAAAAATCAGCTGTTTACAGATACAATAAAATGATAACAATTTCCCTTTCCATCATCATTAAATTCACTGAATCTGCCAAAATGTGTGTCAGTCTGCTGTATTTTCATCCCAAAAACCCACAAAATAGTCACAAAAATCAGGAAGTAAACAGTGAGAAAACTGTAATGACTGTGCAGTTTCCAGAAATCTTTCTTTCATTTTCAGAATGAGAAACACTTACTGTCACTGCCAGCTCTGTACACAACAACACACCCAATAATCAGTCGGATAAATATACAAATATACGATATAAATGCTGAATATCAGGCAGAGTGCAGAGCAGAACATGAACAGATCCATTGGTTCAGCTGTTTAAAGCAACCAGACCATAATAAGCAGCATTTCACAGAAGTTTTAAATGATTAGTGGATTTCAGTGGCTGATGAGGTCGAGGTTGTGAAGGTGACTTGACCCGACACAATTACATAAATTCAGAGAAAATGCAGATCATATCGCTGAGCTCCGTCCAGCTGTCAGAGATGTTGGTCCACTGACCTTCTGAGTTACATAACGGAGCAGTGATCAGATGGTTGGAGAGCCTCAGGACGGACTGAACCACTGACAGATCTACAGACTGAACCACTGACAGATCTGAACCACTGATAGATGTACAGACTGAACCACTGATAGATCTACAGACTGAACCACTGACAGATCTACAGACTGAACCACTGACAGATCTACAGACTGAACCACTGATAGATCTACAGACTGAACCACTGACAGATCTACAGACTGAACCACTGACAGATCTACAGACTGAACCACTGACAGATCTACAGACTGAACCACTGATAGATCTACAGACTGAACCACTGACAGATCTACAGACTGAACCACTGACAGATCTAAAGACTGAACCACTGATAGATCTACAGACTGAACCACTGATAGATCTACAGACTGAACCACTGATAGATTTACAGACTGAACCACTGACAGATCTACAGACTGAACCACTGATAGATCCACAGACTGAACCACTGACAGATCTACAGACTGAACCACTGACAGATCCACAGACTGAACCACTGATAGATCCACAGACTGATCCAAAGATAGATCTACAGACTGAACCACTGATAGATCTACAGACTGAACCACTGACAGATCTACAGACTGAACCACTGATAGATCTACAGACTGAACCACTGATAGATCTACAGACTGAACCACTGATAGATCTACAGACTGAACCACTGATAGATCTACAGACTGAACCACTGACAGATCCACAGACTGAACCACTGACAGATCCACAGACTGAACCGCTGATAGATTTACAGATTGAACCACTGACAGATCTACAGACTGAACCACTGACAGATCCACAGACTGAACCACTGATAGATCTACAGACTGAACCACTGATAGATCTACAGACTGAACCACTGATAGATGTACAGACTGAACCACTGACAGATCTACAGACTGAACCAAAGATAGATCTACAGACTGAACCACTGACAGATCTACAGACTGAACCACTGACAGATCCACAGACTGAACCAAAGATCGATCTACAGACTGAACCACTGATAGATGTACAGACTGAACCACTGATAGATGTACAGACTGAACCACTGATAGATGTACAGACTGAACCACTGATAGATGTACAGACTGAACCACTGATAGATCTACAGACTGAACCACTGACAGATCTACAGACTGAACCACTGATAGATCTACAGACTGAACCACTGATAGATCTACAGACTGAACCACTGACAGATCCACAGACTGAACCACTGACAGATCCACAGACTGAACCGCTGATAGATTTACAGATTGAACCACTGACAGATCTACAGACTGAACCACTGACAGATCCACAGACTGAACCACTGATAGATCTACAGACTGAACCACTGATAGATCTACAGACTGAACCACTGATAGATGTACAGACTGAACCACTGACAGATCTACAGACTGAACCAAAGATAGATCTACAGACTGAACCACTGACAGATCTACAGACTGAACCACTGACAGATCCACAGACTGAACCAAAGATCGATCTACAGACTGAACCACTGATAGATGTACAGACTGAACCACTGATAGATGTACAGACTGAACCACTGATAGATCCACAGACTGAACCAAAGATCGATCTACAGACTGAACCAAAGATCGATCTACAGACTGAACCACTGATAGATGTACAGACTGAACCACTGACAGATCTACAGACTGAACCACTGATAGATCTACAGACTGAACCACTGACAGATCCACAGACTGAACCACTGACAGATCTACAGACTGAACCAAAGATAGATCTACAGACTGAACCACTGATAGATGTACAGACTGAACCACTGATAGATCTACAGACTGAACCACTGACAGATCTACAGACTGAACCACTGACAGATCTACAGACTGAACCACTGATAGATGTACAGACTGAACCACTGACAGATCTACAGACTGAACCACTGACAGATCTACAGACTGAACCACTGACAGATCTACAGACTGAACCACTGATAGATCTACAGACTGAACCACTGATAGATCTACAGACTGAACCACTGACAGATCTACAGACTAAACCACTGACAGATCTACAGACTGAACCACTGATAGATTTACAGACTGAACCAAAGATAGATCTACAGACTGAACCACTGACAGATCTACAGACTGAACCACTGATAGATCTACAGACTGAACCACTGATAGATGTACAGACTGAACCACTGACAGATCTACAGACTGAACCACTGACAGATCCACAGACTGAACCACAGACAGATCTACAGATTTTTTTGTCAGACTTTTGTTGTTTGTCTCAAGTACTGTCGTTTTCTGTTTCCTTTTTTATCTCGCTTATGTTTTTGTCTTCTTTTTATTTTGTTTTTCGCTCTATTGATTGTTTTTCTCATTTTTGTCATTTTTTTGTCTCGTTTTTGTCGTTTGTCCATATATTTTGACATTTTGTAACTTTTTTGTCGAATTTTTTGTCAAATTTTTTGTCTCGTTTCGTGTTATTTGTCGAACTTCTGGCCCTTTTGTTTCTTGCTTTTGTCCCTTTGTGTCTCATTTTGTAATATTTTGTTGTGTTTTTGTCGTTTTCGGTTTCTTTTTGTCTCACTTTTTTTGTCATTTTGTGGTTCACTTTGTTCATTGTTTTGTGTATCGTTTATGCAGTTTTGTTTCATGCTTTGTCATTTTTTGTCTTGTTTGTCTGCTTTTTGTTGCTTTGGAGCTTTATTGTCTATTTTTTGTCTCTGTTTTTGTTTTGTTTCACCTCGGTTTTCTCATGTTTTGTCATTTTGTTTCTTGCTGTTGTCGTTTGTGTCTCATTTTTGCAATATTTTATGTTGTTTTAGTTGTTTTTTGTCTTTTTGTGTGACATTTGTGGTTTGTGTGTGTTTTTGTCTTATTTTTGTCATTTTGTGTTTTGCATTCATTGTTTTTGCTGGGCTTTTGTTTAGTTTCATGTTGTTTGTCTCATTTAGTTTCTCGCTTTCGTCATTTGTGTCTCATTCTTGTCTTGTTTTTGTTGATTTTGTCTTTTAAACAGTAAAATACTGTATCGGGTATGAGGTCTGAGCATTTTTCCCTGCTTGGTGGTGCTTTGTCTGCATCTCAGAGTGGTGTGATCATGGTTTGTGGCTGATATGTGGGTTATGAGGATGAGAGGCTGCAGCTGAAATCAGGAGTCGTGACACATTTCTGCAGATCTCGGGTGAATTACATAACAGTGGGACGGTCCAACAGATTCTAGTGTTCATGCTGATGTTTGATAATTAAATGCTGGATTTTGTCCTGTTTGAAGCCAGTCCTGACACATTTCTGCAGTGAGCTTCTCCTGATGGTAGGCAGAAGCAGCAGCTTTGGTTTCTTCCTCCTCCTCCTCCTCTCATGACAGCAGACTTTCTTCTTCTCTTGTGTTCTGGTGGAGATTTTCCATTGAGAGAATCAGAGGAGGAAGAGGTGGGAGTCCTCCATCCTCCTCCTCCACCTCCTCTGCGGTGAAGCTCTCCGTCATCCCTCCTCCTCCTACGGGCAGAACACGGCTGCGGCGGAATCCCGTGACGTCACGCCCCGCAGCCGTGTTGCCGTGGTAACGGCGGTGACGGAGCGGTGTGGGCGTGTCTCCTCCCGGTGACCACGTGCTCCGTATAAAAACGGGCCGTTGACGCGAACAGCGGCAGTCTGAGAGCGGAGTGGAGCTGATCGGAGCGGCGTGCAGGGCTCTGCGGGGATCGATCAGCGGCTCATTGATCACCGATCGGATCTACTTCTCACATTTTTCCCCGGTGTGTGTTTTTGTTTATACCTGCTCGTGCGTCGACATGGCCGTGACCGAAGCCGGATGTGATCTGACTTACTGCAAGATGAGGGGGATCGTAGCCGTTCTGACCGGTGAGAAATAAATCACACAATTAATTCATCCATTCATCAATTAATATGCAAATTAGACCCTAAAGGAACACCTGGGTGAGGAGGGGAGCGGACAGGTGGACACAGGTGGATTAATTCTCTGGATTTGTTGAATCAATGCGGAAAACTTTAAGAATGAATCCTAAAAATGTAAAAGCGGTTTTCGTGCTGCGGTCATGAGGCTGAGGATTGAAACGCTGAGCTGCTCTGCTGGTTTCTGGATCTGTGACCCTCTGGTTGCATAACCTATAAGCTGCAGCATAGCAGGTCTGTGCACGACAGCAGATCTGGACTATAGAGGGATGTTTGGGGAGATTACAGCTCTGACAAGCTTCCTCTAAATAAGACTGTTTGTGCTGATTAGATAATGTGGATAAATAGATAAATAGATCTATGCAGACACGTTTCTGCAGATCCTGTTAGAATTTAATGATCTCAGGAAGGATGCAGCACATTTTAGGTCTTCATTATGTCATGATATTTGATAATCAAATGATGTCTTTAGTCAATCTAAAGTAAAACCCTGCTCAAATGTAACAATCTGATGAGTTTCTTTACCAACTTTGACATCAAACTGATCATCTATGGGCGTTGGATTGTGAGTAGATCAACACGAGACATCTGGAGATTTTTGCTGCAGGACTTTATAATACATTTATAAGATGTTTATCCAGCAGTTATTACTGAAAAAGCAAAATGAAGTGTTTCCAAGAACTATCAGGGTTCAGCTGTGTCAATTTGATGGTTTATGTTGTTCAGTTTTGACAGCAAACTGATTATCTTTGGGCTTAGGAGTGTTAGTAGATCAACACAAAACATCTGGAGATTTGTGCTGCTGGACATTGTAAAGAGTATTTTTCATTTTGTGGCAAAATATTAAATAATTAGTGCTCATGTGTGACATTTGATGGGTTACTTGGTAAAATTTTGCTGCAAACTGATTGTCTCTGGGTTTAAGAGTGTTAGCCAGTCAACACAAGAAGACATCTGGAGACTTCTGCCATGGGACGCTAAAGAGCGTTTTTCATTTTGATGACAAAAAAATCTACAAAACAAATCATTATGTTGACAATCAAATGATAGTTCCAGTATTTTTTTCAGCAAAATGTTACACAATTAGTGCTCAAGTGTGAAAATTTGATGGGTTACGTTGTAAAATTTGAGACTAATCTGACTGTTGTGGGGTTTGGGAGTGTCAACACAAGACATCCAGAGATTTGTGCTGGAAAAAGAAATCTACTAAAAATAATCATTATTTTGATCATCGAAGTAAAGTTTTGGTACTTTTCTTAGCAAAAATGTGAGATAATTACTTCTCAAATTGACATTTGATGGTTTCTTGGCTGTAAACTCCTGATCTTTGGGTTTAGGAGTGTTCGTCGGTCAACTCAAGACATCTGGAGATTTGTGCTGCTGGACATTATGAAGGCTTTTTGATTTTGTGGTTAAATGTTAAATAATTACTTCTCAAATGTGAAAATGTGATGGGTTCTTTGTTCAGTTTGACAGTAAACTGATAATCTTTGGGTTTGGGAGCGTTGGTCGGTCAATATGAGACATCTGGAGATAAGATCTGAGCATTTAGTACCAACAGAGACACAGATCTATGATGCTGACTAAACTCTTTTCGTGTCTGCAGCTTTCATCAAGGAGAGGAAAATGGGTCTGAATGACTTCATCCAGAAGCTGGTGTCCACTCCACATATCTGCCAACAGTGAGTTCATCTATTAACGGGGGGTGATGTTAAATCTGGGATGGAAATCTGCTTCCTGCTCTGGTCGATCCGGTATTTATTTCTGATCATCAGTCCATTCGGCCAAATCCAATCAGCTCCTGCAGGACGTTCCAGCAGGACAATCATCTAAGAATAGTTGTTTCATGACGAGCCCGTTAACAATCCTCCACTGCATAATCACCTCCAGAGCAAATCCCTTCTGTTCCCTAGACGAAGATAAACCTGTAACTCAATTATTCCATGATGCCGTCCTGAACTCTGGGCCTCTCAGGGTTCCGGTTCTGGTACGATCCAGGAGGTCAGTCGAGCTGTAGTCCCAGAGCCGACTGAACCTTCGGTCAGCGGCTTAGTCTTTTCTCAGACAGGTTAGGAGGCTGAGCCGTAAACTTGACCTGTAGGTTTCAGACGGTCAGACAGAACCTTAATCCAACCTTCATTCAGAACCAGACGAGGAATCAGACCGGCTGAACAAACCGAACAGCTGCTCAGACGTTCCTCTGTGTGTTTTCTTCCAGTGCTGAAGTCAACAACTTCCTGAAGATAGACGAGAACCAGAACGAGGAGGACTCTGAAACCGATCAGCTTCCTGATAGTCGGTGAGAACACAACGTCTCCTCGATGTGTCCGTCCTTTCTTTTTAGCCCTCATGTCGTGCTGCAGGTCAAAACTGACCCGTTTTAAAGTTTGAAAATGTGGGGGAAAACATATATTTTTCACAGTGAAAACTTCCACATTTTCAACATTTTTGGGAAATTTTTGAGCATTTTCTGGTGGGGGAAAAAATAGAAATGTAAAAAAAATGTTCCTTTAACCCTTCTGTTGTCCTCATTTATGGGCACCTAAAATATTGTTTTCTTGTCTGAAAAATCCGAAAATTCTGCAAAAAAATCCCCCAAATTTCTGAAAATTTGCAATTTCTAAGATAAAACTTTTAAAGGAGACTTTTAAGGAATTATTGGAATTTTCTTCCTGAAGGTTTTGCAAATTTTCAGAAATTTGGGGATATGTTTTTGCAGAATTTTTTTTTCTTTTTTGAGAAAGGAAGCAATATTTGTTGGTGCCCATAAATTCAGACAGCAGGAGGTTTAAAAATAAGTCAGCATGCTTATAAATTTCTCCATTTCACATTTCAGTTGTGCCTAAATTCACGAAGTTCCCTGGCTGAGGACACTCAGTGAGTACACTTGTTTATTCTCTTCATTTTAAGCTGCAGTTTTAGCTCAAATATCAGCTCGTGTTGGTAGAAATCCTAATTTTCTGTCCGCTTCCCTGCTTCAGGATCAAACCCTGTGATTTGACTACCTGAAAATCATCGGTAAAGGCAGCTTTGGGAAGGTGAGTGTGTCTCTTCACCTTTTATGTAACATCCTCTCCGTGACAGCGATGCTAACGGCAGTCTGCCCGGATACAGGTCCTGCTGGCTCGGCACAAGGAGTCCACCAAATACTACGCTGTCAAAGTGCTGCAGAAGAAAATCATCCTGAAGAAGAAAGAGGTGAGGAACTAAACCCAGCTGCTGGTTTAGCATAAAGCCGTGAGAACAAAGTCTAACTCGTCTTCTACCTGACCTCCAGCAAAAGCATATCATGGCTGAGCGCAGCGTGCTGATGAAGAACATCAAACATCCCTTCCTGGTGGGGCTGCACTACTCCTTCCAGACCACCGACAAGCTGTACTTCGTGCTGGACTACGTCAACGGTGGAGAGGTGAGGCCTCTGGATTCAGAATCCGGTCAGAACGAGGGTCTAATCGGAGCAGATGCTGACAGATGTTTTGTTTCCGTCCAGCTGTTCTACCACCTCCAGAGAGAGAGGATCTTCCTGGAGCCCAGAGCTCGGTTCTACGCCGCCGAGATCGCAAGTGCACTTGGCTACCTGCACTCTCTGCACATTGTGTACAGGTAATGATGGTCCTGCAGCGCCCCCCGGTGGACATCTGTAGACATGACATGGAGGGAACACTTTGGATCTGCTGCATTCTGAATCATCCTTTGTTCTTCTTCTTGACAGGGACCTGAAGCCTGAGAACATCCTGTTGGACTCTCAGGGCCACATCGTCCTGACAGACTTTGGCCTCTGCAAGGAAGGTCTGGAGCCCACTGGGACCACCACCACCTTCTGTGGGACACCAGAGGTACAAAACTAAGCTTTAGGTCAGGGGTGTCAAACGAATTCTAGTTCAGGTTAGTTCTACATCCATCCAGTCTGATCTCCAGTAGAACCAGTAGAACCAGTAAAACCACAGCACAATAACCTAGAAATAACCACAACTCCTAATGGTTCCTTTGTTTTACTGCACAAATGTTCACATTTAAGGAATTATCTTTTTACTAAACATCATGAACAACCTGAAATTTATGAAGAAAAATAAATTCAGTTTCATCCACATTCATCCTCAGTTTATCATTTCCACATTACAACTTCCAGATCACAGAGTGTCTACAAAGGAACACAACATTTAGTCACCTGGAACTGAAGCAGAGAGGATTTACTGGAGGATCACAACCACAAAAAAAACAAAAACAAGACAAAAACAGACAAAACGACAACAAAAATGAGACACAAAATGACAAAACATGAGACGAGCAACACAAAAGAAAACAATAGACAAAAAATTAGCCAAAAAAGTTACAAAACAACAAAAAAATGTACAAAAAACACAAGCGAGACAAAATGACAAAAATGAGAAACAAAATGACAAAAACATGAGACAAATGACAAACCTCAGACAAAAAAGACAAAAACAACAAACGTAAGACAAAATATCAAAAAAATTAGACACAAATTAACAAAAAAGAGACAAACGACATAAAACAAAACAATAACAGAGACAAAAATTTCAGAAAGAAGTTACAAAGCGACAAAAACATGGACAGAAAACACAGGCGAGACAAAAAGGAAACACAAAACGACAAAAACAGGAGACAAAATATTACAAAAATGAAACAAAACAACAAAAGAACAATCTGGTATTTTACTTTCTGATCCAAACAACTTGTCATGGTCTAGAAATGATTCTAAATTTATAGTTTTACTAATTTAAAATCTGCAGTTAATGTCTTCTCTGGAATTTTTACACTTTGAGGACCGGATTGGACCCTCTGGAGGACCGCTTTTGGTCCACGGGCCTCATGTTGGACACCCCTGGTTTAGACGTTGACACTTCCTTGGTAGAAATTCAGAAACAATCAGGGAGAAGTTTTAAAAACCGATGTTTCCTTGTTGTGCTCCTCAGTATCTGGCTCCTGAGGTTCTCCAGAAGCAGGCGTACGATCGCACCGTGGACTGGTGGTGTCTGGGATCGGTGCTCTACGAGATGCTCTACGGACTGGTGAGGAAATCTACAACTTAAAATGAATCTCCTCTTAACTCTGCTAGTTGTAGAAGAAAAACAAATCTGTAGATAAATAGTAAAACCGGGGCAGCAATAGTACCAGGTCATGATGGGGTACTGTGATGTTTCAGCAGTAAAAATGGTGAAAATAACGGCAAATATCTGTAAAATGAGGACTTTTTAACCTGCTGTCAACACACAAGTTAATGCTTTTCTCTGTGATATTACTGGATATGATCTAAAATGACAGATTAAATCATTTTTATCATTTCAAAGTCTTCAGTAAAGATGATTTCTCCTTCCAAAAATGTATTTCAATGCAGTAAAATTGTGTGATTTTAGAGTCAGATTACCATTTACAGAAATATATGTGGATGTTATTGACAGTTTTGGGTGTTTTTAATAAACAGTCAACAAAAATTAAGAAATTACTACTTTTATTCCTTTGAGTTATTAATTGTATTTTAAGAAAACAAGGAAAAATCAGTAAAATGACAATTAAAAAAATATCAGTCCTTTTACATCATTTTACTCTTTATACCTGCAAATATCGAAGGAACTAAAATATTTTATTGATTTAAATACAATTTAATACAGTATAATTTTACTAGATATGATCTGTAACAAAAACAAAACTGTTAACTATGTAAAATAACAGCTTAAAAACATTTACCGTTTTAAAATCTTTAGTAAACCTCATTTCTCCTTCTGAAAATGTGTTTAAATGCAGTAAAATGGTTTTCTGCTCTGAGCTCACGTCACGTGCACGCTCCTGTTTGCTATGTGCACAGGTTTGAGGGTAATTTAAAGCCTCAGAAAATGTCAGAAAAATCTATTTTTATCAACCATTTTCTGAATTTAGCAGCAAAACTTTCAGCTTTCTTGATGAATTTTCTTCTTTTTCAGCAACACTGACCTCAATAAAAGCGCAGAAACAAGCTGAGAATCATTCAGAGATGTTGAGGATGTTTGTCTTAGACATTATTTATAGCCTCCGTCTGTTTTTTTTAGCCATCTCATAAATTAATACGTATTTTCTGTGATTTTACCACTTATTATCCATAACAAAGCGGAGAGAATCTGTAAACTAACAGTCAACTGTGCAAACATTTAGAGTTGAAACCTGTTTGTAACGGTGTGTTTTTCCCTCCAACAGCCCCCGTTCTACAGCCGTAACACCGCTGAGATGTACAACAACATCCTCCACAAGTCCCCGGTGCTGAAGCCCAACGTGTCCAACGCCGGCAGGGAGCTGCTGGAAGGGCTGCTGCAGAAGGACCGGACCAAGAGGCTGGGGGTCAAGGACGACTTTGTAAGAGACGCAGACAAACCTGAAGATCCGTTCTATCAGTCTGGTGTCAGAATGCTCATCTAGTTTCTGTTTTCCTTCAGCTGGAGCTCAAGTATCATTCCTTCTTCTCTCCCATCAACTGGGACGACCTGATGGCCAAGAAGATCACACCTCCATTCATCCCCTCAGTGGTACGTTGAGACGCCGATTTCAACTCACGTTTTTATTCATGAACACTCTGTAGTCCAAATCCTGTCTTGTTTTTACTCGGTATCTACAAACACCAGATGTTTCCAGCTATAAGAGTCATTTACCACATTAAAAATAGACTGGATTTATGATTAATTTAATGTTATCCTCATTGAAAAAAAAAAGGTTTTCTTTCAAAAATAAGGACATTTTTAAGTGAACGGTAGTGTAGATGAATTAAAGTTGCTCTAAAAGAGTTAAAGTTGCTGTAAATTAGATAAAGTTGCTCTATATTAGTTGAAGGTGCTTCAAATGATTTAAAGTTGCTCAAAAAATGAAGTAAAGTTGCTCTAAATGAGTTTAAGTTGCTCTATATAAGTTAAAGTTGCTCTACATTAAAGTTGCTCTAAAATAAGTTAAAGTTTCTCTAAACTTAGTTAAAGTTGCTTTAAATGAGTTAAAGTTGCTCAAAAAATGAATAAAGATGCTCCATATTAATTAAAGTTACTCTATATTAATTAAAACCGCTCTACATTCGTTAAAGTTGCTCTAAGTTGAGTTAAAGCGGGTCAGAAATAAATTAAAGTTGCTTTAAATTAGTTAAAGTTGCTTAAAACTGAGCTAAAGTTGCTCTATATTAGCTAAAGTTGCTCTAAAATGAGTTAAAGTTGCTTAAAAATGAGCTAAAGTTGCTCTATATTCATTAAAATTGCTCTAAAATGAGTTAAAGTTGGTTAAAAAATGAACTAAAGTTGCTCTTTATTTGTTAAAGTTGCTCTAAGTTGACCTCCACTAGCGTTCAATAGTTTGTTGTGTTGATATGAATGAACCTATGAGGGTAGAACTTTTTGTAGACGAAACGTCTAACCCTTCCTCCTCTTTTCTTCTCAGAGTGGTCCCACTGATCTCCGACACTTCGATCCAGAGTTCACCCACCTGCCGGTTTCCTCCTCTCTGTGCACCGACACCCTGACGGTGACCAGCAGCATCAAGGAGGCGGCTGGAGCTTTTCCCGGCTTCTCCTACGGACCTCCGGCGGACCACTCCTTCATGTGAACGCCTTCATCCTGTCAGAACAACAACATGAACAGGACTAGGGCACTGGTTGGTCTGGACACATGGACCACAGCGGAGCAGCCTGTCGATGAATGAGAGGATCTAACAGCTTAGAGGGAGCTCATGTACAGACAGAGGACTCTCATGTTTCAACACCGCCGGCGCTACACTTCTGCCTCAACCATCCACAACTACAAAACATGTGTGCCAAGTCTGGATGCAGCGTGGGGTCAGGAAACATGGCTCACAGCTGCCGGCAGAGCGACGCCAGGAGGAAGTGCCTGAGGTTCAAAAGGCAGTTTGGACGGCAGCAGCAGCAGCGTTGGCAGGAGCCAGATTTATCAAAAAAAGAAGTAAAAAAAACACAAAACCTGTTTCCGTTGTTTGGACTTTTGACCAGAGCGCTAGCCGTTACGGGTGATGCCTTCATGTTCAAGCTGTTTGTGTGTTTTTGTTAAAGTTCGATGCATTTTGTTTTTGCTCGATTGCACTTGAGGAAACGAGGGTCAGAGAAGTGAAACATTTTGCTTCAAGCATCAACAACTTTGGATTAGACCGCTGCATATCTTTCCACTTTATCTCATATCTCCTGTTTGGACAAAAGAACAACGGCATGTCAGTACAGGGGGTCCTCCACTTTTCGACGTTTCTCTAAGTCGGAACTCCAGCGAAAATGTAATCAAAATCGTTATGTGCATCACGATATCTGTCAGTTCTGATGAAAAGTCATGAATACCAATGACTTTCATGCATGGTTGAGTCATTTTACGAGACTTGGCTCCGAAGCACTGCCATCAGAAGAGTCTGATTTATGCTTGGGAGCCATAATGAAGGGCAAAAAGTTAGTGAATGTAGCACAATCCAAGGTGGAGTACAACCAGAGAATGGAAACAAAGCCGTCTGATCGCGCTGCGTGACGTCGTAAGCTTGTTTCATGCTTGACGCGTCCCTGAGATCCGTGCAGACGAATTCTTCTCAAGCGGAAAATTTTCGCATCATGCACCTCCAAATTTTTCCAACAGTGCAGACGGAGACATGCAGAAAACTGGTGGAAGAACAGGAGTAGAAGTTCAGAAATCCAGGCATTTATACGATTCATCACTGTGGTAACCGGGTTATGGACAGATTCATGGCGTGAAATTAAAACTAACTGCTGAATGCAACTATTCGGTAAAATCCCATGTTGTAAGAGGTGTAATCGATGGCAAACTTCTTCTACTCTAGTTTAGTACCGTGGTAGACGTGTGTTTGCGAGTTTGGGAGCAGACGCCACACGGAGTTCTCTCTAGCGGATTTCCAAGCGTCACATTTGTGCGGAAAGCATAGCCCAGCCTGTATTCATTCACTCGACGCATTTTCTGCTCCAACTAGTTCCATGTAACCAGTTCCAACCTAAAGACGAACCACTGTACGTCATAAATTGAGGACTGGCCAGTAACTAGTTCCAACGTAACTTCGAAACTCCGTGCATCATAAACCAAGTATTCGTCCATGAGCAGTTCTGACGTAACGACCAAACTCCATAAGTCATAAACCAAGGACTCGCCTGTAACCAGTTCTGACATAACAACGAAACGCCGTATGTCGAGGACGTCGTACACCGAGGACCCCCTGTAATCTACGCTACTAGTGACACTCGGACCAAAACTCACTTTATTTTGACCTGTTTGTCCTCGTAAACTGAAAATCAAACTTTACTGTACTGTGTAGAAAAAAAAGTTACACATATTTTATTGTATTTTAGTAACCGCAAACATTCACTGTTTACTCTTAAGAAGGTTCTGCGTTTAGTGTAAATAAGTTCTAAATGTTTCCTCATGTATGTATATACGTTTAAATACATTTATGGAACTTAGATTTCATCTATGGCAATAAATTTATTTTTTCTTGTCGTCTAACTGCTAGTTCATCTTTATCTGCTGTTAGCAAACTTGATGTAGGAGTTCTCGGACTGATCCGGAGAGTGCAACAGTTCAACCAGCAATAATTGGCCCACGTCAGTGATAGCACATCCAGCCTGTATATCCATCTGATTTAAATTAAAGTGATTGCTGTTTTATTGCAAGCACTCCAGAAAAGACTCTAGATAAATGATTACAGAAGTCTGTGTGTGTTCATGCATCATGTAGAGAAGAACTGTGAATGTCTCGTGCCTGTCCAAGGCGGCCTGATCCGTGTTTATTGTACATATCGCTCTTCCCCAAACCTCCTGGTCCTTTTTCTAGAAGGTAATCTGTAAAATAAAGTGCTTCGGTGAGGAACCACTAGGTGGAGCAGTTTAGCCGCTGTCCTGCTGCGTTGTACGGTTCTGGAAAGTGCAATAAAATGTTAAGACGGAAAGAATAATTAAAGTAATTCATGCTCTGATGTTCATTAAATTATTAAGAGAGGATTGTCTTTGTTTTGCTGCATCGTGTCTCAGAAAAACAACAGTAAATAAATGAATTTTCCAGCCTGCTGAAAGCTTAAAGAAAACAACAACATAACACACAGTTCTAATCGTTTTCTTCCACATTTGGAAGCGTTCATTTTCTGTTTTGTATTTTTTATGTGTATTTATTTTCATGCCACTGCTACTGTATGAATAAGAAATTCTACACGATCATCTGAAATACTGAACTGTAATCTGTGTCAGAAATGACAAATAAAATCTCTAAAATCAGCTTGTTTGTTCTGTTTTTGCTCTAATGCAACTTTTACATAACAGGCCGACAGCCAAGAGTGTGTAAAGCAGGAATCAAGGAAAAAAATCTAAAATCTAAAACATATTTTGATTTATTTCACACTTTTATGTTACTCTATAATTCCATAATGTGTTCATTCGTAGTTTTGATACCTTCAGTGAGAATCTACAATGGAAATAGTCATGAAAATAAAGAAAAAAAAACATTAAATGAGAAGGTGTGTTCCAAAAAATGTTTCATTTAACAGTATTTTCTGTGATTAAAAATGACTAATTAGCTTTAACTCAGCTAGTCTGAAGTTAGCCTACATAAAAACAAAAATAAATGCTTGACGATTAGTCACTACAACAGGTTTTATGTTTTTATTCTGTTGTTTTATTTGCTGTTTTTTCCCCACTGTATTGCACTTTAATGTCATTTGATCCCAAAGGAATATTTCTTTAACTTCAATTAACAATATTTTCTGCTATTGAAAATAACAATTGGCCCAGTTTAGGCTAGGTTAACATTTACAATCTGTCTAGTATTTGTTTGGTTATTAGAAGTTAAAAATATTTGCATTTCTTTCCTATCACATTGTCAAGTTTGTAGTGGCACAAATTAACGTTTAGCCTCTACCACAGTTTTATGTTTTTATCCAGTTGTTTTGTGTATTTTTTTACTATATAGCACTTAAATTTTCTCAGGGCCCAAGAAAATGTTCATAATATTAAAAGTAGATTTTATTTCTAAGTGCCTTTTTTGACACCCAAAGTCGCTCTACAAGAAAACAGGGACAACAGAACATATAAAAACTTTATAAACAAGAAAGAAGCAATTACAAAAAACAAAGAACGGATTAATTTTGAGTCACCTGAGTAATGAAAATATTACTTTTATGTAACAGTATTTTCTATGATTTAAAAAGATCTATCTATCTATCTATCTATCTATCTATCTATCTATCTATCTATCTATCTATCTATTTCTTACATGTTTTTTTCTTTATTTTTATTATTTCAGTCTGAAATGCAATTAATCTCACACATTATCTGATGTATGCTTGTGTTTTCTATTTTTAAGTATAACATTTTTAAATGTATCTTGTATTTCTTTTACGTTGTATTTATTCTTATTTTTTTAGTATTAATTTTATTATTAATTAATTTTATTAAAGATGAAGGTGAAATTGAATCTTAGCCTAAACTTGTGTGAAATTAGGTAAAGCAACTAATTCACAAGCAACCATTTTGTACTCATTTTCAAGTAGTTGTTGGACATTACAGGGCAGTTACTGGCAGATATAAACCTTGAGAGAAACTTGACAGCTCTAAAAAGCGGGCTGGCCTGTCCATAAGACAAATGCGTGCAGTTTTCCCCCTCACCTGTCGCACCTGTCGCCTCTCGTGGCGCCAAACAAAATAGCTTACTGTGAAACCACGGTTCGCGCATGCGGGGTAGGCCCCGCAACTAGAGCGCTTCCTGCCAAATAGTGGTCCCTAACAACAGACAAAGCTTGTCAGAGTGGATCCCGGTGAAGAAAACCTCCGTAACGGCGCTCCTGCTTCCCTCCTTCAATGGTAAGACCGGTTCTGATCCTCTCTGTGTGTCCGGACGGTTCGGTTCTGGGTTCGGGTCAGCGGCTCGGTCGATTCTTCCACACACTGCCGTTTCTGTATCCACTTCAAAGGCTGCTGGGCCCCGACTAATCTCTGGAGCGGGAAACTTTCAGGGCCGGGCCAAACTCCGTCCACCTAAGCTGGTTCCAGACCTGTGAACTTTACCTAGTCGACAGCGGACTGGACTCTCTTTTTTTTTTTAAGAATAGTTACCCAGGTGAGGGGAAGTCGTAACGGCTAGCTAGCTTAGTTAGCTTAGGAGCTCACATGGTGGCGTCTAAATGCTGGTCCTGTGCGCTCTGTTTATGCCCTCTTCAGTTGGTAGTCAGAGTTAACTAGTTGTTTGTGTTTGTATGTTGAGGTTAATAATGCTCAGGGCGTTTAAACTGAAGCCATCGCTCTCCAGGAAGTAGTCTGTTGGCTGGCTTCACCTTCACAGCAGTCCCGTCCCCGGCTATTTGCTGGATGCGGCTAACCTAACGGTGGTGGGCTAGCTGGTGACACAGACACACCTTTACCTGAGCTAATGCGGTCTGCAGAGGTCTTAGGATCCGGATAGGTAGATTTTGAGCTCTTAGTTGCACCTTTTTATGTTGTTTCAGAACAAAATGAATACAAAATGTGAGGTCATCCCATTTTCTTTGTATTCTACATTTTTGCCCCACTGAATGCAGGATATCTGAACCAAACCATGTCTTAGAAATAATATTATTGATGACAGTTTGCAGAGTCAGAATCATGTGAAAAGTCGTGCTTGTGCGCTTTAGATCAGAGGTGTCCAACATGAGGCCCGTGGACCAAAAGTGGTCCTCCAGAGGGTCCAATCCGGCCCTCAAAGTGTAAAAATTCCAGAAAAGACATTAACTGCAGATTGTAAATTAGTAAAACTATAAATTTAAAATAACCTTTAGACCATGACAAGTTGCTTGATCATAAAGTGAAATACTAGATTGTTCTTTGTTCTTCTGTTGTTTTGTCTCGTTTTTGTAATATTTTGTCTTGTTTTTGTTGTTTTATTTTGTCTTTTTTTGTCATTTGTCTCAGGTTGTTGTTTTGTTTGTGTAATTTTTTATGTAGTTTTTGTCAATTGTCCATTGTTTTGTCACTGTTTTGTCTCTTTTTTGGTGTTCTCATTTTTATAATATTTTTTTATAATATAGTTTCTGTTGTTTTTTTAATCTTGTTTGTGACTGAATTTTGTTGTTTGTCTCGTGTTTTTGTCATTTTGTTTCTCGTTTTTGTCGTTCTGTGTTTTCTTTTTGTTTTGCGTGTGTTTTTGTCTTGTTTTTGTCATTTTGTTTTGCTTTATTCATTGGTTTTTGTCTCATTTTTGTTTTGTCTTTTTTTTGTCTCTCTTGTGTCATTTATTGTCTTGTTTTTGTTTTGCTTTATGTCCTCGGTCTAATTTTTTTTGTCATTTTGTGTCTCATTTTTGTAATATTTTCTCTTGTTTTTGTGTTTGTCTTTTTAAATGTAAAGTCCTCTGTGGTTCCAGGTGACTAAATGTTGTGTTCCTTTGTAGACACTCTGTGATCTGGAAGTTGTAATGTGGAAATGATAAACTGAGGATGAATGTTGATGAAACTGAATTTGTTTTTCTTCATAAATTTCAGGTTGTTCATGATGTTTAGTAAAAAGAGAATTCCTTAAATGTGAACATTTGTGCAGTAAAACAAAGGAACCATTAGGAGTTGTGGTTATTATGCTGTGGTTTTACTGGTCCGGTCCACTGGAGATCAGACTGGATGGATGTGGAACCTGGACTAGGATCAGTTGGACTCCTCTGGTTTACAGCTGTAATTATCTTTTAAACTGGCAAAACATTTTTTCCAACCACTGAGCCAAACTAGAGTTGCCAGTTTTGACTACCAGCTATTCCAGGAGAAAAGGAGCAGGCGCATAAAATCCCACACAATACCCCCAAAAACAATGATTAATGCTAAAAATTATTAACTGTATTCCTGGAGCACCTTTCAAAACTGGAGTTACAATCAGCTTTCTGAAACAGGAGAAATAATTTTTTTTTCTGTCCATGTGGGCTTTGAACAGCTCTTAGAACTGACACACTGACTGCCTTTTCCAGAGTTTTGGGATAAAAATGTTAAAAACGTGGTCTTGTTTGTTTTAAACCTGGACTGAGAGACTTATCAGCAGCTAATACTCTGATCTGAGGTTTGTAGGTGCAGAATGAGGGTTTAAAGTTCCAAAATGTGAAGCAGAGGCAGACTGTGGAGAATTTTAAAATGCATCCAGAGCATTTTAAATGGAATTAGGTGAGACAGGAGGCGTTTCATCTCGCTGTTGAATTCTGAATTGACTGCAAACAGAATGTTGCTGCGTCATTGCTTCAAGTATTAATTAGACAAAATGTGCTCCCAGAAACACACATCACTGTAACCGTACAGATTAATAACCTACAGCTCAGATGAAACCACAATGAATCATCAGGAAACAAACTGCTGCAAGAAACGTGAATTAAATCCCAAGCTCTGAACAGAACCTTCTCCAGAGCAGGTTAGCTCTGCACCATCAGTTACCATGGCGATCTCGCTTTGCAGCATCAGTTACTGTAGAGATCTAGCTCTGCAGCATCAGTTACCATGGAGCTCTAGCTCCACAACATCAGTTACTGTAGAGATCTAGCTCTGCAGCATCAGTTACCGTGGCGATCTAGCTTCGCAGCATCAGTTACCATGGAGACCTAGCTCTGCAGCATCAGTTACCATGGAGACCTAGCTCTGCAGCATCAGTTACTGTGGAGACCTAGCTCTGCAGCATCAGTTACTGTGGAGACCTAGCTCTGCAGCATCAGTTATCGTGGAGACCTAGCTCTGCAGCATCAGTTACCGTGGAGATCTAGCTCTGCAGCATCAGTTACTGTGGAGATCTAGCTCTGCAGCATCAGTTACTGTGGAGATCTAGCTCTGCAGCATCAGTTACTGTGGAGATCTAGCTCTGCAGCATCAGTTACTGTGGAGATCTAGCTCTGCAGCATCAGTTACCATGGAGATCTAGCTCTGCAGCATCAGTTACCATGGAGACCTAGCTCTGCAGCATCAGTTACCGTGGAGACCTAGCTCTGCAGCATCAGTTACCATGGAGACCGAGATGGTTTAAAAAAGAAGAAAACTATGACTTTTGGCTCAACAAACCTGCTAACGTGAATTTTGCTTCGTGGTGCAGCCTCAGCTCGGTTACTGATCATTTCAAGAATTTCTAGTGTGTTAAATGAGCAGAAATAAGCAGTAGCAGCAGTGATCTGTGATTCTCTGGTTTGATCAATGATTACTAATTTAAAAACAAGCTGCAGTCTAAGAGTCGAAGATGTTCTCGCGTCTTAAAGTGGCGCACACTTTGGTTGAAATATCTAAAATTCTGTGGGTTAATTTGCTGTCAGAAGAACCTATTTTGCTTCAAATTTGATACTTCATTTTGAGTTCACTGATATGAATCTTGCATGCAAGTGCTTGAAGGATCCGACCAGCCGAGGTGGCACGCTTCTGATTAGCAACCAAGTGGCGCATGGGTGGTGGTTTTAAGTTTGCCGTCTGACCTATTTTCTCCCTCTGTGTCTACATTATGTCAGTCAGATAAATGCTCCGTCCCTCCAGCTGTGGTGGAAAGGCCGGCCGAGTGAGCAGCGGACACAACGAGATTAGATCTTATCCCCCAGGGGCATCTATTGATATGACAGCTTGCACCTGAGCAGCTAAAGCTTCAGGAGAGTATGTTTTCCTAGAATGTAGGTTAGGTCATATGTAAGGCGGCACGCAGCCTTAATCCCACGGCCAACACAAAGAGCGCCGGGACATTGGATAACGCCACACGTGCCTCACCTGCAGGGTCTCGTGCCGGAGATTAGACCAGGTTGGCCCACTTCCTCTGGTCAGCCCATGGCAGGGGAGGGGTCCATCGATTTTTTTTTGGGGCAGCAGGAAGCTACATAAGGCCGCTCTCCTGCCATTATTTCCCTGCTGTTTGTGTCTGCAGGGTCCTGACAGGCTCTCCGGCTGCAGAGAGTAGGCTGAGCGTGCAAACATGTCGGGCCGCTCTGCTGCAGAGATGGACGACTCGCAGGAGCTGCCGGTGAGTCCAGACGGCAAACTGTGCATGTTTACTGCTACACCAAATTCTAATCTGTGCTGCATTTGGAAAAGAGTTGTTTGTTGCACGGTGATGCAGATATCGCATCTCATTCACTTTTCTTTTACAGCAGCTAAAGTTTCAAGGACAACTGAGTGAAAGTAGCTGTTTTTGCACACATTTCTAAATAGTTTACTCCATAAAAAGCATCTTTAAGACGTTACATTTGGTTGTGGCAAAATGCAAAATCAGCATGCTGAAACATCTTTCTACAGATGATAAGCAGAACAGAGGCTGTAACCGTGGTTATATATTTTCAAAATGTGTCCAAAAATGTTTCAAAATATTGCTTAAGGCTTAAACTCATATAAAGTCACATAAAATAGTCAATAGTGACTTAAAAATGATTCAAAATGATCTCAATGAGACACGAAATGACCAAAAAGAGAAACAAAATGACAAAAACGAGACGCAGTATGACAAGAATGAGACACAGCAACACAAATAAGACACAAAACAGAGATGACAAAAGATGAATAAAGTCAGCACGGCTCAGAAACAGTGAACAGAGGAGTAAGTGGTTGGAGTTCCTTTCAGCATGGTGAAACATCTTTCTACTACTGATGAGCAGAGTAGAGGATGGAAACATGGAAGTACTCATATTCAAAGTCACTATTTGTAGAAACAGACACAGAATTAGTAGAGAGGAAAAAGTCTGAAAACATGGAGATATATTTTTAAAATGACAGAAACCCTTCAAAAATGTTTCAGAGTATTGCCTACAGTTGGCTCAAATTCACCTAAGGCATCTTTACGACGTTATATTCTGTTGTGGCAAATTGCAAAATCCAAAAGAGTTGGTTAAATAATAGAAAGTATAGAATAGAAATGCCTGGTAAATTAGTATTGGTCAAAGTAAAGCTCTGGAAAGTAGAAAATGTGCAAAAATGAGTAGTTTATCTGTAATGTTGCAGCACAGCAGGTCGTGCAAAGCTTCTAAATTTGTGTCCAATCTGCGTCTCAGTCACTTTTCTCTCAGAGAAACTAAAGCTGGGGGATTGCACACAATTCTTAATATTTTACTCCATAATAAACATCTTTAACACGTTCTGTTTTGATTTTGGCAAGAAGCAAAATCCAAATGAGCTGGTTAAATAATAGAAGCAGTAAAATATTGGTGATTTGTCATCTGATTTTACTTTTTAATTTGGAAAATGAAGCAGAAAAGGTGCAAAAAAAGAAGTAATTTAACTGTTTGCAACACATCACGTTGTGCAAAGCTTTCCAGTCTGTGTCTCAATGACTTTTCTTTTAGAGAAGCTAAGGGTAATTGCATGAAAGCAGCCATTTTTGCACGCATTTATAAATAGTTTACTCCATAAAAAGCATCTTTCAGACGTTATGTTTTCATTGTGGCAAACTGTAAAATCCCTTTGAGTTGGTTAATAATAAAAATAATGAAATATTAAAGGCTGCTGATCTGTAATCAGTTTTTAATTTGGAAAGAAAAGCAGAAAAAGTGCATGAAAGCACATCAGATTGTGCCAGACTTTCATATTTGTGTCTGACCTGTTTACTGCTCATTTTATGTTTTATATAACTCTGAGAGCAGACGTTTACACAACACATTATTAATGTTTTTATCATTTGTAGTTTGGACCAAGTACAGTCTGTGTTCTTGAATTATTTTTGCATTCGTGTTTTACACGGACAGTTTTTGCCGTCTGGTTCATATAAAGCTAATTTGACCATCGTTTTTAGTTTCATATGACTTAGTTTAGCTCCAATATTAAGAGAAAATAAAATGTGTGTCATATCTGTGCAGCAGCAGACAAGATAGAATCAAAACCTTTTCTGTAAATTTGTGCATTTCCAGGCAAAGAAGGCCAAGATTGAGCTCGACAGTGGACTGGAGAAGGAGCAGAGGTTGGTTTTCATCTGTTAACCCTTTAAGCTTCAGTCAATTCCAGCCGTTTTCAGTACAAAAAAATCGCTAATATTCTATTTTTAAATAAAAAAATTACGAAAAATACGGGGAATATTGGACGCGCATCGGGAGGTGCATTAACTTGAAAACGACCGATTCGGGGATTTTATACCGACTTCAGGACATGTTTTGGACAAAATAGTTTACTGGCTTGTGTCGTCTGATGTAAAAGGTTGGATTATGGCCGTTTTTTGTGGAATCTTTTTTTCTGTGTGTAATAATAAACCCGGAAATGTGAGTTGCGCTGTGTGCGTTGAAGCCGTGTATAGAGAACGGATGGATGAATATTCGTTTTTGTCGGACAAATGTGTTTTTCTCACCCGCTGTGGTAATCACATCTGAAAGTGGTTTATACCGGCGGATTCATGAGATTCTAAGCTTTCCATCGGCGTATAGTGTTTGTATAAGCGCGTTTGCGGCCGTCGGACATTCTTGAAATTCCTATGCAAATTAGTAGGTGTACCGCCGGCGGTACACTGAAGCTTAAAGGGTTAAGCTGATGCTGAGAGGAAAATCTAGACTTTTGATGGGATTATTGAAGAAATTATTCCTCCACGATGTTTGTTTATTCCTCAGACGGCCACAGATTAGGTGCAGAAATTCTCTAATTCCAGTGGCTTCTTGTTTCTCTTTCAGTAATTTGGGTGACGATGGGAGTCCGGCTGCAGTTTTAGCTTCATCGGAGCAGGACGGCTCGTATTCTGCTCTGTCCTCTGCACAGCTCGATCCAGGTGAGTGGAAAACGTTAAATAAAACCTCCCGAATGCTGCTGTGGTGTTGATTTATCTCTGGTCGCAGGTGAACATGAGCAGTCCAGCGCAGACAGAGGAGCAGCGTCTCAAACATGTGGCGACTCCGTTAGCTCGTACGCTCATTCAGGTACAAACACAGACGGTCTGAACAGCTCTGTAAATAAAACTAAACACTAAAACTGAAGCTGTTTTATTTTTATTCCAGCCTCTGGCACAACAGCCACGTCTGAATACACCCAGCAGGTTTATCAGGGAAGCAGGTAGGTTCACTTCTTCTCATTTATCGTGTTCTAGTGTGAAGCAGTTTAACCCTCTGAGCTCTAAACACACCAGCAGGTTTAAAAGCAGCGTTATCTTTAAAAAAATAGCGAGAATGACTCCATTTATCAGAGCTAGCTAGGCAGCGTTTCCACAAACAGACTGAGAGTAAAATCAGAGCTACTGGATGAATAAATAAATGCAGCATGGCTCAGAAACAGAGGAGGAGGTTGTTGGAGATCCATCCAGCAAGGTGAAACATCTTTCTACTGATGATGAGCAGAGTAGAGAGGAAACATGGAGAATTACTCCAAATGTGTTGAAAATATCAAAACAAGACACAAAGTGACAAAGATGAGACACAGAACGGCAAATACGAGACACGGAACGACAAGACACAAAACCACAAATGCAAGACACAGAACGGCAAATATGAGACGGAAAACGACAAGAATGAGACGCAGAACGGCAAAAGTGAGACACAAAACGACTAGAACGAGATGCAAAACAACGAGATACAAAATGGAGATGACCGGAGACGGTAAAATGAAGGTACTGGATGAATAAATAAATGCATCATGGTTCAGAAACAGTGAACACAGGAGCAGGTTGTTTTGTTTAGATCCATTCAGTGTGGTGAAACATCTTCTACAGCTGATGAACAGAGTTATGCAAAGCACACAGTTTGTATTGGGTTTAAAAATGTCTACAGTCAGCATTTTCTTCAGTGTTGCTAATGTCAGTGGGAACAAGGTTGTGTTGTTTCCATGAAGATGCAGGACCTCAAATCCACACTCTGCCTTTCAAAGCACAGGGTTCAGAGTTCCATAAACTTCCTGTGTTTAGAAAAAGCTGTGCAGTGACTCTCCAGGTTTCCATGTTTTCTCTGGTTCAGCAGCAGCCTCTAACCCTCAGCTCCTCTCCTCCAGCCCAGCGGTGACGTCTTACACCGGCCAGGTCTCCTTCCCTCCTCTGGCTCAGTCCACCGTCTACTCGGCCTTCCCTCAGACCGGACAGACTTACGGCCTCCCACCGTTCGGTCAGTGCTTCCTCCTCCTCTCTAACGGCCTGTCCACTAAAACCAGCAGCACACCTCCGTTACTCTGCTTCTCATGCCTCACTGTGCTTCGGCTTACCTCTGCTCTGACACACCGGAGGTTTCTTTAACTTCTCCTGTCGCCGCCTCTTTACTTTCTGCTCCCGTTGCTCTCTTCCTGTCTTCAGGTGCTATGTGGCCAGGCATAAAAACAGAGACAGGGCTGCCTGAGGCGCCCTCTGGTGGCCAGCCTGGGTTTCTCAGCTTCAGCACCGCATATACCTCAACCCAGCCCGGCCAGCTGCACTACTCATACCCCAGCCAAGGCAAGCTGCACCCTGCCTCACCAGATACTGCTGCACCCTGCTGCAAGTTCCTCAGCTACAGGCACAGCGGAGGACTTGCAGCAGCTTCCTTCTCTTCAGAAAACATGAAAACATTCTTTTTCTGTGATCTTTGGCTCCGTTGTAAAGAGTGTCTCTGTTTCAGGCTCCAGCTTTACAACATCCAGCGTCTACTCCAACATCCCGTCAGCTACAGCCGTCACCACGGCCTCCACAGCAGCAGCACACCAGGTTGGTTAGATAGTTAGTTAGTGGGCCTCAGGATGTCTGCTGGGATGTGGTGGAAGCGGGGAAACTCAACCGAGACAGTCCGCTCGCTGTGTAGATCTATTTGTAGGACTTGCTGTCAGCTGTAGATCTCGTTAGATCAACACAGTAACGATGCACAGTGATATATCTGACCTACACTCAACCACACACAGCACTGAACGGGAGAGCGCTTACTTACCTAAACAATGGTTTAAGTCACCATCAAACTGATTTAAGTTATCTCTAAACTGGTTTTACAGGTTTTTGGCACAAATTTCTGCCTTTCTTTTGCATCCATTTATGGTGAAAATGTTTGTCTGATCTGTCTTGAATGTGCAAAAAGTTTTGAACGTTACTGAAACACGTATGATCTGTTAAAACATACATAAATAAAGACATTTTCATCTCATGTTGATGTAGAAAAGGCAAATATTGGTGCATAAAATTCACCACTGTGCAGGAATTTGAGTTTTTAATGCTCCATGTTCAAACTAAATCAACACCAGCAGCATAAATAGAACTTTACAAATGAAAATCTGTTAATTATCTAATATTTTTAGCCGTAGTATGTAAGGTTATTGATGCAAGCTGGTTGGCAGATTAATTTTGTGAAACGGTGAAAATAAACCTGTGATCATAATAACTGAATATACATTCTTCTGTTGCTGTTCTGTGCAAAATTCATTATTTTCAATCGCCAAAATATTCCAAATCTGTTATAAAGGGGAAAATAAGCATATTTTAAACATGAAATCATTCAAAAATATAATACAAATAATAACACAAATATTATTCTGAACCAAAATGGCAAAAAAAATGCAAAAACCCCACAATGATTCTTATAAAGGTCATTTTTAACCCACTTATGGAGGAGTGTAGGTCCAACCTCTGTCATCCTAACAGGAGATTAGACCATGATAGTGATGCACAAAATAAGATCAGATAAATGGTGCTGAAATATATTTAATGTGTGCAGAAGTTTAAGAGTTCCGGGTCTAACAACGAAGTCGATGCTTTTCCAGGTTAATCTGATTCTGACACAGAACCCTAATGATGGGATTATTTGTGCAGGATGTCTGCCACCGCTACCAGTAATCATCTGTCCCCCTGCAGGAGTTCAGCAGCTATAACTCTCTGGGTCAGAGCCAGTTCTCCCAGTACTACAGTCTGCCTCCCAGTTACGTTCCTGCCGGTCTGCCCAGCAGCGATGAGCACAGCGCTGGTGTCGGAGCGGCCGGATATTCAGCGGTGAAGTCGGAGGAGGCGGCTTCAGCTGGACTTCCTCCCAGAGGTGGTTTTTGTTCTTTATCTGCACGTCATGACGCTGTTGCAGAACCAACCTGTGATCACTTCTGATCAGTGTTTGTTGGGCAGATTTTTCTTTCTTTCTTTCTTTCTTTCAAGTTTATTTGAAAAAGGACAGCGTGCAGTTACATTAAAAAGATGGCTGCACCAGATTTAGCTTCAAGCGAATTTCCATCTGTAGTCCTTGGTCCATAAAAAACATTCATTATTTAAAACAACGCATATAAAACGCATTACATTAACAAAGCAAAACAAAATCAAAATCAATCTTAAAATATTTACAAATATGTATGCAACGTTGTTGGTTTATAGAACAATTATCAAAATGCAAAAATATAACGAGGAAGACTGTGTTCAAACCAATTACAATATATTTAAAGTGCATTTAAATGACAAAAACAGAGTGCAAAAGTACAAAGTTAAAGTGCAGAGTTGTATGCGAAACAATAGTTTCGTAGATCCTAAAGGTGGTAGCTGTCAGATGGTACAGACGAGGGTAGCATCTGATAGCTCTATACCAGATTGGTACTGTAAATACACACTGTACTATTTTTACACTGATAGTCTGGCAGCCATCAGATGGTACCCACGAGGGTATCATCTGATGGCCAAATACCCGTCTGGTATTATTAATGCGAACAGGACTGATGATCAAACAGCCAGTTTTTAACAGCCCGAGAAAAGCTGTGGAAATCTGCCATGTTCTTAAAATTATCAGGCAGCCCATTCCATTCCTTGATGGCTTTGTAAGAAAAGGCTGACTGAGAGAAGGCAGACTTTCTTTTGGGAATGTGGCAGTCACCCCTGGACGCCGACCTAAGCACTCTACTGGTTAGTTGAGAGCGTAGCTTCACCTGTAGTCTGTAGTTGCACCAGAATCTGTTGTATGTAGCGTTAATATGCATTTCCAGTGTTTAGTCAGACATCTGTACATACCTGGGGTCTAGTATGGAGTGGATTAAACAAAGCCTCATTTCAGTACTTTGCCTCAAGGAATTTTAGTATTCGAAGAACTCAAGGAATCGTTTCAGCCCTGGGTGATGTCTCTAATTTTACTTCTGGTTCATCAAACTGAGCTGTTAAATGTTAAACTGTTTATGGTAGACCCTCCTTACTGTGTCAGAGGAGGATCTAAGCTACTAGATGTTTAATTTGTGACTCCTGTCTTGTGTTTAGATGCGTCTCCGCCTGAGAACCTCCCGGCAGGAGCAGCTCTTCCCACCAACGTGGCTGTGCCGGCTGGAGCTCGAGATCAGGACGAGGTCGGTCGCAGGAACTCTGTGGGAAAATCCAAAGGGAAGGGCAAGAAGTCGGACAGCAGCCCACCGACCGACACTGACCTCGAGGTAACCAGCAGCTCCAACTTTTTATTCTGGCACCTTCTGCTGCTAAATGTTCATGGTTTTGGTTGTTTTCATTGTCATGGTCCTACAATGAAATGTTCATAAGACTGGAAGCTAAAAATGGAAGTTAAATGTGCTAATGAGGATGTAATGTTTTCACTTTTAGCGTATTTTCCTGTGGGATCTGGATGAGACCATCATTATTTTTCACTCGCTGCTCACCGGCTCTTACGCTCAGAAGTTTGGAAAGGTTTGTTTTCCTCTGAACACACAACATACAAGCAGTTTGTCTTAAACTGACTCTGGGTCTGTTGGCTTTAAACTGACTCTGGGTCTGTTGGGTTTAAACTGACTCTGGGTCTGTTGGTCTTAAACTGACTCTGGGTCTGTTGGTCTTAAACTGACTCTGGGTCTGTTGGTCTTAAACTGACTCTGTGTCTGTTGGGTTTAAACTGACTCTGGGTCTGTTGGTTTTAAACTGACTCTGGGTCTGTTGGGTTTAAACTGACTCTGGGTCTGTTGGTCTTAAGCTGACTCTGGGTCTGTTGGGTTTAAGCTGACTCTGGGTCTGTTGGGTTTAAGCTGACTCTGGGTCTGTTGGGTTTAAACTGACTCTGGGTCTATTGGGTTTAAACTGACTCTGTGTCTGTTGGGTTTAAACTGACTCTGGGTCTGCTGGTCTTAAGCTGACTCTGGGTCTGTTGGGTTTAAACTGACTCTGGGTCTGTTGGTCTTAAGCTGACTCTGGGTCTGTTGGGTTTAAACTGACTCTGGGTCTGTTGGTCTTAAACTGACTCTGGGTCTGTTGGTCTTAAACTGACTCTGGGTCTGTTGGTCTTAAACGGACTCTGGGTCTGTTGGTCTTAAACTGACTCTGGGTCTGTTGGGTTTAAACTGACTCTGTGTCTGTTGGGTTTAAACTGACTCTGGGTCTGTTGGTTTTAAACTGACTCTGGGTCTGTTGGGTTTAAGCTGACTCTGGGTCTGTTGGGTTTAAACTGACTCTGGGTCTGTTGGTCTTAAGCTGACTCTGGGTCTGTTGGGTTTAAGCTGACTCTGGGTCTGTTGGGTTTAAACTGACTCTGGGTCTGTTGGTCTTAAACTAACTCTGGGTCTGTTGGGTTTAAGCTGACTGGGTCTGTTGGTCTTAAACTGACTGTGGGTCTGTTGGTCTTAAACTGACTGTGGGTCTGTTGGTCTTAAACTGACTCTGGGTCTGTTGGGTTTAAACTGACTCTGGGTCTGTTGGGTTTAAGCTGACTCTGGGTCTGTTGGGTTTAAGCTGACTCTGGGTCTGTTGGTCTTAAACTGACTCTGGGTCTGTTGGTCTTAAACTGACTGTGGGTCTGTTGGTCTTAAACTGACTCTGGGTCTGTTGGGTTTAAACTGACTCTGGGTCTGTTGGGTTTAAGCTGACTCTGGGTCTGTTGGGTTTAAGCTGACTCTGGGTCTGTTGGTCTTAAACTGACTCTGGGTCTGTTGGTCTTAAACTGACTCTGGGTCTGTTGGTCTTAAACTGACTCTGGGTCTGTTGGTCTTAAACTGACTCTGGGTCTGTTGGGTTTAAGCTGACTCTGGGTCTGTTGGTCTTAAACTGACTCTGGGTCTGTTGGTCTTAAACTGACTCTGGGTCTGTTGGTCTTAAACTGACTCTGAGTCTGTTGGGTTTAAACTGACTCTGGGTCTGTTGGGTTTAAACTGACTCTGGGTCTGTTGGTCTTAAACTGACTCTGGGTCTGTTGGTCT
Organism: Acanthochromis polyacanthus; assembly: GCF_021347895.1. Lineage (NCBI taxonomy): Eukaryota > Metazoa > Chordata > Actinopteri > Pomacentridae > Acanthochromis > Acanthochromis polyacanthus. The sequence continues at coordinate 3,063,762 of NC_067123.1, forward strand.
TAAACTGACTCTGGGTCTGTTGGTCTTAAACTAACTCTGGGTCTGTTGGTCTTAAACTAACTCTGGGTCTGTTGGTCTTAAACTGACTCTGGGTCTGTTGGTCTTAAACTGACTCTGGGTCTGTTGGTCTTAAACTGACTCTGGGTCTGTTGGTCTTAAACTGACTCTGGGTCTGTTGGTCTTAAACTGACTCTGGGTCTGTTGGGTTTAAGCTGACTCTGGGTCTGTTGGTCTTAAACTGACTCTGAGTCTGTTGGTCTTAAACTGACTCTGGGTCTGTTGGTCTTAAACTAACTCTGGGTCTGTTGGGTTTAAGCTGACTCTGGGTCTGTTGGTCTTAAACTGACTCTGAGTCTGTTGGTCTTAAACTGACTCTGGGTCTGTTGGTCTTAAACTAACTCTGGGTCTGTTGGGTTTAAGCTGACTGGGTCTGTTGGTCTTAAACTGACTGTGGGTCTGTTGGTCTTAAACTGACTCTGGGTCTGTTGGTCTTAAACTGACTCTGGGTCTGTTGGTCTTAAGCTGACTCTGGGTCTGTTGGGTTTAAGCTGACTCTGGGTCTGTTGGGTTTAAGCTGACTGGGTCTGTTGGTCTTAAACTGACTCTGGGTCTGTTGGTCTTAAACTGACTCTGGGTCTGTTGGGTTTAAACTGACTCTGGGTCTGTTGGTTTTAAACTGACTCTGGGTCTGTTGGTTTTAAACTGACTCTGGGTCTGTTGGGTTTAAGCTGACTCTGGGTCTGTTGGGTTTAAGCTGACTCTGGGTCTGGTTTTCCAGGATCCGGCCACGGTGCTGAATCTGGGCCTGCAGATGGAGGAGCTGATCTTCGAGCTGGCCGACACTCATCTGTTCTTCAACGACCTGGAGGTACGGTGAAGAACGTTTAGATTCCAGCTTTCAGTTTTAGTCAGAGCAGCTGCTGATCCTCAGAGTTCTGGAGAAATCCAAATAAAAAAGTAAAACCACATTAATGCTGAAACTGTTGCTGAAGCAGCTGTCATTTTTCTCAGATTGTTGGTTTGATTTTCCTCAGAACTCCTCAAGTTTGACAGGTTTCGGTCCTCCAGAGGGTCCAACATGAGGCCCATGGACCAAAAGTGGTCCTCCAGAGGGTCCAATCCGGCCCTCAAAGTGTAAAAATTACAGAGAAGACATTAACTGCAGATTGTAAATTAGTAAAACTATAAATTTAAAATCATTTCCAGATCATGACAAGTTGTTTAGATCAGAAAGTAAAATACTGGATTGTTCTTTGTTCTATTGTCGTTTTGTGTCTCATTTTTTGTAATAGTTTGTCTTTTTTGTTGTTTTGTCGGACTTGTCATTTGCCTCATGCTTTGATTTCCTTTTGTTTCTGGTTTTTGTCATTTAGATTTTGCCTCATATTTTTCATTTTGTGATTTGCTTTATTTGTCATTTTTTCATTTTTTGTCACTTTGTAACTTTTTTTGTAAAACTTTGTCTTTTTTGTCTTGTTTCATGTCATTTGTCTCATTTTTATTTCTCTCTTTTGTCGTTGTGTGTCTCATTTTTGTAAGTTTGTCTGGTTTTTGTTGCTTTTTTAAATCTTCTTCTGTGGTTCTGATCCTCCATGGTTCAGTTCCAGGTGACTAAATGTTGTGTTTCTTTGTAGACACTCTGTGATCTGGAAGTTGTAATGTGGAAATGATAAACTGAGGATGAATGTAAAAAGATAATTTCTTAAAATGTGAACCTTTTCAGAATGTTCTTTTTTGCACTAAAAGAAAGGAACCATTAGGAGTTGTGCTTGTATGAGCTGAGCTACAATGAGTTTGACTCCCCTGACGTAGAGGAACACGGTGGTAATACGAAGAGAATCGTCAGAAATCTATTTTTTAACTGCTGGGTGTTTCCGTACTTTCATAGTATCTGTATTCAACACCGTTCACAGCTGTTCAGAAGACACTCAGTAGGTGTTGCTGTGAATGTTTGGTTTTTAAACATGTATCATACTTCTGTTTATTTTTCCTTCCAGGAGTGCGATCAGGTCCATGTGGAGGATGTAGCTTCTGACGACAACGGACAGGACCTGAGGTGGGTTTCAAACTGTCCTCTGATTTCTTCATGTCGTCCTCCAGCTTCATCAGCCTCAGACTGATCTCAGGTTTGTTCGTCTGCTCTTCAGTAACTACAACTTCCTGGCGGACGGTTTTAATGGTCCCAGTGGTGGAGGAGCTTCAGGGACCACCACAGGAGTCCAGGGAGGCGTGGAGTGGATGCGCAAACTGGCCTTCCGCTACCGCCGGCTAAAAGAGATCTACAACAGCTACAAAAGGAACGTTGGGGGTGAGTTTGGACCAAGCTAAATGTTTACCTCCGTCGTCGGGTGGAACCGTCGGCAGCAGCAGATGTGAGCCCAAACCTAGCTGTATGGAGCTTCTGCATGACTTCCTGCTGTCGTTCTTCAGGCCTGTTGAGTCCCATGAAGAGGGAGCTGCTCATCAGGCTTCAGTCTGAGATCGAGAACGTCACCGACGCCTGGCTCAGCACAGCGCTGAAGAGTCTGCTGCTCATCCAGTCCAGGTTCCAGCAACACTTATTATTCTTTAACCTCAAACCAGCAGGCAGGATAAATGAAATGCTCTCCTCTGCACCTCACAGGCCGACAGATCTGTGTCACATCTACACGGATGTTTAACCCTCCTGTCATCCTGTAGGTCAAGATTGACTCGTTTTAAAGTTTGAAAATGTGGGAAAGAATATATTTTCACCGTGAAACCTCTGATGTCCACATTTTTGGGAAATCTTTGAACATTTTGGTGGGAAAAAAAAGAAATGTTAAAAATGTTTAAGAACATTCACAAAAAAAATGAATTTGTCTGGATTTGGGTTGATTTTTACGTGAATGTTCTTTATATATGGAATCTCTTTAGCTACTTTTAGGATTTTTTTGGAAGACATTTACTCATTTTTTGAAAATATTTACAAGAATTTTCTTGCCAAATCTGGGGGATTTAAAAAAAAACAACTTTTAAGGAATTATTGGAGTTTTCTTCCTGAAGGTTTCACCAATTTTCAAAAATTTGGGGAATTTTTTCGCTGAATTTTTGGATTTTTTTCAGGCAAATAAACAATATGTTTTGGTGCCTGTAAATGAGGACAACAGGAGGGTTAAACAAGGCTCTAAAAAGGCTTTTTTACCGATGAACCTTTAATGTTTTCATGTTTGAGTCTGTATTTCTGCCTGTTTATATGTAGTATAGTATAAACAAAGTTCTATCAGAGTGTAATGCTGACTCCCACCACCAGGGGGAAGTGTATGAACGTGTTGGTCACCACCACTCAGCTGGTTCCTGCTCTGGCCAAAGTTCTGCTGTACGGTCTGGGAGATGTCTTCCCCATCGAGAACATCTTCAGCGCCACAAAAATAGGTACACTGACAGCATTTAAATCTGTTCTTTATTGGTCTGTCTGTCTGTCTGTCTGTCTGTCAGCAACATCACTCAAAAACAGAATAACAGATTCAGATGAAATGTTCAGTGAAGCTCAGAAATGACTCAAGGACCAAGTGATCAGATTCTGGCAGTGATGCAGCTTATAGTCTGGATCCATGGATTAGTTAAAGATTTCTGTATCATTACCAGATAGCAGCACGGCGTCACTGTAACCATGACAACCAGTGAACACTACATCAGCTGATTGTGATCCTACTACAAATCCACCTCTGAGGACTTATCAGGACTAATCCATCAGAAATGATCCAAGGAACAGCTGATTAAACTGTGGGGGTGTTTCTGAGTCCCATCAGTTCCTGCTACATATTTAGGTCACGTGATCCGGTATCCGTACATAACGTACACATGCAGAACACACGCCTGTACTCAGAGGAAGGTCATTTAGTTTGTGGGTTCATCTGTGTTAAAGGGACACATTCTATGTTGCTGTGATTTCTGATCATCAATAACTAATAAACTAAAGCTGCATTTCTGACATATGGGGGAATGAGCAGCCTTGGAGGAGGACTGATCTCTCTGAGGGCTTTTCTAGTTGTTATGATTAATATTAATACTTCTTCTGATGGGTTCCTTTAATGCAGGGAAGGAGAGCTGCTTTGAGAGGATCGTCTCTCGCTTCGGTAAAAAAGTGACGTATGTGGTGATCGGTGACGGCAGAGACGAGGAGTTCGCAGCAAAACAGGTGAATGTTTGCTCGCTTCTGACGTCTTTGTGTGTTTTTCCAGCAAAGTCAAACAGAGTTTTAGGTCAGTTTCTGTCTGTCTGCACACAAACAGTGAAGCCAACTAAACATCAGCATAGTCACATTAAAAACAGCAGATATAATGAAAACTTGCTCACAGACCAGGTAGACTGTCAGGGTAGACACCAGAGCTTTCAACTCATTCAGTGGAACAAGGGCTTGACGTTTAGATAGAATTAATTCCAAGCATCAGGTGCAGAAAACCTTCTTGGCCAGTTCAGGTTTTACTTTAGGGACAAATTGCAGAGTATCCTTAGATGGGAGATTATTACTTCCTTGTTTCCTTGTTAAAAGTCAAGACAAATAGGAAGGAACAAAACCCAGAATGGTTCTGTAAATGAACACCAATGACTGAGACGTTGACACTTAAAGATGTCCAGTTAACTTTAGAATAGAGCACATTAGATAATGAATCTGAGCTCCCCATGGTGAACACTGTCCAGCATAAGACAACGAGCAGAAGCCTTCAGAACAACTCCTCTCCATGGTCAGTAACAGGCACAAAGGTTGCTTCCACCGATTCCTGTTTCACACAAAAAAGAAAAGCAAGACTTGTTTCTGTAATCAAATCCACCCCATGAAGCTCATCCAGAGTGTGAAAGCAGCAATCAAAGTGAGGAATCTAAAATATAAAGCATGTTTGGATTTATTTCACACTTTTTTTATTCCATAATTCCATCTGTGTTCATTCGTAGTTTTGATGCCTTCAGTGAGAATCTACAGTGGAAATAGTCATGAGACGAAGCAGAAACCGTTAAAAGAGAAGGTGTGTCCAGACTTTGGACCGGTAGTGTAGTTTGGTGGTTGAGTTGAGGTTTGGTTTTTCTAAACACTGCAGCATGTTTTCAACCCGTTTGTTCCAGAATCACTCAGTACGTTTATATGCAGTCAAAACCCTTTCTTAACCGGAATATTAGCAATAACACGGTTGCGTACGGCCATGTAAACACCCGCAAAAACCCGAATATGCTCATATTCGGGTTTTTAAAAACCCGAATAAGACCCCTGGGTTACTCCTTTTCTAACCCGAATATCTCATCATATAAACGCGCATCGGAATATCCCGATAGAAAGGAAAAGTAATTTGCGTTCTGCGCATGTTTCATCCGAAAGGAATCTTGGTCTTTTGAGTACTGCAACTACTTGTATGCCGCCTCTGGTGCCCGACCCACCGGAAATACACAAGGAGAGGTAAACAGACATGGTGAAACCCACACGCAGCAGCACAGCGCCACACTTTTGGAGCGAGGAGGAAACGGACTACTGTATTAGCATTGTGAAAGACATGAATATAATGTCTTTCATTGACGGCAGAAAGTATTGAGATACCGACCGCAATTTGCGTCATGCCATTGTCAATATCCCAATTGATTACGCTGACCATGTAAACAGGACTAACTCTGTCTGTTTATCCATGTAAACGGGTTATTCCAAATGTTTCAGAAACCGGAATATTGACCTTAACCCGAATATTGACTGCATATAAACGTACTGACTGCCTCCATCCTACATCCCTTCCTGACCTTCTCTCAGTCTGAATCGTCTGTCGTCTCGTCTTTGTGCAGCACAACATGCCTTTCTGGAGGATCTCCACTCACGGCGACCTGGTGTCTCTTCACCAAGCGCTGGAACTGGACTTCTTGTAAAGGAGCTGAATGTGGCTAAAAGGGAAGAACGTGGGAGACTTTTAGAGAAACGAATCCTCCACAGCTGATAGAAAGCCGCTCTCTCTGAGGGACGGCCTGGATTTAGGTTCTGTCCTGCTCCTCCTTTACGGCAGCTAACCTCTCCACCTGACTGGCACTGATCTGGACACAGAAGGGATGACTTTATTTTTTATTTTTCCTTCTCCACGGCCTTTATTTTTATTTCCTCTTCAGAAAACGTCCTGCAGCCGACTTCATCCCTGTCTTTCTGTTCTCTGTAGAAGCTTTTCAGAAGACTTGTCGTTTTTTTAGTCATCAAACCTCCATTGATCTCTGCTTCATCTGATGTTCTTTGTGTCGCCGTTAAGCTGAAGCCGGTTCTCAATGGCGTGACTTCATCCTGAGCAGACCACAGCCTCCGTCAGCCGATCAGCAGACATGTGGGTGGAGTGATCCGTGGTCGCTGAGCGTGTGCAGAACATCAGACGTGTCATGAAACATCCACCATGCTGTGCTGTGACCACAGACCTGTGGAAGAAGCTGCTCTGTGGTTTGGAGTTTCTGCCCCAGTAGTTTAAGTATTATTATCAGTGAACAGGGTTTTAGAACAGCGTCGCAGTCCAGTGAAAATCATTCCTCTCCACGTTTGTCCTTCTTTCTCGTCAAAACCTGATCCTTAAATCAGCTGCATTTTAACTGAAGTGAATCTTGTTTCTGTTTAGCTCCAAACAAAGAAAGTGCTTTAAACAGTATCCACTGAAAACAGCTGACTGGATCTGGATCTGCTGCTTCTGAGCTTGATGACCTGAAATGTCCAGACTGAAGCTCACAGATTAATTTAAAGCCTTTACTTGAGCAAACAGAGGAACGTTTCAACACCACCGTCTCCCCATCAGAGACTTGAAACAGCTAAAGGTTGTGAATTAGTTTCTTAAACTCTGAGTAGTTTCTGGGCGTTTTTTTTCCCACGGTAATATAAAGTCCTGCAGCTCTATGGAAACAGAAAGTTACAACATTTTTTCACGGGTTCTGTCAACACTTGGATATAAATGTTGGCTCCACATATGATAGATATTTTACTACTTCAGATCTTTAGTTTGTTCCCAGGCTTTTACACGGCCTGCAGTTCAACCAGAAAGTTCCTCATTTTATCTCATGACTGTTGGCAGCAGCTGAGTCGATAAAAGCTCCATAGTAGAGCAGAACAGAGCAGAATTTTTGCTTTTTTGCAGAATCTTTTCAATGCAAACGGTTTATTTTTTGTTGAATTTTTAAACAAGACATTCGATTTGGTTAAACTTCTCAAAGAACCGTAGGTTAGACCTGATTAGGATCCGTCAGAAAGATGAAAACCAAACGATGATTTATGTTTGTACACCGCCATTCAAAACTTTGGGGTCACTTAGAAACATCTTTTTTATTTTTTTTGAAAGAAAATCTTTTTTTTTTCAATGAAGACATTAAATAAATGATAAATCCAGTGTAGACATAGTTAATGTGCTAAATGACTATTCTAGCTGTAAACAGCTGATTTTTAATGGAATATCTCCATAGGGGTACAGAGGAACATTTCCAGCAACCATCACTCCTGTGTTCTAATGCTACATTGTGTTAGCTAATGGTGCTGAAAGGCTCATTGATGATTAGAAAACCCTTGTAGTTCTGTTAGCACATGGATAAAAGTGGGAGTTTTCATGGAAAACATGGAATTGTCTGAATGACCCCAAACTGTTGAACAGTGGTGTATGTTTGTACATTTTCTGGTTCTGATAAATGATGAAGTTTTGGCAGTATTTCAAAGAAAAACACTTTTGGTTCAATTTTCTTCAGTCCTCTTGTTGTCTGGAGGTTATTTCTCAGTAAATCTTCCCAACAGATGTTGAGGTTTTATTTTATAGTTGAGAAGAATCACTCCACAGAAGCACGATCACAAATCAGCTTTTTGCAGCTTGACATGTTGGAGATTCTTGGTTTTCACCGTAGTGCGACGCTGATCTTTGTATTTTCCTGCAGCCTGACCTTCAGGCTCCTCAGAGCACAGTCCTAAGTGTCCTTGAAACCCCATAAAACGTCCGTCAAAAACCTCTCGGAAAGAGTTGACTGGTTTGTCTTTGAAACAGTGGAGTTTTCACGTTTAGATGGTTCCTGTTGTTTAATGGCGTGAAAAAGGACAAAGCGAACTGATCCATGTTTTCTGAATGTTCAGTGTTTTCTGGTCCAACGCCCTCGGCTGGATTTCTGTTTGACGTCAGTGTTTATGGTTGGAAAGTCACAGAATTCAGTAGAAAGCCTGGATGCTAAAATGGTGTTTATTTTGACCCAATTGTTTTATTTCCTCAAGGTAGAACTAAAACTATTTCATAATTTTTCAAGCAAAAATACCAAAAGCGGACGATCTTTAGGTTTTTGAAAACAAACATGTTGAAGACGTCACTTTGGCTGAAGGACATTAGAGCTGCAACGATCCGTCCTTTAGTTGACATGAGGGCTGTACGTTTAGAATAATTTAATCAACCGATAACCGTCAGCGTTATCAATCAGTAATCAATACTGAGTGCAGTAGACGTTGTAGTAACTGTAGTTATATTACCCTTAGATACCACAAGGTTGTAGTTGATCCAGGCATACGATCACTTTATTAGCTCAAGTCGGAGGTCATTAACCTCCACAGACGTCCTTGTCATGGTGCCCGTGGCTAACTAAGCTCCCACAATGCTCTCTGCTTGTCAACATGAACTTCCGCTAAACGGGAAGAAGTTCCACCTGGTGGAACAACCAGGTACTGCAGCTGACCTACATGTGATCAATACTTTTTCAGAGCACAGTCCTAAGTGTCCTTGAAACCAAATAAAATGTCCGTCAGAAACATCTCAGAAAGAGCTGACCAGTGGCACGGTTTGTCTATTGCTAGTGTACGTTCAACCAGGATCTATATAACGACATCCTACAACCCAATTTCTTTCAAAGTTTTTAAATTTTTATTATGACCTGCCATACATGCACATATGGACTTTTTTCCCTGTACGATGAAGCAGTTAAAAGTTGCTTTTTGCAAACTTTCTACATCCTTTTTAAAGGATATTTCCATTGCACGGTAAAGGCTCTGAATGACCTGACATGTATGTCGACCAGTCTAAAGTTTGTTTTGATTGAAGCAGAACGGTTTCCCAGCCATATATATCTGCTCATTTTAAGGTCAGAAGTTAACCGTCTGACCGTCAGGCTGATTTTGAGCGAAGATCTTTGCTTCAGTGGTGAGTGATTTGTAATTTGCAGAACAATGTTGCTCAAGCAAAGAGAAATCTGCTGGAGAACTTTTTTTTTCTTGTCATCGGACATTCTTCACTAAATTTTTCTGCTGGAGCGAATAGAAGTTAGTAGTTTGATGCAGTTGTTTGGACTGCCATGTTTTTCAGTTTGAAGAAAATGTCTTAAATTACCCAGAATTCATGTCCAATTATTCCAGTTTTAATTTCTTAGCCCAATAAATGTGTCATACAGGCCCAGTGAAAAGTATCTCCTTAAGTTGAGGCCCAGCGATCCAACGGATGGATCCTTTGTGGTCCAGACTATCCCAAGATTCCTTGCACATTGGTGACGCTTAAGTTTTCAAAAATATGTTGAATTCTGAAAGTGAAACTTTGGCGGCAGAAGGTTAAGCTTTTAAATATGGATGTCCAGATCAAGTTTTATTTGCACCCAATCCGATCCAAGTCATTTAGTGTCTGTTGATGCTTGATCGACACGACCGGTCAAAGGTTTGGGGTCATTCAGAAATGCCCTTATGGACATCAAAGCCCAAACGTTTGAACGGTAGTGTACATCAAGTATCGACACTTTTGAAAGAAAAACATTTTGAAAACATGAAAGTACCTGGACAACCCCAAACTTTTGAACGGTACCGTAGATATCGTTGGTTTCCTCATTGCTGGACTTCACAAATATTCATTTTTTCATTTTAGAAGTTGATTGTCTTCTCAATCATACGTACAATCAGGGAAGCATCTCATCATTTGATCTGATAATTCTACATAAATAGCAAAAAGATTATCTTCAGCAACAACAGGAAACCATGCAAAAGATGGTGTAAACAGTCGAAAATGTCTTAGTTGTATATAAAATATAATATATAGGTAAGATATATCTGACTGTTTATACCGTCTTTGGCATGACCTCATGTCCAGGAAGTCATGCCAAAGACGGTGCAAACAGTCAAAAATATCTTGGTTACATGTAAGATACAAAATAAACAGTCAAAAATATAGTTGTATGTAAGATATAATATAAAACTAAGAGATTTTTGACTGTTTATACCTTCCTGGACAGAAAGTCATGCAAAAGATGGTAAAAACAGTCAAAGCTATCTTAGTTGTATATTGTCTTAGTTTTCATGGAAAACATGAAATTGCCTGGGTGATCCCAAACTTTTCATTTAATCTTGATAGTTTCTGATTCTATCATCAGTTAAGATTGTTTATAACATGGTAGAAAAGAGTGAAAGTGTGACGCCTTTATATCGACCAGAACTCCATAAAGAACTAAGACGGCAAAACAAAGAGTCAAACTAAATAAAATCCTGGTGTTTTTGCTTGAAAAATGGCTGATTATTATTAAATGGTTCCAGATGAATGGTTGAATCTTCATCCACACCTTTCTGAGTCGTATCTGAGGAGGAAAAACCAAAAGCAAGGACTGTGCAATAGATTCCTACTCTCTACTTTGACTCTATCTGGAGGCTTTTCTGGGCGGTGGAAGCAGCAGGAAGAGATTTACGACTGAACAATACTGAGCCTGAAGAAGATATTTCCACACATGCAGCTTGACCGTTACGAATGTGTTCTTCTGTGTAATTACTTTGTGTGACTGTGCATATTTATATTGTGCCTTTAACCATCATCATCATAATCTCAAAGGGAAATATGTACGTTTGTGTTTTGTTTGATCCGTATATCGCTGCATCCTTCTATTATCCAAAGTGTTATTTTACCTTTTTAGCGCTTGTTTTATTTTTTTTAAAAGATTTTCTTTTGTTACTCAGTTTTCTTGATTTGTTCTGTCTGCACTGTAAAGGTCTCCTCCAGAACTCCACTTTTCATTCTCGTTTCTCGTCCGTTTTGCTCCTTTTGAATGGAGATCTGGTTTATTGAGCGGCTGTGAAACGCTCAGAGACAATCATGACCCGGTGTTTTTAAGGCGGAAGTGAGAAGCGGCTTTACACGAAGCTGCTTCTGATCGCTCAGTGTTGTACTACCTAAAGAAACCCAAGAAAAGTTAAGACCTTTTGAATCTTTTCATCTTATTGAATGTTTATTTCTTTACCTGCATGTTTTGTCTGTTTTGAAGTAAATCTCATGGAAAGTGTCCGTGAAACGTTAAAGGGCCTTCAGTAGATGAGTCCTCTTTCGGTTTTTATTCTTTCCGATGCCAAATACTGTTGTTGTTGTTCAAATTCTGTCTGTTTTCTTTTTTTTTTTTTTACGCGTTTCATCTCATTTTCGAAGCGATCTAGGGTCGCGTAGACGCCTGTAAACTGAACACTTACTCTAATAATCACAGCTAATTTAATTCCAGTAATCACTACGTTCCCTCCACAGTCCTGTAAGGTTCTCCTGTGTACGCCCAAGAACATGTAAATACATTTTAAAAACTTTCAGACTCCACTTTGTGTTTATTTGCTTGTCGAACTCACATCTGCAGTCGTGTGAAAAAGTTGGGACACCTCCTTAAATGTCCAGGTCTTTATTAAAAATGTTCACATGTCGATGTCTAATCTTGTGATTTAATTGTAGGTAAACGACAAATATTTGCCTTGTTTTACTCCCTCGTGTTGTCCTGGGGGTCAAAATTGACCGGCTTTAAAGTTTGAAAATGTGGAGATAAAAAAAATATTCTCACAGTGAAACTTCTGATGTCCACATTTTCAGGAAATCTTTGAACATTTTCTGGTGGAAAAAAGAAATGTTAAAAATGTTTCTCAAGAACATTCACATAAAAATCAACCAAAATCCAGCGAAATTCGCTGGATTTTGGTTGATTTTTATGTGAATGTTCTTTAAAAAAATTAGAAATTTTGCTGATATACATGTGGAATCCCTTTAGATATTTTTAAGTTTTGTTGTTTTTTCTTTGGAAGATTTTTACTCATTTTTTGAAAATATTTACAAGAATTTTATTGCCAAATTTGGGGGATTTTTCTAAAATAAAACTTTATAGGGAGAATTTTAAGGAATTACTGGAATTTTCTTCCTAAAAGTGTTGCAAATTTTCAGAAGTTTGAAGAATGTTTTTACTGAAGTTTTGGAATTTGTTTTCAGACAAGGAAACAATATATTTTGGTGCCTGTAAATGAAGACAGCAGGAGGGTTAAGAACATTCACATAAAAATCAACCAAAATCCAGCAAAGTTCGCTCGATGTTGGTTGATTTTTATGTGAATGTTCTGAAGAAACATTTTTAACATTTCTTTTTTTTTCACCAAAAAATGTTCAAAAATTTCCCAAAAATTTTGAAAATGTGGACATCAGAAGTTTCACTGTGAACATTTTTTTTTTCCACATTTTCGAACTTTAAAATGTGTAAATTTGACCCGCAGGACGACACGAAGTTTAACTATCCATATGGTCAAATGTATTTTAAAAAAACAAACAAAAACACGCAGCCTTTTACAGGGTGTCCTATTTTTTTCACATGACTGCATGTTTCAGTTCCAGAGAAGTCAAGTTCTGGATGAGGAATGTTGAAATACTGGTGAGCTGCTGGTTTCTCTCCTTAGTAAAGCAGCCAGAAGGTCATAAATCCAAATAGTATTAGTCTGACAAACTGAAACCAACTCTTAATCTTCTACTGCTGCAGGATTTCAGTGCAGAATTCTCTTTAAGCAGCACAAACCTGCTTCAACTGAATAAAACTGACTGCTGAAGCCTCTTCTGTAGCTTTGGAGACTGAAAAGAGACAAAAAGGATCATTTAGAGTTCTATTATTTCTGTAATTTTCTTTCTTTCGTCTCCTGCAGCCGTCAGTGAATCGCCCGGTGAACGTTTAACCGGCTCTTTGATTCTTTCATTCTGTGTTCTGGTGGACTTTTATGCACCAGTTTATGGTAAAAATGTCTCTTTATGTGAAGTAAAACACAGAATTCAGGCCCCAGGTGAAACTATAAAACAAAGTGGAATAAAATCTGTTATTTTATTAAATATTAAACTTCTGTAGAACTTTGAACAGAAGACCTGCTTGGTGAGCACGTCCAGTAGCTGAAGTCAATCATCTCTGGTGTGTTTTATTTGGACGGCAGCAGCTTAACGAATTTATTTTAATGAATCCTCTGACCCTCAAATGGGTTTTTTGCTCCTTTTTTCAGTCTAAAGTCCTGCAGCTCTGTGGAACCAGAAGAACATGAAGAGAGAACTCAGTCAGTATAAAACAGTTCTAAAGACAGAAGACGTAAAAAATACATTTTTATTTTACAGAAATTAAATAAGTCTGGAATCAACATGTACACAATTTTACAGGTGTGACTCTACAAGCTCTAAAATATTTACCATTTACATTTTTAATTTATCTGTTTCCTCTGTGGAAACACAACCTGCAGTTCAGTCGAAAAATCTCATAATTTTTGTCATGTGACTGCTGGCTCCAGCTGAGTCGTGAATAGTTTTATGGTTGCGTTGAGGATTGCAGAATTTTTAGCTTTTTACAGAATCTGTTTAGTGTAAACAGTTAACTTTTGGCCAATTTTTCAACGAAACATGTTGAAAAAATGACTAATCGCCTACAAAACAAAAATGGAAAAAAACAACTGGAATCAGCATGTACAAGATATTTTCAAGTGCCCACATGTCTGACAAACACTGGAAATACAAACTAACTGTACATACTGTAGATATTTTACTATAAATATTTACTATTTACATTTTTAATTAGTTTATTATCTGTCTCTCTGCTCTGTGGAAACATCCTGCAGTTCAGCTGAAAATCCCCGAATTTTTGTCATGTGACTGTTGGTTCCAACTGAGTCATGAATAGTTTTATGGTTGCATTCCAAAATGCAGAATTTTTAGTTTTTGACAGAATCTGTTCAGTGTAAACAGTTGATTTTTGACTTTTTTTAAACGAAACTCATAGAAAAAGGTGACTTAAATATCACGGTAATTAGCTTACATTTGGTTGTTTCTCCCAGTAGAATTGCACGAGTACAATCTGCAGTTTTATTTATCAGATGTTTTTATCTAAAGCGACGTCTATCTGAGAGTAGATATAACACCAGCAAAGATCTAATCAAGAGAAAACAACCTGGATAAGAGCCATTAAACACGGTCTAGTGTGATAACAGGACCGTAGTATCGACAGGAAGTCTGTCAAGTTAAAGGTGTTCAGGGAAGAGCTGGTTTCTAGTCTTGTCTTGAATGAACAGAGTTTGGCAACTCGTTCCACCATCAGGAACCACAGAGGAGGAGAGTCCAGCTATGGACCAGCCCTGTTGTGGCAGAGAAGACAGTTAAAGTCTTAGCTGTGTAGACCTGGATGAGAGAGTTCAGGTAGGACGGGGCTGTTTTCATTCTAGTTTTCAATCCAAGTGTCAGAGTTTTGAGTTTTAGGCAGCAATCTGAACAGTGGGGTGACATCTGGGATCACTGAGCTTCCTGAAGACCTTGTAAGAGGATCTGAGGTTATGCAAGAGGCAGATCATCCACCTCAGTCAAGAGATCTTCCATCACAGATAGCTGTACAAGTATCGCTAATGGAAGATCTATCTCTTGAATGAGGTATTCCAGAGGTAGATCTTTAAGATTTGCATCTTGAATAACCTCAGATCCTCTGATGTCAGGGATCAATGAGCTTCCTGAAGGCATTGTAAAAACATATCTGAGGTTTTTCAAGAGGTAGATCTGGAGGTGGAAGATCTACTTCTTTAATAGAGGTATTCAAGAGGTAGATCTTCCATCACCGATAGTTGTATGAGTATCGGTGGTGGAAGATCTACTTCTTGAATAGCCTCAGATCCTCTTAATCTCAGATCTTCCCACACTAAGGATCACTGAGCTTCCTGAAGGCCTTGTAAGAGGACATGAGGTTATTACTGCGATCTGCTTCTTGAATACCTTTATTCAAGAGGTACAGGGTGACACAAAAAATGGGAACCTTTTAACAATCCAATAAAGCCAATAGTGATGGAAGAAAAATATTTTATTCATACTAATTGAAACCTTAAAACATGCAATTTAAGAAACAATGATGGAATTTTCATTGTTTAAAAATTACTTCCTGTAGATGGCGTCCTCCTGTACGAATGCATTCTTGAAATCTACGTGGGGCTATCTCAAGAGTAAAGTCCACACGACTCGACCAAGAACTCTGGATGAGTTAAAACAGAGAATTCAGGATAAATTCACAGTATCCCAGCTGAGATGTTGCAGCGGTCAATGAGGAATCTCAACAGCAGATTTCAAGAAGGCATTCGTACAGGAGGACGCCATCTACAGGAAGTCATTTTTAAGAAATGAAAATTCCATCATTATTTCTTAAATGGCATGTTGTATTGTTTCAATTACTATGAGAGACGCCTGGTGCTTCCAGCCCAGCACGGCTCTAAATCTCTAGCCAGACTCTTCTCCTCTGTTGTTCCCAAATGGTGGAACAAACTACAAAACTCTGTGCGTTCTGCTGAGTCCCTTTCTACTTTTAAGAGACAATTGAAGACTCCATTGTTCAGAGAACACCTACGCACTTAATCTGACTCCACCTTAGGGGTAGAATAAGTCAGGTGGTCCAAAACCCAGCACTTATTTAGGGCTGACAAAGTTGAAAAAAAAAAAAGGGGTGGTGGTTGGCAATTCTTTTGCAACTTGATGACAACACCTTTGACCAATCGCACTTGAAGCACTTTTTGCACTTACTACAGGTTTTTCCTTATTTCTGAATTCTTGCTTGTGTTGTACGTCGCTTTGGACAAAAGCGTCTGCTAAATGAAATTGTAGAATAAAATATTTTTCTTCCATCACTCTTGGTTTTATTGGATTGTTAAAATGTTCCTGTTTTTTTGTGTCACCCTGTACATCTTCCACCAAGATGATTATTCAAAAGGTAGATCTTTGAGATCTACCTCTTGAATGACCTCAGATCCTCTTGACTTCAGATTCTCTGATGCCAGTGATCAATGAGCTTCCTGGTGGCCTTGTAAGAGGATCTGAGGTTATTCAAAAGATCTACCTTTTGAATACCTTTAGGAAGGTAGATCTTCCTCCAAGATTATTAGATCTTGGTAGATCTCTTGAATAACCTCAAATCCTCATATGATCCCCCAGACTCATGATCTTTTAAAACAGCATCTGCAGGACTTCCCCCATGACTTCCTCCATGACTTCTTGTCATCCGATCAGGAGTAGAAGTTCTCTGCCAGCTTCCTCATCCTCTTATTGCTGTAAGGAAGTGGTGGAGATGGTTTCTGCTGGACTGGTGCCATCCTGAACATCAGAGCATCCACCTGATCCTCTGGAGCAGTCTGGTACTCCGAGTCATCCCCCTTCAGCTCCTCTTTGTTCAGGTTGGGATGACAGCATTTGTAGTAGAGGATCTTCAGCAGGAGGCCGAGGACGTAGACTGAAATCACACCAGCAGCGGTGACGGCGGCGTTCAAGGGAGGAACCGCGGCGTAAGGAGGATCCGTGATCATCTTCCAGCACCAGACACCACAGAGGACAGAGATGTCCACCAGCATGAAGCTGTGGTACACCAGAGTCCGGTACCTGGTCCGACCCTCGGTCACATTGAACCAGTCGAAGTACCAGATGAGGCCCACCGTGGCCCGGTACAGCCACTCCCCACCAGCGCTGTCCATGAAGTCGGTCTGGGACCTCCAGGCGAAGAAGAAGAAGACCATCCAGGAGCAGATGAGGTGGGTGAAGACAAAGCAGGGCAGCACGGAGGCGAAGAGGGCGACGGCGGTGAGGCGGGACGCGATCAGGAGGAGGTTCCACAGGAAGTAGACCAGAGACGAACCGAAGCACTGATTTTGTTTGTCAGGGAGGAAGGAACGAAGAGAACGATGGTAGGTGGTCACACAGAATGCTATGGCCGATGCTGAACCCACCGCCTTTAGAACTGAGGAGGAGAAGAAGGAGAAGACCGTTGAAGTCCACATATACAAACTAAATCAATGTAAAAAGCTGTAAGGTACTGAATCAGTCCAGAAACATCTAAAAAAACATCTACCCTAACCTCCTCAGAACATCTGGTTCTTCATCTCCAGTAACTTTATCAATGATCAGATTTCTACCTTCATACTGGGAATATTTCCAGAGTTCCAGCTCCCTTTGTTTCTCCTCCTAAATGTCCTGGTTCTATCTGCTGGACTGATGAAGTTCTGAGGCTCAGAAATGATGGAAAAAGTCCATTAAAAAGTGATAAATCTGGACCCACCTCTATGGAACTCTGGAAATTTTCCCAGTATGGAGGTAAATAATGAAGTTCTGAGATCTTTCTGGAACATTTCTTCGATCAGTAAAACCACTGAGACAGGCCTGACTGCTGAACCTGACCAGAACCTGACTAGAACCTGACCGGTGAAGGTGTCCAGCCGACCCTCCTGCAGGATGATGGTCAGCATCAGGACCAGCTGGGGGGCGCTCTCTGTGAATGTCTCTATGATCTTCAGCATGCTCAGATCGTGGGTCAGATACACCACGAAGCCGTTATTGTTCTTCAAGTAACAGTTGAGGACAGAAAGTTCCAGAACGCTGGCATGTCTGAGGACAGAATGAAGCAGAACCAGTCGGACCGGGTCAACAGAACCACGACTCAGCAGGTTAATGCCAGAAATCTCCTCATGCAGACAGATCTGAAAACATTCTACAACTGTTAAAAAATATATTTACCATCTTTCAGTCCTTAAGATAACCATTTTATTAAATAACTGTTAAATAGTTTTGTGTTCTGCTGATTTACAGACAGTAAAAAGTGAAATTTTACAGTAAAACATTGTTTAAAAAGACAAAACTATTTACAGTTATTCTGTGTTTCATTGTGGATTACAATAATTATTATTATTTTCTGTGATTTTACCAGATATTATCTGAAATTTAACAAAACGGGGGAAAAAAATAACAGTTAAATAATGTATTTCCTACTTTTCAATCCTGTTTTCTCTCTTAAAGTTAACCTGTAAATTAAGAACATGTAAATTAATACTTTATCTGTGAGTTAATCACTTATTATCTGTGTTTAACTCAACGGGAAAAATAAGAGTAAAAAAATTATTAATTTTATTTCAAAACAGCAAATATCTGTATAAAAAAGATTTTTTTGCTTTTTTAAAATACAGTAAAAAAAATTAAAAAGTAAAAAAAACAATCTAAATAATTAATGTGGAAAATAATCCAAAGATTAATTGATAATAAAAATTTTAAATAATCATTAGTTGCATCTAATGTGGTCTATAAAATGACAAAAATGAAAAATATTCAAGATGACACCTTTACATTGACCATAACCCAAATATATTCACAAAAACAGCAACAAAAAAAACAGTAAAATTTTGATATTTTTTCTTTAAAATGACTCAAATATGTGGTTTTAGGAAACCTTTAGTGACATTTTTCAGCATTTTATCAACACATTCTGCTGCATCTGAGGATTATTTTGTAAATTAGGGCTGAAATGATCATTTTCTTGACCGATTAATGTGGAAAATAATCCTCAGAATAAAAATAGCCTGAAGGCTCGATGCGGTTTCTGTTCTTTGGGAACCGTCCTGTGACTCTGTCGGTATTTTAGCTTGAAAATGAGGAACTCTGATGTTGTAGTAATGTCGTCATGTGAAACAGGAAGCTGAGGCGTGTTTGAACTTCCTGTCGCCGCGGCAACAACATCTGTACATAAAGCATGACTCGGTGAGAACAAAGGTTGAATTTAAAGGAAACAAAACAGCTCATTGACATAACATGTTTTACTTTCTGTTTCACGGCTAATATCGGAGTCTGATGAGAATATTTCAGTCAGTCGTGAAGCATTAGTTCAGAATCTCGTTTAGTTTTGTAATCTTGTCTGAACAGTTCAGCTGCAGAATAACTCTTGTCTGCGTTTCCAGTGAACTGAGGAATGTTTCCAGGAAATCCAAGAGCTTCAAGCTTAAGTGAAACTACTGGAAACCTGTGCAAAGGTTTAGACTTCTACAAGGCAAAACTCTGCTAGGATGCAGCCAAAACCATCTAAAACGTATGAGAAACATGCAAAGACGGCATCTTTACATGGAAAAAATCCCAAATAAATGACTAAAGGACAAAGAAAGACTGTAAATAAGAGTCAAAATGTAAACAATGTTGGTATTTTCAGTTTAAAAATGAGTCAAATCTCCCACTTTTGATGACAAAAGTACTAAAAATTACTGTGTTTTCACTAAAAATGACTGTTTAGACTTTTATTTGCAGTTTTTCTTTTCATCTTGGACATTTTCCACTATTTTCTCTCATTTTATAGATGGAATTAGCTGCAAGTAACTCTTACTTTCATGACTAAATGTCTAAAATTAAGTTATTTCTCGTAGTTTGACTTTAAATTAAGCTTCTAAAAAAAACTAGCTGGATGATCAATTCCACTTTCTGAAGCCAAAGTACTAAAAATGAACGTGTTTAGACTTTTATTTTCTCAGTCTTTTCTGAATCTATGTGGGTTTTGGTCTATAAAGGCACCATCTTGGACATTTGTCACTATTTTCTGACATTTTCTGGACAAAATGAGCTGCATCTGGTTTTCTTTTCAAAATGCTGGATGACTATAGTTCTGGTGTCACAGAGGGGGAAAAATAAGAAAATATTCATATGTAAGAAGCTTTATTTGAGTCATTTTTAGAGAGAAAACACCAAAATGTCATTTTTTTTAACTCTTATTTGTTGTTTTCCTGAGCCCTTAATGAAAAGATTTTACTTTTGGCGCATTTTTCATTCATTTCTGCCATTTTATAGATAACATTAGCTGCAAATAGCTGTTATTTATTTGATTAATTGTTTAAAATTAAGTTGTTTCTAGCAGTTTGAGTTTAAATAAAGCTCTTAATCTGAAAATATCAACTTAGTTGGATGATCAGTTCCATTTTTTAAAGTAAAACTACCAAAAACTACTGTTTTAACTTTTATTTGCAGGTTTTTTAGTCACTTTTGGCTGCCTAAATGTCAAAACACTGTAATTTTAAGTGCTTTGGCCATAGAAAGTGACTAAAAACTGCAAATAAAAGTAATTTTTAGTAATTTTGCTGTAGAAAGTGACTAAAAAACTGCAAATAAAAGTAATTCTTTGTACTTTTGTTGTAGAAAGTGACAAAAAAACTGAAAATAAAATAATTTTTAGTACTTTTTCCATATAAAGTGACTGAAAAACTGCAAATAAATGCCCAAACACTAAACAATTTAGTAATTTTGCCTGAAATAATGAAGATGATGATGATAATTTAAACTCTCACTGCTGTAAACAGACTCATTCAAACGTCCCGAGGTCCTTGAACGCACCATCCCGGCTCTGACCCACCTCAGGTAGATCCCCAGCTGCAGCAGGTGGACCAGTCTCAGCTGGTTCTGGCTCAGGCTTCTCTCCACCTTGGTTTCCCTCCTGAAGTCCTCGTAGCGGTACCAGAACCAGCTGTAGACCTGGACCAGCACCGAGGAGCCCACCAGCAGCACCACCAGAATCCCCAGACTCCAGTAGGCCCCGGCCCGGTAGAAGCTGACAGCAGCCCAGATGTCCAGGCCCACATCCAGCAGGAACACAGGTAGACCCACACAGGTGAACAGGAAGTCCAGACGGGAGAATTTGAAGCTGCTCATGCTTCAGAAACACGGCGGGCAGAAACACAACTGAAACTTTTCAAGCTGAGACAAAGTTCAGAGTCTGAAACACGCCTCCTGCTGCTCTTAAAGGAACAGCTGCAGCCTGAAGCAACAGGCTTTTACTATGAAATCACTTCCTGTTCAGACATTAGAGCAGGGTTCGGCAAGTAGATGTGGCTTCGCGCCAAAATGTTTGTAAACAATCGAACAGCGGGTCAACCTGCGGGGGGGCGCGGGGCGATGCCGCGAGCAGCGGAGCTTCTCCAGCTGATCGCTGCTGCTTGGGACACACGTCTCAGTTCTGATCACAGATGTATTAAAAATGACTCCGGAGACACACACACGTTTTACACACACTGTTGCTCAGTGAAATCTGGCTGGTACAACCGTCCGAGCAGTAGCGCAAACGCGGAAATGCCCGGCAGCAGCCGACCACGAGAGTTTCGTGTTGCGGTGACGGACTGGCTTGGCTCCGTGCCAAATCAAATTTTCAAAATCATCTGGCGGGCCAGATATTATTCCTGACAGGCCAGTTTTGGCCCGCGGGCCGCCAGTTGCCGGCCACTGCACTAGAGGATGTGTAACCATAGCAACACTGAGTCAGGCAGCAGAAAAACACTCAGAGACACTTTTTCTGTCATGCTGTAGCTCAAACAACTCTAAGAAAAAATGAAAATAAGACAGAAAATAATGAAAAATGTCCAATCTGACCCTTTATCTTCACTAAAGTCCAAGTATGCCATGAAATATACCATGAAAATACCATTAAATATACGATGAAAATACCATAAAATACCATGAAATATACCATGAAAATACCATAAAATACCATGAAATATACCATTAAAATACCATAAAAATACCATGGAATATACCATCATAATACAATAAGAATACCACAATAACACCATAAAATACCACAATAATACCATAAAAATACCATGAAATATACCATGAAAATACCATTAAATATACGATGAAAATACCATAAAAATACCATGAAATATACCATAAAAATACCATAAAATACCATGAAATATACCATGAAAATACCATAAAAATACCATAAGAATACCACAATAACACCATAAAATACCACAATAATACCATAAAAATACCATGAAAATAACACAATACCATAATACCATGAAATATACCAAAAAATACCACAATATTACCATTAAATATATCATGAAAATACCATAAAAATACCATATAGTACCATGAAAATACTATCATACCACAATAATAAAAATACCATAATGATAAAAAGTCTCCTTTACTTCGCCTAAAATCTTTTCTGATCAAAACTTTTCACCGTTTTATTGACCGACAACTTCACTGTAAAAACCATGTAAATCAGCAAAAACAACAACAACAAAAACAGATAAACAACAACAGCTTTAATAACTTTACAGAACAGACGAGGTAAAAACAGAAAAGTAGAAGATTCAGGTTTAAATGAACCAAACATTGATTAGAGTTTACAAACAGGAAGTAAACATCATCGTTCAACTGTAACAGAACAGGAAGAGGAACTTATTGGTAAATTTACATTCAGAGGTTTAACAAAATAAAATCACTTAGAAATTTTACTTTCATATAAAACCACAAATCTGACATTTTCACCAGTTTATCTAAATGGTCCAGGTTTAAAATGGACCAAAATACTCAGATTTTTGTCATTTTTCATCATTAACTATTAAATTTAATAGTTACACAAAACCAGGTTGGATTTTCTTTTACTGTATTTTCAAAATAAAAGGCAGAAACTGTAACTAAAATTTCTAAAAAAAATAGTTTTTTTCTTCTCATTTATCAAGTAAAAATAGAACTACATACCTAAAGTAATAAAATGTGATTTATTTCATTGAAAAAGCACCAAATGTTTGTTTTATAACTGAGCTTAAAATATCAAAATATCCCAGATTAAGGCAGAGAAATGTGAAGATTTTTTCATACTTCTAATATTTCCACTTACATTCATTCCACTAACTTCCTGCATTTATCAGGTGATTCACCTGCTAATTTAGCTTTAAAAACTAGATTCAGACTCTGAAGTAAACAAATACTGATTAGAGTTTACAACACAAACAGGAAGTAAAAAAGAGGAATTTACATTCAGAGGTTTAACAAAATAAAATAATTCAGAAATTTTTACTGTCGTATAAAACTAGAAATCGGTAATTTTAACCAATAATCTAAATGTTCCAGGTTTAAAGTTGTCCAAAATAGCCAAATGTTCATTATCTGAGTTACACAAAACCAGGTAGTTGTTGTTTTTTTCAAAATAAAAGGCTGTACTGTACTGTAACTAAAATATCTAAAAACTTTTCTCCCCATTTTAAGAAGTAAAAATAGAACTATGTACCTAAAGTAATAAAATACGATTTGCTTTATGGAAAAAGCACCAACGTTGGGCTTAGAAACTAGCTTAAAATATTAAAATATCCCAAATTAAGGCAGAGAAATGTGATGATTTGTTTTGAATCCTGAGATTTTTTTTCATATTAAAATCATTTAGAAACTATAATTTTGTATAAAATTAGCACAAAACCACAGATCTGTCATTGTAACCAATTAATCTAAATGTTCCCAATTTAATATTGACCAAAATATTCAGATTTTTGTTGTTTTACACAAAAACAAGTTGTTGTTGTTGTTTTTCTATTGTATTTTCAAAATAAAAGCCAGAAACTGTAACTAAAATACATATTTTTTTTAAAGGAAAAAATTTACATTTTCTATTTATTCATGCCATTTTCCTCCTCCAGGACAGAAATTCTATTGTTTGTACTGTATTTTCAAAATAAAAGACAGACACTGTGACAGCCATTATGCTGTTCTAGAGGATGAATTTTCTCCTTAGTTTCAGCTGTCTTTTGAAAATAATCATCAGTTTGAGCTCATTTCTGTCTATAAAATGTTAGAGAATTACAAAGATTGCGCCTTTACATCCACCAAAGATCAAGTACATTCCTGAAGAACAAAGACAAACAATTAAAAAAATAGTTTTTGGTATTTTTGCTTGAAAAATGTCCCCAATCTTTGGCTTTAGTGAACACTGATGGACATTGTTTTCTGACATTTTACAGACCAAACAACGACTGGATTAATGAGGAAAACTGGTTTTACCAAATAGTTATTCAAGAAAATGACATTTTTAGCTCTAGTTCTCAGAAGTGTTCATTAGCAGCTTCATCTGTGGATTAAAATGTCAGAAAATAATGAAAAATGGTGGTTTTCGCTTTAAAAATGTCTCCAGTTTTGGTTTGACAGACATTTTTCTCCGTCTCCTGACATTTTTCAGACCCAACAGCTGCAGAACAGCAGAACTAATAACAATGCAACAATAATCCAGGTCACAGCTGCGACGTCTCGGCTCCATCGGTTCCTCCGTCGGTTCCTCCAGATGTTCTTCCGTCAGAGTAGAAGTGTGCGGCGTTGTGAGCCATCCGTCGGTTGGTCAGCTGAGAGGACAGCGAGTCGTCCTGGATGGAGAAGTCCCTGAAGGTGACCTCGGCGTCGGGCAGGTCCCGGGCCGGGTCCCTAAACGGGGGCCTCCAGAGCCGGGGGTGGAAGCAGCAGTAGTACAGGGCTTTGAAGAGCAGCCCCAGCAGAGAGGTGAGGGGCAGAACCAGCAGCAGCACCGGGCCGTACGCCTCCGTCTGCACCGGGTCCCGGTAGAACCACCAGGTCCCCAGCAGCAGCCCGCCGTCCACCGTCATGAAGGCGTGGTAGATGAGGCTCCGCCCCCTGGTCCGGCCCTCGGCCACGTTGAACCAGCTGAAGTACCAGATGAGGCCCACGGTGGCCCGGTACAGCCACTCCCCGCCGGCGCTGTCCATGAAGTCGGTGCGCTGCTTCCAGGCCCACAGCAGGAAGGCCGACCACAGCAGCAGGAAGTGGACGGCCACGAAACCGGGCAGCGCCGCCGAGAAGAGGGCGAGGGCCGCCACCCGGGGGGCGATGAGCAGCAGGTTCCACAGGAAGTAGACCAGCGAAGAACCCCAGCCCTGCTTGGCCTTATCAGGGAGGAAGGAGCGCAGAGAGCGGTGGTAGTCCACCACCATCCAGGCGATGGACGTAGCCGACGCCGCCACGCTCACAACTACACACAGGAAGTCAGGCTGTTAGAAACGGTGACAAAAAGACAGAAAACAGACACAAAGAGACTCAAAACAAACACAAAAACACACAAAATGAGCACAGAGACAAATAGAAACATAAAGAGACACAAAATTAACATAAAGACACACAAAACAGAAAGAGACACAATTTAACACAAGAAAAGATACAAAACAGAGAGACACAAAATTAACATAAAAAGACTCAAAACAAACACAAAAAGACACAAAATTAACATAAAAAGACACAAAACATACAAAATAAGCATAGAGACTCAAAATGATCATGAAACAACGCGAAACAACCACAAAAAGACAAAAAAGAAACAGAAAAACAAATATGAAGACATAAAACCACCACAAAAAGACTGAAAACAAACACAAAGCCCTATCACCTCCCAGCTCAGTAAAACCTTCCCTGTGTTTTTTATATTATTGTGCTTGTCTAAACTCACACTGCACGGTGCGGGCCTTGTTGGTCCTCAGCATGACGTAGATCATCAGGGTGAGCTGAGGAGCGCTTTCACAGAAGGTCTCGATCAGACGGAGCATGCTCAGATCGTGGCTCAGGTAGACGGCGTACTCCGACCCTTCCTGTTTCCTCCACCACACTTTGAAGCCCTGACGGATGGCCGAGATGTGCCTGAGAGGAACGAGACAAACGCACAAGGCTGTCAGAAAAATAGCAGAGATATAGCAAGAAGATACTACATATATACCAAAAAATACCACGATAATGGCATAGAAATACTACGTAAATACCATGAATATACCGCAATGGAAACACGGGAACACATTACGAAAATGCCAAAAAAATTACCATTATGATACCAAAATAATACACTAAAAATGACCACCATAATACCAAAATAATACACTAAAAATTATCATCATAATACCAAAACAATACACTAAAAATTATCATCATAATACCAAAATAATACACTAAAAATTATCATCATAATACCAAAATAATACACTAAAAATTAGCATCATAATACCAAAATAATACCATAATAATACACTAGAAATGACCATCATAATACTTCAAATATACCATAAATAAACCACCGACTACTCTAGAATATTCTTTCCAGACGGATGCGTTCAGTTGTGTGATTAAACGTGAAAACAGCCGTCATGTTGAATTATGCGTCTTCAGCTGTTCATCCTTCATTAAACCGTTTATTTCTAGAGTTCATTTCTCCTCTGAGTTACTGGTTTTACTGGTTACCACACCTGACATTTACACGGCTTCACTTATTCTGGGAAATCATCTGCCTTTGACTGTCAGTAATCCACAGTAAACTGAATATCTTCAGATAGAAAGCACGACATTAAACACGTTTACAACAAATTCATCAATCAGTTGTCGACTAATAAAAGAATCTACAATTGTTTTCATCAGTTATTTACTGGTTTTAGTATTTTCTTTAAAGAAAAAAGGTCTGAATTTGTCTTTAAAACTGTGAAAAATGTCCTAAAACCCAAGAAAATTCATAAAGAACAGAGAAAAACAGCAAACGCAGGCCAGAACCAACAACATGTTGCTTTAAAAATGATTCAAATACTTGGCCTTGGGAAACAAATGTGAATATTTTCTGTTTTTTTTCCTGGTCTATGACAGTAAACTGAACATTTTTGGATAATACAAGACTTTTATTGACTAAATTACAAGCATAAAGAATGAGTTCATGGAGTAGTTTTCCATTTTTATTACAGATTCATCAGTTTATGCCATTTTTTAAGATAAAAATCTATATCCTCTGATTTATAATAATGTTTTATTTATTTTACTGTTCTAATGTCATGCTTTCTGTACTTTAATGTTTAGTAAATGACTTCAGTTTTGGAAGCTGCTATATAAGTAAACTTTATTATTATTGTTGTTATTCTAGAGACAAAGTGCTCTACTTAGTTGAGGAACTGTTACTTCCTTTCAGTCTCTAAAGTTTGTTTTTATCACTGTTTGTTGAGAAACTTCCACCAGGAACCAGCCGATGACGACACAAACCGCTAAGGATGCCATTTAAAAAAAAAAACCACAATAATACCATCATAATATCATGAAAATACATAAAAATGCGATGAAAACACCACAATAATGCCATAATAGTACTATAAAAATACTATAAATATACCACAATAATACTGAAAAAATAAAATAATCATACCACAATAATATAAAAACACCATAAAAATACTATAATCATACAATGATAATATCAAATAATAATACCACAATAATAATATAAAAATCTCATGAACAATGCCACAGCAATGCCATCATAATACTACAATAGTACTATAAAAATACCATGTAAATACCATAAAAATATTCCATAATAATACCATAAAATACCATCATAATACCATAAAAATATCACAATGATGCCATAATAGTACCATAAAACATGCTATAATCATACCATAAAAATACTACCATGATACCCCCATCCGGTCGGTTCCGGTTTCGTCCAGGTGAGTTTACCTGCACAGGAAGCCCAGCTGCAGCACGTGCAGCAGGCAGAACAGCTTCACCCGGTCCCCGAACAGCACCGTCCCGGCCCCGGTCTGTCCCCCGAAGCCCGGCAGCTCCCGGTCGTAGCGGAACCAGAACCAGCTGAAAATCTGGACCACCACGGAGGAGAGCCCCATGAGGCCGACCAGCAGCCCGAACCAGAGCAGCTCCCCCCGCAGGTACAGCTCGGTGGCCACCCACACGTCGGAGCCCCAGTCCACCAGAAAGGTGCACACCCCGACCACCGAGAAGGCGAAGTCGATCCAGGAGTACCGGGAGAAGGACCCGCGGTCCATGGCGTCGGCTACCGGCCCGGGAAGCTAGCATCCGGCTAACGGTCTGTTATTCTCCTCCCTGCTCACCGCCACCGACACAACAACTGTCCCGGACTCCAGCATCTGAGCACCGCCCCGACTCTTCTCCCCGACGAACCGAGAACCCGCCGGGCCGGTTTGGAGGGAAAATATTCGGTCAGACGGCGGGACAACCTCTGGGGAACCGCCGCCGTAAAGACCCCGCCATTGTGAACCTCAATCCCGCCCACCGCCGCCCTGACAGCCGGGAGGGGAAGGTGAGGACTGGGAGCGCACCACCTGGAGGTCGAAGGTAGACCTAAATACGTCCATAATCAATCATTAATCGATTCCACAGGAAATTTGTTTTCAGCATTTCTGGTTTTGTGATCATTATTTCAGACTTTTATTAAGAAAAACACACAAGAACTGGTCATTCTCAGGTGGATTTTTCTTCCTGAAGGTTTTGCAAATTTTCAGAAATTTGGTGAATTTTTTGCAGATTTTTTTTTTCAGACAAGCAAACTA
Source organism: Acanthochromis polyacanthus (assembly GCF_021347895.1). NCBI lineage: Eukaryota > Metazoa > Chordata > Actinopteri > Pomacentridae > Acanthochromis > Acanthochromis polyacanthus. The sequence goes on from NC_067123.1 coordinate 3,091,909, forward strand.
AATTTTTGGGTGCCCATAAATGAAGACAACAGGAGGGTTAAAGGACCTGTTGAACACCAGATCGCAGCTTGATAAAATGTCAGAAAATGCTGAAAAATGTCACTAAAGGTTCCCAAAAGCCAAATATTTGACTCATTTTGAAGCAAAAACACCAAATTTTTGTAAGTTTTTAGTCATTTTTCGCAGTTTTTCTGACCTTTTATCAATATATTCGGCTGATTTTGTAAATTGGGGCTGATACTACAATTTTCTTGATCGATTAAGGTGGACAATAATCCTCAGAATAATTCAGAATAAAAATAATCCAGAGGTTTGTGTTGTTTAGGAACCTTACTGTGACTCCTTTGGTATTTTAGCTTGAAAATGAGGAACTCTGGTCTAATAATAATCGTCATCATGTGAAACAGCAAGCTGAGGTGTGACTCATGTTTGAACCTCCTGTTACCGTGGCAGCAACATCTACACGCAACACACTCCACTGAGGAATTTTCCTGACAGTTTCCTGATAAAGATTCAGTTCTTCACATTTCAGAAACCAGTTTTTGAGAGCAATAAAGGCTCATTCTCTGGCTTTTCATCTGCTAAATCTGGCACAATTTTATCAAAAACTTTCTGCACTTTTATTATGATATTATATATTAATATTATTTTACAGTTTATTTTTGCAGAAACAGCACACAATTTAAAACTCTAAACAGGTAGAAAACTGATGAACTGAATCACATAGTTTGAATTTATCAATTTCTGTGACTGCACTAAAATAATTCAATTTAAAATACATAATTTATATAATATGTAATTTATAATTTATATTCTCTTCTATTATTGATTTTCCTATCGAGGATTAATAAAGTTATTGTATTGTATTGTATTGTGTTCTGTTCTCATCTATTCTCAATAAAGTTATTAATGAAAAGGGGTCCGAGGAAGACACGCCCCCCTGCAGCCGCTCGGCCAATCGCATGAAAGGAGCCCGTCACGTCTGTGGGCAGCTCCGCGCATGCTCCGTGTGCCTCGCTCCTTGTTATTCGGTCGGTCGCGCATTTCGGCGGAACGGAGAAGTGGAGAAAAATGTCGCGGGTTTATATCGGAAGGCTGAGCTACCGAGCCAGAGAGAAGGACGTGGAGAGGTTTTTCAAAGGCTATGGGAAGATCCTCGAAGTCGACTTGAAAAACGGGTAACGTAGAGGAGGCTCTAGGTCGACGTCTGTTGGAGCTGAACGTCCGCACAGGCCGCCGAGCGCACACCCGGGCCTTGTTGTGTGCAGCAGGCCCGGCCTGCTAATGCTAACAGGCTAATAATACAAGCAGCGTTTAGCGTCGATTGTGATTTACAGCGACGATTTAGCTTCCATTAGCTGATTGTTTTTTTTTTTAACAGGAAGCTAAAGTTTGATGTTTAAGAGCTTCAGGATAGTTTTTTGTTGTGTGATCTGTCCGTGACTGTTAGCAGGCTGGCTAATGTTAGACGTGGCAAAGTCAAAGGCGGCTGAGTTTAAAAGACGAACCGCAAAACACAACTTAAAGTTCAGTCACACCCATGTGGAGCTCCAGATAAGAACAGTTTAAACCACACACACACACACGTTTCTCATGAGTTAAACACTAGTGTTCAGACAGCTTCTGCATCCAGCTGCATTAATTAGCCTCCTTCTAAACTGTTTAAATTTTTATTACAGGTCAATCGGAATTTTGAGTCTAGAAATTTGTGGGAAAATTTCAAATTTACTTTAGCTTGTGATTTTCATTTAAAGTCTAGCTTCATTGCAATCTCTGTAAAGCGTGTGTTGGACCATTATTAGATTAAATACCACCGAAACAAATACAGGATTTCCTCATGCAAAGATCAGAACTTGAGGACATCAGTGGCTTCCAGTTTGTGTTTATTACATGTTTAGCTGGTATTTTAACTAATATTTGCAGATGGAACAAAGCTGTGACTGCCTAAATGCACAAGGTAGTAATATTAATAAAAAAAATTACAATTTTATTCAGATATTTGTATAAACAGGATGTGGCATTGAAGCAGGTCATTCAGGGTAATAAATTAATAATGATAAAAAATATCCCTGAGTCAGATGTGTTGCATGATGTAGATTAAAACCTGCAGCCTTTGCAATTTGATATTTGCATCATCACCTTTCATTTAGAGCAGATTATTTGTTCAGTCCGTCCATCTACACCCCACAGATCCCAGCTTGTTTCAGTTCACCACGATTAAAACAAAGAAAATTATAATTATTATGATATATTTTATTTGTATATTGCTTTTCTGTCAAATAAAGCATGAAATACAGTCTGATGATGCAGAAATCATAAAACCTGCAGCTCCAGTGCATTATTTCTGTTCTAAAATGTGTTTTATACGTATAAATCCCCGTTTCTCTGGAAACTACTTAATATTTTTGATCTTCCTGTGTAAATTATGTCCTGTAGTTTGAAAAAAACTGTCTAAATTTTGTGACTTTTAAGTGTGAATGTTATGGTTTCTTTCCTCTGTGACAGAAAACTGGAGATCTTCGGACCAAACGAGACATTTCACAGACAAATTAGCCTTTTTGTCGTACATGCTTGGGAGGAGAAAGTGTTAAATTTATTACATTTGTGTTTCAAAGTGCTAAAATTATTATTTTGATACATTTCTCTGATCCAATTGGTTCTTCATTCAAAGAAGTGGTTCCAGCTGTGTGACTAATTGATTAGTGGTCATTAATTCCTAAATAAAAAAATACAAATATATTTTGATGTTTAAGTGAAGTTAGTTACTGAAATTTAAATATTCTCTAGTTTCTTTCCTGCTCAGTGACTTTACATATGTTTGAATTTTTTGGATGAGACGTTTCAGATCATTTTGAGACATTTTTCAACATTTTCTGATGCTTTAAAGCTCAAACGACTAATTGATTAACTTAGTAAATAATCAACACATTAATCAACAGTCACAGTAATCGTCACAGAAAGCTAAATGTTGTTTGTTCACAACATATAGCTGTTCAGCATCAGGTAGTAGGAGTACACCTGTGTGAATATTCATGAGGAAGTCCTGGTTTTAATTATCCGTGTCTAAATGTACATGATGTACTGAAGCGCTGTACCAGTTTGTACACGCCTGCCCTCTGCTGTGTGATGTAATCCTGTCCTCCTCCCGTCTGTAGGTACGGGTTTGTTGAATTCGACGACCCCCGCGACGCCGACGATGCGGTTTACGACCTGAACGGCAAAGAGCTGTGCGGAGAGCGGGTGATAGTGGAGCACACCAAGGGGCCCCGGAGGGACGGAGGCTACGGAGGAGGAGGAGGAGGAAGGAGTAAGTGTCCGGCAGAGTTCTCCTTCCTCTTTCAGTAATGTGTCGTTGATGAGGGGTTTCGTTCATCGCAGGTTAATGTCAAAAAAAGGGGCAAAATTTGTTGAGCTTGTCCTTGGTGGCTGATGTGCATCCAATTTATATCATCATTCCTTCTGTAGATGGAGTCTAGAGCTGGGGGATGAGGGTTTAAAACATAGAAAATCAGCTTTTTGCTCCTGAATCCTATTGTGCTTGTTTTCCAGCTTTCATTCCTCCCATCAGTTCCCTCCATTGTCCTGTCCTCAGTGAGCCTTTCAGGGTTTCAGCGGCCCTTTTTAACCCTCCTGTTGTCTTATCATCCTGTTCACTCCCCACTGAGCCTCTAAAATAAAACAGTTTAGTTGAATTTTCAACCCAAAATCTTTTTGCCTTGAAGAAACAGCCTGTCCATACATCGCACACTTTGTGAATGTCTGGATTTCCCCGCTGTGTTTAACCCTCGTGTCGTCCTGCGTTTTAAAGTTTGAAAATTTTGGGGAAAAATCTTTAATTTCGCAGTATAACTTCTGATGTCCACATTTTCAACATTTTTGGGAAATTTTTGAACATTTCTTGGTGGAAAAAAATGTTTCTTTAAGAACATTGACGTAAAAATCAACCAAAATCCAGTGAATTCAGTTGATTTTTTTTTTGTGTGAATGTTCTTAAAGAAAATATTTGAAGTTTTACTGATCTGTATGTAATCACTTTAGATATTTTAGGATGTTTTGGAAGATTTTTTTATTTATTTGAAAATATTTACAAGAATTTTCTTGCCGAATTTGGATGGTTATTATTTTTTAAGGGAAACGTTTCAGGAATTATTGGAGTTTTCTTCCTGAAAGTTTTGCAGATTTTCAGAAATTTGGGGAATTTTTTTCCTGAGTTTTAGGATATTTTAATTTCAAATTGACCCGTTTTAAAGTTTGAAAATATTGTCTCAGTGAAGCGTCTGATGTCCACATTTCCAACTGGATTTTGGTTGATTTATTCTGTGAATGTTCTTAAAGAAAATATTAGAAGTTTTACTGAGCGGTATGTAAACGCTTTAGATATTGTTAGGAATTTTTTTTCAAGATTTTTACCCATATTGTGAAAATATTTCCAAGAATTTTCTTCCCAAATTTGGGGGATTATTTATATATATATATATATATAACTTTTAAGGAATTATTAGAATTTTCTTCTTGAAGATTTTGAAAATTTTCAAAAATTTGGTGAATTTTTTTGCTGAATTTTTGGGTTTTTTTCAGACATAAAAACTGTATTTTTTTGTTCCCCGTAAATGACGACAACAGGTGGGTTAAAGCTACTTTCTTCACATTTCCGGTCCTCCTTAGGATAGGACAAATACTGTCTCTTGCTCAGTAAATAATGTTTAGACCCACACAGCACCTTTACTAACATTAATAGTAAAAATAAAAATCTACTTAAATAAAGAAAATAGCTATAAAAGCGAGTGGTGTCCACTGTTTGACATACAGACGTGTCTCCTTTAGTTTCCTTTTGTCCTGCTAATAAACGGTTCCTCTTTCTGGGAGGAAGCTTCTTTATCAGCTCGTAACATGATTAAATTTGTGTGCACCAGAGCCACCAATGACTTGACAAATGTCTTTCATGTGATGAAGTTAAGACTTGTTATGATCATGTGAATGTGTGATGGGGAAATGGCTTAACATAAGACAAGGAATATAAACTGTATTCATTTCTTGAATATTGTTATTGTTAAATATATCTTGTAATCTATTGATGTCTTATTCCATTTTTTTATTTCATTTAAAATGATTGTCAATTTAAAGGTAAAGATTTAACAAAGAACCTCAATGTTTTAATTGAAAGAGTCCTTTGCTGACTGCCTGCCCCTATTGCTGGCCATGGTGTCCCCCCTTTCCAAGAGTGTGGTTTGACCATTCTGGGCCCCTGGGCAGACCAAAAAAGGGAGCCATTGTGAATGAAGACCGCTTTTCCCATTAGGCCCAGGCCGGGTGGTGAGGATGCCATGGGGTTAGGAAGAGATGTGGGTTCAGCTCTCATAGGTGCCTGAAAACAGAACATGTTTGTATCAGTGAAATGTTGTTAGATAGGCTAGCTTAGAAACATGCTTTAGTTCACCGTAAGTACTTCCTGGATCAGCTATGATTTTTCTTTTTTTGTTCTTATTAACAGTAGACTGATTGGACTTCTACCAAAACTCTGTTATTTTGGCTTAAGCTTTTGAATTAAGATCTTGTAGAGAGAAATAACTAGGATCTTTTTAGGATTAGATGTTTTTTTTTCTTTCTTTTTGTAAATCTTTTTCACCTTTTGCTTTACCCCTTCTTTGTTTCCTTTCCCAAGTGAATATTGAGATATTTTTGTAGCGTGTAGCTTTTGGAGTTTAGCATATTTGCACCATCTCAGTCGCTTTCCAGGCCTCATTGTTCCTGTTGTTTCCTTGTTACCCTGAAAGGTGGATATGGACGCTGGGGAAGAGACAGATACGGTCCGCCGATGAGGACGGATTATCGGCTTATTGTTGAGAATCTTTCCAGCCGCTGTAGCTGGCAGGACTTGAAGGTACGACTGTTGATTTGTCTCATACCTTCTGACCGTCCTCCTCCAATGCTGCGCATTCATTCCCCCATATGTCAGCAATGCAGCGTTTGTTTTAACTAATGATGATCAGAAATGTTTCATGGGCGTTTAATCCACACGACTGTTCAATAGTTTGGGATCACGCAGACGATTCAGAATGAGTGTCAAAGAACTTAAAATGAGTCAGAAATTATTCAATTTGTCCCAACGAGTTAAATACGGCCACAGTGACTCAAAGTCTGTGTAAAATAACTTGTAAAATGACCTGAAATTAAGCTTTTAAGCTGCATTATGTGTAAACACTTGTCCAAAATGGCATGAAAACACCTCAAAACAAGTTAAAAATCTTCCTAAATCACTTGAAACTTGTCCAGAATCTGTTAAACATTGTCATAAATGACCCTCAACGAGTCCCGAAGAACTCTAAATTTGTCAATAATGGTTCAGCTTTTCCAAACAGGTAAATATTGCCCTTAATGACTCTAAATCTGTCTAAAATAACTGGTAAAATGAACTGAAATTAGTCCAAAACTAGTGAAGTTTAGCCCAAAATGACTCGAAAGCCATCCAAATCCAAACTACATCTATTATGTTTAAAGATTTGTCCAAAATTACACGAAAAAAATTCAAAACATGGGAAAAAAAGGGTCCAAAATCATATCAAAATTTAAGTCTGAGTAATTCTGAGTAATGTTGCTGACAGACAGACAAGATGTTCCGCCTCTCATCCAAGATCAGAGACAGAACTTCTTCAAGAACCTACGAGAGGGAATCCAGAGAAGTAAGTTGGACAAATGAGGTGATCACGTGTTCTTCCATTTCCCCAGGACTACATGAGGCAGGCGGGGGAGGTGACTTACGCCGACACCCACAAGGGTCGCAGGAACGAGGGCGTGATCGAGTTCAGGCTCTACTCGGACATGAAGAGGGCTCTGGAGAAGCTCGACGGCACCGAGGTGAATGGCAGAAAGATCCGGCTCATCGAGGACCGTCCCGGTGCCCGCCGCCGCCGCTCGTATTCCCGCAGTCGCAGCCGCTCCAGGTCAGAGGTGTTTTTCACCATGTCTGAGGTTACAGCGGCTTGTTAGCTTCATGCTAACTGTGCTAATCTGTCTTCTTTTTTTGTTTTTCAGGTCTCGCTCCAGGAGCCGCAGATCTCGCAAGAGTCGCAGCCGCAGTGAAAGCAGCAGCCGCAGCCGCTCACACTCCAGGTGAGAAACCACCGTTTGATGTATGCTTCATTTGAATGCACCATAGCAATGTGTTCAGGAAACATCAGTAAACTGTAGCTAAAATCACTACCTAAGCATTATGTTAATGTAAAACTAGAGTATAAAAAGAGAAATGTTCATCAGCATGTCAGGGTGATTGACCAACAAAGGGATCAGAAGGTTCGCCTAAACCAGGGGTGTCCAACATGAGGTCCGTGGGCCAAAAGCGGTCCTCCAGAGGGTCCAACATGAGGCCCGTGGGCCAAAAGTGGTCCTTCATAGGGTCCAACATGAGGTCCGTGGACCAAAAGTGGTCCTCCAGGGGGTCCAACATGAGGCCCGTGGACCAAAAGTGGTCCTTCATAGGGTCCAACATGAGGCCCGTGGACCAAAAGTGGTCCTCCAGGGGGTCCAACATGAGGTCCGTGGACCAAAAGCGGTCCTCCAGAGGGTCCAACATGAGGCCCGTGGGCCAAAAGTGGTCCTTCATAGGGTCCAACATGAGGTCCGTGGCCCAAAAGTGGTCCTCCAGGGGGTCCAACATGAGGCCCGTGGACCAAAAGCGGTCCTCCAGGGGGTCCAACATGAGGCCCGTGGTCCAAAAGTGGTCCTCCAGGGGGTCCAACATGAGGTCCGTGGACCAAAAGTGGTCCTCCAGAGGGTCCAACATGAGGCCCGTGGACCAAAAATGGTCCTCCAGGGGGTCCAACATGAGGCCCGTGGTCCAAAAGTGGTCCTCCAGGGGGTCCAACATGAGGCCTGTGGTCCAAAAGCGGTCCTCCAGGGGGTCCAACATGAGGCCTGTGGTCCAAAAGCGGTCCTCCAGGGGGTCCAACATGAGGCCTGTGGTCCAAAAGCGGTCCTCCAGGGGGTCCAACATGAGGCCTGTGGTCCAAAAGCGGTCCTCCAGGGGGTCCAACATGAGGCCTGTGGTCCAAAAGCGGTCCTCCAGAGGGTCCAACATGAGGCCTGTGGTCCAAAAGTGGTCCTCCAGAGGGTCCAACATGAGGCCCGTGGACCAAAAGCGGTCCTCCAGAGGGTCCAACATGAGGCCCGTGGACCAAAAGCGGTCCTCCAGAGGGTCCAACATGAGGCCCGTGGACCAAAAGCGGTCCTCCAGAGGGTCCAACATGAGGCCCGTGGACCAAAAGCGGTCCTCCAGAGGGTCCAACATGAGGCCCGTGGACCAAAAGCGGTCCTCCAGAGGGTCCAACATGAGGCCCGTGGACCAAAAGCGGTCCTCCAGAGGGTCCAACATGAGGCCCGTGGACCAAAAGCGGTCCTCCAGAGGGTCCAACATGAGGCCCGTGGACCAAAAGCGGTCCTCCAGAGGGTCCAACATGAGGCCCGTGGACCAAAAGCGGTCCTCCAGAGGGTCCAACATGAGGCCCGTGGACCAAAAGCGGTCCTCCAGAGGGTCCAACATGAGGCCCGTGGACCAAAAGTGGTCCTCCAGAGGGTCCAATCCGGCCCTCAAAGTGTAAAAATTCCAGAGAAGACATTAACTGCAGATTGTAAATTAGTAAAAGTATAAATTTAAAATCATTTCTGGACCATGACAAGTTGTTTGGATCATAAAATAAAATACTAGATTGTTTGTATTGTTCTTTTGTTGTTTTGTGCCTCATTTTTGTGATTTGTCTTGTTTTTGTTGTTTTTGTCTGACTTGTCGTTTTTGTGGTTTTGTGCTTTTTATCTCGCTTGTGTTTTTTGTCTTATTTTTGTAATTTTGTGTTCGATTTTTTTCATTGTTTATTTCTCATTTTGGTCATTTTTTGATGTCTCGTTTTTGGCATTTGTCCATTTATTTAACGCTTTGTAACTTTCCTGTTGAATTTTTTGTCTTTTTTTGTTTCGTGTCGTTTGTTTAACTTTTGGTCATTTTGTTTCTTGCTTTTGCAGCTTTGTCTCATTTTTGTGGTATTTTGTCTTGTTTTTGTCATTTAGTGTGTTTTTTTGTCCCGCTTGTGTTGTCTTATTTTTGTGATTTTGCTTTGTTGTTTTCTCATTTTTGTTGTTTTGTAAATTTTTTCTCTTAATTTTTTTTGTGTTTCATTTCGTATTTTCTTCTTTTTTTTGAAAGATTTGACATTTTCTTGTTTTTTTCTCCCTTTTTAAATGATTTCTGTAAAATATAATAATTAGTAAAATGCTACATTGCTCTTTTCTTCTTCTGTCTTGTTTTTGTAATGTTTTGTCTTGCTGTGTTATCTTTTTTTTATCTGACTTTTGTCGTTTGTCTCGTGTTTTTTAAAGTTTAGTTTCCTTTTTGTGTCGCTCGTGTTAATCTTTTGTCATTTTGTGTTTTGCTTTGTTGGTTTTTCTGTTTCACGTTTTTGTCTTTTTGTGTCTAATTTTTGTAGTTTGGTCAGTTTTTTTGTTTTCTAACTTTTTGTCGAATTGTTCTAAATCATATGGAAAAGTTTCAACCCTGCAAAAGCTGCAGTTTTATTTATTTTTCAGTTGATATTTTGACACATTTTGCATAGGCTCAGTCTTCTGATGTAATCATCAGATTCTGACAACCATACCTGAAACATGCAACAAGAAGTTGGCCTTTTTGCACGTTTTCAAAAGCTATAAACTCAAACACGGTAACCCCGACAGCTCAAATTTGGCCAGGATGTTCTCCAGGCATGGTTGATTAAAAGTTATCAGAATGTTCCGCAAAAGTCTGAGGGTGTGGAAATGGAAATGGTGGCTGGCAGAAGTTGGATGTTTCGCAACTTTAACTCCTTTAGAGCAACTGTAACTAATAATATCAGTTTTAGCTAAGCTAGACTCACTTTAACTCTTGTTTTTTTTTTGGCCCACAGAGCGGCGTCTCGTTCCCGCAGTCGATCCCGCAGCAAGAAGAATAAGGGCAAAAATAAGAAGGAGGAAGAGGAGCGAAGCAACGGAGCCGACAAGGGAAAAGATCGCAGCCGAAGCCGCAGCCCCAAGAGCAAAAAGATCAAGAAGGACGGGAAGAAGATGAAGAAGGACGACTCCAGGTCCAGGTCTCGCTCCGGCTCCAGGTCACGCTCCAGGTCAGGCAACAAGGATCGTTCCAGGAAGTCCGTCTCCAAGGAGCCGGCGAAGAGCGACGACGAGGGTGGCGAGCCGGAGAGGGGCTCCCGCTCCCGGTCTGGCTCCCCGGCCGAGTCCAAGTCCAGAGCCAGGTCCAAATCCAAGTCAAAGTCCCGCTCCCCGTCCCCGGCCAAAGCCCGCTCCCAGTCCCGGTCCGCTTCCCGCTCAGAGTCCCGCTCCAAATCCCGCTCCCAGTCTCGTTCCCGCTCCCGTTCCCGCTCCTAGTGGTGGACTGTCCGTGGCCCCGTTCTGTATCTACATTCCCCCAGCGCCGCCCGCCTCCTGGTTTTGATAAGTAGCCGTAGAAAGCAGCGCTCTGCTCCCCGTCTTTTATGCACACGCCGCTCCACTTCATTTGACTTTGACATACTTTTCATTAGAGGTGTTTGTAAGAGAACAGGGTGCAGTCTGAGTTTTATAAGTTTCACCGATGCTCTGGTATGTGTCTTAGCCTTTTTTAATCGACGTAGAAGCATACTGTTTTTGTCAATATGCCGGGTGGAGCCAGATCCCACGTCTGCCGCCTTTTGTGAGATCCTTGTACCGTTTTTGTTTCAGAATAAAAATGTCTGTTCGGGACTTGGAGCCGGATCTGTGTTCTGTTTCTGGATTCACCGAGTTCATTTACTAGAGCTGAAACTAAACAGAGGAAACTGTTTGGGATACTTCTAAACGTAATTCAGAAATTTAAGTTGATATCTGGGTCATTCCAGATCTGGAGGACATCTGGGTTCAAAATGTTTGAAAAATCAACCTTCTCTTTTCCAGTTTTCTGCTCCATATTGATCAATAATAGGTATTGATTGGCTCATTTTATTCCATGTTTTCTGTGTTGTTGCTAACCCTACTCTAATCCATGCTAATGTGATCTTTTTCTCAGCAGTAGAAGCTAGATATTTAGCTAGCTGTTACTGCTGACCACTGATGGAAAACAGTCCAAAGAATGAGTCTGATCCTGATAATGAGGTAGAGAGAGACATTCAATCAAGGCTGACAATGGATGAAAAGATGGACAATAGAAGAGAGGACATAGCTTTGATCTACACATTCTGTAGGAACACTGTTGGAGGATCAAAATGACAAAAACAAGACAGAAAATGACAGAACTGAGAGACAAAATCACAAAAAACACATAAAACGGCAAAAATGATACACAAAACGACTAAAGCAAGACAGAAAATCCCGAAACGAGACAGGAAACAACAAAAACAAGTTCAACCTTGAAAAAAGAAACGGGGTGCTGGGGGGAGGGGAGGAGGGTCCTGCTGAAGAAATGCCACAATTTTGGAATTAGTCAAAAATAAAACTGTAAAGCTACGATATCTAAGAACTATCATGCTCACAAGTTCTCTAAATTTGGCAAATTATAGTATTTCAATAGCAGCTTGACGAAACGATAGAGAAAACAGCAGTGGACTACTTCCAGCTGCGGAGGGACACACTTTTCAAGCTAGCTGCGATGTCACGCAGGCTGAGTGTAACTGACAGGCGGAGGAACACGACATTCTGCTCGGAGAACACACACGGAGAGGAGGTAAGTTATCTTTTAAAAGTCAGTGTTGCCAACTTAGCGACTTTCTCGCTAAATCTAGAGACTTTCCAAAGCGTCCTAGCGACAAATCCAGCAATTTTTTCTGCTGTTTTGAAGACTCTGACGGGAAAACTCGGATCATTCTGCAGTTACTGTTTTCAACGAGCAGCAGGTGCTGCTGTGAGTTGTGATGGTCCTTTGCTACCCGAGGCTTCAACACATGCGCGGTAGCTCATGAAGTAATGTATCGAGCCACTGTGCCAACGCTTGATTTGGTCATGTGACTCGTGACGTTTGAATCACTTCAGTGACGTTTGAATCACTCAACTGCTTCGTATCACCTGATTGGTTCGGTTTGTTTTGTGAATCACTTGGCGGGATTGAGTGTGTTCCGGGATAGGAGATCCCATAGTGTCGTTTATTTGAATGATTTTCCGCAGAGTAGGTTGGTTTTGTTGCTGCCGTTCGTTGCTTTGACAGTTAGTAGTGTATAGATAGATAGCTAGCTAGATAGATAGATAGATCTGCAGCAGGAGCCAATCAGGAAAAGGTCCTGTGTATGGCATAATTTCCATTTGCTGCCTGATATCAAGGTAACTACGACTGTTAAAAAAACGAAAAGAGTGGAAAGAAGATCTAAAGATGGACATAACATCAGAGGACTGGGAACTGATTTGCACCAAAGCCCACACTCAATCAATCAATACCTGATTTAAATTGCTATAATACAAATGGTTTAGAACATAAATTACACCATTTAAATTAAATTAATTTAACAGCAACATCCCAGATTTATGTGTTAAATGTAATGAGGCAAAGGGAACTTTATACCATTGTATGTGGGATTGCCCAAAGGTTAAAAAATTCTGGGGGAAGATTTAACAAACAATAGAAAATATTATTTCTAAAAATATTACAATGAACCCTGCTCACTTTATTTTGGGACTTTATCCAAGGTGACATAAGTACACCAAGAGTGAGCGTATAATAATAGATTCAAGCCTCCTGCATTCTAAAAAATGACTTGAATTTTTTTGGAAAAAACTTGCATACCAAGATTAGTAGACTGGGTGAGGCAGATGTTAATAACCTTTCCTCTGGAAAGAGTGGCACATGTACGAAAAGGGAGACAGGATTTGCTTGAGAAAGCGTGGGGACCCTTTATTGCTTTTTTGAAATCCATGAATTTAACAGATGAAAGTGATGAGGTGGAATGAACAGTTGTGATGTAAACCTCGTGGAAGTGCCATAATGAGAGGAATGACAGGATTACCTGCTGTTCTGTATAAAGTACTGTATTTATGCATTTGCATGTATGGGAACATGTTTATTTCTTTTTTTCCCCCATCTCTTTCTCTTCATTTCCTTATTTTATGAGGATCTGTTTAATATGCAAGTACCACATTATGGTTAAAAATATTTGCATAACTGAGTAAGTCTTGTAAGGTATACTGCAATGCATATATGTACCTGCATACAAAACTGTTAATACATTGTTCAAAAAAATCATATTCAGTTACACAAGCACACCCTCTTTACCAATTAACCCAAGACATACTTTGCCAAAATCCATAATATCATCTGTATTTGCACCAGCCTCATGTGAAAATTGCATCAGTCTGTACTTATAGAGCACATCTCATGAATGTAGCAGCACCGTTTAAATGTTTCATAACACAGAATATCAGTGAAGAGTATATAGGGTTACAGACAGACATGGCAAATAAGAAACAGGCTCTTCAGTAGTTATTGTCATTATTATTACTGGTAATATTATTATTATTATTGTAGCCACTAGAACAGATACAATCATCTAATGTAGTGGAACAGGAACGTGCATGGCGAATCAAATCCAGAACAATCCATGAACCAATCAGAAACATGAATCAATTGCGCTTCATTGTATTGACCACTAGATGTCCGACTCGAGCACTGAGTGTCAGTGAAGCCTCGAGTAATGAAGCATGTATTGGATAAAGTGTTGAAGCTTCAACAAAGCCTCGATCAGCCATCACTAGCTGTGAGCTTCTCCCCGTCCCAAAGCACAGGCTGTCACTCCAGTAATAAGTCTATTTTTACCGTAAGCGCCGTGTTTCACGCATATTTTAAGCCAGCCTGTAATCGCGGTGACCAGGTGGGGCAGTAATGAGCCAGTGTAGGTTTTACGCAACCAGAACTACAGGAGAAGAAGCAAACAACCAATAGGTTGCCTTGCTTTAGATCACGTGATATTCACTCAACGTCATAGACTCACGCTCAGCGGCTGTGTGCTCACTGGGAAAGTCTGACAGGAGGTCCTCACATACTTCGGTGAGAAGCCAGTTTCCAAGGGAGAAAATCCATGACAGTGGTGGAAGTCAAATGAGGTGAAGTACCCCTTTTTGTCAAGGTGAGCAAAGTCCTACCTCTGTATACCAAGCACTACTACACCAGCAGAGCGGCTGTTTTCTGCAGCAGGGAATATAGCCTCTAAAAAGAGAGCTAGCCTTAGCCCAGAGCATGTGGACATGCTAACATTTTTGCACTGCAATGCAAAGTTCATGATTCATTCATTAGACTAATGTTTACATTATTTGTAAAATGCACTTGTTTTCTCTAAATATTCAGTTTTTATAAACTCTTAAAAATGTGACTTCCATTTAGGATCCTGAAATGACACTTTATTTTGAGTTTTGTTTACAGTTTCACAGCATGTTAATAAGCTGTAAAACTCGTTCTCAGTGAAATTTGTGTTTTTATTTGGAAAAAATAAAATACAGTTAACAGCAAAATTGTTTCTGTTTTCTTTCTATTTTCAAATTACTACCTTAAATTTAGTTCACTACTTTTGGAGCCCTTACTTGTGATATTATTGTAGTACAGCTTAAAATAAATGGTGCCCAGAAAATGCTTCTCTACAGGAAAGATGTTTTTAAAGTATAAATGTTGCCTTGGTGGAACTTCATTTAAGATCTTGTGACGTTGGATGGTTGTATGAGTATGTGTGTGTTGATGAGTCAGTGTTTGATTGCTGCTCATTGAGACATACTAAAATACAACTCTGGATAAGTTTTTGAAGAATTAGGACGTAACATGGTTAAAAGCTCTTAAAATGTACGTTGAATGACATCGGCCCTTTATTAATATGTTACATTGGAAAATAAAGGCAAAACTAAAATATAAGTGAATAAACCGATTAATCAAAGAAAATAATATACCGATTAATCGATTATCAAAATAATCATTAGTTGCAGCCCTAAAGTCGACTTAACTTTGAGACTTAAGTTGAAAATACAAACTATTATTAGTTAAACAACTTGTATAAGTTCAGAGTGAGTTGAAACAATGGTTACTTTCAAGTTGCGTTTACTGACATTTTTAAGGCAGCAGGTGAACTTCTGTTTCTAAGTTTAACTGGCTTAAAATGTTTTACAGTACGTCACCATGGTAACAGATGGTGCACAGCTAGATCACTGTGAGCTGTATGTTAGCTGTCCCACTGATTGAAGCCGTGCAGTTACCGTGTCACACGCTGTCTGAGTTGTGTTGCCATGGGAACCTACATGCATTCATTTGGTGATGCAGAGAAACCATCAGTATGTTTGTGTCCTCGTTCCTGATTTGCTGCCCAGTCTGTTTCCACTGCTGGTGCTGCAGTTGGTGGAACACTGATTTGAAAATGGATTATTCTGTTGGTATGTAACTCAGAGAACATTTAGTCAGTAACATTAATTCCACTTTTATTTGGCCCAAGAAGGAAAAGAGATTTCCACGTCTCCTTCACTGTGGGACGGTAACAGACCTCCATGCACTTCCTCAATATCACGTGTAAATAAATGAAGTTTAAAGTTTCAGAGCTCTGATGTACGGCTGTGTCAGGAAAATTCTTTAGTGCAGTCCTGACCGCTCCAAATTAATCCCCAGAGTCGTCTCAAGTCAAAGCAAAGTTTTACTTGCCACAAGGAATCAACATGCACAGAACACAGTGTGAACAAGTGACTGGCAAAGGGTGAAAATAGCACAGCTTTGTACGGACACTTAAACATGAGTTAATAATAACTTTATTTATGAAGCTCTTTCCGTCAAAGTGCTGTACACAAAAATAAAAACAGGTAAAACAGAACAATACAAAGACATCAGTAAAACAAACCATTTAGGATTCATATGTAAGAGAAAACAAGTGGGTCTTCAGCTTAGTTTTAAATACATTAATGGAGGATGCCTGCCTGATTTCAGCAGGCAGACTGTTCCACAATGTTGGTGCCTGGAATGAGAAAGCCCGTTCCCCAACCGTCTTTTTACAGACCTTTGGAAGATACAGAAGTCCCGTCCCCTGGGAACGGAGAACCCGAGTGGGGACATACGGGTTCAGCAGGCTGGATAGATAAGACGGGGTAGTTCCATGAACAGTTTTCTAGGTTAGTAGCAGCACCTTAAAGTGTGCTCTAACATGAACAGGTAGCCAGAGCAGAGAGGCCAGCACTGGAGTAATATGCTCGTATTTACTTGTTCTGGTCAGAACGCGAGCTGCTGGTTCTGGAACGTCTGCAGGCTACGAAAACTCTTCATTGGCAGAGCCCATAAAAGGACATTGCAATAATCCAACCACATCTTGGTACGTGTTCTCTCTAGGTCGCTACAGGCAGTGGGTTCACACTGGTTTGTTATCCGTCAAATTCCTGTGCAAGCAGCTCGTCTCCTCGTTCCTCTTTTAGCATACGTCACACAGTATTACCACCTCGTAACGATCCAACCTCTAGGGGTTGGCTGGATGCAACAAAATAACCAGATGTTATTGGTTTAGGTAAGGGATTTATTGCTTCGTAGCAAAGGAACGTAAAAGTGACAATGAAAAACAAACTAAACAAAACTGGTGCCTCACACTCATTGATTTCACAGTTAAAAGACTCCAAGACAGAGTGACTTCCTCACTAAAGTGGCAGGCTGCTAATTTGAGCCTCAGTCTCCTCTCGACAGCAAGTTCCACACCAAGATAGCAGCTGCCAACAGAAACCCAGAGTGTCGGCAGATCTCACCACGAGTATCTACCGATCGAAGTGTCTGCAGTACCCGCCAACCCTCCACCGTACCTGCAGACCGAAACACACACAAAGAGGCACCAGGGTGGACTGGTCAAAGTACCAGCCACCTAAACTAATGGCATGGTGGCAGCTATATAGGTTGCAGGTGTGGTGAAAGCTGCATCTGGTTGGATCAGAGGTGGAGGTGAGCTGGAGGGTGGCCCAATCAGGACGGCCGGAGGGCGGAGAGAACCGGATTGCAGGGCAGGTCGTCAGCTGTGGTGTCATCAGCTGGAATGGCTGGCAGATGAGTTCCTAGAGACTCTGAAACAACCACAGCTGAACCCACACATGTAACTCTTCCCCCACACAAAGGTCCAACAGGAACACCACCTCAAGAATCAAACGGCACACCAATACTGGTGGCCGTAACAGTCACAGTATTACAATAAAAAAAACATTCAATCATCTAATTCAATCATTTTCATAACAAGCTGTTGGAGGCAAAACCTTTTTGTTCTTTGCAATAAATCAGAGGAATCCAAGTTGTCTGTTGTTCTTTTCTTCAGAGCTCTGAAGGTACAGGTGACGCAGAGTGCAAAGCAGTCTATGGGAGAATACAAAGAACAGAGTGAGAGCTGTCTATATACTGAACCAGAAATAAATGGCTTTATTGAGGGTAACTGAGCAGTAAAATGCATACAGGAACTTACAACATGAACAGTTTTCTACCAGCATTTCTGCCTTGAATCACCTGCAGCAGCATCTTTATATTCTCTTTATTCTCTTTTTCCATGCCTGTTTTCTGTCTGTGTTCCATATTTTTAACGGTTTAAGTTCATTTGTATGAATTTTAGGTGAAATTGAAAAGAGCTAAAAGTCAACTATTGAGTTGAAATGTGTCCTCTGTGTTGGCTGATGAACATATAGGACACTCTGGCACTTGTGTATAGAGTGGTATCCTAATGAAGATGTGTTTGATGTTACAGGTGATCGGCAGGAGGAGAGTCTGATGGAGGAGCTGAGGAGGAGAAGAGGAACAATGAAATCTTCACAAAAAGTGAGAAACATATGACTGTAATATCAGTCATTAATTTCTTATTTGAAATGTGTGAAGTTGCTCCAGTTGGACAGATGATCCAAGCAAAGCCAGGTAACATTGGCTGGAGAGATGCAGCTCTGCAGAGGCAGCTGAACTGAGGATAAAGTGGTGGATGGCTCAGAAAGTAGGGAGGTTAAGTAGCTTTTGATTTCAAATCATGATGCAATGGCCCCCTTTGGTATGGAAGTACCTTAGGGTCATAGAAGTAAAATTTATCCCAAGACACAAGTGAGATCACGCTTTGGCGGTCGTTTTAAAAATAGTCGCCGACCGTCCTTGAGAGGCCCATAGACATACATAGAAAGGCTTAGATGGCTGATGGGACTTTTGCCGGCGACATCACCGGTCGGCCATCTTACCTCGGGGGACTTTTCCGGAGCGCTCTACAGTAGTGGATGGAAGGTGAGCGACCTACACAAAATAAAAATACACTTAACTTGCTGAATTCTTGACGGATTTACAAACGGTTTGGTTTATTAAAAACCTTAATAACATGGCTATGATTCAGGCCGCGCAGACCTGTTGAAATTGCAGTTTTTCTTTTCGAAAATTGCTGCATAGTTGTGTGTTTGTTGCAGCCATTTGAAAGGCTGCAATCTGGGAGTTTCAATTATTATATAGGTTTCCGTGAGACCAATTATAATTTTGTGACAACATATTTTGTCTAAATGACAGTTTGTGTGGATGCAGTTGGGCATTAGCTAGCAAAGAAACAAGAGGTTGTGAATGAGACATGTGAGCCACTTGGACTATTACAAAGTAACCTGGACTTAATTCTATACAGGTGGGAAACGCGTAATTACTCCTTCGTTTTAACATGATTCCCAAGCTGTTTCATTAGTGAAATATATCCTAGATTTAGATTAATTGTGATACAGTAACTGGCTGGCTTTGTGTTTGCAAAAATACCCCCCGACAGTCCAAGATGCCACACTTTTGTGCAGCATATGGATGCTCAAATGAACTTTCCTTCAAAACAAGAGCCCGTGGAATCACTTTTCACTCGTAAGAAATGACTTGAGGGACATATTTAGGATAATTGTTACTGACTTAGTGGATTTGTACTTGTATAATACAAGTTATTTTGACCTTGACGTTTTAGAAATGTTTCTACCATTTGTTTACATAATAATCATTGAATATTTCTTTTTCACATTTCTTTGAACATGTTACTGTTGTTTAGGTTTTCATAATGGCATTCAAGCAAAGGCTACATGAATTACCCCAACAATATCATAACTTAGCTCAGTATTTTTGCCCTTACCATTAACGTTAAAGGTAAGAAGGGTGTAAAATGTTATCAATAATTCATATATCTTGGTATCTTATTTAATTTAATATTGAAGTCCATGGTTATAATTATCCGTAAATATGCAACAACATAACTACATCTCTGGCGTTTATAACAAATCAAACCGTTTAAAAATCGGTTGAAAATTGAGCAAGCTATGGTTAATTAAATAGTACATGCTCCATAGGCATTAATGTTATCAGTGAGCCAGCAGCCTCTAGGTACATGGATGGCAATTTTCCGCGGATCCGCGGGGTTTCCACCGATTTAATTTCAAATTTGAACATTTCTGTGAATCGTCTAAATCCGTTGAGAAAATTTTAGGGGGGGTTAGGTACTTTATTGTCGCCGATGTTAACGAAACTCAAGCCTCACTCCCGCGAAATCCTGAAGCTAGATTTTCACTGAAGCTATCGTTTGATTGTAAACGGCCCAGCGATTGGATAGCTTGAAGCTTGGACCAGTCAAATTGCTCGTAGTGTAGCGCTGAAGAAACGGAGGCTTAGTGTCGAACACAGGAGCTAACTTCTTTACTGACATTAAACAAATCACTGTCCCAACAACACAGCACACGCGAGAAAACCAGAACCAGGAAGTACAACCACGTAAAAAACAGTCCGTGCGGAACCACGACAACAACCAACGTTCTGTGGGTGAATTATGTAAACCCACCACAGTAGCATTCTTTGTCACAAATTTATGGTGGCGTGTTCGACTCGGATATTTGGAGATTTGGTATCGTCTTCAGTGGAATAATGAGATTTTTAACGAAGGATCAGGAGTCATTAGTCGCAGAAATGGACAAAAGTGTCAAAAATAAGTTCCAATGGGAATGGCACCAGCAGCAGTTGAAAAGGAAGGCTGTCCAGAGACTTACACAGCTTGCTGCAAAGAGAAGAAAATTGGCAAAATAGGAGTGTTGCAGTGAACTGACTTGTATATAGTGTACATAGTAGTATAGAACTCATAGATTGCTGAAATATTTTTGAACTGAAGATAGTGAGAAAAGATTGAAGAACAAGTAAGTTAACTTTTCATTGAATTTACTGACTTATTTAAGTCTAGTATTATTATGGTTTTGATCATTTTT
Organism: Acanthochromis polyacanthus; assembly: GCF_021347895.1. Taxonomy (NCBI): domain Eukaryota; kingdom Metazoa; phylum Chordata; class Actinopteri; family Pomacentridae; genus Acanthochromis; species Acanthochromis polyacanthus. The sequence goes on from NC_067123.1 coordinate 3,112,102, forward strand.
ATCAGTCTAAATGACTTCTATTTTATAGGGCTGGACCCGAATATCCGAATATTCGTTCACTACGGCACTATCTGGATATTAATTTGGTATCCGAATATTCGCCCCCCACGCCACCGCCGCCGTCAGACGTCACCGGGCAGAAAGAATATGCAGTATTACTGTCTTCCCTCCGTCTTCTGCCCACATCGGCTCATCTTGTCCTGTGATCACATAAACATACACACGATGGTACCCATAACTTAATATTTTGTTGCACAACCTTTTGAGGCAATCACTGCAATTAAACGATTTCTGTATTTGTCAATGAGCGTTCTGCAGCTGTCAACAGGTATTTTGGCCCACTCCTCATGAGCAAACAGCTCCAGTTGTCTCAGGTTTGATGGGTGTCTTCTCCAAATGGCATGTTTCAGCTCCTTCCACACATGTTCAATGGGATTCAGATCTGGGCTCATAGAAGGCCACTTTAGAAAAGTCCAACGCTTTTCTCTCAGCCATTCTTGGGTGTTTTTGGCTGTGTGTTTTGGATCGTTGTCCTGTTGGAAGACCCATGACCTGCGACTGAGACCAAGCTTTCTGACACTAGGCAGCACATTTCTCTCCAGAATGCCTTGATAGTCTTCAGATTTCATCGTACCTTGCACACTTTCAAGACACCCTGTGCCAGATGCAGCAAAGCAGCCCCAAAACATTACTGAGCCTCCTCCATGTTTCACCGTAGGGACAGTGTTCTTTTCTTCGTATGCTTGGTTTTTGAGTCTATGAACATAGAGTTGATGTGCCTTACCGAAAAGCTCCAGTTTGGTCTCATCTGTCCAAAGGACATTCTCCCAGAAGCTTTGTGGCTTGTCAACATGCATTTTTGCAAATTCCAGTCTGGCTTTTTTATGAGTTTTTTTCAGCAGTGGTGTCCTCCTTGGTCGTCTCCCATGAAGTCCACTTTGGCTCAAACAACGACAAATGGTGCGATCTGACACTGATGTACCTTGGCCTTGGAGTTCACCTTTAATTTCTTTGGAGGTTGCTCTGGGCTCTTTGGATACAATTCCAACGATCCGTCTCTTCAATTTGTCATCAATTTTCCTCTTGCGGCCACGTCCAGGGAGGTTGGCTACTGTCCCGTGGGTCTTGAACTTCTGAATAATATGAGCCACTGCTGTCACAGGAACTTCAAGCTGTTTAGAGATGGTCTTATAGCCTTTACCTTTAAGATGTTTGTCTATAATTGTTTTTCGGATGTCCTGGGACAATTCTCTCCTTCGCTTTCTGTTGTCCATGTTCAGTGTGGTACACACCTTTTCACCAAACAGCAGGGTGACTACTTGTCTCCCTTTAAATAGGCAGACTGACTGATTATGAGTTTGGAAACACCTGTGATGTCAATTAAATGACACACCTGAGTTAATCATGTCACTCTGGTCAAATAGTTTTCAATCTTTTATAGAGGTACCATCATTTTTGTCCAGGCCTGTTTCATTAGTTTGTTTTTTTAAATAATTATGTTAATCAACAATTCAAAAGTAATGGCTGTTTTTGATTATTTAATTTTCAATAAATTTTTATTTATTGTTACTTTTGTGAGTTTCAAGTGATTTCAGTGAGAATTGTGGGTTTTTCCTTCTTTAACTGAGGGGTACCAACAATTTTGTCCACGTGTGTATACACATATGTCTATAACATATACACATATGTCCATGTTATCACCCCTTCCTCCCCCCAGACGAAAATATCGGAGCTCGTCTCTTCCCTGCGCCTTCGGCCCATTTCGGCTCATTCCGCCGTGTTCTTCGGCTCATCTCGGCTCCTCCATTCGTGTTTGTAAACACCACCCGAATGGCCGGGTTGCTGCAGACTCTGAAGTCACGCTTCACTTTGTTGCATAAACACAAGACAAGATGCTGAAGACCGGTGTTTGGGAATTCTTCAGTTTAACTAAAGACTAAACGAGGGCAAAATGTGGACCCGGGAGACCAGACGAACGGATCCGAATATTCGGGCCGTCTCCACTGCCACTGCCGGAATATTCGGAGGCCAGAAACCACTATTCGGGCCAGCCCTACTATTTTGCTATAAATCCACCCCCCACTCAATAATTTTCAGCTGAAATCCAAATTTCCTGTTGTCATCCCTGTAGGTAAGATGGCTGCCGCATAGCGACTTCAGCCTTCATTGGCTCACAGCGTCTGTAAGCTATCTAGCCTTTCTATGTATATCTATGGAGAGGCCCATATCTTTGCTTCTGTTAGCTATAACATTTTTGGGGTCAAGGAATTCAATAAAATAGATTTCAAGGCCAAAAAAAGATATTATCCTCACCATGACAACTGAAGGTAAAATATGCAATTTATTTAAAAAAACACATACAAAAACACAGTCAAATTAAAACTCAATAGTTTAATACAACTTAAAGTGTTGAATATGTGTATTATGGATGCTAAGAAACTGAGTAGTGAGACAAGTTCATAACTACAGTAGGGCTGCAACTAATGTTTATTTTGATAATCGATTAATCGGTCCATTATTATTTTTTATTAATCGGTTTATTCACTTACATTTTAGTTTTGCCTTTATTTTCGAATGTAAAATATTAATAAAGGGCCTATGTCATTCAACGTACATTTTAAGAGCTTTTAACCATGTTACAATGTCCTAAATTCTTCAAAAACCGATCCAGAATTGGATTTTAGTATATGTCAATTAGCAGCAATCAAACACTGACTCATCAACACATACATACTCATACAACCATCCAGCGTCACAAGATCGTACATGAAGTTTCACCAAGGCAACATTGTTTGTGATGACTGCATTGCTGCAGTCAAGGGCGTCAGTTTGTTTTTAAAAGTGTGTGTGTGTGTGTGTGTGGGGGGGGGGACCCCTGATAAAAAGTGGGGGGGACACGTCCCCACCGTCCCCCCCTAAACTGACGCCTATGGCTGCAGTCATCACAAACAATGGTTATGGATCAGTACTTACTCCTGTGTGGATCATGGGACTAAAACAGACAGAAAAGGAAACATGGAATCCTAAAAGCTGTGTTTTTTTTTTTTTTGGCAGAACAATGCCATAGCATTGAAGAACTGAAGTGATTTTGGTTATTATCAAGAAAACCATGGAAAATATCTGATATCAGTTCTGAAATTAAACTCTCATGAGTTATTTTTGTTGTTGTCATTATATTTGTCCAAACAAATGTATCTTTAGTGGTACCAGGAATTAAAATGAACAAGACATTGAGGAAAACAAGGGTGGTCTAACATTTATTTCCATGAGTGTATGTTTGCATTTTAGAAGTAGGCAATGCCATACCTACATTTTTTTACTGATGACAACTAATAGCTTGGTATAAATACATCACAAAGGTGATTTTATTTAGATGTCTGCACAACTGTGGGAACATGAGCCATGACATCTACAGAAAGACATGCAAAGCAGCCTCTGCATGCAGCAATTGCAAGGTGCCTTACAGCTTGTCTTAAACTTGCACATGACAAGATCTGGCAAGTCCTTTGAAGTAGTGGCAGTTGTAGTGTAGACAGGAGTTGGTGGAGAGTCTGGGGAACCCTGCTGCCATCCTCATAGAGACAGCAAAAATGTCACATGGTGTTGGACAGGTGCCTTGCCCCATACATGTCCACTCTAAAGAGAAACATGATTTGTGATACCAAGGCCCTCCATTATTCTTAGCCATATTTATATCATGTCCCTACACAAATTTTTCTTATCTGATAAGGTACTTGAAGGAGGTGCTGATGGAGTGCATCACTGCTTGGTGGAATGTGGTGAAAATCTTTTCCTTTGTGAAAGAAGAGGGAGAGTTGTGCAGCATCCACAGTTGTGATGTTGTCCTCAGATACACCACAGAGCATCGGGACAAATCTCTTGAGCATGGGTGTCTGACCTGGACTACGGTAGCTGATTGTTTGTGTGAGGACTTTCATTACATGCTAAGCTATAGTGGGGATGGTAGGCAACTCTGTATGCAACATGTATGATTTTGATGGGTGAAGTAACCTCTGTGATGCAATAGCATGTCTGCAGCTTTTGTGCTCCATGGCAGGATTTTAACTCCTCACCTGCACTACATAGTGACTCGCCCTGGATCTTATCTCCAGCTTTTTTTTTTAAACATGATTGCAATCACTGTCATCTTCCCCCTGGATAGAGCTCTGTCCCATTTGGAGAAGCCTGCAAGTACTGCTAGAATCATGTTCTTTGATTTCTCCAGTGTTTTTAATACGATTCAGCTGGTTCTTTTGAGGGACAAGCTGGAGGTCACAGGGGTGGATCACCACCTCTTGGGTAGGATAATGGACTACCTCACAGACAGACCACAGGTTGTGAGGACACAGGACTGTGAGTCTGACGTGGTGGTCTGCAGCACAGGGGCCCCACAGGGAATGGTCTTGGCTCTGTTTCTTTTCACCCCGTACACTGCAGACCTCATGGACCACTCAGCCAGCTGTCATCAGCAGAAGTTCTCTGATGACTGCAGTTGTCGTTCTCATCTCAGATGATGATGATTGGGAGTACAGAGAACTGAACCAGGACTTTGAGGACTGGTGCCAGCGGAACTGCCTCCAGATCAACTCAGGAAAGACCAGAGAACTGGTGGTGGACTTCCACAGGCGCAGTAACACACACCCACCATTGGTGAACATCCAGGGCATGAACATGGAGAGAATGGACTCATACAAGTACCTGGGTGTGCACCTGAACAATAAACTGGACTGGTCAGACCACACCACAGCACTTTAGAAGAAGGGTCAAAGCAGACTCTGTCTAATGAGGAGACTGCTGTCTTTTGGGGTGTAGGGGACACTCCTGAAGACTTTTTATGACTCTGTGGTGGCATCAGCCATCTTTTACAGAGTAGTCTGCTGGTGCAGCAGCATCACAGCTGCTGGGGAAAAGGACACTTGATCGGCTGATCAAGATGGCTTGCCCTGTCCTGGGTACTCCCCTGGATCCAGTGTAGGTGGTGGGAGAAAGATCCCTGTTGGACAGCATCTCCCACCCCTTGCATGACACACTCTGAGTGCACTGGACAGCTCCTTTAATGACAGACTGATTATCCCAGGTGTGTGAAGGAGCGTTACCACAGGTCCTTCCTTCATGCTGTTATCAGACTTTCCAACAGACGACACACACTCACTTAATAACAGTTAGCAAACTGTCATATGCAATAAGCTAAACTGCAAAAAAATGAAGCTGACGAACTAGCTAGCAAAATGTAGGCTATATACTTGCTTCAATAATTAAGATAAGTAGTTCGTAGCTCGCTAGCTATAATGTAGGTAACTATTTCTTAACTAGCTAGTTATTAATTATCAAACCTTAAAAATATTTTCTATTCAATGAGAAAGGCATACAAACCTCAGTGTCAACCTGTCACTTTGGACCTTCAACAGCTGCTACAGCTGTTACAATCCCTAGTGCATCTGAGCATATGCTACTTCTGACTAACTGAAATCTCATGCTACTTAGGACAAATGTAATGTACAAAAGTAGTCGCACTGCTTAAATAAAAAACTTTTTGAAGGAAACGATAAGTAAAGTCACTCTGATGACACAATTTTTATGTAAAATGTGTATCTTTACCCCCAGTTGTCATGGTAAAGGGAAAGCTGTTGGTATTTTAAACTTGAAACCTATTTTATTGGATTCCTTGACCCCAAAAATTTACACTTTGACACCAAGGTTGTCATTATATCTATAACAGAAGCAAAGATATGGGCTCTAGAGGACTTTCAGCACATTGGTGGCCATTATTGGAAAAATGTGTTTATTTCCAATACAAAGGGCGATCTCACTTCTGTCTTCGGATAAATTTATTTGTATGACCCTGAAGTACTTCCATACCAAAGGGGACCTTTGGAACATGACTTGAAGTCAAAAGCCTATTTTTTGGGCTTAACCTCCCTACTAAGAAGCCGTTTCTTTTTTGTTTGAGGCCAAACTAATTTTTAGTAAAACATTACGCAAATGTGTTGCATGGTGACGAAGATGAGTAACACACAGAAAGTCTTGTTTTTCAAGTCAGGTGTTCAGGAAGGTAAGGAGCAGCATATTTTTTGGTTGAGGATAGTACTTTTGAGCATTGTGAGTTTGTTGTTGGCCTTTTTCCTTCTCAAGACATTCCGACAGTTGAAACCAGAAGTTTACTTACACTGTATAAAATGGCACATAACCTTGGGGGGTTTTTTGGTTAATTTTTTTTGTGTGGGGGTGTTTCCAAGTCCCATCAATTTCTGCCGTCTGCTACATTTACATTTACGTCACGCCATTCGGTATCTGTACATAATGTACACATGCACAACACATGCCTGTGCTCAGCCCAAGGTAAATTTTTAGGAAAAATTTCATCTGTCGGAAATGATACGACTGAGCTGCCTTGGCGAAGTACTGTACTCTCCGAGTGCTTTTCTTGTTTCACAGCTGCATTTAAATCACTGCCTCTGTTTGTGTCTTTGTCTGTTTCTACAGAAACATGAAAAGGGGAATGAAGTGAGACATCAGAAATCTGCAAAGGAAAACAATGGGTCCCCAACAACAACAACCAGAGATGAATCACTCAGTTGTGAGCAATGCAGCAAGACTTTTATCACAGCAACAAAGCTAAGAATTCACAAACGCGTTCACAGTGGAGTAAGAGCATTCACTTGTGATCAGTGTGAGAAGATTTTTACTCACAAGAGCAATTTAACAACACATCAACTCATTCATAGTGGAGTTAAACCATTCAGCTGTGACCAGTGTGAGAAGTCTTTTACTCACAAGAGTAATTTAATAACACATCAACTCATTCACAATGAAGTTAAACCATTCAGTTGTGACCAGTGTGGGAAGACTTTTACTCGCAAGAGTAGTTTAACAACGCATCAATTCATTCACAGTGGAGTTAAACCATTCAGCTGTGACCAGTGTGAGAAGACTTTTCCTCACAAGAGTCATTTAACAACACACCAACTCATTCACAGTGGAGTTAAACCATTCAGCTGTGACCAGTGTGGGAAGACTTTTACTCACAAGAGTAATTTAACAACACATCAACTCATTCACAATGAAGTTAAACCATTCAGCTGTGACCAGTGTGAGAAGTCTTTTACTCGCAAGAGTAGTTTAACAACGCATCAATTCATTCACAGTGGAGTTAAACCATTCAGCTGTGATCAGTGTGGGAAGACTTTTACTCAAAAGAGTGATTTAACAAAACATCAAGTCATTCACAGTGGAGTTAAACCATTCATCTGTGACCAGTGTGGGAAGACTTTTACTCACAAGAGTAATTTAACAACACACCAACTCATTCACAGTGGCGTTAAACCATTCAGCTGTGACCAGTGTGAGAAGACTTTTACTCGCAAGAGTAGTTTAACAACGCATCAATTAATTCACAGTGGAGTTAAACCATTCAGCTGTGATCAGTGTGGGAAGACTTTTACTACCAAGAGTAATTTAACAACACACCAACTCATTCATTGTGGAATTAAACCATTCATCTGTGACCAGTGTGGGACGACTTTTACTACCAAGAGTAATTTAACAACACACCAACTCATTCACAGTGGAGTAAAACCATTCAGCTGTGACCAGTGTGGGAAGACTTTTACTCAAAAGAGTAGTTTGACAACACACCAACTCATTCACGGTGGAGTTAAACCATTCAGCTGTCACCAGTGTGGGAAGACTTTTACTACCAAGAGTAATTTCACAACACACCAACTCATTCATTGTGGAGTTAAACCATTCAGCTGTGACCAGTGTGGGAAGACTTTTACTCACAAGAGTCGTTTAACAACACACCAACTCATTCACAGTGGAGTTAAACCATTCAGGTGTTACCAGTGTGGGAAGACTTTTACTCAAAAGAGTAGTTTAACAACACATCAATTCATCTACAGTGGAGTTAAACCATTCAGCTGTGACCAGTGTGGGAAGACTTTTACTCACAAGAGGGCGTTAACAACACATCAAGTCATTCATAGTGGAGTTAAACCATTCAGCTGTGACCAGTGTGGGACGACTTTTACGACCAAGAGGCGTTCAATAACACACCAGCTCATTCATAGTGGAGTTAAACCATTCAGCTGTGACCAGTGTGGGAAGACTTTTACTCACAAGAGTAGTTTAACAACTCACCAACTCATTCACAGTGGAGTTAAACCATTCAGCTGTGACCAGTGTGGAAAGACTTTTACTCACAAGAGTAGTTTAACAATACATAAATTGATTCACAGTGGAGTTAAACCATTCAGCTGTGACCAGTGTGGGAAGACTTTTACTGCCAAGAGTAATTTAACGACACATCAACTCATTCACAGTGGAGTTAAACCATTCAACTGTGACCAGTGTTTGAAAACCGTTACTGGACATGAACAGTTGTCAATCCATCAATGCCCCCACTCTGGTAGAAAGCGGTACCACTGTGACTACTGTGAAAAAACTTTCAAGCGCCAATACAGCCTAAAATGTCACCAACGCCAATTCCACACTGGATATGATGTGTTTGTATGTGATTACTGTGGGAAACCATTTGTACATTACGCACAGTTAAAAGCCCATGAAGTGACCCACACCGGGGTTAAACCATACCTTTGTGACCAGTGTGGGAAAGGCTACAGCTACATTCAACACCTCAAAGCTCACCAATGTGTCCACACTGGGAAGAGACCATACAGATGTGATGAGTGTAAGAAGACTTTTACAACTTTGGGCTCCCTGAAACAACACCAGCAGAGCCACAGCAGAAAGAAAGCATTCAATCAGTGTCACAGTGAGGTATGTAAAGGTTGTTTCAGCAACAGTGTGCACACAATTCTACTAGGGCTGGCCCGAACAGTGGTTTCTGGCCTCCGAATATTCGGGCCCTATTAAAGACGAATATTCGGATATTCGTTCCACATTTTGCCCTCGTTTAGTCTTTAAACTGAAGAATTCCCAAACACCGGTCTTCAGCATCTTGTCTTGTGTTTATGCAACGAAGTGAAGCGTGACTTCAGAGTCAGCAGCAACCCAGCCATTCGGGTGGTGTTTACAAACGCGAATGGAGGAGCCGAAATGAGCCGAAGAACACAGCGGAATGAGCCGAAATGGACCGAAGGCGCAGGAAAGAGACGAGCTCCGAATATTTTCGTCTGGGGGGAGGAGGGGGTGATCACATCAACATATTTGTATATGTTATAGACATATGTGTATATGTTTATGTGATCACAGGACGAGAGGAGCCGATGTGGGCAGAAGGCGGAGGGAAGACAGTAATGCTGCATATTCTTTCTGCCCGGTGACGTGCGGGTGGGGGAGGGGGGGGGGGGCGAATATTCGGATACCAAATTAATATCCGGATAGTGCCGTAGCGAACAAATATTCGGATATTCGGGATATTTGGGTCCAGCCCTAAATTCTACATTGGATATTTTGGATATTGTTATGAAATTTAGTGGGATACTGTTTTGAACAACTGTGGCCAGTCCTGACACAGAAATTTGGTCCAAGTTAATCTGGAGATGTAGGTAAGATTGGGAATTGTGACGTGATCAGCATCAGCACAAACTTGTTCTCACCGCATAATGTTGAAAAGACATGACATCAGTGTTAAATCTTATACTGGGATGCTGGATATTTAGCCAATATAAACCCAGCTTAAAGCTGCTGTCCGGAGTTTCCGTTTGTTTTCAATTTATGTATCATTTTTTAACAAAGCTTAAATGTGTCAGTCTAGTTCGATACTATAATATAAAGTTAGTATAACGCGATATGAAAATTTATTCCTGAGCTCCGCCTTCCTCTCATAGACCCCCATGTTATTCCAAAAAGCGCCGGTTGCTGCCGACCAATCAAGTTCAAGCTTCAGCTTTGTCATGCTGTCAATCAACGGTTACGCGCACAGCAAGCAAGCCCATGCAGAGGTGGGCGAGCTACGCACTACGCAACCGCGCGCACATTTGTTTTGCTTGTGGAGGAGAGAGCATCAGGGCTCAGCAACTTCCAGAAAAGTTACCAATCCCACGGCTTGTCAGGCCAAGAGACTGCAGGACGTTTTTTGGCTCGGGGTGCTCGCCTCGCTCCCCGACCACGGCCTCCATAGCCCGGCTGACGGCTTCGTTTAGATGCCATGGTCGGGGTGCTCACCTCGCTCCCCGACCACGTTCTCCATAGCCCGGCTGACGGCTTCGTTTAGATGCCGTGGTCGGGGTGCTCACCTCGCTCCCCGACCACGGCCTCCATAGCCCGCCAGACGGCTTCGTTTAGATGCCCGACCTCTGGAGGAAGATGTTGGGGCGTCTGGGACATACTCTTCGTCAGAGGAGTCATGCAATTCTGAACTCTAGATAGAAATAAATAAACAATGTAACACATATACACGCGTAAATGCACTAAGTTTGATAAACAACGTCATCGAGAGGGATACACGAGTGTAATCACATATTGAAACTTTACTCGTTAGTCCTAGCAGATTCATGTTATTTTGGTATTAGGACAAGTTCGACTCAATACAGCATTCTAACGTAATTCCTTTATTATTTACTAAATGTACTAAATGTAGAAGAGGGGAAAACAGCAAAACAGGCGAGATGCTGCAGCACTCCGGGCACTCCTCTCATGTACTGCACGCGTGCACAAATAAAGGGGTGAAATCAGAGGGAGGGACCAACAGTGTTCTGGGAGACGTTGCGATTCAAACTCCTGACAGCAGCTTTAACTGGTCAGTTGCTTGCTGGCCTCACGTCAATGAGTGTCAAGTGTTCTCCCACTTTCAATGATGGGTGATTATCACTGATGGTTTGTTCTTAGAGTTTGTGTGCAGTTTCCCCACTTGAAAAAGGATGTTTCATGTACCCAGGGTTTGAGCAGGACTCCACTCATAAATCAGGCAGTTGCTCTCTTTTTTTTCCCCTCTTTTACTTTGCAGTGGTCGCAAAGTCATGGGTTACAAAGATGGCAGCTTCCATAAGTTGATACTAGTGATGCACGATAATAAAATTTCTGGCCGATACCGATATTAATGTTTCTGATATCGCCGATAACTGATATTACTGATGTCGATATTCATGTACACACGTGGACAAAATTGTTGGTACCCCTCAGTTAAAGAAGGAAAAACCCACAATTCTCACTGAAATCACTTGAAACTCACAAAAGTAACAATAAATAAAAATGTATTGAAAATTAAATAATCAAAATCAGCCATCACTTTTGAATTGTTGATTAACATAATTATTTAAAAAAACAAACTAATGAAACAGGCCTGGACAAAAATGATGGTACCTCTATAAAAGATTGAAAACTATTTGACCAGAGTGACATGATTAACTCAGGTGTGTCATTTAATTGACATCACAGGTGTTTCCAAACTCATCATCAGTCAGTCTGCCTATTTAAAGGGAGACAAGTAGTCACCCTGCTGTTTGGTGAAAAGGTGTGTACCACACTGAACATGGACAACAGAAAGCGAAGGAGAGAATTGTCCCAGGACATCCGAAAAAAAATGATAGACAAACATCTTAAAGGTAAAGGCTATAAGACCATCTCTAAACAGCTTGAAGTTCCTGTGACAACAGTGGCTCATATTATTCAGAAGTTCAAGACCCACGGGACAGTAGCCAACCTCCCTGGACGTGGCCGCAAGAGGAAAATTGATGACAAATTGAAGAGACGGATCGTTGGAATTGTATGCAAAGAGCCCAGAGCAACCTCCAAAGAAATTAAAGGTGAACTCCAAGGCCAAGGTACATCAGTGTCAGATCGCACCATTCGTCGTTGTTTGAGCCAAAGTGGACTTCATGGGAGACGACCAAGGAGGACACCATTGCTTAAAAAACGAGACTGGAATTTGCAAAAATGCATGTTGACAAGCCACAAAGCTTCTGGGAGAATGTCCTTTGGACAGATGAGACCAAACTGGAGCTTTTTGGTAAGGCACATCAACTCTATGTTCATAGACTCAAAAACCAAGCATACGAAGAAAAGAACACTGTCCCTACGGTGAAACATGGAGGAGGCTCAGTAATGTTTTGGGGCTGCTTTGCTGCATCTGGCACAGGGTGTCTTGAAAGTGTGCAAGGTACGATGAAATCTGAAGACTATCAAGGCATTCTGGAGAGAAATGTGCTGCCTAGTGTCAGAAAGCTTGGTCTCAGTCGCAGGTCATGGGTCTTCCAACAGGACAACGATCCAAAACACACAGCCAAAAACACCCAAGAATGGCTGAGAGAAAAGCGTTGGACTTTTCTAAAGTGGCCTTCTATGAGCCCAGATCTGAATCCCATTGAACATGTGTGGAAGGAGCTGAAACATGCCATTTGGAGAAGACACCCATCAAACCTGAGACAACTGGAGCTGTTTGCTCATGAGGAGTGGGCCAAAATACCTGTTGACAGCTGCAGAACGCTCATTGACAAATACAGAAATCGTTTAATTGCAGTGATTGCCTCAAAAGGTTGTGCAACAAAATATTAAGTTATGGGTACCATCATTTTTGTCCAGCCCTATTTCATTAGTTTGTTTTTTTAAATAATTATGTTAATCAACAATTCAAAAGTGATGGCTGATTTTGATTATTTAATTTTCAATAAATTTTTATTTATTGTTACTTTTGTGAGTTTCAAGTGATTTCAGTGAGAATTGTGGGTTTTTCCTTCTTTAACTGAGGGGTACCAACAATTTTGTCCACGTGTGTATGTATAACTTTCTGCTGAAATGTGGATGAGAAGGAACTTCATAATGGGGCTTTATCACCTAAAATAGGAAATATATTTTAATGTGATTGCTTTTAAAAAAAAAAACACTACTATTTAGTTAGGCTCTTGTTTACCAGCAAAATATACTAGTAGGCTTAAAAAAATACACAATCAAGTCATTCTTGAGGGTCTGGCAAGAAGAGAAAAGCTTGACTTCCACTGTGTTTGTTTTCCAAGCAGAGCGGCACAGATCTGCACACTGGAAACAACCTGAACACCTGCCAAGAAGATTTCCCTACGCCGGGTTCAGTCCAAGTTCCTGAAGTCGTCCACAAACTTAAAGTCCTTGAGATCAGGCTCCACAGAATTCAGGTGTGATCTCTTGTTCGGTGTCTTTGTTAAAGTTACACTCCATCAGTCATGTTTTCATCATCTCTCTAGTTCTATTTTCTGATGAGGTTTCCTTATTTCTCCTACAAAGTAAAAATAAAGGACCAGCAAGTACAGTGCCTGTAAAGAGTATTCACCCCACTTAGAAGTTTTTCCCCTTCGAAGTGGGGTCAGAGTGTTCAGATGTCAGCAGTCTTGCTCTGCATTTCAGGTAAGGCATCAGTTGTTCAATCCTGCAGGAAAGCTTGACTTCCACTGTGTTTGTTTTCCAAGCAGAGCGGCACAGATCTGCACACTGGACACAACCTGAACGCCTGCCGAGAAGATTCCCCTACGCCGAGTTCAGTCCAAGTTCCTGATGTCGTCCACAAACTTTAAAGGATCAGCTCCTCCCTTGGCCTGAAGTGTAAATAGTTTTGATAAAATTGTTGTTTTTTTTGGGACGCTACGACCATCAGACAGGACATCAACGTTAGCTGAGGGTGTTTTTCTGAAACAGGAAACACAGATGTAAAGTTAACAAAAAAGAAAACAAACTCATTAAAAATCTACTTTTAAAGTTTCCCTACTATTATTTTTATCATTAAATTGAAACCTGCCTACATTTTCCCGTGTGAATATAGAGTAAACCAGGAGTGTCCACCCTGTAGCCCGTTTTGTGTGTCATTTTTATAATATTTTGTTTTGTTTTTGTTGTTTTTCATCTTTTTAAAATCTGACTTTTGTCGTTTGTCTCGTTTTGTCATTGAGTTCATTTTTTGTCTCTTTTTCGTTTTGTTTTGTGTCATTTGTCTCATTCTTTGTAATATTTTGTCTTGTTTTTGATGTTTTGTGTCGTCCTTTGCCTGACTTTTGTCCTTTTGTTTCCTTTTTGTCTCTCTTGTGTTTTTGTCTTATTTAGGTCATTTTGTGTTTTCCTTACTCGTTGTTTTGTGTCTCATTTTTGTCATTTGTCTATTATTTTATTACTTTGTAACTTTTTTCTCTTTTTTTGTTTTGTTCTGTGTCATTTGTCTCATTTTTTGTCATTATGGGTCTCGTTTTTGTTATTTTTTGTCTTTTTAGTAATATTTTGTCTTGTTTTTTGTCTTTCTTTGTCTTCTTCTGTGGTTGTGATCCTTCAGTAAATCCTCCATGCTTCAGTTCCAGGTGACTAAATGTTGTGTTCCTTTGTAGACACTCTGTGATCTGGAAGTAGTAATGTGGAAATGATAAACTGAGGATGAATGTGGATGAAACTAAGTTTATTTTTCTCCATAAATTTCAGGTTGTTCATGATGTTTAGTAAAAAGATAATTCCTTAAATGTGAACATTTGTGCAGTAAAACAAAGGAACCATGAGGAGTTGTGGTTATTTAGAGGTTATTCTGCTGTGGTTTTACTGGTTTTACTGGTCTGGTCCACTGGAGATCAGACTGGACTGAACTAAGATGATTTCGACTCTCCTGCTGTCAGTGACAGTCCATCTCCACCAAACGCCTCACTGAGCTTTCAGACTCCACACCAACCAGGCAGATGTTTGAAAGGCCACGATGAAAACACGGTTATGGATCCAGCAGCAGCAGCCAGATGTTTGATACCGGCAGATTTAAACAGAACTGGAACCAGACGGGCTGCTGGAGTCCATCTGAGGGGAACAAAGGTCTGACTGAGAGCAGATCAGCTGATCTAGACTTATCCCAGTATGGAGGTCAGCATCTGGAGGCCTGCTGGAGCTTTAATCTGGGCAGACTGGGCCTGACGCTCCTACTCAGGTTCCTGTGATTTTAGAAAATTACGCTATTTCCAGCGTCTTTTATGCGCGGCGAAACTTTGAACTTTGGACTCAGCGGAGAGTCCTCTCTGCTGAAAGCATCTGGCGAGAAACACAGACCTTTGGAGTTATGCTTGGTGTAGGAAGGAAAATGTGGACCAGATTTTCACAAACCTGGCGTTCTCTGGAGTAAAAACGAACTAGATTTCCCCAAAGGTGACTGAGAAACTTGGAGCTGAGTGACAGAGACGCTCTGACAGGGAGTGGCAGTACAGACACGCCCACAGACACTTTTTTTTTTAGTCAGGGGATAGTTATCACTCTTTGGGAGAGCAGCACGTCCTTCACTGGCTTTGGCCACAGATCACTCTCTGCTAGACACCAAAGATGCACAGAAAATGAAGATTTTGTTTCAGATGTAATATATTACTGCTACTACTAATAATAATAATAATAATAAAAATAATTATTAATTATAATAAAAATAAAATAATAATAATAATAAAACAACAATAATAATAACATTCATAATAAACATATTCTAGCAATGGAGAACACCAGGACTCTGGATTCTCCCTGTGGTCCTAAAGCCTGTTTAATTGCTTTTGTCATTGTAGAGATTATGGTGGACAGAAAAAGCTTTTTGGAATGGTACAAATTCATTTATGTAAAATTTTATTGTGACTCCTCATGATTTTGTAAATAGTTGTGCAAAAACACCTAAAAAAATTCTTGCATTTTAGTGCAAATAGTGGTATATAACAGTGTTAACTGCTAAATTTGTACATTATTTTATTACAAACAATTTATATTTACATTATAAGTTCTGAAAAAGATTCATTACACATGTTTATGGTGTCCACAGCAAAAAATCTAACTTTTTTCTACTCGGATTTTGTATTTTTTCTGCTATTTTAGGTCAAGTGTGTCCATACATTATATCAAAATGTCTAAATAATTATAGAATCACACAGGTGAGGTTGTGCAGAAAAAAAAAGATACCAAGCAAAGCAAGATCAACAGCTTTTAAGGTGAAATATAGAGGTAAAATCAGAATTAGTCAAAAACGGACCGAACCTCCCCCCCAGGCCCTAAGGGTTAAGAGCCCAGCTCTTCTGTGATCTGCAGATTCTGTTCCATTCTGTGCTGAATTAAACATTTTACTGATTCAGTTTCATTCAATTTAACTTTGAATAACAATTTAGTAATTTAATCACACCTATATGGCAGATTTGAATGATCCCATCCCCTTTATTGATTTACTTTAATCCTTATTAATTAATATAAGATTTCTATGTTCTTCCCCATTTTATTGTTAATTTAAGACGTTGCTAATCTAGATTCCTCTTAAGTATTTTTCTCACGAACTTAATATTTTAACCTTAATTCCCAATATTGTTTTATGGTTTAATACTTTAACTTTTATTCTTGTTTGAACATCTGGGCTTTGTTTGAACCTTTCTGCCCTTTCTTTGTCCTGCTGCGCGTACGTGACAACTCAGCGCATCTCTGAAACCACAGACCCCCCTTCTTCTTCCGGGTGTTGCATTTGGTTTAACGGATGTTCTATATTTTTCTTTAAAAACTGTCACCTGTCCTCGTCAAACTGCCATCCTGGATGTTATTCTTATTCAGCTCGTCAGTTTGAAGCGAGGGGGAGAATTTTCCCCTCAGCTTTTTAAAGGTCAGTTGTAACCACAGGCTTTTAGCTCAGTGGAGCGTGAAGTATTTACCTTAAACACATTTTCCTTTAGGTTAGACGTTGAAACTTGCACAACCTGCTTAGATCAGCACTTCTTCTTCAGGTTACGAGCTAAAGCTCAAACTTGCATTCATAAGCACTTTAATATATTTGATTATAGGGTTAATACAAGTTGCAAGCACATTAATATATGATTGATTACATGATATGATTAAATGAAGATTAATGATGATTATAAGTAATAAGTAAAAGAGTATTTAAAGCATTTGATAGTTTAATAGATATGAAAAAATGAATATTCCTCACATTAGGTCACTTGGTTTGTTTAGAAGAAAAAAAGTCCAATTTTATACCTAAACAGCCTTTTTAATCAACTAATCAGTCCAAACTGCAAAACCTTTATAAATCAACTAAAATACTGAAGCTCCTCACATCTGAGAAGCTGAATATGTGAAAAATGCGGCAATTTTAAATGAACAATGATGATTAAAACAACTTAATTCATAACAAAACATGATATTCTGTCAGCTCTTCAAGTGTTTTGAGGAGAAAATTAAGTAAAACTATTAAAATAAATAAAAATAATGAAGATCTTCAAATCTGAGAAGCTTCATTTGTAAAACATTTAAGATTTAAATGATCAAAATAGTAAAATATGTGACTAAACTTTGGATTTTTTAAGTTTTTCGTGTGTTTTCTTTGAAAAACTCTTGATTTTTTTTTAAAGCTGTCAGGTGGAGAAGGAGGATAAAGTACCATTAAAAGAGAAGTACAGATCAGTAGAAGTACTTGTAGGTCAGCAGAAGTATTTGAAGGTCAGCAGAAGTACTTGTAGGTCAGCAGAAGTACTTGAAGGTCAGCAGAAGTACTTGAAGGTCAGCAGAAGTATTTGAAGGTCAGCAGAAGTACTTGAAGGTCAGCAGAAGTATTTGAAGGTCAGCAGAAGTACTTGAAGGTCAGCAGAAGTATTTGAAGGTCAGCAGAGGTACTTGTAGGTCAGCAGAAGTACTTGTAGGTCAGCAGAAGTACTTGAAGGTCAGCAGAAGTACTTGAAGGTCAGCAGAAGTATTTGAAGGTCAGCAGAAGTACTTGAAGGTCAGCAGAAGTATTTGAAGGTCAGCAGAAGTACTTGAAGGTCAGCAGAAGTACTTGAAGGTCAGCAGAAGTACTTGTAGGTCAGCAGAAGTACTTGTAGGTCAGCAGAAGTACTTGAAGGTCAGCAGAAGTACTTGAAGGTCAGCAGAAGTATTTGAAGGTCAGCAGAAGTACTTGTAGGTCAGCAGAGGTACTTGTAGGTCAGCAGAGGTACTTGTAGGTCAGCAGAAGTACTTGTAGGTCAGCAGAAGTACTTGTAGGTCAGCAGAAGTACTTGTACTGTACACAGGGGTGTCCTGGGGCCAAAAATGACCCCTGGCATTTTTGGCCCACAACATCATCGATTGACTGAATCAAGCACTAATTTTTGAATGCGAGGACAAAAACTGACAGAAAGGTTGGATTTCAGAACAAAAATTCAAGAACATCTTTAGAGACCTGTACAAACTTGTTGGCAAGTTGGAAAAAAATGAAATCCAGTAGAGCAAGGGTATTCTGGAGACCGGAAGTGGTCATCAGCAAGGGTGGAGCCAAACGACAACAGCCAGAGAGCAGTGATTGGTCAGACCATAGATATATAGTCTAATATTTTGCTGGTGTGAAATAATCACGCTTCCAGTGACTTGACCTTCACATTCATTTACTGAAGCACAGTTACAGAACGGGCTGCTGTTCTGGCTGGAACCGGCTGGAACGTTACCAGCCTCAGGCCCAACACAAACTTGTCTAAAAGTCCCTTGTGACCGACAGCTGCCAGTCTGTCTTAAAGGCGCAAAACATGATTAACTCAGAACATTACACTGCTCCCCCCAAGTGTTGGGGGGAGCAGGTTGTTGGGTTAGGGGGTGAGAAAATTAATGTCAAAGTATGCTGAAATTTCAATCGTCCGACTGGCCAACGGCAGATGGGCCTCCCGTATGAGAGAGGTTCTGCTTAAGGTTTGTCCCTGTTAAAAAGGAGTTTTTCATTGCCACTTTCGTCTGAGGGCTTGCTCTGGGGGTTTCAGGCCATAAGGGTTTGTAAAGCGTCTTGAAACATTTTAATTGTAATTGGTGCTATATAAATAAAACTAAATTGAAGTGAATTGAATTGAGTATCAGCCATTATGCATCAACACAACTGAAATTTCAGCATACTTTGACGTTAATTTTCTCTAAAATTTTACAGTAAAATCAGGTGATATTGTGCAGGTGGTAGCTGGGATGACCCCTGACAAGGCCACGGTGAGAGATCTTTGTCACTGCCTCAGGATTTGGAGATAACGAAAGTCAAAATCTGAATAACAGCATGTATTTGCAGCGGACGTCTCTCAGCCTGGCTGCTCAGCGCCTGTGATAATATTACCGTATTACGCAGAATAGCCACGCAACGCCCAGAGTGCGGGCGGCTCACTTGACCGCAGTTTAACGGAGTGCTTCCTCCGACAGAAGCAGATCACCGTAGAGTGAGGAGGATGGCGCCCAGTTTCACTACTAAAGGTTCCTACTACTAGCTTAACCCTATAATTCTTGAATCATTAAGTAATTGACAGAAAATTCAATTTTTTTCGGGTTAAAGGTTAAAATACCATAAAATGCGTCGAAAAACGAGTAGCGGAAGTGACGTGTTTGCGCACATGCGCAGTACAAATCAGGTTTCCGGGACGGATCGGGTAGTGACAAGGAGAAGCCAGTTTCAAAGGGAGAAAAGTCGTTACAGTGGTGGAAGTCAAATGAGGTGAAGTACCCCTTTTTGTCAAGGTGAGCAAAGTCCTACCTCTGTATACCAAGCACTACTACACCAGCAGAGCGGCTGTTTTCTGCAGCAGGGAATATAGCCTCTAAAAGAGAGCTAGCCTTAGCCCAGAGCATGTGGACATGCTAACATTTTTGCACTGCAATGCAAAGTTCATGATTCATTCATTAGACTAATGTTTACATTATTTGTAAAATGCACTTGTTTTCTCTAAATATTCAGTTTTTATAAACTGTTAAAAATGTGACTTCCATTTAGGATCCTGAAATGACACTTTATTTTGAGTTTTGTTTACAGTTTCACAGCATGTTAATAAGCTGTAAAACTCGTTCTCAGTGAATTCTGTGTTTTTATTTGGAAAAAATAAAATACAGTTAACAGTAAAATTGTTTCTATTTTCTTTCTGTTTTCAAATTACTACCTTAAATTTAGTTCACTACTTTTGGAGCCCTTACTTGTGATATTGTAGTACAGCTTAAAATAAATGGTGCCCAGAAAATGCTTCTCTACAGGAAAGATGTTTTTAAAGTATAAATGTTGCCTTGGTGGAACTTCATTTAAGATCTTGTGACGTTGGATGGTTGTATGAGTATGTATGTGTTGATGAGTCAGTGTTTGATTGCTGCTCATTGAGACATACTAAAATACAACTCTGGATAATCATTAGTTGCAGCCCTAAAGTCGACTTAACTTTGAGACTTAAGTTGAAAATACAAACTATTATTAGTTAAACAACTTGTATAAGTTCAGAGTGAGTTGAAACAATGGTTACTTTCAAGTTGCGTTTACTGACATTTTTAAGGCAGCAGGTGAACTTCCGTTTCTAAGTTTAACTGGCTTAAAATGTTTTACAGTACGTCACCATGGTAACAGATGGTGCACAGCTAGATCACTGTGAGCTGTCCCACTGATTGAAGCCGTGCAGTTACCGTGTCACACGCTGTCTGAGTTGTGTTGCCATGGGAACCTACATGCATTCATTTGGTGATGCAGAGAAACCATCAGTATGTTTGTGTCCTCGTTCCTGATTTGCTGCCCAGTCTGTTTCCACTGCTGGTGCTGCAGTTGGTGGAACACTGATTTGAAAATGGATTATTCTGTTGGTATGTAACTCAGAGAACATTTAGTCAGTAACATTAATTCCACTTTTATTTGGCCCAAGAAGGAAAAGAGATTTCCACGTCTCCTTCACTGTGGGACGGTAACAGACCTCCATGCACTTCCTCAATATCACGTGTAAATAAATGAAGTTTAAAGTTTCAGAGCTCTGATGTACGGCTGTGTCAGGAAAATTCTTTAGTGCAGTCCTGACCGCTCCAAATTAATCCCCAGAGTCGTCTCAAGTCAAAGCAAAGTTTTACTTGCCGCAAGGAATCAACATGCACAGAACACAGTGTGAACAAGTGACTGGCAAAGGGTGAAAATAGCACAGCTTTGTACGGACACTTAAACATGAGTTAATAATAACTTTATTTATGAAGCTCTTTCCGTCAAAGTGCACAAAAATAAAAACAGTTAAACAGAACAATACAAAGACATCAATAAAACAAACCATTTAGGATTCATATGTAAGAGAAAACAAGTGGGTCTTCAGCTTAGTTTTAAATACATTAATGGAGGATGCCTGCCTGATTTCAGCAGGCAGACTGTTCCACAATGTTGGTGCCTGGAATGAGAAAGCCCGTTCCCCAACCGTCTTTTTACGGACCTTTGGAAGATACAGAAGTCCCGTCCCCTGGGAACGGAGAACCCGAGTGGGGACATACGGGTTCAGCAGGCTGGATAGATAAGACGGGGTAGTTCCATGAACAGTTTTCTAGGTTAGTAGCAGCACCTTAAAGTGTGCTCTAACATGAACAGGTAGCCAGAGCAGAGAGGCCAGCACTGGAGTAATATGCTCGTATTTACTTGTTCTGGTCAGAACGCGAGCTGCTGGTTCTGGAACGTCTGCAGGCTACGAAAACTCTTCATTGGCAGAGCCCATAAAAGGACATTGCAATAATCCAACCACATCTTGGTACGTGTTCTCTCTAGGTCGCTACAGGCAGTGGGTTCACACTGGTTTGTTATCCGTCTAATTCCTGTGCAAGCAGCTCGTCTCCTCGTTCCTCTTTTAGCATACGTCACACAGTATTACCACCTCGTAACGATCCAACCTCTAGGGGTTGGCTGGATGCAACAAAATAACCAGATGTTATTGGTTTAGGTAAGGGATTTATTGCTTCGTAGCAAAGGAACGTAAAAGTGACAATGAAAAACAAACTAAACAAAACTGGTGCCTCACACTCATTGATTTCACAGTTCAAAGACTCCAAGACAGAGTGGCTTCCTCACTAAAGTGGCAGGCTGCTAATTTGAGCCTCAGTCTCCTCTCGACAGTAGGCTCCACACCAAGATAGCAGCTGCCAACAGAAACCCAGAGTGTCGGCAGATCTCACCACGAGTATCTACCGATCGAAGTGTCTGCAGTACCCGCCAACCCTCCACCGTACCTGCAGACCGAAACACACACAAAGAGGCACCAGGGTGGACTGGTCAAAGTACCAGCCACCTAAACTAATGGCATGGTGGCAGCTATATAGGTTGCAGGTGTGGTGAAAGCTGCATCTGGTTGGATCAGAGGTGGAGGTGAGCTGGAGGGTGGCCCAATCAGGACGGCCGGAGGGCGGAGAGACCCGGATTGCAGGGCAGGTCGTCAGCTGTGGTGTCATCAGCTGGAATGGCTGGCAGATGAGTTCCTCGAGACTCTGAAACAACCACAGCTGAACCCACACATGTAACTCTTCCCCCACACAAAGGTCCAACAGGAACACCACCTCAAGAATCAAACGGCACACCAATACTGGTGGCCGTAACAGTCACAGTATTACAATAAATAAAAACATTCAATCATCTAATTCAATCATTTTCATAACAAGCTGTTGGAGGCAAAACCTTTTTGTTCTTTGCAATAAATCAGAGGAATCCAAGTTGTCTGTCCTTTTCTTCAGAGCTCTGAAGGTACAGGTGACACAGAGTGCAAAGCAGTCTATGGGAGAATACAAAGAACAGAGTGAGAGCTGTCTATATACTGAACTAGAAATAAATGGCTTTATTGAGGGTAACTGAGCAGTAAAATGCATACAGGAACTTACAACATGAACAGTTTTCTACCAGCATTTCTGCCTTGAATCACCTGCAGCAGCATTTTTATATTCTCTTTATTCTCTTTTTCCATGCCTGTTTTCTGTCTGTGTTCCATATTTTTAACGGTTTAAGTTCATTTGTATGACTTTTAGGTGAAATTGAAAAGAGCTAAAAGTCAACTATTGAGTTGAAATGTGTCCTCTGTGTTGGCTGATGAACATATAGGACACTCTGGCACTTGTGTATAGAGTGGTATCCTAATGAAGATGTGTTTGATGTTACAGGTGATCGGCAGGAGGAGAGTCTGATGGAGGAGCTGAGGAGGAAAAGAGGAACAATGAAATCTTCACAAAAAGTGAGAAACATATGACTGTAATATCAGTCATTAATTTCTTATTTGAAATGTGTGAAGTTGCTCCAGTTGGACAGATGATCCAAGCAAAGCCAGGTAACATTGGCTGGAGAGATGCAGCTCTGCAGAGGCAGCTGAACTGAGGATAAAGTGGTGGACGGCTCAGAAAGTAGGGAGGTTAAGTGACTTTTGACTTCAAATCATGATGCAAAGGCCCCCTTTGGTATTGAAGTACCTTAGGGTCATACAAGTAAAATTTATCCCAAGACACAAGTGAGCTCACGCTTTGGCAGCCATTTTTAAAATGGCCACCGACCATCCTTGAGAGGCCCATATCTTTACTTCTGTTATAGCTGTAATGGCAAACTTGGTGTCAAAGTGCACATTTTTATGGTCAAGGAATTAAATAAAATAGATTTATTTCAAGACTAAAAAAAATGATACTCTCCTCACCATGACAATTGAAGGTAAAATATGCAATTTATTTAAAAAAACACATACCAAAAACACAGGCAAATTAAAACTCAATAATTTGATAAATACAACTTAAAGTGTTGAATACAGTATGTGTATTATGGATGCTAAGAAACTGAGTAGTGAGACAAGTTCATAACTGCAGTCATAGAAAAAAATGATTAGACCTCCCTTGTTTTCTTCAGTTTCTTGTTCATTTTAATGCCTGGTACAACTAAAGATTCATTACCTGAAGAACGCAATGAACATGACAAAAAATGCAACTGATTCCATAATACTTGTTTTACTATGTCTTATTTGACATCCTCCGGCTTCATTGTATTCCCTGGTATATCAGAGTATTTTATGTCTTATCTGACATGTTTAAGCTTCATTGTTTTCCCAGGGTATCTAAGAGGACATTTCATGTCATCAGCAGCACTGCACATGCAAAGGTCTGGAGTGGTTTCCTGCTGACATTCAAACCGTAGCACAACTCAGAAGTCGTCAGCTCTCACATAATGCCTAAAACTGAAGAATTATGTAAACCCACAAAGGCAGCTATCTTGGTCCTTCTGGAAATTGGCATGAGTGAGAGACAAGCAGCGAAGAAACTGAAGATCTCCAAGACAGCCGTTCATTACACCAAGAAAAAACAAGCCCGACATGGTTCTACCTAACTGCGAGCTGGTCACGGCAGGAAATGTCTTTCTACCCACCAGATGACCGTCACTCATCTGTTCCTGTGTCAGGAATCATCCTCAGACCTCCAGGGACCTTAAAATGAGGAGAAATAGGACTTGACTGTTGATGATTGGACTAAAGTTCTCTTCAATGATGACTCCAATTTTCACTTGATGCCCAATCCAGACAACTTCCTGGCCTGGAGAAGCTACAAATCAGACTGTCTGTCTCTACAGTAAAACATGGGGGTGGATCAGTGACCATCTGGGGTAGTTTCAGTCTGGGTGCAACAGGGTCAATGAACCAGGTCATGTACAGCACTACTCTAGAAAACCGTCTTCTTCCATCAGCTGGAAAACTCTTTCCTGCTTCCAATGCAGTGTTTCCCCTGGGTTGAAATGGCTGTGAGGTGGTGGGGTCACTTTCAGCTGAAAGTTGTTGACGGGGGGGGGGGAGGAAGGAATTATATATACTATCGTATCGGGCCATCTCCGCCGCAGCCGCGCACCCCCCCGCAAACGGTCTCATCGGTCCGGCGGGTTTTGCGCTGCACCTTTTTTTTTTTTTTTTTTTTTTTTGCCGCGGACCAGTGAAGCGGCAATGTCCGCACAATTTTAATGAGGCGGTGGCCTATACCAGCGAGGCGGCATGCCTCGTCGGTTATATGGGAGGGGAAACACTGCAATGACTGGATTTTCCAACAAGACAATGCCCCTTGCCACACGACAAGGTCAGTTAAAGCCTGGATGGAGAACCAGAACATTGGAACCATGCCTTGGCTGTTCAATCACCAGATCTAACTGAAAACTTGTGGAAAATCATCAAACGCAAAATGGAGAACCACAAGCCCACAAACAAAGCAGATTAGTTAGAATTCATGCAACAGGAATGGGTTGCTGTGACAGCAGAACAATGTCAGAAGTTGGTAGAGAGCATGCCAAGATGCATGCTGCAGTCATCACAAACAATGGCTATGGATCAGTACTAACTCCCATGTGGATCATGGGACTAAAACAGACAGAAAAGAAAACATGGAACCCTAAAAGCTGTTTTTGGCAGAACAGTACTATAGCTATTGATGGAAGAACTGAAGTGATTTTGGTTATTATCAAGAAAATCATGGAAAATGTCTGATATCAGCTCTGAAATTAAACTCATGAGTTATTTTTGTTGTTGTCTTATTTGTCCAAACAAATGTACCTTTAGTGGTAATGCCCAGCTCTTTCTGTATGTCTTTGATAAATGTCTTAGGGTAAATTTATTTGTATGACCCTAAAGTATACTGACAGTCAATAGAAACTTTGAGGTAGAAATGTACACCGAATTCTACTTGTAGGGGGGTTGTAATGATTCATTGTGGATTTACTGATGATCTAGTGCCCTGGTAGTTGAGATAATGATGAGTTGTCATTTTGTCATGATTCATTGCACATGGGTTGGTCACTTTGCAAAAGTGAACCAAATACACACCAAGCAATACTCAGTGAGTATCTGCACAATGTGAGAATGGGTTTTGAAGGCCTATATAAAGGCCCAAAAAAGGCCACCATTGTTAGTCCAGTGAACAGCATCATGCCGTGTCTATCACATGAACAACGTCTCCGGGCACTGGGTATGGTGGAGGCCGGTTTGAGCTACGGTAGGGTCTACAGATACGTACCCGTAGCCTGTGGCCTACGGATACGGCACTTTCCCTTACCATAAATATTAATGAGACGGATATGAATATTAATGAGCCGGCTGATGAACGCGCTTTGTGATTGGCTGGTAATCCGACGTACATAAATATTAATGAGCCGGCTTGGTAATCCGAGTGATGAAGGCGCTTCCGTGATTCGAGGTGAATCTGCGTGCCGAGCCTGTCATGTCAGTCATCTGCTGTTCTCTTTTCTATCATGCATAATGTCTTATAAATATCATTATCTGACTTTTTCACGGACAGCGATTTGGGGGTTGAAATCGGCACTACTATTAAAAATAGCAAAACTTTTTATTCACGTGACCCTGTTCTAATAAAGCACAAACAGCAAACAAAACAAATGGCGGAACTAACAGCCAGCAAACTACAAGTATTTTTTTACCTTCAAAAGTAGAGACAGACTATTACATAATAACAACCTAAACAAAACCCTGACGTATTTTCTACGTCTGTCAACACAGACACTGTCACAGTCACTTTAATGTTAGCGGACTCTGTTGAATGGCTAATTTACATCACCACAAACAAATCTCACAATATCACAGTAAATCGAGTTTGTGGGTTTTTTTAATTCATGCCGAATTAAAGAGCTGCTCCTCACCATTCACGAGTGTTTGTTTCATATTCGACATCCTTAACTTTATCTTGTAAATTAGCGTCCGAAATTAAATGGGAACATTTACAATGGAGTTCGTCAGCCGCTTCCACCACTGAACGCAGTAAACTAATTAATAGGAACTGGACTTCAAACAATTTAGACACGGCATCTAAAAGCGTAAAAACTGCAATGTCTAAAGTGTGAGAGGAGACAGTGTATTTTTGGTTAAATTATACAATGTTCGCCGTCAAAGTCATTCATATAAACTGCCTGTAATGTGCAACAAATAGTAGTTAACCGGCGCCAGCTCTTCAGTGACCTTAACGGGTCCGTACCTCTAGTACAGATGCTACGGGTACGGGTCCGTACCCGTAGCATCAACCTTGAGCTACAGTGATGTAGCCAGGCATATGGGCTGTTCCCAACCCACAATCAGAAGCCTGGTCCAAAGCATGCGCCGACGGATTGCTGCCTGCATCCAAGCACATGGAGGCCATACTCGGTATTGACTGTTGTGACTTTGTGTTTTTGGCAGGTGCCGTTTTCTTTTGTGAAATTCTTTATTTTGAAATCAATCTTGAAATTTTAGATTTTTGTTTCTGTATGCCAATATGCTAAACAAATGATTCATATGAAGAAAATCCAGTTTCGGGCTTCAAAATAAAAATTATGTTGGAAAAATATGGTCTCAAAGTTTTTAATGACTGTCAGTGTACTTCCATACCATCATGCATCATGACTTGAAGTCAAAAGCCTATTTTTTGGGCTTAACCTCCCTACTAAGAAGCGGTTTCTTTTTTGTTTGAGGCCAAACTAATTGCTAGTAAAACATTACGCAAATGTGTTGCATGGTGACGAAGATAAGTAACACACACAAAGTCTTGTTTTTCAAGCCAGGTGTTCAGGAAGGTAAGGAGCAGCATATTTTTTGGTTGAGGATAGTACTTGAGCATTGTGAGTTTGCAGGCCTTTTTCCCTTCTCAAGACATTCAGACAGTTGAAACCAGAAGTTTACTTACACTGTATAAAATGGAACATATCCTTGTTTTTTTTGTTTATTTTTTTAACGTCTGACATAAAATCAAACGAGGCTCCTCCAGTTTTAGGTAATTTAGGACTGCCAAAATTATATCTATTTGCTAAATGCCGGAATAACAAAAGAGAGTCATGCGATCTTTCTAAAAATGGACCGCTGCGGACTTATCGGGACTTATCAGTCAGAAACCATCCAAAGAACAGTTGGGTAAAGGGTGTGGGTGTGTTTCCAAGTCCCATCAATTCCTGCTGTCTGCTACATTTACATTTATATCATGCCATTCGGTATCTGTACAGAATGTACACATGCACAACACACGCCTGTGCTCAGCCCAATGTAAATTTTTATGAAAAATTTCATCTGTTGGAAATGATACGACGACTGAGCTGCCTTGGCGAAGTACTGCGCTCTCTGAGTGCTTTTCGTGTTTCACAGCTGCATTTAAATCACTGCCTCTGTTTGTGTCTTTGTTTCTACAGAAACGTGAAAAGGGTAATGAAGTGAGACATCAGAAATATGCAGAGGAAAACAATGGGTCCCCAACAACAACAACCAGAGATGAATCACTCAGTTGTGAGCAATGCAGCAAGACTTTTATCACAGCTAGAAAGCTAAGAATTCACAAACGCATTCACAGTGGAGTTAGAGCATTCAGCTGTGACCAGTGTGAGAAGACTTTTACTCACAAGAGTCATTTATCAACACACCAACTCATTCACAGTGGACTAAAACCATTCAGCTGTGACCAGTGTGGGAAGACTTTTACTCAAAAGAGTCATTTATCAACACACCAACTCATTCACAGTGGAGTAAAACCATTCAGCTGTGACCAGTGTGGGAAGACTTTTACTCACAAGAGTAATTTAACAACACACCAACTCATTCACAGTGGAGTTAAAACATTTAGCTGTGACCAGTGTGGGAAGACTTTTACTCAAAAGACTAATTTAACAACACACCAACTCATTCACAGTGGAGTTAAAACATTCAGCTGTGACCAGTGTGGGAAGACTTTTACTCACAAGAGGAGTTTAACAACACACCAACTCATTCACAGTGGAGTTAAAACGTTCAGCTGTGACGACTGTGAGAAGACTTTTACTCACAGGAGTCATTTAACAACACATCAACACATTCACAGTGGAGTTAAACCATTCAGCTGTGACCAGTGTGGGAAGACTTTTACTCAAAAGAGTAGTTTAACAACACATCAACTCATTCACAGTGGAGTTAAACCATTCAGCTGTGACCAGTGTGAGAAGACTTTTACTACCAAGAGTAGTTTAACAACACATCAACTCATTCACAGTGGAGTTAAACCATTCAGCTGTGACCAGTGTGAGAAGACATTTACTCACAAGACTAATTTAACAACACACCAATTCAGTCACAGTGGAGTTAAACCATTCATCTGTGACCAGTGTGGGAAGACTTTTACTCACAAGACTCATTTAACAGCACACCAACTCATTCACAGTGGAGTGAAACCATTCGGCTGTGATCAGTGTGGGAAGACTTTTACTCAAAAGAGTCATTTAACAAGACACCAACTCATTCACAGAGGAGTTAAACCATTCAGCTGTGACCAGTGTGGGAAGACTTTTATTACCAAGAGTAATTTAACAAAACATCAACTCATTCACAGTGGAGTTAAACCATTCAGGTGTTACCAGTGTGGGAAGACTTTTACTCAAAAGAGTATTTTAACAACACACCAATTCATTCACAGTGGAGTTAAACCATTTCGCTGTGACCAGTGTGGGAAGACTTTTACTGCCAAGAGTAATTTAACATTACATCAACTCATTCACAGTGGCGGTGAACCATTCCACTGTGATCAGTGTGTGAAAACCGTTACTGGACATGAACAGTTGTTGATCCATCAATGAACCCACTCTGGTAGAAAGCGGTACCACTGTGACTACTGTGAAAAAAACTTTCAAGCACCAAGGGAGCCTCAAATATCACCAAAGCCAACTCCACACTGGATATGATGTGTTTGTATATGATTACTGTGGCAAACCATTTGTACAGTATGCACAGTTAAAAGCCCATGAAGTGACCCACACCGGGGTTAAACCATACCTTTGTGACCAGTGTGGGAAAGGCTACAGCTACATTCAACACCTCAAAGCTCACCAATGTGTCCACACTGGGAAGAGACCATACAGATGTGATGAGTGTAAGAAGACTTTTGCAACTTTGGGTTCCCTGAATCAACACGAGCAGATCCACAGCAGAAAGAAAGCATTCAATCAGTGTCACAGTAAGGTATGTAAAGGTTGTCTCAGCAACAGTGTGCACACAATTATGCATTGGATATTTTGGATATTGTTATGAAATTTAGTGGGATACTGTTTTGAACAACTGGGGCCAGTCTTGACACAGAAATTTGGTCCAAGTTAATCTGGAGATGTAGGTAAGATTGGGAATTGTGATGTGATCAGCATCAGCACAAACTTGTTCTCACCACATAATGTTGAAAAGACATGACATCAGTGTTAAATCTGTAAATTGTAATATTTTGTCTTGTTTTTGATGTTTTGTGTCTTCCTTTGCCTGACTTTTGTCCTTTTGTTTCCTTTTTTATCTCGTGTTTTTTTTGTCTTATTTAGGTCATTTTGTGTTTTCCTTACTCGTTGTTTTGTGTCTCGTTTTTGTCATTTGTCTATTATTTTATTACTTTGTAACTTTTTTGTCTCATTTTTTGTTTTATTCTGTGTCATTTGTCTCATTTTTGTTGTTATGGGTCTTGTTTTTGTTGTTTTTTTGTCTTTTTAGTAATATTTTGTCTTGTTTTTTGTCCTTTTTGTCTTCTTTTGTGGTTGTGATCCTCCAGTAAATCCTCTCTGCTTCAGTTCCGGGTGATTAAATGTTGTGTTCCTTTGTAGACACTCTGTGATCTGGAAGTAGTAATGTGGAAATGATAAACTGAGGCTGAATGTTAAGGAGTTGAATTTATTTTTCTCCATAAATTTCAGGTTGTTCATGATGTTTAGTAAAAAGATAATTCCTTAAATGTGAACATTTCTGCAGTAAAACAAAGGAACCATTAGGAGTTGTGGTTATTTACAGGTTATTCTGCTGTGGTTTTACTGGTTTTGCTGGAGATCAGACTGGACTGAACGAAGATGATTTCGACTCTCCTGCTGTCAGTGACAGTCCATCTCCACCAAACGCCTCACTGAGCTTTCAGACTCCACACCAACCAGGCAGATGTTTGAAAGGCGACGATGAAAACACAGTTATGGCTCCAGCAGCAGCCAGATGTTTGAAACCGGCAGATTTAAATGTTTCCAGAGCAGCAGAACTGGAACCAGACGGGCTGCTGGAGTCCATCTGAGGGGAACAAAGGTCTGACTAAGGGCAGATCAGCTGATCCAGACTCATCCCAGTATGGAGGTCAGCATCTGGAGGCCTGCTGGAGCTTTAATCTGGGCAGCCTGGGCCTGACACTCCTGCTCAGGTTCCTGTGATTTTACAAAATTTTAATAATTACTAAAATACTAAGCTGAAGCTGAACCTCTAGCTGAAGCTGAAGCTGAAGCTGAGCCTGAGTTGACCTCCTGCTGCAGAGTTCAGACCTCGGTGAGGAGTTTCACGTCTGGTTGCTGCAGAACAGAGTCTTTGATGTGATTCTTTCTTTCTTTCAAGTTTATTTGAAAAAGGACAGCGTGCAGTTACATTAAAAAGATGGCTGCACCAGATTTAGCTTCAAGCTAATTTCCATCTGTAGTCCTTGGTCCATAAAAAAATTCATTATTTAAAACAACGCATATAAAACGCATTACCTTAATGCAAAACAAAATCAAAATCAAAATCAATCTTAAAATATTTACAAATATGTATGCAACGTTGTTGGTTTATAGAACAATTATCAAAATGCAAAAGTATAACGAGGAAGACTGTATTCAAACCAATTACAATATATTTAAAGTGCATTTAAATGACAAAAACAGAGTGCAAAAGTACAAAGTTAAAGTGCAGAGTTGTATGCGAAACAATAGTTTCGTAGATCCTAAAGCTATCAGATGGTACTGACGAGGGTAGCATCTGATAGCTCTATACCAGATTGGTACTGTAAATACACACTGTACTATTTTTACACTGATAATCTGGCAGCCATCAGATGGTACCCACGAGGGTATCATCTGATGGCCAAATACCCGTCTGGTATTATTAATGCGAACAGGACTGATGATCAAACAGCCAGTTTTTAACAGCCCGAGAAAAGCTGTGGAAATCTGCCATGTTCTTAAAATTATCAGGCAGCCCATTCCATTCCTTGATGGCTTTGTAAGAAAAGGCTGACTGAGAGAAGGCAGACTTTCTTTTGGGAATGTGGCAGTCACCCCTGGACGCCGACCTAAGCACTCTACTGGTTAGTTGAGAGCGTAGCTGTACATAGGTCTTTAGAGGGGGTGGAGCCGCGTCATGTAAGATTTTATGTACCAGGCGGATATCAGAGTACCTGATCAGGTTGTCAAAACTTAAAATTTTGTATTTTTCCAATATGTTGCAATGGTGGTACCACCGGGGCTTTTTATCTCGGATTTTCAAGGCCTGATTATGTCGTGCCCTAAGAGGGTTTAGAACTGTCAATTTAGCTTGAGACCATGTTGACATACAATACAACATATGGGATATAATTATAGCATTGAAATAAGTTTTTGCAGCTTCCAGCGACAAAGAGCTCCTAATGTGCTGGAAGTTCGCAATGTTAAATTTTAGAACCTGACAGATCTTTTTGACGTGCTTTTTAAAATTAATCGTAGGATCCAATATAACACCTAAGTATTTTACTTCCTCTACGTTTTTGATCATATGACTACCGACATAGATATTTGGGGGGACATTTAGATTTTGCTTGTTGGAGAAATACATTGTAACGGTTTTATCTATGTTCAACTTAAGGCATGACTCATTAAGCCATTCAAGTGCTTTTCCCATTGTCACTGAAAGCTTAGATGCGACAGAATTTGCATCAGAGCCGTGTGCAAAGAAAACCGTGTCATCAGCATACATCAAGACCTCCACATCATCACAGATGGAAGGTAGGTCATTGATGTACAGACTGAAGAGTAACGGCCCCAGAATAGACCCTTGGGGCACACCTGTAAAACAGGTTGTGAACGGCGAAGTTTTGTCATTTATTCTTACGCACTGTTGGCGATTTGCTAGATATGACTGAAACCAACTGATAGTGTTTGCGGAAAGGTTAAAATTTTGCAGTTTTTTCAGCAGCACAGAGTGGTTCACTGTATCGAATGCCTTACGAAGATCCAGGAAAATGGCCCCAACTACCCCTCCCTTATCAAGGCTGGATTTGATCACCTCGAGGAAATAACAACATGCCGTGTCGGTAGAGTGTTTTGAACGAAAACCAAATTGCATGGGATGTAAAATATTGCTATTATCAAGGTGCTCAATCAGCTGTTCTGCAACAATTTTTTCGATAACTTTAGAGACCGCAGGCAGTATACTAATGGGTCTATAGTTCTTAATATCCTTTCTGCTACCTGACTTGAAAATAGGTGTTACAATTGCTGTTTTAAGAGAGGAGGGAAAAACACCTTCACTGAAAGACTGATTTGTTATATGCACAAGTGGTGCTGCTAAAACATCTTTATATTTCTTTACAAACGACGGGTCAAGTCCCCATGAATCCTTAACTCTGGAATTAGAGAGTGATAAAATAACTTTGCTGACCTTTTCTTCATTCACATATTCTAAATTCAGAACATCCAACAGAGAGGGAAGTGACCCTCTAGTAAAACCACAAGCTACAGACCCTACAGAGGCTGATAGTGATGTTGTTGGTGCCTCGATGTTAGAGGGACCACATAGCTCTGAGATGGAGGTGATAAAATAATCATTAAACATATTTGCAACCGTCAAGCTGTCCTTTACAGTTGTTTGTATAGCAGGAGCAGATGCTCCACTATTTTGAGTTTACATCAAGTTCAATGGTTCCTTTTCTAGTCTGCTCTTTCCCAGATAGTTTATCAATACACCTCCATATCAGTTTACTGTTCCCTTTGGCCTGTTGTATCATTTCTAGAAAAAAGTCAGCTTTTGCTTTTTTCAGCTGTCCTGTGACTTTGTTTCGTAGGCTTTTAAAGAGCAGCTGGTCAGTGTTGAGCCTTGATTTAAGATACCTTTTCAGGGCAGCATCTCTTTCCTTCATTAAAAACCATAGCCTCTCACTTAACCATGGGAGCATTTTTTTACTTTTAAATTTCCACACCTGGGTTTTTGTAAATTTGGAGAGAGTTTGAAAAATATAATTTTTAAGAGTGCTGCAAGCCTGCTCAGTGTCCTGCCCACAAACTAGATCTTTTTGAACAGTATTTGTAATTTCAATATCAAACAGCTCTATATCGCGTTTTGGAATATGTGATATGTATACTTTATCTCTATTTTGATTTCGATACCGAAACCTTGAAAGTTTTCTCGATACCAGAGTTAAATTGTGGTCCGATAGACCTGTTATTAAGTTATAAGTTCTATTTACACGATCCCATTTATTAGTAAAAATCAAGTCCAACAATGTTTTGGTGGACCTAGTTATTCTCGTTGGATTTTTAATAATTTGAGTTAAGTTGAATTGTTTAGTTAAAAGCCGTAGCTTATTAGAGCGTGTTTTATCGAACCAATTTAAATTAA
Source organism: Acanthochromis polyacanthus (assembly GCF_021347895.1). Classification (NCBI taxonomy): domain Eukaryota; kingdom Metazoa; phylum Chordata; class Actinopteri; family Pomacentridae; genus Acanthochromis; species Acanthochromis polyacanthus. Next base: position 3,146,067 of record NC_067123.1, read on the forward strand.
AATCACCCATTAAAATAATTTCCTTATTGTTACAGGCTTTCAGAATCTCTTTCAACATATCATAAAAAACATCCTCCTCATTAGGGGGCCTGTACAACACAATAACATTAAAAGACATTTCGGACGATAGACAGATCGTGACTCCCACACATTCCAGGTCATTTTTAGGAAGATCAATCTGTGCACACTGGATATTACTTTTTACATACAATAATACACCACCACCTTTTTTATTTGGTCGGTCTCTTCTAAATAAATTATAGTTTGGAATAGTGTAAGAGCCTACTGGGGTATTTTTTGTTAACCAGGTTTCCGACAGCCCCAAGTAGTCCAGATTAGAGTCATGTAAAAGTTTTTCCAGTTGTTCCGTTTTAGACAGGAGACTTCTGATATTAATATGGCCTCCAAAAATCCCCTTCGGTTTAACTTGTGGATCCCAAAGTATTTTTGCATGGTTCACAGTCTGTAGCAGTTTAGTTTGCAGTTGTTTGTTTGTTACCTTGATGGAAGTAACTTTAAATGGTGGAGGTCGTTTCAGCTCCGACCCCGAAGCTGGAGTTGTTACTTCGGATGCTAGCGTGTGGCCCGCTGAAGGACGTGTCCCCAGTGCTAGCCCACAGCCGGCCTCTGGCAGTGTCAGCCCCAGAACTGGCTCGACAGACCCTGCTACTGACGGTGCCAGCTCCAGCGCTCGCCCTTGACCCGCTGCTGGTGGTGCTAGCCACGGCGCTAGCCCATGACCCGCCGCTGATGTTGTAAACCTCGGCGCTAACCTGCAGCCCCCTTCAGATGGTGATGACTCCGGTCCAAGCCCGCGGTCCGCTGCTGAAGGTATTAGCTCCGGTGCTTGTCTGGCAAACCCCGCCAGTGGTGGTGGCTCAGATGCTGGCCTGGAAAACTCCTCTGCTAGTGATGGTAACTCTGGTGCTAGCCCGGCAAACCCCGCTGCTAGTGATAATAGCTCAGGCGCTAGCCCGGCAAACCCGGCTGCTAATGGTGGTAGCTCTGGCATTAGGCTATCGGGCACTCCTGCACGCCCATATGGCCCAGGGTTTAATTCAACATCACCTGCTAGTAGGATCAACACTAAATAGTGCAATAAAGCAGTCCTAGCATTCCGTAACCTGTTTTCCCTCGGGTGTGGTCCATGTACGCGTGGATGTTCCTTGTCCAAAAAATTTGAGTAAAGGAGAAATTGGATACGCACCGCTGGAGAGTAGGCTCTTTCATTGTCCTCGGGTAGCAACAGGTAGCGATACAAGCAGGTGAAGACGCCCAGAATGAGCAAAATTGAGAAAGAAAAAGTCGCCTCTCTCTGTTGTCATTCTAAGGCAAAGGGTGTGAAACCGTCTTGTACACATTCCACACTGAATCGGGATAAATGTTAACCAGATAGAAAACTGTTAACATTTGGAAACCTGGAATGCAAAGTATTCAATATTTCATTTATTTAATGTTATTCCATGATTCAGGCTATTCATTATTTGAAAATGTTAAAGTAGCTTCACCCAAACAGATAGGTGCTCACTTCCACAGAAAGAGCAGAAATCATCCTTTGAAAGTGAAAAAAAAATGTAAATAGTTAAGCAATAAATACATTTTTATTTATGGTAGCAGGTGCTGAACATATGAATGTAATATTTAGAACAATAGCTGATCCTTGGAGAATTTCCTCTGCCATGTTCCTTCTTTGAAGAGACGGCGTTGATGAGTCAATGTTAAATGACTGCAGGATGTTAGGAAACTCCATCACCGTCATCTTGGCCATCTGCACAGATAGCAAACAGTACATTTTCTGTATATGACATCACTCAGTAAGACTTTATGCATTACGCTTATCTGAATGTACAGTGTATGTTGTCTATGTTATTGCTTTTCCTACATCTCTGCTGCGGCAACAAACAATCTCCCTGGGATGAATACAGCCTAATCTAATCTAAAAACTAATCTAATTTTGTGTTTTGTTTTGTCTTTTATCACCTGCATCACAAGGATGCCACAGCTAGTGTTATCTTTCTGGAAGCTGCGGCTTATCTCGCCAAATCTCTACCCAAATCTGTAGCCAGCCTTTTTGGTGTCCTCAGCTTCATTTGACCCTTTCAGAGGATCAACCACAAAAATGTGGTTTGACAAAGCATGAAGATTCTGTTTGAAAAAGTAAACTGATGGCATCTTTAAATATGTTAACAACAACAGCACGACAACATGTTTTGGCATTCCACTTGGTATAAAGAGACTTCACAGCTGTCACATCTGTTGAAATGAAGTTTCACACATGAGTTACAGTTGGAAGTGTTGGTTATTGAAAGCAGACTCAAATTAATAAGAAAGTAGTCGTGCTAGAAGGAGGGCTTTGTTTGGACAATAATCTTAAATGATTTCACGAAGTGATGGATGAAGACGACGTTTAAACAAAAACATATCATTTGTAGAATAACAATCAATTGTGAGGCATGAATAATTAGTTACAGCACGTACAAAATATGGCTGCATGAGATGATAATGTCAGATTATATCTATTACAGTACTATGACTTGAATAATTATCAGTTTTTTTAAAAAGGAACAAACTTTTTTTTTAAATGAATATATTGTTGTGTATATTAAGTCGTGTTTACTAAATGTTAGATAACTATAAATCATTTTAGCAAACTAAGGTTCATTACCTTTGAATGTACAAACAATGACCAACATATAAATCCCTTAATGACGCATAGTTTTATGCTTACCACAAACTTCCAGTGAACATTTCCTTCATTGACAAATCCAGTGAGTCCATCATAGTCATCAAATGTGGCCTGACAAAACATCCATCCATTCTCTATCCACCGCTTTATCCTCACTAGGGTCATGGGTGGTGCTGGAGTCTATCCCAGCTGACTCGGGTGAAGACAGGGGACACCCTGGACAGGTCACCAGTCTGTCACAGGGCTACATATACAGACACACAATCACTCTCACATTCACACCTACGGACAATTTAGAGTAACCAATTAACCTCAGCATGTTTTTGGACACAGACGAACAATCACACTCACATTCACACCTATGGGCAATTTAGAGTACTCAATTAACCTCAGCATATTTTTGGACTGTGGGAGGAAGCCGGAGTACCCGGAGAAAACCCACGCATGCACAGGGAGAACATGCAAACTCCATGCAGAAAGATCCCAGGCCCAGGCCGGGATTTGAACCGGGGATCGTCTTGCTGCAAGGCAAAAGTGCTAACCACTACGTCACTGTGCAGCCTACACAGACACATACTTCTGTTAAATAGAAGGAAAAGTCACGAGTGAAAGAGTTTGCCATGTTGTTGATTGACCACTAGATGGCAGCAGTGACTCAGGCACAAATCTCTGTCCCTGCAACCCATCAATAATCAATAATGATACTGGCACATTATCAACTGATCAATAATCTGACCCTCATCAGACTGAATGGACTCATTATGAACCAAAACAGTCAAACTGTCAGAATTTTCTGATTTCATCAGAGAGTTTAAAGGATTTTATTTTGGTAAAGTCACCTCTGATATGATTGAAAAATCAAAGCCTTTAAATGAGCTATAACTCAGTGTAGTTTGTTCAGATCAACCCAGATGTTGGATCCACGCTGCAGAGGTCTGGAGAGGACGTTTCAAGGAGGACCAAGAGCTGAAACATGGTCTCTGTCCTTCACTCAGCCTTCATCTTTGTGGTTCATATCAGAGCCGTTTTCCTTTGCTCACAACAACAACACTGGTTGAATATCCGTCCAAGCGTTCATTTCCTGTCCCTGCATCTGGGTCGTATCTTCAGCAGTCTTTACATGGCTCACATCTGCTTCTCCCCTGGAACCACCTCCACTTCTTCAAGGACACAGAGTCGAGTCCAACCCAGCGAGACACATCATCTCTCCAATGGTCCTGGGTTTGCTCCAAGGTCTGGTTTCAGTTGTAGGAGCCTCAAAGCCCTGAACTGGGAGGCATGAAGACCACATCCTCTACAGATCCTGAAGCTCCTCAGCTGGCTCCTTGTAATGTGGAGAAGCAACCCATCATTACTGACTCAACACTGATCCACAATCATTTTCACAGCAGGAAATGTTGGGATTTTACCTTTTAGCACGTCACAATATTTCACTTTTAAAATGATTGTGGAGAAAACCAGCAGCGTCCCCTGCAGGTAAAACAACAGCCAGTTAAAGGACCCTAATCCTGACCATTAATGGATGTTTAGTCGTGACGTAACTCAGTGAAAGTGGAGGAACAAAATGAATCTAGAATATTTGCATTCCACAAAAAACCAAATTCTCTTCATGTAGCGTTTTCCTTCCTGGAACATTTAGTCTTTAAAGTGTAACTTTTAAACTTGATGCCTCGGGGTTCATAAATCCTTTATTTCTAAATGTGTTCATCGTTATAGTTCACAATACTGGAGGCTCTTTGCCTTCATGTTTAAATGAGTCTGATTCATCTCCATCATTTCTAACAGTGTTGGGTCTAAACCTTCATATTTCAACATGTTAGTTTCTCTCTATGATCAGTAATACTGTAGGGTCTGAACCTCAATGTCCCTGGAACCCCGACCTGCTTTCCTCCTGGTCGCTTGGGACCCACAGCAGCAACCAGCTGCACGTCGCCTCCTGGAGCCTCCTGGAATATCACCCGTAAGACGTCTCCCTCTGCCCGGCCAAAACAAACACCTCGGCCCCCTGGATCGTCAGAGTCCAACGTCCCACCTCCTCCAAAACCCCGTCACCCGCTGGATACCGTGCCCCACCAACGTCTGGCTGCCAGGGATCTCCCACCTCCATCTGTGACACTCTGGTCCTCCCTGGACCGCCGACGACCGTCGATCCCCGGCTCCAGACCCACCCGGCCAAAACCCCACTCCACCATCCGCTCCCCGCTCCTGCATCCTGGTCACCCCACCCCAACCATTACTCATCCCCGTATAATAAAAATCCTTCTCAGTTCCTACGGTCTTGGTAGTGTGGCTCTCTGCTCTGGTCCGCTCTCAGAATCCGTGACACTCAACATATATAAGCTTCAGTCAATTTTCGCCTGAAATTTCTACTGAAGTTGTACAGAAAGTAAATTGAATGCTGTTCTTGAACTGTTTGGAGTACAGGCATGATTGAGGTGTCCTTTGAAAGCTGACAACCTGAATTTCCACCCAGTGCAGTCAGAATTACTCTAGGTGCTACTGGCACAGAGTTATTTATGTTGGAACACACTGAATTAGGAGGAATTTTATTCTCGCCTAAATTTTTTCCCTAATAAAACACCTGAAAATCAGTGTGGCAGCACTGTGAGAGCTTGAAAACACAAAAAGGCAACAACCTGGGGTCTTACATAGTTCAGGTCAAAATTTCAGAGCAATACTACAAGAAATGAGTGTTTCACACATGTATTTGTACTGCTATGGCCCGGCGCTGTCAATTTTGGACACCCTCTGTACACCCTGGGCAAAAATGGTATATGTTCGTTTATCAGCCTGTTTTCACATTATTTTCACTCCAAAAACTCACAAAGAACTCAAAAAATCACTTCAGATAAGCTTCAGTGTGGATCTTGATCAGTATCAGAGGCACAGAGGGACACTGAGTGAGTTTATATGCAGTCAAAAACCCTTTCTTAACCGGAATATTAGCAATAACCCGGTTGCGTACGGCCATGTAAACACCTGCAAAAACCCGAATATGCTCATATTTGGGTTTTTAAAAACCCGAATAAGACCCCTGGGTTACTCCTTTTCTAACCCGAATATCTCATCATATAAACGCGCATCGGAATATCCCGATAGAAAAAGACATTAGTTTGCGTTCTGCGCATGTTTCATCCGAAAGGAATCTTGGTCTTGAGTCCGACAACTACTTGTATACATGTTGTATCCGTGTCTGGCACACGACCCACCGGAAATACACAAAGAGAGGTAAACAGACATGGCGAAACCCACACGCGGCACCACAGCGCCACACGGCGTCAGCACAGCGTCACACAACAGAAATAACTCTGTCTGTTTATGCATGTAAACGGGTTATTCCAAACGTTTCAGAAACCGGAATATTGACCTTAACCCGAATACTGACTGCATATAAACGTACTGACAGAGAAAGGCTGCAGCTGCTGCCCGCCGCAGAGGTGTGAAAAATCACACAGGCCTATAAAAGAGGCCTCTCGGCTATTCAGCAAGCTCATTGGCTACAAGCCCTGTCAGTCAAATGTTTCCTCCGACGTGATTTGCTCAGAATTTACTGACGAAATGAGGTAGGTCCAGATCCATCAGTCTCGGCAACGGTTGGCTGTTTAGGCTTCGGAGGCAGCGATGAGTCACTTGATTGGTTGAAATGCAGTTGGAATCGAAAGCTTAGGCTTCAGTCGCCATTTTCAGTCCAAGACCACGTGGATTTGTGTATGCTTCATAAAAATATGGATAAAAATGCAGTGAATAATGGAATGCGCAGCGCCACGTGGACGCGCACGGAGCCGAGCTATTTGTGGATTATTTACTTATTTCTAGACATGTTTTGGGCAAAATATGATACTTGCTAGTATTGTCTGGATGACTACGCTTTGATCATGGCGGGTTTTTGTGGATTATTTTCATCTTTGACCAGTAAAAGCGTCCAAAGGTGAGTTATGCCCTTTATGTGTCCCTTTAAACTTTTGTTGTTTGTTGGAGAAATGTGTTTTTCTCACCCGCTGTGGTAATCACATCTGAAAGTGGTTTATACCGGCGGATTCATGAGACTCTAAGCTTTCCATGGATGTATAGTGTTTGAATCATTGCGTTTGCAGCTAAAAATGCTTTCCCAGATAAACTTCGTGGGCCCGTATTCAGGCCCGCTACAGCTCAAGGGGTTTTAAACTGCTTCATTTCATTTGTCAAACTGATCTGATTTGTCTGCATTAAAGCACTTTGGCACCACGTCCGTTTTAATTGTATGTGTTGTATGAATGAGGGTGACTTTACTAATAATCAACAGAGCTCTCATGTGTCTGACATGAAAATAAACCAAAATATATTAAAGAATGACAGTAAAAATATAGCAGACAGCAGATCCACTAAGAAATGAAGATGGAACAGAGAGCTGGAGGCTTTAATCTCTGCTTTGTGGTGTTTTGGATTCCCAGTCTCAGATTTCATAAACAAATAAATGCTTTTGAATGACATGTTTTGACAACAATTTCATTATGTTTAAGGTTTATCTAATTATTACTGAAGCTCAGCAGACATTCAGAGATCTTTCACTGTGTTTTATTTTCCTAAACGTGGTTCATTTCTATGGAGTCACGGGATATATATAAATATAAAATATAAGTCTGTTCAAAAATAAGTAAATAAATCAGTAAATATTAAGAGGAATAAATAAAAGAATAAATAAATAAATTCAAGTTAAAGTAATTAATTGTCTTGACTATTTGTAAGTTTTATCAGGACTGCCAGTGTTGATTTAACTTATTTCTGTAAGTTATACGTTGAAAAAAGAAACGGGGTGCTGGGGGGAGGGGAGGAGGCTCCTGCTGAAGAAACACCAGAATTTTGGAATTAGTCAAAAATAAAGCTGTAAAGCTACGATATCTAAGAACTATCATGCTCACAAGTTCTCTAAATTTGGCAAACGATAGTATTTCAATAGCAGCTTGATGAAACAATAGAGAAAACAGCAGTGGACTACTTCAGACCAATTGAGCAAATTCTTTAAATTTGGAAGCTTGTACGAGGGAAATTTGGGGAAATTAATTTTCTTTATTTGTATTAATTGAGACACTGGAATTTTCTTTCTATATGACTTATCTAATAATAGGAAGTGTTTGTTAGATCCAATCCCTGTGTCTTTTTTAAATATTGTACGAGACTTTTTGGTTCTTTCTATAAATGCGTAAATGGAATTTCAAGTAGAAGGACCCAAAATACCTCTTTCTCACACTCTTACTCACTTGTGTGATATATTAGATGATGGAGACAGGTTAAAAACTGATTCACATTATCCTTCTGAAAACATGCAGCTCAGTTTAGGTTTTTTCTCTTGTGGTTGTATAAAGCAGCCATTTCATCAAGCAGGAGGTTGACCCTTCAAAGTGGTATGCAGTGCCTTGTTAAAGAGGTATGTATGGTGTGAATTTGTAGTAAGTCGACTAGAGCTGAAACAACTCACCGATTTAATCGATTAAAAACGATTATTAAAATAGTTGTCAACTATTTTGGTCATCGATTAGTTGGTTAATAAGTCTATTTTTACCGTAAGCGTCATGTTTCACGCATATTTTAAGCCAGCCTGTAATCGCGGTGACCAGGTGGGGCAGTAATGAGCCAGTGTAGGTTTTACGCAACCAGAACTACAGGAGAAGAAGGAAACAACCAATAGGTTGCCTTGCTTTAGGTCACGTGATGTTCACTCAACGTCAGAGACTCACACTCAGCGGCTGTGTGCTCACTGGGAAAGTCCGACAGGAGGTCCTCACGTACTTCGGTGAGAAGCCAGTTTCCAAGGGACAAAATCCATGACAGTGGTGGAAGTCAAATGAGGTGAAGTACCCCTTTTTGTCAAGGTGAGCAAAGTCCTACCTCTGTATACCAAGCACCACTACACCAGCAGAGCGGCTGTTTTCTGCAGCAGGGAATATAGCCTCTAAAAAGAGAGCTAGCCTTAGCCCAGAGCATGTGGACATGCTAACATTTTTGCACTGCAATGCAAAGTTCATGATTCATTCATTAGACGAATGTTTACATTGTTTGTAAAATGCACTTGTTTTCTCTAAATATTCAGTTTTTATAAACTGTTAAAAATGTGACTTCCATTTAGGATCCTGAAATGACACTTTATTTTGAGTTTTGTTTACAGTTTCACAGCATGTTAATAAGCTGTAAAACTCGTTCTCAGTGAAATCTGTGTTTTTTTGGGGGGGGAATGAAATGCAGTTAACAACAAAATAGTTTCTATTTTTTCTGTTTTCAAATTACTACCTTAAATTTAGTTCACTACTTTTGGAGCCCTTACTTGTGATGTTATTGTAGTACAGCTTAAAATACATGGTGCCCAGAAAATGCTTCTCTACAGGAAAGATGTTTTTAAAGTATAAATGTTGCCTTGGTGGAACTTCATTTAAGATCTTGTGACGTTGGATGGTTGTATGAGTATGTATGTGTTGATGAGTCAGTGTTTGATTGCTGCTCATTGAGACATACTAAAATACAACTCTGGATAAGTTTTTGAAGAATTAGGACGTAACATGGTTAAAAGCTCTTAAAATGTAGGTTGAATGACATCGGCCCTTTATTAATATGTTACATTGGAAAATAAAGGCAAAACTAAAATATAAGTGAATAAACCGATTAATCAAAGAAAATAATATACCGATTAATCAATTATCAAAATAATCATTAGTTGCAGCCCTAAAGTCGACTTAACTTTGAGACTTAAGTTGAAAATACAAACTATTATTAGTTAAACAACTTGTATAAGTTCAGAGTGAGTTGAAACAATGGTTACTTTCAAGTTGCGTTTACTGACATTTTTAAGGCAGCAGGTGAACTTCCGTTTCTAAGTTTAACTGGCTTAAAATGTTTTACAGTACGTCACCATGGTAACAGATGGTGCACAGCTAGATCACTGTGAGCTGTCCCACTGATTGAAGCCGTGCAGTTACCGTGTCACACGCTGTCTGAGTTGTGTTGCCATGGGAACCTACATGCATTCATTTGGTGATGCAGAGAAACCATCAGTATGTTTGTGTCCTCGTTCCTGATTTGCTGCCCAGTCTGTTTCCACTGCTGGTGCTGCAGTTGGTGGAACACTGATTTGAAAATGGATTATTCTGTTGGTATGTAACTCAGAGAACATTTAGTCAGTAACATTAATTCCACTTTTATTTGGCCCAAGAAGGAAAAGAGATTTCCACGTCTCCTTCACTGTGGGACGGTAACAGACCTCCATGCACTTCCTCAATATCACGTGTAAATAAATGAAGTTTAAAGTTTCAGAGCTCTGATGTACGGCTGTGTCAGGAAAATTCTTTAGTGCAGTCCTGACCGCTCCAAATTAATCCCCAGAGTCGTCTCAAGTCAAAGCAAAGTTTTACTTGCCACAAGGAATCAACATGCACAGAACACAGTGTGAACAAGTGACTGGCAAAGGGTGAAAATAGCACAGCTTTGTACGGACACTTAAACATGAGTTAATAATAACTTTATTTATGAAGCTCTTTCCGTCAAAGTGCTGTACACAAAAATAAAAACAGGTAAAACAGAACAATACAAAGACATCAATAAAACAAACCATTTAGGATTCATATGTAAGAGAAAACAAGTGGGTCTTCAGCTTAGTTTTAAATACATTAATGGAGGATGCCTGCCTGATTTCAGCAGGCAGACTGTTCCACAATGTTGGTGCCTGGAATGAGAAAGCCCGTTCCCCAACCGTCTTTTTACGGACCTTTGGAAGATACAGAAGTCCCGTCCCCTGGGAACGGAGAACCCGAGTGGGGACATACGGGTTCAGCAGGCTGGATAGATAAGACGGGGTAGTTCCATGAACAGTTTTCTAGGTTAGTAGCAGCACCTTAAAGTGTGCTCTAACATGAACAGGTAGCCAGAGCAGAGAGGCCAGCACTGGAGTAATATGCTCGTATTTACTTGTTCTGGTCAGAACGCGAGCTGCTGGTTCTGGAACGTCTGCAGGCTACGAAAACTCTTCATTGGCAGAGCCCATAAAAGGACATTGCAATAATCCAACCACATCTTGGTACGTGTTCTCTCTAGGTCGCTACAGGCAGTGGGTTCACACTGGTTTGTTATCCGTCTAATTCCTGTGCAAGCAGCTCGTCTCCTCGTTCCTCTTTTAGCATACGTCACACAGTATTACCACCTCGTAACGATCCAACCTCTAGGGGTTGGCTGGATGCAACAAAATAACCAGATGTTATTGGTTTAGGTAAGGGATTTATTGCTTCGTAGCAAAGGAACGTAAAAGTGACAATGAAAAACAAACTAAACAAAACTGGTGCCTCACACTCATTGATTTCACAGTTCAAAGACTCCAAGACAGAGTGACTTCCTCACTAAAGTGGCAGGCTGCTAATTTGAGCCTCAGTCTCCTCTCGACAGCAAGTTCCACACCAAGATAGCAGCTGCCAACAGAAACCCAGAGTGTCGGCAGATCTCACCACGAGTATCTACCGACCGAAGTGTCTGCGGTACCCGCCAACCCTCCACCGTACCTGCAGACCGAAACACACACAAAGAGGCACCAGGGTGGACTGGTCAAAGTACCAGCCACCTAAACTAATGGCATGGTGGCAGCTATATAGGTTGCAGGTGTGGTGAAAGCTGCATCTGGTTGGATCAGAGGTGGAGGTGAGCTGGAGGGTGGCCCAATCAGGACGGCCGGAGGGCGGAGAGACCCGGATTGCAGGGCAGGTCGTCAGCTGTGGTGTCATCAGCTGGAATGGCTGGCAGATGAGTTCCTAGAGACTCTGAAACAACCACAGCTGAACCCACACATGTAACTCTTCCCCCACACAAAGGCCCAACAGGAACACCACCTCAAGAATCAAACGGCACACCAATACTGGTGGCCGTAACAGTCACAGTATTACAATAAATAAAAACATTCAATCATCTAATTCAATCATTTTCATAACAAGCTGTTGGAGGCAAAACCTTTTTGTTCTTTGCAATAAATCAGAGGAATCCAAGTTGTCTGTTGTTCTTTTCTTCAGAGCTCTGAAGGTACAGGTGACGCAGAGTGCAAAGCAGTCTATGGGAGAATACAAAGAACAGAGTGAGAGCTGTCTATATACTGAACCAGAAATAAATGGCTTTATTGAGGGTAACTGAGCAGTAAAATGCATACAGGAACTTACAACATGAACAGTTTTCTACCGGCATTTCTGCCTTGAATCACCTGCAGCAGCATCTTTATATTCTCTTTATTCTCTTTTTCCATGCCTGTTTTCTGTCTGTGTTCCATATTTTTAACGGTTTAAGTTCATTTGTATGAATTTTAGGTGAAATTGAAAAGAGCTAAAAGTGAACTATTGAGTTGAAATGTGTCCTCTGTGTTGGCTGATGAACATATAGGACACTCTGGCACTTGTGTATAGAGTGGTATCCTAATGAAGATGTTTGATGTTACAGGTGATCGGCAGGAGGAGAGTCTGATGGAGGAGCTGAGGAGGAAAAGAAAAACAATGAAATCTTCACAAAAAGTGAGAAACATATGACTGTAATATCAGTCATTAATTTCTTATTTGAAATGTGTGAAGTTGCTCCAGTTGGACAGATGATCCAAGCAAAGCCAGGTAACATTGGCTGCAGAGATGCAGCTCTGCAGAGGCAGCTGAACTGAGGATAAAGTGGTGGACGGCTCAGAAAGTAGGGAGGTTAAGTGACTTTTGACTTCAAATCATGATGCAAAGGTCCCCTTTGGTATTGAAGTACCTTAGGGTCATACAAGTAAAATTTATCCCAAGACACAAGTGAGATCACGCTTTGGCGGCCATTTTTAAAATGGCCACCGACCATCCTTGAGTGGCCCATGTCTTTGCTTCTGTTATAGCTGTAATGGCAAACTTGTTGTCAAAGTGTACATTTTTATGGTCAAGGAATTAAATAAAATAGATTTCAAGACTAAAAAAAAGATATTCTCCTCACCATGACAACTGAAGCTAAAATATGCAATTTATTAAAAAACACATACCAAAAACACAGTTGAATTAAAACTCAGTAATTTAATAAATACAACTTAAAGTGTTGAATACAGTATGTGTATTATGGATGCTAAGAAACTGAGTAGTGAGACAAGTTCATAACTGCAGTCATAGAAAAAATTATTAGACCTCCCTTGTTTTCTTCAGTTTCTTGTTCATTTTAATGCCTGGTACAACAAAAAGTTCATTAACTGAAGAACGCAATGAACTTGACAAAAAAATGCAACTGATTCTATAATACTTGTTTTACTATATCTTATTTGACATCCTCCGGCTTCATTGTATTCCCTGGTATATCAGAGTATTTTATGTCTTATCTGACATGCTTAAGCTTCATTGTATTCCCAGGGTATCTAAGAGGACATTTCATGTCATCAGCAGCACTGCACATGCAAAGGTCTAGAGTGGTTTCCTGCTGACATTCAAGCCGTAGCACAACTCAGAAGTCTGGCATAGCTCTCGCATAACTCATAAAACTGAAGAATTATGTAGAGCCACAAAGGCAGCCATCTTGGTCCTTCTGGAAATTGGCATGAGTGAGAGACAAGCAGCGAAGAAACTGAAGATCTCCAAGACAGCCGTTCATTACACCAAGAAAAAACAAGCCCGACATGGTTCTACCTAACTGCTAGCTGGTCACGGCAGGTAACGTCTTTCTACCCACCAGATGACCGTCACTCATCTATTCCTGTGTCAGGAATCGTCCTCAGACCTCCAGGGACCTTAAAATGAGTGGACACTGGAGAAATAGGACTTGACTGTTGATGATTGGACTAAAGTTCTCTTCAATGATGACTCCAATTTTCACTTGATGCTCACTCCAGACAACTTCCTGGCCTGTAGAAGCTACAAACCAGACTGTCTGCCCATATAGTAAAACATGGGGGTGGATCAGAGACCATCTGGGGTAGTTTCAGTCTGGGTGCAACAGGGTCAATGAACCAGGTCATGTACAGCACTACTCTAGAAAACAGTCTTCTTCCTAGGGCTGCTCAATTAATCGAATTTTAATCACCATTACGATTATGGCTCCAGGCTATCTCAAAATTAATGTAATCGAGGAAAAACGATTATTTGGTGTTTTCCGCTATTGGACACGCATGCGAAACTCAACCGCGTCGCCCCCGCCCCCACGTGTGTGGAGATCCAGCCAGGTGATTTAAGTACTCATGAAGATGGCAGAGGGGGAGTCTGAACAGCGGTGCTTAGTTGATAAAAAAGCCAGAACTACTTCGTTAGTGTGGGAACATTTTGGATTCGAACAAGACGATGTGTAGCAGTAATGCATATTTTGTAAAATCTGCTTCAGCGTGGTGTCTGCATCGCAAAACAACACGACCAACCTCTTCAACCACCTCCAACTCAACCATAAGGTAATTTATAACCAACTCGTGAAAAGGCAGAAAGACAAGAGCACAACTCCCACATCGACGCAGGCGTCTATCAAAGACGCACTGTACAGTGCAACTCCTTATCTGTCAAGTTCCGAAAGGCACAAAAAAATAACAGATGACATTGGATACTTTTTAGCTAAAGACATGTTCCCCATTAGCACAGTGGAAGGCGAAGGCTTCAAGAAGTTGGTCAATACTTTGGATAAGCGTTATGTTGTGCCACCTTGTCACCATTTTAGCAGAGTTGTTCTGCCAGCTATGTATGAAAAATGCCGAGCAAAAGTGGCAGAAGAGGTGAGGAAAGCAGCAGAGTTTGCCATCACATCAGACCTTTGGTCTAGCCGCACCATGGAGCCATATATCAGCCTCACCATTCATTACATCGACGCTGATTTCAATTTGAAAGCGAGATGTCTCCAAACGTCCTTTATTCCTGAGGACCATACGGGGCAAAACATCGCCAGTGGACTGAAGGAAGCTGTAGCGGCATGGGGACTGAATGAGGAGAAGCTACTCTGTATCACAACAGACAATGCTGCCAACATAAGCCTGGCTGCAGAGATCAATCACTGGTTTAGACTGCAATGTTTCGGGCACAGACTACACCTGGCTATCGGTGAGTATGAATCCCCCTAATGTGTGTTGATTAAGTGGTTAGTGTGATGACACTACATTGTACAAGTCTTAAATATCGCTGCCTTCAAAGTGTCGGAGAGGAGCAGAGCAGACAGTTCACGTATAAAAATGTTGACGTTGTTAATTAATATTCGGTTGTACATATGTTGTTGCATCTCCGTCTTACAACCTTAAAAAAAAATGAAGAGAATAGGTCCTGGACTTAAAATCAAACATCAGGTTAAAAGATACATAAGTTAACGAGGAGTAGCTTTATAGAAGCGAGTTGACCTTTTTTTTTCTAAAACTTAACCGTTGTGAGACAGGTTTTAGCCTACTGATGATATGTTATTGCAATAGTAATGCTGCTGTCAAATACGTCTTCCTTTGTGCTTACAGCTTTAAAATCAAATATTCAAATGAAATGTACAGTCTTCTTCTAAGTAAATATTTACCTCATTAACTTTACATCAATATTAACTTATAAACAACTTTTACAAATGAAATGTTTCTTCAAAAATATATTCTCAACAAGTATGTTGTGCAATGAAAATAACAGACTAGATAGAAAACTGGCTAAAAATTTAACAATTTCATGTTAATTTTTCAGAATCACGACCCACTGTACTAGACTATATTGTTAGAATATACCATAGTTTGTTGTAGTGTTATTTATTTATTAATATCATTAATATTATTATGGATGTTTGACATGATTGCGATAACTGTCATCTTCCCCCTGGATAGAGCTCTGTCCCATTTGGAGAAGCCTGCAAGTACTGCTAGAATCATGTTCTTTGATTTCTCCAGTGTTTGTAATACGATTCAGCCGGTTCTTCTGAGGGACACGCTGGAGGTCACAGGGGTGGATCACCACCTCTTGGGTAGGATAATGGACTACCTCACAGACAGACCACAGGTTGTGAGGACACAGGACTGTGAGTCTGACGTGGTGGTCTGCATCACAGGGGCCCCACAGGGAATGGTCTTGGCTCCGTTTCTTTTCACCCGGTACACTGCAGACTTCATGGACCTCTCATCCAGCTGTCATCTGCAGAAGTTCTCTGATGACTGCAGTTGTCGTTCTCATCTCAGATGATGATGATTGGGAGTACAGAGAACTGAACCAGGACTTTGAGGACTGGTGCCAGTGGAACTGCCTCCAGATCAACTTAGGAAAGACCAGAGAACTGGTGGTGGACTTCCACAGGCACAGTCACACACACCCACCATTGGTGAACATCCAGGGCATGAACATGGAGAGAGTGGATTCATACAAGTACCTGGGTGTGCACCTGAACAATAAACTGGACTGGTCAGACCACACCACAGTACTTTAGAAGAAGGGTCAAAGCAGACTCTGTCTAATTAGGAGACGGCTGTCTTTTGGGGTGTAGGGGACACTCCTGAAGACTTTCTATGACTCCGTGATGGCATCGGCCATCTTTTATGGAGTGCTCTGCTGGTGCAGCAGCATAACAGCTGCTGACAAAAGGAGACTTGGTTGGCTGAGCAAGACAGCCTGCTCTTTCCTGGGTACCCCCCTGGATCCAGTGTAGGTAGTGGGAGAAAGGAGGATGTTAGCCAAGCTAACATCCCTGCTGGACAGCATCTCCCACCCCATGCATGACACTGAGTGCACTGGACAGCTCCTTTAGTGACAGACTGATTATCCCAGGTGTGTGAAGGAGCGTTACCACGGGTCCTTCCTTCATGCTGGTTTTAGACTTTCCAACAGATCACACACACTCACTTCATAACAGTGAGCAAACTATCATATGCCATAAGCTAAATTGCAATTTATTTGTGTATATATGTATAATAATGAAGCTAACTAACTAGCTAGCAAAATGTAGGCTATGTGCTTGCTTCAATAGTGAAGCTCAGTAGTTGGTAGCCAGCTAGCTATAAAGTAGCTAAGTATTTATTAACTAGCTAGTTATTACTTATCAAACCTTAAAAATATTTTCTATTCAATGAGAAAACCTCAGTGTCAACTAGGGCTGGACCCGAATATCCCAACTATCCGGATATTAATTTGGTATCCAAATATTCACCGCCCCCCCCCCCCCCCCCCCCGTTGGACGTTACCGGGCGGAAAGAATATGCCGCGTTACTGTCTTCCCTCCACCTTCAGCCCACGTCGGCACTTATCGGCTCATCTCATCATGTGATCACATAAACATATACACATATGTCTATAACATATACGCATATGTCTATGTGATCACTCCCTCCTCCCCCCAGACAAAAATATTCGGAGCTCGTCTCGTCCCTGCGTCTTCGGCCCACTTCAGCTCATCCCGTCGTGTTCTTTGGCTCATTTCGGCTCCTCCATTCGTGTTTGTAAACACCACCCGAATGGCCGGGTGGCTGCGACTCTGACGTCGCGCTTCACTTCGTTGCGTAAACACAAGAACTGGCGAAAACTTTCTAAAAATGAAAAAGGAACCGAATTTTCGGCCCGTCTGTGCCACAAGCCGCCGCCACTACTGCGGCTTAAATATCCCTAACCCTAACCCCAAAAATTTACACTTTGACACCAAAGTTGTCATTATATCTATAACAGAAGCAAAGATATGGGCTCTAGAGAATTTTCAACACATTGGCGGCCATTTTTGGAAAAATGTGTTTATTTCAAATACAAAGGGTGATCTCACTTGTGTCTTTGGATAAATTTATTTGTATGACCCTAACATACTTCCATACTAAAGGGGACCTTTGCATCATGACTTGAAGTCAAAAGCCTATTTTTTGGGCTTATCCTCCCTACTAAGAAGCTGTTTCTCTTTGGTTTGAGGCCAAACTAATTGCTAGTAAAACATTACGCAAATGTGTTGCATGGTGACGAAGATAAGTAACACACACAAAGTCTTGTTTTTCAAGCCAGGTGTTCAGGAAGGTAAGGAGCAGCATATTCTTTGGTTGAGAATAGTACTTTTGAGCATTGTGAGTTTGCAGGCCTTTTTCCTTCTCAAGACATTCAGATAATTGAAACCAGAAGTTTACTTACACTGTATAAAATGGCACATAACCTTGTTTTTTTTCCCAACAATGTCTGACATAAAATCAAACGACGCTCCTCCTGTTTTAGGTAATTTAGGATTGACAAAATATCTATTTTCTAAATGCCAGAATAACAAAAGAGAGTCATGCGATCCTTCTAAAAATGGACCGCTGCGGACCTATCGGGACTTATCAGTCGGAAACCATCCAAAGAACAGTTGGTTAAAGGGTGTGGGTGTGTTTCCAAGGCCCATCAATTCCTGCCGTCTGCTACATTTATGTCACGCCATTCGGTATCTGTACAAAATGTACACATGCACAACACACGCCTGTGCTCAGCCCAAGGTAAATTTTTATGAAAAAATTCATCTGTCGGAAATG
Source organism: Acanthochromis polyacanthus (assembly GCF_021347895.1). NCBI lineage: Eukaryota > Metazoa > Chordata > Actinopteri > Pomacentridae > Acanthochromis > Acanthochromis polyacanthus. Next base: position 3,164,156 of record NC_067123.1, read on the forward strand.
ATACGATGACTGAGCTTCCTTGGCGAAGTACTGTACTCTCGGAGTGCTTTTCTTGTTTCACAGCTGCATTTAAATCACTGCCTCTGTTTGTGTCTTTGTCTGTTTCTACAGAAACATGAAAAGGGGAATGAAGTGAGACATCAGAAATATGCAGAGGAAAACAATGGGTCCCCAACAACAACAACCAGAGATGAATCACTCAGTTGTGAGCAATGCAGCAAGACTTTTATCACAGCAACAAAGCTAAGAATTCACAAACGCGTTCACAGTGGAGTTAGAGCATTCACTTGTGATCAGTGTGGGAAGACTTTTACTCAAAAGACTCATTTAACAACACATCAACTCATTCACAGTGGAGTTAGAGCATTCAGCTGTGACCAGTGTGGGAAGACTTTTACTCACAAGAATAATTTAGTAACACATCAACTCATTCACAGTGGAGTTAAACCATTCAGCTGTGACCAGTGTGAGAAGACTTTTACTCACAAGAGTCGTTTAGCAACACATCAACTCATTCACAGTGGAGTTAAACCATTCAGCTGTGACCAGTGTGAGAAGACTTTTACTCACAAGAGTAGTTTAACAACACATCAACTCATTCACAGTGGAGTTAAAACATTCAGCTGTGACCAGTGTGAGAAGACTTTTACTCACAAGAGTAGTTTAACAACACATCAACTCCTTCACAGTGGAGTGAAACCATTCAGCTGTGACCAGTGTGGGAAGACTTTTACTCACAAGAGTAATTTAACAAAACATCAACTCGTTCACAGTGGAGTGAAACCATTCAGCTGTGACCAGTGTGGGAAGACTTTTACTCACAAGACTCATTTAACAACACACCAATTCGTTCACAGAGGAGTTAAACCATTCAGCTGTGACCAATGTGGGAAGACTTTTACTACCAAGAGTAGTTTAACAACACATGAACTCATTCACAGTGGAGTTAGAGCATTCAGCTGTGATCAGTGTGGGAGGACTTTTACTCACAAGACTCATTTAACAACACACCAATTCGTTCACAGTGGAGTTAAACCATTCAGCTGTGACCAGTGTGAGAAGACTTTTACTCAAAAGAGTCATTTAGCCACACATCAACTCATTCACAGTGGAGTTAAACCATTCAGCTGTGACCAGTGTGGCAAGACTTTTACTCAGAAGAGTAGTTTAGCAACACATCAACTCATTCACCGTGGAGTTAAAACGTTCAGCTGTGACCAGTGTGGGAAGACTTTTACTCACAAGAGTAGTTTAACAACCCATCAACTCATTCACAGTGGAGTTAAACCATTCAGGTGTGACCAGTGTGAGAAGACTTTTACTCACAAGAGGAATTTAACAACACACCAACTCATTCACAGTGGAGTTAAACCATTTAGCTGTGACCAGTGTGGGAAGACTTTTACTACCAAGAGTAATTTAACATCACATCAACTCATTCACAGTGGAGGTGAACCATTCCACTGTGATCAGTGTGTGAAAACCGTTACTGGACATGAACAGTTGTTGATCCATCAATGCCCCCACTCTGGTAGAAAGCGGTACCACTGTGACTACTGTGAAAAAACTTTCAAGCACCAATCGAGCCTAAAATTTCACCAACGCCAACTCCACACTGGATATGATGTGTTCGTATGTGATTACTGTGGCAAACCATTTGTACAGTATGCACAGTTAAAAGCCCATGAAGTGACCCACACCGGGGTTAAACCATACCTTTGTGACCAGTGTGGGAAAGGCTACCGCTACATTCAACACCTCAAAGCTCACCAATGTGTCCACACTGGGAAGAGACCATACAGATGTGACAAGTGTAAGAAGACTTTTACAACTTTGGGTTCCTTGAAACAACACCAGCAGATCCACAGCAGAAAGAAAGCATTCAATCAGCGTCACAGTAAGGTATGTAAAGGTTGTCTCAGCAACAGTGTGCACACAATTGTGCATTGGATATTTTGGATATTGTTATGAACTTTAGTGGGATACTGTTTTGAACAACTGTGGCCAGTCTTGACACAGAAATTTGGTCCAAGTTAATCTGGAGATGTAGGTAAGATTGGGAATTGTGACGTGATCAGCATCAGCACAAACTTGTTCTCACCACATAATGTTGAAAAGACATGACATCAGTGTTAAATCTTCGACTTGGATGTTTGATATTTAGCCAATATAAACCCAGCTTAACTGGTCAGTTGCTTGCTGGCCTCACGTCAATGAGTGTCAAGTGTTCTCCCACTTTCAATGACGGGTGATTACCACTGATGGTTTGTTCTCAGAGTTTGTGTGCAGTTTCCCCACTTGAAAAAGGATGTGTCATGTACCCAGGGTTTGAGCAAGACTCCACTCATAAATCAGGCAGTTGCTCTCTTTTTTTCCCTCTTTTATTTTGCAGTAGTCGCAAAGTCATGGGTTGCAAAGGTGGTGACTTCCATAAGTTGGTACTTGTGATGCACGATATTAAAATTTCTGGCCGATACTGATATCTGATATTAATGTTTCTGATATCGCCGATAACTGATATTACCAATGTCGATATTCATGTATGTATAACTTTCTGCTGAAATGTGGGATGAGAAGGAACTTCATAACGGGGCTCTATCACCTAAAATGTGATTGCTTTTTAAAAAAAAAAAAATACTATTTAGTTAGGCTCTTGTTTACAGCATAAATATACTAGTAGGCTAAAAAAAAATACACAATCTAGTCATTTATCTGTAGCGAAGAGCACAGCAATAATGTAAAGTTAATGTAAGCTGACCTTCATAAGTTTTAAACCTCAGTTCTCAACAACAGAGCATGGCCGTAGATCTGCTGCTATGAAAGCACCATGGACTTGGTCATTGCTTTCGCCCGTTCTGAATTGCTAGGCAGAGTTTGATGAAATGATGTTGGGAGCATTGTTTGTACAGTTTGCTGTTTTTTCCTAGCAGCGGGGATAGTTACGCTTGGATGGTGCTTTTTCTAATGTGTGTCTTAATTTGACGTATTGCTGGATGCATAGCTGAGGACCGCTTCACAGTGTCGGCATACATCTTTCGTCTTGTCCACTTGTTTTTCTACTTTTTCGTACTTCACTGGGAAACCAAAGTGATCCCAAACGGGTGATTTTAATGACGACAGAGCGTCTTCCAGCTCTAGCTTCTTCTCGTTGTTGCTAGCATTAGCCATGAAGCGCCGGTGTTGTGCCAAATCGTGCCTGCCCATCGAGAATTGCATGTAGGTCCAAGCTTTCATGTAGTATCTTTTCATTATCAAGAAGTACTGTGCCGTAGAAAACAGTTTGGTGTCTCATAGTTTCCGTTTTAGCGGAGCGGGTGCGCTTCCCCGACCTGCATGCAGATCTTGGCGGGCAGGCACGACTCGGCACAACACCGGCAGGAGAATAAACGATCCCTCACATCCTGTGGTTCCCTGGAAACTCCTACTTGTTTTTAGTTCCGCAATACTGTGCGACTGTGAGCCAGAGAAGGTCCACCGCAGCCGTGGGCACTATGGAGTTTTAGGTTTCGCAATTAAAACAATTGTGTATATTCTTAATAGACTTAAAATGTTCAGACCATGGTACACCTCTGTACCGAACGCTTCGGTACGAATACGTGTACCGTTACACCCCTAGTAAGCACTGTGAGAACCTGAAAACTAGTCAAAAGAAGCCCATTCCAAATTAGATCACATAGTCTTCTTTATTATGTAACAAATGTAAAACATATTTCAACATGTTTTAACATATTAAACATCAAGTGCGGGATCATTTCGGTAAAACCATCTGTGAAATGGCAGCAGTATAAAATGTAAAGGAAATAGGCCCTGACTATATTTTAAGAAGGGATGTGCAAATTTTGTGCTACAATCTGTGCACATTTCTCAAGCTGCATGTGCCTAACATTGTCAAACCATTGGAAATGTCCCAAACACTGAAACAGTTATACTTCTCCCTACTGTAAGGGGACTGCTTAATCTTGGCCTACTTAAGGAGAGGTAGGTTTTTCTTAACAAAGAGCAGCATTTCAGCTTTCTCGCATGTGAGCCTAATTCTTTTTTCATCTACGACATTTGATGCAGCAGAGAAGAGGCGTTCGTTGTCCACACTTGTACATGGAGCTGAGAGGTACTTGCATGCTGCCCGGGCCAGAGAAGGGAAGCGGGACATGTTGACCCTCCAGTATTGCAGTGGGCTCTTGGTTCTAGTGATGGGACGCTCACTCAGATAACTGTGCACATATTGAGATGTATATAACTATACAGATCATGAAGATGATGTCATTAGGACATTATAACATTAAAGACAATAAATCTAGAGGATGAATGTTTCACACACACAATTTAAAGACTTTATTATTTGAATACAAATTTGGGTATTAACATACTTGTACAACTGTTGGGCTTGTCAGGCCTGCCTGTCCTCCTTTATCTTCCTCCTCCTCCTCCTCCTCCTCCAGAGTTTCATCAAACATGTCCAGCAGCGAATGCTCACCCCCATCCCTTTCTGCATGCGTCTTCTTTTGTTGTGGCTGTTCACCTGTGTCTTCCTGTTTAGGTTTCTCTGTGGCAGTGTCACTGTTGCTGCACATCATCCTTTCCACTTCCTTCTGTAGCATGTTTATTGCCACCTGCTTGGTGTTTGTGTCAAAATAGCGGTCTTTGTACCTTGGGTTCAGTATTGTTGCCAAGTAGTAAAGCGGTTCAGAGAAGGCATTTTCAAAGCGGTCATTCACAGTTTCGAGCAGAGTACGTTTTACAGTGAGGACCCCACTGTCTGTTTCAGCTTCCCTGCTAAGCAGCCGCTTCAGAGCCACAACAGAGGGAATCATGTCGGCAGCAGAAGCCCGATGAGAACTTATTTCTCTCATCAACTGTTGAAAAGGTGCCAGAAGTGTGACCATGTTTTCAGCGAGGCCCCACTGGTGTGTGCTGAAAGACGACGGGAGCTCGTGTTCTGCTGCATACATGCTAAGTGCACGCTTCTGATCCAGCAGACTTCTCATCATATAAAAAGTACTATTCCATCGCGTCGCGACGTCTTGTTGAAGCATCTTGGTAGTCATGCCCAGCTCTTTCTGTATGTGTTTGAGCCTGGAGGTAGCAAGAGGAGTGCTTAAAGTGCCCGATTATTCTCCGTCCGATAGCAACACAGTCAGAGATGCTTCGCTGGTTAAATACTCCGTCATGTATCACTAGCTCTAACGTGTGAGCCATGCAGCCCAAGCTAGTAACACCACACTCGTCCATAGCCTTCTTCATATTCTGTGCATTGTCACGAAGCATGACGTGCACCTTCTCTTTCGGTATTTTCCATTGGGCTAACATACTGTCAAATGCATTAGTGATGGCAGTCCCTCTTTGTGAACCAGGGAATTCTTTTGCATTCAGCACAACTCTTTTAATTCTGAAGTCGTCATTGATCCATTGAGCAGTGAGGCTTAACATACCGTATTTTCACGACCAAAAGGCGCACTGTACCAAAAGGCGCATTCTCAGTTATGTGTGCCATTACTGTATTTAACACACACATAAGGCGCACCTGATTATATGGCGAGGGTTTTATATACAATCCACGCCCACACTTCCCCTTTTAACGTTCTCATGGTGTCCTCTACTACGTCGGCCTTACAACAACAACACACACACAAGCATACAAGTGTGCGTATTTAAAAATAGAGCGGGAGCAAAACTGAGTTTGGTTGTGCTTTATTTAAGTATTGATTACAAAGTACTAACATTTTTTTAATCATCAATAGTCGCGGGCATGGTAAAACACACGGATAAAACAAGCACACAAGTGTGCGTATTTAAAAATAGAGCGGGAGCAAAACTGAGTTTGGTATTCACATTTTTTTTTACCGCACATTTTTTTTTACCGGTAATCGTCATCAATCAAACCCATGGAAGTCCTCATCCTCTGTTTCTGAATTGAACAGCTGCGCTAAACCTCCATCAAACATGCCAGGTTCACTTTCTTCACTGTCAGAGTCACTTTCCGTGCCGTGCGGCGCCTCGGAAATGATGCCGGCTTTTGCGAAAGCTCGAACAACAGTGCCAGCAGACACGTTAGCCCAAGCATCTACAATCCATTCGCAAATTGTGGCGTAACTCGCCCGGCGCTGCCTTCCACTCTTAGTGAAACTGTAGTCCCCATCGGTCATCCATCGCTCCCACGCCGCTCGCAGCCTTACTTTGAACGGCCGGTTCACACCGATGTCCAGCGGTTGGAGTTCCTTTGTCAGGCCTCCCGGAATGACAGCAAGCTCAGAGTTCATTTGCTTCACTTGTTTTTTCACATCGGCTGTGAGATGGGCACGCATAGAGTCACAGATCAACAGCGATGGTGATGCGTGGAAAAAACCACCTGGTCTACGTCCGCCTTACAACAACAACACAGGACGCACTGCACCATAGGGCGTGCTGCACAATTTGAAGAAAATCTAAGACTTTTATGTGCGCCTTATAGTCGTGAAAATACGGTACTCATCTGACTGACGTCGGAGCTCCAGATGTCCGTAGTAAAGCTTATGCGATCCAACATCTCGTGGATGTGTGCGGCTACCACGTCATGTAGAGCAGGAAGAGCGACATCTGAAAAGTACCGCCAGCTTGGAAGGTCGTAGCGGGGTTCAGTGTGCTCCGTTAACTGTCGAAAGCCTTGATTTTCCACGAATGTAAACAGCTGGTCGTCCAGAGCAATCATCTCCATTACTTTGTTTGGTATGTCCTCAGCTTTTGTACTGTCCTTGGCAAATTCCCGTGTCTAGTTCAGAGTTTGCTGTATGGACGTACCATCCATGGCGCTTGTTTTTTTTTTTGCAGCTTCTGAAGGTTAGCGGCTAACGCTCGCCCTCTGTACTGTGCGTATACATCCGGGTGGTTGTTTTTTAAATGGGTAATTAAATTGTTGGTATTAAACGATTTGGCATGGCATCCTCCTCTCATAACGTCACTTTTGCAAGTATTACATTTTGCAATTCGTGCATCTTCCTTGGACAAAGTGTAATACTCCCAGACTGCAGCCATGTCTTCCTGTTTACATGTAACCAATATTCCCACAATACTTTGCTGCATGACTTGACTCACTTCTGTGCAACTCAAACAAACTCAGTGCGGTCGAGAGAGAGAGAGAGAGAGATATGAAGGCACTAATGATAGAGAAAATGATTGTTTTTTTTCTTATCGGTCCCATACCGATATACAGGGAAAAACCCTGATATCGGCCGATGCCATCGCCAATATATCGTGCATCCCTAGTTGATACGTTTAGTTGATAGGGTAAGGTCAAAAGCCTTTAAACAAAACACAAAAGAACAATGTTCATATTACTGCATTCAGCAAATAGTAACAGCCATTCCTTCTGTGCATTTTCACCACATTGGCAAATGCTGTTCCACTCAATTTATGTTTGTCAACCTCAACACCACATAAACTGAGGCAACAAACCATGGCATGAGCAATATTCAACCCAATACTATACCACACATGAATTTACCTGCATTTTAAAGAGTTAATTTTAAGTCACATTTTAACAGATTTACTCAACATTTTATCCAAAAAGTAACTGTTTTTATACTTTTAATTCATATTTTTGAAATTAATTAAAGTGCATAAAGTGACTTTTTAAGTGCAATCCTTTCCAGATCCAATAAATAAATAAAGTGCATAGTACAAACCCGCATTACAGCAGAATTAACTGATCTTTTAATCTTAGCTGGAAATCCTCGAATTATCACCATTTAGCCTGCAATCTTATTTTCAACTGAGCGATTACAAACCACATGGCAATTATTGGCATATAGACATAAGAAAGTTGACAGCAAGTCGCTCGTGGCAGATGCCAATCTTCATGGCTAATGCTAACGCATACTGCAGTGGCACACATCGGCAGCTTAAACGGTCTCTTAGAGTCTTCATAATTCTGCTCTTACCGGCTGCAACCCGGATTTTGTAGATGAAAGCAGTTCTGCACAGTGTGTCTTAGATCTTGACGCTTTTCCCAACAGAAGCTCACAGCCACTTTGTTTGAGCGAGGTCATTCATTCTCAGTTCCTCCTCAGTGCTGTGGGTCCCTTTTTACGTCGCAGGTGGCAAGCCTGCAGCGATAGATTGGTTCCGCCCCATCTGAGTGTAGCACCTGTGTATAAATGCTTCTCTTTCTTTGAGTTTTCAGCTCCTTCCTGTTTGATTTGAGTTTTCAGCTTCTTCCTGTTTGATTTGACGGTGAGCCTCATGTAAGTCTCTGTCACAGCGCTCCTTTGTTAGCTAAGGTTCCACAATGCTTTGTGCTTTCCAGCACAGAATAGTCTTGAGGGTCTGGCAAGAAGCTCCACCCTATGGTGCAACTAGGTACTGCAGCTCATCTACAATAACTGATGTCTGTATTATGGAGGGATATGTTATGAGCAGATGCTAAGTATTTAATGACTCACCTTGAATGGTGAGCCAAAAGTACTTTATGGAGGCGTCCCTACTTTAATCCCCTGCAGCAATTTTCTTTCTATATGAGTGTTAATCTTTGTGGAAGCTCAGACAACTAAATGTTAAATTACAAGAGGTCAAAGTGTCTTCAGATGTCAGCAGTGTTGCTCTGTATTTCAGGCAAGGCATCAGTTGTTCAATGCTGCAGAAAAGCTTGACTTCCACTGTGTTTGTTTTCCAAGCAGAGCGGCACAGATCTGCACACTGAACACAACCTGAACGCCTGCCAAGAAGACTTTCCTACGCCGAGTTCAGTCCAAGTTCCTGATGTCGTCCACAAACTTTAAAGGATCAGCTCCTCCCTTGGCCTGAAGTGTAAATAGTTTTGATAAAATTGCTGTTTTTTTGTGAAATTTTAATGCCTCACTGAGATCACAGAGCCACAGTTTGTCTGCACATGCTGTTTACTGGTTGGACAAGCATTCACCGCCTCCACCACATAAAGTTTCTCTCCCTGTTATGGGACTTCAACACAACTTGAAAAATGGCTCAAGGAACACGACCAAGAGCCCCAAACTGTTGATTGATGACTTCCAGACTTCCCAAATTGGATCTATGGAGGCTCCACCACAGGACCCAAGGGATCCACCGCCAACCTCCAGCTCCAGAAGTTCCATCTTCGTGCCTTGGAGGTCTTTTAACGCCGTGGAAAAAGTCCCAAAATCCACCTTTTTGTGTCCATTTTGTTGTAACATCCAATCAGTTAGACCACAGCAACAACCCCAGCTGAACCAAACTGAACAGTTACTGGACTTAACTCCAGTTCTAAGTAGGAAATGGAACAATTAGAGGTTTGTTTTGTTGGCCTGCATGTTGAATTTTACATTTTTTAAACAAAGATACTGGACCAGAAGAAAGAAGAATGGCTGTTTGACTTTAACCAACCAGCGTCAAGACCTCATGAGTTATTCAGGAGCGTAAACACTGGAAACTTCACTGGAAGAGGTTCTAATTGAAGGTTCTTGAAGTCGGAACATGAAGAAGTAAACAACCCAACATCAGGCTGGTGGATTTAATGTTGTGGCTCTTCGGTTTAAGAGTAAGAAGGCAGTTTTCCTTGATGATCGGTGAGTCTTTTGGGTCATTCCATGTGGTTTCACCAGATGGTGGTTGCCACACCATTTTCAAATTAGTCCTAAATTTGCATGTCACTAGATAGTTACAAAAGTACTTTGTATGCAAAATTGTAGGCCTGTAGCTCAAATAGTTTCTGAGTTGTGGGGGTCTGAAATTTTCAGAATTTGTGCTATAAAAAGCCTCGCCAGGGTTTTTTGCATCTTTAAGTGGTTATTTCTCAGCTTCTAGACATACCAGAGAGCTGTGAGTTGGTAAACAAGGCCTCTGCATGTAGCTAGTGCCCCACAAACATCCCCAGGTGTTTCCCTACACTTTGCAGGCCGTGGGGGCTTGCTAAAAATTCTAAAAATTAAGAAAAACCTACTTGCGAGTGGGGTTCGGGACTTTAAAAGTACTAGAAATACTGCACAGAAGTGTTCTAACACCCCTGGGTTCCATTCTACACAAACCTGTGTGATAACTTAGCAAACTGGAGCTTTCTAGGTACCTCAGTTTGGAAAATATGAGCTCCCAAAGTTGGACGAGATTTTTAATTGGCTATTTTTGGTGGCAAAAATCTCAGTGTGGGACAGGTACCAGAGACCCCAAATTTTTCTACAAGACAGTTCCATCTGTCGTCTATCACTGTACAAAAAAGCAGCAGGGTTATATTTGTAGTCACTGAGATATTCTTACTCAAAATGGCATGGGTGATGTCAAAATGGTTTTTTGCTTTTCAGTACTTTAAATTGGGATACAAGTATTAGTAGTCATTCCAATGGTAGTATTATGTATGTTTGGTTCTTTGTTAAAGGTGACTACCTTCAAAAAGTGTAATGCCCTTTTTGTGTCACAAGGTCGAGTTTAGAGCCATACCTGTAGATATCATGACATGTTGACACCCATTTGCAATGAATGCATGTAATTATAACATACACATACAAATTACATAACTTAGGTATACCTAAGTTATAACTTAGGTATAGGTTCTTTTGCTTGTAACATGGCATTGTACAATTAAATTTAACATGTTAAATCCCACTGCACTGATACTGTAAAATTCAACATTATTGTTGTATTTTTAAATTAATCAACCATAAACTACTACAGAGCTCCCTGAATTCAAGTTAGTACATGTAATTTGTATGTGTATGTTATAATTACATGGATGCATTGCAAATGGGTGCCAACATGTCATGATATCTACAGGTATGGCTCTAAACTAGACCTGGTGACACAAAAAGGGCATTACACTTTTTGAAGGTAGTCACCTTTAACAACTAACATTTCAAAAAGAACAAAACATGCATAATACTACCATTGGAATGACTACTAATACTTGTATCCCAATAGACCCCTTGCAGTGTTTACTAACACAAGGTATGCGTGCGCAGACCCGGTGCAGGAGCTCTTCCACATTCCACTTTAATTTAATGGGTGAGCCAGTGTCTGATGACTGGGGTGTCTCGGAGTTCCCTGAACAAGAACAGAAAGATAGCGTTTAGGAAATTGCACGTCTCGGCTTTGGCCGCATCAATGGGCTCGCTTTGAGAAGGTGGTGGCGGCTGTTGTTTGGGGCTACTGCCGCCGACAGCCGCCTCCTGCTACCTGCCGGACACGGATGCAGCAGACGGTGTGCTGTCCTGTTGCTGCTGGCCTGGTTCGGCATGTTGGGTATTAAAGTAATCCTTCAATGCGTTATCAGGCACTACTTTGACATACTGCACTGTCCTGCTAACGGGCTCACGGCTTCTCCGGTACATCAGCAGGAACTGCGATATCAACGTAACGACTGCTCCGGAGAACACGGAAATCAGTGTTAAGTAAACCAAACGTTTAGCCGCGGTAACAAAGCAAGTTCCACCTGGTCGCTGTCACAGCTGCCATATCATCTGCTTTACTACGATTCTGACAGCCGACAGCACAACAAGAAGGCATATTTAGCGTAATATGTGCTTGCAATGTCACGTCTTGGCCAGGTAAACAGGCTTTGTGTTGAACCGGGTCTGCGCGCACAGCTGCCTAATTAAGTATGCATACGTCATGTGAAAGGGGTCTATTTAAAGTACTGAAAAGCAAAAAACGATTTTGACATTACCCATGCCGTTTTGAGTAAGAATATCTCAGTAACTACAAATATAACCCTGCTGCTTTTTGTACAGTGATAAAAGACAGATGGAACTGTCTTGTAGAAAAATTTGGGGTCTCTGGTACCTGTCCCACACTGAGATTTTTGCCACCAAAAATAGCCAATTAAAAATCTCGTCCAACTTTGGGAGCTCATATTTTCCAAACTGAGGTACCTAGAAAGCTCCAGTTTGCTAAGTTATCACACAGGTTTGTGTAGAATGGAACCCAGGGGTGTTAGAACACTTCTGTGCAGTATTTCTAGTACTTTTAAAGTCCCGAACCCCACTCGCAAGTAGGTTTTTCTTAATTTTTAGAATTTTTAGCAAGCCCCCACGGCCTGCAGAGTGTAGGGAAACACCTGGGGATGTTTGTGGGGCACTAGCTACATGCAGAGGCCTTGTTTACCTGCATGAGGCTGATAATTAACCACTTAAAGATGCAAAAAACCCTGGCGAGGCTTTTTATAGCCCAAATTCTGAAAATTTCCGACCCCCACAACTCAAAAACTATTTGAGCTACAGGCCTACAATTTTGCATAGAAAGTACTTTTGTGACTATCTAGTGACATGCAAATTTAGGACTGATTTGAAAATGGTGTGGCAACACCCCCAAGGAATATCTGGTCATTTCACCTGGAATGACCCTTTTTTTGTACTTGAGCAGCATTAACAGAGCCTTAATTCTCCATGTTGAAGCCGGTAATGAAGGCTGCAGATACCAACGAGGTGGAAACGTCTGCTGAAGGAACAACTTGACGTATTTCTGTTGTGTTTACAAAAAAAAAATCACTTTTTGTTGTTTAAAAATTTTAATTTCTATCAGTATTGAAGGAGTTTTGCAACCAAAACAAGTTCAATTTTACTAGTGTTTTTAGGGTTGAATGCTGACAGAATGTTTAAAGATGTCAACTTTTATGTAATTTTACAGCTTTTTTTATGTTTAAATGTGTAATTAACGAGGAACTAAATGTTAAGACTGTTGGTTGTTTGACCAATCAGTTTGTGTAAAAAAATAAATAAATAAAAGTTGGGGATTATAGCTGCAACTGAGACACAAAAAAATGGCTGTTGTTGAGTTTCACAGGCCTGCTTTGTGTTTATTTGTATGTTTTTTTTCCTAAATGCCAGAAAATCTGAAAAATCACTGAATTTCCAACTCTCTGACAGTCCCTGAACAATACGTGTGATGTTTAGTTCCCTTTAGACGAATTAACCAAATTTAAGCTTAAATTTTTATATTTTTATCAAATTCATATAATTCTACACAAGTCCTTTAATAATCCTTCAAATATAAACCATTTGCACCAACCAGATTCTGTAAAAAAAAAAAAAAAAAAGGCATGTTGTGTTTTTGTCTCTGTTTTGCAAAATAAAAATCCCAAAATTGCATGTACACACGTGGACAAAATTGTTGGTACCCCTCAGTTAAAGAAGGAAAAACCCACAATTCTCATTGAAATCACTTGAAACTCACAAAAGTAACAATAAATAAAAATTTATTGAAAATTAAATAATCAAAATCAGCCATCACTTTTGAATTGTTGATTAACATAATTATTTAAAAAAACAAACTAATGAAATAGGGCTGGACAAAAATGATGGTACCCATAACTTAATATTTTGTTGCACAACCTTTTGAGGCAATCACTGCAATTAAACGATTTCTGTATTTGTCAATGAGCGTTCTGCAGCTGTCAACAGGTATTTTGGCCCACTCCTCATGAGCAAACAGCTCCAGTTGTCTCAGGTTTGATGGGTGTCTTCTCCAAATGGCATGTTTCAGCTCCTTCCACATATGTTCAATGGGATTCAGATCTGGGCTCATAGAAGGCCACTTTAGAATAGTCCAACGCTTTTCTCTCAGCCATTCTTGGGTGTTTTTGGCTGTGTGTTTTGGATCGTTGTCCTGTTGGAAGACCCATGACCTGCGACTGAGACCAAGCTTTCTGACACTAGGCAGCACATTTCTCTCCAGAATGCCTTGATAGTCTTCAGATTTCATCGTACCTTGCACACTTTCAAGACACCCTGTGCCAGATGCAGCAAAGCAGCCCCAAAACATTACTGAGCCTCCTCCATGTTTCACCGTAGGGACAGTGTTCTTTTCTTCGTATGCTTGGTTTTTGAGTCTATGAACATAGAGTTGATGTGCCTTACCAAAAAGCTCCAGTTTGGTCTCATCTGTCCAAAGGACATTCTCCCAGAAGCTTTGTGGCTTGTCAACATGCATTTTTGCAAATTCCAGTCTGGCTTTTTTATGAGTTTTTTTCAGCAGTGGTGTCCTCCTTGGTCGTCTCCCATGAAGTCCACTTTGGCTCAAACAACGACGAATGGTGCGATCTGACACTGATGTACCTTGGCCTTGGAGTTCACCTTTAATTTCTTTGGAGGTTGCTCTGGGCTCTTTGGATACAATTCCAACGATCCGTCTCTTCAATTTGTCATCAATTTTCCTCTTGCGGCCACGTCCAGGGAGGTTGGCTACTGTCCCGTGGGTCTTGAACTTCTGAATAATATGAGCCACTGTTGTCACAGGAACTTCAAGCTGTTTAGAGATGGTCTTATAGCCTTTACCTTTAAGATGTTTGTCTATAATTTTTTTCGGATGTCCTGGGACAATTCTCTCCTTCGCTTTCTGTTGTCCATGTTCAGTGTGGTACACACCTTTTCACCAAACAGCAGGGTGACTACTTGTCTCCCTTTAAATAGGCAGACTGACTGATTATGAGTTTGGAAACACCTGTGATGTCAATTAAATGACACACCTGAGTTAATCATGTCACTCTGGTCAAATAGTTTTCAATCTTTTATAGAGGTACCATCATTTTTGTCCAGGCCTGTTTCATTAGTTTGTTTTTTTAAATAATTATGTTAATCAACAATTCAAAAGTAATGGCTGTTTTTGATTATTTAATTTTCAATAAATTTTTATTTATTGTTACTTTTGTGAGTTTCAAGTGATTTCAGTGAGAATTGTGGGTTTTTCCTTCTTTAACTGAGGGGTACCAACAATTTTGTCCACGTGTGTATACATATATCAGAGCCAGAAGTTGTAACAACAGATAAATATTTAGATTTTCAGCTCTCCGATGGTCCTTGAACTAAACATGTGAAGTTTAGTTCCATCAGGAAAATTCACCAAATTTAAGCGTAAAATTTTATATTCACTAAATTCTACCTGACTCCTTTCAAAATCCTCCAAATATAAACCGTTTGCAGTCATAAGATTCTGTAATAGACTAATAGTAATAGTGTTGGGTTCAAACCCTGAAAAACACAGAAACAGCACAGAGAAGCAGAGACAGAACTCAAACTCTTGTATTTTACTTGCTGCAAGGGGAGAGAGACCGGCTGTACACACCGTAGCATCAGACACACAACTCCAAAGAGCCTGTGTCTCCCTGCGTCTTTTTATTTGCTTCAGACAGGAATGTAACACAGAGGATGGTACCATGACTCAGCATGAGATGACAATGGAAGAAACCTTCTTCACAAGCAGTAAGATATTAACAGAAAGACCTTCAGAGGCAGACATGTGGTCTTCATGTCTGCTTTCTTTGTCTTCATCACCTAGAAGGCCTAGTTCTGGTCGCCTCTCGGTATGTGCTGTGTCTACATGTTTCTGCCATAAAGTTCACGTAGAATCATGGTTCAAAGGCACATATGTTTCTCAGTCACTCAATGATAAATTAATGATCATCTAAAAGCAAGTATTCTATTGTAAATATCCTAAGTGTATTTCTTCTTACATAAGTACTATAAGTATTAAATTCCAGTGGATTGATTTAAACTACTTTGGATAACCATGACCTGGATGAATGAGAACCTACACAGACATCTACTATAAGTATTCTAAACATAATTCTTCTAACAAATAGTAATAGTTTTGAACTCCTCCAGACTGGTTGTTGGGTTGTTTTGGGGGCGCTGTTGAGCTGCAGAGGGACGAGTCTAACCTCTGGAATATTCAGACAGCTGCAGAAAGGAAACTCTGAGGACTTCTAAGTGATCCTGACACTGGAATGAGCCTCTCCACCGCCGGCTCCTCCTCGTCACCTGATCCTCTTATTGCCTCCTTTTGTTGCCCTCCTGCCCTTTCTCACCACGGAACCTGCCCCGGCTCAGGAACACCAAAATAAAGGAGTTATTTAAATGTGTAAATGAAGAGTTCACTGATGGAACCTCTCGGCTCCACAAAGCAGTTCAGGAACGGTCCCTGCTGGAGGACGGTGTTAAAAACACACTTCACACACTGGCATTTTAGTGTCTTAGTGACATTATTGTATCTTTTTGTGTCATTTGCTGTCATTTTTGCTTCTTTTTGTGTCCTAATTGCATCTTTTTGTGTTATTTTTGTGTCATTTTTACCGTTTTTGCTTCTGTTTGTGTCATATTTATGTCTTTACTGTCGTTTTTGCTCTTTTTGTGTTTTTTAGTCATTTTTGCTTCTTTTTGTGTCATTTTTGCTTCTTTTGTGTTTGTCTTTCTCAGGCTGTTTGCTAAAGCAGAAGCTATGTGTTTTTACCCTCGTTTAAATCACAAGGACTCACGCTTGTATTTTTTTCCTTGGCTTCCTTATAAATTGTCCCAAACCGATTTAAACACAGAATCTGTATAAAGAAGTCAACTCCAGTTTGACCTTCATTACATAATATGTCTAAATTTGTAATTGTGAATAAACTGAAAATGTAATTTGTTGTTGGTACGTTACAACCCCAGCTCGTTGTGGGGGTAGGAGAAGTAACATAAGAAGCCAGCTGTTAACGGCGTTGAAGATTTTTATTAACAAATAATAAAATTGTGCAAACAAAAATAAAAAGGAGGCAATAACTAATAAATGCTGAGAACTAAACCACAAAGGTAGTGTCTACAGATACGGACCCGTACCCGTAGCCCACATACGGCACTCTAGCAACAACCTTCCCAGAATGCACAGCAGCAGCAAGTCTTCATGCTTACTTTCCCTTGACCTACAACAGTTACCGTCCCCTGAAGCTCAGCAGGTTAAACAGACAACTTATAAACAGGAGCAATAAGTAGTGGTCAGGGGTTCAAATCCAGCTCATGGGCCTTAAATTTAAGGAGGTATTTTAAGTTTAAGTATATTTTTATAAATGGCCCAAGAGCAAAGAAAACTGTTTTGATTTTTTTTTTTTTTTTTTACTTTTGTGGAAAAGCATCACTTTTATTTCATTTTTTCGTGTTCATTTTCATGTTCATAGTTGTAACTTTTATAGTTTTGACAAGAGACATTTTGATAGAGAACAAAGTATTTCAAGTTATATAAAGTTTAAGTTTATTTATTGTGGAATAATACTCCTGTTTTTATTCCTATTCATGTTCCAAAAACATTTACTTTTAGTGTGTTCAGTGAATGTTTCTCCTGTTCGGCCCACGACCTAAAGTGTGCTTTGAGTTTGACATCCCTGATCTAAAGTATGAAGTTTCTGTAGATGCTAGAAAACGAGCTGAAACACCAGAATGTGAGGACAGATCTGCTGATTTACTTGAGAATCAGAAAAGTGTCAGCTGTCTTAATTATACAGTATAAACTCTAATAATGTTTTGTTTAAAGGCTGATATTTGTAGTTGAATGGAGCAGACAGGAGACGTGTTTTTCAGTAAATACACTCGTTTATGTCATGTAGTCGGTAAAAAATACATTTATTACACAGAAACAGTCCCCAGAGTCCGTTACGTCTCTGCTGATTACAGTCTGTTCGGGTCAGTCGTCATCGTCCTCCTCAGACGACGACCTCATCACGCCGCCGCTGTCGTCACGGTAACAGCGAGCCAGCAGGCGGAGCTGCTCCAGGGTCTCCTGGTAGTCGGCCAGTTCGGGCCCCTGGGACAGGAAGCTGGGGGCCACACGGCGGATGTCGAAGGATCCGGCACCACGATGGAGATCCGACAGCCAGGAGCCGAGGGCCGGACCCGACTGGAGGGACGTCAGGACGGGAACCGAGGAGACGAGGGGAGCCGGACCTGGAGAGGAAAAACAGGTTTAATGATTAATGCAGGAAATAAAAATGATTCTAAGTCACAGCTGGTCCTCCAGGGAAGAAAAAACATCATTAGCAGAGCTAGAAAACACCTAAAAGGAGGAAATGGTGAGTTTAGACACTGGAGTGACAATTTATGGTGAGATTTTACCAGAATTATTTACTTATTGGAGGTTAAAACCTGACAAAAATGACATAAAACACTAATTTACCTCATTATAATACGTCATAAGACTGCTTTTAAATGAAGAAAAGATAATAATCAGCATTAAATGTTGGAGTTTAGACCCTGTAGTGCAAATTATGGTGAGATTTTACCTGAATTATTTATATATTAGAGGTTAAAACCCAACAAAAAATAACATAAAACACTACGTCACCTGACTATAATACATAATAATTTAAGAAAAGATTATAACCAGCGTTACATGTTGGAGTTTAGACCCTGTAGTGTCAATTATGGTGGGATTTTACCAAAATCATTTACATATTAGAGGTCAAAACCCAACAAAAATAACAGAAAACACTATCTGAGTATAATACATAATCAATTCAGAAAAGATTATAATCAGAATCAAAAATATTGAGATTTTCCCTGAAATCATCACATTTTTAGAACCATTTCTGCTCCAATTGGTCTGAAATCTTTATGGAATAAAATCTGGATATTTAAAAGACATTGAAGAAACTTTCAGGTTTTTTTTAATCTTTAATAATTCCTCAGATGTTGTTCAAACAATCATTAATTAATTATGATTAACCCGACTGGACTGGAAATACCCCATTCAGATCCAAGGATTCCCTGGATCTTCTCTAGGAATGAGCTTGTTTTTATTTATACGTTATGAGGGTTTTTTGTGGCCCTAAATCTAAAATCTAAAACCAGAAATCCACTCACAGCCGGGCGGAGGCACTTCGTTCTGCAGGAAACCTTGAGCTCCAAGCGACGGGCTGAAGATCTGAGGGAACGGAGGTGTGAGCTTACTGGGAGAGGACACCAGCTGAAGAGCTCTGAGGAGAGAAGAAGAAGAGATGAGGAGGAAGAAGACGAGCAGAAACGTGGATCGGTTTAAAGGTGTCGGTGTGGAGCCTCACAGAGGAGCTGAAGGGTAGAAAGATCTGACGTAGGAGGACAGGACGTCTTCACCGCTGTGGAGGCTGTGGAGGGGAGTGGGAGGTTTGATCCCTGGAGCCAGAGAGCTGGAAAAAACCAACATATTAAAGGAACATTGGATAAATGAAGGTCCCTGAACATGCTCCAATCTGCCTCTACCTGTACATGTGTGATCACAGTCCGGCCTTCATCACATCCAGCAGCCAAATGCGAGGACCCAACCAACGCTACTTGCAGCTTTAATTGTTATTTTTTATCAGTCTTCTGTCCTCAAAGGCCTCAAAATGCGTGAAACTTTGCACACACATCAGGACAGGCAGAAAATGTGATATTTTAGGCCAATTGTAAACGTGTGATCCAAAACAGCTCAATAGCACTACTTGGGAAAGTTCAATAACGAACTACAGCCACTACAGCTACAGCTATGCATTGTGGTAGGAATACAGAACTGGTCAAGATGCACGAAAACGTAACCGACACCCATACCTAAAACACAACAGGAAGTCAGCCATTTTGAATTATGTTACTTATTTTGGACCATTCTTTGCACATTTTCAAAACCTAGAAATTTGCTGCGTGAGGAATGGATGATCAAAAGTTAGCAAAATACCCCGCAAAAGTCCGAGGGCGTGGACATGGCGGTTGGCAGAATTTCGACAGTTCGCCATGAAACAGGAAGTGCTGTCAAACCAGACTGTACATGCTCCAATCTGCCTCAAACTTTACATGTATGTTTAGAGTCTGGCCCTGATGACATACAAACACTGAAACACACATTCAGTCACAGCGCCACCTGGTGGACATGTTTGGATTCACTGACCCGTTCAATGCTGCTGCAGCTTTAATTTAAACGGAAATGACTTCATGAAACTCACATTCTAACTCAGAAATGAAGCTAAACTCACTTAATTTACACATTTAGCACTGTAACCTATGTGACTGATACTCCAGAATTATTATTTTCAATTTACCAAAATATAAAACTGCCAAAATCTGAGAAAAAAAAATGACAGAAGACCCTAAAAAGTCTATAAATCTCCAGTGACAATCACTCAAAATGTGATTGTAGAACTTCTGAAACAATATTTTGTCATTTTGTTTGTCAAATTACAGCTAAAAAATTAGAAATGCAACAAAAACACAACATTCTAAGCACTGTAAACCAGAGAAACAAAGTCTGTTGGTCTCTACATGATATTTAAAGACATTTATTTATGCAGATGCATTTTCTTATCAGTTAATCATTTATCTCTTGACTACTAAATTATTCATCAACATTTTGATAATTCATTACTTGAAGTAGTTTATAACATAAACAGCCTAATGTCTGATTTCAGCTTCTTCAAAGTGAATATTTTCTATTTTTTTCTTCCTCTGTGACACTATATTGGACAAAACATTCATGATAGTCATGATAGATCATGATTTTCTGATATTTTACAGGTCAAACAACTCGACTGATCCAGTGTATAACTGCTAACAGATGTAAATACTGTGTACTTGTACTGCAGTGTTACTTTGCAGTACTCATGGTTTGTTTCAGAGCTCTGACCTGATCAGTTTCTGGCCCTCGAAGCCTTTCAGCGTCGTCCACTGGCCGTAGCATCGACCGTCGGCCGCCTCAGGACAGGCCGACAGCGGCCTCCAGGGCGGAGCCTCACTGCACGCGCTCAGAGCGTCAGGCAGGGAGCCGCCGTGCATCATGGGAAAGGGGACGGCGCCGTACGCAGCCACCACCTGGATTCAGATCAGAGTCGCAGAAAATGCACATTTATTTATTAAAAAACAGCAAGAGTAGAGCGTTTAGATAGAAGGAAACAAAACACGATGAAGAAAATGATCATTGACCAACTTTCAGCAGGTTTATTTAAAATCTGGGTCTGTTTGAACATCTGAGGAAATATTAAAGATAGAAAACTGTAAGTTTCACAGAATATTCCAGAGTAGATTTCATCAAAAGCAGAACAAATCTGTGCACGAGCAGAATATTATAAAACTAAATATGACGCTTTAAAACACTTCAGAAAAAAAACTCAAGAAATCCCATTAACTGTGACTTTATTCCATCTTAAACCATTTCTAAATTTACTTGAAACTTTAAGAGCATCAAATATTTATATTTCTGAAAAGGTGTGAAACTGTAGCTCCATAAATCAAATACCTTGCAAGATATGTTTCAGACCAATCGGAGCAGAAATAGTTCTGAAAATGTGATGATTTCAGATGGAAGGACCCATAAATAATGAGACTACAGCATTAATATGCTTTGTAGTCATCATAATGTGTTTTATGTTGTTTTAAGTTCCAATATTCAGGTCAAATCTCACCATAAATTACACTGCAAGTCTTCAGGGCAACACTTAATGTTGATTAGAATATTTTTCTTCATTTATAATGTATTATATTCAGGTAAAGTTGTGTTTTAAAATCTAGTATGTAAATATTTCAGGTCAAATCTCACCATAAATACCACTACAGCCCTACATCCTATCTGTGGGGGGGGAGGGGGGGAGATCATTTTTTTATACGTTCTTTTCCTCCTTTTTCCTCTGTTCGGCGCTCTGTACTAATAAAACCAGACCATCGTACCTTCCTCCCGGACACGGCCAGCGTGTCGGCCAGCTGCCACATGGGGGCGCTGTTGTTCCTCAGCCGGTACGGCGCTGTGAGGGCATCCAGGGCCAGAGCCAGGACGGAGCTGGAGTGGTACCAGAGCGACGGCTGCAAACACACACAAAAAGCATGTCCTCAGTCAGAGCTAAGACATAAACCTTTCATCTACTTTGAAAAGTCTGATGACACGATTTAGTCCCAGTTCTGTGTCTTTGATTTTTTTGTCCGTATTGATTATAAAACAAACGGTGAAATCAGGCAGTTAATCTCCATCCAATCTTTAAAGAAAGATAAATAATAATCTACATATTTTAAAATGACAGCATCCATCAGAGAAACAAACTGTAAAAACAAGAGTGACTAAGACTTCAGGTTTCTGACGGTCCTTGAACTACTCACTTCTAATGTGACGTTCTATGAGGAAAATTAACCAAATCTTTGCTTAAAATCACATTTCATCAGTCACTTATAATGAATAATAAAAATAAACTGTTGGAAGTGGTCAGATTTTCTAAAACAACATAAATTTTGTGCTCTCTCTTTGGAACTGTGAAGCATTTGGAACAAATTTACATGTTGATTCCAGTTTGTTGGGTTTTTTTTTTTAATTTTGACCATTTTGTCTCTTGATGGTATTTTTGTGGTATTTTGTGTCAGTTTTGTGCATTTAAAACCAAACTTTTAAGTCACGACTCAAAACTCATCTGTTTAAATCTGCATATTCATTGTAATTCATTCATTGTTTTTTAACCGTTGTGTAACTTGTGTGTTTTGTTTTATTTGTTTTACTGTGTTTTTTATCCTCTGTAAAGTGACCTTGGGTGTTATGAAAGGTGCTGCCAAATAAAATGTATTATTATTATTTAGGGCTGCAGCTAACGAAGCCTCGACGAATCGTCTGAGCGCGATACATCATCAAAAGCGGAAGTGAGCGCGCAATGCAACAGAAATCACCGTCCGACCGGAGCGCGGAACACGGACGGACATCGGCGCTGCATCGTTCATGTATTATGTACGCATGATGCAGCGCGGATGTCCGTGTTTAGATACAGCTGTATAGTAAACGCTGACATCCGTGTTTACGATAGATCGTGGATGCCCACTTTTGATGACGTATCGTGCTCAGACGATTAGTCGAGGCTTCGTTAGCTGCAGCCCTATTATTATTATTATTACTATTATTAACAGGTAAGTAACCAAAACAAGCAAACTAAATTCATTTGAAACTAATTTTGAGTCGCTTCAGACAATCTATTAGACATTTTGGATGATTTTCTTTTGCCATTTTAGACATTTCTAGTATTTTTTGACAACATTTTGATGTTTTAAGTAACTTTTGTGTAATTTTCTATCATTTTTAAGTCGATTTAAACACAGTTCAAGCCATTTTAGACCGGATTTTGTCATTTTAAGCTAATTTCCAGTTGATTTGAGTAAAGGAGTCCTGCTGACAGGAACATATCTGAGTGACAGTGAAGAAAATTTAAAAAATTGGAGTTCAGAGGGTTGAAACATCTAACTGTGACCAGAGTAGAGTCTAAACTGAAGCCAGATGATGATATTAGTGGATCTGAAGGTCTTACGTCATAACTGAGGTGGCTGAACGTGGTGGGAGAAGAAGGTCTTCTGCCCAAACCTCCACGAAGCGTCAGCGGGCAGAAGAAAGAGCTGTGATTGGCCAGGTGGACGGTCCCTAAGGTGCAGTTCAGGAGGTGGTAGAGGTCCTTCACTGGAGTCTGGACCAACAGAGAGACGGGTTCACCAAACATCTGCTTTCACACAAACATCCAGAGAGGACCTGCTGAGCTCTACTGACCGAGTCCGGGTGGCTAACGGGAGCTACACCCCACGTCAGGATGCCTCGACCTCCGTAAGAGTCCTGAAGCATCTCTGTGACCTTCGATCCAAGACCTGAGAAACCATCAGCCAAGTCACAGAGAACCTGGAAGCCCTGAGAGGAGACGGGATTCAGAGAAAGTACAGACTTTTAGGAACAGTGAGTTCAAAGACGAGAAAAAAAACAATCAGATCCTCCTCAGAACATCTGGTTCTTCATCTCCAGTAACTTTAGCAATGATCACAGTTCTACCTTCATGAATATTTCCAGAGTTCCAGGTCCTTGAAGTCCGTAGACGTGGGTCCAGATTTATCACTTTTTAATGGACTTTTTCCATCATTTCTGAGCCTCAGACCTTCATCAGTCCAGCAGATAGAACCATGACATTTAGGAGGAGAAACACATCTGAGTTCTGGTAAAAACTGACACCAGATCAGTTTAAATCCATCCAGGTGTCACAGACTAAAGACTAAATCTGGATTCTGTTTATTTCCTCTAGAATCAACTGTGATCATCAGTATTATGGGATGTATCCTGGTGTGAACAGTTTAGAGTCCCAGAAACAATCACTGCTTCATTGGATGCGTTTCTGTTTTCTGATGATTCACCAGAGAAAACTTGAAAAGGGTCATTGTGGGTAAACTTTAAGGCTCATATCAGCATGTTGTAGGTGGTCAGAAAAGTTCTAGACAATGAAAGGAGTGTTTTACACAGATTTTGATCGTTCAGTTTGACAGAAACTTGTTCAAAATGTTTCAAAAGTCGTCCTAAATGACACAAAAGTCGTCCTGAATAACTCAAAATGTGTCTAATGTGATAAAACTTGTCCAAAAGGAACCAACATTTGTCCAGAATGACACAGAAATAGTCTAGAATTACTCAAAAATGGTCAAAACCAGCTACAAAAATGTCCACAATTATTCTTAATTTCTTCCAATAATTGTCCAAAATGACTCCAAAAAGTCCAAAGTTACAGAAAAAATGGTGTTTAACAACCAACAGATCCAGTGTTCAGACTGTGACACTTGGATGGATTTAAACTGATCTGGTGTCAGTTTTCTCAGAACTCAGATGTTTCTCCTCCTAAATGTCATTGTTCTATCTGCTGGACTGATGAAGTTCTGAGGCTCAGAAATGATGGAAAAAGTCCATTAAAAAGTGATAAATCTGGACCCAGCTCTATGGACTTCAAGGACCTGGAACACTGGAAATATTCCCAGTATGAAGGTAGAACTCTGATCATTAAAGTTACTGGAGATGAAGAACCAGATGTTCTGAGGAGGTTCTGGGAGAACTTCTTTCAGATTTCATGTGGGATAATCCTGACACTACGGTGCCTATAAATCTTAATGAGGAGAATGAAGCGTTACCTGGAGATAATCACATTCCTCCACAAAGAAGTGCAGTTTGTCCTCCAGATCCTCCAACACCGAGCCCTGCAGCAGAGATTCTCCCTGACCGAAGGCCTCCAGACGATGAGCCTCTCTGAAGACACATGAGACTAAATGAAGAAACTCAAAGCAGCTAACTCCACACAAAGAACATCTAACCTTTAAAACCAGAAGCACCTGGTTAGAAACTCGTGTTATTGGTAGAATTAACTTGTTTGTTAGAGCGTATTATAATATTATGGCTGGAATAAACCCTGAAAACTAGAAATACTTGGACAGAAAGTCGTGTTTTGGCTGAAAAAATCCATAAGATGTGTTAGAAATTATTATTTGAGAGGAATAAACCTTTAAAACCTTAAATACATGGTTAGAACGGAGCATTTTAGATGAAACAGACCACTCCAGTAGGTGGCACTGTGGTGGAAAAACAAAGGTGGTTGCATCATATTGGGGCTATTTCATGGATGAACATGAGAAGTTTAGTGGACTTTCACTGACAGATTTTGGGTTTAACTGGATTTATGTTTAAACATCAAGATGAAAACCTGGTTCTGGATTAGATGTAAGGTCTCTTAGAGCTGAATTTATGGTTCTGGATTAGATCTAAGGTCTCTTAGAGCTGAATTTGTGGTTCTGGATTAGATCTAAGGTCTTTTAGAGCTGAATTTATGGTTCTGGATTAGATCTAAGGTCTTTTAGAGCTGAATTTATGGTTCTGGATTAGATCTAAGGTCCTCAAGAGCTGAATTTATGGTTCTGGATTAGATCTAAGGTCCTCAAGAGCTGAATCTATGGTTCTGGATTAGATCTAAGGTCTCTTAGAGCTGAATCTATGGTTCTGGATTAGATCTAAGGTCTTTTAGAGCTGAATTTATGGTTCTGGGTTAGATCTAAGGTCCTCTAGAGCTGAATCTATGGTTCTGGATTAGATCTAAGGTCCTCTCGAGCTGAATCTATGGTTCTGGATTAGATCTAAGGTCCTCTAGAGCTGAATCTATGGTTCTGGATTAGATCCAAGGTCCTCTAGAGCTGAATTTATGGTTCTGGATTAGCTCTAAGGTCCTCTAGAGCTGAATTTATGGTTCTGGATTAGATCTAAGTCCTCTAGAGCTGAATTATGGTTCTGGATTAGATCCAAGGTCTTTTTGAGCTGAATTTATGGTTCTGGATTAGCTCTAAGGTCCTCTAGAGCTGAATCTATGGTTCTGGATTAGATCTAAGGTCCTCTAGAGCTGAATCTATGGTTCTGGATTAGATCTAAGGTCCTCTAGAGCTGAATCTATGGTTCTGGATTAGATCCAAGGTCTCTAGAGCTGAATCTATGGTTCTGGATTAGCTCTAAGGTCCTCTAGAGCTGAATTTATGGTTCTGGATTAGCTCTAAGGTCCTCTAGAGCTGAATTTATGGTTCTGGATTAGATCTAAGGTCCTCTAGAGCTGAATTTATGGTTCTGGATTAGATCCAAGGTCCTCTAGAGCTGAATTTATGGTTCTGGATTAGATCTAAGGTCCTCTAGAGCTGAATTTATGGTTCTGGATTAGATCTAAGGTCCTCTAGAGCTGAATCTATGGTTCTGGATTAGATCTAAGGTCCTCTAGAGCTGAATCTATGGTTCTGGATTAGATCTAAGGTCCTCTAGAGCTGAATCTATGGTTCTGGATTAGATCTAAGGTCTTTTTGAGCTGAATTTATGGTTCTGGATTAGTTCTAAGGTCCTCTAGAGCTGAATCTATGGTTCTGGATTAGATCTAAGGTCTTTTACAGCTGAATTTATGGTTCTGGATTAGATCTAAGGTCCTCTAGAGCTGAATCTATGGTTCTGGATTAGATCTAAGGTCCTCAAGAGCTGAATTTATGGTTCTGGATTAGATCTAAGGTCCTCAAGAGCTGAATCTATGGTTCTGGATTAGATCTAAGGTCTTTTAGAGCTGAATCTATGGTTCTGGATTAGATCT
Source organism: Acanthochromis polyacanthus (assembly GCF_021347895.1). Lineage (NCBI taxonomy): Eukaryota > Metazoa > Chordata > Actinopteri > Pomacentridae > Acanthochromis > Acanthochromis polyacanthus. The sequence goes on from NC_067123.1 coordinate 3,190,716, forward strand.
AAGGTCCTCGAGAGCTGAATCTATGGTTCTGGATTAGATCTAAGGTCTTTTAGAGCTGAATTTATGGTTCTGGATTAGATCTAAGGTCCTCTAGAGCTGAATCTATGGTTCTGGATTAGATCTAAGGTCTTTTAGAGCTGAATCTATGGCTCTGGATTAGATCTAAGGTCCTCTAGAGCTGAATCTATGGTTCTGGATTAGATCTAAGGTCCTCTGGAGCTGAATTTATGGTTCTGGATTAGATCTAAGGTCCTCTAGAGCTGAATCTATGGTTCTGGATTAGATCTAAGGTCCTCTAGAGCTGAATCTATGGTTCTGGATTAGATCCAAGGTCCTCTAGAGCTGAATCTATGGTTCTGGATTAGCTCTAAGGTCCTCTAGAGCTGAATTTATGGTTCTGGATTAGCTCTAAGGTCCTCTAGAGCTGAATTTATGGTTCTGGATTAGATCTAAGGTCCTCTAGAGCTGAATTTATGGTTCTGGATTAGATCCAAGGTCCTCTAGAGCTGAATTTATGGTTCTGGATTAGATCTAAGGTCCTCTAGAGCTGAATTTATGGTTCTGGATTAGATCTAAGGTCCTCTAGAGCTGAATCTATGGTTCTGGATTAGATCTAAGGTCCTCTAGAGCTGAATCTATGGTTCTGGATTAGATCTAAGGTCCTCTAGAGCTGAATCTATGGTTCTGGATTAGATCTAAGGTCTTTTTGAGCTGAATTTATGGTTCTGGATTAGATCTAAGGTCCTCTAGAGCTGAATCTATGGTTCTGGATTAGATCTAAGGTCTTTTAGAGCTGAATTTATGGTTCTGGATTAGATCTAAGGTCCTCAAGAGCTGAATCTATGGCGCTGGATTAGATCTAAGGTCCTCTAGAGCTGAATCTATGGTTCTGGATTAGATCTAAGGTCCTCGAGAGCTGAATCTATAGTTTTGGATTAGATCTAAGGTCCTCTAGAGCTGAATCTATGGTTCTGGATTAGATCTAAGGTCTTTTAGAGCTGAATCTATGGCGCTGGATTAGATCTAAGGTCCTCTAGAGCTGAATTTATGGTTCTGGATTAGATCTAAGGTCCTCTAGAGCTGAATTTATGGTTCTGGATTAGATCTAAGGTCCTCGAGAGCTGAATCTATGGTTCTGGATTAGATCTAAGGTCCTCTAGAGCTGAATCTATGGCTCTGGATTAGATCTAAGGTCCTCTAGAGCTGAATCTATAGTTTTGGATTAGATCTAAGGTCCTCTAGAGCTGAATCTATGGTTCTGGATTAGATCTAATCTTTTCTGGAGCTGAATTTATGGTTCTGGATTAGATCTCAGGTCTTCTGGAGCTGAATTTATGGTTCTAGATCAGATCTCAGGGCTCCAGCTCTGATCTTTACCCATCGTGGTTGTACTGGTGGATGACTGAGATGGTTCTGGGGTGGAGGTGGATCCTCAGGAAGTCGGACCACACTTTGACGCTGCCCTCCAGCCGGTAGCCCCTCTGGACCCGAGACAGTCGACTGTTGACCGACTCGACGCTCATCGAGCCGCCGGCTGCTGCTGCTGGGAGAACATCAGAGTCAGTTCTGTGGATCTTCAGCCTGAATCTGGACTCTCATTAAAAGGTTCTCCAGAGTTTCTCACCTGAACACTGAGGCTGAGAGCTGCAGGAGAAATCCACCTCGGCCAGGATTTCCCCCTTCTAGAGGCAGAAACATCAGGATGAATAGAGGTTTTAGCTTTGGAGGAGTTTTCTGGATCTAAACAAACATTAAACTACAGTGTTTATTTCTAGAAAAATATTAGAAGATCTGATGTCTCTGTGTGGGAGAATTCTGGCTGGTTTTTATCAATAATGTAAATTATTAAACAGCCTTGGAGCGTTTTTCTACGTTCTAGAAGTTACTGTCTCAGTTTATAAGTCTTTAAAAACAGATGGTTTCCCTTTTTAATGTTATGAATTCATGTTTTCAATGTATTTCTGTGTGAAGAATATTATTTAGCTGCTGCTGTATTTTCAGCATTAATATAAAAAATAAGATATGAATAATATAAATAACTTTTTATTTCTGCTATAAATACTCACGTCCAGCTTGTCCAGATCTTCTAGAAACGAGTTCTTCGCAGGAGGACTTTCTTTGTGCATCAGGAGGCTTCCGTCCCTGCAGGATGGAGAACATTTACACCTCAAATACACTTTATATACATTACATACATTATATATATCCCAAATGACTTGAAATTTGTCCAAAATTACAAAGAATTGTAAAAAAAAAAAAAAAGTCTCAAAATGACTCAAACTTTGTCCAGGGTTCTGGATTAGATCTTAGGTCTAATCCAGATGACTTCAAACTTGTCATAAATTACTCAGAAAAAGGGGACTCAAAATTGGTCCAAAAATATTTTAAAAACTGTCCGACAAATATAAGATAAATTCACATTTCTTACATTTGAAACGGCTGCATTTTGAATTTGTTGTGTATTTTTTAAAGACACACTGAATGTTTCATGGGTTATTTTTTTCCATATAAAGAGAAATTATTTCATATTTTCCACCATTTTTAACACCAACAACCTTTACTCTCTATTTCAAATACATTTTGTAATGTTATTATCAACATATACTATTATGTTACAGAGCTTTCTACTAAAACAATGTAAAATTAATAATGAACATTTCTTGGTTTTAATTCTACCAAAGAACAAATATGTGAGAGACGTTTCTGAGCAAACACCAGACTGTTTCTTTCATAGTAAAACACAAACATGTAAACTACTATTTGGTCTGAAAGCTGCAGCACTACCTGGTGAAAAAACTCAGAATTATTCTTATTTATTTACCAGGTGACAGCGGAAGTGTCTTTGCCGGCATCATACAGACTCCCCTCCTGCCGCAGAGTCCGAAGACTTCCTACAAACAGTTTAAATCTAATTAAATTCACATTTATAATCATGTTTAAAACAACACGAGTTGACTGAAGCTATCAGAGAGGCAGCAACAAAACTATGTGCAAAACATCAAGACAAGAAAACACACAAAAAAAGAAACAGAATAAAAGACCGCAGCAGCAAAACAGGAGACATAAAAAATATTAGGTCATTAAGAGGAGCAAAAACTTTATTTTCTAATATTTTATTGCCACTTCTAATGTTTTACTGAGGCTTTTGAAAAGTTTTATTGTCCTTTCTGATAATTTAATGTCTTAAAACAGGCAAAACAGGATAAAAACTTGTTGGATCAAATTCAGAAAAAGTAAATCTCAAATATTAGGACCATTAAATGCAGCAAAAATGATATTTTCTAGCATTTTTTGAACATCTTTTTTGGTTTTGTTTCAAAATTATCTTTTAAAGCCTCTGAAAATGTGAGTCTTGTGGTTTTTCTTGACAAAATAATTGAAGAAACAACATTTGATTGAAAGATGAAGACTTTTTATTCACGTTTTGTTGCATCTTCGCTTCAGGGATTTAAATGACAAAACATGAATCAGTTTGAACTAAATCACACCCTGGGGAACGTTCTATTGAAGCAGACTAGAGTAAGACACCTGGAGGACAGGACTTACCTTTGAGGTCCATGGCGATGAGCCGAGGCGTGTAGGTGACGTGTCCTCCCAGAGTCTGACCTTCACGGAACACCACATCGCTCTGGATCTCACCGGCAGGCGACTCGGGATCGTACGACAAAGACGCATCCTGGAAACAGAGAAAAGAAGATCAGCTGCTTTTATCTGCAGGAAAACAGACAAAAACACTGAAGCATTCATCCACGAAGAAACTAAAATGAAATATTCAAAACCAGAGAGACAGAGGAGCTGGAAAGTGTACGAAAGAACGGAAACATCAAAATTTTAAATCCAGTTTAGTTAACAGAATTCTAATTTAATATTAAATAAAAACTAAATAAGTCGAAAATATTTAAGTAATCCGTACTCGCTCTTAATTCTGAAGTAACTGATTTTATCCAGAATACAGCTGTTTTATAACCTTTAATTCTGTCAAGTTCTTAACATTTGTTGATGACAGATCTGAGCTGGAACAGTGCTTGATTTAGTGTGACGCCGATTTATTTTATTATTATATTTATTTATGTGAAGCATGGTGGTGGCAGCATTATAATATCAAGCATGGTGGTGGCAGCATTATAATGTGAAGTTAAACTTTATTTTTGTTATAAAAGGTTCCCGACATGATTCCAGATGCTGATTCTCTTTCATCCGGTCAGCATCTATGGAGGTGAATTCACTCCGATTTCCACAGATTCTGCTTCATCTCTGGGAGTAACTGCCGTTTATTTAAATTAGTGCTGCCATAAATAAATGCAAACTCTCACATTTTAACTTGCAGAGCTGCTAAAAATAACATGTTAGCAGATTCTGGTGCCAGTTTCCACTTTAAATCTGTTTGTGTTGCATCTTTGAAGCAAAAAGTAATTTAACAACACATTAGTCAAAGGAATAAAAGCAAATATAATAGAAAAAAGTGGTACCAGTGCAGACAAATCCAGAGCTGTCAAGTAACGAAGTACAAATACTTCGTTACCTTACTTAAGTAGATATTTTGGTTATCTATACTTTACTGGAGTAATTATTTTTTGGACCACTTTTTACTTCTACTCCTTACATTTTCATGTAATTATCTGTACTTTCTACTCCTTACATTTTAAAAATTGCCTCGTTACTTCATTTCGACTTGTTTTTATTCCGGCTATCCAGATAAAATCCGCCATCCGAATAGAATTAATTTAATTGTGGTTGGATGAGAAGTCTCAACGTGACACCATTCCTATACCCCATTGGTTTCAAAGCGATGCAACGCGCTTGCGCATTACACACCCGCACACCGGAGCAGAATGTAGAAGCGTTAATACAGTAAATGGTGGAAGAGAAAATGTCCATGGCGGCAGACGAGGAGCTTTCCCAACCAAGCACCAGTGAGGAGGGTGCAGGCAAGGAAGACCAACCAACCCTTGTTCATCCCTGGCCTTATCTGGAGGATTTTTTTGATATAACAGGATGCAAAAACAACTCTTTTCGCATGCAATGCAAACTGTGCGCACCGAAGTACCACGAGCTAATGGCTTTCAAAAACTCACCATCAAATTTAAAGAAGCATATTGAGGTAAGTTCTAAGATTCAGTCGTGATCTGCTAATAGTAAAATTGCAATGTTTGCTATGGCTGGGTAAATGCTAAGACATGCCATGCTTTGCATGCTAGCTTATGATTCAATGTTGCAAGTTTGTTTGGTGGGCTCCGTGTAAGGTTTAAAATTCGACGTTAGCCAAATGTTTTCTGAGCTTGTATTGTTGTTATATGCAATATTTGTAAGTTAACCCTTTAAGCTTCAGTCAATTCCAGCTGTTTTCAGTACAAAAAAATCGCTAATATTCTATTTTTAAATTAAAAAAATTACGAAAAATACAGGGAATATTGGACGGGCATCGCGAGGTGCATTTCCTTGAAAACGACCGATTCGGGGATTTTATACCGACTTCAGGACATGTTTTGGACAAAATAGTTTACTGGCTTGTGTCATCTGGATGTAAAAGGTTGGATTATGGCCGTTTTTTGTGGAATCTTTTTTTTGTGTGTAATAATAAACCCGGAAATGTGAGTCGCGCTGTGTGCGTTGAAGCCGTGTATAGAGAACGGATGGATGAATATTCGTTTTTGTCGGACAAATGTGTTTTTCTCACCCGCTGTGGTAATCACATCTGAAAGTGGTTTATACCGGCGGATTCATGAGAATCTAAGCTTTCCATCGGCGTATAGTGTTTGTATAATCGTGTTTACAGCCGTCGGACATTCTTGAAATTCCTATGCAAATTAGTAGGTGTACCGCCGGCGGTACACTGAAGCGTAAAGGGGTAACTGTGCGGAGCTATTCCGCAGCTGGTAAATAAGGCAGGCAGTTTACAAGAATCTGCATAATTATTACCTCTGCCAGGAGGTTATGTAATCACCAGAGTTTGTCTCTCTGTCCGTCCGTGTGTGTGTGTGTGTGTGTGTGTGTGTGTGTGTGTGTGTGTGTGTGTCTGTGTGTGTCTGTGTGTGTCTGTGTGTGTCTGTGTCTGTGTCTGTTAACAGCATAACTCAAAAAGTCATAGACGGATTTTCACCAAATTTTTACAGGATGTCCGGAAGAGCAAGAGTAAGAATCGATTAGATTTTGGAGGTGATCCGAATCACCGTCTGGATCCAGGAATTTTTTGAAGGTCGAAGGACAATTGAGAGATGGCCGCCAGGCCATCTCTCAATTTGACAGAGATTCCTGGATCCAGACGGTGATTCGGATCACCTCCAAAATCTAATCGATTCTTACTCTTGCTCTTCCGGACATCCTGTAAAAATTTGGTGAAAATCCGTCTATGACTTTTTGAGTTATGCTGTTAACAGACAAACAGACACACACAGATAGACAGACAGACAGACAGACAGATGGCATGGCGGAGGTATGCGCTCTCCGAGTGCTTTTCTAGTTCTGTCTGTGTTTGAACGTGCGCGTGCCTGTGTTGGACATGTCATATGGGTCATTGTAAAGAGGCCCAACTTTCAGCCAAATGCTGATGTGTTTAAAATGTTTAAAACTAATTAAAGTCCCATTATCTCAGCAATGCCAGCACCTGCCTGTGGTCCTAAGAGAGTTTGGTCTGCTTAACATAATTACATAGACAAGTGAAACTACTCCCTAACTTGTAGTCTAACCTTCATTCATGAACTTCAAGAATGACATTTAATACAACAGAGGTCCCATACAGTCTGAGTTTGTGGTTTGAGTTCAATGATGTGAATCTCAATCTGTGCCTGTGCATTCATTTTCTCCACAGAAGAAACACCCTACTCATCTGGAGAGGTACAAGCAACTCACTTCAGCATCCCTCAAAAGGAAGACATCAGCTGAAGATTCTTTGGCCCCACCCTCCAAACAAACCAAGCTGTGGGAGACTCGTAAAGTTTCCCAGGCAAGTGTGGACAAATTAGTTCTCAAATTCATTGTCCAAGGCTTGCACCCACCGCACATTGTTCAGCAACAGGGCTTCACTGATCTTGTGAAACATCTTCAGCCAAATACAAATGTCATGACACGCAATACTGTTGTCAACAAAGTCACAAATGCCGCTGTTGAAATGAAAAGCAAACTGAAAGCGGCCCTTAGTGAAATTGAGTTCATAGCAACAACAACAGACTGCTGGACAGCACACTGTCGCAGTTTCATTGGTGTCACAGCGCACTGGTTTAACTCCCAGACCATGCAGAGATTCTGTGCTGCCCTGGGATGCAAGCAACTTAAAGGGTCACACACATTTTCTGCACTGGCTAGTGCCCTAAATGAAATTCACACAGAATTCAATATCAGAGACAAGATCATTCGCACTACAACTGACAATGGATCGAACTTCCTGAAAGCCTTCAGAGTTTATGGGAAGACTGACAAGAACAACAATCCTGAACCTGTAGGAGAGCGTGCTGAAGAAGAGGACGATGGTGGCCAAAATGATGATACTGATGAAGAAGAAGAAAACATTGAGGGTGTTGAATTTGTTGATACTGGAGCCCTTTTGGACAAAGATGACTACTTGGAATATCAACTACCCAAGCACCATCGCTGCGCCTGCCACCTCCTCAATCTGGTGTCCACAGTTGATGCTTCAAAAGCAGAGGACAACCCATTGTACAAGCGCATATCAAGGTCCACATTTGCCAAATGCTCTAGCCTGTGGAACAAAAGTTCAAGAACAACCATCGCATCTGAAGTGATTAACCCTTTAAGCTTCAGTCAATTCCAGCCGTTTTCAGTACAAAAAAATCGCTAATATTCTATTTTTAAATAAAAAAAATTACGAAAAATACGGGGAATATTGAACGTGCATCGGGAGGTGCATTTCCTTGAAAACGACCGATTCGGGGATTTTATACCGACTTCAGGACATGTTTTGGACAAAATAGTTTACTGGCTTGTGTCATCTGATGTGAAAGGTTGGATTATGGCCGTTTTTTGTGGAATCTTTTTTTGTGTGTGTAATAATAAACCCGGAAATGTGAGTCGCGCTGTGTGCGTTGAAGCCGTGTATAGAGAACTGATGGATGAATATTTGTTTTTGTCGGACAAATGTGTTTTTCTCACCCGCTGTGGTAATCGCATCTGAAAGTGGTTTATACCGGCGGATTCATGAGAATCTAAGCTTTCCATCGGCGTATAGTGTTTGTATAATCGCGTTTGCACCCGTCGGACATTCTTTAAATTCCTATGCAAATTAGTAGGTGTACCGCCGGCGGTACACTGAAGCTTAAAGGGTTAAAGACCACTGCACACTCCAACTGATAAGGCCTGTTGCTACAAGGTGGAATTCATTCTTCTCCGCTGCGGAAAGACTTGTGAGAATAACAAGAGAACAAGGTGAAGGAGCACTTGCAGCTGTCTGCAGTAAGCTGGATATACAAAAGTAAGTGTTTGTTTTTCTGTCTTCTGCCTTTAATAAAGAGATTACCCAATCACTGTCACAATTTTATTCTTTTGAATGCACAATATGCAGTCCCCATGTTTACTCTGGATGTTATTTGTAGCAACATAACTAAATTTCTGAAAGTCTCAGATGACAGTATTTTCCTTTTTAATTATCAGTTCCTTCAGTTAAAGGTTCTATATCAAGTAAGCTAAATGTTCCATGTTGTATTTTTCTTTTATTTGTGCAGGTTTACTCCAGTGGAACTTGCATTTCTTGCAGAATATGTGAAGACAATGAGCCCAGTGGCCAAGGCAGTGGATGTTCTTCAGGGAGAAACCAGTGTGCAGATGGGATGGCTGCTCCCCACCATAACTCTACTAAAGACCAAGCTCCAGAACCTTCAGGTCACCTCCAAGTTTTGTGAGCCTTTGATTGCTGCACTTCTTTCTGGCATTGAAAAACGCTTCGGAGAAATGCTTGCAGATCCAGAGCTGATAGCCGCAGCCATTCTGGTTCCCAAATTTAAAACCTGCTGGACAAGTGATGAAAACATCTTGAAACTTGGTAAGTATCTCACCTCTCAACTTGCTCTTAATATGTGTAATTTCTTTGGGGACAGTGAAATGAGTTTGAAATGACATTTAACGACACACGCACAGAACAATCAATGGCACAATTACTACACTGTAATATAATGTAAATTGTTTGGATTTTTGTTTTTATTCCACAGGCCTTGACTACATAAAAAGCCACTTGAGCTGTCAGGAAAGGAATCCTGTCTCTGAGGGCTCCCTGTCATCTGAGGAAGAGGACTTCTTTTCCTCCTTAAAGAAGACTGGCCCCCTTGAAAAGACCCAGCAGCTGGATGCATACCTGGGGTGCCCAGGAGACATGACAGAGGTGATGAAGTCCTTCCCAGCTGTGTGCCACCTATCACTGAAGCTTAATACGGCACTCCCTGCCTCAGCAGCCTGTGAAAGACTGTTCAGTGTTGCAGGGCTGATCTTCAGGCCAAGAAGAGCGTGCATTGGCTCAGTAAACTTTGAGAACCAGCTACTTTTGCGGCTGAACAAAGACTATTGGTAACTCTTTGTTGCTTGTCCTTTGCTTGACTGATGTCAGTCTTTATGTTAAAAGTGCCTGTTACATCTCCTTAAATTTGAATCGTTGCGATTACCTACAGAAATGGGCATGACCAAGAATGTGGCACAATAAAGGTTAATTGATAATATGCGTCTGATGATTTACTATTTGCACCATTCCAACAACTAGTCATCATATTTGCTGCTCCATGAAACACGTGTTAATTGTCAGTAGTACACACACATGATTCTGTAATATATATTTACTAAAATGCATTCCTTTTCAATGGACATATATGAGGTGGAAACAGATAGCCTATTCTAGTGCATTCCAAATTTTTCAACATTAGTCGTTATAACCTTTTAGAAAATGTGTTTTATGATTGCACTCTAGCCATTTTTTCCCTCACATTACTTTTACTTTTATACTTTTAAGTAGTTTTAAAATCAGTACTTTTGTACTTTTACTTGAGTAAAAAGCTGGAGTTGATACTTCAACTTCTACAAAAGTCTTTTTGAACGTTATTATCTATACTTCTACTTAAGTAATGAATGCAAATACTTTTGACACCTTTGGACAAATCACACTCTATCACCATGACTTAATTAAATGCATGGCTGCAACATACTCATTTAAGATTTATTGATAAATATTCTAAGTTTTGTTGAGTTGTGTTGACAAAATAATGGAAGGAAATGAGCTGTGTTGTTTTCTGACAATTAGTTTCATGTTTAATGGAGGCTGGACAAAAACTAACTGTACAGTACAAATTAGATGATTTTATTAAAGTGCTGAATCAGATTCTTCTACTGCAGAATCTCATCCACAGACTGCTGAACCTGGACTTGATAATTAGCATCTTTAGCACCATAAATGTAGGCGTTAGCTCCGGGTTTAGCTCCTGTATGTTACATTAATTATCTCTCGTCTTATTAGTGAGTTAAACTGAACATTAAATGAGCATCCCTGCTGCGGCTAACTCGAGCTAACTCCAGTCTGCCAAGTTTGACAGCACATGCTAACGCTAGCTAGCCTAGCCCAGCTTTAGCCTAGCCGCCGCTGCTGTGTATTTCTCACCTGTAAATTCCACCAGTGGGTCCCCACAAAGTTGGAATAATGTCCGAGCTGGAGAGTGATGACTTCTCTGCAGAGGCCGCTCATGGTGGCGCTGTCAGCGGGCAGGAGAGGAGCTGGGAGTCGCTGCTGGGAGCACCAGGAGCATCATGGATGATGTTTGGAGGCGACAACACTGAGCCGAGACGAGCTAACCAGGGGAGGAAGCCGAAGAAAAGAGCCGCGTCCTATTGGCTGACAGAGATAGGAGACGACAAATGATTGGCTGTGCAAATGACGTAGCGCGGTAGTTTGGTTTCACCGTGCCGTAGTTTCACGTGCGGCCAGATCGTGCTGTTGTGTTTAGCTGTAGAGAGACTATTTAGAGACTAGTTTACATGGTTAAATTCTGAACTGTATCATCATTATCTATTGTATATTGTAGAGAGACTGGTTAAAGACAAGTTAGAGATAAATTAAAGACTTAAAGACCAGTTAGAGAGTGGTTGAAGGGCTAATTAGAGACTAATTTACATGGTTAAATTAGTAATTCCATTATCATTATATATTGTAGAGAGACTAGTTAAACACTAGTTGTGTTGCATGGCGGTGGCAGCATCATAATGTAAAACGTGGTGGCAGCATCATGATGTGATGCATGGTGGTGGCAGTATTATAAAATCAAGCATGGTGGTGGCAGCATCATAATATTAAGCATGGTGGTGGCAGCATCATGGTGTAGCGATGCTTTTTTTTTTTTTCCATTTTCAGGGTCTCGTAATGGGGCTGCACAGTGACGTACTGGTTAGCACTTTGGCCTTGCAGCAAGAAGATCCCCGGTTCAAATCCTGGCCTGGGATCTTTCTGCATGGAGTTTGCATGTTCTCCCTGTGCATGCATGGGTTTTCTCCGGGTACTCCGGCTTCCTCCCACAGTCCAAAAACATGCTGAGGTTAATTGGTTACTCTAAATTGCTCATAGGTGTGAATGTGAGTGTGATTGTGTGTCTGTATATGTAGCCCTGTGACAGACTGGTGACCTGTCCAGGGTGTCCCCTGCCTTCACCCGAGTCAGCTGGGATAGGCTCCAGCACCCCCCCATGACCCTAGTGAGGATAAAGCGGTGTATAGAGAATGGATGGAGTGGAGGGTCTAGTAATTAAATATTTACTGTCTTTTGGAGTAATTTGGATCTATTGGAGCCATTTTTTTCTATTTCCTCAACAAATTTCTCTACTGGGAAAGTTTTATTTCTGGAGATATTTGACCCTTAACATGACTTAAAATAAGGTAAAAAAATATCAGAAGAACACATGTATGAAATGGTGGAGTATGTGCAATGACATGAAGAAACAACATCTGTTCTGTAAGGAGACGTTTTTATTGGTGATCATTCTTCAAACTCTTTCCATAAATCAAACAGAAGAACAGGAATCTGGACTGATGATGTTTACTCTTCTCTAAACATGGACATGTAGGGCTGGAACCAGGTGCGCAGCTCCGTCATCTTCTCCTTCAGGGTGGATCGCAGGTCCTCGGCGGTGTCCTCCCACCGGTCCTTGATGTCGTCGGCGGCTTTCTGGATCTTGTTCTTCACGTTCTCCACCTGAGCCTTCAGCAGGTCGTTCAGGGTGGTGATCTTGGCCTGGGCGTTGGTTCGGACCTGAGCAAAGTAGGGGTCCAGGCGAGTCCTCATCTCCTCCATGTTCTCCGAGCTCCTGGTCTGAAGCTCCTCCAGATACTCGGATACGCGTCTGAGATGAAACAGAGCCGGTTACAAGTGACTTTAAACACCTAATAGATCAGATTCCTTTTAAATTCTTCAATAATTAAAGGAAATATTCTCCTGACGGACTTGGATGAGTTCTTCATTTATCCTTAGATAGTTTATAATAAAATATTTGACTAAATGATTCAACTGTACTCAACCCGTTTATCTGACAGAGAAAGTCAGATTTTAATTAAATTTTTTAAACAGAAATCTGTCATCGGCTCATAAAATGTGTTAAAGCAAATACAGCATGAAACCATCTGTATTCATTTACTAATTTACTTTTTGGAATTTAATAAATAAAAAACACAACAAAGACACAACGTTTTTCATCCTGAAGGTTATTCTTGTGCCAGATGTTGCTCAGAAAAAAACATAATAACATAAATAAAATAAATTCAGTCTCTAAAATGATAAAATCAAATAATAATAAAAAAGTTCTGCTCTAATTGAATTCAAACAAAAAGACGAACATCGTCTGCATAGAAACATTTACTGATCTATCTTTTGGTTCTACGGATAGAATAAATATTAAAATAGAAAATTTAAAAAACAGCTGAATTTAAAAAAATATTAATATGAGGTTTTGATTGTATGTTCTTAATTAATGCTTAGATTATTTGTCTTAAAAATATACAAAAGTTTACTAAAACACGATTTAAGAAAATTCAAAAACAGTATAAAGTTTGCAACAACGTCAAATATCTGTAAAATAATTATAGTTTTTCAGGGTGAGAAAAGAAAACAAATAAATATTATTTGCAAAACTACATTTATTTACAAATTTAACCTTTTTTATGATTGATGTGTAAATTAATGCTTATCTTCTGTCATTTCGTTTCCATCTATAGTTTAACGAAACGTGTTAAATCTGTATTTTATCTAACAGTAAATTGTTTTAAAATGTTTGAAAGTTGTAAAAAAAAAAAGCACTCCGTTTTTACAGTTCAGTTCTGATTTCATAATAAAAAACAAGCAATAAAACAATTAAAATGTAGTTTAGTATGAAAACATAAATGATACAAGAGATTCTCTGTCAGAAGGAATAAATAAATAAATCACTAAAACCATCCAGAGTCTCTGTTAGTTCAGTTTTTATTAAACTCTAACGGACATTAATTTAAACCTCATTTCAAATTTTTGCACTTTTTAGAATTTCAATGGTCAAAAATCTAAAATTCAACTTCAGCTGGATCCAACTGGAAACTATCAAGTCTGTATCCAAACAAAATGCAGTTTGATGTCAAAACAGCAAGAAAAATTTTTTTTTTCTTACAAAATTTGCCACAGATCAAATCGTACTGATGTTAGAGGCCTTAAACGTGGAACAAAGTTTGTATTTTTGGTATAAAATATGGATAAATGTAGATATGTAGACTTATAAAAACCTTCTCTGACACTAATGTCCGTTTGAAATTTTTGCACTTTTTCAATTTTCAGTGCTCAAAAATGTAAAATTCAACTTCAGCTGGAGCCACATACCGACTGGAAACTATCAAGACTGTATCCACACCACATTTGACGGTTAAAATGTAGTTTGATGTCAAAACAGCAAAATAAAATTTTTTTTTTTTTAAATTTTGCCACAGATCAAATTGTACTGATGTTAGAGGCCTTAAAAGTTGGTGAAATGTGGAACAAAGACTGGAGTTTTGGTATAAAATATGGATAAATCTAGATATGTAGACTTTATCAATCATTAACCCTCCTGTTGTCCTCATTTATGGGCACCAAAAAATATTGTTTCCTTGTCTGAAAAAAAATCCAAAAATGCAGCAAAAAAATCTCCAAATTTCTGAAAATTTGCAAAACCTTCAGGAAGAAAACTCCAATAATTTCCTAAAAGTTTCTCTTCAAAGTTTTATGTAAAAAAAAAAAATCCCCAAAATTTGGCAAGAAGATTCTTGTAAATATTTTCACAAAATGAGTAAAAATCTTCCAAAAAAAATCCTAAAAATATCTGAAGTGATTACATAAATATCAGTAAAACTTCTAATATTTTCTATGAGAACATTCACAAAAAATCAACCAAAATCCAGTGAAATTTGCTGCATTTTGGTTGATTTTTATGTGAATGTTCTTAGGAAGCATTTTTAACATTTCTTTTTTTCCACCAAAAAATGTTCAAAAATTTCCCAAAAATGTTGAAAATGTGGACATCAGAAGTTTCACTGTGAAAATATTTTTTTCTCCACATTTTCAAACTTTAAAACGTGTTAATTTGACCCGCAGGACGACACGAGGGTTAAACGCTGATGTCTTACTGAGTTATGATCAGTTAATAAACTCTTCCTGGTTTTCCTGCTCGCTGCTCCAGTCTCACCTCTTGATCTCCTCGGAGTCCTTGTTGAGGCGTTTCTTCATCTTGCGGCTGTAGGCCGACACTCGGCCCCGAACATCGTCGCTGTTCTGCTCCATCATGGTCTGCAGCTCGCTGCCGTACTTCTCCATCTGGTCCCGGGCCTCCTTCATGTGCTCCCCCAGCTTGTCGGCCATCTTCTTCAGGTCCTTGCCCAGACGTTCAGCTGCCTCCTGGGTGTACGGAGCCAGCTTGGTCTGCAGGTCGTCTCGGTACATGGCCAACTCTGACATGCTGTCCTGGATCAGGGTGCTGCTCAGAGGGAACAACAGAGGTTTAGTTGATGTTTTTTAAAAGAATTCAGGCTCCAGAAATGGAAAAAATGCAATCAGAGCTAATTATTCACAACATTAAAGTTTGTCCTTCTGGGTTTTCCTGCAGCTCCTTCGTCTGTAAACTCTGTTTGGACTGAATCAGTTGTGAGATAAAAGTCCTCCAAACACCCGTCATGTATACGTATTATTACTTCACCAAGGAATGTGGTGGAGTTCAGTGATGATCGACGTACATCTGTCTGCCTGTATCTGTCTGCCTGTCTGTCTGTCTGCCTGTATCTGTCCATCTGTCTGTCTGTCTGCCTGTCCATCCGTCCATCCGTCTGTATGTCCACCTGCCCGTCTGTCTGTCTGTCAGCGACATTGCTCAAAAAAGCGAAAATGAAATTTTCCTTGAAGTTCAGAAATGACTCAAGGACCAAGTGATCAGATTCTGGCAGTGATGCAGCTTATTGTCTGGATCCATGGATTAGTTAAAGATTTCTGTATCATTACCAGATAACGGCACGTCGTCACTGTAACCATGACAACCAGTGAACACTACATCAGCTGATTGTGATCCTACTACAAATCCACCTCTGAGGACTTATCAGGACTGATCCATCAGAAATGATCCAAGGAACAACTGATTAAACTGTGGGGGTGTTTCTGAGTCCCATCAGTTCCTGCTACATGTTTAGGTCACGTGATCCGGTATCCGTACATAACGCACACGTGTTTGAACAGACGTCAGTGTCCTTTTCTTTTTTGTCCTATCTGTAAAGCAGTTTGTAAACCATTTTTCAAAAAGCTTCTATATAAATAAAGTTATTATTATTATTATTATTATATAAAATTAAAGACCTACAATCTCAGTACAACTTTTAATCAATTTTCTTAATTTATTTCTACGTTTTATTCAGTTTATTTGACCTTTTATCACTTTATTTCTTGTTATTGTCTCATTCTACCATTGTGTTGTTGTGTATTATTATTATTATTATTATTATTATTATGTACAACTCAGTGTGTCATTCGTTCATTTTTTGCATTGGTTTCACGACAGGAAAGAGAAGGAAACAGAAATTCCATCCGTATGCGTTTCTATGCAGATGATGTTCATCTTTTTGTTTGAATTCGATTTGAGTGGAATTTTTCTGCTCTTGTTCTGTGATGTTATCCTTCTGTTGGACTGAACTTATTATCATGTTACTCTGCTTTTTCTGAGCAACATCTGACACAAGATAACCATAACCTTCCATAAAGTTCTGTCTTTATCTTTATTGTCTTCCCATGTCCACGTTTGTGTCCCAGTCTTTGGGTTTTATGGTGTTTTATGGTTTAATCATTCAGAACACGGTGACCTCTTGTTGTCTTCATATAAATAAATACGACTGGGTCTTTGTGAGTCCCGGTCTCGTTGCCAACTTTTTTTTGGAGAAAAGTTTGCATTTTTATCTTTAAATATGAAATATTACAACAAATGTATTTAATGTATTAAAATGTATCTAAACGTACAAACTGTAATTATACTTGATGTTATATCAGATTTAAAGTGCGTTATTGTAATTCTAATCTTAGTAACTGATATAAATCCATTCATCTATAGGTGAACGTGGTGTTTTAACATTAAATATCTTTCAAATACAAGATTTACATTTAAAATCTCCTATTATACTTGATATGATTTGAAAATTCAAAGCACATTCTTGCAGTTCTTATCGTATTACTTCTCTGTGCATCCACGTCACCGTGTTTGTTTTATTGTGTTTTTATGGTTTAATCAGGCAGTACTTTGAGCTCTTGCTGTTTTTATATAAATATGTTTGTTACCAGCTCTGTTTTTACAGAGAAAGTTTGACTTTTGATCCTTAAATCTGAGATATTACAGCAAAAGTGCAGGAATTTGATGTTCAGAATTTTGAAAATCTTATTATTTGACCTGCATTTTGTATTTTTTGTAGCACAGAAGTGGGATTATTTTGTTTATGGAGACCATGACAGCAAATTCTACATTAAACTTGAAGATTAAAAGGTTTAAATTAAAGTTTTCGGCTACAGCGCTGAACTGGAACCAGTTTAGCTGCAGGTTTTACTGGTTTAAATGCAGCTGAACGACTGAAATCTTTTGTGGACTCACTCCAGTTCTCTGCTGATCTCGGAGCTCCTGATTTTCTCCAGCAGATCGTCGGTTTTATCGTTCATGTCGGAGAAGTAAGCGGTGAACTTGGCCAGAGGAGCCTCCCAGTTGAGGAAGTCTTGAGGAGGAATACTGCGAGCGCTGCAGCCTGGTTCAGCAGAAAAACAGCACAAAGAGTCACTTTTCAAACTGTTAGATGGAAGATTTAAGGAATCAGACTGGATGATGATTGAATCAGTTTATAGAAAAAGCTAGAACAGGAACAAATCTGTTCATTTTGGAAAGTAGACACATTTAAAAAACTAAAAATCTGTGGAATATACAACTTTTCTATTGAGTTAAAACACATAAAACACACCTCATTATTGGAATAAATATATTTTTAAATAGCAGTGGTAAGTTTTCTAATCTAAATCCATTATTTTACAGGCAGACAGATATATTTTTAACATTAAAGATTCATAACAAGGTTTGATTATAAAATTAAATGTAAAAAAAAACTTATATTATCCTTGATATGACCTAAAATTAACAATTAATGAATTATTGTATTTAATGTCAACTGTTATTACATATATTGAATATAAAAATTTGTTTAAAAATGTCTGTTTTGCTATTTTATTTTAAAGTAAATCCATTACTTTCACACTTTGTTCACAAAGCTGTTAATGGACATTTATGTGTAAAAACTCTTATTATCCTTGATATGATACAAATTTCAAGTTAATCACCGTTTTTATCATCATTATTATTAGTAAATCCATTAATTTTATGTTTTTAGCATAAGAAAAGCAGATTCTTACTTGATTTAATCTCAAACCAAACCAAATATTTAGTCTTATGACTGCATTTTGACAGTTTTACAAGATTTGTTTCACAAGTTCTATAACAAAACCCAATTAAAAAGTAATAATGGCATTTTTCTGCATTAATATTTGGATTTATAACATTATTCAATGAAATTTATGGGAAATTCATTATAAATATCCTTCATTAAATGGGATTTTAAATAGCAATTATGTAAAATTAACCCTGGAAACTGCATTTTAATGAATTATTTTAAAAATATGTCATTTTCCAATTGTTTTCCAGAAGTTTTTGGACAATAACCTGACATTTAACTTTGTATTTTCTTTTACATTTAATTAATTAATGAAATGTAGAACTCACCTGAGAGGACGGCCAGCACCAGGATTACTGCAAACACCCTCATGATGAATACGTCTGTAAAATTAAACAGAATAGAAGAATTAAAACATTTACTCACTGCTAGTTCGGATTAAAAACCTTTTCTGTTGATTTTAGTCAATATTTTCCCACTCCTCAGTCGTTAATGTGACTTTTTCCCCACATGCATCCAGTTTTTTGTAATTTCCCTGAGTTAAAGTCGAATAAAATGTGAATAATTCAGATTAGACGAGCTGCTGGAGGTTTGTAGAAGAGTCCAATCTCACCTCGGTGATCAGATCTGTGATGTCTGAGCAGCTGATGAGCTCAGTATTTATAATCTCCACGTATCACTGATCCGATCCAATAAAAGTCAGCAGCTTTTCTGACCTTTACAGCTTGAACTCTTTTATTGCTGAGTAGTTTTAGCTCCACGTTGCAGATGTTCAGACAGAGTCCAGGCTGTGGAAAAACCAAAAACAAAAGATTAAACTCCCATGAACCTGAATGAAGTTTAGTTCCAACCGTTTCCCTCTCAGGTATGAAATGATCTGAACTCAGCCTTTATTCAGCAGAAGTTCTTCAGAGTTTAGAGCTGATTAAAGGTCAAGAGTCACTCTGATCACTTCACTGTCCATCAGCTGGGGTTCAGAGTCTCTGTTAATGACATTTATACAATCAATCACCTCTCACACAGAACAATCAATCAATCAATAACTTTACCTGACGTCAGGCAGCAGAGATCTGTTATGGATTTAGAGCAACTTTAACTAATGTAGAGCAACTTTAATATAGGTCAACTTCAACTAATATAGAGCAACTTTAACTCATTTAGAGCAACTTTAGCTAATATAGGTCAACTTAGGGCTGGGCGATAAATCGAATTAATTCGATTAATTTGCGTTTTTAAAACCTGACAATTGAAAATTTGCCAAATCGTAAAATTGAGGCGAGCTTAAATATATAACAATACAGATTCTTCTTCTGCCTTTCATGACTTGTGCACTGGCGTTTGTTCTGCCACTCATCTCCTTCCACCAAACCCCCCCTGTCATGGCGGACAGAACAGCAGACGAAGAGTTGGTCGCGAGAAAAGGGCCTCATGTTCCATCGATTATATGGAAGTGGTTCAGCACAACTAACCTCTTTCAGCACCTCCAGCAGAGGCATCCTAAAGAATGGGAAGAGTGCTGGCGGCTACGGGAGTGCGGCATGGCTAGCACTAGCCATAGCAAACAGACCACAAAGAAACAAAAATGGATTAAAATCGTAATCATCCAAGATGACTAAACAAAAAAAAAAAATCGAGATTTTATTTTTTGGCCATATCGCCCAGCCCTCGGTCAACTTTAACTCATTTAGAGCAACTTTAGCGAATAACATCAACCCAGAACCAAAGTGAGCTTCAGCTAGAGGTCAGGAACTGATGGCTGAACGTTCTCCTTCAGGATCTTCTGCTAGAGATCAGAATTCATGGTTCCATCAATCACAGCAAGTCATCCAGGACCTCAGACCATCACACTACCACCACCATGCTGGACTGTTGATGATGTTCTGTTTAGATGGAACGAGACAAACGCCTTCGAAAAAGTTCTACTTTGGTCTCACACCTTAACCTGATCACCTCCAGACCTGTTCAGTCGAGAAATCCTGGATATTTGTAATAAACCTTGGACATGTATCAAGTTGTTGGGGTGGCATAGCTCAGTAGGTAGAGTAGCTGTCTCACAACCAGAGGGTTGTGGTTCAATCCCCTGGCCCGTTGTGCTCATGTTGAGGTGTCCCTGAGCAAGACACCTAACCCCTAATTGCTCCTGATGGGGCGTAGTGTGTGTGTGTGTGTGTGTGTGTGTGTGTGTGTGTGTGTGTGTGTGTGTGTGTGCTGTGGCTGACCCTATGTTCTGATTCCCCCCAGATGGGGGGATATGCGAAAATTAAAACTTCCCCTTGTGGGATTAAAGGCATTATGGAGGATGTTTAATTTGTCTGACTCACATAAAATGAATATACTGACCTTTAGTGGACTTGTATGTCTGGTCTCTAAAAGAATAAAAAATTTAAAAAAAATAACTGTGGACATGGCAGGACCTGAAAAACATCAGCCAATCATTGCGCTCGGACCGAGGCGTTTGGTTTGCTCCCTTTCCTGTCAATCAAAAATCTTCCGGCTCAGGCCTCGTTACGTAGATTACGTACGCCTTGGACTTGCGTGTTTTCTGTATGTGTTGCTTTGGTATAGCTTCGTAGTTAGCTGGCGACTTGTTTTGCTCATCTTTTTTTACATAATGGCAGATAAAGATCCAGGGGGACCCAGCCGTAAAAGACAACTTCACGAGTCCTACGCAAGTTTCTGGAGGGGGGCGTTTCTTCGTAAATGTTAAGAGGGGGGAGGTTAGAGGGGGGTGAGGGAGAGGTTGTATGTGCGCATGCTACGTTCAAGGTCGTAAGAAATTAAATCTCCTCTAATGCCTTTAATGAGGGATAAAAAGATAGAGTCATTTTGGTCAAATTACAGGCAATTTTTTTTACTGATTTTGGACAGGTCTTTGGGTTTATTTTTGGACCATTTAGATTAATTTTGGACGAGTTTCAGGTCAAAATAGTAAGAAACTGGAACCACACACCAGATTCTACTGATGTCAGAGCCTCAAAAGTTTTTGACCAATTTTGACGAAAGAGTCAAGAGTAGAAATATGGATCCATCCATTTATATACACTTACATGAACTTTATGGAGACACAGTACCAGCCTCAATAAAACATTTTGCACTTTTATTCCATTTTCAAGATCCAATAATTATACAGTAATGTCATTTTTGACTACCTGAGTGATGTTGGCCGGGCTTCAATTCAATTTGGAGTTCTTTCAAACAGGATTTTGACTAATTTTGGATATTTTTGAGTAACTTTGGACAGGTTTCCAATTATTTTGGACACATTTTAGTTCATTTAGTTCGTTCATGATTTAACAGGGGGGGCAATTACTTTTTCACATATGGCCAGGCAGGTTTGGATCGCTTTTTACCCTGAAAGCATTAAATCATCATTGAAAAACTACATTTTGTCCTTACTTTGGTTACCTTTGTATAATATTTAAATTTGTTTGATGATCTTAAACATTTAATGGAATTTCAGAGTAAAAGACTTTAAATGTGCTCAGGATCATATTAGTTCAGCTGCAGGTTGTTTTCTGTTTCAGACAGAGTCCAGACTACGTTGGAGATATTTTAATGTTTTATTTGTCAACAGTAACACAACAGACGAAACACAGGAAACAGGAAACAGGAAATGACGTATTGCACTTAAATTAAATGTTCTGAATTAAACCCGTTCAGTCCGTCTTCTGGGCCAGCTTGCTGAAGGCGTCCCACAGAGCACCGAGCTGGGCCTTCAGGTTCTCGCTGGTCAGCTTGGCCTTCAGCTCTTCTTCGTATGGGGCCAGCTGCTTCCGGACCTCCTGGGCCTTCTGGGCCACGTGGACCTCAAAGCTCCTCTGGAAGCCATCCAGACTCTCCTGCAGCTTCTGCTTCATCTCCTCGGCGTAGGGAACCATCCTGGTCTGCAGCTGTTCCATGCCCTGGTCCAGCTTCTGCTTCATCTCCTCGGCGTAGGGACCCACCCTGGTCTGCAGCTGCTCCACGCTCTGGTCCAGCTGCAGCTTCAGCTCCTGGCTCCTCTGCAGCATAAGCTCCTTCAGGGCCTCGGCGTCCGACGTCTCCATCTCCTTCTTCAGCTCCTCCAGCTTGGTCTGCAGCATGTCCAGCATCTCCTGGGCGTAGGGCTGCAGGCCTTTCTCCAAACGGGCCTTGAGCTGCTCGGCTTCCTGGGAGAAGGTGGAGACCAGGTCCTGGGAGGCGATGAGCGAGCTGCAGAGAAGCAAGACGGCTTTAAGAAGACCACAAACACTCCAGTCTTCAACATACAGTATCGTATATATTTAGATTTTTATGTTTTTCATTGTTGGATTCTCTGGATGTATTTAATTCTGACATTTTGCAGTTTCACACACAAAAAATAGAAACTACTATTTGCAAAAATACAGATTTCTGATTCAGATATTATGTTGACTTTTGGTCTGTTTATTTATTTATTTAAAAGTTTTGTTTGTAAATAATCTGTAAAAAAAAACAGCAAAAATATAAAAAATTTCAACTCTAAATATCTAAACCTTTTCTTTAAAAAAAAGAAAAGCAAGAATTTTTTGTAAGAAAATGAAGTTTTTTACTCATTTAAAAACAATAAAATTAATTGAAAAAATGAAAATAATATTCATAATAATAAAGGATAAACACATACAGGTCAACTTTAACTAATATAGAGCAACTGTAACTAATACAGAGCAACTTTAGCTCATTTAGAGCAACTTCAACTAATATAGAGCAACTTTAATTAATATAGAGCAACTTTAACTAATATAGAGCAACTTTAACTAGTATAGAGGAACTTTAACTCATTTTCGAGCAACTTTAGCTAATGTAAAGCAATTTTAACCTGTTCTAATGCTACATTGTGTTAGCTAATGGTGCTGAAAGGCTCATTGATGGTTAGAAAACCCTTGTACAGTTATGTTAGCACATGGATAAAAGTGGGAGTTTAATGGAAAACATGGAATTGTCTGGATGACCCCAAACTCTAGAACCATAGTGTAAATACATGTTTTAATCGGTTTCTTGGGTCTTACTTGAACTCCTGTCCAAGCTCCGACTCTCTGATCTTCTTCAGTGAGTCCTCGGCGGTGGCGGTTGCCTTGGCGACGTGATCCCAGAATGCATCTTTGACCATGTCCAGCTGCTGTTTGGATGGAGTCTGAAGCTCGATGTTGGCGTTGCAGCCGGCTGACAGAGAACAAAGGAAAGAGGTTATTCTGACGCGTTCCTGCAGAATAAATCACGTTTAAAGAGTTTAAAATCATCTTACCAGTGAAAACTGCAACGACAAGGACCACAAGGATCTTCATGTTTGATGCTGAAAACCAGAAAAACCATAAAAATACTGTGAGAATCTGGTGGCAGAAACTAAGCTGTGGATCACTGCAATGTTGAAAAACTGTAAAAATCATGAAAGTCTCTGCAAATATCTGAAAAATAATCCTATTTTTAGCTGATGGTAAACAGTCAAGTTTTACAGTCTCACACTGAAAATGAACAAATTGACGTATTACTGTGAAAATTCAGATTTTTCACACAGATTACAGTTTTGATTTATTTTATTAAAAGGTTTAACATGTAAATAATCCGTAAACTAACAGCCAAAAAAGAGATTTTCAGTCCTTGTTGTACATAACTTTTCTTTCAAATAACGGAAAATTTCTGAAAAACAAGGATATTTATTGATGATTTAATACAGTAAAAATATTTTAATTTACTGATAAATATAAAGGAAGAAAATCTGGATCAGAATTTTGATGTGGATGTTATTCACAAGCAAATATGTTTCTGATTTTACTAGTTTTATCTGTAATTTAACAGTTATTGAACATTTAACTTTAAATTCATAATATACAAAATTTTATTTTAAAATCATAGTAAATATCAGCAATATATGATTTTTCAACTGTTAATATACAGAATTCTTCTTATAAATAACGGCCAGTATTTGCAAAAAAAATGTTTTTAGCCAATTAAAATATAATAAAACTGTTTAGTTTTATGCTCAAACATAAAAGATAATATTACCTTTTATAAAAGTACTGAATTTTTATGCGGATTTTATTTACTGTTTTATTATTATTATTATTATTATTAACAACAATAATCCTTTTTTTACAATTAATTTTATGATTTTATGTTGTCATTGTAAATTAATACTTTTTTCTGATTTTACTAGTTATTTTCTGAGATTAACTTCTATAAAATGACAGTCAGCTGAGAACTATTTTTAAAGTATGTAATATTCAGGTTGTTTTATGCCCTGAACAGTGTAAAATGTGGAGTCCTACCTGTGTGGATGATCTTCCTGTTCGGTCAGCTGTTGATTCTGTCTGCTCTCTTTACTGGTTTTTATAAGCGTCTGGCCATCTGCAGGATAAAGTCCAGCGCTGAGTGTCGTGCTGTAACTGGAGCTTCCACATCACTACGGGGGTGATCGGTGACACGTCTAGCCTCTACCACGCCTCATGGACACGAGTTCAGCCCTCTGAGTGAAGAAAACCATCAAGTTTACTACTGTAAATACATTTCTAAAATCATGTACAGTTCAGGATAATATCTATCGATGTACTTATTGTGGCTATAAAACCCCTCACTCCTTTGGAAGTTTACCTTTTACTGCTTTTCAACACTGAATCAGTTTAATTTGTCTTTTTGACATGAATTTAGAACAAAGACCAGTCACAGCCTTTAAAGTGACTCAACTAGCTGAACTCAGTGAAGTCAGCCGGTGATAGAAGTCACAGAGTGAGTAAAATAAAAATGATCTGAGGTCAGTGAATGTATCTCAGCAATTGTCATATAAAGACTCCTGGATATGGAAGGTCCAGCCTCTGATGGGTCAATACTTATGGATAGAACTACCCCATGAAGACTACAGAACACTGCAAGAAACTCTGAGAAAAGCTTGTTGAAAAGCTTCAAACATGCATCATGATGTGAAGCATGGTGGTGGCAGCATCATGATGTGAAGCATGGTGGTGGCAGCATCATGATGTGAAGCATGGTGGTGACAGCATTATAATATGAAGCACGGTGGTGGCAGCATTATAATATGAAGCACGGTGGTGGCAGTATTATAATATGAAGCACGGTGGTGGCAGCATTATAATATGAAGCACGGTGGTGGCAGTATTATAATATGAAGCATAGTGGTGGCAGCATTATAATGTGAAGCATGGTGGTGGCAGTATTATAATATGACGCACGGTGGTGGCAGCATTATAATGTGAAGCATGGTGGTGGCAGCATTATAATATGAAGCACGGTGGTGGCAGCATTATAATATGAAGCACGGTGGTGGCAGTATTATAATATGATGCATGGTGGAGGCAGCATCATGAAATGAAGCACGGTGGTGGCAGTATTATAATATGAAGCACGGTGGTGGCAGTATTATAATATGAAGCATAGTGGTGGCAGCATTATAATGTGAAGCATGGTGGTGGCAGTGTTATAATATGACGCACGGTGGTGGCAGCATTATAATGTGAAGCATGGTGGTGGCAGCATTATAATATGAAGCACGGTGGTGGCAGCATTATAATATGAAGCACGGTGGTGGCAGTATTATAATATGACGCATGGTGGAGGCAGCATCATGAAATGAAGCACGGTGGTGGCAGCATCATGATGTGAAGCATGCTGGTGGCAGTATTATAATATGAAGCACGGTGGTGGCAGTATTATAATATGACGCACGGTGGTGGCAGCATTATAATGTGAAGCACGGTGGTGGCAGCATTATAATATGAAGCACGGTGGTGGCAGCATTATAATATGAAGCACGGTGGTGGCAGTATTATAATATGACGCATGGTGGAGGCAGCATCATGAAATGAAGCACGGTGGTGGCAGCATCATGATGTGAAGCATGCTGGTGGCAGTATTATAATATGAAGCACGGTGGTGGCAGTATTATAATATGACGCATGGTGGTGGCAGCATCATGAAATGAAGCACGGTGGTGGCAGCATCATGATGTGAAGCATGCTGGTGGCAGTATTATAATATGAAGCACGGTGGTGGCAGTATTATAATATGAAGCATAGTGGTGGCAGCATTATAATGTGAAGCATGGTGGTGGCAGCATTATAATGTGAAGCATGGTGGTGGCAGTATTATAATATGAAGCATAGTGGTGGCAGCATTATAATGTGAAGCATGGTGGTGGCAGTATTATAATATGACGCACGGTGGTGGCAGCATTATAATATGAAGCACGGTGGTGGCAGTATTATAATATGACGTATGGTGGTGGCAGCATCATGATGTGAAGCATGCTGGTGGCAGTATTATAATATGAAGCACGGTGGTGGCAGTATTATAATGTGAAGCATGGTGGTGGCAGTATTATAATATGAAGCACGGTGGTGGCAGTATTATAATGTGAAATCTGTACAATCTGTAAATTTACAAGAAAGAAAACACACATTAACTAAGATTCTAGTTTTAATGAAACAGCAAAAACAAGAAACATGAATTTTCCTGACAGTGACAAGCTGAAACCCTAAAACACTTGGAGCCAAAACCATGGATGATAAGACGACGTGACGGATTCAGCCTGTTGTCCTCAATGTTTGATTTATTTACTGTGACCTCCAGGAAACATCTGGAGACCAACAGGGTTTTATTAGTCAGAGCAGCTCAGCAGGACTTTGATCCGGGACATCCAACCAGTTATCTCTGGTTCTTGAACAGCAGTTCCCTCCTGAAACGCTGACAACAGAGCAGCTGAAGTCGTCAAACTCCTGATAAACGTACTCCTGATAAGCCTTTGTTTTCACATGACGTGTTCAAACACTCTGAGATAGTTTCATACATCTAAGACCAACATCTCGACCTCTCTGAACACCAGCATCTAGACCTCTATGAACATCTAGACCTCTATGAACACCAACATCTAGACCTCTCTGAACATCTAGACCTCTGTGAACATCTTGACCCCTATGAACATCTGGACCTCTATGAACATGTAGACCTCTAGGAACACCTAGACCTCTATGAACACCAAGACCTCTATGAACACCAACATCTAGACCGCTATGAACATCTAGACCTCTATGAACATCTAGACCTCTGTGAACACCAACATCTAGACCTCTATGAACATCTAGACCTCTGTGAACATCCAGACCTCTGTGAACACCAACATCTAGACCTCTATGAACATCTAGACCTCTGTGAACATCTAGACCTATGTGAACATCTAGACCTCTGTGAACATCTAGACCTCTGTGAACATCTAGACCTCTGTGAACACCAACATCTAGACCTCTATGAACATCTAGACCTCTATGAACATCTAGACCTCTGTGAACATCTAGACTCCTATGAACATGTAGACCTCTATGAACACCAACATGTAGACCTTGTTGAGGAAATTTCACTCTTGGTTCTGCAAAATTTGCTGTAGTGGGGTGTTTATTGGTATTCCGGCATACGGTGGGCTTACCAACACAGAGCATGAGCCTGTGAAGGTAAGCCGACCCAGAACATTTGGAGATTTCCCATTTTATAAGGATGTCAGAGGGTGGATCAGAGGGTAGGGAGGGGCTGTGTGCAAATACAGAGGGTAAAACAAAAGGAAC
The DNA here is from genome assembly GCF_021347895.1 of Acanthochromis polyacanthus. Classification (NCBI taxonomy): domain Eukaryota; kingdom Metazoa; phylum Chordata; class Actinopteri; family Pomacentridae; genus Acanthochromis; species Acanthochromis polyacanthus. Next base: position 3,218,207 of record NC_067123.1, read on the forward strand.
GTCTCAGAGGAAGGGTTGGGGAGTTGTAAGTAAATACTAAGGTAGGCAGTGGTTAATTTGTGTATAGTTCAATAGAGGGTAAGACAACAGAACAAAAGGGCAATTGGGTAACAGGAGGTAAGACGGGGGGGTATAACAGACGCAAACAAAGGATGAGTCTGGTGAACACTTGCAAATAGTAAAGGTGTGATAACAGTAGGTAAGACCGGGGTATGGCAGACAGTAACAAAGGAGGAGTCTGGTGACATGTAACAGTAGTGACAATAAGTGGGCTATTTCTCCATCAACCTCTATGAACACCAACATCTAGAAAGAGAAACGCCTTTACTAAGATTCTAGTTTTAATGAAACAGCAAAAAACAAGAAACATGAATTTTCCTGACAGTGACGAGCTGAAACCCTAAAACACTCGGAGCCAAAACCATGGATGATAAGATGACGTGACGGTTTCAGCCTGTTGTCCCGATATGTTTGAGCTATTTACTGTGTCTTCTCGGAAACACCTGGAGACCAACATCTAGACTCCTGTGAACACCAGCATCTTGACCTAAAAGCATATGGAGACTCTGAAGTCACCTGGATGAAGGTTCTTTGGTCTTTGGAGACCAAAATGAAGCTCTTTGAACATCAGACTAGCTGCTATATTTGGTGAACACTAAACACTGCACATCTTTACAAACACAAGCATGGAGGTGGCAGCATCATGACATGGGGATGTTGTTTTATTTTACATTTTCACTGTCAGTGATTAAAATGAGTCCTCTGCTGGATCCATTCAGTCATTCTGATCTCCTGGAAACTATTCTGTCTGTTTGTTCACCAGATTTCATGACTGTGGGAGTTTTATTTCTGGAGATACCGAACTCTTAAAATGGGATTACAGATGTTTTTTAAAGACAAAAGGGAAATTCCCAGGTCTGAAAGCATCAGAAATTCTCGTAATTTTACCACAATATTTAGTGTTGGGTCCCAAATAACAAAGACTTCACCACCAGATTAAGTGATACGATTGATTTTAAAACCCTGACCTGTGGTGGTTTTTCTTCCCCACAAAGGCCATGACCTTATTGAAGGAATCTTGAACTTTCTTTGATTGGTTTGAAAATTAAATTGATTAACTTCTTTAAAGGATCTGAAAGCAGTTGTCCCCATTAGTGATTGTTTTCTGTTCAGCTGCTACGTGTGACTGTTTCATTGTTTGATAGTTTTATGTCTGTAAACCATAACAAATAGAAACCAGAGCCTATGAATCATGAGATGAAGAAGCGATGACACTGGCATTATGACGTGGAGTGCCAGCAGTGACAAGAATGTGTCCAGCAGGGCAGCCGGAGGAGGACTTTACCCTTCAGCATGGCTATAAAACCACCGCTCCGACGACTAAACAGCACAAATCAACCACCAGCGAAGAAGAGTGCAGCTGCCTCTGAAAGGTAAATATTCTACCATTCCAGACTTCCTTCACTTCACTACATCCAGTCTCAAACTGTACATTAATGTTCTTAATCTCTTCTTCCACCAGCATCGATCATGAAGGTTCTCGTGCTTCTCGCTCTTCTCTCCGGTGAGTTCATTTTCTCTTTGAATCAAACTTTAGCTCCGTTTAAAATCCCAGACATTAATCTCCTGTTTCGTCCACAGTCTGCAATGCCAACATCTTGTGGCAGGAGCCGCCCAAGACCAACCTGGACATGGTGAAAGATGCCTTCTGGGACTACGTTGCCAAGGCGACGCTGAAAGCCGAGGACTCCCTGAAGCAGCTTAGACAGTCCGAGCTGGGACAGGAAGTGAAGTAAGACTCAGAATAATGACTGAAGGAATCAGAAATGTCCTGTGTTGTGTTTCAGTGTAGTAACGGAGACTTCCTGTCTGTTAGCACTAAGATCGCCCAGAGCGCCGACACCGTGAACCAGTACATCGTCGCCCTTCGTGCCCAGGTGGCTCCGGCCACTGAGGACTTCCTGACCCAGTTAACCCAGCAGGCCGAGCTGCTGAAGGCCCAGCTGGAGAAGGACCTGACCGCCGCCGGCACCAGCATGCAGCCCTACGCCGAGGAGATGCTGGCCAAGCTGCAGGCCAAAGTGGAGGAGTTGAAGAAGGAGGTCACCCCCTACGCCGAGTCCATGGACCCTGAGGCCCTGAAGACCGTCCTGCTGCAGAGGAGCAAGGAGCTGAAGGCTCAGCTGGACCAGAGCGTCAACCAGCTGCAGAGCCAGATGGTTCCCTACACTGAGGAGATGAGGAAGAACGTGGAGCAGCACATGGAGGAGTTCCAGAAGAGCATGATGCCCCTGGCCAAGAGCTTCGAGACCCAGCTGGTCCAGAAGACCCAGGAGATCCAGCAGAGACTGGCTCCATACGGGAGGAGCTGAAGGCCAAGCTGGACGCCAGCGCTCAGGACATGCAGGCCCAGCTCACCGCTCTGTGGGAGACCTTCACCAAGATGACCCAGTAAAGCTTTCATCAACCTCACAACCTTCACCTCCACCTGCCTCAATGTATCAAGTATTTATTCTCACCCAACCAGTGTTTATTTTAATAAATAAAAATCTGATTACAACACAAGAGCTGTGTCAGTTGTTTCACTAAAGAAGCCTAAGCAGTTGAATAGAAAAGTCTTGTACATATTTGTACATTAGTTTGTTCTTTAAAGCAGTGCTGAGATTCATCCTGTTCAAAGCAGCAAAAATCAGTCCTGTAAACCTTGAAGAAGTAATTTGTACTAATCCCAGGATGTGTCCACTACAGCAAAAACAGCAAAACCTGAAATTAATACACTAAACATCAAAAACTGGATATTAGCTCACAAAATTATTTTTAAAATCATCACAGCAAAACATCATAAATTTGGATATTAGCACTCTAAACCATGAAAACATCAATATATTTATACACCACCTCTGAAAACGAGACCAGTTTCTCAACTAACTTACCTGTTAAAAATAAAGGTGAAATAAATAATAAGTAAAACATCAAATATCGGAAAATCTGGATATTAGCAAATAAAAAATAAAAAATCTAGATGATAGTACAACAAAGTATAAAATTCTGTATGGACCAAATCTTCAAAATCTGCCATATTAGCGCAGTGAAAACATAAAAAGCCCTGGATATTAAAGCATTAAATCATCAAAACTCCAGATATTACTCAATCAGAACATAAACTGAATTTCCCTTCGAGTATGAAAAAAAAGATTCTATTCTATTCTAATCTTCCAAAATCTGCACATTAGCATATAAAAACATCAGGAATCTGGATATTAACACACCAGATCATCAAAAATCTGAATATTAGCACACTGAAACGTCAAAAATCTAGATGAGAGCACAATAAACACAAAGAAATGTCAGTTATTGCATCAAAACATAAAAACTCTGGATATCAATGCACCAAATCATCAAAAGCCTGGATAGTAGCATATAAAAACATAAAAGAAATCTGAATATTAATGCACCAGATCATCAAAAAAAATTTAAAAATGCACCAGATCATCTAAAGTCTGGATATTATTGCACTGAAACATAAAAAAAATCAGGATATTAATGCACTATGACATCAAAAACCTGGAAACGAGTGTCTCAAACATCAGAGATAGAGGGATTAGCACATTGAAACATCAGAAACCTAGATGATACTGCAACAGAACACAAAAACTCTGTTATTTATTGCAACAAAATATGAAAAATCTGCATATTAGCATGTAAACATCAGTAATCTGGATATTAATGCAGCAAATCATCAAAAATCAGGATATCAGTGCACCAAAACATTAAAAAATTGGATAATAATAATAATGCACCAAAACATCAAAAATGTGCGTATTGGAAAATTAAAACATTAAAATCTGGATATAAACACACCCCAGTATTAAAAGATCGAGATGACAGTGCAACAAAACATAAAAATTCTGTTATTTATTGCACTAAAACATTTTAAAAAAATCTAGATTTTAATGCACCAGATCATCAAAAGTCTGTATACTAGCAAATTAGACATTAAAATCTGGATATCAATATAGCAAAATATCAAAAATCTAGATAATAGTGTAACAAAACATAAATCTTACCAAAAAAACTGCATATTAGCATGTAAAAACATCCAAAATCTGGATATTAACGCACCAGATCATCCAAAAATCTGTATAATGCTGCACCAAAACATCAAAATTCTAGATGTCAGCACGCTAAATCATCAAAACATCAAAAATCTCAATATTAGGGCACCAAATCATCAAAAGTCTGGATATTAGTGCACTGAAGCAAAAAAGTCTGAATATTAATGCACCAAATCATCAAAACATTGAACATTAGTGCATCAAATCTTCAAAAATCTCTATATGAATTCACCAAATCATCAAAACATTGAACATTAGTGCATCAAAAATCTTATTATTGCACCATATCATCAAAAATCTGAATATTAACACGTCATAACATCAAAAACCTGGATACTAGAGTACCAAACATCAGAAATAGAGGGATTAGCACTCTGAAACAATGAAAAAATCTGGATGTTAGGGATCAAAACATCAAGAAGAAAAACGTCAGTTAATGTGGTGGACTGAAGAAATGCACTGAGCCGAGGTGTTTTAGTAAGAAATGGATTTATCAGTGTCTCAGAGGTATATACAGGTCATATATGCTGCTCCATTTGTACGTAACATAAAAAAGGCAACGAAACAAGTGATGGGTGGTGAACAGGACATACAGTACACTCCTTAGAACAACTCGTCTGGAACCAATAAATCACCGTTTAACAAGCAAATGACGACCATTTCATTCACTGCACATCGAGACAGACTTTACAGTAAAAAAACAAAAAAAAGAATAAAATCAAAGCTGGAACCCAAACGTGACGGGCACCGGACTCAGAAACAAAGAGCTCCAACATCCTGCCTGTAAGAGTCCTCAGAGTTCATCTCTACTTTACACTTTACTGACATTAACAGCTTCTGTTCACCACATGAGATGAAACATGATCTGGGAACCAAAGACGGCAGACTGATGACGGAGTGTTTCAGTCCGTTCGTCCACAGAGAGTCCGTCCGTCTGCAGGTCCGACAACTCGCCGTTCAGCCGGATCTATCCGATGGTGACGCCGAAGCCGCACTGGAACTTGTTTTTACGATGGTTGAGGAAAGAGCAGAGGACCAGAGAGAGCGGCAACGGCAGCAGCTTCTTTTCTAACGTCGCGCCGACGATCCAGTTACTGTCGACCGAACCTGGAGGAGGAACAGGAAGTTAGAGGGTGAAAGAACAAACGAGAAGATGTAGACAGACAGCAGCCACCCTGGGAAGAGACTCAGATCCTTATAAATGGTTCATCAGACTCCTGAGCTCAAAACAGGAAGTGTCACCTTAATGGTTCTAATGCAGCTTACATACAACCTCCTGCTTCACATCATGATGCTGCCACCACCGTGCTTCACGTCATGATGCTGCCACCACCGTGCTTCACGTCATGATGCTGCCACCACCATGCTTCATGTCATGATGCTGCCACCGCCATGATTCAAGTCATGATGCTGCCACCACCGTGCTTCACGTCATGATGCTGCCACCACCGTGCTTCACGTCATGATGCTGCCTCCACCGTGCTTCACGTCATGATGCTGCCACCACCGTGCTTCACATCATGATGCTGCCACCACCGTGCTTCACGTCATGATTCTGCCTCCACCGTGCTTCACGTCATGATGCTGCCACCACCGTGCTTCACGTCATGATTCTGCCTCCACCGTGCTTCACATCATGATGCTGCCACCACCGTGCTTCACATCATGATTCTGCCTCCACCATGCTTCACATCATGATGCTGCCACCACCATGCTTCACGTCATGATGCTGCCACCGCCATGATTCAAGTCATGATGCTGCCACCACCGTGCTTCACATCATGATGCTGCCACCACCGTGCTTCACGTCATGATTCTGCCTCCACCGTGCTTCACATCATGATTCTGCCTCCACCATGCTTCACATCATGATGCTGCCACCACCATGCTTCACGTCATGATGCTGCCACCGCCATGATTCAAGTCATGATGCTGCCACCACCGTGCTTCACGTCATGATGCTGCCACCACCGTGCTTCACGTCATGATTCTGCCTCCACCGTGCTTCACGTCATGATGCTGCCACCACCGTGCTTCACGTCATGATTCTGCCACCACCATGATTCAAGTCATGATGCTGCCACCGCCATGCTTCAAGTCATGATGCTGCCACCGCCATGCTTCAAGTCATGATGCTGCCACCGCCATGATTCACGTCATGATGCTGCCACCACCATGCTTCAAGTCATGATGCTGCCACCGCCATGATTCAAGTCATGATGCTGCCACCGCCGTGCTTCAAGTCATGATGCTGCCACCGCCATGCTTCACGTCATGATGCTGCCACCGCCATGATTCAAGTCATGATGCTGCCACCGCCATGCTTCACGTCATGATGCTGCCACCGCCGTGCTTCAAGTCATGATGCTGCCACCACTGTGCTTCACCACCGTGCCTATATTTATTCTATTTTATTGGATTTTCTTGTATCTCATTTACCTCCCACACTCTATTGTATATATCTTGTCTCTTTTGCATATGTTGTAGTTCTTAATATAGTCTTGTTTTACATGTACATTTGATTTCACTATTTCTTGTTGTTTATTTAGCTTGTCATCAATGCACCATCCAGTTGCAGCTATTTATATTTTCATCATGTTCCAGTGTATGATGACAATAAAGCTATTCAAACAACAAACAAACTGATTCAGAAAAATTGATTTCACAAAGGAAAAAGCATTTGAAAAGCGAGATGAGGTAAAAGCCATGCAGATTGTACACTTGGAAAACATTTGGTTAGCATTACTTTACATACAACCAAACCACTGGAATGATTCTAACAGGAATAGTTTTTGTGTCCAGAGACAAACCAAACTGCTCCCATCATACATACCTTTAAACTGTAAATTAGCTTTAGGCACATCTAGCTGGTAGCCGAACGACACGCTGGTGTCCTGCATTCGGCTACTCGCCTCGAACTCGACTCCGAGCTGCAACTGTTGAAGAGCAAAGACAGTTAGATCCTGATGGAGGCAGAACGTGAACTACTGGCTCACAGCGGAACCCATTTCCTACAAGTAGAGCTGCAGAGATTTACCAAGAAGGCAGCAGAAGACAATAAATCACATTTAAAACAAGGGGAAGCTACGTTAGCCAACATGAGGTCAGTCAGTCAATTCAGACAGAAATATGTTGCTGCACCATTTCAGATTGTATTCCATTTGCTTATTTCAGACCTGAAACTAAGTTCTGTAAATAAAAAAGGAGGCTGAATTTAAGCTTCAATCTCTCCAGAAATAAAACCCCCACATCCATGAAATCAGGTGAGGACATGGATAAAATAGTTTCCAGCGTGTTCAGATGTCTGAATGGCCCCAGCAGAGGACCAATGATGCTGCCACCACCATGCTTCAAAGTGGGGTCAGCATGTTTGTTTCAATGCTGGTCTTATCTGACCAAAGAATCTTGTTGGAGTTGACTTCAGAGTGTCTCATGTACCTTCTGGGAAATTCTAGTTTATATTAATTATCATCTTTGTCAAGAATTTAATTGTTCGTTTGGGACTCAAAATTAAATTCTGTACAATATCATGGCTGAATTTGAAGAATTTCATGTTTTCAGCTTTTCGTATTTTCACTCTAAACAAACATCTTACCTGTGAAGCCACTTTAAGCGTTCAATACGTCCAGAAGCAAAAATCACATTTCCATGAAAATAGGTGAAGACACGGACAGAACAGTTTCCAGAAGATCTAAATTGTCAAATTGCTTCAGTTAAGGTCAAACTGAGTATTTCTTGGTCCATGAAAATGGAATAAAACATCCTCATGATGCTGCCACCTACGTGCTTGACGGTGTTTCTGATGTCTCGTTGAGATTTATTCAGAGTTTAGCTGGGAGATATTTGGGACCTAAAACTAAGTTATGTAAAATACTGTGGTTGAATTTTGAGAATTTCCATGTTTTCAGACTTTTTTTATTTTGACCCTCAAACATGTAACCTGGAAACTAATTTAAGGTTCAATATCTTCAGAACTAAACCCCTACAGTCATGAAATTTGGTGAAGACAGACAAAATAGTTTGCAGCAGATCTAAATGATCAAACTGCTTCAGCAGAGGACAAAAGTCTGAATACTGGACCTTGAAAATAGAAAAATTGCAATTTTTTTGCTATTGGAGCCCCAGAGAGTTCCTGTAAGTGCATATAAAAGGATGAGTCCATACTTGCACTAAAATACAAACTTTGGTCGACATTTACCAACATTTCTGTAAAATGACATGAACCAACCCAGCTGATCCTGAGTCTATTGACCTGCAGACTGTACCTGGTCATTGGCTTTGTGGTAGTACGATGCATGAGCTCCCGCTGAGCCGAAGGTCAGCGTGGCGATGTAGTTATTGCCTGCAGATTAAAGCCAACTGGTCAGGACTGGTTATGAAGACGTGAATGTGCCGGACTCTTTAATCCAGACTACTGTCTCACCTGTATACCTGCCCACTAAAGACATCACTGAGCCCTCCTCTCCCGGCCGGCGGTGGTAAACCAGCTCCCCTCCCAGAGCCAGAGCCGGCGTTATGGACTGGAGGTAGTGAGTGACGACGATACCTGACAGGGACGACAACAGGCTGGTTTTAATGCACTGCTTTAGGAACCGTTAAAACTATTACATGAAGACAGAAGTAAGCTTTGGTAGATGTCAATGGAAGCACATCCGGTTAGGGTTAGTAGGGTAGGGTTAGGAGAGTAGTGTTAGGGGGTTAGGGTTTGGTTTAGCAGTGAGTGGATCCTCTGTTGACCTACCAGAACCCACGAGGACGTCTGGGTTTCCAAGTGTGACGGTCGCAGTAAAATCTTCTCCCCTGAACTCAGCGTCACCTTGCCAGTTCACAAACTTGTGTTGTTGTGTCTGAAGACAGATGTTGATGTAAATTTAGAACGATAAAGTAGAAATAAATCAGCAAAGTAAAAATCTACACTACCATTCAAAAGTTTGGGTTCACTCAGAAATGTCCTTGTTTTTCAAAGAGAAGCATTTTTTTTCCCACTGAAGATCACATTAAATGAATGGTAAATCCAGTGTAGACATAGTTAATGTGGTAAACGACTATTGTAGCTGTAAACAGCTCATTTTTAATGGAATATCTCCATAGGGGTACAGAGGAACATTTCCAGCAATCATCACTCCTGTGTTCTAATGCTACATTGTGTTAGCTAATGGTGCTGAAAGGCTCATTGATGGTTAGAAAACCCTTATGCAGTTATGTTAGCACATGGATAAAAGTGGGAGTTTTACTGGAAAACCTGGGATTGTCTGGATGACCCCAAACTTTTCAATGTTAGTGTGTAGCTGCGTTCACATGAAGAAAGCGTGGGCCGTTTGCACATATGAACTACTCGTAACTGAACTGGTTCTCATCATTCACTTTAAACCACTGACTCGTTTGTCAGACCTCGACTTGTAATGTCTTGTGTCTTATTATGATAATAATGTTTCTTGTTTTTTGTAAGTCGCGACCAAATTTTCTTGATTTTTGTTTCATTTTAGCCATTTCACGTCTCATTTTTCTCATTTGGTGTCTTGTTTTGGCCGTTTCATGTTTGACTTTTCTTGTTTTATCTCCTGCATCTCGTATAGGTTGTGTTGGGTCTCTTATTTTACGTCCTGTTTTCTGCCGTTTTTATTCTTTGTGGTTGTGTTCTGACATTTTTTCCTAAATCCGAATCTTGTTTGTCACATCTTGTGTCTTATTGCAGTAATAAGGTTTCTTTTTTTTTTGTTGTGAGCAAATTTTATCATTTTTTGTTTCATTTTAGCCATTTTGTGTCTCATTTTTCTCATTTGGTGTCTTGTTTTGGCCATTTAGTGTTCGATTTTTCTTATTTTATCTTTAACATCTTGCTTTGATCATGGGGTGTCCTGTTTTCTGTCATTTTTTTCTTTGTGGTTGTGTTTTTTTTTCCCAAAATTTGCATCTCGTTTGTCACATCTTGTGTCTTATTGCGGTAATTATGTTTCATGTTTTTCTTAGTTTGTAACAAAGTCTTCTTGTTTTTTTTCTTGTTTCATTTTAGCCACTGAGCGTCTCATTTGTGTTTTTTTTCCTGTCGCCAATATAAAGAGCCCTTCAAACGACTGATTCAAACGTCACATCTCTACTCCGATTCTGTTTTTGAAGGCTGGATCGGGACGTTGCTGACTAAATCTGTGATGAGAGTTCACCTGGAAGGCCACTTTGGATCGTATCCTGCTGGAGATCTGGTGGATGATCTGGGCGTTGAGGCTGCCGCTGTTGTCCATGTCTCCAACCATGACGGGGAAGAACTGAACAGCAGCGTTTGTTAATGTTACGGCTCAGAGGATAAAAGAGCAAACATCCCATAGTTCACGTGGACTTCACTGCTTCTCACCTCTGCTGGACCCGTCTGCTTGGAGCCGACGTACGTAGAACCGAACCTGTAGCTGGAGTCTCCGGAGGTGCTGAGGAGAACCGTGTGATTCACCTGGAGACAACAAAACACAAAGCACGAACCCGACTCATTTACAGTAAAACCTGAGCTTTAAAGGTGGCGTTTAAAAAGAGCGTTTACCCACCTGGAAGTGGTTGCTGATTCCCTTGTTGACAACCATCCGGACGCCTTCCATCTGCATCGGAAAAACCTCTGAGGAGGAAAAACATTCAGACATTTTTTCATCCCTGACGTCCTCAGAATCAGCTGATCATTTCTGTACTATAACTTTATTACATGGCTACACAGAGAGTCCAAATTAATGCTTTTTAATTTGAGTTTTTTTCATTTCAGAGCATCAGAACTTCAGAAATACAGAAGAAAGACATGATGAAAAACACATTTGCGCTCCGTTAAAAGGAAGCTAGTAGATGATTCCGGTTTCTTCTTCCAGCGTCTCCAATAGTGCTGACCATCCACCACAACCATCACACATGCTAAGAGCCTTAAAGTTTACCCAGAATGACCTTTTCCCCCTAAACTTGCGCAGAATGACTCAAGAACTGTGCAAAATGAGTCAAAAGACCTCCAAAATGATGCCAAAAGTCACCCAAAATGATCAGAAACGAGTCCTAAAGCACTAAATTTCTGACCAAAAATGAAAAAACTTCTCCAGAAGGACCCAAAATTATCAAAAATGATCAAAATATAAGTAAAATGATCCTTCCGTGGCTTCTAATAGTTTTGACCAACCAACTACCAACATGCTGATATGAGCCTTAAAGTTTACCCAGAATGACCTTTTTACAGTTTTCTCTGGTGAATCATCAGAAAACAGAAACACATCAATGAACCAGTGATTGCTTCAAGGACTCTAAACTTTTCACACTTTGATACATCCCATAATACTGATGATCACAGCTGGTTATTGAGAAAATAAACAGAATCCAGATTTAGTGTTCAGACTGAGACTCCTGGATGGATCAAAACTGATCTGGTGTCAGTTTCTACCAGAAGTCATGCGTTTCTCCTCCTAAATGTCCTGGTTCTATCTGCTGGACTGATGAAGCTCTGAGGCTCAGAAATGATGGAAAAAGTCCATTAAAAAGTGATAAATCTGGACCCATCTATATAGAATTCAAGGGAAATTATGACATATCGTACAAGCCCTCAGAGTTCAGTCCTCCTCCAAAGCTGCTCATTCCCCACGTCAAATGCAGCATTTGTTTATTAGTGATTGATGATCAGAAATCACAGCAACATAGAATGTGTCCATTTAACACAGATGAACCCACAAACTAAATGACCTTCCTCTGAGTACAGGCGTGTGTTCTGCATGTGTATGTTATGTACGGATACCGGATCATGTGACCTAAATATGTAGCAGGAACTGATGGGACTCAGAAACACCCCCACAGTTTAATCAGCTGTTCCTTGGATCATTTCTGATGGATAAGTCCTGATAAGTCCTCAGAGGTGGATTTGTAGTAGGATCACAATCAGCTGATGTAGTGTTCACTGGTTGTCATGGTTACAGTGATGCCGTGCTGCTATCTGGCAACGATACAGAAATCTTTAACTAATCCATGGATCCAGACTATAAGCTGCATCACTGCCAGAATCTGATCACTTGGTCTTTGTGTCATTTCTGAGCTTCAATGAAAAATTCATTCAAATCCGTTTGTCTGTTTTTGAGTGATGTTGCAGACAGACAGACGTCAATCATCACATAACTCCACTGTGTTCCTTGGCAGAGTAACAATGCTGCATTACTGACAATGCCATGTGGAGGAATGAGCAGCCTTGGAGGAGGACTGCTCTCTCTCTGAGTGCTTTTCTAGTTTTATTATATAATTATCTTCTTATACGTTTCGGTCAGTTCTGCTGAATACCTTTACATTTGCGATGACATTCATCAAACGCTCCCGGGTTCGGCAAAGGGTTTTCTGCCTCCTGTCGCTGTCCAGAAGTTGCCCCGGTCGGGGGTATAACTGGGGAAACTGGAGGCATCCCAAAGCCGGCGGCACCGTCAACCCGGGGGCAGCAGCGGCGCCGGGGGCCGGAGGTGGAGGGTTGGGGGAACTGGCAGCCAGAACACTGCCCATCCTGAGGAGGACAGAAGATTTAAACAGAGAGACAGCATCTAGATGTGAAGCCAAAAAGACTAGAAACAAAGACCTGAAGATGTCAAGATGTTCTGACGTTTGTCATCCAGTTCAGTCACAAACATTCTGGATGTTTATTATAGAATAATAATGGAGTCGGGTCTTTTATCAGCTTTCCGTTTCATTATCAGAAGACTTTGTACTTCATTGTCTTGTCAGTAAAATAGAAAAGGTCTGATATAATTTTCTACTGATCAAAAGAATCACTTTAGGTGTCTTTAGTCTGAGCAGCAGCCACAAATAGTTCAGCTGATGTTCAGCGTCAGCAAAGAAAAGCTTCCGATTCGCATTTTAAGAAACAAGAAATCCTAATTTAGCTCTCTAAAAAAGCTGAAGATAGCTAATGTGCACTAGATGGGCCTTTAATGAACTATTAATGAAGATTAATCAACTATTTATTGCAGCTCTGCTTCCACTAAAGTTTCTCATCTCTAGTTCAGCGTTCACACCACCAAGTTAAACCACACACCACCCATAACGCTGTGTTTTCTCTAGTTTAATCACCTTTATTTCTCACTTCTGAGGCTTTTATGAAGTTTCTAAAAATCGTTTGAGTGAAAATCAAGTCTTTTTAACATGCGTACAGGGAGATACGGAGTTTTTAGGTGGCAGAAGACACATTAGGAGGCTAAAAAACAGTCTTGGTTGTAGATTTCCATCCTGAAGCTCAAAAATACAGAACAAACACAAAGAACCAAACCTGTTAGAGTACAGGGTTTAGCTTTTAGAATCAGTGTTTGGCAGAATTATTCCAGTTTTTCAGTAGAGCACAGCTGTGGGTGAGCTGGCGTGATCGAGCTGCAGCGAGTCGACAGAGAGATCGGCACATTCTAGAGTATTTGGTGTCCAACATGAGGCCCATGGTCCAAAAGCGGTCCTCCAGAGGGTCCAACATGAGGTCATAGACCAAAAGCGGTCCTCCAGAGGGTCCAACATGAGGCCCGTGGGCCAAAAGCGGTCCTCCAGAGGGTCCAACATGAGGCCCGTGGACCAAAAGCGGTCCTCCAGAGGGTCCAACATGAGGCCCGTGGACCAAAAGCGGTCCTCCAGAGGGTCCAACATGAGGCCCGTGGACCAAAAGCGGTCCTCCAGAGGGTCCAACATGAGGCCCATGGTCCAAAAGTGGTCCTCCAGAGGGTCCAATCCGGCCCTCAAAGTGTAAAAATTCCAGAGAAGACATTAACTGCAGATCGTAAAGCAGTAAAACTATGAATTTAAAATCATTTCTAGACCATGACAAGTTGTTTGGATCAGAAAGCAAAATACCACATTGTTCATTTTTCTCATTTTTTGTCAGATTTTTTTTGTTTGTCTCATGTTTTTGTTGTGCTGTTTCTCATTTTTGTAGTTTTGCGTTTCCTTTTTGTCTCACCTGTGTTGTCTATTTAATATTTTTGTAATATCTTTGTAATATTTTGTCTTGTTTTTGTTATTTTTTGTCTGACTTTTGTCATTTGTGTCATGTTTTCGTCGCTTTGTTTCCTTTTTGTCTCGTTGGTCCATTTTTTGTTGCTTGTACCTTTTTTGTTTTGTGTCGTTTGTCTCATTTTTTGTCATTTTAATATTGACCCCTTGAATATTGAGATGTAAATATCCAATTTCTTTAAACATACATAAGTTACTATGACAGAATCAGTGCCCAGAGAAAGATTTCAGCCTTCAGGTCTGATAGATGTGATCCACCAGAGAGATCTGATGTCAACATTAACGTCACTTCTAAATCAGAAACTTTTAATTATGGAAATTAAGTTAGAAGAAGAAGGCAGCACAGTCTGATGACAGCATCAGGGTTATTTAGTTTGGACTGCAAATCCAGAGTAGTTTAAATCAATCCACTGGACTTTAAGAAAGTTCCTTGAAGACGTTTCACCTCTCATCCAAGAGGCTTCTTCAGTTCTGGTGGTGGCTGGTGTTGCCTCAGCTTTTAAACCTCTGTGAGGTGTGTCCAGGGCTATTATTCCAACGACCGATAACAAAAGTCATCTGACTACTCAACGATGGTCGTTGTGAGTATCGGTGGGGGTCGTTGAAATGACTGAGCCCTTGTGTGCTAATGGTTGTCATTAGCATGAGTCTGCCGAGTAGTTCCTTTGGGGAGTTTTGAAAGGACCTGATTGTAAATCGCAGCACCACCCCTGTTCAGAGATGGCTTCTTTCTTTCTTTTGGACTGTAAAGCTTCATTTAGAGCAAAAGAAGACATGAACCAGAAGAACCACAAGCTGAGAAACACATTAATCAGAGAACAAGTAGAAGTGGTGGAGTGTCCCTTTAACCTTTCACAGCTCATTCAAACCAACACCAGATGAAGGACTTTAAGTAACCGTGAAGCTAAATGACTGAATGAGGAGAGAGAACAGAGCTCTGGAGTTGCTGCCTGAACCAGATGAGGCTAACACTTTGAATGAACCCTCAGGTGTGAGAACGTTTAGCTAAGCTAGCTCATTAGCACCGCTCAGTGCACAGGTTAGCATGGTACTAGCTAGCTTCCCCGGCGTTAAAACAACCCGCCGCTGCCCAAAGTGAGAAACCATAGTCCGCCGTGTGAAGCAGCAGCTACCGCTAAACCAACCGGACCGTCTGCTGGAAGCTGGGGTTTGATAAATGTCAGCTAACAGTGCTACTCACGTTGTAGTTTCCAGAGGACGATGAAGCCGGAACTTGAATCTTGTAGCACCAAAGAGAAGAGTGACGCTACGGCCCGCCTATTTCTCCCAGAATCTGTTGTTATTGGACAACGAATCAAAACTCGCATAAGTGATTGGTGGAGTCATCTGTCAGTCATGTCGAACGCTCGACCAGTCGAAGGCGTGTCTTTGCGCTCATGATGTAACGCTCATACTCAAACACTATTGGCTAAGCATAGTGAGGTCGGCGGTGAAGGGACGAGATGAAGGTCTCGGAAGTCACTGATTGGAGGATATATTACCTGTTTGGTTGGTTGCTCTCCGAAAGGGCGGAGTCAAATGAAACGACGAACCAGCATGAAGGTCAAAGGAGGAAGAAAAACATAAACATCCACAAATAGTTTGATCAAAGTATAGCTAAAACACATACAGCAGGTTTTAAACACAAAATAATTAAAATAATATTATACTTTTTAAAAAAATGTAATGCTGAAGCTTCTTAGCCTCAATATTTAGGTTTATCAGGTTAATTTATATAATAAATAACATTCTGTTTATGTTTTAATCTCAATATGTTGTATTATCGATGATATTACAGTGACTAAAGCTTAATATTGAAATTAATCAGACAAATTTGCAGAATTAATATTATTATGGGATCTTAATATCATACAGTGTTATGTATAGAATTGCCTAATTTAAATATTATTGCTAATGCCAATTTTGTGATGACTCAGGAAAAATTATATAATAAATAATATTGCAGAGGCTGATTTTAATTTATATATAGTAAAAATTGTATTTATATGAATATATAGCATTGGATTGTATTTATTAGTAAGACACATTTGTACAATAACTAGTGCTGGGCAAAGATTAAAATATTTAATTGCATGTTTTTCTGTGATTATGTGTACAATTAAATAGTAGTGAGTTTAAAAGTAGTGTATTCTGCACTTTTATTTTTTAAAGTACTGCTATATAAACAAAAATACAGTAACATTTGCTTTGCAAACACTTTAACAAGTAAAGTGCTTTTTAACAGCAGTATTCCCTTCACACTGCAGCCATTAAATTTCTACTAAATCTCAACTTAAACATTAATGCAATCAAATTAAACCAAATCTATTTGTCACTGCAGTGACATTAACATTTTATCTGGTTTGTTATGTGCGTATATATATTATATATATAACACGTGGACAAAATTGTTGGTACCCTCAGTTAAAGAAGGAAAAACCCACAATTCTCACTGAAATCACTTGAAACTCACAAAAGTAACAATAAATAAAAATTATTGAAAATTAAATAATCAAAAACAAGCCATTACTTTTGAATTGTTGATTAACATAATTATTTAAAAACAACTAATGAAACAGGCCTGGACAAAAATGATGGTACCTCTATAAAAGATTGAAAACTATTTGACCAGAGTGACATGATTAACTCAGGTGTGTCATTTAATTGACATCACAGGTGTTTCCAAACTCATAATCAGTCAGTCTGCCTATTTAAAGGGAGACAAGTAGTCACCCCTGCTGTTTGGTGAAAAGGTGTGTACCACACTGAACATGGACAACAGAAAGCGAAGGAGAGAATTGTCCCAGGACATCCGAAAAAAATATAGACAAACATCTTAAAGGTAAAGGCTATAAGACCATCTCTAAACAGCTTGAAGTTCCTGTGACAACAGTGGCTCATATTATTCAGAAGTTCAAGACCCACGGGACAGTAGCCAACCTCCCTGGACGTGGCCGCAAGAGGAAAATTGATGACAAATTGAAGAGACGGATCGTTGGAATTGTATCCAAAGAGCCCAGAGCAACCTCCAAAGAAATTAAAGGTGAACTCCAAGGCCAAGGTACATCAGTGTCAGATCGCACCATTCGTCGTTGTTTGAGCCAAGTGGACTTCATGGGAGACGACCAAGGAGGACACCACTGCTGAAAAAACTCATAAAAAAGCCAGACTGGAATTTGCAAAAATGCATGTTGACAAGCCACAAAGCTTCTGGGAGAATGTCCTTTGGACAGATGAGACCAAACTGGAGCTTTTTGGTAAGGCACATCAACTCTATGTTCATAGACTCAAAAACCAAGCATACGAAGAAAAGAACACTGTCCCTACGGTGAAACATGGAGGAGGCTCAGTAATGTTTTGGGGCTGCTTTGCTGCATCTGGCACAGGGTGTCTTGAAAGTGTGCAAGGTACGATGAAATCTGAAGACTATCAAGCATTCTGGAGAGAAATGTGCTGCCTAGTGTCAGAAAGCTTGGTCTCAGTCGCAGGTCATGGGTCTTCCAACAGGACAACGATCCAAAACACACAGCCAAAAACACCCAAGAATGGCTGAGAGAAAAGCGTTGGACTATTCTAAAGTGGCCTTCTATGAGCCCAGATCTGAATCCCATTGAACATATGTGGAAGGAGCTGAAACATGCCATTTGGAGAAGACACCCATCAAACCTGAGACAACTGGAGCTGTTTGCTCATGAGGAGTGGGCCAAAATACCTGTTGACAGCTGCAGAACGCTCATTGACAAATACAGAAATCGTTTAATTGCAGTGATTGCCTCAAAAGGTTGTGCAACAAAATATTAAGTTATGGGTACCATCATTTTGTCCAGCCCTATTTCATTAGTTTGTTTTTTTAAATAATTATGTTAATCAACAATTCAAAAGTGATGGCTGATTTTGATTATTTAATTTTCAATAAATTTTTATTTATTGTTACTTTTGTGAGTTTCAAGTGATTTCAGTGAGAATTGTGGGTTTTTCGGAGAGGCTTCTTTAACTGAGGGGTACCAACAATTTTGTCCACGTGTGTACATGTTCAATAACACTCGCAAACCCACTAGACACATCTGAACGTTTGGAAAACATAGGGCAAGGGAATGCTCTATTACCCATTGCTATCCTAACTTCTCACAATAATACACAGTGGAATTGTTCTCAGTTGAAGAAAACCACAAATTCTCATGAATCATTGAAATCACAAAAGTAACAATAAATAAAATTTATTGAAAATTAAATAATCATAAATCAGCCATCACTTTTGAATTGTTGATTAACATAATTATTTAAAAAAACAAACTAATGAAATAGGGCTGGACAAAAATGATGGTACCCATAACTTAATATTTTGTTGCACAACCTTTTGAGGCAATCACTGCAATTAAACGATTTCTGTATTTGTCAATGAGCGTTCTGCAGCTGTCAACAGGTATTTTGGCCCACTCCTCATGAGCAAACAGCTCCAGTTGTCTCAGGTTTGATGGGTGTCTTCTCCAAATGGCATGTTTCAGCTCCTTCCACATATGTTCAATGGGATTCAGATCTGGGCTCATAGAAGGCCACTTTAGAATAGTCCAACGCTTTCTCTCAGCCATTCTTGGGTGTTTTGGCTGTGTGTTTTGGATCGTTGTCCTGTTGGAAGACCCATGACCTGCGACTGAGACCAAGCTTTCTGACACTAGGCAGCACATTTCTCTCCAGAATGCCTTGATAGTCTTCAGATTTCATCGTACCTTGCACACTTTCAAGACACCCTGTGCCAGATGCAGCAAAGCAGCCCCAAAACATTACTGAGCCTCCTCCATGTTCACCGTAGGGACAGTGTTCTTTTCTTCGTATGCTTGGTTTTTGAGTCTATGAACATAGAGTTGATGTGCCTTACCAAAAAGCTCCAGTTTGGTCTCATCTGTCCAAAGGACATTCTCCCAGAAGCTTTGTGGCTTGTCAACATGCATTTTTGCAAATTCCAGTCTCGCTTTTTATGAGTTTTTTTCAGCAGCGGTGTCCTCCTTGGTCGTCTCCATGAAGTCCACTTTGGCTCAAACAACGACGAATGGGTGCGATCTGACACTGATGTACCTTGGCCTTGCAGTTCACCTTTAATTTCTTTGGAGGTTGCTCTGGGCTCTTTGGATACAATTCCAACGATCCGTCTCTTCAATTTGTCATCAATTTCCTCTTGTGGCCACGTCCAGGGAGGTTGGCTACTGTCCCGTGGTCTTGAACTTCTGAATAATATGAGCCACTGTTGTCACAGGAACTTCAAGCTGTTTAGAGATGGTCTTATAGCCTTTACCTTTAAGATGTTTGTCTATCATTTTTTTTCGGATGTCCTGGGACAATTCTCTCCTTCGCTTTCTGTTGTCCATGTTCAGTGTGGTACATACCTTTTCACCAAACAGCAGGGTGACTACTTGTCTCCCTTTAAATAGGCAGACTGACTGATTATGAGTTTGGAAACACCTGTGATGTCAATTAAATGACACACCTGAGTTAATCATGTCACTCTGGTCAAATAGTTTTCAATCTTTTATAGAGGTACCATCATTTTTGTCCAGGCCTGTTTCATTAGTTTGTTTTTTTAAATAATTATGTTAATCAACAATTCAAAAATAATGGCTGTTTTGATTATTTAATTTTCAATAAATTTTTATTTATTGTTACTTTTGTGAGTTTCAAGTGATTTCAGTGAGAATTGTGGGTTTTTCCTTCTTTAACTGAGGGGTACCAACAATTTTGTCCACGTGTGTATCTACATCTCAGTTTCGCCTAGTCGAAAGTTAATGACGGATATCTCTAATGACGTAACTGAAACGTCATGAAACGCATCACATATCCTAAATGAAATTACTGATATCCATAATTCACTTTCCACTAGGCGAAATGTAAGTTAAAGATATCTTAAACGTCACTATGACTCGTCGGAATGACGTTGCTTTATTTTAGGCAGGGTGGATTGAACGTTATTTCATTCGGTCGTTTGACCGAAGGACCGGTCCACATCTGGGTCGGTGCGCTGGTATTTATTAAATAATTTTGTTTATGGGGCACTCAGTAGCTCCACGTATAGTTCATCGGGTTAATCAGGCGCTCAATGTGCAGGGGCTGGTCTCTGACGCAGCGGCTTGGGTTCAATTCCTGCCTGTGGCCCTTTTCTGCATGTCCTCCCCCTACTTTTCCTGTCACTCTTCACTGCAACTATCACAATAAAAAGGCAAAAAATAAAAATAATTGTTTACTCATCCATATGCGGCCGAATGGGATGAGCGTCCAACCATTCATCAGACCTGTACAGGCATGCAGGCCCACGTGTCAAACCACAACAACGCTCATCCCATGGGGAGATTGCAGTGTTAGGTAAAGGTAAAAATGAAAACAAGACATGATACATTGATCAATCAAACCTGTCGATCAGGTTGATACTTTATTGATCTCCAAGAGAAATTGGCATTTACTGTAGCTCAAAAGGGGAGAGATAAGTATGGTAAAGAGGCATGTAAGTTTTAAACTACATGAAGATATAGAGTACAATATAAAGCAAAATAGAAATACAAAACTTACATTTCCTATACATTGAAGATGTGCATAGTGACAGTGTGCACCATACGGTGGTGCAAAGGGCAGTTTGTACACCATTAAAAGACATTTATATAGATGTGAATGCAACCCACACAGTAAACCAGCAACTCATAGAACGCATGTTACTGTCCCTTTAAGACGCTAGACGCAGCACCTAGGCAACCGCAGAAACAGAGACCTGAGATAAAGAGCAGAGAGCAGAGATGGAGAACTTTGATTGCCATTTATTGAATCAATTATAGCCAGAAAATGAAATGTATTTAACCACGCTTTTGCTACTTTGCTAGTTCGGTGTATGTAGCCTATGCTAGCAACACTTACTCTGAAGGAGTTGGGGTTGACGGCGAAATAGCCGTCTCGTTGCATCCACAATATCATCCGTTTCTCTTGCTGCCAGTTCCTGTCAAGCACGGGTAGTTGTACTGAAAAATCTGTCAAAAAGGGAAACGTTGTCCAGCCGGGAGGCCATGGGCGCGTCAAAAGTTCAAATCAGCATTTCCGCCTGAAAGTGAGAGGACTAACAGCACGACATTACAGATATCTGCAACGTCATTTCGTCTAGTCAAAACTGTCATTCAAGATATCTTTAATTACATTTCGCCTAGGCAGAATTGTAATTACAGATATCTCCAGTTTTAGATATCTATCAAAATTCAATAAAGATATTTCTAATGTAATTTTAGATATCTACAATCAAGTTTTGCCTATCCGTAATTCCCATTTGAGATATCTACAATGCCATTTTGACTAGGCGTTACTTTAATTTAAGATATCTACAACAGACTCCGCCTAGTCAAAACTGAGTTATGGATATCCACAAAGGAACATATAGATATCTGTAATTGAGGAGGGGTTGGCGATATCTCGAATTGGAATTTTGACTATCCGTAATTCAGTTGTAGATATCCGTAACTCATATTGCGGATATCTACAACTAAATTACGGATAGGCGCAATGAAATAACCCATACACATCAATGGCAAAAGTGACATTTCTCTTAGGATGAATGTATTTGTGGATATCTGAAATGATAATTACAGATAGGAGAAATAGAGTTGTTGATATCTCTAACGTTCTTTTCGACTAGGAAGAACTGAATTACAGATATCTGTAGCAAATATCCAGTCTGGGCATTAAATGGTAAAATGGCTTGCCATACGGTTCAGCAGTTGCGGGGTCCAGTGACCTTCTTCCTGGGCCTGGACTCGTCTGCGGGGATACCACCTGTAAGACACAGACCCACTGCCAGTACGGAAGTCGCACACCGCCAACCTTCCCACGAAGATGTAATCACCCCCGAACGTTACTGGAAAGCCCCAAAGGGATACTCGCACGCCAGGCAGAGCTGATCGCCCTGCCGCTAGTGATGTTACACTCGAGCCAGTTTGCTCGACAGAGTGCCGAGCTTTTGAAGCGAAAGTGTTCCGAGACGGTGTTTCGATCCCTGCTTCAGCACGCCCACAATCACGCGACTATCGAGAACGAGGCCTCATTACGTGTCGCGGTGCTTCGCGCGAACTTTGAAGGGGTTGGACATTTCAATCTGTCCAGGTCTTAAAAGGCAAAGGGGTCTGATTCACTCCTCAAATTATGGGTTTTTTGAGAAGAGGAGATCACACTAGTACAGTGGTTCTCAACCCTGTTCCTCAGGACCCCATGTCCTGCATGTTTTAGATGTTTCCTGCTCCAACACACCTGACTCAAATGATCAGCTCGTCATCAGGCTTCTGCAGAGGCTTGATGACGAGCTGATCATTTGAATCAGGTGTGTTGGAGCAGGAAACATCTAAAACATGCAGGACATGGGGTCCTGAGGAACAGGGTTGAGAACCACTGTGCTAGTGCATTTGCCATTTTGAGAGAAGTTAGGGAGTGTATACATTTAGTTAGAATTTAGTTTAGATATATCTAGTTGCATTTCATACATTAAATAACATACAGATACATACACATAGATTCACTCATACACAACACATATTCATTCATAGAAACACTATAAATATATGCACACAAACATACATATATAACATTTTAAAACATTTATTGCAAGTACAAAGCAGTGTGACAAGCAGTCCTGAGGCTTTTTCCATTTTTTTCCACTTGGATGCAGTTCTGACACAGGACCAGCAGATGTCACTCTTCTGGTTGTGTCAAATGCTTCGAAGCAATGTGTCTAAGTGGTTCATTGCTTCATGAAGCTTCGATTTCACCATCACTACCTGCAGCTGCAAGTGTGTCGCGTTGTAACGTTCTGGGTCTCTTTTCTGCTTCGCCTCGGCGTCCCTCTCTGCCTCCATTCCCAGCCTCGTGCTCTCTCCTCTCATCCACTCTTTCCAGCTGCCGTCCCCCCATCGTCCTCCACAGGCTCGTTTATATCTCTCTCCTTCCAGCCCAGAGCCTCTTTCTCCACCGTCCATTGGCTCCTGTAAGGAGGAAGGGAGAACCTGGCAGGTGCAACAGATTTTCTCATAAGAGGCATTCACTGGCTGTGGGATATCTAAAAACATGCAGTACAACTTAAACCACCAATAATTCAAACCACACAAAACATGCAACATGCAAAATTCATCTCTAAAACAACAATACAACCAGTCCCAACTGCCATGTGACATATATATATATATATATATATATATATATATATATATATATATATATATATACACACATAGTTACCTCAGATTCAAGCCACGATAAAACCTTATAACAAGAACCCTTCCAGCAACAGCAAGTTAACATTTATAGATATGTATTCTTATTTTTTCTCTGGTACCAGCAGAAACATCTTTCTTTCATCAGGGAGCAGCAGAACCAGTCATCAGTCTATGTTCAACAGCAGCTGTCCCTGTTAGTGAGGTGAAAAAGAACACAACTGGGACTGATCGCAGAAGATTTTTTAGTCTGTGAAGTCCATGTTTGGACTGCTTTTTTTTTTTACCTTTTTAGGATTTGTTATATCCATAGACTGTACATAAAGCTTATTATATTTATATACAGTCTATGATCGGACACTGGAGAGTGACAGGAATCATGGGGAGAATCTCAAATGGCCGTGGGTCAGACTCTAACTCTGTATCGGGGACTCTCGTCCTGGTTTATGTCGTCACACTAAAAACCTTCCAGTGATGCAGGCTGAGGCGCATACTGACGCCATTCGTTGGTCTGACCAACATCTTCGACACTAATAATCAGAATGCAGTCTATAGCTAACTACTTCTGTGCGGCTGTTAGTGTGGGATCATGTGTTTATTTGAGACAGAAGACAAACTACTTCTCCCAAATTAAGCTGTTTATTTTCTAATATCAGTGTCTCAAAAAATCTTGTACAAGGACCTCTTCTGTTCGGAACAGCCCCCCAGAAAGGATGAAGTTTGAACGTGAACATAACATTTTATTCTCCATGGTGAAATGTGATTGGCTAAGGCCTACACATAGAATTCAAATGATGAAATGTGAATGGCTAGGAGGTGGGGATGAACCATGGTTAGACTCAGTTCTCCCTATGGTTGGTGCACAGATATGTCCATGTCTCTTGGCATACGATCCATTCAATACGCAAGAGCTGCACCCTGTAAGAAGAACTCTACCTGTCATTTCCTCGAATTTGTTAGCAGTGATGTGATGCAGCTACTGATGTACTGATGATATCCCATAGGAAGGATTGTTATGGTTCCCCACCTTAAATAAACAGTTTCAGTGCAGCTTGGTGTTTCCTTTTAGGGGAATAGGAATATACTGTGAGGCAGGGCAGGATTGGGAGTCTAATTCAGCCTGGGACTTTTTGGACCAGACCAGCCCACCTGTGCAATCGACCCCCCACCCCCTCCAAACACACACACACACACACCCAATACGAGCTGCGTTTGTATTGCAGGAGACAGCTACATTTGGCTAACTAGCCAATTAGCTTCTAAGGCTACCGTGGATAGACCTTTAGCTTAGGCTGAGAGTTTACACCACCGATGCTAACAGCTTGATATTTCTCTACTAAAGGCAACATATTCAGACATCCTCTAAGATATAGTGAAATGCAGGATTCTTTCATGCTCACCACTCCAGCCTCGCTTTCTTCACATCGATCTGCATCCTCATCCTCGCTTGTTGGCTCAGCCTCTTCATCAACAGGTGGCCCCTGTGCCTGTGATGGACCGGCAGCGGCTACAGCAAACATTTCTGTTATGGTTGTACTCTGTCCGGCCGACGCTTCGAGAGCTTTTCTTCTCTTTTCTCTGAGCTTTTCAGCCCCTCCTTTACGTTTTTTGACGTTCTTCTCCATCTCCAACTGCCTGGCTGGGCTTTACTGCAAACACCACGATATCAAGTCTAAACTCTACTCAGCCCAGAGCTGTCACCTGAGGGCGGGGCTGAGTGTGGTTGTGGTGTGAAGCATGTGAGCCTGTGTGCCTGTACAGGGCTGATTAATGGTTGAACGTTCATCCCATTCGGCCGCATATGGATAAATAAACAAACAAAATTATTTATTTTTTTGGCCTTTTATTGTGATAGTCACAGTGAAGAGTGACAGGAAATGGGGAGAAGACATGCAGCAAAGGGCCGCAGGCAGGAATCAAACCCGGGCCACTGTGCTAGAGACCAGTCCCTGTACATGGGTGGCCTGCTTAACCCGATGAGATATATGGGCAATAAACAAAATTATGTAATAAATACCAGTGCACCGGCTCAGATGTGGACCGGCCCTTCGGTCAAACGACCAAATGAAATAACATTCAATCCGCCCCTGCTGTGAGGCATAGCAAAACCTCTGTGTGTTTTTGTAATGTGTGTGTAGAACCACTCCATGCTGTGGTGTGTGTGTGTGTGTGTGTGTGTGTGTGTGTGTGTGTGTACGTGTTTATCTATACCGGTGGGGACTTTGGCCTGACTCCAAGCTATCTCAGTGGGGACTCGCATCACGGTGGGGATCAAAAATGAGGTCCCCACGAGGGGAAAAAGTGTTTTCTTGGCCATGTTGTTGTTACTGAAAAAAGTAAAAGTGCAAAAAAGTTTCTTTAGGGTTAGGCATTGTTTTGGTGTTGGTTAAGGTTAAGGTTAGGGTTAGGGGTTAGATATGAATGGGAGTCAATGGTAAGTCCCCACAGCGATATAAGAACCAGACATGTGTGTATGTGTGGAGAGATGACAGGGAAAAGAAAACATTCAACATCATTACATAAGGTCTTATTGTATGACTCATGGCACATGTCAGGGACTAAAATTCTCTAAATCTAATTATCATCCTGTTACAGCACTCCGACTGCAGATACACATATTGGATTACTTAAGACTGAGCTATAGATGAAAGTATTCTGTCCACAAATGGATCGTTTTTCCTCAGGCTGTGTCAGTGAAACTGTAATCTGTCTGTTTTTCTTTCGTCTGCACAGAAACAGAGATGTACTTAGGGAAGACATATATCACATACATGAAGTCAATCATGTAAACACAAGGGACACACGAGTCTTTACGACCTCATTGTGCTGTAATGTGCTTTGCAGCTCCAAAATAAACATAATGTTGACATTGTACATGTACAGTAATTGTTTGACCCTGCAGCCTCGCTGTGCGTCTGCTTTTATATTTTATATTCTGTGAAGTCCCTTGTATTCATGTCTTCCTGAGTCACTGCTGCTCCACATATGCACAAATAAATCACTTTAAACCACAAACAGTAAACTTTGACACTTTCATGTTTTGGGGTCAGTAACTGTGTCGTGATGTCTTGAGTCACAAACCAACATGTTTTCAGGACCAATTACTCAAATGAAATGGCAGAAATGTAAACATGGTTTATTGTGATAAATATAAATTATGTTGGCTGCTCAGTGGCGTAGTGGTTAGCACTTTTGCCTTGCAACAAGAAGATCCCTGGTTCGAATCCTGGGGTGGTCCTGGGATCTTTCTGCATGGAGTTTGCATGTTCTCCCTGTGCATGTGTGGGTTTTCTCCGGGTACTCCGGCTTCCTCCCACAGTCCAAAAACATGCTGAGGTTAATTGGTTACTCTAAATTGTCCGTAGGTGTGAATGTGAGTGTGATTGTTCGTCTTTGTATGTAGCCCTGTGACAGACTGGTGACCTGTCCAGGGTGTCCCCTGTCTTCACCCGAGTCAGCTGGGATAGACTCCAGCACCCCCCGCAACCCTAATGAGGATAAAGTGGTGTATAGAGGATGGATGAATTATATCACAATTTTAACATCCATCCATCCATCTATTATTCATACACCGCTCAATCCTCAATAGGGTGGTTGGAGCCTATCCCAGCTGACTTAGGGTGAAGGCAGGGGACACCCTGGACAGATTGCCAGTCTGTTGCAGGGCTACATATACAGACAAACAATCACACTCATATTGAACCTGCAAACAATTTAGAATCACCAATTACCAGTTAACCTCAGCATGTTTTGGACTGTGGGAGGAACCAGAGAAAACCCATACATGCACAGGGAGAACATGCAAACTCCATGCAGAAAGATCCTGGAAAGCTGAGACGCAAAATGCAAGACGAAATTGCTAACCACCAAGCCCCAGTACACCCCTCCATTTTAGCACGATACAAGCAAACATCACTGTACTGTAATTGGTTCTAATGAATGTTGCATGGCATTGGCCAAGTGACAAACATGGTGCAAAAATACTGACATGACAAATGTCCCAATAAAATATATTAATATAATTCCAACATTTTAGCAGAACTTTACAGCCGCTTCACTTCTTTAAAGGTCCAGTGTGCGGGATTTAGAGACATCTAGTGGTGAGGTTGAATATTGCAACTTTTTCAAGCCAATGATGGCCATTAAAAACTTATGAAAAGCTCATCTAAAGGTAGTGAAAACACATTCATTCATATTTTCAGCATTTTACATCAACATAAATGCAAATATTATATTTTATTTCTGCAAAAAAACGTACACCTTTAAAGCTACTGTAAATTAACAGTTTCAAATATTATGGCTTTTGTCTATCAGGTATTACTACAGCATATGCATGGGCCGAGCAGGTTTTAATTTGAATTATATCATTTGTTGGCACAAAAACTTACCATAACTATACATATATTTTAGAATGATTGACTGTTGGTTGATCTAAGCTCCGACAGTAACAGAAAGAATAACATCAAAAATAGTTTGTCCAAAGTGTCTGTGCTCACCCTTAAATTTCATCTATACTCTTGTAATGAATCCATGCAGTCCGTGCACGTTACCTATGCTTTTATGAGGATTCATACTTGTGCACTGATGTCTGTCTTGCACTACAGTTCCACCATCAAAATGCCAGTTAGCAGTGGAGTTTCTTTGTGTACTTTAAACGATAGCGGCTGAAAAAAAAGCAGATCGTCTTGATGTTGGAGCCAATGAATGTGGAACTATTGACTACAATGCACTGCCAAAAAGAAAGAAGACATTGGAACTAATTGAGTCTAAACACAGTCTGGTTGGCTTTGAAAATGAGAAAACAGCACTTGGCTGCATTGACAGAATATTGGCTCTTACGTTTGCATCATAAGCAAACCAGACTGTTACAGCCTGTTACATTTAGTTTCACTGGAGCATTATTTTTGCACAAATCAAGCCGTGTTTGCATGGAATATTAGTTGCAAGCAGTCCAGTCTCAAGTGGTGTTTAGGGCATGCCCAACTGGAAAAAGACTCAGCAAAAAATAAGGACTTAGTGGTGAGATCTCCCAGAAGAGATGCAAGAAGCAGTGGAAGAGAAAATTGATGGATGGGATGAAGGACTTGAATAATGCTGTGCTATTCTCTAGAAACTGAGTGTAGCAGCTGACAGTGTTGTTTTTATTCGTGACCGAGTCCTCATGAGATGCTAGACTTTAACTCCCATTTTAAACGGTCAATCAACATTGTTGGTCTTTTGAAGCAGGATCATGATGATTCCATGAACCCAACCACCTGCTTGTTTTTGCAACCTTGACAACAACTGGAAAGATCTGGATGGATGTTGATCTTCAATAAAAGAAGATGTTTGGTCAGTCAGATTCTTGGGCCTTTGGCTTCAGAGTATCGATCTGTTGTGAAAAACCTTGGAGTGATCTTCAGCAGTTTCTTCAAATCTGACAGAAGAGCTCAGTTGTTTGTTTTTTTGAAGTTCAGTCTATTAGGCAAAGTGAAGGCCAATTTCTCTCCCAAAAAGTTTGACAAAATTATTCTTGCCTTGATGCTGCGTGGTTTGATTTTTGTAATTCCTTGTATGTGCAGTCATCTTTTCAACTCAACTACTCAAATCAGTTGTGCAATGAACCCAATAATCCTGGCCCACCAAGACCCATGCATGTCCTATATGCTGCTTTCCTATAGTAGGTCTACCTTCAGATTGTACTTTTTTGAACTTTTCTACTACTCTATTCTATTATCTATCTATCTATCTATCTATCTATCTATCTATCTATCTATCTATCTATCTATCTATCTATCTATCTATCTATCTATCTATCTATCTATCTATCTATCTATCTATCTATCTGTCACGCCCTCCTGCTGCAGCGAACCTGAACATTTTCTTTGAAGCCCGTGAGGTTTTTTCTTATTTTAGGGGCTTGTATTCTCAAGCAGAGCCGTGAGTCTGTCTGTCTGCAGTAGCAACCTGTCTGTTTCATAGTTCATTTTAAGATTTTATATTGAATTTTTAAGCTGTTAAATGGGCTTTTGGCACTTTATTTAGCAGAACTCTTGCTCCATCACTTACACTGAGATGAACAAGTCAGATATATATCAATGTTCCAAGATCAAGGCACAAAAACAGAAGTGGTCAGGCCTCTCCAGTAGCTACTTTTATTCTTTAGGAGAGTCTATCTAGTCATATAAGACCTGCTCAGGCTTTAGAAACTTGTAAGTTCCTGCTCAAGACCCATATTTTCTCCTTTGCATCCTGGGACCATCTCTTTTTGGCCTGGAAGACTTTATTCTCCTTATTTGTTTGTCTTTATATATATATATATATATATATATATATATATATATATATATATATATATATATATATATATGTCTGCTAGCCATTGAGTTTTTTTGTGTTCAGTAACTTGCTATTTTGTTGTGCAGCACTTTGGTTGAACTCTTGTTGCTTTAAAATTTGGCTTTTGAACCAAATTAGTGTAACTTTGTAAATACCACTGGTACGTATGTAAGCAGCAACTTCTCTCTCTCAGTCGCTCTTCTCTCCTTCTTCAGGTAGCTTATCTCTTCATCACATAATAAATAACCATTGGTCCCCTCTGGCTCAGATCTGTATGACAGCTACAAGTCAAATCTTCATGTTTGCAGCACATCCATTTCTCCAGTTTGCTATCTGTGCACACATGGAATCCCTTAAGTTCTCATGGGCGAGGTATTCATGCACATCATGGAGGATGTAAACACGGCGTTCTTAAGGGCTGAGATCATGTACTTTGGTGTCTTCCACACGCTCCAGACAATTGTTTTACCACAAAAGCAGCTCAGTGACTGTGTTTACATCCACTTCTCTCCCTTTCACTCAGGAGTCGTGGCACTCTTCCCTCTGCGTGGGTTGCCAGGTGCTCTCTGCTAACAAATAGTTTTCACTGACACTGTTCATATGAGATCTGTTGCTTGTCATAACTATGATCCAATTTCTGGATCAAGCTGTTGATGCTGACATTTTCAGATGTTGGTTTAAGGCTCTGCTTCACAAAACGTACCGCCCCTTTTACCGAACAGGAAAGGTGTTTTTTCTTTCTTCCGCTGGGACTTTAGTGTAATCTGCACCTTGCACTTTATTCAGATGTTTACTAATCCCACGGTAATTGAAATCTAATTAAACACCTTTCTGTGGTGGACGGTTTAGCTGTCCTAAATCTGTTAATCCCATCAAACCACCACACGTCATGTATTTTAGCGCTGGAAGTCTTGATTTCATCCCCCGTAAAGCTGCTGTTATAGTACAGTTTGAACCAGACATGGATAGATCTCCCAGAAACGATTCAGCAATTCCTAGAACTGTGAGACTGTCAGAGCACATGTGAACAAGTGTACCGTGACTTTTTGTATGTTTTTTCTGAGTATGTGAGAGAGAACGAAAAAGAGGGGAAGAATGAAAAGAGGAAGAAACACAGAGAGGGGGGAAAAAGGACGACGTTAGAAATAGAGAGACGGGAGAAAAAATATGTATATATACTGGCATCTTTCCATCGCTTCTCCTTTGGGGACTCGTGGTCACACTTTATCAACATCAGTCTTGGGCCCACTGCCAAAACACACAATCTCACACACACACACACCACAACCAATACACTGGAATGGCCGACACAGTTTTACGGGCCATGTGTGTTCACAGTGTAATGTCTCTCTAAATGTACTGACTGTGCTTTTATCATGCTTTATCTGCACTTACCTTGATTTATTCAAATATGGTCTTAAATTATGATTTTGGCCTTTTGTTTCATCAGATACGCGGGGGGTTGAGATAGGTCCTTATTTGCAGCAGCATTTTTTAGAATTAGTGGCAGGAGGTCAGCAGATTAGCGCACAGTTACCCTCCAAAGCTTTGAATTACAACCAGACGGCCTCAGAGCTGCTCCATCATGAGGGTTTGGGGTGACTGCTTGACTCAACGGCAACTCCATGTTTGCTTTTGAGGAATGGGAAAATGCTTCCTCTTCATTTTATTACGCTGCTTTTAAGGAGGCATCAATAAAATGCTCCTGAAAAAAAGACTTTTATTGCGTATCTCCTAAAACAGAATTCAATTTCTAATGCATTCTGATGTGAAAGATGAAAAATAAACTCCTGCAGTCGGTCCGTCCTAGGACGTTTAGAGCTTTCATTGATCAGCATATGCATCAGGAGATTGATGTGGAGAGTCCAGACTGTGCAGTGTTCACCTCAGCCTCATGGATGGAATGTGACCTACTATTAAGAAAGGATTTCCATCATGCAGACTTCTTAAAAAGCATCTATCATGTCAGAACCCCTGCAGAAAAACATGAGAAAGGAGTGCCTATTAAGAACTGAACACTTCAGATGTTTACATTTTATTCATCACGCAGCACCATCTGGTTTCGCTGTTATTAAAGCAAAAGATGGTAACACCAAATGTTGATGAGTTTTTTGTCACAGAACTAGGTTGGACTCGTGCAGAGAACCACACTACTGAGGCAGGAGTGAGGAGAATGAGGATTTATTGCACAGGGAGGAATGAATTTGTATGAGAGTGAGCCGGGGAAGGGAGATGAATCTGAGGGGAAATGGAGGAGTCCAGTTCACAGAGTCCTTGGGGACTGGGGAGGCTCACACTCAGCGAGGCGGGGGGAGCAGAGTGTGGAGCAGGGAGACTGGAAACCCCCGGCGGCTAGGAAACCGGGAGGAGAGGAGATGGTTCTGGGAAGAAAGGGTTCAGAGCTGGGGCGATCCGGGGGTGGTTCAGAACTCTTGGAGTTCCAAGCCCGGCTGTGAAGGAGCCAGAGGGGGGGGGGGGAACGTCCTTGGGAAGAGGGAAATGGGTCCAGGTGGGCTCAGAGGGGGGCTAGGTCCTTGGAGGGTTCTGGAGGTGTCTCGGAGGGGAAAAGGGGTTCTGGACAGGAACTCGGAGGGCGGCGAGGTCAGCAGCGGGTCCGGTTGGGCTTGGCAGGTGGTTCTGGGCAGCTGGTTCTGGCAAGGCAAAGAAGACAGGCAAAAATTAGCAAAGGCATCTTTTCTCAAAGAAGGTGAGAAGGCTAGAGAGGCACTGACTGCAGGAGTCGAGTACAACAATCTGGCAGGGTGTGGAGAGTTCAGCCAGTCTTTATTGCAGAGGAGTGATTGATGGAATTCAACACAGCTGCCCAGGCTCCGAGGAGGTTGCTGATTAGCAACAGGAATCAGCTGTGACCTGCTCCACTCCGAGTCCTGCAGAGAGGAGAGAGAATGAGAAAGGAAGAGAGGCAGAAAACTAGATAGGGGAAGGGGATTTGGGGTGTCAGGAAGGAGTGGGGTGAGAGGGGAATCCTGACATTTTTGCTGTTGTCTGCACTTTGTATGAAGCTAAATGATAAATACAAACTATTCTTGAAATTCTTTTTGAAAGTATCCTCTTTAGTTTTACAACGCGCAATCAAAAAGTTCTACGACCGCGCTGATAAAAACGTAAAATCTGCACCTCTTTTAAATTTAGTTGTTACCCTGTTTAGGGTATGTGTAACCCCATGATAGACTGGTGACCTGTCCAGGGTGTCCCCTGCCTTCACCCTAAGTCAGCTGGGATAGACTCCAGCACCCCTGCGACTCTAATGAGCATTAACTGGTGTATAGATCATAGATGGATGTTACTCTGTTTAACATAGTCTTCTTGTGCAGTGATACTCTGCCCCCAGTGCTCCTGCCACATTGGGAATGTGCCCTGGAGGTTATGTTTTCACCACTTGCAGGGGCACATATGCAGTTTAACTGTGGACCTCAAGTTTACACAGAAAGCAAACATCAAATTCTGTGTCAAAGTGAGGCAGCATTAATGTCGAGGATCAATGTTAATGAGAGCTGAGTCTTTGGTCATGATTTAGGGACTAAACATCAGTCTTCAATAGTGTTTAATAGCGTTCAGTCTTCGAGACTGAAGAAAGCACACCAGAGCAGGGTTGTATTTTAAAGAAGTATTTTTTTTGCACTGTGATTTTGTCCCCTTTAAAACTGAATGTTATCAACAGAGTTCTACTGTAATGTCAGGTATATTGTTACCATGATCTCTATCTTAGTTTGTATTAACATCTGCTGATTAGCACATTACATAAAGTACATTTGAGGCTTTTGGGGATGTCTTTTGCTGGACAGGTGTTGGGTTATAAATCACAGTAATGAAGAAAATATAATCTTGATTTGATGAAAGGTCAAAGTTATTACAATGTACACCGAGAAATACATCAATGTTTGGACATAATGTGATGACATTTCACTTAAAGCACATATTGTCAACCTCATGATGACTAAAAACAACTCATCTTGTAGATGCCAACAGATTTAATGGGATAATTTACCTGCACATGACAATACAAGAAAGGTCTGGGGATCACCAAAGTCATAATTTGTCCTTTAATGGACATAAATATCTGTAGCAAAGTTGAATGGGGCCTGTACAGTGACTCAGTGGTTAGCACTGTCGCCTTGCAGCAAGAAGATCCTGGGCCTGGGGTCTGTCTGTATGGAGTTTGCATGGTGTCCCTGTGCATGTGTAGAGATAATCCTCACATGCACGCATGTATATGCGGTTAACTGGTGATTCTAAATTGTCCATAGGTGTGAGAATATTAAACGAACATTAAAATGGAGCGCTACAGACTTTCCTTTTTACCAGACTGTATATGAAGATGGACGTAGCATCTGGCTCCAGAATTGAAGCCCACCCGGAAGTGTCAAAAACTTGCAATATCACGCCGTCCGCTAGGGTTGGCTCCAAAAAGCTTTTGCTCCATAGACCCCAATTCATCACCAGAAAAAATAAAATTTGATAGACTGATGTTCTACAGCTCAGGATTTTTTTCCCGTTAGTTTTCATGGTCAAAATGAGAGATCAGGTGGCCGATCTTAAAATAAATCAATACTGAATTTTAAATAAATCGTTAAAGTTGGCGGAGCCAGGGGGCGTGGCTATACTTGATAGACAGTCCCATTGACCAATCCTGCCCCTAGTTGCTCTCCGGTCCAGTCTGTTTGATGACGCTTTTTACGTCACTGGCTCCAAAAAATCCAAAATGGCGACCAGGAAGTAGCAAATCCGGGCTTCATTTTCTCGGCGTTGAAACCAACGGGTGACGTCACGGTTAGTTCACGCCTGCTTTTTACCCACCGCCATAAAACTGTACAACTCTTAAGAACTCTCTCCCGAAGTGCAATGTTGTCCTTGTTTTTGGCCCTGGTCTTCTGTGTGATGTACGCTGTGTTTCTTGTGTCCTTGTTGATTTTAGCTCAGTTTTTATGTTTTTATGCTTATTGCTATTGACACTATTGCATTGTGCTGCTGGAACGTCTTAATTTCCCCTCGGGGATAATAAAGTTCATCTCATCTCAGTTTAGCAGTGTATAGATCATGGATGTATGGAACTTAATTGGGTCAATATGTGATGGGACAATTCAGCTAAAAAAAAGTCAAATCCATGATGGTTCTAGAAAAAACATCCTGGGGTCACCCGAGTCTTTATGATAGATATTTTTCTGAACTATGCATGTGTGTATGAAATCTCATAACCATCCACTCAGTTCATATTTGATCTAGACCAAAGTGTCTCAGTGTCGCCATCTAGCTTTGCAAACAGAGGCGCACAATAACAACGTACAGCATCTTAGACTAACAGTCCATTACAGGGATCGTATTCCTACACATAATGTGGCTGTTTACATTGCACAGCAGGTAAACCGTGCTTCTGTACACAGAAGTCTATTTTCCTTCTGACTGGCTTTCATGGTTTG
The DNA here is from genome assembly GCF_021347895.1 of Acanthochromis polyacanthus. NCBI lineage: Eukaryota > Metazoa > Chordata > Actinopteri > Pomacentridae > Acanthochromis > Acanthochromis polyacanthus. The sequence continues at coordinate 3,253,280 of NC_067123.1, forward strand.
TATTTATACAGCCAACTTTTCCTAGAAATGCAGAGTCCTTGTAAAAGTGCCATTCCTGAAATTCTCTGATCTCCAACTGTGGGCTCAGAGCCATAGCACACAATGTACACAACGCACACCTACACACACCGACCCCGACAACCCACAGACACTCATGGCTGCTGTGTGTCTTTATGAGGCACATACAGAATGTTGCTCCATGTGTGTTGGAGTTGCCCCAATAATATAGACAAAAACATGTTACTACACACACATGAGACCACATGGGAGGGCCCCCTTCAACTTAACAGGAAGTGCTCCTCCCCTGGACTCTGATTGGTCACTTTAATAGCCAATGGGAAGGGAAGCCCAACTAGGAGTGGAGCTCTGGTTTTCTTTTAGCATCTTATTTTTACTGTCCGTCTGTCTGTCTGTTTCACTCACTGCTAGTGTATTTGACTCCTCTTTTTTTTCTCTCTCTCTTCCTGCATTTTTCCAAAGCCCTCTCTGCCTAAAGGCATCATCTTTCTGTTTGTTTTTATGTAACTGCCATTTAGGGTGAGTAGAGGAAGAAAGCAGAAAAGCAGATGAAGAGAAACAGATAGCGACACAGAGAGGAAGAGTCAGCAGGAAGGCAGCGACAGAGAGATGAGTTCTCTTTTGCTGACTTAACGGCAGCAGACCAGCGTGTGCAGTTACTGCTTACTCCAATAATTTTGGCTGTAAACTTGTCTTTTTCTATAAAACTGGAAGCAGGCAGCAGAGAAAACTTGCCACATGAAACTTATTATTTGGTAACATCTATGGTTTGTTTAAAATAACACAGATTTTTACATTTTTGTCAGCTGGCAGCTGACACTGCAGCCACTAACAACAGAGTTACATGAGATACCACCTACATACACAAATCTATTTAGTAGAAACAAAGCACATATGTGATGTAGGAGACATGTTGGTGTTGGGTGATATCACTGACTTGAATCGAGAGGTGCTAAGTGAGTATTTGCAGCTTGCAGCTTGCTAGGCCGCACTAAAAACGTACCCCGCACTTCGGATTGCAAACATCTTCTTTTTCCATTCGGTACATGTTGCAGCTGCCTTTAAAAAGTCTAATTCGAACATAGTAGCTCATTATAACATAGCACCTTAAGCTTTCACTGCTTTGCTCATATATCTATCCTAGTCTGCAGTGTGAAAGTTGTGCAAGCTCGTTATTTGGGTGAGATGCTGATTTATCTTCCTCTTGCAGGGTTTGTAGGTCAGAATGGTTAGAAAAGCATGTTGGTTTTACTTTCATGTTGCAAAACAGCACCAGGACATCCTCCTGTTTTGGCATACTGTATTTGACACAGTATGTGTCGGGATATTATATTATAAATCTTTTTCTGGCGTACTTTATGTATAGTATGGTAAAATGTGTTCAGTGGAAAGCATTCATACTCCAGTGACTATTCTTCTTCTGTTACATTCATGTCAGAATGGATACTGTAGGTGTGTTTGGTGCCTTCACTCTTACTTGAATGAAAGTCTAGTCATAGATTTTTAAAAATAAATAAACACACCGACTCTTACCAGCAGAAATAACAGCCAAAACCAAAGCACTCAGAGAGCATAGCACTCCACAAAGGCTGTTCATTCCCTCATATGGCATTGTCAGAAATGCAGCATTTTTTTTGTAGAAATGCAGCATTTGTTTATGAGTTATTGATGATCATGTAGTGTTCCGTTGTTGTCATGGTTACAGTGACGCTGTGCTGCTATCTCACAATGATACAGAAATCTTTAACAAATCCGTGGATCCAGACAATAAGCCGCATCACTGCCAGAACCTAATCACTTGGTCCTTGAGTCATTTCTGATCTTCCCTGAAAATTTCATCCAAATCCATTGGTCTGTTTTTGAGTGATGCTGTTAAAAGACAAACGAACCAATGCCTGTCGTCTCATAACTCTGCAGAGGCTCCACAAGGCCCAATCCTCAAAGACAGTTGTCAGGATGGCCGAGCGGTCTAAGGTGCCAGACTTAAGGTAATCTCCTTCCTACATGATGGGACTTCTGGTCTCCAAATGGAGGCGTGGGTTCAAATCCCACTCCTGACACAGACCTTTGTAAATTTCCCCGCTATAGGATTAATAAAGGTTTAATCTATCTATTTAAAGCTGCACTATTCATTAATTTTATATGAAGCATGAATCATTAGACCATGTGTAAACTCAGGCCCATCTTTCTGCTCATAGTTTTGGTTTTAAAGCTCACACCTTACTGCTCCTAAAGTTGTTTCCAGCCTTTGGTGAAAAGGCCTAAAACACATTTTACACCCTCTGTCCAGCACCAAATGGCAGGAAATGACGAGCAAAGTGAAGCATTTAGCACCTAAAAGAGACAAAAATGTTCCTGTTTCCCTGGTTAAGACCAAAACAGAGATAAAAAGAGCATTCAAAACACATCCCTAAGTACATATTTTGCTGCTGAATGGAGAAACACAAAACCACATTTTGCTGAAATATTTGTGACAGTTTCAGAATATCACAATACATATGTGTTTCAAATGTAAAACTTTTTCCAAATGCTAATTCTTTAGGTGAACACTGAGAAACATCTCTGGTTTTAAAACTGAACAAAGTCAGCAAGGGGTCAGCTGACCGCTGAGTGTCAGCCAAATATTACCTTTAGACATTTTCTGGGTTTGTTTTCTTTTGGGGGGAGCTGGGTCAACATGTGAAAAGTTTCTGGTCATTTGTTTGTCTGGTTACGTGTGCAATGGCGTGAGGGGACGAATCTGTCGATGAACAGACAAATGGTCAGATGCAAACAAGCAGAAAAAGAAGCAGGAGAACTCTGACTGTGAACCAGAAGAAGTCTGATGGTAAGAAATACAGGGAGGAGCTTGTTATACACCCACACACACACACACACACACACACAGGGTGATGGGTTTGAGACCCACGTTGGGCATGCAAAACTGACAGCTGTGACAAGTGAAGCTTACATACTACAACATCTCTTAGAGAAAGCTTTCACTATCCGATGTTACATGCAGTTTAGTACAACCAACATGGGGCTCAAACCCTCAACCCTGAGATTAAGAGTCTCATGCTGTACCAACTGAGCTAGCCAGACCCACCGTTTGATTGTTTTTCAGCCAGGTAAAAAAAATGCTGCAGTCCCAGTGGCATGATGGAGAAAAAAGTGGAGATGCTTTGCTGCCTTGATAACTTTACAGAACCATAGATAAATGTGTACAAGTATTCCAAACCACTGTGTGACGCTATGACATTTGTCAAGCCTTTAAATGCTTTATCAGTTCCTCCCAGCTCCCTTTAATCGTAGTAACCGTTTGCTGCTATAAGAATTTTTTAAAGACATTTTCCACATGCTTCAGTAGCCCGGCTAGCTCAGTCGGTAGAGCATGAGACTCTTAATCTCAGGGTTGTGGGTTCAAGCCCCACGTTGGGCGTAGCTGCTGTGCACACTGCTGGGTAAGGTCTTCAGATATCTAAATGCACAATTAATGTGTCAGCAATAATGTTGAATGCTAAATTGAACCCTGGCAACAAAAAGTGAAAGTCTCTTCTAAGAGATAACATAGTATCTAGTTCCACTTGTCATAGCTGTAAGTTCTGCACATTGATTCATTGTGTAACTAACATTACATTAGCAAAATTGTTTCTCACAAAGTATTCCAAATGTTTACTTGGAATACTGGTCCCCACATTATCAATTTACATGGTTTGGCCGTAAACACTGGTCTTACAGAAACAACTGGAGTTAATACTAGAACAGAAAAATACTGTACAGTAATTTATGATAAAGCTAAATGTTACTAACTGATCAGAACTGCAACAATTAAGTGATTTTTCAATTAGCAGACAAAGAAAAATACAATCTGCAACAATTTTAATGATTTCAACATTTCAGTGAACAAGCCAGAAAATGATGAGCAGATTACATAAGCAAACACATACTATTGAGACAAAATATCCACAAATTTCTCACTGCAATACATTATGGATGATGTGCTAAAGTCAACTTTATACAAAGAAAAATCTGGTCAAGGGAATAAATGTGTGTATACAGACAGACAGTACTCTGCTGTTGAAGATTACTTTGCATGAATATGAAACAGGCCTGGACAGAAATGATGGTACCCTTAACTTAATATTTTGTTGTACACCCTTTTAAACCAGTCACTGCAGTCAGGTGATTTGTGTAACTCTCAGTGAGACTTCTGCACCTGTGGACTCCTGGTGAACAACTGCTCCAGCTGTCTCAGGTGTGAAGGCTGTCCTTCTCCAGACTGCATGTTTCAGCTGCTTCCACAGATGTTCAGTAGAATTCAGATCAGGGCTCATTGGAGGCCACTTCAGAACAGTTCAGTGTGTAACTGTGTGTCACTCTTCATCTCTTCATCTAGCTGCGTCGCAATGTTAGCCTTGCCTAGCATCGTTAGCTTAACGGTGTTCTCCATATGTGCCCTCCTACTGTCGTGTTTCTTTATTTTCTCAGATAAATGTTTCATATCTCTTACTCCTGAAACAGTCCACGCTGTGTCTGTCCCAGCCGTTTTATAGAGCAAACACGGGAAGCAATATAAAGCATTTGCATGACTAGATCCAGCTAGCCAAGCCTTCCTCTTGTCACTGTGACTGTAGACATATATGGGAGACGCCAGCGTGTCGTCATTTGCTGTGGTCACGTGGTACAAGACTGCTACTGGTTGGCAAGAACCGGCAGTAACATAACGGCTTGCTACGAGAACGGTATCGGGTTTGAAACAAATACGCAAAGTTATCGCTTTTCATGAATGAAATTGCACATGTATTTACCACAATGGTAATATCGTGTGTAGTTGTTGGTTGTACGAAGCGTTTTGAGAAGGTATCAGGCTTGAAATTTCACCGAATACTGATGTCAGGAGAGAGAAGATGGCGGTGGCTTCAGCCATCAACAGGAAAAATTGTACCCCAGTAAGCAGCAGAGATCGTGTTTGTGGCTCCCACTTTTCTTCAGGTAAACTATTCAACAGTTTAGCATGTTTAGTATGTCCAACTTTGAGCTTATTTACCAAAAGATATTGATTTAGTGTCGCATCCTTCGCGTGAAGCGATCTCTACACTTTCGGTTTGGTTCAGTGTTGTCATGTGTTACTGATCGCTTTTTAGGCGATGAAAGTATACTAAAGTCAAATGAAGCATATTCAATAACATCTCCTTAAGCCAGCAGCCTCCTATTTGTAACCACATTTGTTTCTGTATGCGTCTAGCGATCGTTTTTTAGAATTGTCCTATTTTCGATCACCAATGCTGTGGGTCTGTTACTGTTACATAGAAGCCATACTGCAGACAAAAAATACAGCAACTTCTTGACGTTTCTTTGACATCTTGTTGAAGATTAACAGAAGATATATTATTTTTAATTCATAATTATATATTTTTGGATGGGTGAACTGCCCAGCGGTGTCAATCAATTAAAAATAAATGTTGGTGAAGGAAATGTCCGGCCACAATGAAGGATCGTCAACCCACCCAGTCTTCAAATTGTAGGGATCTGCCAAGGTTTTACTGTTTCCCTGATATCTCAGCTTACTCACGTATATTTGTCGGGCCGCAGGTGATAAGGATTGAGCATAATCGGACAATTTCACGGAAGGATAGTTCGCATTGTTATCATCAGCCATTGTTCCTCTGGTTCCTCTTGTCAACCAGCGCGGTAATCACGTGACTTTGTGACGTCACTGTTTGTAAACACTGGCGTCTCCCATAGGTAGACGCCTCATAGGCTGTCGAGAGACGTGCTTACAGCGCCGCCATCTTGCTTCGGGGCCAGCGGAGGCAGCGGTGCATAGAAGTCTATGGAGGAGAGAGGTACTGCTGAATCTAAAAGTGGAATTATTCACCGAATTTTGAACCGATTGCCAAACTGTTTGATTTTTAGAAACGTCACACGTGTAGCTACTATACAAGGTGCTCGGATATTTTTTTACAATGCATTTTGCCACTCAACACTTAGATGCCGGACTTCTGTTCAGCCTATGGATGCTCTAATGAGCGCTGTAAGGGAACAAGAGCATGTGGGATTACTTTTCACATGTAAGATGTATGTAAGGAATAATACATTGTTAGCAGGTTGTCATAGCTAGAGTGAAATAAACGCCGAGAAGACGGATAGAACCCCTCAGCTCCGTGTCTGGCTTCTACTACCCATGATCTAACAGCTCTCTACATCATCCTGTGTATTACTCAGCTGCTTACCGGTGAAATAACTAATCTGAGACCATTTTTTGTTTAAAATTCGATGTTATGAATCTAGCGTTCCTAGCAACTTACTGCAGTAATTTGTGGGTTAGAATACAGCATCTGATTGATCTAATAGCCCTGATTTATGATGGAACTATTTTTGTTGGAGACAATTCTTTATCTCTAGCTACTTTTCTCACATGTTTAAGCTTTCCCAAAGAACGTGATTTATACACGTGATATAATAGTAATAATAACAGTAATAATAATGATAAAATAATAGTAATAATAGTAATAATTGATATAATATTAAGAGTAGTAATAATAATAATTATTATTATTAACAGTAGTAATAATAGCAGTATGGCAAAACCTGCATTGTAAAAAATATCCGAGCACCTTGTATCGTAGCTACACGTGTGACGTTTCTAAAAATCAAACAGTTTGGCAATCGGTTCAAAATTCGGTGAATAATTCCACTTTTAGATTCAGCAGTACCTCTCTCCACCATAGATTTCTATGCACCGCTGCCTCGGCTGGCCCCGGTCCAAGATGGCGGCGCTGCAGGCACATCGCTCGAGTGGGCAGCCGCAGTCAATGAGGCGTCTACGTATATATGTCTATGGTCACAGTTATCCACCGCACTCACGCATGCTCACTTGGCTTGGGGCGAAATCGATTTTGTCCCTCTGGACATCCTCCTGTTTTGGCATACTGTATTTGACACAGTATGTGTCGGGATATTATATTATAAATCTTTTTCTGGCGTACTTTATGTATAGTATGGTAAAATGTGTTCAGTGGAAAGCATTCATACTCCAGTGACTATTCTTCTTCTGTTACATTCATGTCAGAATGGATACTGTAGGTGTGTTTGGTGCCTTCACTCTTACTTTAATGAAAGTCTAGTCATAGATTTTTAAAAATAAATAAACACACCGACTCTTACCAGCAGAAATAACAGCCAAAACCAAAGCACTCAGAGAGCATAGCACTCCACAAAGGCTGTTCATTCCCTCATATGGCATTGTCAGAAATGCAGCATTTTTTTTGTGGAAATGCAGCATTTGTTTATGAGTTATTGATGATCATGTAGTGTTCCGTTGTTGTCATGGTTACAGTGACGCTGTGCTGCTATCTCACAATGATACAGAAATCTTTAACAAATCCGTGGATCCAGACAATAAGCCGCATCACTGCCAGAACCTAATCACTTGGTCCTTGAGTCATTTCTGATCTTCCCTGAAAATTTCATCCAAATCCATTGGTCTGTTTTTGAGTGATGCTGTTAAAAGACAAACGAACCAATGCCTGTCGTCTCATAACTCTGCAGAGGCTCCACAAGGCCCAATCCTCAAAGACAGTTGTCAGGATGGCCGAGCGGTCTAAGGTGCCAGACTTAAGGTAATCTCCTTCCTACATGATGGGACTTCTGGTCTCCAAATGGAGGCGTGGGTTCAAATCCCACTCCTGACACAGACCTTTGTAAATTTCCCCGCTATAGGATTAATAAAGGTTTAATCTATCTATTTAAAGCTGCACTATTCATTAATTTTATATGAAGCATGAATCATTAGACCATGTGTAAACTCAGGCCCATCTTTCTGCTCATAGTTTTGGTTTTAAAGCTCACACCTTACTGCTCCTAAAGTTGTTTCCAGCCTTTGGTGAAAAGGTCTAAAACACATTTTACACCCTCTGTCCAGCACCAAATGGCAGGAAATGACGAGCAAAGTGAAGCATTTAGCACCTAAAAGAGACAAAAATGTTCCTGTTTCCCTGGTTAAGACCAAAACAGAGATAAAAAGAGCATTCAAAACACATCCCTAAGTACATATTTTGCTGCTGAATGGAGAAACACAAAACCACATTTTGCTGAAATATTTGTGAGAGTTTCAGAATATCACAATACATATGTGTTTCCAATGTAAAACTTTTTCCAAATGCTAATTCTCTAGGTGAACACTGAGAAACATCTCTGGTTTTAAAACTGAACAAAGTCAAAGGGGTCAGCTGACCGCTGAGTGTCAGCCAAACATTACCTTTAGACATTTTCTGGGTTTGTTTTCTTTTGGGGGGAGCTGGGTCAACATGTGAAAAGTTTCTGGTCATTTGTTTGTCTGGTTACGTGTGCAATGGCGTGAGGGGACGAATCTGTCGATGAACAGACAAATGGTCAGATGCAAACAAGCAGAAAAAGAAGCAGGAGAACTCTGACTGTGAACCAGAAGAAGTTTGATGGTAAGAAATACAGGGAGGAGCTTGTTATGCACCCACACACACACACACACACACACACACACACACAGGGTGATGGGTTTGAGACCCACGTTGGGCATGCAAAACTAACAGCTATGACAAGTCAAGTTACATACTACATCATCCCTTAGAGAAGACTTCCACTATCTGATATTACATGCAGTTTAGCACACCCAACGTGGGGCTTGAACCCACAACCCTGAGATTAAGAGTCTCATGCTGTACCAACTGAGCTAGCCAGACCTACAGTTTGATTGTTTTTCAACCAGGTAAAAAAAATGCTGCAGTCCCAGTGGCATGATGGAGAAAAAAGTGGAGATGCTTTGCTGCCTTGATAACTTTACAGAACCATAGATAAATGTGTACAAGTATTCCAAACCACTGTGTGACGCTATGACATTTGTCAAGCCTTTAAATGCTTTATCAGTTCCTCCCAGCTCCCTTTAATCGTAGTAACCGTTTGCTGCTATAAGAATTTTTTAAAGACATTTTCCACATGCTTCAGTAGCCCGGCTAGCTCAATCTTTAGAGCATGAGACTCTTAATCTCAGGGTTGTGGGTTCAAGCCCCATGTTGGGCGTAGCTGCTGTGCACACTGCTGGGTAAGGTCTTCAGATATTTAAACACACAATTAATGTTGAATGCTAAACTGAACCCTGGTAACAGTAAAAACACATACAGCAGCCATTTACACAAGGATGCTTGCAGGTAGAAGCGTCAAAATGTTTCAACGAAACATCCTATAGTTTATACGAGGACGGCGTTTTGGGGGCTTAAAAACACAAAAATTTGAAACCGGCCTCCAGAGTGGAAAAGTAGAAAACTCTCCGCCGTTACGTTTCCGTCTAAACAGCAAAACGCAAAACTTTGCTGAGATCTGACCACGTCGCGTACGCGATTACGTCACATACGTGCGCCGGTGTTTTGGTTTGCCGGCCGGTACAAGGAAGTAAACAAAGATGTGTGATTATTTCCATCCTTCGTACCTTCAAGCAACTCTGGCAGCTCTATGTACACTACAGGAGTCGTACGAACAAACGTACAGAATCTGTACAGATTCCATTCATGAACATTTACCGCGGCGGAGATCCGAAAAGGGAGATAGTACGCATGCGCGTAGACATGGCCCGTTGACGGGTTATCACAGCGCCACCCAGCTGCCTGGCATGCATATCCAATCGAATTCCACACACTATAGAGTCACCGTATATACGCAGATTTCCTTCAAAACCGCTCGTCTAAACGTGAAATGACAAGACGCCACTTTTGCGTTTTCTATGATACATAAAGCCAGCCCTGCAAGTTGAAAGGATTGTTTCCTTCGGTCTGTCACATATGAAACCCTAGAAGTCTTAATCTGTGTTTTTTTTAGACTGTTATCAATACAAAGCAGCTTCAAAGTTGAAGTGCTCAGCCATGGCACTGACTGCTTTTCTCAGTTTTTTTTCTCATGATGTGTCCTCTAACATATGGAAACTACCATATCACCATATTAACAAGGTAAAAAAAAAAGAATTATTGCCAAAGGGGGTCTTTCAAAACTCACATTTGGGTCAAAAAACTGATGCAGGTTTGTGAAAATCAACAACTTATCCGTTTGCTCGGCAATTTTTATAGCGTCTCCAACTTTTGCAAACACTACTACATACTTATCTGTAAAAAAAAAAAAACAACCAAAACCTCTGTTTGTCAAACACAGCAAATAAAATAACATCCATCCAAAACCTCTGTCTTTATTTGTAGTTCTGTTTCCCTGAAGTCAAAGCATAAACTATGTGACTATCGATATATGACTGATGATTGATTGGACAAATTGTTACTTAAAAATATGCACTTTACAGACAACAACACACTGCAATTTTCACACCAACTCTATAAGGATACTGACTGCTTTTATTATATAGTAAACTGGATCAAGGTTCTGTATAGCCTCTCGAGAGATTTGTATTTGATTATTATTTACATTCACAGGAAAGTTGTTAGTCATACCAGCTTTTTACAGCGACACGAGTACATTGAATGTTAAAATTGCATGATTGGAAATGGAAAGCTGAATGTCATCTGTGTAGAAGTGAAAATGTTTGCTGAAACAACAAATCTGACTGTCCAACAGAATCATACAGAATAATCCTGGTTGAAGTGCCCAACCTTCAGATACAGCATACCTTTCAATAATATGATGGCCTGTTATCTGGTGATGTATGATAGACAGGATGTACACTACTCAAGGTCTATATTATAGACTCCCTTAGTAGATTTGATTTTGAATAATGGAGTTACCATCCATATGTGCAGCTTAAGATGGTGTCTGTGCTTAAAGTAGAATGCAACTGCAACAAATAATAAGTTTGATTCACACAATGATAATTGTGGCTGTCTCTGTGATGTGTTTTTATTTAGGTTATCACCATGTGTACTTGGAAGGTATGCAGGAGGCTTCCATCTTTGTTCATGTGGCTGTGAATGACATCACTGGTAAGGTAGGTACTGCTAATGAAGCCAGCAGGAAATGGATGAAAAACTGTTTCCTTTGCTGTACAAATGTAATTTTCAGACAGCTTTACACATTTGCAACTATGAAATTTTTTTTGCATATCTCAAGAGACTTTACAATATACTTTGTCTAGCGCGGCTAGGCTAGGATTACCGCTCTCATTTTTTAGTATTTTTTGTGTAGTAGTTGCATTGTAATTTGACTAAGTTGCCAATATGTTGCTAACTTCCCAATCTGTGGCATGTCACAGCACTGAGATCTTATACTTTAAAGCAGTGATAGATTACTCCATACCAAGTTTAGCTCTTTTATGTCAACTGCATGTCTTTTATGCACTGCAATGTTTATCCTGGAGCTGTGCTTTGTTTTAACAAGAGTTTTTATATGAAGATTTAATATTCCAAACTTTGTTGGCTTGTCTCATGGTCAATAGAGCATCATGTCTGAAACCCTGTGTTCTCACTGGTCCACAGTACTAAAATAAGATGGAAATTGTTATAGTTATGGTCCTGCTCCTGCCCTTTTTCTCTCCTTTTCCTTCTCTTCCCCATTATTGCCCTTTGTGTGTGTTTTTTGACTTGTGTGTCTCTATCTCGGGCTGCACAGTGGAGTAAGTAGTTAGCACTTGCAGCAAGAAGATCCCCGGTTTGAATCCTGGGGTGGGCCTGGGATCTTTCTGCATGGAGTTTGCATGTTCTCCCTGTTCATGTGTGGGTTTTCTCCGGGTACTCCGGCTTCCTCCCACAGTCCAAAAATATGCTGAGGTTAATTGGTTACTCTAAATTGTCCGTAGGTGTGAATGTGAGTGTGATTGTTTGTCTGTATATGTAGCCCTGTGACAGACTGGTGACCTGTCCAGGGTGTCCCCTGCCTTCACCCGAGTCAGCTGGGATAGACTCCAGCACCCCCCATGACCCTTGTGAGGATAAAGCGGTGTATAGATGATGGATGGATGTCTCTGTCTACCTCTGTCTGCCATCCTTCCCTCTTGTCTCTCTCTCCCAGTTGCTCGCCCCTGTCTCCCTGCACTCAGCCACCTGATTGCTGCATGAGCTTCAGCTGCAGGCAATCAGTCAATTCCTCTCACCTGTTCCCTCAGCTATATAAACCCTCTGCCTCCCTCAGTATTTGCCTTCACTGTGTTGCCACAGCCTCTGTTCCCCATCCATGGACTGCTTTTGTTTCTGGACCTTTGCTGCTTCTTCCCTTTGTGGATTACCCCTCCCTTTTGGACCCGGTTGCTTGATTACTTCCGTCTGTTTTTTGCTCCCTCGTTTGAGTTCCTCTGCAGTGTGAGTACTTCCCCTCTGCTTTGTTGTATGGAGCCTTGTAGTGCCACAGCATTAGGTAATTTGGTTTTTGCCCTGCTGCCCCTGTTCTAGTTGCTGTAGTCGTGTTTTTGGAGTTCTTGTTAAATAAAACCCTTTTTCATTACCACCTTTTGCCTGTCTGTTTGCCTGCGCTTGGGTTCTCCACCCCCACAATCCTAACAGAATGATCCGGCCCGACCTGAACCCAGCAGGCAAACAGACAATTACTGTCCCTTCCCCAGAATCCCTCGCCGTTTTCTTTTCATCTGAGGAGAACAATGAATATTATCATACATTGTTTAAATTATGGTGCGAGTGGACCAAAGCCTTGGGTCAAAACCATTTAGAAGATCTGGCTTCTCGGGGCTGCAGGGTGGCCTCCCAGATGTCCTGGCTAATGAGCCACCTGCCAGATCACATACTGGAATTTTTGAACACTCCATTGAAATGCATGTCCCATCCTATTTCTGCCACTTACACTTCTTGTCAAGAGAGTCTGGCTGCAGACCTCCCGCCTGAGAACGCTATGCTGCAGGCTCCTTGCTCAGGACAGGAAGTGCATGGCAGGAACTTCAAAATAAGATCATGTTGACAACTTCGAAGAAAGCGGTTTTGTCGTGGATTTATATTTGATGACTCAACAGTGTAATGTGAAAAGCCTGTTTATTAAATGTAGAATGCATGTTGATGTAGCCTATTCTGTATACGTAGCATTTAGCATGGTTAGATGTTTGCCAGCAACATTATTGCATGAGCCTACATCTGCACTACAACTCCGTCAATACAGCTAGTGCCTATTTCATACAGAAAAATAACGCTTGTTGATTGGATGCCTGTCATTTATAATTAATTTATAATTGAATAGTTTGTTTTATTGTAAAGATTTGAACTAAATGTGCTTATGCATCTGTTTACATTGTGAACCTAACGCTCTTTTGAAGTGTAGTTAAATTAAATCATCAACATAATGAATAAAGCTTTTTTCATAGCCTCAACATCTCATGTATATAATGTATAACATGCTAATATATATTAGACACTATATTATTTAGTCTACTATCACATTAAATGATTCCAGCTATGTCTTGTATGTCACACTTTACACCTGAAGATGGAAGACATAGAAGCCAATCAGATTTTATTACATTTAAAAATGTCAGCATAGTTCTAGCTAAAACTGTATTGATTTTCTTAAAACACACTAACCTGTCTGTGTTCATGATATAAGAAACAAATTATGTGTGCATGATCTAAGAATAATGAAAATGAAAAGACATTTTTTTTTTTCTGCTTTTAATTGTACAGATTATTGAATTATTCCTCAGTTTTGCATTCGGCATATATCAAAAAATTCCGTCGGTCTGCAAGCTCTTCGCAGAAGATCCATAGGTCCTCCACTTTACAGAAAGTGAATTTAAATGTCTCCAAGATTTCTTCCTTCTCCTGGTCATCAATAATGGAGCCTTCATCCTCAGACCAAAGTCTCTGGTACTGCTGCACAGCCTCTGCCACTTCCTCTTCTGCCATTGTCAGGGCACAGGGCAACTCCACCTTGTCTGCAAACAAGTGCTGGTTTTCTAAAACCCAAGCTGCTGTTTGTCTGCATTCTGAGATTACCCTGGCCTCGTCTTTGTCCTACGGAAAAGACGGAGAGAAAACGATTAGTCTTCCTATAGCAACAGTGCCATAAGTTGATAATGTACAAATTACAGCACATAGAAAATAGCAAAAGGACACTTCCAAAGGAGCTTTTAGTCAGAATAACTTCAGTGTAAAACAGGTAAGCATGCAAACCACTTCCATTGTCATCTCAACATCTTTTACAACACTCACTTGGTGAGGCTGTGCAGCAGGTTGTTGTTCTTCGGTCTGAAATGGGGGAGAGGAAAAAAAACACGACTCCTTTTTTTTTTTTATATATATTCAAATAAAAACAAACCCAGCTTTGTTTATCCCTGTGTCCTTAGTTTTAAGCTTTGTCTATCCTTGACCGAGTATAACATGCGCTATTGTTGGAACTCATCAAAAAGCCCTTCTGTCCCCCTGTGTAATTTAAAGGGGGAGGAGAATCTACACTAAAGCTAACTAAAATCTGACCTCAGCGATGTCATCCATCTTCCTCTTCTTCAGGTGGAACACTGGTTGCAGGAGGGCCTTTGCATTGTCTGTCCAGTGGGCAAACATTTTGTCATAGGTCACATAAAAAGTGGTTTATAGGTATAACAAAGAAGGTGGTAAATAAGGTGTTCATATTTCCAAGACAATCAATCAAATGTCAAACTTTTTTGTCCTCTCACCTTCCAAGGTCAGAGTTCTCCATCAGCATGACACACCACCACTTTGGTAAAGATGGCATGTCCATCTGAAAAGAAATGATGAGCACTGAAAGCCAGAGTAAATGCTACCAGGTCTTTTTACAGTTTACTTAGAATATGCAGATCAGCTTACCACAGTGAAATCAAAAGGGGCATCTAGTACGGTGTATAGGGCATACTATGAAAAAAACACATTTTTACGTTAATATCTTTTAAGTACACATGTAAATAGCCGATAACCAATGATCAATAATGTTTCCACCATCAACATGAAGATGCCACAGTCATTCCTGTACAGCTGCCTCAGAAAACCCTTTGAGGACAAAGAAAAAAAGTCAGTCACTGATTTTATACAGCTGTTTAATGTAGATTCCAAATGCTGCATGCTATTACCTGTATGTCCAAACCAGTTGGCTCTTTCCACGGTCCAGGATGTATGGACTGGGAAAGGTTTCTAAAAGTGAAAAGACAAGACAGTTAACAACGTGGTTTCTCAAAATCATATAGTAATCGCCGACGCTGCCCCAGTCACAGCTCCAGAGCGGGTCGACACCGCCTCCGATGCCTACGCTCCAGAGCGGGTCGACACCGCCTCCAATGCTTACGCTCCAGAGCGGGTCGACACCACCTCCGACGCCTACGCTTACGCTCCAGAGCGGGTCGACACCGCCTCCCACGCCTACGCTCCGGGGCGGATCGACACCGCCTCCGATGCCTACGCTCCATGGCGGGTTGACACTGCCTCCGACGCCTACGCTCCAGGGCGGGTCGACACCGCCTCCGCCTCAGACGCCTTCGCCTCCGCTTCTGACACCTTCGCCTCTGAGCGGGTCGACACTGTCATCTCCGCCTCCGCAGCCCATGTCTCTGAGCGGGTCGACGCTGTCAACTCTGCCTCCACAGCCCACGTCTCCGAGCGGGTCGACGATGCCGATTCCGCCTCCACAGCCCACGTCTCCGAGCGGATCGACGATGCCGACTCCGCCTACACAGCCCACGTCTCCGAGCGGATCGACGATTCCGATTCCGCCTCCACAGCCCACGTCTCCGAGCGGATCGACGATGCCGACTCCGCCTCCACAGCCCACGTCTCCGAGCGGATCGACGATTCCGATTCCGCCTCCACAGCCCACGTCTCCGAGCGGATCGACGATTCCGATTCCGCCTCCACAGCCCACGTCTCCGAGCGGATCGACGATTCCGATTCCGCCTCCACAGCCCACGTCTCCGAGCGGGTCGACGATGCTGCCTCCGCCTCCACAGCCCACGTCTCCGAGCGGATCGACGATGCCGACTCCGCCTACACAGCCCACATCTCCAAGCGGATCGACGATTCCGATTCCGCCTCCACAGCCCACGTCTCCGAGCGGGTCGACGATGCCGCCTCCGCCTCCACAGCCCACGTCTCCGAGCGGATCGACGATGCCAACTCCACCTCCACAGCCCACGTCTCCGAGCGGATCGACGATGCCAACTCCGCCTCCACAGCCCACGTCTCCGAGCGGGTCGACACTGTCGCCACAGCCTCTGACGCCTCAGTTCCCAAGGGGGTCGGCTCCACCTCCAACCGGCCAAACCCTGCTGATGACCCTCCCAGTAGAGGACGTAAGCTGGAGTCAACGGGACCATTCCCTGACCAAGAAACGGTCAGGCCCGAGTCAGCTGTCAAATCCCCCTGCCCAGAGACTGTTGAGCCTGGGTCAGCTGATTGAATCCACGACCCCGGGACAATAGAGCCAGTAATGGCTGACAAACCCCTCAGGCAAAAGCATGCCTTGCCTGGGACTGCTGACCAATTCCTTGGACTAGAGACTGTGCCACTGGAGTCAGTAGACAAGAACATCTTCCTGACTGCAGCGGCTCCCCCTGTTTCTGAGCCTACAGCGAGGCCCTGTCGCAACTGGTCTCCAGCCCGGCTGCCCAGGGGTCCTCGTCTCGTACGTTGCAGCCGGCCTCCAGCCTGGCCTCCCGAGGGTCCACGTCTCGTCTGCCGCTGCCGGCCTCGTGAGGGTCCTCGTCTCGTCCGCCGCTGCTGTCCGCCAGAGGTTCCTCGTCTCGTCTGCCACTGACGACGGCCTCCAGAGTGGTTTCACCGCCGCCGGCCTCCAGAGTGGTTTCGCCGCCGCCGGCCTCCAGAGTGGTTTCGCCGCCGACGGCCTCCAGAGTGGTTTCGCCGCCGACGGCCTCCAGAGTGGTTTCGCCACCAACGGCCTCCTAAGCGTCTGCGCCGTCGTCCCCAAAGGCCTCCAGAGCTTCTACGCTGCCGTCGTCCCCGATGGCCTCCAGAGCACCTTCACCACCGTCGTTCCCGACGGCCTTCAGCTGCCGTCTCCGACGGCCCCCAGAGCGTCTTCGCCACCGTCTCCGACGGCCCCCAGACTGGAACCTGTGGAATATACTTTGTTTTGTTTTGCACCAGTCATTGGCATGGTTTTTTAGTTTTGGACTTGTTGTTTCTTGGCGGGCCTCAGAGTAAGGTCCTTCTTCTGCCCTTTTTCTCCCCTTTTCCTTCTCTTCCCCATTATTGCCCTTTGTGTGTGTTTTTTGGCTTTTGTGTCTCCTTATGCCATCCTTCCCTCTAGTCTCTCTCTCCCAGTTGCTCGCCCCTGTCTCCCTGCACTCAGCCACCTGATTGCTGCATGAGCTTCAGCTGCAGGCAATCAGTCAATTCCTCTCACCTGTTCCCTCAGCTATATAAATCCTCTGCTTCCCTCAGTCTTCGCCGGATCATTGGTCGCCTTCACTATGTTGCCACAGCCTCTGTTCCCCATCCATGGACTACTTTTGTTTCTGGACCTTTGCTGCTTCTTCCCTTTGTGGATTACCCCTCCCTTTTGGACCCGGTCGCTTGGATTACTTCAGTCTGTTTTTGCCCTGCTGCCCCTGTTCTAGTTGCTGTAGTCGTGTTTTTGGAGTTTTTGTTACATAAAACCCTTTTTCATTACCACCTTTTGCCTGCGCTTGGGTTCTCCACCCCGACCATCCTAACAGAAATGATCTGTATCGAAGCACGTTTATTGTCGACCTGCTGTATTGTTTTCCCTGTCATGCCAGCTCTTTGTGCAAAATTTTAAGTACAATATTTTATTCAAAAATTGTATAATTGTGATGTGAATAAATCTCAAGTGAACATTATTGCATCTTTAACAGCTCATTTATTTTATCTGCTCTTTGTCTGTAGCTGTATTAGTTCAGAGACAAAGACAGCCGATTAACAAACCAATTAAACTGAGCTTTATACAAACTGACATGTAAAAGCCTTTGGCCTTGGTTTTGGCAGGGTCTGCTTGCTGCTCTAATTATGGACCCTGCTTGAGTCTGTGTTTACCAGCCATCACCTCTCTTAGCAAAAAAGAAAAAATCTGCAAACCCCCCTGCAGGAAGGGGGAATGTTCCAGAACAAAGAGTCTGAACAAGAGACAAGTTCAACCAGTCATTCAGGGATGGAAAAACATCTTTTCAGCATCACTTGCCAACCAAGATTGGATTTTTAGGGCTGCAAAACTATTTATTAAAACGTTCTTAGTCGCTAGAGATTATAATTTGGAATGAAATCCAAACGTACTTAGTTTTTTCTTAATGAATATATACTAAAGTATTCAGTGATTGCTTCATAAAAAATGAATGTTATTCAGAACAGCTTCAGACATCGATTGCAACCTGATTATAATTTTAAGAATAATTAGGGAATTATGCATACTGGATTCACCCTTAGCCTAATGTCCTTTGATTCTAAAGCTCTTCAAACCCAAAACCAGGATCTTGAGATCTAAGAATCTGTGTAGCCCTTCCGTGGTTTCTCAGGACACCGTTTTGTCAGTCAAAGGTTCGTCCATTGTCAGGCCTGTGGTTTCCAAAGCTGACAGCCACCTCTGTCGAGCTGTCCGACACTGCCAGGCCTCTTCTTCAGCTCTGTAAGACTTTGTGAAGCCTGACATGCTCATTTTAGCGCCACAGACTCTGCTCCAGCCAGCACACAAACACAAAAGACAGCTTCATTAGGATTCCAAGAAAACCACGGTGACACCAGTGTAACAAGCACTTTGAGTGCCAAAGGCTCTTCCTGTAAAGTTTCATGTCTGACCTTAACTCATTAAGTCCTTTAAGGAAAAACGAGTCTGGGGTCTTATGGGTTAAAGGCGTATTTATCCAGACAGTTTGGCAAGTCTTGGCCTCTCAGCTGAAACCTCCAGGCTCTGTCTAGCACTTCAGGCCTGAAAGAATGTTTTTGCCTCAAATAGTGTGAAGTCAAACTTGAATGTGTGGGTGTGGCTGTCGGTGTTAGTGGTGATTGACGGCACTCATGGGCACAGGTGAGTTGATCACCTCACAGCGCGGCTTCATTTCACAGGTGTTTTAAATGTTGGTTGATTAGCGGCACACAAAGAAACAGCACTCAGTCGCATAACCTGCTAAGCCTGCTGAGAGTCTGGAGAGGCAGCCGGTAAGAGTTTAATCACTCTCTTTTAGCAAGTCGGGTTTTGCGGTGTGAAGCTGAGGTTGGTGTTAGTTTTCTGATTGTTTGCGTGAGTGTTTAAATGTTTGTGTGGCACACAGCATCTGTCTTTGAATGAATGGATTTGTGGTTTTGTCCCGTAGTTCTTGTTATGCTCAGTGAATGGATTGAGTCAGATTGACAGAGTTTATGCACAGATGTAAATTTAAATGTTAATTGATTGCTGTGGAAGTCATGTATGCATGTGCTTGGATGGTAGGATTCAAAATATTTTTGCTAAGATGATTATCTTTATTTAAAATGAAATTAGTGTATTTAACACGGTGAAATGTTGTATTATTTGCATGTTTTATTCTGTTGGTTTGTTGCTTACACATGTGCTTTGTGTTTCTTCAGGTTTTTCACCTGAGCGGCTGATAAGCAGCCATAACTAAATGAAATGAAATATTTTTAATTCCAATAAAAAGAAGAAAAAAAAAATGGAAGAAGACTGCCTAGCCTGAGTGAATTCCTGCATGACCCTGGACCCTTAAAACAAAGCTTCCTTTTCAAGTTAGGAAGAGCAGGCTGGAGAGAACTAACTTGACAAATAGTGAATGCAGCCTGTTTTCAAAGGTTTTGTTCAAATGAATTAATTTGGTTGGTATACCTGTGGTGTAAAAATCTTTCTAAGATAATGAGACCGAATAGCCTAGCTGCGCTAGACCCATGTTCTGAAGGCACAAGGGTCTAGGGCCGCTCGACAGGGAGGGAGGCGGGCTAAAAGGTTGTCTTTCAAATCCCTCTGCAGCAATTGGGTAGGTATACAACCAATCAGTGCAACGAATAGGCTGACGTAGTTCCGAGAGCACCGGCGGATTGTGGCTAAGTCCCATTAGCTTCCCAACCAGCGGAGCCAACTGGTATATTAAGGATTTGCCATATCCCGTCGGCATAAGTCCAAATACGTCTTTCTTCTCAATGAAACACTTCAGTGCCGTCCTTTGTTTATCTTTCAAGTTGAATTTTAGCTTCAAATCTTTAAGGGCTGTGGCCAAAGCCGAGTCGAAAGATAACTGTTTATTGTGCGCCGGTTGTTTTTGTCAGAATCATTGCGCCTCTGTCGTCACTTCGTTACGCCCGCCTTCTGACTCTACACTTCATGGTGATTGGTCCGGCCAGTTTTAGGAGCATCCAACCTCGAGCCTTATGGAGGGTAACTAGACCCACCCTGGCAGAGAATTAAATTAGTTGCCGTGGGTCGTCTAGCGCGGCTAGGCTAGAGACCGAATAGACTTTTGTGAATTCTACTTTGAAAATGTGAATTTTATTGTAGATTATAAAACCCCTTTGGAGTCACTAAAATATTTTTGAAGTTTGAGTTTTGAGTTCAGCAGCATGAAGTCAAGATGCCAAATATAGTATTAATAGCTTGTGCTTTATTTTTATTTATCAATCTGATCTTAAATTGAAAGACAGTTGGCAACAACATTTTTTTCGGTCCCTTTCTGTGATGATCAGATCTTTGAACAGTTACTGCATTACAGGACACGTGAAAAATATGAGTCCCTCGTGGTTAGTCAGGAGGAATAGAAATGTATTCCATAATGATCTCTTCCTGTGGATATCTGGGATCTCTATCCATCTGTAATCTCATTGCAGCCCTGCCCCAGCCTACCTTGTCAAATGCCAAGGTTTTCACAACAACCCAACGCCTCCCCACTTTTTCAAAGATCCTTATATAACTTTGCAAAACCTACCATGATGCATGTTAGGTAATTATGCTAAAGTCCAGAAGTAGCAGGCTAAATCTGACCACTCTTTCCAAATATGTCTGCTACCTGAGACAGGAGTGTATTGGAATTTATTTACTTCAGTGTGTTTGTTGGCACAGTCAAAGAAAACACATTTTGCCTCAGAACCTGTGTGGACATGAATATGTTGAAATTATTCTACACTAGAAAAATATTCTCCAGCTCCAGAAATTTGATATCCTCTGTTTTCAGACCTTATCCTGACAGAACACATTCCCACCAATCCCTGAGAGGTCCTCTCTCCTCCCTCCCTGTGCTCCCCATATAAACCCCCTCTACATTCTGCTGTACAGTCCGTCCCACTACCCAAGACAAGACTTGTTGTGAATTTCTTCACATTACAGCTTCCACATTTTCTTGGAGTCATACCTTTTACATAAATCAAGGTTTTAATCTACAGTATTCCTGATATAACTGAGGTAAGAAACTTGATTGCATTTTTTTTTAGTATTTTCTGCAAAATTTTGCACGGAGTAAAATAACCCTATAATAGCAAAACAATCATCCCTGCAGTTACTGTAAATGTTCTATGTCAAGATCATTAATGTCAGTTATCAGGTATAGAATAATCCAATTTCATCCGTGTCACTTTCAAGGTTGTGTTAACATGGCAGTCTATATGGGTTTGCTGTCCTGTGTGGCTGCCCTGACTGCATGGGTCGTCATTGCAGGTAAGACTAATAAGTGCAACGTGCCTACAGTGCTTTGCTCGCAGTTTGTTTAAGAAGGCCACAGCATATTTCATGGGCGTAACCACCATCTCAGAAGTGAGGGGGACAAATTTTTCAGAGCGATTTATCATTCTCTAACATTTAATTGCACCGTCCTTAGTGGCTAAAGAACCACATAATCCCTAACAGCCACAGTACAATACCAGGGGACCAACTAGGCTAGTTCTTTAAACTATAAAGTATAAAACTATAAAATCTAAAGTTTTAGTGGCCAAACTCTAGTTGAGTTGACAACAATGCCCCTTGAACATCTACTGGACGAGTAGCCAAAGGAGCCAAACACTGAACATGAAATGATCAGTACTGCCTGGTTTCTCTCTGCAATAGATATCTTATTTTCAGGAAGTTATAATCTCTCCTTACCTGTAAAGACCCTACATCCTTGTCCCTGCTGCTGGCCTCTGATCCATCTCCTCCCTGACTCTGCTCTTTCTGTTATGGCAATAAACATAAAAAATGTGGTAAGAAAAATTCTGAAATAGCATTAGGAAGAGTTAAAATTGCAGAAGAATTTAACCTCAAAATCACTTTAACCCATAGATACGTATTTTTTTTCTCAGCCACTTATATATTTTTTTCACCTCTGCAGACCCTGCATGGTCACATTACTGCTGCCTCTGGTCCATCTCCTGCCTGACTCTGCTCTTTGTTATGGAAATAATCATTAAAAAAATCTGAAAATCAAAATTCTGAGATAGAATTAGAAAGAGAAGCAGTGAAAATAGTTGTAAATTTATACCATAGATAGCCTATTCTTTTTTCTCCTCCCTGACTCCTCTTTTGGGACCAAAAGACTTCAATACATGGAGAGCAATTGTGAGCACATCTTCTGCCCAGAAATGAAAGAGGACTGGGTTTATTCCAAGAATAAACTAATTAGCAGTAATGTAACAGAGGCAACAACATTTAAATAATTAACTAGCTTAACATATTGATATATTGCCACGTTTTACCTTGTCATCATTTAGCTAACAAGTTTAACATTGTTTGCATCCAACAAGGTCACACAACTTACACGGTTTGTTTGGAAAGAACTGTGTAAAGTTTTTTTGCTTCTTGCTGGCTCTGGCTGGTTTGCTAAACATTACTCCAGACTCACGTTCAGCACTGCTCAGCACAGCAGCACGTCTCCTGTGGAACACCTGCGTTAGCATGCGCTCATGGTGCATTCAAAGACGGCTCGGGAAAACACGTTACTGGATGCTAATAACGGGTTTAGCTGTTGTAACGGCTGAAAAAAGTGCGGGGGACATGTCCCACGCTACCCCGCGTCCGTTACGCCCATGGCATATTTATTGCAACAGATATAGGTAAAGCTATTTTTCTCTTGCCACCAAGGGAACCTCACTGACCAATTAAATATTGTTTAAAATTGTTATTTTTTATTATACCATTGTTGAATATTGTTTTAAAAATAAAGATTATAATGTTATATACTTGTTGGTATAAAATAAATGTGTTGTTTACTTTTAAAACTGAACTTTGTTTATTTTATATTTGACTTGCATAATTATCTGGAACAGTCATATTCTAGAAAATTGGATTATTACACCTCTAAACGATAAAAATATTCCATAACTACCAAATAATTCTCACAATAGGCCTTTGCAATAGTAAAAAAGCAATTTTAGTAAAAAAAAATTAAGCAAAAAGCCTCTTCACAATAAGGAAAAATCACATTTGCATAATTATCTGGAACAGTAATTAGGCAAAGAACTGACTTCGACTAAATCCTCTCTTTTTGTGCTGGTGCTCATGCTGGATTGTGTTCAGTTGCTTCATTACTGGATTGAAAAATGCATTGTTGTGTTTGTTGTTTTCCATTCTAGATGCCAAGGAGTTATCCATCACCACTATAAAGGTATTCTTGCTTTGTGTCTCTTCCCAGGCTAGACGTCCAAGGTGCACAGCCCTAAATACAACAAAGGCATTATTTGGTAGTTTATCCACAATTTCTATTAGGAGTGATGAAGTTATTCTCACAAAGTTAGCTGTCAACGTCACACAAAACTTTCAAGGAGTAAACAAACACAAGTAGCCAGACAGTCAGAGAGGACGGAAACAAACCTCCTCGTTAACTAAACTTTGGAGGATAATTTGAAGAGATGTTCAATGAGCCACCAAAAGCTTACAGTAAAATGTTACCCAGACTCTCCTCGATAAACATTTTTCATTTTACGCTCAAAGGTGTGGCAGTACACAAAATTCATACTGTAGCATATTTGCAGCGTAGCAGAGCAAAGAAAAGAAATACAGAAATGAATACATTTTTCACATTTTTAGGGCTTGTTTTTGAAATATGGCCCTTAAAAATGATGCATGCTGTCAGTAATAATTAAAGACAAACTGACTCATGTTACACTTTGTTCTGAGGTATGAAATTATGGAGTTGGTTTTACTTCTTCATCATGCAATCAAACAGAATAGGTTTGCAACCAAAAAGTAGATTTGACAGTGTAGCTGTCAGCACAGTTTAACTATCCCTTGGTTTCCCCAGCTCAGAATAAAATCTATATATTTTTTTTAGAAAACTGTGGCTCTGTGGACATTTTCACAGTTGTCAGACAGTTCTTCACTGAAACCTTTACATTACTATAATAATCACTGTTTGCACAATGCAGACACAAGCATTTTAGATTCTCCTATCCTAAGTTTGACCTCCAGATAAAGTGATGTAGATCTCTGGATAAGCTGTTGGTTTCTATCATGTCTACAGTCAACAATATCAAAATATGTTTAAGGAGTACAAAGCAGAATTTTCCTTTATACACCATGACACATGAGCTGTCTTTAGCACACATTGCACAGTCTTTCACGTTTTTGACCTTTTCCATTGTTCATGACCAACATTTGAAATACAAGATTTACACCCAAATGCAGCAATTTTATTTCACAATCAAATCCTCTTTCTCACTCTTTTTAAATATGTATTCTGTTCATCTTTAAACCCCGTCTGTTTACTCAGCAAGAGCCGTACACCATGAGCAAGGGCTCTGAACTGGAGGGTTACTGCATTGACCTGATCTCAGAGCTCTCCAGGAAGCTGGGCTTCAAGTACAAACTACACCAGGTGAAGGACAACCGATACGGATCCATCGACTCCAGTGGCAACTGGAACGGCATGATTGGTGAGGTCATCAGAGGGGTAAGTCACTGAGTATCTAATACACCAGTATTACCTCAATGCAATGCAACATGTGTTTTGTGACAAACAGCGTAATGTATCTTTTTTCACTGCGTTTACTCGTCTTTTCTCAACCGTAAGCTTTTTAAGCCCTAAAATTCTTCAATCTTATCAGTAAGCGAGCTGAAAAGTTTGAAATAAAAAGTATATTTCAGTTCTCATATTATGAGGTGGGCTATAGTGGTGTGCTGATTACCACTTTCACCTTGCAGTTAGAAGATCCCCAGTTCATGTCCTGGCCTTCCCGGGATCTTTTCTGCATCTTTCTGCTTGTTGCATGAGCTACTGACCTGTGACAAATTAAATGAAAACTTAAAATAAAGCACCTTTTTTAGATGTTGGGCCACCACATGCTTCTACAACAGCTTTAGTGAATCTGGGCTTTGATTCTCCACATCTCTGGTTCTCTGCTGGAGTCATCATATTAGTGGTGGATATGGGCTACTGATCAGATAGGCAGAGGTCGTTGCCAAGCGGCCACTGTTGTACCCTTGGGCAAGGCCTTTAACTCTCACTGCTCCAGGGATGCCTCAGTGCGGCTGATCCTGTGCTTTGACCACAGTTTCCTTACAATCTAGGATATGTGAAGAGAGATTTTCTTTTGCGGAATTAATAGAATATGTAAATTAAAATGACCACCATTCTTTTTCCTTTAATTTGTCTCCTATGTGTATTCATTTTGCTCTGTGTCCATGTGGCTGTTCATGCCCATGATATGTTTGCCTGTGTCGTTCATCAGGAGGCTGACCTGGCCGTGGCCCCACTGACCCTCACTGCAGTCAGAGAACAGTTTGTGGACATGACTACTCCCTTCATGCAAACGGGAATCGCCTTCATCCTGCATAAAGACGCGCCCTCTGAAGAGAGTGCTTTTAGCTTCCTGTCACCTTTCTCCACAGAAATGTGGATTGGTGTCCTCATTGCGTTTCTGCTAACGGGCCTATGCATATACCTGGTGGGCAGGTAAGTTCAAGGTTAAACACGCCCTCCCCAAAAACTACTGGCTGATACTTTCACAACAGCTGTTTTTATTGCAATGTATGATAGAAACAGAACCTCACCTGCACACAATGGTTTGTGTTTGCTTTTAAGTGTTTTTAGGCAGTTAAATAAAATGAAATCACAAATGGAGCACAGCTTGATATCGTTAACTCAAACAACTGATACTAGTTGGATTGTTAGAGCATGAAACTAGGATTAACACTTTAGTTTCATGCACCTGTCAAATTATCTTGAACCTAAAAGAGAAGGACTCATCATATGAGTCACTGAAATTGTTGCCTCTTAGTTTCACAGCTCTGGAGCACACTGTGCAGTGTTACACTGGGATGGCACAAATGAACTTTAACTCAAAGCAACAAACTTAAAAGGCCATAACTCAATGGTCACAAGCAGAGGCCAAGCCAGAGGGGTGGTTGGTGTTGGCTTGGCCCTCTGTCAATCTCTTTTCCTCCCACCCCAACTACAGTCACAAAGTAATTAGTGGGACTCACTGGATGTGGCATGCAGGTATAAGCCACCAGTCATTTTTATACAGCTTTGCCCTTCCTTCCACTATCTGCATGTTACCATTTTTTTCACTGCAGAGAACAACAATAACACCAACCTCTGAGCTACAACCTCAGGCAGCCCTGCTAGTTCTCCTTTTAAACTCATTGCTCATCTCCCTGCATGCAGATACTTCAACAAAACAATTCCACTTGTCACTACTTTCAGGGAACACTGAAGGCACATCTGTAGCTTACCTCTGCCCACAACGACTGTGAATGGTGTGATTGAAGTGTTTTTTTCCCTGTATAGCATGATCGTATGCCACACCAGTCTGTTCTGCAGAACATAACATTGTAAGACCAGACAGTAGTAGCAGCAGACTCATTAGGATGGAGTAGCCTGCTGAGCACGCCTAACTCAGTATGCAGTGTCAGTTAAGATTTTTGTTAGAGAACCAAGAAATGCATAACAACCACACTGGGTGACTGTGTATCTCAGGTCAGGTAACTATTTCATCCCAAAAAAGTCTCTGTATATCAAAAAAGTATTCAAGACCAACTGAAACCATATTTCTCAAACCTCTCACAAGCGCGTCTGGAAAACATTCAAGTCATTTGCTGAAAATACATAATTTATCCGTCCTCCAAGACACATTTATAATCTTTACTTTCACATTTACACAACAGTATGTCAGTGTAAATACATAATGATATATAACAAATAACTTTGTGTGTGATTTTCTAAATACATGCATGATCTTCCAGCTCTATTCTTGTGACACCAAATAAAGTTCCAGTAAAAATACCCTGATGTAACGGTAGTGGGTCTTCTTCAGTGATATCCTCCTTCTGAAAAGCACTGTTGGCCCCCAGCCCAACAAAAGAGGTTCATAGATTGGACTGTAGGAGGTTTGCTGAGATAAACAGAAGGTTTACATGAGCAAGATAGCCTTTGTAAAACTGGAAGGCAATTATTGTTGTAACATAACTGCTGAAGTGCAGAAGTTATTTTCTGTCAGTTAGTCTCAGCTGCACCACCTCTTTGTGGACCGGATCAGGACTGACCCTGATTTGCATGTAACCTGTGAATACCAGCACAAACTGCAGTCACATATATGAGCAGAGCAGCAGGGAATTTTTTACATGTGGCTGAGTTCAAATGAAATCTCATTTGGATTTGATCTCCATATGTGCAAAAATTAGCAAAAACAAGTGGGGAAAAATAACCCAAAAAACAACATGCAACCTTACCATAAATCCAGACAATAACTGGCTACAAATCACACAGCCATGCTCTTCTAATTGTTTTGAGGTTTTTGGTCTGAGTTATTGCTCCTTCTGTGTATAGGAGGACTGTGGGCCTTATATATATGTGCATACACAAATCCATGTTGTCATACACGGCCGTTCAAAGGTTTGGGGTCACCAAGTAATTATGAAAACTCACACTTTTATTCATGTGCTAATATAATTAAACAAGGGCTTTCTAATCATCAATGAGCCTTTCAACACCATGAGCTAACACAATGCAACATTAGAAAGCTGGAAATGGGCCTCTGTACCACTATGTAGATATTCCATTAAGAATCAGCCATTTCCAGCTAGAATAGTCATTTATCACATTAACAATGTTGAGACCATATTTCTGATTCATTTAATGTTATCTGCATTGGGGAAAAAATGCTTTTCCTTCAAAAATGAGGACATTTCTAAGTGAGCCCAGACTTTTGAGCTGTAGTGTATGTAGTACAAAATGTAAAATGTTCTGTTTTTATTCATTTCATTTTAATACGAAATACGGAATAATGTGTTGCCTTCACAGAGACTCCTATTTGTCAGATTTCCTGTTAATAAATCTTCAGAAATGAGTATTGCATTTCACCCAGTAAAGCTTAAAAATGAACCTTGCTTCAATTGCAGCTTTTTAACGACTGGTTATGAAGCCGTTTGTTTTTCTGCAGGATCAGTCCCACTGAATGGGCTGAGCCAGACACAGACGAGCACAGCTTCACGTTGCTGCACAGCTTCTGGTACATCACAGGAGCTCTAACCCTGCAAGGTAATGCAGCAGTCAGCTAAACGGAACCACAGGCACAGAAACCCACGTGCTTTCTGCATGCTCTCAGAATACATGAAGTAACAGCTTAAAATTGAATAAACCAAAACGTGTGCAGTAACTAAAGGAGGAGATGAATCAGGATATATTTCACTAATGATGTGTGGCCGCTCAGCCAGGACTATCTAGTAAATAATCATTAGTTACTGCAGAACTGACCGGGAAATGATGTTGGAGTGAATGTCACTTCTCTAGTTCTTGCATCTTTCCTTATTTATGCCTCACTTTATGAACTACACACATTTTTTTTTTGTATTCTGTTTTAGGATGTCATCCCATATGCATGCAGAAAACAAACTGCACTCTGGTTACTTTGTTCTTCAGCTGCAGCTCCTCTGGTGTGTTTATTCTCTCAGGTGCTGGTCCTCACCCCAAAGCCCTCTCTGGACGTGTTGTCAGCGCCATCTGGTGGGTCTTCGCTGTGCTGCTGCTGGCCTGTTACTTTGGCAATTTCCACTCCATGTTGCACTCCAACAGCAAACGCATCTCCATCAAGAGCTTTGAAGACCTTGCGAACCAGGATGTAATCGATTATGGCACGGTTGAGGCAGGATCGACCATGCTCTTCTTTAAGGCACGATCAGTGTCACCTAAGTAGAGCCAAAGATCAGTACAGCTGCTCAATCATCTCTGAGGTAAATGTATGTAGGAATAAATGTTGTGTGTTTTTCATCATTTTATTTCACAGAATTCTAACAACCCTGTGTACCGCCGAATCTACGAGCACATGGAGCGTAAGAAAAGCTACGTGTCCAGCATGGAGGAGGGCATTCGCCGCACCCAGGAGGGAAACTTTGCCTTTATCGGTGAAGCAGTGTCCTTGGACTTGGCAGTGGCTCGACACTGCAAACTGACCCGTTCACAGGAAGTCATCTCTATGAGAGCTTACTCCATTGCAGCGCCTCTGGGTGAGTGGCTTTCATTCCTCAGGATTTTGTTGTTTCTTTTCCTAATGATAAAACCTAAATTCTAATGTCAAATTCAGTATTAATCCTTTGTAAACTGACAGTCAATAGAAACTTTGAAACCATATTTTTCAACATAATTTTTATTTTGAAGCCCCAAACTGGATTTTCTTCATATGAATCATTTGTTTAGCATATTGGCATACAGAAACAAAAATCTAAAGTTTCAAGAATGATTTCAAAATAAAGAATTTCACAAAAGAAAACGGCACCTGCCAAACACAAAGTCACAACAGTCAATACCGAGTATGGCCTCCATCTGCTTGGATGCAGGCAGCAATCCGTCGGCGCATGCTTTGGACCAGGCTTCTGATTGTGGGTTGGGAACAGCCCATACGCCTGGCTACATCACTGTAGCTCAAAGCGGCCTCCACCATACCCAGTGCCCGGAGACGTTGTTCATGTGATAGACGCGGCATGATGCTGTTCACTGGACTAACAATGGTGGCCTTTTTTGGGCCTTTATATAGGCCTTCAAACCCATTCTCACATTGTGCAGATACTCACTGAGTATTGCTTGGTGTGTATTTGGTTCACTTTTGCAAAGTGACCAACCCATGTGCAATGAATCGTGACAAAATGACAACTCATCATTATCTCAACTACCAGGGCACTAGATCATCAGTAAATCCACCATGAATAATTACAACCCCCCTACAAGTAGAATTCTGCCTACAGTTCTACCTCAAAGTTTCTACTGACTGTCAGTATACTTGGTCACCTGGAGCAGCCTCACATGTGGGGAGAAACTACTTTTTCATACTGAAAATTTAAACTGAAAGCGGTGAGAGATCCGAACCTCTGTAGCAGATCAACATGTGATGGATAGTCTGATACCAGAAGAATGAAGTATGCAGGTTGTGGTTTTGAGGAGAGATGTCCAACAGCCTCCTTCTCTTGTCACACTGAGTGTCTGTGCTCCACCAGGTTCCCCGCTGGTGAAGAACCTAACCAATGCTATCCTCCAGCTCAGTGAGTCAGGTGAACTAACGTACCTGCGGGACAAATGGTGGGCCAGCAGCTGCATGAGTGCTGATGGGGCTCATGTCTCGGAGGCCCTGCTGCCCTATGACCTTCGTAGTCTCTTCCTCCTGCTGGGAGTGGGACTGGGTGTTGGGCTCCTGCTGGCGCTGCTAGAGCTCCTATCCACGGCCCGTCATCAGGCGAAGGATGGCATGGTAGGGCAGAGTATCACATGGTGTAATTATGCCATTAAGTATTTCATTCTTATTTTTTCTTGTCCTTTGTAAATTTTGTCTGTTCTTTTACAGAAATCCTGTTGCTCAGTGCTGACGTCAGAGCTGAAGCAGAGGTTTGGCAGCAGAGCAGAGAGCACCGAGCAAGACGGCTCTGACAAAAGCAAAGCTTAAAGGAAATATTTACATGTCAGGATTTGTGAAGACGGTGTCAGCGAAAAGAAAAAGCTGAAAGCCTCTGTCCTCTTCATCAGTCACACCGACTTTCCACATTTCTATACATTGTTGTTTAATGTGTTTTTTATTCTTTCAGTATAATAAACAATCCAAGGAATGTAGATCGTCATACTTGTAATACTAATCACTGAGCTTTGTTTACTGGTTGGTGTTGTATGTTCTCGTATATCCTCTCCTGAATAACATACACTGTACTTGAGCGACAATGGTTTTAACAGTTTTCATTTGCTTGTATATTCCAAATAAATTTGCCAATACTGCACCTGTTCTCTTTTTTAGAATACAAATTTTTTTTTCAAAGTTCAACAGAGCAAGATAAGACAAGCAATGTATAAAAGTAAAAAGCAGTAAG
This sequence comes from Acanthochromis polyacanthus, assembly GCF_021347895.1. Classification (NCBI taxonomy): domain Eukaryota; kingdom Metazoa; phylum Chordata; class Actinopteri; family Pomacentridae; genus Acanthochromis; species Acanthochromis polyacanthus. The sequence continues at coordinate 3,284,393 of NC_067123.1, forward strand.
ATATAAGTACAATACATTACTGAAATAAAGTAAGTCAGCAAAAATAAGGCTAGAATAGAACAGTAAAAAGTAATCATGGCAATTATACTGGGGTAATGAATAATTCCATCCATCCATCCATTCTCTATACACCGCTTTATCCTCACTTGGGTCATGGGGGGTGCTGGAGTCTATCCCAGCTGACTCGGGTGAAGGCAGGGGACACCCTGGACAGGTCACCAGTCTGTCACAGGGCTACATATACAGACACACAATCACACTCACATTCACACCTACGGACAATTTAGAGTAACCAATTAACCTCAGCATGTTTTTGGACTGTGGGAGGAAGCCGGAGTACCCGGAGAAAACCCACGCATGCACAGAGAGAACATGCTGCCAAAGTGCTAACCATCGAGCCACGGTACAGCCCCTAATGTCATACATTCATAGGCGTCAGTTTAGGGGGGGGGCAGTGGGGATATGTCCCCCCCCCACTTTTTGTCAGGGGTCATTTTGTCTCCAACACATTCAAATTCTTCACATGTAAGCCGTTGTAAACCCAGTTATTTTCAGCAGTATAGAAAATTCCGACGCTCCTGAACGCACCATCCGCACTCGGCCGAGAGTTGCACAGACATGCAGCACACCTTCGTGAGGTTAAAAAAAAACGTGCAGATGCTAAATTTGCGCCCGTGCCAAGTGGAAGCTCCGACCAGAGGCGTGCAGGGGCAAAATTTCGGCCCGGGAGAATTAGTACTATAGCGGCCCACAGACCCCTCTACCCACATGTACCGATAGCTCAACAGGTTGAGTCTCTGCCTTTGGTGCAGTGGTTGTGAGTTTGAGTCCAGTTTGTGGCATTTTGCCGCCGTTCTTCGACATTTTCTCAAAGTGCTGTGGTCTCCATCGCCCCCACTTTTAAAAACAAACTGATGCCCTTGCATACATGATAATGTAATAAAAATTAAATATGGCACATATTGACAATCCTGTACATGAAAGGGAAATTTGCAAATGAAAATGGAATTACACATGATAATGAACAATTCTAACTGAGAAATGAAAATGTGAAATATTGCACGTTGCATATTGGACATGAAATGAAAGGCTGAACACGATACAGAAACAAATACTGCACTGTCGCTATTGAGAAGCAATATTTAATTATTGTTTAGCTCTACGTGTCCAGTCATTTAGCTGTCATTTCTGCAGAACGTAAAGTTCTGCAGTGTGATGGCCACAGCTAGGAAAGTATTCTGTGCTGTCTTTCAGTGGTCTCAGTCCACGTCTGAAGCTGCTCTGATGTGATAACAGTGTAACGTACCATGGATGGCAGGTTTTGTTCATAACACTGAGCAGTGTCCTCAGCATCCTCCACCACAGACTCCAGCTCCACTGCCAGGACAGAACAGACTCAACAAGCTGTTGAACAAAACTGTGAAAAATTCTGGTGTTTGCAGATCATGTTATAACCTCGTTCATGTAACTGGAAATCATAGCACTCAGCCTTGTTTCAGTGATCACAGCTTTTCTAACGAGTGATTATATATGTTCAGTTTTGAATGTCGCCCAAACTGGTGCCCAGTGTGGCTTAATTATGGGTTGGTCCACAAATGAACTGCTTAAAATTAAACAGGATGTAGTAATGTTTAAAAGTCAGTAGTGTGACTATTTGAGAAATTATCTATGTGGATATTAAAATCACCGCAAACAACCAATATATCATATTTCAAAACACAAAGTTCTGGGAATTGTGCTTTAAAAAATATGATTGATTGTTTAAAATCATATAATAAACCAAACAAGATCAGGTGGAGATCGCCTCGTTTAAAGCTGGTAAGACACTCACAAAGCCACCACCATGACAGTTCTTATCATAGTGCACCAAGCTGGCAGTGATCCTGGAAAATAAGATCAATCTTTTTTTATGTAAGTTATTTGGACACGTCAAGTTAAAACAAAAAAGCCATTTTAAGCACAATTTAGCAAGAAGCCATAACCGATGGGGAATCAGTGGCTACTGGTTGGACAGTGGTAATGTTTATGTGCTGAAGATTGTCTCTATTAACCTGCTTAAAGGAGCAAAGTGGACAAGTAGTGGTCTTGATGGGGCCATGAATGGGTTAAGAATTTGTGTAGTAGAGGACAACAGAGTGTGGAAACTCTCCTCTACAGTAGCAGTAGTCTAAGTCTGTATATTCTAGATTTACAGCTGGAAAGTAAACCTGGAGAATTAATAATAATAAGCACTGAATACAGACATTGATTCACTCTTTCTGCTTTGTCAGCCTCACCTTTCGTTGTAATGCTTGTTGTGTACCCATATGACCACTCGGAGGTGCTATAGGATTTCTATTAGTGTGAAGCTAAATAGGTTTGACTTGGGTTTTCTTCACTGACTTGTACTGTGGGGCAATGAACAGCAACTTAGTATGCATCAAGTGGACTCCCAGCAGCACTGTTAGATTAAATCATTCTGCTGAACATTCAGACAAAAATAAGATGATCTGCACATGAGCTGTAGAGCTAATATTATTCACTAGTTGCTGCAAAGCTCATGTTGGAGTAAATAAAAGGAAAGGTGAACTTAATGAACATTAATGCAAAACAGGAGAGTGCGCAGGGCCCCAAAGGCCCCAAAGGCCCCAAAGGCCCCTGATTCATATGTCAGTTTCTTTGTGGAAGTTTGATTAATTTAAGATCTGTTTGGAAATATGCGCTGCTGGTGTTTAGCAGATCCTGTATTCTACATGGTGCATAATCAGCTGGAAAAACATGTGAAATGAAAAACACATTATTGAAGAAATGATATCAGTTGTACAAAGATCACTGCTCGCTAGATTAAGGCTTGCTGGAGTGACTTAACAATGGTGCCAAATTCTGATTTAAAGTTTCCTCTCAGATATTTTCTATATCAAAGGTCTGTTCTTGATCATTGGATTAAGTCAAATAATGGGAGCGTGAACATATTTTTATAGTTTATAACAAAGAATATGTGGTAACAGCAACACATATTCTATGCAATTTCTTGTAGGAATTCTTTGTAATTTCCTAAAAAAACTGTTAAAGGGATATTTTCAAGAAACCCCTACACAGTTTAGTGTTCACTGTAAAAGAAAGGGAGTGCTGGTTAGTTGTTGTTGCTCGCTGCTTGTAAAGTTTTGAAGAAGAAAAATATGAAAGTTTGAATTAAAAAGTAATCCTTAAACAAACATCAGTATCATCAGTTTCCTGGAGAAATGAACAAATACAATAACTGACAATCTGTACAGTAGAGGTCTGGTATGTGAAAATGGTGGTGGAGTTCCATTTGTAAGTAACCAAGAAATGAGTGGCCGAAATTTAAGAGCAAAACTTTCATAAAAAAAACTCAACAAAGTTTGTTTTATGAGTTCATCGATAAAAATGCAATTCAACCAACAAGCAGCATCAACATCAGCTAAATGAATATTTAGAGACTGAGCTGATCTATAAAGTATCACAGCTCAAAATCCCCCCAGAAATTAAGAACAGGAAATTCTGAAGGTTAGTTTGGTAGTGTCTACAGATACGGACCGTACCCGTAGCCTGTGGGCTACGGATGCGGCACTTTCCATTTGCCAGACAGATACGGACCCGTACGCGAGTCTCGCGAGTCAAGAAGCTGCTAACCACTGCAAACTGTTGAAAGGTAAGCAAAGGTTAAGGTTAGGGTTAGTTAGAGGGTTAGGTTTAGGGTCCATACCTGTAGTACCGATGCTACGGGTCCGTACTGATAGCGTCTACCGGGAGTCACGTGACCAGATCTCGTGTATCTGATTGGCAAATGGCAAGTGCCGTATCCGTAGTCCACAGGCTACGGGTACGGGTCCGTACCTCTAGCAACAACCTAGTTTGTTAACCATTATTAATTTGCATACAACTGAATCTTATAATTTTCTACTTAATGCTTAATCAATTCCAATGTCAGCACTGTAGAACTGTTAATGGAAAACAATAGTTGGACTGTTGTATTTCTGAAACATAAGAGCACACATTTAATAAATGTATATGATGCAGACCAGAGTTTTGGTTAAGGAGCACCTTTTATTACAGATGAACATTCTATAGACGTTGGAGTCCAAACAGTTTCTCTTGTAACTCATCATTTCTGGAGTTCCTTTATCATGAACACCAAATTATGTACCTGAAAATGATATGTTTGTATTTAACAGGTAAACATGACGTAGTTTTAGGACATTATGATGAAAGTTTATAGTACAAATGCAGGATCAAAACAATAAAGATACTGTGAGTTTTGTCATTTAAAAGGTCTGTTTAATTCTGTTTAATTGACACTGTTGGCACTTAATATCAGTTAAAAGTAAGGTTTTATATAAAAAAACAGCTTCTCTGCTCAGTATGTGAATGTAGCTTTTGGACACTGAAACTAAGAGCTAAACGGGTCAAAAAAGTATAAAATAATAAAAATCATGGCCTTGCAAGTCTCCACAAATGTCGATAAGAATATGGGCCAGGCCTACAAAATAAATAGAGTACAGTAGATCCTTTGTATTATCTAATCCTGAATGATTTTTCCTCACACAACAGGGATATTGTGTTTTTTTCTTTTTTGTCTAACCCAATAACACACAGGAAACCAAACTTTTTATCCATGTGAATTTACTGTTGGTACTTCACCCTAAGGAGATGAATCTCTGTCTGCTCTGCAAGCTAAAAAGGGAAGAAATGTGTGTTTGAATCATAGACTGTATATAGGCCTACAGTTGAGGGTTTGAATGAACTTTTAGTCACCAAATTCTCAGAAGTTCCAGATGTCAATATCTTTGTGCTTGCAGTGTGCAGTTACAGTAAATATGATTATACAGTATTTACTGGTAAAAAATGTCCTCCAGCTGTGTGAAATGACCTGCACTTGAACCTGCTAATCAGCTTCAGGACGCATTGATTTAGCGGCGGCAGGAGAATCTGATGGCTGAAGGGGGGTAGAGGCATGAGAGACCCAGAGACGTGGAGGAGGAAAAGAGCAGTATTGATTTGGTGGCAGTCAGCTCCTGACAGCTGCGCTAAGCTAGCACGTATTCTCCTCTTCGTCACAGTCTGCAGTCTGCTCAATTATAGACCATATGTAAATGAGTGTATAATAGCCACATTTTTGTTTCAGTTCTCTCCATAAGAAAGACAGAATACCAGACAAGAATTGGGCCATATCTAATTCTAGGGATGATCGGGAGGCTGAAAGGTGATGTGCATCAATGTGTTCGTTACTCTCCCTAGAAACCTTGTTTTTACTAGTAGTACTGCTGTTGCCATGGCAACTAATGCCATCCCAACAACTACTGCCATTCATCCAGTTCAGCAAGGCAGAGTTTTGCTGCTCAGCCTTCAATAGTAATCACAACAATTTAACAGGGAGTGTTGAGTTACATTACCAGGTCAGTGCCCTCCTCCCTCCTCAAATATGTTTTCACCTTCACACCTCTATAAATTTGTACATTCTTTGACCCAAATCAAAATTTAATTTCTAATTACAGTAACCCTAATGTTATCTATGTACTGACTTACTTTGCTGAAGTTCATTTGTGCGCCGCATATGAAAGCATTTCACTTAAAATTCACAACAGCAAAGAGTCTTCCCAAAATTTGTGTTCTACTCTGAATAACTGACAGACTACACAATGTGAAAAGTGAAAATATTGTTTCTGGAACAAGGTAGACCAAACCCAGATCTGCTTCACTGGGTTTTATTGCCTGCAGCCTGAATCCAAACTAGTTTCCATCTGAATATAGTTTTCCAATAAACTTGCATCTAACATGATTCTAACATTAAACAAATTTTCGATTTTGACTTTAATTTTGATTTGATTACTTGGCACCAGTTTTCGTCTTGAACTTAGAATCTGCAAGACACTGCATCACATGGCCTTATTGAGCAGATGGAGTTTGCTCAGTTAACATGGAACTGTAGATGTTTAATGATGTTTCAATGTCTGAACGCAAAGTTGAGTTCAAAACATCTGCTTACAGAGACATTAAAGCTAAGTTGTCTTTAAGTGTAGAATCTAACTAGTCTGGCGTAGGAGACAACCTGAGGAGCCATGCAGCTCATGATTTTCAGCTATTTTTTCTGATGAGTCTAAGTTGTAGTGTTTGAATCACATGGAAGACTAGTTTTCAGCTCCATTCTACGCCTTGGTGCACATGTTTTGAAGCTGCTCTTTGGCCTCTCTCCTGTTAATACTCATGTCCTAGAGAGGCCCCTTGCTCTTTTCTTCAACCGCCAACCAAGTGACTGACAGCCATAGCAGAACAACGACGAGGAGGCGCTATTTGTTGTTGGAGTCCTTCGTGAAAGGCTGTTGCGGACTGAGGAGAATCCTGCTGACACCAGGGGCACCCCACGGTGACCCTGGGACCCTTTCAACCCCCTGCCTTACTTATTGATGTCTGCAGATGTGCCTGCCTGCATGATAATGGCCTCCACTGTAGGAGTCCCTAACAGTGTCCGTCTATAAATCACACAGGGGGCACAGAGCAAACTCAGCCTACTGCGTGTTTTGGCTTGTTTGTGTGGCTTGATATACTTGGTGTGTGTGCATACACTGCTTGAGAAGCTCCATGTTGCATTATTGATGGCCCTCAGGAGGGATGAAAGTGTGAATAGTGGCAGCAGGGGGATGAGGGGCAGAGGGGTGGGAGTAGTTAGAGGCAGATATCAGAGTGGCTAGATGCATTTAGCAGATCTGCTATACATTGACATCCACATCCATCCTGACAGGTGAGGCCCCTGGAGAACTGCGTTGCAGGAGGTTAAGCAGGAGGAGACCACAGCAGGACTGTGGAAGAACAGGTGATAATGAATAGAGTAGAACAGTCTATGATATGATCTACCTAACAGAAATACTACACTCTATACATTTCAGGCCAGGCATTTGGGTTCTGTAAAGCGTCTTGAGACGAGTTGACTGTAATTGACGCTATATAAATAAAATTGAATTGAATTGAATTGAATTTTAAAATATAAACCCAAGCACATGAAAAAGAAACATACAGTGCCTATCATAAGTATTCACCCCCTTTGATGGTTTACCCTTTTATTGCTTTCATAAATCAATCATGGTCAAGAAAATTTGGCTCTCTTAACACAAAAATTTATTGGAAAAAATGCTTTAATGTCAAAGTGAAAACAGATTTCTATAAAGTAATGTTAATAAAAGAAAATTATATAAATAAAAATATATACATACATATATATATATATATATATATATATATATATATATGTACCCATATGATACAAAAATACAAGATGTGAAGGTATGCTTTATGGTGAGATAGTAACACTCATTGATGCTTTTCCATTAGCACCTACTCGGCTCGACTTGGCTTGACTCTACTCCATTAGGACGTAGTACCTGGTACCAGGTAGTATTTTAGTACCTACTCAGCCGGGGTTCCAAGCGAGCTGAGTTGAGCCGATATTGTGACATCTGATTGGACAGGGAGTGATGACACACTGGTTCTTCACGACAACCGGTGAGTAATTTGTGACTCCCAGAAATTTTTACATTACTTATCCCATTGGTGGCAAGCTCACTTTAAACAAACAAGTATATTTTGAAAGTAACGTCAGTGTCTCCTGTATGCAAACAATAAGCTAGTTAGTTAGCCATCAACGTTAACTGCAGTGCGATGATGACTCCATCCACAATGTGGTGGTACTCAATTGTAATGGAAAACAACACAAACTGAGTCGAGTGGAGTAGTTGTTAATGAAAAAGAGCCAATTGTTTCTCATACCTCCAGTTTTGCTGTAGCTGTTGACATCTTATGGTGTAGGAGGTCATTCCAGATATTCGTTTCCCCAACCACACTTTCCAATTACTGCTGGTGGATCCAAAGGTGTTTCTAGGCCAGATGAGATATATAATTCCTCCAGCCAGTTCTGGGTCTGCCCAGATACTTCCTCACAGCTGGATGTGCCGGGAATACCTTCAAAGAAAGTTGCCCAGAAGACATCCTAATCAGGTGTCCAAACTACCTTTACAAAGCCCTTTCAAGCCAAAGGAAAAGTGAATCTGAGATCTCTCTGGATGTCCAAGCGCCTTACCCTATCTCTAAGGAATTTTTTAACCACTTTTTGATATAATTTTTTGGTCACTACCCAGAGCTCATGACCATTGGTGAGGTTTGGAATGTAGATCAACTAATTAATTGAGGATTGTTGATTGATTCAAGACATTGGAGGAGCTTCAGAAGGAGTGGACTGATGCTGGTGTCAGTGCATCAAGAGCCACCAAGCCATATCAAGCCATTTCTGAACCAGGGACAACATCAGAAGCAACTTATCTATAGGCTAAGGAGGGGGAAATGGATTATTTAAGGAAAAAGGATAAAGGTAAGATATATTTTATTGATCCTTAAGGAAATTATTTTTAACAGCAGCATGTTAACACAGACAACCGAGACAACAGAGAAGGAGGAGAGAGGGGACTGAGCTGTTGAAGGTCACCAGAGCTAGTGGGAGAGGAAAGAGGGGTAAGCTTGAAAGGATGAAAATAGAAGTTTGGGTTGACAGATGAGGGTGGGAGGAGATGGTCGACCTGGTCTCTCCAGTTTCAGCATGCGCAGTAGGAGGAAGGTAAACAACAATTGCAACGATGAGTGAACTCCCATGGCAAATAGTATGGTCTCAGACTAACTGCTAACAGTTCAATGTCCCTGCTACAGATCTGTTCTTTGATGGTAACATGTGCAGGGTTACACCATCTGTCATTCACAAGCAAAGCAAGTCCTCCACCTCTCCTCTTACCGCACGCTACGGCATCCCGATCATCTCCTATAGTCTGGAAGCCGCTCTGTGTGTGTGTGTGTGTGTGTGTGTGTGTGTGTGTGTGTGTGTGTGTGTGTGTGTGTGTGTGTGTGTGTGTGTGTGTGTGTGTGTGTGTGTGTGTGTGATCAGGTGGTGGCTATTGTTGTGGGAAAACCAAAAGAAATGTCATTTGTGGGTACCTCATTTGGGTTAACATGAGGGGAAACAGTGTTTTCTTGGCCATGTTGTTGTTACTGAAAAAAGTAAAAGTGCAAAAACGTTTCTTTAGGGTTAGCCATTGTTTTGGTCTGGGTTAAGGTTAGGGTTTAGTCTAGCTGCGCTAGACCCATGCTCTGAAGACGCAAGGGTCTAGGCACACTCGACAGGGAGGGAGGCGGGCTAAAAGATTGCCTATCAAATCACTCTGCAGCAATTGGGTAGGTATACAACCAATCAGCGCAACGAATAGGCTCCTAGAGCGCCGGAAATCAGAGGATGCGGTAGTTCAGTGAAGCCTTATTTATACAGTCAATGGGTGAAGCTCAAGTATATTACAGACATGTTAACAGAAAGATTATTCAGAGTCGGTGCTAATGGAGCTCAACCACTGTTGTCGTTTTTGTTGTCGACCCTGACAGAGAATTAAATTCGTTGCCGTGGGTTGTCTAGCGCGGCTAGGCTAGTTGTTTCTGGTTGTTTCTGTCAGAATCGTCGCGCCTCTGTCGTCACTTAGTTACGCCCGCCTTCTGACTCTACACTTCATGGTGATTGGTCCGGCCAGTTTTAGGAGAATCCAGCCTCAAGCCTTATGGAGGGTAACTAGACCCACCCTGGCAGAGAATTAAATTCGTTGCTGTGGGCTGTCTAGCGCGGCTAGGCTAGTTAGGGTTAGGGGTTAGATATGAATGGGAGTCAGTGGTATGTCCCCACAAGGATAGGAAAACACTGTGTGTGTGTGTGTGTGTGTGTGTGTTTCAGTGTGTGTGTGTGTGTGTGTGTGTGTGTGTGTGTGTGTGTGTGTGTGTGTGTGTTTCAGTGTGTGTGTGTGTGTGTGTGTGTGTGTGTGTGTGTGTGTGTGTGTGTGTGTGTGTGTGTGTGTGAGTGAACAGATAGGGTTAATACCTGAATCCACATCTCTGCCTTGACAGACCAAGCATAATTCATGCATTAATTGCACAATAAATGATTATTAATATCAATTTTGTAATACTCATATGTGATACCAATTTCAGCTTTAGGCTAGCAGTGCCTTTAAAAATAATAAAACCTAACATTAGCTTGTTTTGTTTTAGTTTATCTCTATTTCTCCCACACCCTGAATGCAGCCATTCTGAAGCCTCCCTCCACGGTTAGTTCAATGACGACCCTCTATGATGAATGAGTGAAACTTTATCTGGTTCTCTGCTGGTTTATTGAACCTTCGCACAGGCTACTGTGGGCCGTTGCCAACGCCAGAATAACTAGAAAAACCCATAACTTAGCTCCAGAATTGAGGGTTTTCACGATGCATCATCAAGCGCGTCATCGGACCGGAAGTCGCCATCTTGGCGATATTCTGTACCACAACAAAGCAAGTCCTGGGAAGATCCCGATCGTCGTCTAGAGAAATGGTTAATTATTGCCGTTTCTTCGGTTGTACCAATTGGTCAGACCGAGAAAAACATTTGGAATTCTACAGACTTCCAAAAGTTATAAAAAAATCAGGGAGAGGAATGCCAGTGTCACGGCTTAGCAGGTTGGACCCGAGCAGAGAGCCACACTACCAAGGCTGGCTGGAATGAAAGTGCTTTATTGTCGGGGCTGAATAGTGGCTCGGAGGGGGGAAAACCAGAGTGCAGGAGCGGGGAGCAGCTGATGTAGTGGAGGGGGCTTGGCTAGGTGGGTCTGGAGGCTCCGGGAGGTTGGGAGGGAAGCAGGTCGGGGGGTCCAGGCAGGAACAGGGGGTCCAGTGAGGGGGAAACCGGTGACAAATGGGTTGGGGAGAGCCGGAGGGGAAGGAGGATGGCGGGGATCCCGGACAGCTGAACTGTGGGCGAGGAGCAGGAGAAAACAACGTAAGGCAAAACTCAACAGATTTAACAGGAGGCTAGAGAGCGAACTGACTGTGGGGTCTTTGTTCAACAATCTGGCAGGGAGTGGAAGGATGAGCCGGTTCTTATTGCTGAGGTGAGTAATCAGTGTGATGTCCCTCAGCTGTCCGGGAGCCGTAGAGGTGGTTGATTGCCTGAGTGGAGTCAGCTGGGAAGCTGGACTCCACTCAGGCACCGAGCTGTAGGGGGAGAGACAGGGGAAGAGGAGTGGATGGGAGACAGAGAGAGAGACAGGGGAAGAGGAGTGGATGGGAGACAGAGAGAGACAGGGGAAGAGGAGTGGACAGGAGACCGAAGAGAGGAACCAGATGGGAAAGGGGGTATTGGGGATGTCGGGTGGGAAGGACGGGGGTGAGGAGGGAGCCCTGACAGCCAGAAACTATCAGAGGAACGGAGGTGCTTGTGGTTAGCGAAGCTTAACCAAGATCTATGAGGGAAAAATCTGGACATCAGGCTTTGTTCGGCACATTTCTTGTCGGGTAAGTGTAACAGAGTGCATCAGTTCCAAACAAATTTTCTTATGTAATGATAATTATATTTTGATTCTAAATACTGTCAGGCACTTTGTCAGGACATTAGCTATTCTGATTGTAGTATATAAATGAAGCTGACGTTGATTCATTATAATTCATATCAAGCTCATGACTGACTTTAGTTAAAATGTGTTGTATTTCTCATATTATTTCAGGTAAAAAGACTGACCTTTACCAAAAGGATGACCCAGACTGGGTGCCATCTGTTGGACTGATAGGGCAGCAAGGAGGTTCTCCTGAATCAACCGGAGAAACCAGGAACTCACGCTACAAACGTCGTATGGCTCGTACCCAGCAGAAACAGAAGACTGAAGCTGCTGCTGCTGCTGCTGCTGATGATGACGACGACGCTGACGCCAGCAGTTGATTCTGACATTGATGCGCCTTAGACTTAATGTTTCCACCACCTTCCTGTCATATGCATTTAACGTGTCAATAGCTACTGCTTCAAGAGTGGTCAGTGATGTCACTGATGTCATGTTTATTCGCATGAAGCCACTTATTGTATGGCCAGAAAGAGAGCAATTACAAAAAACCATGCCAATGCAATTCAGGAAACATTTTGGAACAAAATGTGTTGTTATTATCGACTGTTTTGAGGTTTTCATAGAACGCCCGTCAAACCTTGTAGCGAGAGCAGAAACCTGGTCATCCTACAAGCACCATAACACAATTAAATTCTTGATTGGTATTACACCTCAGGGCACAGTTTCCTACATTTCAAATGCATGGGGAGGAAGAGCAAGTGACAAATACATTACGGAAAACTGTGGCTTTCTGGAAAAAATACTTCCTGGTGATCTAATCCTAGCTGACCGTGGTTTTAATATTCAGACCACTTTAGCTTGTAGGATGGCTCATGTAAAAATTCCAGCCTTCACGCGTGGAAAGTCACAGTTGGCTCCTGTTGACTTAGAAACCACAAGGAAAATTGCCCACATCAGGATTCATGTTGAACGTGTAATTGGCTGTGTGCGTCAGAAATATACTATTTTGGAGGGGTATTACCGATTGACTTCTTGATGTGCAAAGACAGTGATGGTTATTGTACCATAGATAAGATTGGACCTGTTTGTTGTGCTCTGGTGAACCTTTGTCCATCAGTAGTTGACTATGACTAAAGTGTATTTTTATATTAACCTTGTCAATAAAAGTATCCAATAATGTCCATTTCAAGATTGTGTCTATACAAGCCAAAAGTTTCTAACCTAAAATTATCAATACATGATTGTTATTTTTACTGTCATTAAGTCATTGTTTTGGAAAAGAACACACAGAATATCACTGTCATCACTGCACATATTTATTTAAGGAAAGAAAATTTATCACACTTTTAAACATTAATGTGTCATAAACTGAAGTCACAGTAAAACTGGAAGAGGTTTACAAAAATCTAACTTTAAATTCAATATCAAAAATAGTACAGAACATGATGCATTTACCAAAACAAATGCACAACAATATAATTATAAATAATTTAACATACAATGTTAGTCTGATGAGCAAAACTTCACAGCAGCTAACCAAAATGTGTATATTTTTTCTGTTTTTTACTTTGGGGATTTCTTTGCTTTTTTTGTAATAAACTGAGGTAGCTTTCGGCACTGAGGACAAAACCATTTTCCCTTTGGTGCAACCTTTAAATTGATGCAGGAATAGTGAAACCACTTAATATGACATTTATCACTGTCACATTGAATCAGTCTTCCAAACTCAATTTGGCCACAGAAACACCAAGTTTGATCTTGTGCAGTGGCACTTGCAGCACAATTGAAGTCATGTGAATTATCTGAAACAGATGTTCCAGGTTGTGCGGAGGCATCGGCACAGGTTGAAGAAAGCCTTGTGTAAAACTTGCCAACCAACTCAGGCAAAATGGCTGTTTCAAAAATGTTCTTGATCTTCTCACACGTCATGCCCCAGAATTCTTCATCAAAAAAAATTTGCTCAAAATGCAAGTCCTTCTCAGTCCAAACAACAAAATAAGCTGACTCCATTTTGCACACTCCAAGTTGAGTTTGCACTTGGTAGAAATACTGGTGGTTTCTGTTAAGAGTCCGTTTCCCTTCACTGTCCTTATCCAAATATATTAAGTTGTCTAACTTTGAGTCATTTCTCACACAGATGGACATTTGACTTCTAGTACACTGACACCACAACAATCACAAGAAACAAAGCCATCTGGCGAAGCACCCAAGAACGGCACACTTGGATTAATGAAAAAACCTGTGTCATGTACTTTCACATTTTCATGAGATTTCTTATGCACATCTATGAACATGTCACGAGCAAATTTTTCATGATTACATCTCCAAGTAGTGGCTTTTGATGTGAACTTGTAGGACTCAGGATAGCACACACTTTTGACTAAGCTCTGTGCTGGTTGTTTTGGATCAGTGCAACATGCAGTTTTCATTTTAGATGCTGTAATTCGACCGGCACGAAATCGAAACCACAGTTTAGAGGAAGCTTGGCCCCTTGTTGCAGCCTCAACTGCCTTTGCTTGCTCCTCTGAGAATGTAATGTCAATGCCTTTGCACATGGCCAGTAGATCTTTATAGTCCATGAGAATTGCCTCATCCTTTCTCAGTTCAGTCAACACAGGAGGAAAGTTTTCTCCAATCACTTTGGGTACAAAACTGTCAGAATAAGGCTCAATCAGGGACAAAATAGCAGGCTTGGATCCGCTTTTGTGAAGAGCAATAAAAAGTGATGAGATCTCATCACTTGTTGGCTGTTTTGTTTTCCTAACTGGAACACTTGAATGAACACTAGAAGATTCTCCAAGTGACTGTCCATGAGTGGCACAATTCATATAGCCTACTCGTTTAAATGACTCCTCTTCTTGACAGTGAAGTCAATTTTCTGGCATTCCTTATAGTCCACCTTTGACATTGCAGTAGGCCGCAACCAGTAAGCCTTTTCTTGTGTCACTGTCTTTGAGTCCCTTAACTTTACTGTTTCTTCGATAAGAAACAGTAATGCAGCAACATGCGAGCATGTCTCTCCAAGGCCTGCCATACATGTGCAGTGGGCTCCAAGTACACGTCCAGACTTCTCTGCAATGATCCAGGGTTCCAGTGGTTTCTCTTTGATTGATTGAGAATGGAGTACCTGAATAAAAGACAAGAAAACAAAACATAAGATTTAAAAAAGTGTTTGTTAGGACTTTCTTTTTCCCATCTAACAGTGCTTACACAAGGATGTTTATTGGTCAAGAACAACGCGTGTGTGACATGTAGCGTAAAAGAATTTTGTTTAGCTTTTCTGGGCATGGGTAAGTGAATAAACTAAATTAAAACACTATGAAATGAACTCCGATGGTGTAGCCTACAGTGCGGATAGCAAACTGGGGGTCTTATATATATATATATATATATATATATATATATATATATATATATATATATATATATATATATATATATAAAGAAGATTAACAGTCCCTAGGCTGTACTTTGAATATCGTAATCATAGCATGCAGTTCAGGCTAGATTGATAACTAACAATGAAATAACGTTAACGTCACTTACCTTTGCTTTCACAACACAATGGTCGTTGATGACCTGGTACTGGGTCTCCCTCACCCATCCACACACCATCTGGTTGTAGGCCTCCAAACCTTTATAAGATTTTAGGTCTTCCGATGTGTATGGACTCGGTGAAAAAACTAAGTAGTTGACTATATTGGGATACGTGATTGAAGGAAGAATGGCCGGGTCGTCGTGGGTCCAGGAGGAGGGAGCCAACTCGTGCGGATCTGCGCCACAAATAAACCGCAACTTCTCGAAATATCGAGATTTCTCGAGCGATCCAAGTCCTTCCCGATATTCCAATGCATCTTCGATGCGTTTTGCCGAGCTTTTGAGTCTTTTTGACATGGCATTACGCACTAAAACGTTTCCCAAAAACTACAAGTCGCCACTGCTTTCAGTACTATGGGAGACGCTAACGTGTCGTCATTTGCTATGGTCACGTGGTACAAGACCGCTGCTGGTTGGCAAGAACACCGGCAGTAACATAACGGCTTGCTACGAGAACGGTATCGGGTTTGAAACAAATACGTAAAGTTATCACTTTTCATGAATGAAATTGCACATGTATTTACCACAATGGTAATATCATGTGTAGTTGTTGGTTGTACGAAGCGTTTTGAGAAGGGATCAGGCTTGAAATTTCACCGAATACCGATGTCAGGAGAGAGAAGATGGCGGTGGCTTCAGCCATCAACGGGAAAAATTGTACCCCAGTAAGCAGCAGAGATCGTGTTTGTGGCCCCCACTTTTCTTCAGGTAAACTATTCAACAGTTTAGCATGTTTAGTATGTCCAACTTTGAGCTTATTTACCAAAAGATATTTAGTGTCGCATCCTTCACGTGAAGCGGTCTCTACACTTTCGGTTTGGTTCAGTGTTGTCATGTGTTACCGATCGCTTTTTAGGCGATGAAAGTATACTAAAGTCCAATGAAGCATATTCAATAACATCTCCTTAAGCCAGCAGCCTCCTATTTGTAACCATATTTGTTTCTTTATGCGTCTAGCCATCGTTTTTTAGAATTGTCCTATTTTCGATCACCAATGCTGTGGGTCTGTTACTGTTACATAGAAGCCATACTGCAGACAAAAAATACAGCAACGTCGTGACGTTTCTTTGACATCTTGTTGAAGATTAACAGAAGATATATTATTTTTAATTCATAATTATATATTTTTGGGTGGGTGAACTGCCCAGCGGTGTCAATCAAGTAAAAATAAATGTCGGTGAAGGAAATGTCCGGCCACAATGAAGGATCGTCAACCCACTCAGTCTTCAAATTGTAGGGATCTGGCAAGGTTTTACCGTTTCCCTGATATCTCAGCTTACTCACGTATATTTGTCGGGCCTCAGGTGATAAGGATTGAGCATAATCGGACAATTTCACGGAAGGATAGTTCGCATTGTTATCAGCCGCCATTGTTCCTCTGGTTCCTTTTGCCAACCCTGCGCGGTAATCACGTGACTTCGTGACGTCACGGTTTGTAAACACTGGCGTCTCCCATTGTTTACAGTGAGTATCTCCAATATGGCGGAGCAACGAGGGTCCCGCCCAAGTCGTGACGTCAGTGAAAACCCTGTATTACTTCCCAGCTCTCTCTCGCGCCACACATACACTTAGCCAATCAGAGGTGAGCTAACTGAACAAGGTACGTTCACTGACATTACGTAAATCTGGAACTAAATATTAAACATTGAAACTTCAACATCAACAATGATAGCTATGAAGTCATGGGAGTGCCACAATAAAATATAAATCTGTTAAAAAATGAAATAAATGTATAATTATAAAGAGAATTAAATAAATATATAATTAAAGAAAGAAAGAAAGAAAGAAAGAAAGAAAGAAAGAAATGTCGACATATAAAGAGAAATAAATAAATAAATCTGTTAAAAATAAGGAATATCTGTTAAAAATATGAAGAGGAATAAATGCAAGAATAAATAAATAAATAAAAAGCAAATGCAAAACAGAAAAGACAATGACAAAATGGAAAATAAAATGAAAAAGAGAAAAGGGAAAGTAAAGACAAAATTTTCCTTTTGTAAAAAATAATTAATTCATTAATTCATTCATTTATTCCTTTTATTGTGGGCCGTGTAAGGCACACCTGTGCACTAATCATGGTGTCTAATCAGCATCTTGATATGGAACACCTGTGAGGTGGGATGGATTATCTCAGCAAAGGAGAAGTGCTCACTATCACACATTTAGACAGATTTGTGAACAATATGTGAGAGAAATGGTGATATTGTGTATGTGGAAAAAGTTTTACATCTTTGAGTTCATCTCATAAAAAAATGGGAGTAAAAATAAAGTGTTGCGTTTATATTTTTGTTGAGTGTATTTCCATAGTTGTTAGTTTTTATTCTAGCATTATATGATGTATTTTAGCAACTGTATTAAAGTTGCTCATGGTAATTTCCATCCATTTGGGATTGTTTTCTACTCTTAGGGGTTGGCTGGGGTCTTGTTTTGGTTATTTTATGCCATTTTGAGGTCATGCAGCATCATCCTTATAATTTTTTTTAACATTTCTTAAGGCTTAATTTGTCCATCTGGGAGTGTTTTATATTTCTTTATGATAATTTCCATCCATTTGAGGTCGTTTTATACTCTTAAGAGTTGTTTTTGTCATTTTTGTCTGACTGTTGTTGTTTTGTTTGTCTTGGTTTTCGGCGTTTTGTTTTTCGGTTCCATAATTTTGTTTCTTTTTTGTCCTGTGTGTGTCCATTTCTTTTGCCTCTTTGCAACTTTATCAAATGTTTGACTCTTTTTTGTTTAGTTTCATTTAGTTTGTCTCATCTTTTGTCATTTTGTTTCTCATTTTTGTAATATTTTGTCATGTTTTTGTTGATTTTTCCTTTCTTTGTCTTCTTCTGTGGTTGTGATCCTCCAGTAAATCCTCTCTGCTTCAGTTCCAGGTGACTAAATGTTGTGTTCCTTTGTAGACACTCTGATCTGGAAGTTGTAATGTGGAAATGATAAACTGAGGCTGAATGTTGATGAAACTGAATCTATTTTTCTTCATAAATTTCAGGTTGTTCATGATGTTCAGTAAAAAAGATAATTCCTTAAATGTGAACATTTTAGGACTAAAACAACGGAACCATTAGGAGTTATGGATATTTCTAGGTTATTATGCTGTGGTTTTACTGGTTTCAATGGTCGGGTCCACTGCAGATCAGACTGGACTGGATGTGGAACCTGGACTAAGATCAGTTGGACTCCGCTGATCTACAGATCTTATTTTTGTCAACGCAGTTCATCCCCAGCTGAATTCTCTGATGTCTGATTTTTTCTCTGGAACTTAAACGCCTCTCTGTCTAACTTTCAGTTGCATTTCCAAAGTTGTGGCGCAGTTTACGTCCTCCGGTCCGTCCTCCGTGTGAAGGTAATGTCAGCAGCTTTTAAACTCTTTAATGTTGGATGTTTGTTCAGAAAAGCAGCAGAAACTTGAGCCTCGCTTGAAACTTTCTCTGGAGCTGGAAGTTGAAGTAGTTTAACCGATGAACGTGTCTGAAACCGTCGAATAAATTCGGAGTGAGGAGCTGCTCCAAGCCGTTCAGTGAGGCCTGAGCTCGGCCTGATAACCGGCAGAGACCCGGTGTGACTGGATCCAGACAGCAGGAAGCCGTTCAGAGGGTTTAGTTTAAATATGAGTGTAAACAGCTTCTATATCTAACATGTACTGGTAGGTCAGCAGTGTTGGTGTTTATCTTCCCACTGTGTTTCTACCAGAGGCCTAAAGACCGAGACCCACCCGGTGTTCAAGATTAACTGGTGATCCGATCAACTGGTGATTTTCAGTTAGCGAGACAGATGTTACACCGGCAATACATAGAATGATGTCTCTGTGTAAAACTTTGCGTGGAATGATTTTTTTTGAATGCATACATCCATTTAGCTACATGTTTGCAGTTGGCTTGAATGTTTAAGGGAAAGATAATTTTTAAGCTTCGATTTCTATTTTCTTCACCTATGGGTGACTGTGTTGATGCCTGTTCAAAACACACAGATGTCAATAAACTGTTCCGAAATGCTCTTGTTGTCAGCTTTAACATTGGCTCCAAAAATCGTTATTGTTCTTTTTTGACTCACGGCTGTTCAGTCTACCAATAACATACGCGGTTTCATGAGGACTTCCACCTAACGGAGTGGAAATATCGCTTCACTGCGGCAGAGTGTGACGATCTACACCAGATTAACTGGTGACAGTCTGAGGCTTCAGTCCGACGGCCAGACAGAAACAACACGAGGAATACTGTTACTGTTTTCAAAGATTACTGCAATTAAGCTGGTGGATCTGCGTTGTTTTACTTTTATACACCTTTTAAGTAAAACAACAAAATTATATAAACCATCTGACCCACATTTTAACCAACGATTTCTCATTCCTGCCTTCAGAAGCTGCTGTTTCAAACAAGCAACACAATCTCGCAATTCAAGACATGCAAACAATAAAATGAGAAATAATAAAAACAGACCAAATAAGATTATCTCACTGCATTGTTTGACAGTAAGTTTCATCTGCAGAATCTCTCCCTGTCCTAAAAAAAGACTAAAAACCACTTCTTCACCGAATACCTTTGTACTTCACTTGCTGAAAAAAAGAAGTAACAATCCTTCTGCTCCTTCTGCAGACACCAAGGTCCTATTTAAACATTTTAACTTTTTTAATGGCATTTATCCAGGTTGTTTTCTCCTGACTAGATCCTTGCTTGTGTTGTATGTATTCTCAGATGTCACTTTGGATAAAAGCATCTGCTAAATGAAACTGTACAACTGTAGAAATATACAAAGCAGAAGTCCAGACATTAAAAAAATACAAACAAAATTAACAATTGTATCACACATAAAAGCAAAATGTATCTCTCACAGGTACATATTCTTATGTAGCTACATGTATGGAACCCTACAGAGGTAAATACTGATCACAACAAAATTTGACACTATCAAAAAAAATTCAAATGATTTAATTAGACAGGTGCTCAAGTAGCACTTGCACACAGTTAACCAATTTGCTCAAAGTGGGCACACAGGTGGGCACACCTCAAACTGGGTACAGGCACACCTGTGTGGCCAAATTTGGCTACACAGGTGGAGAGATTTGGGGAGTACATCTCTCTCTTTGTATAAGGTTGGTTAACCCATTACAACCTTGTGGGTTTAGTGAGGAGAAAGTTTAGACAAGGCAGGCATTTCATCAAGCGAGTTATAGTAGTTGTAGAGTGGTTGATAGAGTGATTGCAGTTTGATTGTGACAGAGTGAGTGGCTGTTTGAAAGTGAGTGTGTCTGAGGTAAGGTGTGTTGAGAGTCTGGTGTTATTGTCTTTTTGTGATTGTAACTGTTTTGTATGTCTGTTCTGTAATTTGTCTGTCTGTGTCTGTGTATCTGTTAAGCGTTTGTGGCATCTATAGGTAAGTGTGAAGGTAGTTTTATAGGTAAGTGTGAAGGTAGATAAGTTAGTAGATAGGTAAGCGTAGGATTTAGGTTAGTTTACGTTAGTTAGGTGTTAGTGTAGCCAGTGGTAAGAAAGGGCAACACAGGAAAATCTCTCTTAAAAAATGGACCCCAAAATGGCACAAGAGGTCCTTGACCTGAAAATGAACAACCGTGACCCTGAAGTCATCACTGCAAAACAAATACGTGATCAGAAGAAGAGCTGAAACCTTCATGGTAAAGGGTAAGGTGTATAATAGGGATTTGTAGTTTGTCAACTACACTTTCTAAACTATGTAATTTCATGTTAAATGTGCTTCACATTCACACACTAGATGGTGAACTGTACTACATATGTAGGCGGAAAAAAACTCAGCCTGATCACCTGGCAAAAGTTGTTTGCTCTGCCAAAGAGGCAAATGACATCTTTTATGAATTTCATGAAAGCCATTGTGGGGGTCACTGTGGCTGGGAGAAAACACACAGCGCTATAATCAGCTGCTGTTACTGGCCTGGCATGGAGAGTGACATTAAGAAGTGGGTACGTTGATATCTTCATAATGACTTTTAAAATGCACATGTAAGTTCATTGTTAGTGTACATTTGTATCTAGATAGAATGCCAATCTCAGGTTTAAATACTAACTAATGCTCTGCAGGTGTAAGCACTTATTTTACTTCTCTGTCTTGGTGAGTCTCAAAATTGTACTTTTAATTTTCAACCTTTTTTCATAATTTTGTGCTCTTTGTGTGACATTTTGGTCATTATGCATCATTTGTGTAATACTTTGGCCATTTGTATGTCTTTATGAGTTAATTTTTTATCTTATTTTGCTTATTTTGTGTCCTTTAGTGGTAGTTTAGCGTCTCATTTTGGCTAAACTACCACTAAAGAATATAAAACAACCAGAATGAGACTCTAAACTACCACTAAAGGATATAAAACAGCCAACATGTGATGCTGAACTACCACTAAAGGATATTTTACCACACGGTTTGAACTTATTAAAAGACGTGCGCACCGTGTCCTGGTCTCCTGTCTGCTGCTTTAACGGGTTTTGACAGTAAACCGTGATCACAGCTGCACTAGTTCCAACCGCGGTTACGTAGTTTTCTTTCTTGTTGCCTGACAGCGCATGACTCCTACGATGAGAACGCGACTTATTTCCAGATATTTTGTCAGGACCAAAATGAATAAAACAGCAGAAATCTCATTTTTAGAAGCGAAGTTGTTCCATTGTTTATTTCCTGGTTAGTCGGTAAGGGGTCCTGAAAAGCCACGCCTACGAAACATCTGTCTCAGAAACGCTGGAATCACCAGTTAATCGGATCACCAGTTAATCTTGAACACCGGCCACCATTTTAGTAACTTCCGATGGTGGACTAAAAGTTCTTGTTGTTGACGCGTTATTGTACGTATATAGTATTGTACAGGGGCATTGTACATGTATATTATATTATTTTATATTATATTATAGTAATAATAATAAGAACTTTATTTATAAACTACTTTCAGTCAAAAATGTTGTACACAAAAATGCAAACAATAAAAACAGACAAAAACAGAACAATAAAAAAGACATCAGTAAAAGTATAGTTCAGTTCCTGGGTATTGTACAGGTCCGTTGGTGCTGCAGAGAACCAGGTCCAGAAGAAGACTGTTGGGGTTCTCCTTGATAAACTGAGATCTGAAAGTATTTCCAACACTTTGTATGACAGTTTTCCAACAGAAATGAAGAGTTTGACGTGTCAGAGATCAACTGCAGACGCTGTTTGAGCAACATTTGGATTTATTATCAGAGGTGAAATATAACGAGCAAAGAGGAATCACAACTGTTCTGTTTTCTCTCTGAGGACTTTATTTTTTTTCCAGATTTCACTTCTGTGGACACAAAGAACCCGAATGAGGACAAATCTGAACTTGTGTGTTACTTTGACTTTTATTATTTCCTGAGCTCTCAGTCAGTGTTGCTGGTTTTCCTCTCAGACTGACTGAAGTCCACAAGATGAGTGATTCTGAGGAGGAGGAGTTTCCAGCCTCCAGCCGTCTGTCCATGAAGAGTGACCGGTCCAATGATATTCCTCCAGACTTTAGAGAACCTCAACCCTCAGACACCAAGTAAGAAAGCTGTCTCTAACTTATTCATGTTTCTCCTTTACAGAGTGAGAGCGACCGCGGCCTGCGGTATCGCAGATTAGCGCTCATCTGTCCGCAGATTGCTCTCCCACAACCTCTACGTGGATCCAAACTTTAAGCCGTATCACTGCCGAAGTCTAATCATTTGGTCCTTGTGTCATTTCTGACCGACCCTGAAAACTTCATTCAAATCCCCGAGTCCGTTTTGAATGATGTGGGTAACAAGGAAATGATTCACACACGCTGATCGTCACATAACTCCGCTGTGGCTCTTAGCAGCGAGACCAAGACGCCCCGTCTGCCCCAGTTGTCCGACCACGGAGCGCGTTGCCTGTGGTAGCGTCCCGCTCAGGCGGTGGTCGACCCTCCAGATGACATGGACATTTCTCTCCACTCTTTGGTGGAATAATTAATCTAATTTACCTTCATTCTTTCAGTGCTCTAACGGATCTGGATGCAACAGTTTCCATCATGGTGATTTGTCTGGTCTGTTGTCCGCTCATTTCAGCCGTTCTAATATGTTTCGTGGTTTTTTTTTTGTTTGTTTTTTTTAAAGTGTATCAATTGATGATTTTTTTTTCTTTTTTGTATTTCACCACAATATTGCACGGTTGTAAAACAGTTTAGCTCTGCTTTGGTGAAGAACATCAGTGAATTAAAGCTGCAAGCAGCGATGGACGGGTCCTCGCATCCTTGCTGGTCGGTGAATCCACGCATGTCCACCAGGTGGCGCTGTGACAGAGTGTATGTCGGTCTATGAATGGCATCTGGACCGGAGTCTGATCACAGATGTAAAGTTTCAGGCAGATTGGAGCATGTTCAGACTACTTATACAGCTTTTCCTGTCCATCCACAAGGTGGCGCTGCGACCGAATGTGGATGTCAACCTGTGGATGTGATGAGGGCTGGCCTCTGATCACACATGTAAAAGTTCAGCCAGATTGGAGCATGTTCAGAGCAGTTATAGAGCATTGTTAACCCCTTAAACTTCAGTGTACCGCCGGCGGTACACCTACTAATTTGCATAGGAATTTCAAGAATGTCCGACGGCCGCAAACGCGCTTATACAAACACTATACGCCGATGGAAAGCTTAGATTCTCATGAATCCGCCGATATAAACCACTTTCAGATGCGATTACCACAGCGGGTGAGAAAAACACATTTGTCCGACAAAAACGAATATTCATCCATCCGTTCTCTATACACGGCTTCAAAGCACACAGCGCGACTCACATTTCCGGGTTTATTATTACACACAGAAAAAAAATTCCACAAAAAACGGCCATAATCCAACCTTTTACATCCAGATGACACAAGCCAGTAAACTATTTTGTCCAAAACATGTCCTGAAGTCGTATAAAATCCATGAATCGGTCGTTTTCAAGGAAATGCACCTCGCGATGTGCGTCCAATATTCCCCGTATTTTTCGTCATTTTTTTAATTTAAAAATAGAATATTAGCGAATTTTTTTTTTTTTTTTTTTTTTTTTTTGGGTACTGAAAATGGCTGGAATTGACTGCAGTTTAAAGGGTTAATTGTCTTTCCTCTCCGTTTTTATAGCAATGCACTACTTTCTGCAGTACAATACTGTTCTAATAATGCTCTGGAGGGTTTGGAGCCACGTTGTGTTCCAACACTACTTTAATGGAGACAGAGAAGATTGGAAGGAATGTACACTGACAGTCATTAAAAACTTTGAGACCATATTTTTCCAACATAATTTTTATTTTGAAGCCCGAAACTGGATTTTCTTCATATGAATCATTTGTTTAGCATATTGGCATACAGAAACAAAAATCTAAAGTTTCAAGAATGATTTCAAACTAAAGAATTTTCCAAAAGAAACGGCACCTGCCAAACACAAAGTCACAACAGTCAATACCGAGTATGGCCTCCATCTGCTTGGATGCAGGCAGCAATCCGTCGGCGCATGCTTTGGACCAGGCTTCTGATTGTGGGTTGGGAACAGCCCATACGCCTGGATACATCACTGTAGCTCAAAGCGGCCTCCACCATACCCAGTGCCCGGAGACGTTGTTCATGTGATAGACGCGGCATGATGCTGTTCACTGGACTAACAATGGTGGCCTTTTTTGGGCCTTTATATAGGCCTTCAAAACCCATTCTCACATTGTGCAGATACTCACTGAGTATTGCTTGGTGTGTATTTGGTTCACTTTTGCAAAGTGACCAACCCATGTGCAATGAATCATGACAAAATGACAACTCATCATTATCTCAACTACCAGGGCACTAGATCATCAGTAAATCCACAATGAATAATTACAACCCCCCTACAAGCAGAATTCTGCCTACATTTCTACCTCAAAGTTTCTATTGACTGTCAGTATAGAAAAGTTGGGGTGGCGTAGCTCAGTGGGTAGAGTGGCCGTCTTGCAACCGGAGGGTTGCTGGTTCGATCCTGGCCCGGAGAGCTCATGTTGAGGTGTCCCTGAGCAAGAACCCCTAATTGCTCCTGATGGGTCGTGGTTAGCGCCTTGCATGGCAGCTTCTTTCATCAGTGTGTAAATGGATGAATGTGATGTATAATGTTTGGGTATCTTTCAGGTATAGTAAAGCGCTATATAAATACAGACCATTTACCATGTGGCAGAGCCGTCTGCTTCACCTACAGAGTGAGGTGGAGGCAGAGCAGAGAAGGTATTTTCAAGGGAAAAGTAAATTCAACAAATGAAACATGACCGACATGGAAGTCCTCAGAAGGGTGGGAGCATTTCACGCTTCACAAAAGAAAAAGCATGCTGCGTGTCCACTACAAGCGATTTTTCTCGCACGGCAACGCATGTATCTGAAAATCGTACGGACAGTGGATGGTCACAATCAAACCCCTACGTGGTCACGTGACTGCACTTTGAGCTTGACAGTCCGACAGATGAGTCGATAAACACAGCCGCTCGCCCGCAAACTTTCCCGCTTATCCGATTCATCGATTAATGGAAAAAAATAATATACCAATTTATCGATTATTAAAATAATCGTGAGTTGAAGCCCTAGTGTATATGATGATAGAATTGATCAGTGATTGATGAGAGAACTAACATGTGTTTCTGCAGATGGAGAGCAGAGTTTCCAGCCTCCAGCCGTCTGTCCATGAAGAGTGACCGGTCCAATGGTCTTCCTCCAGACTTCAGTAAAGAACCTGAACCCTCAGACACAAGTAAGAAAGCTGTCTCTGACTTATTCATGTGTCTCCTTTATAACTCCATCTGTCAGTTAGATGTTGTTGATTGTAGTGGGTAGATTAAAATGAACTTTGAAAAGGTTTTTGTGACACAAATAGAAATCCTTCATCCTGTTTTCCTCTCAGCATCTTCAGTAGGAAAACTGTAATCTATTCAGAGGACGACTGCAAACATGAACCATCTCATCATCTGTAGGAAAGACCTCCATCTTTAAGTGTTCTGATGGTCTGTCTCTCTTCTATTGTTAATTGCCTTTCCTCTCTATTTTTATAGCAATGCACTACTTTCTGCAGTACAATACTGTTCTAATAATGCTATGGAGGGTTTGGAGCCACGTTGTGTTCCAACACTACTTGTATGCAGACAGAGAAGATTGGAAGGAATGTATGCGTGTCCACTACAAGCGATTTTCTCGCACGGCAACGCACGCATCTGTAAATCGTACGGAGGGCGGATGGTCACAATCAAACCCCTACGTGGTCACGTGACTGCGCTTTGAGCTTGACAGTCCAACAGATGAGTTGATAAACACAGCCGCTTGGCCGCAAACTTTCTCTGTTGTTTTGAAAACATCCATCCATTCTCTATACACCGCTTTATCCTCACTAGGGTCATGGGGGCTGCTGGAGTCTATCCCAGCTGACTCGGGTGAAGGCAGAGGACACCTGGACAGGTCACCAGTCTGTCACAGGGCTACATATACAGACACACAATCACACTCACATTCACACCTACGGACAATTTAGAGTAACCAATTAACCTCAGCATGTTTTTGGACTGTGGGAGGAAGCCGGAGTACCCGGAGAAAACCCACGCATGCACAGGGAGAACATGCAAACTCCATGCAGAAGATCCCAGGTCCACCCTGTTTTGAAAACACTTCAGCGAAAAGTGTTTCTGAAAGCATGTGATGCGAGAAATAAGCTGTGCAGCAGGTGAATCTGTCCTCGTTTTAGTTCACCGAAGCTTAGTTTAGATGTTTGAGGACAGTTTCACGATGCGTGGAATCTCCGCACGGCGTATCAAATTTGCATAAAGCAGAAGTCGAGTCTACTTTATGCAAATGAGCTGCAGGTAAACACACCAACTGGACCAGCATACCACATGTGGCGTGTCATCTAGTGGACACGCACCTTAAGTCACTACATTATCCTACGTTTGTTCCGTTTTAAAGCGAGGAAACTCTGGTAGCTTGCCTGATGCGAGCGTTAGCTTGTTAGCTGATTAATAACAGTGATAGAACACACGTGTGAGAGAGATGCTTTTTATTTCACTTTAATCAGCTTAAGCATGGTTTGGATATGTATTATAAATAAACATAACTTGCACACAATGGTGGTAATAATTTAAAACTTAAGCCTCAAGTTTAAATTTTCTGACAAAGTCTGAGTGAAGACACTGGTCTGTGTTGGAGTGAAACAGGATGAACTGCATTGACAGGCTTCATGATGAGAAAGACATCACACCACAGCAAGCAGCTGTCTGACTGAGAGCATCCTCAACATGACCGTCACTGACATGAGGCCTCTGTAGATGGTTGAAGACGAAGGCTTCACGACAATGATCTTATTTGCTCTGTCATTCCAAATCTTCTATTTCTGAATAAAGAGGCGGAAATTAAAAATGTTTTTTTTATCCGATTCATCGATTAATGGAAAAAATAATCGACCAATTAATCGATTATTAAAATAATCGTTAGTTGAAGCCCTAGTGTATATGATGATAGAATTGATCAGTGATTGATGAGAGAACAAATGTGTTTCTGCAGATGGAGAGCAGAGTTTCCAGCCTCCAGCCGTCTGTCCATGAAGAGTGACCGGTCCAATGATATTCCTCCAGACTTCAGTAAAGAACCTGAACCCTCAGACACAAAGTAAGAAAGCTGTCTCTGACTTATTCATGCATCTCCTTTATAACTCCATCTGTCAGTTAGATGTTGTTGATTGTAGTGGGTAGATTAAAATGAACTTTGAAAAGGTTTTTGTGACACAAATAGAAATCCTTCATCCTGTTTTCCTCTCAGCATCTTCAGTAGAAAAGCTGTAATCTATTCAGAGAGAACGACTGAAACATAAACCATCTCATCATCTGTAGGAAAGACCTCCATCTTTTAAGTGTTCTGATGGTCTGTCTCTCTTCTATGTTTATTGCCTTTCCTCTCTATTTTATAGCAATGCACTACTTTCTGCAGTACGATACTGTTCTAATAATGCTATGGAGGGTTTGGAGCCACTTTGTATTCCAACACTACTTGTATGCAGACAGAGAAGATTGGAAGGAATGTAGAAAAGTAGGGGTAGCGTAGCTCAGTGGGTAGAGTGGCCGTCTTGCAACCGGAGGGTTGCTGGTTCGATCCTGGCCGGGAGAGCTCATGTTGAGGTGTCCCTGAGCAAGAACCCCTCATTGCTCCTGATGGGTCGTGGTTAGCGCCTTGCATGGCAGCTTCTTTCATCAGTGTGTAAATGGATGAATGTGATGTATAATGTTTGGGTGTCTTTCAGGTATAGTAAAGCACTATATAAATACAGAGCTGTCTGCTTCACCTACAGACTTTTCAAAGGAAAAGTAAATTCAACAAATGTAGGGCTGCAACAATGAATCAATAAAATTGATAATAATCAATTTATTAAAAGCGTTAGCAACGAATTGCATTATCGATTCGTTGTGTCGCGCGATTCATGCGTCACTTGCCATGTCGTGGAGCAGTCTACTTCACTTGCAGAGCGAGTTGAACAGAGGGAGGTGGAGGCAGAGCAGAGGCTGTGTTTTCAAAAGAAAGTAAATTCGAAAAATGAAACATGACTGACACGGAGAAAACAGTTTGACTGAAGTCCTCAAAAGTGTGGTAGCATTTCACGCTTCACAAAACAAAGACATTCTGCCTGTCCACGACATGCGAATGCACGCATCTGAAAATCGCACTGATGCCGGACGGTCACGAGCGGGCCACTACGTGGTCACGTGACCGTGCTTTCAGCTTGACGGTCTGATAGATGCATCTGATAAACACAGCGGCTCGGCCGCAAACTTTCAAAAACACTTCAGGGAAAAGTATTTCTAAAGCATTTGAGGCAAGAAATAATCTGAGCAGCAGCTGAACCTGTCCTGGTTTTAGTTCACAGACGGCTAGTTTAGATGTTTGACAGTAGAAGAGTCTATTTTATGCAAATGAGCTGCAGGTAAACACACTGGATCGCAGCTGGAAACGCACCGTAACCGGACCAGCATGCCACATGCGATGTGTCTCATCTAGTGGACACGCACCTTAACTCACTGCATTATCCTACATTTGTTCTGTTTTAAAGTGAGGAAATGTAATATCAGTCTCTCTGATTGTTTGTCTGATGCTAGCGTTAGCTTGTTAGCTGATTAATAACAGTGATAGAACACACGTGTGAGAGAGAAACTTTGTATTTCACTTTAATCAGCTTAAGCATGGTTTGGATATGCATTACAAATAAACGTAACTTGCACACGATAGTGGTAATAATTTAAAACTTAAGCCTCAAGTTTTAATTTTCTGACAAAGTCTGAGTGAAGACACTGGTCTGTGTTGGAGTGAAGCAGGATGAACTGCATTGACAGGCTTCATGATGAGAAAGACATCATGTCCACCACAGCAAGCAGCTGTCTGACTGAGAGCATCCTCAGCATGACCTTCACTGACATGAGGCCTCTGTAGATGGTTGAAGACAAAGGCTTCACTACAATGATCTTATTTGCTCTGTCATTCCAAATCTTCTATTTCCGAATAAAGAGGCGGAAATTAAAAATGTTTTTTTTATCCGATTAATGGAAAAAATGATCGGCCGATTAATCGATTATTAAAATAATCGTTAGTTGCAGCCTTAAACAAATGAAACATGACTGACACGGAGAAAACAGTTTGACCGAAGTCCTCAGAGGTGTGGGAGCATTTCACGCTTCACAAAAGAAAAAACATGCTGCGTGTCCACGACATGCGATTTTTCTCGCACGGCAACGCATGCATCTGAAAATCGTACGGACGGTGGACGGTCATGAGCAGTGTGCGCCAATGACGTCGAACCATCGGTCAAATCTGATTTGTGTACCAAAAGTCCGGTAAAACTTACTACATTACTGGTCTCATGTCCAGTGTAATTTTTTTCCTGTAACCCCGAAGTTCCACATAATGTGATCCCGCCACGCAATGGAACGAAGCGCCGCCGTCTTGCTCCGAAAGTCAAAGCACACAGCAAGCGCAGCGCAGCGGCGCGCCGTCCGGATGGGGAGGGCTGCTCCTCAGAGAGGCTCTGGTGTGAACAGCGATATCACGCGATAAAAACACATGATATGAACAGAAAATAAATAAACCACACCTCATTTCGCTTCTACAAGGTCGCTCTGCTCGACCCAGCCACATTGCTCTGTGATTTATACTTCTAGCATGGTTAGTACATGATTTATGTTTTGATCTCAAATGAGTGCTTTTCTTTATCCAATAGTTAATTTTGTATGGTTTATTCTATATAAAAACGGTAATTTCTCTTCGCCCATGGCGTCGTGTTGTATCTGGGACATAATCAATAAAGTAGTAAATTTGTATAACAATTATTAAAATTGAATTATACATCAACTTTTGGTACATTTATGCATAAAATATTCGGTCCAGTAAAAACTGTTTCGGTCCAGTAAAAAATTGCTGTTTACTGGTCCACGGTCCAGTAATAAATTGTGCCCATTCGCGCAGACTGCATGAGCAAACCCATACGTGGTCACGTGACTGCGCTTTGAGCTTGACAGTCCAGCAGATGAGTCGATAAACACAGCGACTCGGCCGCAAACTTTCTCTGTTGTTTTAAAAACGCTTCAGTGAAAAGTGTTTCTGAAAGCATGTGATGCGAGAAATAAGCTGTGCAGCAGGTGAATCTGTCCTCGTTTTAGTTCACCGAAGCTTAGTTTAGATGTTTGAGGACAGTTTCACGATGCGTGGAATCTCCGCACGGCGTATCAAATTTGCATAAAGCAGAAGTCGAGTCTACTTTATGCAAATGAGCTGCAGGTAAACACACCAACTGGACCAGCATACCACATGTGGCGTGTCATCTAGTGGACACGCACCTTAAGTCACTACATTATCCTACGTTTGTTCCGTTTTAAAGCGAGGAAACTCTGGTAGCTTGCCTGATGCTAGCGTTAGCTTGTTAGCTGATTAATAACAGTGATAGAACACACGTGTGAGAGAGATGCTTTTTATTTCACTTTAATCAGCTTAAGCAGGATTTGGATATGTATTATAAATAAACGTAACTTGCACACAATGGTGGTAATAATTTGAAGATTACGCCTCAAGTTTAAATTTTCTGACAAAGTCTGAGTGAAGACACTGGTCTGTGTTGGAGTGAAACAGGATGAACTGCATTGACAGGCTTCATGATGAGAAAGACATCACACCACAGCAAGCAGCTGTCTGACTGAGAGCATCCTCAACATGACCGTCACTGACATGAGGCCTCTGTAGATGGTTGAAGACGAAGGCTTCACGACAATGATCTTATTTGCTCTGTCATTCCAAATCTATTTCTGAATAAAGAGGCGGAAATTAAAAATGTTTTTTTTATCCGATTCATCGATTAATGGAAAAAATAATCGACCAATTAATCGATTATTAAAATAATCGTTAGTTGAAGCCCTAGTGTATATGATGATAGAATTGATCAGTGATTGATGAGAGAACAAACATGTGTTTCTGCAGATGGAGAGCAGAGTTTCCAGCCTCCAGCCGTCTGTCCATGAAGAGTGACCGGTCCAATGATATTCCTCCAGACTTCAGTAAAGAACCTGAACCCTCAGACACAAAGTAAGAAAGTGTTTCTGCTCTAAACTGACCTGATGGAAGATGAAGGTTTTAGGATGGAGGAAGATGTTCTGCTGAAACAGTCACACAGTGGTCAGAATGCAGAACTGATCTGGATTTTAGAAGCAGAAGTTCTGATGGTGTTTCTGTAGTAAAACACTTGAAAACATTCAACATCTTCAGCTCAGTGTTAGTCAGTCAGCGTAAAGATTTTCAGAGTGAAAGAACATTGTTGAGATGTGTAGCTGATGTTGTGGTTGGTCTTGATTGGTTCCTGGTTGTGATGATCCAGATGTTTAAATGAAAGCTGAACGCTGTGAGTCTGAGGCTGCTGCTCTGTCACAGTTTCTCCATGATTTGTTCTCTGAGTTAAAGTGAAGTGAGCCGAGCTGAGCTGCCAAAGTGAGTAAAGCAGTGAAGAAGAGAAGCAGCTGTCTGTGATGGAAGGCTGTTACTGTGAAGCTGCTGCACAAAGTGTTGAGTTTGTATGAACAGCAAACTGCAGGCAGATGAGTGAGAGTTTAATCAGACAGCTGATGGACTGGAGTTAATAATAAAAGGAAGCAGCTTTTTATTAGCGGCTGAACTCAGAACAGTAGCCTCACTTTGACTGTTCTCTTCTGCTCTGTGGAGTCAGATGTGGATGTTTTTCTCCAGATGATGTGAGATGTGATGAATAAATGTGTTGACAGAGTGATGAAGAGGAGGGGAGTTTGTGTGGAGGAGCAGCCGTCCTGCTGTGCTCGGTGTCAGGACGTCCTGAAGGATCCAGTCTCTAGCAGCTGTGGACACTGGTTCTGCAGACAGTGCATCAGCTCATACTGGGACCAGTCTGCTCCATCAGGACACTCCTCCTGTCCCCAGTGTGGAAAAAGATCCAGAAGCAGCAGCTGTGGACAAAGTAAGACTGAACATCTGCTGGTGGACTGATGTGTGGAAACTGAGCTTGTTGTTGTGTTGTCCAGACATGAAAGATGTTTGTGTTTGTTGAGTCTGATTGTTTGTGTGGTCTGTGAGCAGGTGTTGGTCTGCAGGAGGTTCTGCAGGAACATAAGATGAGTCTGAGGAGGAGATGTGAACATGTGACTGAAGGAAGTGATGAAGCAGGAGGTGGAACCCTCCTCAACAGGATCTACACTGAGCTCTACATCACAGAGGGACACAGTGGAGAGGCTGATGTCCAACATGAGGTGGGGCAGCTGGAGACAGCTTCCAAGAAGAGCCTCCATGACACTCCCATCAGGTGCCAGGACATCTTTAAAGCCTTACCTGAGCAGCAGAGAGCCATCAGAGTGGTCCTGACCAACGGCGTGGCCGGCGTGGGAAAAACCTTCTCAGTGCTGAAGTTCACTCTGGACTGGGCAGAGGGTGGAGAAAACCAAGACGTCAGTGTGGTGGTGGTGCTTCCGTTCAGGGAGCTGAACTTGATCAGAGATGAGCAGCACAGTCTTCTCACGCTGCTCCATGTTTTCCATCCAACATTACAGAAGGTGACGGCAGAGCAGCTGGCTGTCTGTAAACTTTTGTTCATCTTTGACGGTCTGGATGAAAGCAGACTTTCACTGGATTTCACCAACAGGAAGGTTGTGTCTGACGTCAGCCAGAAGTCATCGCTGGACGTTCTGCTGGTCAACCTCATGGAGGGGAATCTGCTTCCCTCGGCTCTGGTCTGGATCACTTCCCGCCCTGCGGCAGCCAATCAGATCCCTCCTAAACGTGTGGACAGGTTTACAGAAGTACGAGGCTTCACCGACGTCCAGAAGGAGGAGTACTTCAGGAGGAGGATCAGTGATGAAGAGCGCTCCAGAACAATCATCTCCCACATGAAGACATCCAGGAACCTCCACATCATGTGTCGACTCCCAGTGTTCTGCTGGATCACTGCTGCAGTTCTGGAGCACATGTTGAGCACAGAGCAGAGAGGACAGCTGCCCCAGAGCATGACTGAGATGTTCTCACACTTCCTGCTGGTTCAGACACAGAGGAAGAAGAAGAAGTACCATGAGGGACCTGAGATGAGTCCACAGGAGCTGACGGAGGCTGACAGGAAAGTTCTTCTGAAGCTGGGGAGGCTGGCCTTTGAACATCTGGAGAAAGGAAACATCATGTTCTACCAAGAAGACCTGGAGCAGTGTGGTCTGGATGTGACAGAGGCCTCGGTGTTGTCAGGAGTTTGTACCCAGATCTTCAGAAGAGAGTGTGAGATGTTCCAGAAACCAGTCTACTGCTTTGTTCATCTGAGCGTTCAGGAGTTTCTGGCTGCAGTCTACATGTTCCACTGTCACACCAACGGGAACACTGAGGTGCTGAAGAAGTTCCTGGGAGAAGATTACAAGAACTCATCCCTGGATGATTTCCTGGACAGAGTCATGGAGAAATCCCTCAGAAGTAGAAATGGTCACCTGGATCTGTTTGTTCGCTTCCTTCATGGCCTCTGTCTGGAGTCCAACCAGAGACTCTTAGGAGGTCTGCTGGGTCAGACAGAGAACCATCCAGAAATGATCCAGACAGTCATCGACAACCTGAAGAAGAGCAACAGTGATGAAATAAGATCGATACTCAAATATCCTCATGAGGATATCAGTGATGAAATATCTCCAGACAGAAGCATCAACATCTTCCACTGTCTGATGGAGATGAAGGATCTCTCGGTACATCAGGAGATCCAAGAGTTCCTGCAGTCAAAGAACAGATCAGAGAAGGAACTCTCTGAGATCCACTGCTCAGCTCTGGCCTACATGCTGCAGATGTCAGAGGAGGTTCTGGATGAGGTGGACCTGAACAAGTACAGAACATCAGTGGAGGGAAAACTGAGACTGATTCCAGCTGTGAGGAACTGCAGAAAGTTTCGGTGAGTCCAGATGTGATGAACATGATCAGTCAGAGTAGATCAGTAGTTCAGTTCTTCACATGTTCTCACTAGAACATCTCATTCTTCTTCATGTTCCTCTTGTTTATTTCAAACATCATGTCAGCTGTGTTTAGTCTCAGATGTTCTTCAGCTGCTTCAAACGCTGTGAAAATGTGGATTTTTCACATTCATGTGTTTAAAGCAGATAAAAATGAACAGTTTTTCTATTTAATTCTAATAATTTATTCTTCTGAGGTTCTTCCTTTGGCTGATGGAGGAAACATGCAGATCTGCTGAAACTCATGAAGAACTGTAGAGGTTCTTTATGTGGAAGCATTTTACAGTTTTCAGTGAAGCAGTAAAATTATTATCACATGAGGAGCTTCTGAAATCTTTTCTAATCAGATTTGATCAGATTATTTCTGTCCTCTTCAGAGTTTAACATCAGATCTGTGTCATTAACAAACATTTCTGAAGTCTGACAGAAATGATTGAAGGAATTCTTGCTGTCACTGATGTGAACTGAATCTGAATTAGTTTGAGTTCTTAGTTTTTATTTCATATTATTTTTGGTTGTATCTGATTAAACTATATTGTTCTTTGTTGTCAGTGTTACATGTAATATTCAGTTTTTGTGCCTTTAAAAGACTCAGAAGTAGTTTTTGAAATGTTGCTGAGGAATAAATAAATCTTATAAAGATTTAAACATAACTTTATCTGACAGTAATGAGATGATATTGATGCTGTAACAGTGATTTGGTTTCTCATGTAGAGAATAATCCTGAGATCAGTGAAGTGATTGAGCTGTTTGTCCAACAGTTTCTATCTAAAGCTTGTTAACTTGGACATGAGGCTCCATAAACTACTGATCATACAAAGACTGACGCTGCTAAATGTTTTAGCAAAGTTTGGCAGAAAATAAGCCTCATACGGCTGCTCCAAAAAATGTAGACAAAAGTGTAGGCTGCAACACAACTATTGGTAGAAACTACACTTTGTGATTAAAATTGCACTCGTTAATTTTGGGGAATCATTCTCAGATTGTCTGAGAAAATGATCGATTTAGACGAAGTCTTTAAGGGACTTTGATGAAAAAGAATCTGTTATCTGAAAGTCATAAGTTCTGATTTCATTGACCTCCAGTTCCCAAAACACAGAAATACACGGTAGAACTGATGATAATTATGTACAAACATTTATAAAATAATGCTTTGAACAAATAATATCAACAACAGACAGTGAATAAATAAATGAATAAATGCAGATAAACTGATGAACTGTGATCGTCACTGGAAGCAGTTTTTAGAAAAGATGATGAGTTTAGAATCAGTCTGTAACTGGAAAACCAATTGTAATTTGTAAATTCACCTGTTCAGCAGAAGGAAAGTGATACCTGTGTAGTCTTTGTAGTAGTGAGAGAGAGGCAGGATGTGAAGCTGTGATGATCTGATGGATGAGTTGGTTCAGGAACACAGAGACAAGGAGGAAGTTTGGCAGGTTGGTGCTGCTAAAGTTTACCGAAGTAAAAACACTGAGAGTCAAAGCTCAGTTATCAAGAAAATATTCACGCTGTTGTAGTATTAAAGAGAACTTAAGAAGTCAAACTTTAAGTCAAATATAGAAAAACAAAGCCCCAGTTTTAAGATAAGTTATTTGTTTCTTTAAGCCTTAATAAAAGAACCCAGTTTGAATCCTTTGTTTTAGTTTAAATCATTCTGAATTTCTCTGAGTTTGAACCCACTTCTTCTGTTTTCAAAGACCGGTTCTATTCTTAAGATCAGTAGCATTTCTCTAAGACCCCCATGTTCTACAAACTGCTTGTAATGCAAATCCTCGTCTGCAGAGGGTCGGTTTTCCTCACAGTTTACACTTTATGACCGTTATCAGATTCTAGTGGAGGTAGGAGACATCCTGTGGTCTCCAGGAGAACCGTTAGTGGTCCAGATGTTCTGCTGTCAAATGTATGAAGGAAATATAAAGTGTCCTCTTTCATAACAACATGTTTGATCATTTATGTCTCATTACAGACTTTCTGGCTGCTATCTCTCAGAGAGTCACTATGAAGTCGTGGCCTCAGCTCTGAAGTCCAACCCCTCCCATCTGATAGAACTGGACTTGACTGGAAACAACCTGGAGGATTCAGGAGGAGTGAAGCATCTTTGTGACGGACTGCAGAGTCCAAACTGCAAACTGGAGACTCTCAGGTCAGTTCACTGTTGATGGTTTATCAATATATTCAATTTAAATCTGTCTGTTGTCAACAGTGTGGAAGTTGATTAGTGTGAGTCAGAAGCTGAAGCTTGATGTTAGTGTGAGCTGAGCTGATGAAGTGATTCCTTCCAGTGGAGTTGTGTTAGGAAGAGAGCAGTGGACAGTCAGTGTGGACAGCAGGAATCAGAATCCCTCTGTAATGTACAGATGACATGTGACTGTTGTTGAAGACACACTGGAAGATGTGAAGGAGACAAAGCTAGCAAGCTGATTTCCACAGAAGAAGAAGAAGAAGGTGATGGAATAAATGAAAGAATGAAGAGATTTGATGTTGATCCTTTGATGAGAGAGTGGACTGAGGTCAGCAGATGTTACTGATGTGTGGACATGAATAGGTGGATGAATGTTGTGCTGACATGTGGATGATGTGTGTAGAAGGCTGACATGATGATGATCCACAATAAGAGAAGGACAAAGTCACTGTGCTGCTTTTAGAGAAAAGCTGATTGATGAGGACAAAGTAATGTTGATCTGCACATTCAGAACCTGAACACATCTGATGGATCATCAATGATTTTATACACAACTTTGATTCTTTATTCAGATTGGAGGACTGCGTATTGTCAGAGATCAGCTGTGATTCTCTGGTCTCAGCTCTGAAGTCCAACCCCTCACATCTGGAACATCTGGACCTGAGCATGAACATCAACCTGAAGGATTCAGGAGTGAAACATCTAAGTGGTTTTGTGGAGAGTCCAGACTGCATCCTGAAGACTCTGAGGTCAGACATCATGTTTTATTTGTGTGCTGAGATGAATGTGATGTAAAGTTGTGGTGACTCTAAACTGCAGCCATCAGGCTGATGTTCTACTGATCCACACTGAGGATCTTCATGGGAACGTCTGTTTTCTTCTTCTCTGCTTTAGTCCTTTGACTGTGGCAGAGAAATGTTGAGCTGTACATTTCAAAGTTGCATAAAAGCAGAAAAATCCTCCAGTGAATAATTGACTGTGAAACTCTGACACACGTGATCTTCAGCTCAGATCTGACCTCATGTTTTTCTACACTTCAGACTGAAACCAGGCAGCAACTCAGGATTATTTTCTGGTTTATTTTCCTGTCAGTGATTAAATAAAGTCTAAAAGGTAAAAACAGTGAAAACTGTTGATCCACTTTGTCAGAGTTGAAGGTGACGTCTTCAGATGTCTGGTTTTGTTCCAGCAACAGTCCAAAAGCACAAATATTCAGTTTAATGTGACAGAAAGCAGAAAGTGTTGACAGTGGACAGACTGGAACCAGTTTGGTGTTTTACTGGATCAATGACTCCAACCATGATGGAAATGTTTCTGATGTTTTGTCCATGGACTCATCAAATAGTGGACTGATAGTTTGAGCTGTAATTGAAGCAGTTTTTCATCCTGAGAGACAGAAACTAATATTCAGCATCTGCTGGTTGAACACTTGGATGAAGCCATGTGATGTTCAGAAAGTGAAATGTTGAAATCCAAGATGCAGCCGTTTGATTTATCTGCTGATGAAAGGTGAAGCTGATCCATCAGTTGTTGAATGAGCAGAAAATCCAGCAGCAAAAGTTGTGACTTTTGATGAAGAGTTGAAGTCATTTATCAGGAGCAACGGGGAGATTTTCTGCTGATTTTCTTCTTTTCTCTGGTTGGAGTCATTAGAAAGTGAAGATGTTTGTGTTTGATAAAAGAGTTTGAAGACGTCACCTGGTCCTCTGAAAACTGTGATGGACACTTTCCAACATCAATGACAGATGGATGAAGAATGAAATGATGTGAATGTAGAGTCCTGATGGAAAGGTCTCCATGGTTCCAGAACATGAAGATCTTTTAGAGTCTGGAGCCTCATTTTGTCCACGTTTCCTTCTTGTGTTTGTGTGACTGTGAGCAGAAAGTGAAATAAATGTGCGAGTGTTTGTTGCTCAGCATGAGTTTGTGTGGATGGAGCCACTGGTGGAGCTGCAGAGTTTCAGAGCTGAAGTCACTCCGTCTTTATTGAAGCAGCAGCATGTTGTCATTAATATTAATGAGAGCTCTTCTTCACTGCTTCTGTTGGACTGTTTGAAGCTGCATCCTGTTGGCTTCAGCTGCTTGGAGTTTCCATTTTGTAAACTTGGACCTTCTGAAGCTTCTTCAGCTCTGAACTCATGATGAAACTCTGAATGATTTCAAGCAGGAACTTTGTCTCCTCAACTCACATCTTTTATTCTTATTCAGATTGTTGGGCTGCAGTTTGTCAGAGATCAGCTGTGATTCTCTGGTCTCAGCTCTGAAGTCCAACCCCTCCCATCTGGAACATCTGGACCTGAGCTGGAACAACCTGATGGATTCAGGAGTGAAACATCTGAGTGGTTTTGTGGAGAGTCCAGACTGCATCCTGAAGACTCTGAGGTCAGACATCATGTTTTCAGTGATTCAAAGTTCTCATCTTTGGCTGAATGTTTCTTTTTTCTCATCAGTTTTAATGACTGCTGTGAATCATCCACAGAGTTTTTCTTTTTAAATGTAGCAGGGAGTCATAAAGTCTAGACTGAGTCCAGAGTCAAAGCTAAAGTGTCCTTAAAGTTCTCTGTGCTGAGCTGATAGAAGTCAGTGAGTAGAAGAATCTCCTCACCTGTCAGCACCTGTTGTGTGTCACATCACTGCAACACTTTAAGTGGAAGCTCACCAGTGGCACAAACTCTCTCCTTCATCCTTTCCAGCATTTAGAGCTTTGAGATGACTGAAGTAAAGACAGTGGCTTTATCTGTTGCTCAACCTTGAGATGCTTTTCACCTTTCTGTCCTGGAAGCAAATGTATTTGTCCTCTGTGGTCCAGCAGCTTCTCCTCTGGTAGAATAAATGAACAGATCTCATTGATGAAGCTGCACATATGAAAATAAGATTTGAAGGAGATTTAAGGTTGACTTGATGCATAGAAATCCAGATTTCTGCAGCTCTGAACTCATGATGAAACTCTGAATGATTTCAAGCAGGAACTTTGTCTCTTCAACTCACATCTTTTATTCTTTATTCAGATTAGAGTTCTGCAGTTTGTCAGAGATCAGCTGTGATTCTCTGGTCTCAGCTCTGAAGTCCAACCCCTCCCATCTGGAACATCTGGACCTGAGCAGGAACAACCTGAAGGATTCAGGAGTGAAACATCTGAGTGGTTTTGTGGAGAGTCCAGACTGCATCCTGAAGACTCTGAGGTCAGTTCACTGACTGTCTGTTACTGTTGGAGATCTGATGTGTTTAATGACAACTGAAGCTCATTTCTGTTCAACAGAACTTCCATCCATGAAGCTGTAAATCTGCTCTGGTTCACATTTTCTGTTTTTGTCCTCAATCCAGTTTGTTGTGACCAAAGTGGAGTGTTTGTAGCAGAAAGTGTCTAAAATGTTGAGTGTTAGTTGTTAAAGTAAATGAATGTTTGTAGTTTGAGCTGAAGAGTCACATCTGGATCCAGAAGATCCTCTGAACTCAGATCAGTTTGAAGAGACAAAGTTTAGTGAGTGAAGTCTAAATATTTCTTTGGTTTGTGTTGAGTTTTATTTGATTGATCCTAATCCTGTTGATGATGCAGCATGTTACTGATGTGTGGACATGAATAGGTGGATGAATGTTGTGCTGACATGTGGATGATGTGTGTAGAAGGCTGACATGATGATGATCCACAATAAGAGAAGGACAAAGTCACTGTGCTGCTTTTAGAGGAAAGCTGATTGATGAGGACAAAGTAATGTTGATCTGCACATTCAGAACCTGAACACATCTGATGGATCATCAATGATTTTATACACATCTTTGATTCTTTATTCAGATTGGAGGACTGCGTATTGTCAGAGATCAGCTGTGATTCTCTGGTCTCAGCTCTGAAGTCCAACCCCTCCCATCTGGAACATCTGGACCTGTTCTTCAACAACCTGCAGCATCCATCAGTGAAACGTCTGTTAGATCTTGTGGAGAGTCCAGACTGCAGCCTGAAGACTCTGAGGTCAGTAGAAGGTTCCATCAGTCTCTGCTGCTTCCAGCAGTTTTCTACTAAACACAGTCAGTATCAAAGCAAAGGTCCAGTGTCTCCTGTAAACCTGCAGCTTCTCAGTGAAGCTGTGAGAGCAGAATGGAGACAGAAACACAGAGACAGCAGTCAGCCAATCAGAGGAGCCACAAGCTTGTTGTCATGGTGTGTTTGAGTGGATGTGAAGCCGACTGTTGTTGTTGTGTTGATGTGTTGCGGAAATAAAGCTGATTCCAGCTGAGAGCCTTCCAGATGTGCAGAGACAGTGGTCCTCCTTCATCAGAGTGTCCATCAGATCTGATCTCACTGTTTGTTGTCTCATTCCAACAGTGATCAGCTGATCAGTGTGATGTTTGTCACAGCTCTGAGATCAGTGAGACTGAAGCCTGCAAACCAGCGCCTCTTATTTCACAGCAGCATCTTTACATTCAGTCATTCTCTCAACATGTTCCATCATTTTGTTCAATTACACACAATCTGGAGTCAAATCAGGAGAAAAAATGTCAATTAACACACAAACCATAAAAAGAGGATCAAACTGTAAATCCTTTCACTTCTACAATAATGTACTTTTACTAATAGTGTGTTCTTTTACAATGTTTCCTCTAAAATGACACATTTTTATTGTTTAAATCAGTAAAAATACATCAATATTTTACAGAAATGTTCTGCTATTTGAGGGTAAAATAATTCTATTAAGGATTATAAAATGGTGAATAATTGAACTGTTATTTCACTATTTGCAGGGCTTAAAGTTTTCCGGCGCCGCGCCGGATTTCCGGCGCATGGAAATGTACCATTGAAAAAATTTCATCCATCTCCGTCCCGAAGGCTCCAAGCATGTGCGTCATTGTGCATTCAGTTGCTCCGCTTTAATCAATCAAACTCCAAATCCTACATTAAAAAATATACACCTTCTGTCCAGGCATGCGGCTTTCTGATAGAACTTTGATCTAATTACGGTTTTCTAACTGCGAGTGCGCATCGACTGCTGGGCCACGACATGCTGCCCCCTCTTGGTTCGGTATCGTCAGTGCTGCTGAGCCACTGGTATGAAATAACAGTATCCTACAAACAAAATCCAAATTTGCAAAATTTGTTGGTGTTTTTTGTAATTATATTTTAAGGGAATTACTGGAAACACATTGATATATATTGCATATTATTTATTTTATTTCTGCTTGGACTGTATACCCATTCCACGTGTCCCAGCCCTGTGGCTGCCTGGTCTCTGCAGAGCGCACGGAGCTCCAATCTGTGAGCGGTGCGGTGAAGAATCGAGCAGCTGATCACTGGTCAGTAGCGTTGGAGCTCGTGTTTAGCCCAAAGACGCAGATACTAAAGTTTGCTCAGACTTTGTGTGACAGAGGAGAGAGGATGTGTCTCTGCTGATTAACAAAGAGAGCAGCCGCTGCCGCTGC
Source organism: Acanthochromis polyacanthus (assembly GCF_021347895.1). Classification (NCBI taxonomy): domain Eukaryota; kingdom Metazoa; phylum Chordata; class Actinopteri; family Pomacentridae; genus Acanthochromis; species Acanthochromis polyacanthus. The sequence continues at coordinate 3,326,434 of NC_067123.1, forward strand.
CGCGATCCCTGAGCCGCGGTGTGTTGACTCGCCCCATTGGCTTAAGTGGCGATGCGCGTGCATGTCCCACAATCCCCATGGTTTCGCCACAAAATAAAAACAAACGGGCTTAGGTATTGAATTAAAAAAAGTAACAAAAACAGAAGTTGTTGATTTTGTTTGATTTCTTAATCTTTAAAAATTTTCTATGTTTTACAACGGCAAAAGGAAAAAACGAAACAGCTATTTAGTTTGCTGGCTTTTATTTTGAAAGGAAAAAAAATCAAAGATCAAGCCATACGGATTTGTCCCATTATTCTACTCAGAACATCTGTTTAGCTAAATATGCACAAACTGAATGTAGCTTAGGTGATATGAACCTTTTTTATTTGAGGACATATAGGATGTTTGTAATAATGAGTTAAATAGCTCTCAGCAGATTTTGTGACCTTATGCATCCGAATGATGTCTAGCCACAAACAAAAACTCTCCAATCTAAAGCAAATATTGTTAGTAAGAACAGAATGAACGTATGGGTTGTGTGAAATGAATAATGGATAGGTAGTTAAATAAGAATGTTCTTAGCCTGCTTTTCACCGTTTTTCTTCCCAAAATATAGATAAAAAAATAGAAACATTTAAATTGAAAGCCAACTGAACAAATTATACAGTGAATACATTTTTTCCCTTACCAAAAACAAACAAAATGTGTGTCAGTTCAAATTGAAAATCAAATGATTTAAACTAATCACACAGATTATTGAGGTTTATCAAATGAGCAGTTACTAACATGTATGTGTGGTTATGTGCTACAGAGGGCTTCTTAATCACATCTTTGTGAGAAATGGGCTGACTCCAGAGGAAAAGGCCAGAGTAGAAGTTCTTCAGCATGAGCAGTCCATTGCCACCAGGACCCAGATAAACCAGATCAGGAAGGCCCGAATTTCTTTGCTAATTACAGAGTTTGAGAGAGTCAGCATCATGATCAACTTATTTATATTGTGAGGCAATAACTAAAATTGCATTAAAGAGTTAATACTAGTACTTTTATTACCTGATTAAATACAAAGGTGGTATAGCAAGTGACATGACAGTTTATTCTCTTGTAGTGTTCCAGAGAATATTAAACAAGTTAATTCTGTTGTCTGTGTTTTGCAGTTTATTTCAACAAACAACATTTTGAACATGTTAAAAAGAAAATGTTCAGAAAATTCACAAACAAAGCAAAAAAGAAAAAAGAAATGACTTTTTCAAACAGTATTCTCCAAGCACTTAATATTCTCTTGAGACTGACACTTGAGATAATGTTGTAAGTAAAAATTGTGCCTTATGAAGGAAAGCAGCAGAGTTTTGTAGCAGTTTTGTTGTGGTTGGTGTTTTGAGTTCTTGTTAAATCTACTGAAGAGATAAAAATTATTAAAAGTTATTAATAATACATGTACTTGATTTTCATGATTTTTTCCCCCTTTATACTAAAATAAATCTTTGCAATTATAATGATGTGGTATTGAAACATCAACACAAAAAAAACAGACTTGGGGCACTTTCTAAAATGCGTTAAGTTTTGGCCGAGTAAGGTTTTACATTTGAGCAACAATAAAATAGTGGGATCATAATGGGCATTATTTCCACCAGATGACCTCATATTTGCTCTGAATTAATAGAATCTCATGTATATTGTGTTTTAGTGAGTTTTAAAACACATTTAAATACGTTTATTGACACTATAAATTGGATCTTAGAAGTTCAGGCTCAGGATTTTTTCTCACTTTAAGCCCTGTATTTGATCAATTTGTTTAATTCCAGATAATTAGGAGTAAAATGACAGAAAATAATGAACTTTCATGTGAATGTAAAATGAAACAACAGACCAAAACTGTAAATAACATCAAGATGAAAAATCTGTATTTCTACAAATATTCATTTGTTCTTTTCCAGAGTTTGACCATAAAATGACTGTTTAGCTGTTCTTCAATCTGCTAAAAATCTCTTTATTTTAGATCTTTCCTGTTTGACTCTCAGTATTTTTGCAGGTTTTGAAGCTTCCAGAAGCATTTGAACATATTTAGTGTCCCTTTGCTGCCAGACTCTGAGTTTTTCTAGAGCAGATGAGATGTTGATGGACACTCAGAGACTGTTGGTTTAAATGGAGCAGCAGTAAATCATGAGTGAAGAGTTTGTGCAGTAATGAAGCTTGATGACTGTCAGCAGTTTGTTTCCACTGTGGACTGCAGTGAAATGTGCAGAGAAACACACCTGATGCTGACAGTGTGTGCAGGTGTGTGAGCTTGGAGCTCAGTGTGTTCACTCCAACACGTTAACATGAAGCTGCTGCTCTGAACACGTCTGAAGTCCTGATGAGCTGCTGATCAAACTCATTCATCTCCTCTCATCTTTATTCTTTTCTCTGCAGATTGAAGTCACCACGTTCAGAACCAGTTTGGAGTGCAGAACCAGATTGGAGTGCAGAACCAGATTGGCAGCAAGAACCAGATTGGAGTCCAGAACCAGATTGGGGTCCAGAACCAGATTGGGGTCCAGAACCAGATTGGGGTCCAGAACCAGATTGGAGTCCAGAACCAGATTGGAGTCCAGAACCAGATTGGTGGTGAGAGGATGAAGTGTGTCCTGATGATCCAGATGTTGAAGCAGCAGCTGGTGTGCAGAGACTCTGATGGACCATGTTACTGGGAACCAGTGTAAAGTGTGTTGTTCTCACTGTATAGTTTAGTGTTGCAGCTCCACACTGAATGATGGAGAAGTGCAGTTAATGTTGACATGATCTGTTGGAGGTTGATGTCAGGTTGCAGAGTGTGCAGGAAGTTTCAGGATGTTTGTGTCGGTGCAGGATTCTATTTCAGTTGACTTTCTATTTCCAGCTGCAGTCAAAGTTGTTGAGCTTCTCTCCCTGCAGCACATTGAGCTGATGAGAACAAAGTGTCCTGGAAACATGTCAGCTGAAGCCTTGGAGCCCAGAGAGAGTTTAATGAAACACATTTTACTGGGTTTGATCACATCATGAAGATAAATCCAGTTTAGTCCTCAAAGGTCCAGCAGCAGCTCTGATTGGATCAGAACCAGACCTCTGATCCATCATTACAGCAGCAGCTCTGACTGGACCAGAACCAGACCTCTGATCCATCATGACAGCAGCAGCTCTGATTGGACCAGAACCAGACCTCTGATCCATCATGGCAGCAGCAGCTCTGATTGGACCAGAACCAGACCTCTGATCCATCATGGCAGCAGCAGCTCTGATTGGACCAGAACCAGACCTCTGATCCATCATGACAGCAGCAGCTCTGATTGGACCAGAACCAGACCTCTGATCCATCATGGCAGCAGCAGCTCTGATTGGACCAGAACCAGACCTCCGATCCATCATGACAGCAGCAGCTCTGATTGGACCAGAACCAGACCTCTGATCCATCATGACAGCAGCAGCTCGTCCACGTGGATCATTCTGCCTCCGTTCACTGAATGCTCCACGTCTGAACGTCTCCAACTTGACTGATGTGTTTTTAAGGTGTGAATATTGAGTTGATCTCCTGTAAAATCTGGCCTCAAAGGTAACATTAGTTTTTGAGTTCAGAGTTGTTAAAGAAGGTGTTCATGAGGATTTGATGTGTGGTTTTCTTCCTACCAGTCTGTGGATGGATGTCTGAAATAATAATGATAAATAATGTAGCTGCAGTCCTGAACTTTAATCTTCTCCCTGATGTGAACATCTGGTCTTCAAAGGTTCAACCTGCTGTGATACAGGGTTATTCAAAAAGAACTGATTTCATTACGCAATATTTGAATGAGGAAAATCAATAGAAAACTCCAGCCAAGTCACAAGTTTTCTGCTCACAATCAGCTTCTATTTCCTGTCTTCCAAGTGTTCAATGTGGCCTCCACCTGCAGCACGGAAACATCAATGAGATCAGAGAATTCCTCCCAGACTCGTATCAGCATCACCATCCACTGAGTTGATCGCTGTTGTTATTCAATGTCATTCAATGACCTTAAACATCAAATAAAAGTTGGTTGTGAGTAAAATACTTTTGACATGGTTGTAATTGTAATTTTGTTGTCATTTAATTTGTTTTTGTGGTAATTTTATGCACTTTTGTTGAAATTTTGTGACAATTTTGAGACATTTTGTGTGTTTTTGGTAATTTTGTGACCATTTGTCAACTTTTGTGCAATTTTGTCATTTGATTTGTTTTTGTAGCAATTTTGTGTAAATTTTATGACAATTTCAGGACATTTTCTGTTGTTTGGTGTCATTTTATGTCTTTCTTTGGTCAATCTGTGACCATTTGTCGACATTTTGAGTAAATTTTGTCATCATGTAATTTGTTTTTGTCATAATTTCATGTAATTTGTTTAGATTTTGTGACAATTTCAGGACATGAGGGTGGAAGTTTGGTCCAAACATCTCAGTGTTTCTTTCTATTCTGATTCTCCACCAACCAGAAAACATTTATTTCCACTCTGAGACGCTGAATTATTTTCCTGTGATTGGCACCAATAGAAGCTTTAAAAATGTGGAGTTTGGTTCCATTCAGAGGAACTTTCTGAGCAAATCTAGTAAAATGAGGTTTTGTGCATTTCTGGTGGACATCAGGACGATGACTGAGCAGGTTTGATGATGAAAGCAGTCCAATAGTGTCCCAGCTGGAAGAGTTCCATCATATTATTGGTTAGATTTCCTGTAATTCAGCAGCATGCAGCAAACAGAGGCTGCTTCATGAACACACACTCTGATTGTGAGCTGAAAAGACACATTTGATTCTCTCTGACTGATATCTGCCCACTTGGAGTCTCACTTCCAGCTTTTCAGCCGTCTGGACATGGTTGTCTTTTAGTTTTGTGCTTCTGTTAGAATCACCTCACTGCTGCTAATAATTCAGTCTGACCTTTTTAAAACATCTGCATGAAACATCATCCTGACTCATCTTGTAGAGAACAATAAGAGCCTTTAAGCCTTTAAATAAAGTCTGTCTTCACTTGTGTTAGAGCTGATCGTTGTCAGGACTTTATTCCACCTTGTTTATTTCCAGTCAAATATCTGAGGGATGAACACCAACAACAGTCCATGAACTGCTCTGTTACAGCTCCCTTCATTCTTTTTATGTTTTTTTTAAAAATCTTTTTACATATTTAGTGTCATTTACTGTGTGCTTATTTGTTCATCTCTGTCATTCATTCCAAGCAGCTTATTTATTGTCATGTGTGCACAATCTGAAATGTAACAGCGCCCTCTCGTGGTCGCGGTTTGTAATTTCAGCTCAAATATTCACTGTGTTTCTCTTCTTTGTTCTTCATCCTTACTCCTTTTATTCTTTAATAAATTACAAAGACTAATCCTGTTGCACTGTGACTGTTTTCTTGCAGCTCATCCAGATTTTCCACAACAAATCACTCTACAGGAAGTACTACATTTAAGGAAGTTGTCTGGTTGACATCTTGTTGTCAGTAAAGTTTATTTCTAGAACACCTTTCACAGGTAGAAAATCACAAAGTGCTTTACAGTAAAAATAAAACTAAAGCTAGAGTGATTAAACAGCAGAAACAGCTGAGAAACAGTGCAGTAAAACATACGTGAAGAAAAGCAATCAATAAAATAGAGCAGCTCTAGTTTCATGTAAAATGATCCAAACCAACTGCAGGCGATGAAATCATATCAGAGGAGAAGTTAGTTTATTGAAATATAAAAGCAAAGCAAAAGTCAAGATTTGATTGATAATCCATCCAAAATGTCCTCTTTTTCCTAAAAGCAGGTTGCAGAATGATTCCAGCCCTATAAACAATGCTGGTAAATCCAGATAACTGCAGTCCAACTCTAATCCATCCACCTGTATGTAGACATTTAGAGGAGAATCCAACGGTGACACATGCTGAACACTGACAAATACTCACTATAAAATGGAACTAAGTGTTCACCTCTGATAGGATTTAGTGGCCTGCAGTTGTGATGTTGCTCATTTCTCCAGAATGTAAAGGTGAAGGAGGTGGATGTTTGGACACGTTGTGACCGAGCTTTCAGCTTGACAGTCCGGCAGATGAGTCTGATAAACACAGCTGCTTGGCTGTAAACTTTTCCTTGTATTTCTTAAACATTAATGGTTACGATGCGTGTGCAGATCCAGCTGTTCTAAGGTTCTCCTCCACGGTAAACTGTGTTCAACACCTCCTTTAAGCTCCTTTCCTGCCCCTGATTGGACAAACGCATCGACTCCAGGGCTGGTCTGCTCCTGGATTTCAAGCCGGACCAACATGGAGGCTCGGCCGCAAACTTCGTCTAATATTACAAAATCAATTCAGCAAAAAGTATTTCTGAAAGCATTTGAGGCGAGAAATAATCCGTGCAGCAGCTGAATCTGTCCTCGTTTTATTTCCCCGACGACTAGTTCAGATGTTTGAGGACAGTTCCACGGCCGATCTAGCCTAGCCGCGCTAGACAACCCACGGCAACGAATTTAATTCTCTGCCAGGGTGGGTCTAGTTACCCTCCATAAGGCTCGAGGCTGGATTCTCCTAAAACTGGCCGGACCAATCACCATGAAGTGTAGAGTCAGAAGGCGGGCGTAACTAAGTGACGACAGAGGCGTGACGATTCTGACAGAAACAACCGGCGCACAATAAACAGTTATCTTTGGACTCGGCTTTGGCCACAGCCCTTAAAGATTTGAAGCTAAAATTCAACTTGAAAGATAAACAAAAGACGGCACTGAAGTGTTTCATTGAGAAGAAAGACGTATTTGGACTTATGCCGACGGGATATGGCAAATCCTTAATATACCAGTTGGCTCCGCTGGCTGGGAAGCTAATGGGACTTAGCCACAATCCGCCGGTGCTCTTGGAACTACGTCAGCCTATTCGTTGCGTTGATTGGTTGTATACCTACCCAATTGCTGCAGAGGGATTTGATAGACAACCTTTTAGCCCGCCTCCCTCCCTGTTGAGCTTCCCTAGACCCTTGTGCCGTCAGAACATGGGTCTAGCATGGCAAGGCTACGGCCGATCAATTTTCATGTCCAAACGTAAAACAGCAACAAAAACCCAAAACAGTGAGATGACAATAAAAATATTAACATTTATTGTAATTTAACTTTGTTAAAAACAAAAACATTTTATGCAATTTGTCATCATTTTATTTGTTTTTGTGGTAATTTCATGGAGTTTGTGAAGATTTTGTGACAATTTCAGGACGTTTTGTGTTATTTTGGGGTCATTTTATGTCTTTTTGTGACCATTTGTTGACATTTTGTGTTAATTTGTGGTCATTTGCTAACACTGAGATGACAATGAAATTACATTAAAATTTTATTGTAATTTAACTTGTTTTGTTAAATACAAAAGTATTTCATGTAATGTGGTTCTCATTTAATTTGTTTTCGTGGTCTGGCCCCACAGCTGCTCAGAAACTTCTACAGAAGCCCCATGGAGAGCATCCTCAGCCAGGACTGCAGTGTGGAACAGTTCCTGCACAACAAAACACAGACAGGATCTGTCCTGTTGGTAAAGGTGGACCAGAGGATTGTGGGACCTGGACTCTGTGTACACTCAGAGCATGCTGTGGTTTTACTGGTCCGGTCCACTGGAGATCAGACTGGACTGGATGTGGAACCTGGACTAAGATGTTCTCGTCCTTTAAAACAAGCGGACACCTTCCATCTGTCCTAAAATCAGTGGAGAAATAAAAGCCGACAGCAGACAGTAAAGTTCAGGTCAATTTATTGAGTTTGGTAGCCCTGATGTGTTTCCAGGTTACAACAGCAGAGGACAGAGTGATCAACGCCGGCCAGTGGAACATCTTGTGCCTCTTTAATGCATTTTGTCGGGAAAGAAAACAACCGAAAAGCATTAAAACAATCCAAGAATGATGCGTTTGTAGCAATAATACCCAATCAGAATCACCGGCATCAAAAGGAAAACTTTGAGACTGCGAACAGGAAAATCAGCAAACTCAGAAATTAGATTTCAAGTCCAACATGAAGTGGTTTTTTACAGTCTAAGGGGTCAAAGAAGCAACATTTTTCCAGAATTGAACCACGTCTGTCCATGTCATAGAGAATACACTGCTGGACCTGTAGCTACGTTCAAACCAAAACAGATTGGAGTCAATTAAAATGTGAACACCGTTGTTTTCTATCCGGGAAATAGAGCCGAGGTTTTACCCAAAGCGACCGCATCGCCGTTAAACTGGTCAGAAATCATTAGTGCAGCAAAACCGACGGATCGATTCCGCTCAGCGACGCTCAGGTTGGATGTTAGCGGCTCCTCGGCCTTTAATACGAGCTCAGGTGTTAACTTTTTCTGGGTTTTACGCTTTTCAAGCAACAATCCTCTTTATTTGGACCCGATTCCTCACCCGTCTTCTTTTTGAATTTTTGAACCAAATATCCCACCCAACCCCACAGCCGGCGCTCCGAGTCAGAGAGCCGACAAAAGACGAACAACAGACGACAAAACAACATTCAGAACATTCGCACGGATCCATCGCCACCTCCTCTGTGACGACTGACGGGGAAACTCTGGGTTTGTCCAACTGAGAATGAGTCTTTGTGGCTCTGAAATCAGCCAAACAAACAACCCAGAGAAGCTACTTTAGCAGAAATGTTGGCGTGAGAAAGGAAATCTAACATATGATTGGATGTTTGACACGCAAATTCAGATACTAACCAACTAAAAATCCATTTTTGTGGCTCCAAAATGAGTCAAACAGACCTCAGAACAACCCAGTGAAGCTACTTTAGCAGAAATGTTGGCGTGAGAAAGGAAATCTAACAAATAAAACAAACGGTTTGATCTGTGACACGCAAATTCTGGGTTTCTCCAACTAAACATCCATTTTTGTGGCCCCCAAACCAGTGAGAAAGATCTGAAAATACACAACTGAAGCTGATATATTACTCTTAGTAGTTTTCGTGTTTGAAATGTCAATCTAGCATCTATTCTGGGATTAGCCCAATTAAAAAAAAATGCAGTTCTGTGGCTCTGAAATCAGTTAAAAAACCTCCAAACAACCCAGTGAAGCTAATCTAATGTATTTAGGAATTATGGTTGGAGCTATGACACCAAATTCTGGGTTCATCCAACGAAAAATGCATTTTTGTGGCTCCCAAACCGGGTAGAAAGATCTGAAAATACACACCTGGAGCCGATATATTTCTCTTAGTGATTCATTTTGGTGTTTGAAATGTCAACCTGACAATACAAATGCAGTTTTGTGGGATAAGCGGACCTCAAAACAACCCAGAGAAGATAATTTAGTGGTGAATTTTGGTGCGTAAAAAGGAACTATAAAAAAATCTAACACAAGGTTGGACATATGACAGACAAATTGTGAGATTATCCAACTAAAAATGCATTTTTGTGGCTCCCTAACTAGTTAGAAAGATGTGAAAATACACACCTGAAGCTGATATTTGTCTTAATGATTAATTTTGGTGTTTGAAATGTCAACCTGACATCTATGACGGGCAAATCCTGAGTGCATCCCAGTAAAAGTGAGGTTTTGTGGCTTAAACGAACCTCAGAACAACCCAGTGAACCTACTTTAATCCATTTAGGAATTAATTTCTTTGAGTAAAACATCAAAAGAAGCCAAAACAACAAACCGGACATACAGCTGGATCTCTGAAAACATCCTCCTGAGCTCAACTTTTTCTAAATTTAGATAAATACGAACCATCCTGTCCGCTAAAACTGATAAACCTTCTTCATTTCTGGTCACAGAGGAGGAGGCGACGGAACGACGTCAGGGACGAGATGAGAAACGCAAAAACACATGAAGAGAAATGGAAAAGCCGTCGCTGGTCCACAGACGTGAACCGACGATGGAAGAAGAAAAACAGAAAACAGGAAGTAAAGAATCACGTCCCGACGGCTCAGAGGTTTGACAAAAAAAACACGGAAAGATCGACTCGTTTAGACGACTAAAATCCTCCTGCTGCACACACACGTTTACACACTCTTCTACACACACATACTGTAAAAGTGTGTGTGTGAGAAAGTGTGTGTACATGTGCAGCAGGTGTGTGTACACACACCTGCTGCACATGTACACACACTTTCACACACACACTCTTCTACCACACATCCACATAAACACACACATTTTTCCACACACACTCACCTGTTTTACACACACACGTGCACACACACTCTTGCACAAACACACCTCTGCTGCACACACACTCACCTCCTTCATGCACACATATTTCTACCAAACTTCCACACAAACACACTTTACACATGCTACACACACACACACACATTTCTACACACACTCTTCAGACACACACACTTCTACCACATGTCCACACAAACTCACACTCTTCCACTCTCTCTCTCTCTCTCATTTTCTCCACTTTTTGGTTTTGCTTCGATGTAAAATCCTGAAAATCCTCCAAAGGAAACTAAAAGTTGAACCAGAAGCAAAGCGTTTTCTTTTTTTTTTTTCTCTTTTTCTCGTTATAAATGTAAACGACGAGCGCGAACGTCTGCGTCTCGTTTCCCCGGAACGACTCGCCTCGTCCACAGCAGAAGATCTCGCTGCTTCGACGCTTCCCTCAAACTCTTCTCCCCTCTGGAACCTGAAGCTTCTCCGGCTCCTCCGTCTGGCTTCGGGCTCCAGAGAGAAGACGAAAAGTAAAATAAAAACCCTCCAGAAGCTCCCCTCACGGCGCCCCTCGAAGCAACAAAATCATCCTTTTTATGTCTTTTTCCGTTTATCGGTTAGTGGCGCTCTGTAAGGGGAGGACAAATTAAAGGAAAACTCACAGCTGCCTGTTTAAAGATGCTACAACTTCGCTTTCGGAAGAAAAACAAAATAAAAAAAAAAGTGTCGCTCCCTCAGGAAAAAAAGAAACCCCGGATTAGAAACGTTTATCTGCTGTTTGAATCTGAACCTTTAATTCCGTGAAGCCGGCTTCGGATACATTCACCAACTTAGATTTAAAGTCCAGCCACAAAAACCCGAACACGAAGGAGGAGGGGAAGCTGAAGGCGTCGTTTTGTCCGTACGGAAACCCGCCGTTAAATCGGCCAAACTTTAGTTGAGTCGTTTTAAAAAGAACCTCCAAATAGGAACTGGAGTGGAACAGGGAGAAACAGTCGTATTTAAAGAAAGCTGCCCTTTTTATTGCAACGTTCACATTTCAAATAAACATTCGGGAGGAGCAGGAGGAGTTTGAGTGGTTGGTTTGTCCCTTTTTTTGCATAACGGATGTTTGGATTTAATTTGTGCTCTGCTGCAGGCGATGAACGGACGACGAGTGCACGAGGAGGAAGTAAGGCACTTAAGTGACGACAGCAGTGAAGAGGACAGACGCTAAAGAAGAAAAAAAAACCCGACGGTCTCCGAGGGCGACGGGTTGGGAACAAAACGACGCGTTTAACTTCCCCCGGTTAAAAGAACGAGGCAGCTCTCTGAGGAAAAGCAAAAGAAGTGAAATGAAATCCGTCCGACGGGCTCCAAAACTAAAGAGTGGAGATGAAGAGTCGCCTGAAGCGCTGATGTCTGTGCAAAAGCCGGAGAGTCCAAGTTCTGGAGGAAAAAACGAGACAAAGATTAGCCAGATTTATTACCCAGGACGTGTTTTAGTATCTGTGTTTGGATCATCCCCTGATCGGTCCAACAGTTCACTAAAGTCACAGCTCACCACAGCAGAACAGAGCTGCATCGTCTGCATAAAAACTGTTCAAACGGCTGCAACCTCCTGATACACGAGTAAAATCTACCAGGAATTCAGATTTTAGACACCATCCGGAAGCTTTTGGATCATTCCAGAACTGGAGGACATTTATAATCCACATAGAAAACCCTAAAACATCAGCAGTGTCTAAATGTTCTTGTCCTGAGACTAAATCTAAAAAAAAAAACTAGGAGAAAATAATGTTTAAAATATGTTAAATACCAAGTAAGTCTGGAGTTCTCCTAAAATACCATTTTTCTCTTGTCCACCCCCTGATGACCAAACTGGATCTCTGATAAAACAGAATCTAATTTAAATCTATTCTTTTGGGTCTTGTCTCAAGTCAGTCATTTTATGTCTTGTTTTTCTGGTTTTGTCTCGTTTTTTTGCCATTTTTTGTCTTTTTCTCATTTTGTGTCTTGTTTTTGCCATTTTGTCATGTTTTTGTCATTTTATTTATTGTTTTTGTGGTTTTGTGTCTTATTTTTGTCATTTTATTTCTTGTTTTTGTGGTTTTGTGTCTTATTTTGTCATTTTATTTCTTGTTTTTGTGGTTTTGTGTCTTATTTTTGTCATTTTATTTCTTGTTTTTGTGGTTTTGTGTCTTATTTTTGTCATTTTATTTCTTGTTTTTGTGGTTTTGTGTCTTATTTTTGTCATTTTATTTCTTGTTTTTGCTGTTTTATGTCATGTTTTTGCCATTTTGTGTTTAGTGGCTTATTTTTGTATTTTCTATCTCATTTCTTGTGATTTAACGTCTCATTTTTATCATTTCCATCCTCCATCAGTGTTCCTAAAGAATGTGCAGAGCAAAGCTGTGTCCTCTCTTCTGTTTTCATCTTTTCATCACATTGTCAGCCTTGACTGAACGTCTCTCTCTACCTCATATTATCAGGATCACATTAGCATGGATTAGAGTAGGGTTAGCAACAACACAGAAACATGGAATAAAGATGAGACAATCAATACCTATTATTGATCATATTATTGATCATTATAGAGCAGAAATGTTGATTTTTCAGACATGCTGAGGCCTAGACGTCCTCCAGTTCTGGAACAACCCACATATTTCATATTTATCATTTTAGAAGCTGATCTTACAGCCTGCTCTCCTATTTTAATCATTTAATTCCATTTTGTTTTACAGATTCATTTTTATCCAGTCTCAATGTTTTCTACATAATTCCGTCGCTGCTTGTCTGAGAACATTTGCAGCGTTTTGTTTGTTTTAAGCTGCTATAGAAATAAAAATGATTTGACTTAATGTGACGATGCTGCAAAACTGGATTAGTACTTATTTCTGTCACATTTACACCACGGATGTCCTACGTTTTTATTGAAATTACAACATTAAAACAACACTTTATTTCATATCTTCTGTACAGTTAAGTGTTTGGATGTAAAAGGACACAGATGTTTGTTAAATGCTGTGGTTGAAATAAACTAATATACTGTTGGAAAAAAACTACTTAACAAATCTTCAAAATAGTTAAAAAAATCATCCAAAGTGACTAAACTAGAAATATTAGTGATCAACCCTGTCCTCTGATTGATCAGTTTGTCTCCTGATGTTCTTCTATTTTCGTAATCTTTAACCGTTTTATCACTTTAGTGTCCACTGAGGTCCAGATCTTGAATTAATTCTTCTTCTCCAGACTCTGTGGCCGATTCCAAATTAGCCGCTAGCCGTTAGCATAGCATTAGCTAACTTCCTGGTTTGCATTTCTGGTTCAGTTTCTGTTTGAGATTCACTAAAAACAAAAAAAATACAGCAACATGCAAAATATCTGCCACAATAATCGGTCTGTGGATGAAGGGCTTTAAAGAGAACGTCTGGTTTAGTGGACGATCCAAACACGGCTTTGACCTCCAGAAGGATCCTCACCTGCTCTAGGTGCTGTCCTGCTGCCGTCCCGGCTTCTCCTCCACCTCCTCCACGTCACAGTCGGCACTGCCTGAGTGGAACTCGGCCACGTAGAGGCTCTTATCGATGCTGCTGGGGATGGGCTTGATGTCGGTCACCAGCTGGTCCTCGATGGCCTTCAGGTTGAAGCGATCCTCTGAGGTGATCAGGTTGATGGCCAGGCCCAGGTGACCGAACCTCCCTGAGAACCAGAGACGAGAAGTCAGTGAGGAGGTCCAGCACGGTGTCTGAACCAGAGATCCAGACACATTTAGCTCATTTAACCCTCCTGCTGTCCTCATTTACTGCCACCAAAAAATACTGTGTACTGGTCTGAAAAAACCCAAAAATTCTGCAAAAATTTCCTCAAATTTATGAAAATTTGCAAAACCTTCAGGAAGAAAATTCCAATAATTTCTTCAGTTTCCCTTAAAAGTTTATTTTTAAAAAAATCCACCAAATGTGGCAAAATTCTTGTTAATATTTTCAAAAAATGAGTAAAAATCTTCCAAAAATCCTAAAAATATCTAAAGTGATTCCATATATATATCTGTAAAACTTCTAATATTTTCTTTAAGAACATTCACAAAAAAAAATCAACCAAATCCAGTGAAATTCTCTGGATTTTGATTGATTTTTTGTGAATGTTTCCCAAACATTTTAACATTTCTTTTTTTTCCACCAAAAAATGTTAAAAAAATATCCTAAAAAATGTGGACATCAGAAGTTTCACTGTGAAAATATATTTTTTTCCACATTTTCAAACTTTAAAACGGGTCGATTTGAAATTCAAAAATCCAAAAATTCAGCAAAAAAACCCCCAAATTTCTGAAAATTTGCAAAACCTTCAGGAAAGAAAATTCCAATAATTCCTTAAAAGTTTCCCTTAAAAGTTTTATAATTTGTTTTTTAAAAATCTCCCAAATGTGGCAAGAAAATTCTTGTAAATAATTTTTAAAAATGAGTAAAAATCTTCCAAAAAATCCTAAAAATATCTAAAGTGATTCCATATATATCTGTAAAACTTCTAATATTTTCTTTAAGAACATTCACAAAAAAAAAATCAACCAAATCCAGTGAAATTCTCTGGATTTTGATTGATTTTTTGTGAATGTTTCCCAAACATTTTAACATTTCTTTTTTTTCCACCAAAAAATGTTAAAAAAATATCCTAAAAAATGTGGACATCAGAAGTTTCACTGTGAAAATATATTTTTTTCCACATTTTCAAACTTTAAAACGGGTCGATTTGAAATTCAAAAATTCAGCAAAAAAACCCCAAATTTCTGAAAATTTGCAAAACCTTCAGGAAAGAAAATTCCAATAATTCCTTAAAAGTTTCCCTTAAAAGTTTTATAATTTGTTTTTTAAAAATCTCCCAAATGTGGCAAGAAAATTCTTGTAAATAATTTTTAAAAATGAGTAAAAATCTTCCAAAAAATCCTAAAAATATCTAAAGTGATTCCATATATATCTGTAAAACTTCTAATATTTTCTTTAAGAACATTCACAAAAAAAAAATCAACCAAATCCAGTGAAATTCTCTGGATTTTGATTGATTTTTTGTGAATGTTTCCCAAACATTTTAACATTTCTTTTTTTCCACCAAAAAATGTTAAAAAAATATCCTAAAAAATGTGGACATCAGAAGTTTCACTGTGAAAATATATTTTTTTCCACATTTTCAAACTTTAAAACGGGTCGATTTGAAATTCAAAAATTCAGCAAAAAAAACCCAAATTTCTGAAAATTTGCAAAACCTTCAGGAAAGAAAATTCCAATAATTCCTTAAAAGTTTCCCTTAAAAGTTTTATAATTTGTTTTTTAAAAATCTCCCAAATGTGGCAAGAAAATTCTTGTAAATAATTTTTAAAAATGAGTAAAAATCTTCCAAAAAATCCTAAAAATATCTAAAGTGATTCCATATATATCTGTAAAACTTCTAATATTTTCTTTAAGAACATTCACAAAAAAAAATCAACCAAATCCAGTGAAATTCTCTGGATTTTGATTGATTTTTTGTGAATGTTTCCCAAACATTTTAACATTTCTTTTTTTTCCACCAAAAAATGTTAAAAAAATATCCTAAAAAATGTGGACATCAGAAGTTTCACTGTGAAAATATATTTTTTTCCACATTTTCAAACTTTAAAACGGGTCGATTTGAAATTCAAAAATCCAAAAATTCAGCAAAAAAACCCCCAAATTTCTGAAAATTTGCAAAACCTTCAGGAAAGAAAATTCCAATAATTCCTTAAAAGTTTCCCTTAAAAGTTTTATAATTTGTTTTTTAAAAATCTCCCAAATGTGGCAAGAAAATTCTTGTAAATAATTTCTAAAAATGAGTAAAAATCTTCCAAAAAATCCTAAAAATATCTAAAGTGATTCCATATATATCTGTAAAACTTCTAATATTTTCTTTAAGAACATTCACATAAAAATCAACCAAAATCCAGAGAAATTCGCTGGATTTTGGTTGATTTTTATGTGAATGTTCTTTAGAAACATTTTAAACATTTCTTTATTTTTTACCAAACAATGTTCAAAGATTTCCCAAAAATGTTGAGAATGTGGACATCAGAAGTTTCACTGTGAAAATATATATTTTTTCACCACATTTCCAAACTTTTAAACGGGTCAATTTGACACCAGGGTTAAAAGTCCAGTACGGAGTCTGAACCAGAGACGTGCGGTTTGTAATCAAAGTCCTGAACAGTTCATTTCTAACCAACGGAGCAGAACTTCTCACCTGATCTTCCGATGCGATGGAGGTAAGTCTCGGCGTTCTTCGGGAAGTCAAAGTTGATGACCACGTTGACGGCCTGGATGTCGATTCCTCTGGTGAACAGATCTGTTGGAGGACCACAGGAGGTCACATCAGTGCTAAAGAAGGACTTTAAGGACGTTTTCTGGTCTCCACCTGACGGATTAAACGTAAAAACTCACCGGTGCAGACGAGATTTCTGCACAGTCCGTTTCTGAAGTCGTGGAACACACGGTTTCTGTATTCCTGAGAGCAAAACGAGACACGAGATGATCAGAAAAACTGATTTAAAACACCAAAACCGTTCCCTGTCTCTCCATCTGGTTCATTAAAAACAAAAAGCTTCAATCTTTTTAGGAGGAAAACAGACGTGAGATGAGTCTAAACTTGCTTGAAATCAACGATCACCAGAATCACACCTTTAATATTTAATATTTATGCTCCGTTTAGATTCAAAACCAGCAAAGTTCTATAAAAATGCTAATTTATATTAGAGCCAACATAAACTATTTAAAAATATGAAAAAAAACTTTAATATCAAATATCAGCATTTTATTGCTTCAATCACACATTTGACATTTAATATTTAGATTTTAATTCTCTGATTACATAAAAGTGTAAAAATGTTTTTACAGCTAATATTTAAAGTTATTTCCATATTTTTAATACATTGGCCTGATTAATACAGAAATATTAAAGATGGAGTCTGATTCTAGAGAAAGACTGCTGACTTTTATTACTTTAAATAATTTAAGACGTTGGTTTTAGGAAATATTAAGGTTCAAATAACATTTTTATTGAGTTTTGACTTGAAGCACGGGATTAAAATCCAATATTAAAGGTCGACAAATAAACACCATTTAATAGTAACTTCCAGATTTCTAAATAGTTTAAGACACTGGCTGTAAGAAATACTATTTGCAAATCCTATTTTTATCAAATGTGTCTTTGTTTTGACAGAAAGTAGAGCATTAAAATATAAACATTAAAGGTAGAGTCTTTGGTGAGAGATTGTTGATATTTCACATTTAAAGGTTTTTTCTAATTCTTTAAGACACTGGCTTTAACAAATATTAGCTGCAAAGTAGATTCTTATAAAATTTGGACTTTGAGTGTTCGCGCTGCGTTGAACTCTAAAAACGCTCCTGATCAGAATCTTAAGGCCAGTTGAAAAATTGCAAGAAACTGCATTTTGCTCTGTTGGATCTTCAGAAGGTTCCAAGTAGAGTTTCAAAATGCAAAAAGAGGAGATGTGAGATACATGCAAATTCTTCCAATTTTTCCATTGCACTGCAAAAACTCAAAATCTTACCAAGTCTGTTTGTCTTACTTTTAGTCTAAACGTCTCATCCCACTGGATTTAAGATAAATTCACTTAAAAGACGTTTCAGCAGATGGAGGGACGTGTTTTAAGACGACGCATCTTAAATGTCTTAAGTCAAACAATCTGGAAATGATCTTGTTTTGAGTTGAATTTTAGAAGAAAACTCAAATTAAGTTTCAGACATCTCAACTGAGTAGGTTACATGACAGCAAAAATCTATTTTTGAGTGAAAATTACTATTTTTTAAGCACATCTGGCTTATTTTAAGACACCTAAGCTTGACAATCCTGGTAAAACAGCTTAAAATAAGTTTTCCAGCTGATTTTAAGATCTCAGTATTCTAAACATGTTACTTCAAGAAATCTCACCAAGACATTTTTCACTTGTTCTATTGGCAGATTCTTTCACTTATTTCAAGGTGAAAGTTCCTTGAAATAAATTTTTTTCTTGTTTTGAGAGGGGCATTTTTTCTAGTATGGTCTTCAGATTTGAATGGGGGGTGTTAGAAGGCAGAATCTAATTGTGGTGAAAGCTTGTTGATCTTTACTGTTTAAAGTCACACAAACAGCCCGTCTATACTGTAAATAAATATATAAAGGGGAATTTGCAAAATATGGAACTAACTTTTCTTAAATTTACAAAAATCAGGCAACTGATTTATTTATAAAATAAAAAATAACAGACCTCTGTGTGTAAATAATTGGGGTAAATTCATAACGTTGAGCTTTTTAAAGGCATTATGGAGGATGTTTTTGTTGTTTAATTTGTCTGATTCACATAAAATGAATATACTGACCTTTAGTGGACTTGTATGTATGGTCTCTAAAAGAATAAAATAAAATAAATAACTGTGGACATGGCAGGACCTGAAAAACATCAGCCAATCAACGCGCTCGGACCGAGGCGTTTGGTTTGCTCCCTTTCCTGTCAATCAAAAATCTTCTGGCTCAGGCCTAGTTACGTAGATTACGTACGCCTTGGACTTACGTGTTTTCTGTATGTGTTGCTTTGGTATAGCTTCGTAGTTAGCTGGAGACTTGTTTTGCTCATCTTTTTTACATAATGGCACATAAAGATCCAGGGGGACCCAGCCGTAGAAGACAACTTCACGAGTCCTACGCAAGTTTCTGGAGGGGGGCGTTTCTTCGTAAATGTTAGGAGGGGGGAGGTTAGAGGGGGGTGAGGGAGAGGTTGTATGTGCGCATGCTACGTTCAAAGTCGTAGGAAATTAAATCTCCTCTAATGCCTTTAAGTGTGTGTTCTTATGAACTGCTGGGACTAAATGAGCCCACAGACTTTAACAGAACAGAAAAGCCTCCGGTGGTGCTTTCTTGTCACCTGCATCATCTTGGCGTGGATGTAGAAGCAGGAGTAGCCCAGCTGAGTGATCTTCTTGGCCAACAGCTCCACCCTCTGAGTGGAGTTACAGAAGATGATCGACTGGTTGATCTGAAGCTGAGGAGGAGATGGAAAAGTTACGGACCAGTCTGAACCAAACAACATGGAAAACTTTATATACAGGCTTTAACATTAGTGGATGTGAGCCTCTGAGCTCAGACTAAAGAAGCTCAGACTGAGGCTGGTGATGAGGAGGAGGAGGTTTAAGGTCACCCTGGAGAACAGCGTGTTGAGGCAGTGGACTTTCTGCCTCTCGGTGACGTAGGCGTAGAACTGAGTGATGCCCTTCAGAGTCAGCTCCTCCATCAGGTTGATCTCATAGGGCTTCTGGAGATGCTTCGCCTGCAGCACAGACACCAACACTTAATTCAGCATTAAAAACACAAACGGAAACAACAAACTGTGCTTTCAGTCACGCTAAAAGAAGATTCATTAGCTGAACACCAGGCTATCTATAGGTGCTGGTTTTATTTGCTTCTGTCTCGTTTTGTTCCACTCGGAGCTCATTTTTACTCGGTACAGGAAGTTTCAGACACTTTTGACCATTTTTACAGTAATTTTATGTAGTTGGTGTCATTCTGGACCGATTCTTGGTCATTCTCATTCTGAATAATTACGTTTACAGCCTCTGCTCATCAGTAGAAGATGTTTCACCGTGCTGGATGGACCCAACTTTCTGCGCCATGCTGACTTTATTTGACTAAAACAGGTCTTATTTTCCTGTTGGGATTAATCTGGACAAGTCATGCTGTCATTTCAGTCATTCTGATTAATTTGGTCATTCATTTTGGAGATTTTTTTGTTATCTGGACAAATTTTGCGCAATTTTTAAAAACTGTTTTGAAGAAGTTGTCATTTTTTGCTAACTTTGTGTCATTTTGTAGAAATAAAAATATTTCCATGTTTCCTCTCTACTCTGTTCACCGGCTGTATCATCAGATTTTTTCACAATTTAATATTTTGTTTTGTATTTTTCATTTGTTTCTGCAGCTACAGTTACTTCAAATGAAAACTAAACTAATAAAAGCTGTATTGTACTTTGATTATTTATTGTACTTTTATTATTGTCATTTCTATTGAACAAATAGAGAAAAGGCAGTGATTCTTTCTGTTTTTACACTCCTAGAATTGGTGGTTTGTTAAAGCTAACCTGCCTCTCAGAGCAGCCGTGTGTTTTGGGCTTAAAGGGATTAATAGTTTTGACTATTTTATTCATTCATTTTGGACTAGTTTATGTCATTTTGGAGATTTTTTTTTTGTCATTTGGACCGATTTTCAGAATTTTTTAAAAACTGTTTTGAAGAATTTTTAATTTTTTGAGAAGTTTGGGGGTCATTTTGTGAAAATTTTGAGTCACTTTGATGAAGAATATCTCCATGTTTCCTCTCTAATCTGCTCATCAGCTGTAGTCATCAGTTGTTTTTTGTCACAATATTTTGTACTTCTTTGACTTTTGTTCTGCAGCTACAATTATTTAAGCAAAATTAAATCAATATTGTATTTTGATTATTTATTGTACTTGTATTAGTACTATTGAACAAACAGTGAAAATGCAGTAATTCTGTTTTTACAGTCCTAACTTTGGTCATTTTTAAAGCTAACCTGCCTCTCAGAGCAGCTGGAGTGTTCTGGGCTTTAGGGGATTCATAGTTTGACTAATTTGTTCATTTTGGAGAGTTTTTTGTCATTTGGACCAAAGTTCAGTAATCTTGCACAATTTTTAAAAACTGTTTTGAAGAAGTTGTCCTTTTTGGATACGTTTGGAGTAATTCTGGATAATTTTGTGTCACTCTGATGAAGAACATCTCCGTGTTTCCTCTCTACTCATCAGCTGTTTTCCACAACTGAATATTTTGTACTTATTTGACTTTTGTTCTGCAGCTACAATTATTTAAAGCAAAACTAAATTTACACAAAAAAGATGTTTTGCATTTTGATTATTATACTTTTATTATTATTATTGAGAATCTTATTTTACAGTCCTTGGCTCTGATAAATGGTGTAATTTTGTCAGTTTTTTAACCTTCTAACCTGCCTCTCGGAGCAGCCGTGCGTTCTGGGCTTTAGGGGATTTACAGTTTTAATCTCGTTCTGCGAGTTCGTCTCTGTCGGTTTCTGTTTTTGACGCCCTGCAGGAAATATTTGACCTTTTCTTCAGTGAAACCTCCAGGATTCTCGTGTTACTGAGAGCCTCTGAGACCGCTGGCTAACTGCAGCTCTGGACAGATTTGAGCTCAGTGTGAGAGCAGCTCGGTCTGCCAGGTGGCTCCGAGCAATTAGCCGACTGCTCACCATGAACTTCTGCACGCTGATGGGGAAGGTTGCAGAGTAGAGCAGGATCTGCCTGTTCTTGGCCAGGAAGCTGATGATATCCTCGATGAGCACCACAAAATCCTGAGACAGCAGCTTATCCGCCTGCAGGCAGACCACACATTTCAACATGAAACTCTGCTTCACTTTGACACACGAGGAATGAAAACGGCTCAGGAGCAGCGACCACAGACGGTTTGTAACGGCAGCTTTACTTTACCTCGTCCATCACCATCATCTGGACTCTATCCACCTTCGCCACGCCCTTCTTTATCAAGTCCAGGATCCTGCCAGGCGTAGCGATGACCACATGCACTGAAAACACAAATCACAGCTTCACCTTTTTGCAGGGCAAACTAGACAAGATTAGCAGGGAAGATGGATTCTAAAACACCTCATCAAATGCAGAAGTTCTTCAAATGGCTTTACAGGGAAATGGAAAGGCGAATTAGATAAAGACATGTAATAAAAATCCAATTAACCCTCCTGTTGGCTTCATTTACGGGCAACAAAAAATACTGTTTCCTTGTCTGAAAAAAAATCCAAAAATGCAGCAAAAAAATTACCCAAATTTAAGAAAATTTGCAAAACCTTCAGGAAGAAAAGTCCAATAATTCCTTAAAAGTTTCCCTTAAAAGTTTTATTAAAAAAATAGAAAAATCCCTCAAATCTGGCAAGAAAATTCTTGTAAATATTTTCAAAAAATGAGTAACAATATTCAAAAAAATCCTAAGGATATCTATAGTAACTACATATATATGAGTAAGACTTCTAATATTTTCCTAAGAACATTCACAAAAAAAAAAAATATCAACCAGAATCCAGCGAAATTCGTTGGATTTTGGTTGATTTTTTCTCTGGAAGTGAAGGTGCTGTTAGCTTTAGCCGCTGCTGGACAAACAGGAAGTGAAGGTGTTGTTAGCATTAGCGGCTCATCGATAAACAGGAAGTGAAGGTGAGGATGCGTACCGGTCTCGTCCAGACGCATGATGTCGTCCCGCAGGTTGGTGCCGCCGGTGGTCGCCATGACTTTGACTCCTCCCAGGTGTTTGCTGATCTGGATGCAGATCTGACTCACCTGCAGCGCCAGCTCACGAGTAGGAACCATGACCATGGCTGAAGGACAGAGAAGAGTTTAGAGACACGGTGGACGGTAAATAAATGCAGATGGAAAGTGTGGGACTAGAAGAAAAACCACGACAGCATCTGTGTTGGTTTAGAATATTCATAACGATGTTGGATAAATACAAGCATTTAAGACCTGAGCATACATACATATATATACATATATATATATATATATATATATATATGGAATCATTTTAGATATTTATAGGACTTTTTAAAAAGATTTTTCTCATTTTTTGAAAATATTTACATTACAAATTTGGGGTATTTTTTTTTAAATAAAACTTTTAAGGGAAACTTTAAAGGAATTATTGGAATTTTCTTCCTGAAGGTTTGGCAAATTTTCTGAAATTTGGGGAATTTTTTGCAGGATGTTTGGATTTTTTTCAGACAACGAAACAATATTTTTTGGTGTCTTTAAACGAAGACAACAGGAGGGTTAAAAAAAAAACAAAACAGAACGATGTCCACATACGGGGACGCCAGGAAAAGGAGCTTATTATCAATTATTGCCCTGAAACAAATAAACCAAACCACATAGATTCATCTAAAACATTAGAAAAAGCTGAAAACAGATTCAGAAAACATAAATAAAATGTCTCCATCTATGAGAAATGTTAGCATTAAAATGTACATATTAAAGGAAGTGTCTGTGATTCTATCAAAACACTTTTGATATTCATCATTTAGAAGCTACAGAAAAGTATAAATATAAAAATTTGATAGCTGTTTATTTATTCCACAACTGGGAATTTAAAAAATGAATTCTTTTATCAAACGGTGAAGATAAAAGAAGCAGAAACATTCCATCAGTCGTGTGAATTAAATGTTCACTACGTCAGGAGATGTTAAAAAACGTCGAAAGACTTTAGAGTTGTCATTTCTCCGAGCATCTGTGAACACAAAATAACTAAAGATCATCCCTCCATCTCCTATCAGTAGCACAGAAACAATCAACAGTAAAAATGTATGAAATACAGATTGCTAGAAGACAAAATAAAACAGCAGTCAAGAACCACCTTCTCTTAGAATTTTGCAGGTTTCATTTCCTTTTTCTGCTGCGATTCTTCTACACAAACACGTTCTAGAAACGAGGCTCGTGTCTGAGTACAGATTTAGGAACAAATGTGGCGTCTGTGGTAGAAGACGGAGAGAAAAGCCGAACCCCGGGTGGCGTCTCACCCTGTATGTGGTCCTTTTTCAGGTCTATCCTCTCCAGCAGTGGGATGAGATAAGCTCCACTTTTTCCTGTTCCGTTCTTGGCCCGAGCCAGAATATCCCGTCCAGACAGGGCGATGGGAATGCTCTCCTCCTGCAGGGAACCAACAGTCACAGCTTCTGTCACTACACCGTGGTAAAACATGGGATTTTACTGCTGCTCGTCCTTTAACAGGGACAGAAAACAACCACAGCACAGCGTTTCCTCCGCTATCTTCCTGCTTTGGGATTGATTTTTTTAATATTTTGTTAGTTTTTAAAGGTTTGAATGCATTGGTGACGTCTTTTTAGCAGAACTCTTTCATCATCACACTTCAGAGCACCGAGGAACCAGAAGATCTTCGATTAAAAGAGATCGAAGCACAAAAATAGAACTAGGAAGTGGGCTTTATTCACACTGATCGTCTAGCTTTAGTGTTTCATGATTTTAAAATGCTGGTCCAACTATCGTTACTCCACCAAGGAACACAGTGGAGTTATGTGACGATCGCTGTTTGTTTGTTATCAACATTACTCAAAAACAGATTTGGATGAAATTTGTGTGAACAGCCTGTTTTTGAGTATTGTTGTTACCAGACAGACAAATCAACGGCGATCGTCGCATAACTCCACTGCATTCCTTGGCGAAGTAATAAATAAGCTGAAACAGGCCAAAAGAACAGCCACAGATATTCTAATGATCTCATTTATTTGTTTAGAAAATGAAGATTTCATGGAGACACCAGATCTCTTCTTCCACGATGTTTTTCTTTTTTTCTCTTTTAGTTTCCTTTTGGCAACTCTGCTGGAATCTAGCCTTTATTGAATAGAAAGAAAATCTACAAAAAGAACATTTCTGCAATTTTAGGAATGCTGCACACTGTTATTTTTTAGCTGAATTTTAAAACAGACTTTGGAGAAAAAAATCCTGCTAGTGTTAGCTCTTTAAGACCCTTCACTGTGCCAGTCCACCAGGACGTAGTCTTATATTTCTACATCCTGTAGTGCAACTTTTTGGAGTATTTTTATTGGCTTTACATCAGTATAACTCTTATGTCCCAAGTTTTAATATTATGCATTGACTCATGTCTTAACTACTACAATAAATTGCTGAAAAGTGCAATAAGCCTAAAAAAAATTAAATCTTCTTTGTTTTTTTTCCCCACATATATTTCTAAATACAGAAATTGCAGAGCTGGATCCCTCAAATGTGTAAAAAAGTTGCACAACATCCCATGGTCTTGTATCAATCCACAGCAACCCGGTGATTAATCTGATCAAGATTTTTAATATAGGACAAACGATATGTTTGACAGGACTCGTATTTTTACAAATCCATCACTGGAACATAAAAGTGCTCCGAGACCTGGTGCATGTGTGAAATATTATTTTATATGCAAAAAGAACGATGGATCGATCTGATCTGGTTTCAAATCTACCGCCAATCAAAAATGAATGTGCAATCGTAGCTACACTGAGCTCCAGAGGGTTAAATAAACACAGACAGAATGAGATCACAGACGAAAGAAGATTTAAATTTAAAAATGAAAGCTTACCTGTATGGGGGACGGTTTCTCCCAGCCCATCTCAAAGATGCCCATCAGGAGTTCTCTTTTGAGACAGTAATCTTCAAACTCATTCCCCTTGGTGGCCGTCACATCCTGGTGAGCACAGAGCGTTAGGATCACAGTAGAAGAACACCAAAACAGAGCATAATCGGTGATCAGGCGGGACTCACTGAGGTTTTGACCCTGTTGTCTCTGGGAGGGAGCTTCAGGCTCTTTTTCCAGTCGTCTCCAAACTTGATGCCTCCTCCGTCCTGAGGGCCGCCGCCGGCTTTCTGGGGACCCAAAGTCTTTCCTTGAGTGGATGGTGCTGGCGGGGCTGGAGCTGGTTTGGTCTGTCCTCTGAGCTGCCCGTTCTGCTTGTTCAGGCCCATGACCAGAGGACCCACGCTTTCTGTTCTGGCCGTTGCCATTTTTCCTGGTTTCCTTACTCGTGCTGTTCTTTCCTTCCAGGTACTAGATTTTTGCCTCTTAGGTTTTTGTTTTTAAAAATTCTCTTCAAAAGTAAAAAAGTTTTAATAAAGCATTAACAAACAATATTCTCTATTCTTTTAAAGTCCAAAGCTTTTACAACTGAAGTGGATTGGTAGTATTTACATATACACATGTACGCGCAGTTCGGTCCCTTCAACAACGGAGTGACTGACGTACGAGAACGACAAAAAAAACAAGTTTTTACACAACAGCTCTTCAAAATGAAGAGAAATTTGCATTCATATGCATGAATATACCTGCCCACAATATAGAAAAATTATACGTGAACAAGTATCAAAGCGGTTCAAGTCCTGAAATAGAACAACTAAGGCAATCTGAACTTGGGGAATAGCTTCTTCAATATAATCTGAGTTCAATACTTAAACTTCTGGTTCTAAATTGAACAATATTTCTTGTTTCCACGTTGAGTCCATAAGAGTTGCTCAATATCCCTGTTCTCCAAAAAAGGATGTCCAACTTTGTACAAGTGCTTCCCCAAAATCATATAGTCTGTAATGCTCTCTGGATATTCCCACGCATGAAAAAACAAACGGATCCTGAAATCACGAGTCATACAAGGGGTTGTCGAGTCCAAAGCCAAGCAGCTTTCCACCCTTGTTGAGTCTTCGCTGTGTGTTTTCCTTCTCCTCCGGGTGTCGGACCTTCTCCCAGCGCCTCAGGTCTTCAGCTCGGTCTGGAACTGTGTGAGCGTCGGCCGTGATCAACCTGCTGCCTCCTCAAAGCCAACAACTCAAACCTGAAATAAAGCACCAAAAACACATCAGAACATCAACAGAAGACACATTTTACAGCTGAAGATCATTTCTATAACGGTTAAGGTCATGATTATCCATTACTCAATCCCTCCAGGAATTTGCGATCACAACAATTTACGCAAATTCAACCACACTCGGTGAATTCTTGCTATATTGTCCAATCACTGCAACTGTTCCGCAACATTGGCCCGCCTCCTGAGAGTTCCACCAATCACAGCAGTCCACAAACGTAACATCACCGAATTCACTTCCTTGTTTATGGTTTGAAGATGCAGACACGTCCCTTTGAAGGTCTCTAATTTACCAACAAAAATCACTGCTGAAGACCATTAACAGACCACTATCAGACATCTACCAGATCAGTACCAGCAAGCTGTTGGAGCTCTAAAGAATGAAGGTAATTTAGATTTATTCATTGACGTGACAATCCATGAGCGTGTGTGTGTGAACACGTGTTTACCAGGATGTGAAATTAACTCCTTAATCCACTGACAGATATGTCCAAACATGATTCATTCAATAATAATTATCATTTAGTGCCGTAAATCTACCAACCACTTCCTGTTAAACCAGGATCTGGCAGCTGCTAATTTCCCACCGTGGTGTTCCAGCTTGTGGAAACGGGTTGGAGTTTGTTAAAGAATTAGTTTAGGAAGAAATATTGTCAATTAAAATCTTGAAACATGTTCTATAAGCTGAAAAAAAATGCAACTTTTTAGCAATTGTCACTGTCTCTCGCAATTTCATCGCAGCAAATACGCTTTAAACATCGCTACTTACATCACAAGTTTTTAGAAAAGTTGCAGCGAATTCAGGCATTTTATGTCACAACAATCTAGAAAAAAAACTTTACAAATTATTACATGTGGATCTTGATAAAGAGGCTGAAGTGGATAAATTCAGATTAAACTAAAAATGCATCATTAAAAGTTAGCAGTACTTATCTAAACATTTAACGGGGAGAGATGGTTCAGTCCTACCTACAGGCTTTAGTCGTTAATTCTCTAAACGGTTTCAGATTGTGACGTTGCCAGGTGGCAGATTAACGAAGCACAAACCGCCGGGATTTAAATAAGTCCATAACCTCCTGAGACACACGGAATAGTGACTTTAAACGCTGTGAAACCTCTCAGACCTGCTCAAGTTCCTCCGTGATAAGTTTAGTTTTTCCGCTTCGACCTTTTTGCATTTTACAAGGGTGACTATATTTTGATTACTGAAAACCAGGACAGTCAGTCCGACTATTAGTCCATGGGCCCTGACCCAAAACTGAGTATCGATACCACTCAATGTGACCAATTCTTTTGGTATTTTTAACCGTCTATTTGTCTCTAGTTTGCATTTTGATATGACAGCTGTTGCAGACTCACAGCCTAATAAATGTTATCATTCGTTTAATGAAAGGATCTCAGCCAAAAGTCAAATTGGATGGGATTATTCCTCATTCTGAAAAAATAAGAAGTGCCACACATCATCATCTGTGTTAATAACTTTACAACACAGAATACTACAAGAAACTTGAGTCTGAGAAAGATTTCATTGCTCCGTTAACAAGATTGTGACAAAAATCAAGAAACAGAGTAACAAAGCAAGCCTCAAAACGACAAAAATGAGCCACAAAATGACAAAAACATGACACAAAATTACAAAGCAAGCCACAAAACAACAAAAACAAGACACAAAAAGGCAAAAACGATACACAAAATGACAGAAACGAAAGACAAAACAACAAAAACCAGGACTCAAAATAACAATGTACACTTTAGTACCACTTAGGTTTGGTCAGCTGAGATGGTACCAGTCTCTGGTCTGGGCCATGGACTGTATGAGATGCTCAAATGATACTGGAAGTTTGCTCAAAGTTGCCTTATAATTTCAGTACATTTAAAGTATGTATGGATAGAAAGCTGTTCTATTACCAAACACTATCTAGAACCAAAGGCACACATCCAGATAGGTTTCTCAGAGGTGACTCAACGTGTTTTATTTCGACAAGATTCAAAAATAACAAATGAAATAATGACAGAAATAATAACAAAACATACCTCTGCTATATTAGCAACATAACTATCAAAAACAGCTTTAAAAAACTAACCAAAAGTATTTTATAGTTAGTTTTGAATCGATTTAGTGGCCCAGTGAAAAACAATGAAGACCAGGACATTTTCATCACTTTATAAAAACAACCGGGACGTTTCCAGTTTCTAGTTTTACGTTCGGATCAACGTCAACTTACTTTTGCCGCTGTTTTCGGTTTTCCAAACCACTTCTAAAAAAAACGTTAACGTTAAATAACTTTCAAATATCCAAATCACTTACGCTTCTCCGTCAGATTTTACTCAACTTTACTGTAAAAATCAATATCTGAACGTCAATTAGTGCTGCGTCTCAGGAGACATATTAGCTACGATAAGCGAACAGTTGGCTAATGCTAAATCCAAAGCCCAAAGCTGACAGCCGTTATTTAGTTTTAATCAGCATTAAACTATAAAAATATGACGACTTATTTATAAAGTTTAGACGAGAACGGTGCTGTGTGTTGTCCAGGCCAAACTATTAGTGAGTGTGTCGTTGCCGCTACATCGGAACACAACTAGCTCGACATCTAGCCTCGAGGCTAACTTAGCACAGCTAGCTGCACATGCTAACGTTAGCTTAATAGCTCGGATGTTTTTACCACAAAACAGCCGCTTCCGAGTCTCCGTAAACCTACCTTAGTCTCTTTGTTATTTTACAGGGGTACTCAGCGTGCGGTCGGTCTTCTACTTCTTTCACTATTCGCTTCAGTAACTGGATTTTTCTTGACATAAATCGTCTCTATTGTGTTTCTTCTTCCTTTAAATCAACATGGTCGCCTTCTTCTTCGTCTCCTCTTCCTCGGTGTCTCTCTCCTGTTTATCACATGCGAGTCTGCGCGGCGTTGCTGCCCCCTGCCGTGACACTGGGGTACTGCAACATATTCCACACTGACTTCCAGAGGTTTATGGGGGTCAATATAGAATTGAGGGACTTTTGAAACCCATGGGATATACGTTATATACATTTTTATTGAAAATAAAAAAATGTTTTTTATGTTCATTATGATCATGTCTTAGTCCAGAATGACATGAAATTTGTCCTAAATGACTCAAAAAATGTCCCACAGACACAGAAATGATCCAAAATGATGAGAAAAGATCCAAGTTGACATAAAAAAAATTTAAAATGACAATACAATTGTCTAAAATGACTCAAAATTTGTCCAAAATGACTTGAAAATGATCCATAATTACAGAAAATGTCCAGAATGACATGAAATTTGTCCTAAATGACTCAAAAATGATTTTAAACACGCAAAATGATCCAAAATGACGAGAAAAGATCCAGGTTGACATACAAGTTGTTGAAGTTTTGGTGTTTTATGGTCATTTTGCAATTTTTTGTAGTTATTTTGTGTGTCTCTCATCATTTTGTATCTGTATATGATAACTGTGTCCCTTTGAGTCATTTTGAGTGGGTTTTTTTTAGCCTTTTTTGGGTCATTTTGTATTTTCCTATGGTCAGTTTGTGTCTCGCTGTGGTCATGATAGGTCATTATCAGTCTGTTTGTGGTCGTTCTGTCTCTTTTTATGAAAATTTTGTTCTTAATGTTAACACTAAAAATGTGGGGATGTTTTTTGTTTTTTCAAAGGACATTAATTTAAAAGCTGTCCTTTGTTGGATCCATTAAGTCATTTAGATCTGGTGAGAACTCTTCTGTCTGTGTCCTCAGAGTTTAATTTCTGGAGATATTAATCCCTTAAAGCAGCTTCCCAGGTAAGATCGTCTTTGAGTTTGAAAATAGAGAAACCCCCAGATCTGAAAATGCATGAGAGTCTGAACATTCAGCCAAAATAATTGACAGAACCAAAACAACAAATGAGTGAACTGTGTGTAAAACAGGACGATGTGAAATGACCCAGAGGTTTATCAGGCGGCTGCAGAGCAGAACATGTTGAGATAACAGAGCAAATATCCAAAATGTCCTAAACCCTCCAATAAGCAGAAGCAGTCGTCGCAGTTTTGATTTAATACAGGCTTTAAATATAACAACAGAGTGAAGTTCAAAGAATTAATTTACAGTACAGCAAGTCAGTTTCACACTCAAACCCAGAAACTGCTGGTAAACACACGGTGAAGGCCTCCGTTTCAGTAAGTTGTAAACATGTGACAGACTGGAGAACCCAGTTTAAACGAGCGTTCAGTCCAAATATTCAAACACAGTGCGTCTGGAAGGTGCTTCCTGTGGAGTAAAGCTTTAATCCTGGTCAGTTTGATCACATAGGCCATGCACTGTTTTTTTAGACGGTTCAGCAAAAGCTTTAAATTCAAGGCACAGCTGCCAAATATGTTTCTGCTGGAGCTGGTCATGGTTCTCTGAGGTTAATGTTCTCACTGTGGTCTGAATCTTTAATGTGCGTTTTATTGCAAAAATACTTTATGCTGTGTTTATTAGAGCTGGTTGTAGAAAGCTGAAGTTCTTAGTGCTGAGCAGCGGGTGTTTAAAGTGCAGTGTGTCTCCTCTATTGCATCCTCAAAACTCCTCTTTTCTTTTCCTTTTTGCTAAATCCATGACATCACTTCCTGACATCACTCACCACATCATCCCTTTCTCTAAAACACAACAACGTCCCGGCGGCGGCTGAGAGATCAGCCCGAAGGATTGGCACTCTGGTCCAGCTGTTTCTGAAGAGCACATGTCGGGTTTTCTTGCCTGAAGATCTCCCTTATTCTCGTCACGCAGATCTCCGTGGCGAACTCCGTTTCCTTGGCGAGCTGCGACAGACTGAGGAAGCCGTGGGGGAGATCCTCCATCACCGTCAGGCTCACCGGCTGGTTCATGTCTCGCAGCTTCTTGGCGAACATCACCGAGTCGTCCAGCAGGGCGTCCAGAGCCGAGGCCTGAGAGGACACATGGAGGAACAGGAAGTCTGAACTGTGCTGTGAACATCCCAATATGAACAAAACTGGACTTCTGAGTGGAAAACCCAGGACATAAAACGTCCTTCAACTGCATTTTTATTCTAAACCCTCTAAACATCATTTTGAAACAAAGTTTTTCTGTTATTCTGGACAAATTTAGCCAAATAATAAACAGCTTTTACTCATTATACACAGATCTTTAGTTGTTTTTGGACAATTTCAACTAATTTGGACAAGTTTCAAGTTCAAGTAGTGTCAAAAGTTGGTGAAATGACGATTAAAGACTGTATTTTAGCAGAAATATGGATCCATCCATAGATACACACTTACAGGAACTTTATGAGGACACAGCACCACTTTGTCTTGTAAATTTTGCACTTTTTCCATTTTCAAGATCCAATAATTTGTTGGTCAGGTTTCAGCTAAATTTTGAGTCATTTTGAACAAGGTTTTAAACAAATTTTGGGTATTTTTGAGTAACTTTGGACATGTTTCAAGTAATTCGGGACAAATTTAACCAAGTTACAGGTAGTTTTTACTCATTTCTGACAGATCTTTAATATTAATTTAGCCGTTTTTAATCATTTTCATCAAGTCTGAGTTACTTTGGAGGAGTTTCAAGTAATTTTGGACAAAGTTTTTACTACTTTTGTGTCTCGTTTTGTGCGGTTTTGTGTCTTGATTTGGGTCTCGTGCTTCATTTGTGATGCTTTGTGTCGGGTTTTTGTTGTTTTGTGTCATTTTGTGATCATTACAGATGTGTCTTAAGGGATTTTGGATGGGTTTCGAGTCAAAATATCTAAAAACTGGAACCTTGTCTGGTCAAACTGTCCACACATCAGATTCTACTGATGTTAGAGCCTCTAAAGTTGGTGAAATGTCGACCAGAGACTGTATTTTAGTAGAAATATGGCTCCATCCATAGATGTACACTTACAGGAACATCATTGGGACACCACCATTTTTTCTTGAAAATTGTGCACTTTTTCATTTTCAAGATCCAATAATTACTTAACAATGCCATTCTACAGAATATAAACGGCGCTGACTCCTCCATTAACGGCTAAAGGAGAATATCTGATGCTACTGAATGCTTCTGTCTTTATTTTCTGCTGTTTGCTGCTGAGCAGGAAGTGAAAATGCTGATCTGAGCTGAGAGATTTTCTGCAGATGCGTCACTCTGGATGTCGTCTTTTGCTCCGACTGATTAGTGCAGCTCTGGAAACGGACGGCAGTAATGTGAAGGCTGCAGTTTGTGGGAAAACGGACGGCAGACGGAGGAGGAAATGAATCCCAAACCAGCAGAGACGTCCAGTGAAAAAACGAGCAAACTTTAAACCAGAAGAAGAACATACATTTAAAATCATTTCTAGATCTTGACAAGTTGTTTTGATCATAAAGTAAAATCCTCTACGGTTCAGTTCCAGATGACTAATGTTGTGTTTCTCTGTCTTGTGTTTCCTATTTTTCGTCTGACTTGTCGTTTGTCTCGTGTTTTTGTCGTTTTGTGTTTCTTTTTGTCTCGCTTGCGTTTTTTTGTCTTTTTTTGTCATTGTTTGTATCGTTTGTGTGGATTTTTTTGTCGCTTTGTTACGTTGTGTCTAATTTTGTGATCCTCCAGTAAATCCTCTCTGCTTCAGGTGACTAAATGTTGTGTTCCTTTGTAGACACTCTGTGATCTGGAAGTTGTAATGTGGAAATGATAAACTGAGGATGAAAGCTGATGAAATTGAACTTATTTTCTGAAGAAAATTCAGTTTCAAAAAAGTTTCATTCACTGTGAATATTTTCAGAATATACTTTGTGCGCTAAAACAAAGGAACCATTGGGAGTTGTGGTTATTTAGAGGTTATTGTGCTGTGGTTTTCCTGGTTTTACTGGTCCGGTCCACTGGAGATCAGACCGGACTGGATGTGGAACCTGGACTAGGATGATTCTGACTCCCCTGATCTAGAACCTCCTCCTCGGTTCCTCCTCTTACCACGATGTGGACCGGTGGCAGGCCTCTCAGCAGGTTGCTGGGCGCCAGCAGCGGCGACACAAACGGGTTCCTGATGATCGGGCAGGACGTCGGCCGAATGAACGCCAGACACTCGGAGCGCAGAGGCTTGAAGCCCTCTGGGAAATCCACGTGGCATTCAGAGCTTGTTGCCGAGGCGACGGTCGAGGTTCTGCAGGCGCCGGTCCGTCTCGGCGGCTGGTCGGAGGTCCTGGTCGGGTCCAGGAAGGACTGGATCCAGCTGGAGGCTCCCTGGGTGAGGTCACTGAGCAGCATGGCGGTGTCTCGGCCCAGAGAGCTCAGACCACCACCGCCCACCACCGGCTGGACCGAGCAGCTCTCTGCACCTGAAAGAAAAGGGTCATAGAGGAAGGACATAAGACCGGGTCACATCACACAGAAACAATTCATTTAGTTCAGCTGTTTGTTCTTTCAGACCAAAAACTAAATTCTGGAAAATAGTTTGGAGAACTTCAGACACATTTGAAGAGATTCTGAAAACGTCTTTTATGCAAATAAATCAAATACAAACAATGATTTTATTTTAGTGCAGCATTAATCACCTGCTCTGTGTTGAATTTAGGACGTGTGTTGAATTAAGTTTAACTAATGTAGAGCAACTTTAGCTTATGTAGAGCAACTTTAACTAATGTAGAGCAACTTTAGCTTATGTAGAGCAACTTTAACTAATGTAGAGCAACTTTAGCTTATGTAGAGCAACTTTAGCTTATGTAGAGCAACTTTAATATAGAGCAACTTTAGCTTATGTAGAGCAACTTTAACTAATGTAGAGCAACTTTAACTTATATAGAGCAACTTTAACTAATGTAGAGCAACTTTAGCTTATGTAGAGCAACTTTAACTAATGTAGAGCAACTTTAACTAATGTAGAGCAACTTTAGCTTATGTAGAGCAACTTTAATATAGAGCAACTTTAACTAATGTAGAGCAACTTTAGCTTATATAGAGCAACTTTAACTAATGTAGAGCAACTTTAGCTTATATAGAGCAACTTTAACTAATGTAGAGCAACTTTAGCTTATATAGAGCAACTTTAACTAATGTAGAGCAACTTTAGCTTATGTAGAGCAACTTTAACTAATGTAGAGCAACTTTAACTAATGTAGAGCAACTTTAACTAATGTAAAGCAACTTTAACTAATATAGAGCAACTGTAAGCAATGTAGAGCAACTTTACTTAAACTTGCCACATACTGTATTATTAGTAGGAAATAGTTACATATACACTAAACTCTAACAGGAACGTTCAGGAGACACAACAGGTTTGTAAAATATAGTAATTTCTTCCCATTTTTTTAAAACTCCGCTGACATCACAAACACGCTGCACCCACCGTCAAGCATGGAGGTGGCAGCATCATGTTGTAAGGATGTGTTTTTGTTTTTTCAAGTTATTTTTCATACTGTAATAAATCACAGCTTCAGTTTTTCCAGAATCGTGCAGCACTGCTTTGAAATCTGAGCAGACAGTTCATTATGTTCCTCCCACATCATCTGATTTACACATAAATAATCCTCCTGATGACCTGTTTTCTGTTTCAGCGGCGCCTGGAAGCACTTTTAGCATTAAATGAGGCGTCTAACGGCACAAACGGACCCCTTCCGCCCACATACCTGCGTAGGCATTCAGACACTTGGCGAGGACGCTGAGTGGCAGCAGCGGGTCGATGGACGTGAGCAGGCGGGAGGGCGAGGCGTCGGTGGTGAGCAGGGTGGCCGGGTAGGCGGCCATGATGCCGTCGGGGACTCGGATGCCGGCGGATATGGCCTTCATGGACACGGTGATGCAGAGGTTTCCTCCAGCGCTGTCGCCTGCCAGACAAACCCGCTCAGCTGTGGAGCCTGAAGCACAAAGAAGGAATGATTAGCATCTGAACAAACAGAATAATTACAGCTATGATAACAAAATACTACATTTTAACACTTTGTTCGACAAAACAATTCATCTAAAGACATCATTTTGGGAATTCTCTGCATTTTTCTGACATTTGATGAATAAAACAGCCAAAAACAATCACAAACCACATATATAACGTAAATATTGATTAGTTGGAGCTTTGATGCCATTTAAACTTTTCTCTGTGTGACTGAGCACATATGTTCTGATAATATCTGATAAGCACCACCCCTCCCCCTACAACCAGTAATACTGCATTTAAACTGGTACACTGTGTATATTAGTGTGTATATTGTGTATATTATATATTCATAGCTACAGTGGACATGAATCAGTTTCTGCAATGTACAGATTCTATGAACCTGTTTGGTTTTAAAATGTGTCTTAACAGAATTAATCATAAGCTGATTTTATATGTGCAAAAAACTTTAGTTTATTTAATGATCAGAGTTCTACCTCCGTACTGGGAATGAAGAGTTCCAGGTCCTTGAATCCATATAGGTGGGTCCAGATTTATCACTTTTTTTAATGGACTTTTCCCATCATTTCTGAGCCTCAGAACTTCATCAGTCCAGCAGATAGAACCATGACATTTAGGAGGAGAAACACATCTGAGTTCTGGTAAAAACTGAAACTAAAATAACTAAAAAAACTAGAAAATTACCATAAAAAGTGGCCAAAATTACCACAAAGCCAGTGAAACTGTGACAAAAACTCAAATTCAGCCCAAAAACTTGCAAAATCACCACAAAAAGACACAAAATCACACCAAAAAAAAGCCAAAATTACACTAAAATATTTAAATATGCCAGCAAAAACAGGCAAAATTACCACAAAAAGTACGAAAATTACCAAAAATAGTAACAAAACTACCACAAAAAGACAAAAAAATCATCACAAAATGTGCCAAAATCCCCACAGAAAGTAACAAAAGTACCTTTAGAACAGGTGACATTGCAACAAAAACTCAAATTTGGCACAAAAAAAGACACAAAATCATCCTAAAAAGAGCCAAAACAACCCTAAAATTTTCAAATATACCAGCAAAAACATGCAAATCACCACAAAAAGAACCAAAATTACCTCAGAACAGGTGAAATCACAACAAAAACTCTAATTCGGCACAAAATAACTTGCAAAATCACCACAAAAAGACACAAAATCATCCCAAAAAAGCCAAAATTATCCTAAAATGTTCAAATATGCCAGCAGAAACATGGAAAATCACCACAAAAGTACCAAAATCCCCACATAAAGTATCAAAATTACCTTGAAACAGGTGAAATTGAAACAAAAACTAAAATTCGGCAGAAAAAACGTGCAAAATCACCACAGAAAGAGCCAAAATTACCCTATAATGTTCAAATAAGCCAGCAAAAACAACCAAAATCACCACAAAAACACCAAAATTACCACCAAAAAGTACCAAAAATTACCATAAAAAGAGCCAAAACTGTGTTGAAAGGTCCAAATATGCCAGTAAAAATATGCAAAATCACCATAAAAAGTATCAAAATTACCTCAAAATAGGCGAAATTGCAACAAAAACTCAAATTTGGCACAAAAAAATGCAAAATCGCCTCAAAAAGAGACCAAAATACCACATAAAAACACAAAATCACTCCAGAAACGGACAAAATTACAGTACAGTTTTTCTCAGAACTCAGATGTGTTTCTCCTCCTAAATGTCCTGGTTCTATCTGCTGGACTGATGAAGTTCTGAGGCTCAGAAATGATGGAAAAAGTCCATTAAAAAGTGATAAATCTGGACCAACCTCTACGGACTTCAAGGATCTGGAACTCCGGAAATATTCCCATCATGAAGGTGGAACTCTGATCATTGATGAAGTCACTGGAGATGAAGAACCAGACGTTCAGGAGGTCAGGCGGGAGGCTCTGATTCATTTCCATGACATGAAATCCTGAAATATTTCCATTATAACCTTCTAGAGCTCATGAAATATCCTGGTTCGTCTGTCAAATAGCCAAAAAAACTAAAATATTGAACTTATTACTCTGCAAAACACAGAAAAGCAGCAGGTTTTCACATTTCACAGCCCGCAAAAATGACATTTTTGGATTCTTGGCTGGAAAAGTGAAGAAAATTTGATTATTAAAGGAGCTGCTGATTAGTTTTCTGGTCCTACGTTGAGCTACGTTGGTCTGCGTTGGACTTGCAAACTGTAAACTACTTTATGACCTGTAGTCGTAGTAAAAGACCATCAGTCCTGGCTTCCAGTAAACTTCTACTGGTACGCCACGCTGTGCTTTGACCAGACATGATCAGATCTGTGTGGACGGCACCGACCCAGCAGGTGACAGTGGTTCAGAGCCCAGCAGTAGGCGTAGAAACACTCCTCCAGAGCTCTGGGAAAAGGCGCTTCAGGTGATAAAGAGTAATCGACGGAGAGGATCGGGGCATTCAGCACCTTGGACCAGCTCCGGAGGTAGTTCTGAGAAAGAAACACGTTGGAAAAACAAACTGAGCCAGTCAGCAGAACATAATAAACAGTAGAACTAAACTGAGGACAGCTACTACCAGCAGTCCTTCCTGTTTTCTGCTCATACCTCGTGGGATCTGGACGTCTGGGCCACGAATCCTCCTCCGTGGAAGTGGATGAGCAGCCAGCGGGACGGAGGCTGTTTTTGAACCCAGGGGAGGCTGGACAAGGAGATGGGAGGAGGATCAGACCGATAAAAGGCCTGGAGGTCTTCACTGTCCTGTCAAACAACAAGACGAGTCACACACTGATCAATAACGCAGCAAACACCCCGAAAACAACAAAAATATGACTTAAAATCACTTATCAAACTTTAAGCTTCTACAGTTATAGTTTCATACAATATCAATATTTGTTTTTAAATGTATTGAATAATTCAATAGGGATGTCCTGATTAAGCTGTTTTCCCTCAATCTGATCTGAGTCATTCAGTGTATATTATCTGCTGATAACGAGTCCCAATCTGAAACCTTTTTCCAACATAACCACCCTGATAAACTGTACTAAGGATGTATAAACACTAGAAGTCAACAGTTTGGACACACCTTCTCTGAAAAGACTTGGTGGACCTGATTGGGTTTGATCTAAATCTAACCATGTGATTCAGGGCTACAGGTAGAAAGACTAGAAGGTGTCCACAGGATTCTGATGATCACCTGTCCTTCTCGGAGCTCCCAGGAGATGAGCCTCATGTGGACCGGTCCGGGGCCCCAGTGGGCGATGGGAGGGGAAATAGTGGCGGTCAGGTTTGGATCCGCAGCTAAAGGTAGGCGGAGGGTAACCGGGGGCAACGTCAAGGTGAGGTTCACCTGCACCGGGCTGGAGGCCATCCTGCTGAAGCCCTGCAGAGACCAAGACATGGATTTAAACCCTGAGGAGCCTCTCAGGTGGGCTTAGGGGGACGGTTAGAGTACTGGACGCTGCCTACTGTGAGGAGGCCGGACTCGGTGAGGTTCCAGAAGGACTTCCAGAACTGCAGGTCCAGGTTCTGGGTGATGCGTTCGAACTCGGCGCCTCGTAGCTCCGGATCCATGACGTACTTCCCTGATGTGAGGAGAGACAGAGCTGCCGTACCTGTAGCCAGAGAAAGACGCTTTTTAACGACCGAAAACAACAAAATAAGACGTGAGAATTTCATTTCTATCGATAGGAGACATTTATTTACATGTACTCAGATCTGTGCAGTATTAATACTTCTCCAGCAGTATTTCTACTCCTGATAAGTGCAGTAATGGCATATCCAATCTGGACCAGTAGATGCGCAGATTATTGGTTTATTACTCCACCAAGGAAGGGCAGAGTTAAATGACAATCAGTGTTGGTTTGTCTGCCTGTCTGTCTGTCTGCCTGTTAGCAACTTTACTCAAAAACAGACAAACAGATTTGGATGAAATTTTCAGTGAAGGTCAGAAATGACTCAAGGACCAAGTGATCAGATTCTGGCAGTGATGCAGCTTATAGTCTGGATCCATGGATTAGTTAAAGATTTCCGTATCTTTGCCAGATGGCGGCACGCCGTCACTGTAACCATGACAACCAGTGAACACTACATCAGCTGATTGTGATCCTACTACAAATCCACCTCTGAGGACTTATCAGGACTTATCCATCAGAAATGATCCAAGGAACAGCTGATTAAACTGTGGGGGTGTTTCTGAGTCCCATCAGTTCCTGCTACATATTTAGGTCACGTGATCCAGTATCCGTATTTACCTTCATTAGGTTAAATTTTGTATATTGTTTTGTTTTTCTTAGCCACATTATTACACTAAGTAAGTAGATAAAGTTTAGTGTTTGTTGCTTTACAAGAAAGCACTGTGGAACAGCGTGTATTGTCTTAACTTTGACATATAAACGACGATGGTTTGACTTGACAACGTGAAGATAAACACCTGAAACTCACCGAAGCCAGACTGCTGTTTGCCGAACGTCTCTCCATATGAAACCATGCTGATGACAACGGTCTGGAGGAACGGACGAAGGGCCGGAGAGAACTGGGAATATAATGAGAAAGGTATTTCATAAGCACTGTTCACAAATAAAGTAAACTACACATTCCTACAAGCTGTTTCTGGACCACAGACAGTTCTGTGGCTGATTGGACCAACATTTGGATTCATATCTGATCCCCACTGTGCTAAAGATTTTACAAAAATGAACGGAAGTTTCCAAACAGATGATTCTGGATCTGAAGCTGCTTTGAAATGACTCCAACTGACGTTCTGACTTGTTAAAGTCGATGGTTTTCTTTTTCAGATCTTTGCTGAGCTCCTCAGACTTTCCCACTGTAGAGTTTGAGTCTAATAAGTGGATCTAATGGTTCTATTTAAATCAGCTCAATAGTCAGCAGCTGTAGTCAACTGTAATCACCTATAAAAAGTTTAGAGGCCTCAAGATATCTGATTAACACAACTCCCCACATCATCAAATGATAACTCCAGTTGCTTTATGTATGTATATGATCCAGTAGATTTTGTTGTATTTCTAGAAAACCTTCAATAAATCTATAGAAGAACCAAAATCATTGTTTTTTGTGTGTTTTAATGATTGCATCACAGTAAATTAAGAGTTATAGAGAGAGCTCAAGATTCCCATCCTGGTCTTTTCCAGTGGCAGTAAACTGTAAGTCTGACCTGGAAGCCCAGACAGCGGCCGTAGAAACAGGCTTTGTGCATGGAGCTGTACTCCTGCACAAACCTCCGGCTCAGATCTTCGTCCTTCAGCGAGTACAGCTGGCCGCAGTCGTTGTCGTTGATGAGCCGCTGGGCGAGGTGAAGCAGCGCTCGCAGCTGACAGAGGGCGCTGCTGTACGCCTCCATCTCGGCGGCGTTGTGCTCGGCTCTGAAGAAGGCACTGTTGAAATTACAGGCGACGTAGCGGGCCTTTTGGATGATGTGGAAAAGGCAAGACAGCAAGACCTGGAATAAAGACAGAAAGAAGGAGATGTTGAAGACAATGTTGACCAGAAAGCTTCGAGACTGTTCCTGTTGTGGTCATGGACGTGCAACAAACACCAACAGTAACGGTCATGAATCAGGATCCTGGAAAAACATCAGAACCTGAGTTTTGGTGACCGCCGTCAGGTCTGCAGTTTCACCGTGAGCCTCAGAGGTGGAGCACAAAACAAACACAGCAGGATGATAATGAAAAAGCTTTTTGGCTGCAACAACAAAACCGTTGTTCTCCATTGTCAGGACTGAGCAGAACTGGAAACCCTTTGTTCCAACAGCCATGGTTTACCAGAACACGTCAGTCTAAGGCAGAGGCTCCTGGATGGACTGTTGGCTGCTACACTTCTGTGACTCAACTGGACAATAAAACCCAGTAACCCTCGGTCTACCAGGACCTAAACACCTCTTCTACATGCTTCTAGCTTTCGTGTTCATATCAAACTTTGGTCATTTTGTCGACACACAACACTTTAGGAGGAAAAACACATCTGAGTTCTGGTAAAAATTTCTGTCATTTTGGAAGATATTCAAGTAATTTTGGACAACTTGAGTAATTTCGAACATTTGTTTTGTCATTGTTGATGCATTTTGACTAATTTTAGTAAAATCTGGAGTTACTGTGGACTGATTTGAAAAATGTACAAATTTATGAGATTTCAGATAAATTGTGTTTCATTTAAATATTTTTTGATTAATTCTGGACAATTTCTGTGTATATTTCAACAATTACTGAGTATTTTTGCATATCTTTTGTATAATTTTGGAACATTTTTGCATCATTCTGAGCCATTTTTAACAAATTTTGCATAATTTGAGATAATTTACATGTTATTTTGTGCAATATAACAGTTTGTTATTTCATTTTCAACATCCAGGGTGCTTATGCTTTTGAATATTTTCAGTGATTGACCCTCAAAGTATAGAGAGGAAGGTCAAAGCTTTTTTCTGAGCCTCAGAACTTCATCAGTCCAGCAGATAGACACATGATATTTAGGAGGAGAAACACATCTGAGTTCTGGTGAAAACTGACACCAGATCAGTTTAAATCCATCCTGGTGTCACAGTTTGAAGAATCCATCTGGAATCTGTGCATTTCCTCTAGAACCAACTGTGATAATCAGTATTATGGGATGTATCCTAGCGTGAACAGTTTAGAGTCCCAGAAACAATCGCTGGTTTACAAAGGTCATTGTGGGTAAACTTTAAGGCTCATATCAGCATGTTGCTGGGTGGTTGGTCAGAACTATTAGGAACCATGAAAGGAACATTTTAGACACATTTTGATTGTTCACTTTAACACAAGCTGGCTCTGAATGGTTCCAAAGTGGTTCTAAATGACTCCAAAAAGTCCAGAATGACTCAAAAATTATCCAAAGTTACAGAAAAAAAGGTGCTGAACAACTAAAAGATGTATTGTTCAGATTGTGACAGCTGGATGGATGTAAAGCTGGTCTGGTGTCAGTGTCATGTGATTTTCCTCTCATAATGTCATGTATCTGTCTAAGTCTTTTTTGTGCTGAACTTGAGTTTTGTTCCAATTTCACCTGTTTTGAGGTAATTTTGGTATTTTTTGTGGTGATTTTGCATGTTTTTACTGGCATATTTGAATCTTTCAAAGCAGTTTTGGCTCTTTTTTGTGGTAGTTGTGGTCATTTTCCTGGTAAATTTGTCTGTTTTGTGGTGATTTTTCATGTTTTCGCTGGCATACTTAAACATTTTAGGGTAATTTGGGCTCTTTTTGGGGTGAGTTTGAGTTTTTTTTGTCGAATTTGCGTTTCTGTCACAATTTCACAAATTTTGTGGTGATTTTCCAGCTTTTTTGGTTATTTTAGTTGCAGTTTCTAGCAGAACTCAGATGTGTTTCTCCTCCTAAATGTAATGGTTCTATCTGCTGGACTGATGAAGTTCTGAGGCTCAGAAATGATGGAAAAAGTCCATAAAAAAAGTGATGAATCTGGACCCAGCTCTATGGACTTCAAGGACCTGGAACTGGAAATATTTTAGCTTCATAGAGTCCTAGAAGCAATCAATGGTTCATTGGATGTGTTTCAGTTTTCTGATGATTCACCAGAGAAAACTGTAAAAAGGTCATTCTGGGTAAACTTTAAGGCTTATATCAGCATGTTGGAAGGTGTTTGGTCAGAGTTACTAGAGACGATGGAAGGATTATTTTACACACATTTTGACTGTTCAGTTTAACAGAAACTTGCTCAAAATGGTTCAAAAGTCGTCCTGAATGACACAAAAGTTGTCCTGAGTGACTGAAAATGTGTCTAATGTGATAAAACTTGTCCAAAAGGAACCAACATTTGTCCAGAATGACACAGAAATAGTCTAGAATTATTCAAAAATGGTCAAAAACAACTTAGTTTAAAATAAAAAAAATGGATCATTTTTGACAATTTTGGAGAAGTTTTTATCATTTTTGGGCAGAAAATTAGTAATTTAGGAGACATTTCTGATCATTTTCAGTGACCTTTGGGGTTCTTCTGGACGTCTTTTGACTCATTTCGCACAATTTTTCAGTCATTCAGGACAAGTTCAGGGGGGAATAGTGCATCCTGGGTAAACTTGACGGCTCTTATCAGCATGTTGGGAGGTGGCTGGTCAGAACTATTAGAGACGATGGAAGAAGAAACCAGGATCATCTAGAGACAGGGTTCATTCTGTGTTTTTGTGTTGCTCAGCCACATAAAAAACGTAAATAAAGAAATCCCAGCTTCAGCACACAGTGAGTAGAAGAGCTGGTCTCACCTTGACCAGGGTTCTGTAGCCGTTTCCAGGTGTTTGTTCATCGAAGTCGTAGTGATGATAGACGGCGGTGAAGCAGCCGACCACCGGCTCCAGAGCTCGTCCATGTTCCTGAATCTGTCTGATGCACGTCAGCAGGCGGTTGGCGACGCTGCCGTACGGCAAGTCAGAAGGTCCACGCAGAACAGAGATGTTGTCTTCACAAACTCTCTCCAAGGTTGCGAAGACATCCTTGTAATCCATATCTGTGGCTGGAACGAGAGAGAAAGACAGCGACGTAACCTTCCTGGACCTTTATACGGCTCGTGGCTCTGACATGTGATCATCACGGTATTCTGTGAAAAAACGGCTGAAGATAAACATCATAATGATCTCATTCCCTGGAGCTGAACCTGCTGCTGTGTACAGCTGTTATCTGTTTGGTCAAAGGTGAAAGTTCAGTTCAGCTTGAAGGCAGCATTTTGAAACCAGCCCAGTAGGACAGAGCGACACTGAACGCATCAGACAACACTGCAAAAATCTCACCAAGTCTGTTTGTCTTACTTTTAGTCAAAATGTCTCATCCCACTGGATTTAAGATGGATTCACTTAACAAGAGACACTTCAGTAAGATACAGGGACTTGTTTTAAGACAATACATCTTAAATATCTTGTGAAGTTAAACAACCTTGAAATTATCTTGTTTTAACCCTCATGCTGTCCTGTGGGTCAAATTGACCCGGAAATGTGGAAAAAAACAACTCTCTGTGAAAACTTCCACATTTTAAATTTTTAGGAGGAAATTTTTGAACATTTTTTGATGGAAAAAAAAGAAATGTTAAAAAATGTTTCTTTAAGAACATTCAGAAAAAATCCACTAAAATCCAGCGATTTTTTTCCGAATGATCTTAAAGAAAATATTAGAAGTTTTACTGACATATATGTAATCACTTTAGATATTTTTAAGGTTTTTCTTGGAATATTTGTATTCATTTTTTAAAAATATTTACAATTTCATTTTTTAAATATTTATTTCTTGACAAATTTAG
This sequence comes from Acanthochromis polyacanthus, assembly GCF_021347895.1. Lineage (NCBI taxonomy): Eukaryota > Metazoa > Chordata > Actinopteri > Pomacentridae > Acanthochromis > Acanthochromis polyacanthus. The sequence continues at coordinate 3,371,029 of NC_067123.1, forward strand.
GGATTTTTTAAAAAAATAAAACTTTTAAAGAAATTTCTTCCTGAAAAATTTGCAAATTTTTATAAATCTGGGGATTTTTTTGCTGAATATTTGGATTTTTTTCAGACAAGGCAAAAATATTTTTGATGCCGTAAATGAGGACAAAAGGAGGGTTAAGACACCTCGGCTTGACAATCCTGGTAAAATAAAACTTAAAATAAGTTTTCCAGCTAATTTTAAGATCTCAATATTCTAAATATCACATCTTATTTCAGGAAATCTCACCAAGACATTTTTCACTTGTTCTATTGGCAGATTTTTTCACTTATTTCAAGGTCAAAGTTCCTTGAAATAAGTTTTTTTTCTTGTTTTGAGAGGGACATTTTTTCCAGTGAACACAGATTATTTCACCAGCAACAAACAGCAGACACACAATAAACTCTGAAACATGCAGAAACTGGTCATCAGGGAGGCTCTTAACAACAAAAACATCCTATCTGGTGGTAGATTGATTGGAAATATTGAAATTTGGAGTCTGTTATCTTTCTGCAAGACTGGACAGGACGTGGTGCTAAAGGTTTGGGTAACAGCTCAGTGTTCTGACATGAATGAATGACAGAAAACTACGCAGTCTGTAAAAGAGGACATCTGTTAAAATATTCACATGATCAGTTTTTTTCCACATATTGTTAAACCTCTTGTTCTTTAGCTGCTTCCATAATGAATTAGGGACCTTTAACCCTCGTGTCGTCCTGTGGGTCAAATTGACTCGTTTCAAGGTTTGAAAATGTGGAAAAAAATATATTTTTATGTCCACATTTTCAACATTTTTGGGAATTTTTTGAACATTTTTTGTCAGAAAAAAGAAATGTCAAAAAAGGTTTTTTTAAGAACATTCACAGAAAAATCAACCAAAATCCAGCGTATTTCGCTGGATTTTGGTTGATTTTTATGTGAATGTTCTTATAGAAAACATAGGAAGTTTTACTGATATATATGGAATCACTTTAGATATTTTTAGGATTTTTTACTCATTTTTTGAAATTACAAGAAAATTTACAAGAATTTTCTCGCCAAATTTGGCAGATTTTTCAAAAAATAAAACTTTTAAGGAATTATTGGAATTTTCTTCCTGAAGGTTTTGCAAATTGTCAGAAATTTTTTGGTGATTTTTTTCATTTTTTTTAGGCAAAGAAACGATATTTGTTGGTGTCGGTAAATGACGACAACAGGAGGGTTAATTGGAAAAGCACGTTCCTAAACTGCTTATTAATGCAGAGATTCTAGAGATTTCTATCGTCAACATTCGTATTTTGTGTGTTTTGTGGTACATTTGATCCTCACTGTTGCAGAAAAACAAAACACAGCAAACAGCAATCAATCCTAGATACCAATTTGTGGAGGAACTATGCGTCAAATCCTATTTTTTGTTTGCATAAATGGAGCTAATTCATCATTAGCAAGTTTGCTTGCTTCGATTCTCTCGGTCTATTTAGTAATAACACTGACATACTAGATTTTCATCAATAATAAATAGATTTTCCAGTGTCATAAAATAGTGAAAATCCTGATTACCTGAAGTTCAAGTGGACATATTGACATGTTTTGTTGTGTTTTATGATATAAAACTACATGCTCTCTCCATATCAGGCAGTTCCAGGTATAAATGTTGTGATCATCCATTCTGAACACACAGAATTAATTAGTGTCAGCAGCAGCAGAAAGCAGGACGAGATGCCAGATCAGGAAAACACAGAGAGCTCTATCACAGTTTGGACAGTGGGCTGATTGTGTTTTTCTGCTTCAGATCTCAGTGGACAGATTTAGGTTTCTGACAGCAGCAACTAATTCTTCTTTAAAGGCGTCTGAAGTCGACTGAGTGGCAGCGGAAGATTCTAGACTGCAGCAAAACACTCGTTTATTTAAGTTTTCAGCTCTAACATCTGTTTGATTATCTCCTGAGAAGAAGATAAAATGCACTTTGAATGAATTCTGCACATTAAAGCCAAACATTTACAAAAATCCGCTCATTCCCAGACTGAAACTGAAGAAAATGGACGGACAGGGTTATTGTTTGTAGTTATATTTGGTCAAATTCTGTATTTTCTCTGTTTCTGTGTGTCGCTCTGTTAATTTCATCGAGTATTTAAACACAGGTCTAATTATTTTATTTTATTTTTAGATAGATGCAAATGAACACAAACAGACAAAATGCTGATGAGGAGTCACAAAATAACTGCAAAGAGATGGAAAATGTCCCCAGGAAGACGACAACGTGACACAAAATGACCAGAAATAGATGCAAAATGAACACAAAGAGGTCTAATGGAACTAAAAAGAGACTCAACATACTGAGAGTCACAAAATCACCAAATAAGCCACAAAATAACCAGAAATAAGATGCAAAATGACCATAAAAAGACACAATGACCACAAAGAGATCTAACACAACTAAAAAAGGCACAACGTGTCGACAAAGAGTCACAAAATTACCACAGATAGATGCAAAATTACCACAGAGATGTAAAACAACTATAAACAGACACAACACGTCCACAGAGACAAATAATAACTACAAAAAGTCGCAAAACAACCACAAATAAAATGCAAAATGACCACAAAGAGACAAAAAATGACCATAAGTGACACAAAGTGACCACAGAGACACAAAATGATCACAAACAGATGTAAAATGAACACAAATTGATGTAGAACAACTAAAAAAGACATAACATATAGACAAAGAGTCACAAAATAACAACAAATAAAATGCAAAAGGACCATAAAGAGACACAAAGTGACCACAGAGATACAAAACGATCACAAATAGATGTAAAATGAACACAAATAGACATAGAGCAACTACAAAAGACATAACATATAGACAAAGAGTCACAAAATTACCACAGATAGATGCAAAATTGCCACTGAGACGTAAAACAACTATAAACAGACACAACACGTCCACGGAGACAAAAAAATAACGACAAAAAGTCGCAAAACAAGCACAAAAAAGATGCAAAATGACCATAAAGAGTCAAAAAATGACCATAAAGAGACACAAAGTGGCCATAGAGACACAAAATGATCACAAACAGATGTAAAAGGAACACAAATAGACGTAGAACGGCTAAAAAAGACATAACATACAGACAAAAAGTCACAAAATGACCACAAAAAAAACATAAAATATATTTGCATGATGAGACATGTCGATGATCAATAAGTAACAAGAAGTTTTTTGTGCTAAGGTGTCAGGCAGAACTATATTTAAGGGCATTAATGTAAAAGTTAAATGTGGTTTTTGATATTTTTCTTCTTGTCTGTGAGTCCCATTTAACAGCTTCTTCCACTGGCTGTTTGTGGTGCTGAACACAAACCTACTGGTTCCTAACTGAAGGTGCAAATGTTTGAAAATGGGTTAAATTTGTAGCTTATTTTTCCTAAAACAGGAGAATCAGCAGCGACGTGTCGTTTACAGCAGAGTTTACAGGAGCAGGATGGTTTGTTAATGAAGGCTGACATCCAATACAGGAATCAGATATACGAGGCTGATAGCAGCTTTCATTTACTGATGGCTTCATGAATAGAATATCACCGTCCAGACCAGAGGGGTCCAACTCATCCTAGTTCCACATCCTGTCCAGTCTGACATCCAGTGAACCGGACCAGTAAACCCACAGAATAATAACACAACGTTTAATCATCTGGAACTGAACCATAGAGGATTTACAGAAAGATCAAAATGACTAGAGTCAGACAAAAAAAGGGCAAAAAACAAGACCAAATATTACAAAAACATGACAAAAAATGAGACAAATGACACAAAACAAAACAAAAAATAGACAGAAAAGTTACAAAACGAACAAAGGAAGCAAAAGATGACCAAAGGGAGAAACAAAAACGACAAAAAATAGACAAACAACACAAGTGAAACAAAAAACGACAATTCAAGCGAAACACGAAACGACAAGTCTGACAAAAAAAGACAAAAAAACAACAATAACAAAACAAAATATAAAAATTTGAAACACCACGACAAAAAATGAAACAAATGACACGAAACAAAACAAAAAGAGGCAAAAAATAGAGAAAAAAGTTACAAAGCAAAAAAACATGAGACAAACAACAAAAGTTAGACAAAAAAATCAACAAAAACAAGACAAAATATTACAAAAATGTGACACAAAACAACAAAAATAGACCACAATAATAGACTAAAAAGTTACAAACGAACCAAAAATGCATAAATGACACAAAGGAGACAAAAGATGAAAAAAGGGAGAAAAAAACGCAACAAAAAAGACAAACAATGCAAGCGAAACAAAAAATGACAAAACGACAAATAAAGCGAAGCACAAAACGACAAGTCAGACAAAAAAAAGACAAAAAACAACAACAACAAAACAAAATATTACAAATATTTGACACAAAACGACAAAAATCAGACAAATGACATAACAATACAAAAAAGAGGAAAAAAATTAGACAAAAAGTTACAAAGCGACAAAAAACATGAGACAAACGACAAGACATAAACCAACAAAAAATAAGACAAAATATTACAAAAATGAGACACAAAACAACAAAAGAACAAAGAACAATCTAGTATTTTACTTTATGATCAGAACAACTTGTCATGGTCTAGAAATGATTTTAAATTTATAGTTTTACTAATTTACAATCTGCAGTTAATGTCTTCTCTGGAATTTTTACCCTTTGAGGGCCGGATTGGACCCTCTGGAGGACCACTTTTGGCCCACGGGCCTCATGTTGGACGACCCTATTCCAGATCCTCTAAGTCTCAAGTATTAACAACAGCATAAAACGGTACAGCTTTATGCTGTTATTAATACTATATAACAGAGATAAATAAATATCTCCCTATATATCAATAAGGTGGGCATGATTCAGTTCTAAATAACAGTTATCACCACATGGGAAGCATCATGTGAGAGGAGCAGCAGAATAAAAACAAGCCTCAGTCTACAGAACTGCAGCTGACATCTAATAAGCTGTCAAATAAAAGACTATTTTCCTCAAGTAATCATATTATCTGGAACATCCATCCATCCATTCTCTATACACCGCTTTATCCTCACTAGGGTCATGGGGGGGTGCTGGAGTCTATCTCAGCTGTCTCGGCCGAAGGCAGGGGACACCCTGGACAGGTCGCCAGTCTGTCACAGGGTTATCTGGAACAGTTCAGGCATATTTTCCCTCAAACCATAGTAATATAATGTATTAAAATTACACCTCAAACTCTAAATATATTTAGTTTATTATCAAACAGACAAAGCAAAGCAGAAAATCAACACGAATAAGAAGCCGGAAGCAGAAAGTATTTTGTTATTTCTTTTGAAAAATGACAAATAACGATTAACTTTTTAGTTTATAGTCAATTTCAGTCGTGACATAATTGATTTAGATTAATTCTAGCATTGAGCCAGCATCTATAAACCTAAATATTAGAAATTTATAAATTTACTGTCAAATATGACGAAAAGGAGAAGAAAATCATCACATAATAGAAGCTGAACCAGAGATCATGAATAGAATATTCTATAATTATGATTTTTTTTTTTTATTTAGCAGAAACTCCTCACAAATTAGAGTGTTCTGGACTAGTTATGGACTGGTTCTACTCATAGTTCTGGACTGGTTCTACTCATGGTTCTGGTTCTGGACTGGTTTTGGACTAGTCTGGACTGGTTCTACTCATGGTCCTGGACTAGTCTGGACTGGTTCTACCTCTTGTTCAGGACTAGTCTGGACTGGATCTGTCTCCTATCAGTTTCCCGACTGATATCAGCTTCTATTTACAGTTCCAACTGGTTTTCAAACTTCCTCCTTCCGCTTCGTTCTTTCTTTCTTTTATTTATTTAATTATTTTACCTACAAATCTCCATAATGTCGCCTCTTTATCTCGGCACCGTTTTCTCCAACTGACAACTTCGCTCACAACACCAAGTTTTCCGGACCACCTAGCGCCCTGTTGCTTCCCGTTTCACAGCCGGTAAGAAGACGGACGGACACGGACAATGATTCATGTCGTCACTATAGCGTACCGGCTCCCGTTAAAACGCTGAAAAACCGCCGAACGCTGCGGGTGTAAGTTCGGAAACGTGACTCGGTGCCGTTTTTAAACCGCCTTCACTCACCGAGCCGCATCCTCTTCCGTGATGTTCCGTTCGTCTCTGTCAGCGGCGCGTAGAATGCTGGGAGACGTCATGTGAGAGGGGCGCGTGAACCAAGCTGCCCTGTTACCGTGGCGACACCGCTGGTCAACGTACATAAGCTAACAAGCTATATGAAGGCTAACAAACTACATGGAGGCTAACAAGCTATATGAAGTCTAACAAAACTCAGGCTAACAGAACACTGGAAGGCTAGCAAAACCCAGGCTAACAAAACACTGAAAGGATAACAGAAAACATGCTAACAAAACACAAATTAACAAACCTCAGGGTGTCTAACATATCTAGACTAATAAAACACAGGGAGGCTAACAGAACACAAGAGGGCTAATTTAAGAGAGAGAGGCTAACAAAACACAAACAGGTTAACAGAACTCAGGTAGGCTAAAAAAAGCATAAATAGGCTAATAAAACACCATGAAGGTGACAAAGCACACCTAAGCTAACAGAACACAGACAGAATAATGGTACACAGGTAGGCTAACAAAACACAGGTAGACTAACAGAACACAAACAGGCTAATGACACCCAGGTAGGCTACCTAAAGACAGACAGGCCAATGACATGCAGGTAGGCTAGCAAAACACAAGTAGGCTAATGACATGCAGGTAGGCTAACAGAACACAGGTAGGCTAATAAAACACAGGCAAGGTGACAAGGTGTGAGCCAACAACAGAAACAGGCAAATGACACACAGGTAGACTAATGACACACAGGCAGGCTAACAGAACACAGGTAGACTAATGCCACACAGGCAGGCTAACAGAACACAGGTAGGCTAATGACACACAGGCAGGCTAACAGAACACAGGTAGACTAATGACACACAGGCAGGCTAACAGAACACAGGTAGGCTAACAGAACACAGGTAGTAGGGTTGCCACCCGTCCCATAAAATACGGAATCGTCCTTTATTTGACCATTAATTGTTGCGTCCCATATTGACTCAATACGGGACGCAATTTGTTCCGTATTTTCATAAATGTATCATACACGTCTGTCACACAGTCATCAAAACTGTATAATGAATAAAATAAAACACAGGAAATATTAAGGACAGCCAATTTCATCTTGGTAGGACCAAGTGAGGACCCGACATGACATACAGCGGATAGACCTCAGAACCGTCTGCGTCTTTGTTTGCCTGCCTGCACGGTCCTGTCACAAGTTGCTAGTTACAGACTGCTGCGCACTGCACCGGGGCATTTAAAAATGTCTAACCCCGAAACTCCACCATGTCCTCCTAAGAAGCGCAAACGTCTGCAGATGTACAGACGTGGGAAGAGTCGAACCCCTGGCTCGACAGCGTTAGTGGCAATGGGTAGAAAGCAAACTGTACATGTCGGCGTGTGTTTTCTGTTGCTCATGGTGGACTGGCTGACGTAAGGCAGCATGCATCAGGGGAACAACATTTACAAAACATAAGAACAGAGAAGACACAACCAGCAGTATCCCAATTTTTCATGCCCCAATCATCTCCTGAAGTCAATGTGGTAAAGGACATCATGATGAGATCAGCTGGATTTCCTCCAGTATCTGGTTGTGAATTTACCAGAGCATGCTTATAGTCAGACTAATGTGGCCGTAGACTCTACAGTATTTTAGTGACTCAATAAATGCCTAAGTTGTTTATATTTTTTAATGCTTTTAAGTTTTTAATAAAGATTGATTTAATAGCCTGTATGTAATCAATAAATGGCCTATCTATAGACCAACTCACTCAGAACGCTATGTTAACAGTACTAAATAAATAAATAAATACATGCATACAAACATAAGTATTTGTAGGGAATTTCTTTGTACAGTATTCTGCATGTATTTGTTTTTGTTTTGCAGAATACAGTATTGCACACTGGTTGGTCATTAATTTTTTTCTTAAATGATACCAGTTCTTTTTAGACAGAACCTGTTATAAAACAATACAAAATTCATAATGTTCAGTTTCATTTAGAATTTGTCGTTCCACTCCTCCCTCCAGGTTACTGCAGCTGAGTTGACGCAGGTCTACCACACAGTTAAACACAACCTCAGCTACAACAGTGCTGACTGTGCACACAAACTCAATCAAAAGATTCTACCAAATTTCTTGCACTTCTATTTTTATTTCGTTGAATATTTTCACTTGGGGCTCATGAATAAGAACAGGTACAAGTTTACAAGAATTTTTTTATATTTTCTCCTAAAGTAAAAATGTCCTCAGGGATCACAAAGAGAGCACCAACAAGTTCAGCACTTTAAAGTTACGATAAGATAAGATAAGATAATCCTTTACTACTCCCCGTATCTGGGGAAATTTCCCATGTTACAGCAGCACACAGCTGAACAAAGTTCATAATGATTGTTCAATGGTCTGTTTTCCTTAATATTTGTGTTTATTACACACTGCAGTGACTGCACAGTTCCATGTTAATAAAGCAGTTTAAGCTTTAAGTTTGACTAAATACTTTTTTCAAAATTAGACGTGCCACTCCTTGGGTGTACTGGCCCTGAGGAGCCGTGGACGTCCATTATTTTCATTTCTGAAAGGTGGCAACCCTAACAGGTAGGCTAATGACACATAGGCAAGCTAACAGAACACAGGTAGGCTAATGACACACAGGCAGGCTAACAGAACACAGGTAGGCTAATGACACACAGGCAGGCTAACAAATACAAGAAGGCAACAAAATGCACGCAGCAAAATGCAAGGAGGCTAACAGAACTCAGGCTAACAAAGGATAATTATGCTAACAAAACGGGCAAGTGGCTAAACAGAACACAAGTAGCCTAAGCAAATACAGATAGTTTAACAGAATACAGGCAGGCTATTGAAGCACATGTAGGCTAACAAGACACAAAGCACATCATTAAATAAAAATAGAAAAAAGAGCACAATATCCTGATGTTATTTAAAATCAAAGCTGAATAGATTGTGACATTTATCGATATGTTAACATTTAAATTAGGGACAGGGAGTATACAAACTCATGACTTTATTAATTTTTTGAGCTACTATAAGCTATTACTCAGAAGATTTTGGTTACCAGGTTGTGTCTCTAATTCATTACAACTGTTAAACCAACTGAATAAGACCTGCATAGCATCAACGGGTGGACTGAGGTGGTGACTGACCAGTAGTTTCTCTTTCAGAGTCTTTTAATTGTTCAGTGTACAAAAGCTTATGTAATAGTAAAAATGCCTTCAGATATTTTGCTTTGTTTTCACCAGCAGTCAGAAACTTCACAGTGGTGACCAGTTTCTGTATGTGTGGATGAAATAATGAGCTTTCATGAGGAAACGTTGTACATGGACGTCATAAACTCCAGCAGATCTGAGTCTTTCTCTTAGTGTTTATGTGATTATGAGAGTCTCTAGTGGTCATCAGGTAAGTTGCGGCTGTCGTGATGAACATTACTGCAGTGATATTGGTGAGTTTTTGATATTTAATCAACATTCATTGGACAAATAATTGCTACAGTAATTGAACGCCTTGGGATCCTTCAGGTGGAGCTGGAAAATGGTGATAAGGACGTCTGGATAAGCCTCCATAGTCTGATGGAAAGCTTGAAGGTAATGGATGGATGGATCCACAGAAGAAAGGAAGTAATAATATTTACAAAAGATTTCCTTGGAATGGGGATATATCTTACAGTCAGATGGATAAAAATGAAAACTAGCGTAGAAACTAATCAGTAGAGTTCAAAATGTGCACTATCGGTTACTTTGAAATGTCCTTATTTTTGAAAGAAAAGCTTTTTTTTTTCAATGAAGATAAATGAATGATAAATCCAGACTTTGTTCATGTGGTAAATGACTATTCTAGCTGAAATTGTAATGAAATTGTCTGCATGACCCCAAACTTTTGAACGGTAGTGTACATTTTTACTGTATATTTTACTATATTTTTACTGTATTTTACTGTATGTTTGCAATATTTTTATTGTATTTTTATTAGAGTTTTACTGCAATTTTGTTAGATTTTTACTGCAGTTTTATTAGATTTTTACTGCATTTTCTACTGTATTTTCTATATTTTTTATCACATTTTAGCTATTTTTTACTTTATTTTATCAGATTTTTACTGTATTTTACGAGAGTTTTACTGCATTTTAACTATATATTTTTTCTGTATTTTTACTATGTTTTTTGGGATTTTTACTATTTTTTAATTGTGTTTTTACGATATTTTGACAGTATTTTTAATATTTGGATAATATTTTTACTGTATTTTTACTATGTTTTATCTAGATTTTTTACTGTGTTTTTACTATATATTTTCTATATTTTTACTTTATTTTTTTATTTTTTACTGTATTTTACTGTATTTTATTACACTACCATTTACAAGTTTGGAGTCACTTAGAAACGTCCTTATTTTTGAATGAAAAGCTTTTCTCTTCAATGAAAATACCATTAAATGAATGATAAATCCAATGTAGACATTGTTAATGTGGTAAATGACTGTTGTAGCTGTAAACAGCTGGTTTTTAATGGAATATCTCCATAGGGGTACAGAGGAACATTTCCAGCAACCATCACTCCTGTGTTCTAATGCTACATTGTGTTAGCTAATGCTGTTGAAAGGCTCATTGATGGTTAGAAAACCCTTGTGCAGTTATTACAGCACATGGATAAAAGTGTGATGGAATTGTGTGGATGACTCCAAACTTTTGAATGGTAGTGTATATTTAGTAGCATACATTTTAAAAAACACAACAAATGCATCTGAGAAAGTGATCAAATACTGTATTTTCAGCTGTAGCTTATGTAATAAAGTCAGTAAATTAAGTCTTTACAGTCTCCATTATTTCCATTTTGAACAGCGTTACAAGGACAAAGCTGAGTGTTTTGATGCAACAATATTTCCGGAACTGAAGACATCTTGAATGAGTCTACCGTCAACATGCAGCTGTACTTTTCACCTTAGTGACTAATTTATAGAATCATCACTAATCTGTGTCAATGTGAGTCGTGTTTTTTGCTGGCGTTAAGTCACTAGGTGTGGTGATGACCTACTTCACATTTTAAGGGTTCAGGATGTTTTTCATTGAGGTTATTATCTGTGTGTGATGTAGTTTACGATATGCTAGACATACCAGGAATTCTAGTCGGATGTTAGGCCATGCTTTCAGGAAGAAGTGACTATTGGACCAAATCATTTTGATATCTGAATTTTGTGTGTTTTTTAATGCTGATAAAGAAATTTTGTTTTATTTATAACAGGCCAAGATGGTGAATAACATCCACATGAAAAATCAGTTTAGTTTTAGTTTTAATATACAAGCATTATTTTGTTACTGTTTTACTGTATTTAAATCAAATTATGCAGAAAATAGTCGCCTGTTCTTAGTTCTAATAACCTGTAGGTGTGAATAAGTCTCATATCAAAGGTGACCTCGTGTGATTATCTAACATTTCTGCATCACCTGAACTGTAAATCTGAACACTTCCGTCATCCGAATGTCCATGCAGGTGTTTTTGTTTAACGTCTCAGGCTAACAAGCTACATGAAGGCTAACAAAACTCAGGATAGAAAAACACTGGAAGGCTAACAGAACACAGGCTAACAAACTACATGAAGGCTAACAAAACTCAAGATAGCAAAACATGGGCTAACAGAACACAGGCTAACAAACTAATGACTAACAGAACACAAGCCAACAAACTACACAAAGGCTAAAAAAACTCAGGCTAACAAAACATGGGCTAGACATCATGAATGTGGCTAAAAAACAGGCTAGCAAACTAAATGAAGGCTAACAGAACAGAAGCTAACAAAGTACATGAAGGTTAACAAAATTCAGGATAACAAACCACAGGAAGGCTAAGAGAACACAAGCTAGCAAACTACAAGGAGGCTAACAGAGCATAGGAAAGCTGACATAACTCATCCTATCAAGCTAAAGGGAGGCTTTAAGGAAGACGTGACTAGATATTGGACCAAATCATTTTAATATCTGAATTTTGTGTGTTTTTTAATGCTGAAAAAGAAAAAAAAAGTATTATTTATAACAGGCCGAGATGGTGAATAACATCCGCATAAAAAATCTGTTTAGTTTTAATGTCATTGTGTTTACATTTTACTGTATTTAAGTCAAATTATGCAGAAAATAGTCACCTGTTCTTAGTTCTAGTAACTTGTAGTTCTGAATAAGAAGCCTCATATCGAAGGTGACCTCATGTGTTTATCCAACATTCCTGCGTCACCTGAACTGTAAACCTGAACACTTCCTTCATCCAAATGTCCATGCAGGTGCTTTTATTTAACATCTCGGCTGGACACCATAAACAAATCATGTAGCAGAATAACATGCAACGACTTTTCATGTTTCCTTCTGCTTCAAACCCACTTTATTAACGATAATCAGTTATTCTGATTTGTTGTAAAAACATTTTCCTTCTTTTTCACAGAAACTAACAGGGAATAAGATCAAATATTTGTGAGGAGCTGTGGTGTTGCAAAAAGAGGAATAAAGCCGAGTCACTGTTACTTAGCATCTGTTAATAGAGGTGAGTCTGTCCAAAAAAAAATCAATCATTCAGATTGTCTGGAACTTTATACAAACACAGTGGAAACAAAGATCAGGCTGCAGGAATGAGGAAAGTCTTTGTTGGTTTTTCTTTATGTCGGAATCTGTGGTTTTTCTTCTTGTGTCTGTGACTCAGCAGTTTCAGCTCTGACAATGATGAATTGTGTTTTTACAGTGCACTGTTGTGTATATTTAGGATGTCTGGTGTGTAACTGTGATCTGAGTGTATGAGAAATACTCTGAGAATAACTTTGTATTAAGGGTTAGTAGTTTGTGTAACTTCAGACAGCAGTGTTGGACCCAAACTAAGGTCTGTTAAAGTTTTGGATGAACTTTGAGAATTACATGTCTTTTGACGTGGGAAAAAACTCCAAAAACATCTCACCTGAGTAGATGTTTTAAGGCTCCAGAAATGTGCTGTTGACTACCCGCAGATATTATAGGGATCATTTTGAGGAAAAACCGTCCAAAGTAATCAACAGTGAGAGACGTGACTTTTAGATCCTGTTTAAATTGAATTACACATGTGAGATTTGTCAGTTTTAAAAGGGAATTTTGCAAAAGAAGAAAGTCACAGTTTGTTATAAAGATGTTTTAGGATCATTTAATGCTGCTGATGCTACCAGTCTAAAGTGTCTTCTCATTTAATGTTTTTTCTTTACTTTCATGACTATTTACATTGTAGATTCTCACTGAAGGCATCAAAACTATGAATGAACACATCTGCAATTTTATAGGAAGAAAAAAAAGTGAAATAAGTCAAAACATGTTTTATATTGAAGATTTTGAATCGCTAATAAAGGAGTTCAAATTAAATTAAAATCTCCTTTTTTGGTTTTATTATTTCATTGATGTCTCTGTAATTGTGGGAAAATTTTTTCAATCAACATAATAATTTAAATAATAATTATTTTTCATAGAGCGTGTCCCACAGCATGTTAGTATAACCTGGTAATGACGTTTTTGTCATTTTGTGTCTTGGTTTTGTTGTTTTGTGTCTTGTTTTTGTTGTTTTATGTCTTGTTTTTGTCATGTTGTGTCTCGTTTTTGTCATTTTGTGTCTTGTTTTTGTTGTTTTTTGTCTTGTTTTTGTTGTTTTGTCTTGTTTTTGTCGTTATATGTGTTGTTTTTGGCGCGTTGTCTTGTTTTTGTTGTTTTATGTTCTGTTTTGGTCAGGTTGTGTCTCGTTTTTGTTGTTTTGTGTGTCATTTTTGTTATTTTTATCTTGTTTGTGTCATTTTGTGTCTCGTTTTTGTCGTGTTGTGTCTCATTTTTGTTGTTTTGTGTCTTGTTTTTGCCGTTATAATTCTTGTTTTTGTCTTGTATCTTGTTTTTGTTGTTTTGTGTCCTGTTTTAGTTTTTTTCTGTCATTATTTTTTCATCCAACAGTTGTCCCAAAGAATCGGTAGAGCAAAGCTATGTCCTCTCTTCTGCTTTTCAGATTTTCATACAATTTAAAATGTATAATTAATATACATGGAACGTGTCCCACAACATGTTAGCAGAACCTTTTTAGCTGGTCGAAGAAGAAAACAGTGAATCACAGGACATGCTGGGGTATGTAAACGTTTGATCAGGGTCATTTGGGTAGTTTCTGTTGTCGTTATGATTTAAAAAGAGTAAACAGTTTGACAATAAATGACTTCACCCAACCACTAACGAGGATTGAAAGAAAAGTTTTTTGTGTGGTCATTTTTGTTCTCTGAAAAATGGCCAAGAAATCATAAACTCTGCCAGAGTAGGTAAACTTGTTAACACAACTGTAAGTATTGGATCACCTACCAACCTGCTTCAGGCTTGGATGGGTATATGCTACATATATATGATACATATATATACTGCAGAACAATAGGAAAGCGGCTTGGAGAGAACAACTGTTGGTGCAATTATTACAAAATGGAGGAAACTCAAGTCTAGCCTGGTTTGGGGCTCCAATGATCATGAGAAAGGTTTGGGATGAGCTCAGAACTACACCTGGTCAATGACCTGAAGAGAGCTGGGACCACCAGTCACACAGGTTTCCATTAGTAACAACCTACGGCGTCATGGATTAAAGTCCTGCAGTGCCCGTCTGAAGTTTGCCAACGACCACCTGGATGATCCAGAGGAGGCATGGGAGAAGGTCATGTGGTCAGATGAGACCAAAATAGAACTTTTTGACATCAACTCCACCGGCCGTGTTTGGATGAAGAAGAAGTATGAGTACAATCCCAACAACACCATCCCAACAGTGAAGCATGGAGGTGGAAACATCATGCTTTGGGGGTGCTTTTCTGCAAAGGGGATCGTACTGAGGAGAGGATGGATGGGGCCAGGAATCAACCTCCTTCCCTCAGTAAGAGCATTGAAGAGCACTGAAGAGCATTGGGTCATTGTCTTCCAGCATGGCAATGACCCGAAACACAACTAAGGAGTGGCTCCAGAAGAAGCTTTTCAGGATCCTGGAGTGGCCTAACCAGTCTCCAGACCTGAACCCTATAAAAAGTCTTTGGCATTAGCTGAAACTCTGTGTTTCCCAGTGACACCCCGAAACCTGAAAGATCTGGAGAAGATCTGTATGGAGGAGTGGTGTGGGCAAAACGGGTCAGGATCTACAGTAAACGTCTGACCTCTGGAATTGTAAACAAAGGTTTCTGCACCAAATGTTAAGGTCTGGTTTTCTATTGTATCCAATACTTATTCCATGCAATAAAATAGTAGTGGTTAGCACTTCCGCCTTGCAGCAAGAAGATCCTCGGTTCAAATCCCGGGGTGGGCCTGGGATCTTTCTGCATGGAGTTTGCATGTTCTCCCTGAGCATGCGTGGGTTTTCTCCGGGTACTCCGGCTTCCTCCCACAGTCCAAAAACATGCTGAGGTTAATTGGTTACTCTAAATTGTCCATAGGTGTGAATGTGAGTGTGATTGTGTGTCTGTATATGTAGCCCTGTGTCAGACTGGTGACCTGTCCAGGGTGTCCCCTGCCTTCACCTGAGTCAGCTGGGATAGACTCCAGCACCCCCCATGACCCCAGTGAGGATAAAGCGGTGTATAGAGAATGGATGGATGGAAAATTCAAATTAGTTATTTAAAATCATACTATAGATAGATAGATAGATAGATAGATAGATAGATAGATACTTTATTAATTCTGAGGGAATTTTTTAAAAAATGTTAAAACTTATCTCCACTGTATGTCCTCTCTTCTGTTTTTAATCTTTTCATCCCATTGTCAGCCATTTTATGTCTTGTGTTTGTCATTGTATGTCATGTTTCTCTCATTTTATGTATTGTTTTTGTCATTTTATGTCTTGTTTTTGTCATTTTATGTCGTTTTGTCTCATTTTTGTCATTTTTAATCTTGTTTCTGACATTTTATGTCCTTTTCGTCATTTTGTGTTTTGTTTTTGTCATTTTATGTCTTGTTTCTGTCATTTTTGTCTCATTTTTGTCATTTTATGTCTGTTTTTTGTCATGTTCTGTCTCATTTCTGTCATTTTATGTCTTGTTTCTGTTGTTTTATGTCTTGTTTTTGTCATTTTATGTCTTGTTTTTGTCATTTTGTCGCTTCCATCATCAAACACTCTTCCTAAAGAATGGATAGAACAAAGTTATGTCCTGTCTTCTGTTTTCATCTTTTCATCCATTGTCAGCCTTGATTGAATGTCTCTCTCTACCTCATATTATCAGGATCAGACTCATTCTTTGGACTGTTTTCCATCAGTGGTCAGCAGTAACAGCTAGCTAAATATCTAGCTTCTACTGCTGAGAAAAAGATCACATTAGCATGGATTAGAGTAGGGTTAGCAACAACACAGAAACATGGAATAAAATGAGACAATCAGTACCTATTATTGATCAATATGGAGCAGAAAGCTGGAAAAGAGAAGGTTGATATTTCAGACATGTTGAAGCTCAGATGTCCTCCAGGTCTGGATTGACCCACATATTGCACTGGATGACCCATATATTGCATTAAAGACTCATGTGAATGTAGTTTCTTTTTCTCCTGGTGCTGAACCCTGACCATAGACAGACAAGCATAATCCTACTTTATGATCTGTTTATCAGTGTGATGCTGCCAGTTTACTGACCACAAACGTGCCATAAAACGTGCCTGATTCCGATTCTAGCTGCTGTTTGTTCAGTGGTTAATGGACGACTGGTTGCAGATTTCAAATCGCTCCGCTGGGATGTTAAGATGAAATAAATGATAACATTCTGGGTGAAATGCAGAACAAATTCCAGATTTTTCCATTTCTTCCGTATCTATGTATATAAAACTTTTACTAATGTAGAGCAATTTTAATTTAGAGCAACATTAGCTAATATAGAGCAACTTTAACTAATATCGCGCAACTTCAATATAGAGCAACTTTAACTAATATAAAACAACTTCAATACAGAGCAACTTTAACTAATATAGAGCAACTTTAACTAATATAGAGCAACTTCAATATTGAGCAACTTTAACTAATATCGAGCAACTTCAATATAGAGCAACTTTAACTAATATGGAACAACTTAAATATAGAGCAACTTTAACTAATATAGAGCAACTTCAGTATAGAACAACATTAACTAATATCGAGCAACTTCAATATAGAGCAACTTTAACTAATATCGAGCAACTTAGATATAGAGCAACTTTAACTAATATAGAGCAACTTTAATGTAGAGCAACTTTAACTAATATCGAGGAACTTCAATATAGAGGAACTTTAACTAATGTAGAGCAACTTTAATATAGAGCAGCTCTAACTAATATAGAACAACTGTAAATACTATAGAGCAACTTATGTCATCTTCTAACAAAATTATGTTCAACTAACAACCTACGTTGAGTTGGTGGAATTAGGTTTTTCTTTTCAATTAAAGGTTTTTTTTTTACCAAAATCCAAAGTTTTTCAGTTTTTACTCATAAATATTAAGTTGCATCAATCGTTATGCGTTCAGACAACTTCTAATGAAATTATTTTCAACCAACAAGCCATATTAAGTTCATAGAATTAGATTTTCCTTTTTTTTTCTCTCTTTTTTCCCCTTTTTTTCTTCTTTTCTAAAAAAAAGATTTAAAGATGAGTTAAATTTTCTTTTATTTTCATGAAAACTAAACCAGTAAAGCTCTGACATCCTGATTAAACTGCTTCCTGACTGTCTGTGAGGCTAATAAAATCTCCAGGAAACAAACTTCAATTAAATTTTGCTTAACGGGATTCCTATGAAGTGCTGAGTTCCTGAAAAGACCCGGAATTCTTCACATATCCTCCAGGAAGAGTAAATGATCGATCCATGAAGAAGTGGAGCTGATGTGGTGTTTAAACTGGGAGGATTCCAGCTGACTGATGACTGAAAGTGTCCGTAAACAGTCCTTATGGTGGCGATGGAGGCTCAACAGGACAGCGAGGGCCTGCTGGAGGGACGCTCCAGTAAAACCCAGGGCCAGCTTGCCTCCATGTCGTCTTTACTGGAGCAAAACCAGTAAAACCTCGTTTAGATGCTCCTGGTCTGAACACAGATTTAGTTTTTAGAAAGACTGACCTGAGATCTGCATGAATGAGACAAAGAAATATGTGAAAAAACGGTGACAAACTGTGACATTAAAAACTAGTATTTGTAAAATAATACATGTATTTAAAAATATATTAATAATAAAATATAATAAAATATTAAATATATTTTTACCTGATGTAATTACAATACAGTTGTGAAATTTTACGTATTTTTTTCCCTAAATATCTGCTACAGATTGTTTTGAAGTTATTTTTTTTATTTTTTCATACAGTCAACATGTAAAGTTCATTTTTTTGTCCTACTTTTACCAGATATTATTTGTATTTTTGAAAAAGAAATCTGTAAAATAACAGTTAAAACATGATTTACCATTTTTGAATCCTTAATATACACAACTTTTCAAACAGCAAATATTAGAAAAATAACTATATTTTTAGGAGATTTAAATGCAGTAAAACAAAACATGGGAGTTCTGTAAAATAAAAGGAAATTATTCTAAAAAATGCAGTAAGCAAAAGGCTTTTTCTACAGTTATAATGTAATCCTGATGAGAGAAACTGAGGCCGCTATTTTTGCTTTAAATAAATCCCAGCCTCAGTGGAATTTATTTCAAGGCGTGTTATTTGTGATAACATTACGTGTATTTCTTGTAAGTTACATAAGAGTCTCAGAATTGCATAGAACAAGGAAACAGAGACGGGCAGTAAAAATGATTAATTAAATGTGAGACCATAAAGTTCAGAGTTACAAAAGAACATCAAAAGTACCTTTGAGATAAGTGGCCCAACAGAAAACATTAGTAAAATAATTCTATTTATATTATTACTTTATATTTTAAGGAGATTGAAAAGCAAGTCTGTAGGACTTCCTTTTTTCACCTGCATAATATTGCAAAAATCAGGAACATTCTGTCTCAGAGTGATGCAGAAAAACTAGTTCATGCTTTTGTTACTTCCAGACTTCACTATTGTAATTCCTTATTATCGGGTTGTCCAAATAGCTCTCTCAAACATCTTCAGTTGATCCAAAATGCTGCTGCTAGAGTACTGACAGGAGTTAGCAAAAGAGATCATATTTCCCCTATACTTGCTTCTCTTCACTGGCTTCCTGTTAAATCCAGAATTGAATTTAAAATCCTTCTTCTGACATATAAAGCTCTTAATAACCAATCTCCATCATATCTTAAAGATCTGATAGTACCTTATTATCCTAGTAGAACTCTTCGCTCTCAAGCTGCAGGCTTACTTGTTGTTCCTAGAATTTCTAAAAGTAGAATGGGAGGCAGAGCCTTCAGTTATCAGGCGCCTCTCCTGTGGAACCTGCTCCCAGTTTGGGTTCGGGAGGCAGACACCCTCTCTATTTTTAAGACCAGGCTTAAAACGTTCCTTTTTGACAAATCTTATAGTTGGGGCTGACTGGGTGACCCACAGGGGTTCGGCTTGTGTCTTCATTTGCACAGCTGACTCCTTCTTGGACGTCCCTTCGTTCTGCCCCTAGTCATGCTGCTATAGGCCTATAGGCTGCTGGGGGACTTTTCTTGACGCACTGAGCCCTTCTCTATCTACCTTTACATTTAATATGTATACCGTTATTGCAGTACATTCACTCTGTTTCCCCCTGTGCTATTTCTCTGAGTGTCCCTGGTCCCAGAGCTGGATGCTTCAGATCTGTGGTTGATGTTCCACCAGCTGGTCCAGTCTCCACCATGTCCACTGTGGGATGCTGCCGCTGACCTTCCTCCAGCCCTCTGCTTCCAACTCCCTTTTTCCACTAGTCAACTCTGCATCGCCCTCACTATACTGTTATGCTAACTTACATACTGTTTGAATTTTACTGCTAGCTATATATGGAGTATGTTTAATGTCAGAGCCGTACATCATCAGAGTAAATTATGAGTCAGTTTTCAATGTTAGCTTATACTTTGTCTGTGTCACATATCCTGTCATGCATGTATCCAAATGTGTGTTGTGTTTTCCTTGCTTTCCCACCCCTCCCTCTTCTCCCATCCCTCCCCCTTGCCCTCCTCTGTCCTTCTCAACCCGCCCGGCCAGCAGGCAGATGGGTCCCCCCTATATAGAGCCGGGTTCTGCTCGAGGTTTCTTCCCTGTTAAAGGGTGTTTTCTTGCCACTGTCTCCTTTGGGCTTGCTCTGGGGGTCAGGCATTTGGGTTCTGTAAAGCGTCTTGAGACGAGTTGACTGTAATTGACGCTATATAAATAAAATTGAATTGAATTGAAATGCAGTAAAGGACATTATGGAAAAAACTAAATACTATTTATTTAAAATTGTATTTTTGGTTTTGTAAAATCTTAACATTACCATGTAAATTAACACCTGCTATGGTTTTTTTTTTTTTGTCTGCATATCCTCTCACAAATGACACCAACCCCCTATGGTGTCATTGCTTAAGCTTCATGCAAATTTTTCTTCTTCTTTGTGACTGTGACCATCACCTGTCCTCATGGCAAATTAACCTATCATGTTTATTTCAAGCTGTTTCCTACATTATGCCATTGAGGGCTGTGCACACCCAAGTGAAACATAAAACAAACACAGGACAGACAGAAAGGTGAGGCATAGACAGTGTTCTAAGAGACAGACGAGGTTAGACAGGAGTCTCCATGGACTATGATGTTTGCAGATGACATTGTGATCTGTAGTGAGAGCAGGGAACAGGTGGAGGAGAAGCTCGAGGCGTGGAGGTTTGCCCTGGAAAGGAGAGGAATGAAGGTTAGCCACAGCAAGACGGAGTATCTGTGTGTGAATGAGAGGGACCCAAGTGGAAGAGTGAGGTTACAGGGAGAAGAGATCAAGAAGGTGGAGGATTTTAAGTACTTAGGGTCAACAGTCCAGAGCAATGGAGAGTGTGGAAAAGAGGTGAAGAAGCGTGTACAGGCAGGCTGGAACGGCTGGAGAAAAGTGTCAGGTGTGATGTGTGATAGAAGAGTTCCAGCTAAAATGAAAGGAAAGGTTTACAAAACTGTGGTGAGACCAGCCATGTTGTTTGGTCTGGAGACAGTGTCCCTGAGGAAAAGACAGGAGGCAGAGCTGGAGGTAGCAGAACTGAAGATGCTGAGGTTCTCTTTGGGAGTGACCAGGATGGATAGGATCAGGAATGAGGACATCAGAGGGACAGCACATGTTAGAGGCTTTGGAGATAAAGTCAGAGAGGCCAGACTGAGATGGTTCAGACATGTCCAGAGGAGAGAGAGTGAATCTATTGGTAGAAGGATGCTGAGTTTCCCACTGCCAGGCAGGAGGCCCAGAGGAAGACCAAAGAGGAGGTTTATGGATGTGGTTAAAGAGGACATGAAGGTAGTTGGTGTGAGAGAAGAGGATGCAGCAGACAGGGTTAGATGGAGGCAATTGATTCACTGTGGCGACCCCTGAAGGGAAAAACTGAAAGGAAAAGAGGAAGAATGTAAATTAACACCTGTTTTCTGTGATTTTACCAGATATTATTCATAATTTACCAAAATATGGACAACTTTTAAGATAATAATAATTTTCTTCAATTTTCTATAATTCTTAAATTATTAATGCACCTGTTTTTACTTTAAAATAAAAGCAAATATCTGTAAAATTATGGTAATTTTTAGTAGATTTAAATGCAGTATAAGATATTGTGAAAAAAACAAGATATTATTCATAAAAAATTGTATTTTTAATATTTTCCATGCAAATTAACACCAATTTTCTGCGATATTTTTCATAATTTACCAAAATATGGACAACTTGTAAGATAATTATTGTCATTATTAATTGATTATTTATAATTCTTAAATTATTATTGCACCTGTTTTTACTTTCGAATAAAAGCAAATACCTGTAAAATGACGACGCTTTTAGTAGATTTAACTGCAGCAAACAAATACAGATTTTTCATGTTGTTTGATCGTTTTTATATATTTATTTTTGGGTTAGTGTTAATAGTTTTTCCAAGGATTTTATTAGTTTATTAGCAAAACATAGGAACTCTGTAGAATAAAAGAAAATTATTCTAAAAAAAAATGCAGTAAAAAAAACAACATTTTCTACAGTTATAATGTAATCCTGATGAGAGAAACTGAGGCCGGTTCTAAAAGTGTATTTTTGCTTTAAATAAATCCCAGCCTCAGTGGAATTTATTTCAAGGCGTGTTATTTGTGGTAACATTAGCGTTTATTTCTTGTAAGTTACACAAGAGAAGTGTGCAAAACAAAGAAAGGCAGTAAAAAGCATTAATTAAACGTGAAACCATAAAGCTCAGAGTTTCAACGGAACACCAAAACTACCTTTGAGATAAGTGGCCAAACAAGCTGGTCTGGGTTCAGAGTGGGAGGAGAGAGCAGAAATCAGGATGGGCTGGGCCTCGCCTGATGGGAAAAGGTGTATCCCGGTCGGACAGGTGAGCACAGAGGGCCATCATGCTCTGGACAGGTACAGGTGTGGACTCAGGTAGGAGCCCAGTGAGGGAAGCCTGAGCAGAACCAGGAGGAGGAACTTTCTTCTACACTTTGGTGAACTTTTATCCAACATGACAGCGACTTCAAGGTTTGTTCTCCTTCTCTGCCTGGTGTTGGCGGCGTCCAGATGTTCAGCCAGTGAGGACCAGCATCAGGACCCGACGCCGAACAACGATCACGGAGGCGGCTCCAGCTCTGGCTCAGGGAACGGGACGACTTCTGGTCATGGTTCGACGAGTTCGGGTCACGACTCGAGTTCGGGTCACGACTCGAGTTCGGGTCACGGAGGAGGCCCCATCACCACTCTGCCCATCGTGTCCTGGAAGTGGCATCATGTCTCCACCCCCTACCTGGTGGCCCTCTGGATCCTGGTCAGCTGGATCTGCAAACTCAGTGAGTCTTAAAATGTTTGGGTTCAGTAAATCAAAATGTTTGAGTTCAGACAACATCTAATCAAATTATGTTCAACCAACAAGCTACGCTGAGTTGGTGGGATTAGATTTTCCTTTTGTATCAAAGATGTTTTAAGCAGAATTCCGAGTCTTTAAGTTGTTTACTCATAAATATTAAATTGCATCAATCTTTATGAGTTCAGACAACTTCCAATGAAAGTATGTTCAACCAACAAGCCATATTGAGTTCATGGAATTAGACTTTCCTCTTCCACTCCTGCACCTGTCTGGACCAAAACACAAGTTTTGAGTTGGCCAAAAAATTTAAAAATTAAGTTGTTCCAATTAGATTTTCTTTACCAGTATTTCTCTTTGTGTCTATTTTTTTGAGTCATGACAACTACTAAGTAAAAAATATCCGACCAACAAGCTATGTTGCGTTCATTGAATTAGTGTTTCCTCTTCAATCAAAGGTGTTTTTAATCATTTAATGGTTTGTAGCATAAACACAAGTCTTTAAGTCGTTTAGTCATAATTATTCAATTATTCCAATTAGTTTTTCTACGTTCTTTAAAAATTTGTACTCAATAACCACAATGTCATAAACACAATTTTAAAAAATACTTTTAATAGATAACTACAAAGATATATTTTTAAGCTGGTAAAATTCTAAGAAATTTAGTTGCTTCAAATTTTTTGATTTTTGATTATTTCGATTGACTACAGCTGCTGACTCCTCTGATCTAGTTTAAATAGAACCATTAGATCCACTCATTAGACTCAAACTCTACAGTGGGGAAGTCTGAGGAGCTCAGCAAAGATCTGAAAATGCATGCATAAAAATCCCAATTTGGTTCCGTCATAGATTTATTAAAAGTCTTCTGGAAATATGACTAAATTTTCTGGATCATAAATATACAAACAGAAATGTTAGTATTTGGTTAAATTTGTCCATTTCCTCCTCAGTTTGGTTCTTCTGGTTTCACTCTTCTGGTTCATCTTTGACTCCTCTGGACTCTATACCTGCCATCAGGCATGGAGGTGGCGGTATCATTATACTGTCAATTTAACTGATTCAACTCTCAGTCAGAAAGACAACAAATTTAGTTGAACTGCACCAATTCTGGTGCTCAGACTTGTTTCTTCATCAGTCCACAGGTTCTTCATGGTTTAAGTCAGGACTTTGGGGAGACCAGTCTAGAACCTTCATTCCAGCCTGATGGAACCATTTCTTTACTGCGTCTGATGTGAGTTTGGACTCATTGTTTGGTTGAAACATCCAACTGTGTCCAAGATCAACCTTCTGCTGATGGTTTTAGGTTTTCCTGAAGAACGTGGAGGTAATCCTCCTTCTTCATTATTTCATTTACTTTGTGTAAAGCTCCAGTTCCACAGAGCATGATACTGCCACCACCATGCTTGATGGTAGGTTTGGTGTTCTTGAGGTTAAAAAAGACCCGCCCAAAACAGTCTGAAATCAGTCCTAAAAAGCTCTAAAATTGGGACCTGAATCAAACCTAAACCAGTCCAAAACAAATGTTTACAACTGGTCAGAATACAGTCTGAAACCAGTCCACAACCAAAACTGAAACCAGTTTTAGAAACAGTGTGAAACCAGTCCTAAAAAAAAAGTCCAAAACTAGTACAAAATGTGGACAAAAACCAAATCTAAACTATTTCTAAAAAAAGTTCAAAACCCACCCAAGACAGCCTGAAACCAGTCCTCATCCAGGACCAGATCCAGAGTAAAATAAATCCTAAACCAACTTTAAATCACATCCAAAACCAGGAGAACCAAGAATGTAACCAAACATAGACCAGTGCCAAAATAGTCCAGAACCAGTCCAACATACAGTCTGAAACCAGTCCAGAAGCACTTCTAGAAAGTTTCAGAGCATGATACTGCCACCTCCATGCTTGATGGTAGGTTTGGTGTTCTTGGGTTTAAAAAAAGTCTGAGACCCACCTCAGACAGTCTGAAACCAGTCCTTAAAAAGTGAAAACCAGTGCAAAATCAGCACCAAAACCAAACCTGAACTACTCCTAAAGAAAGTCCAAGACCCGCCCAAGTCAAGCTAAAACCAGTCCTAAGCTGGGGCCAATTCTATAATATTTAATATTCAGATGAAACCTTCTCCAGTTAAGGTTTTCTTTTGGTGTGAAAGCCTTCACCTGTGGTTTCTGAGTGACCTGTGTTTTAGATGTGGTCTGACCTCTGCTGTGAGTGACCCAGATGAACCTCCTTGTCCTCCTGGTCCAGCTGCGATCTCAAAACATTGTCATTCACAACTCCTGTATACACAACAGATGGAAATGGGCTGCAGCCATGTGGACAATGTAAATGAAGCAGCATGCATACGAGTGTGTGTTTGTGTACGTGCCTGCAGGCATAAATACGGGGCTGTGGTCTTCAGTTTGTGACGCAGGAAGTGACTGCAGACAACCAAACAGTGGAACAGGTACAGCAGCTGATGTTTTCTGTTGTTCTGCAGGTTGTTACAGTGAAAAGGTCAGTTTGAGGTTTTAGAGCTGCTGAGTGATGGAAATCTCCACAGAGGGTAGCTCTGCTAACAGAGACTCATACGGTGGATGATCTGAAGGTTTGTGTGGAGAAACGTTCGTACTCTGAGCAGGTTCTGGACTTTATAGTCCTTCAGTCTCATTTTTCAATCTAAAGTCCTGCTGCTATGTGAAACCGAAACATGAGGAGAGAGAACTCAGAGATGTCTGAATCTTTAGGTTAGAATGCCATGAATCCTCAACAACAGAAGACAGAAGTTGAATTTTGCAAACGAGAAGAGCTGAGTGCTTTTCTTGTTTGAATAAAAGGTCAAGGATCATATAGATGGGGCGAGACCCTGGCGAGCTTTAAAAAGGATCAGTGAAATCTTAAAATTAATTCTAAAACAAACAGGGAACCAGGAGAGGGAAGCAGGATAGGTGTGATGTGAAGTCATCTGTTAAAACCAATAAGAAGCCGAGCTGCTGGACAAGATGGAGGCGACAGATGAGCTTTACAGGAATGCCACAAATATAGGCATATCCAATCTGGACTAGTAATTATGCAGATTTTTGGTTTATTTTTTCATATTTTTTTTTACTGATTTTCCTTAAATGTTTGCACTAACGCCTTTGCTGCTGAAACAACGTGAAGTTCCTGCAATATGGGGGAAAATAGAGTCTTACTGTATTATATTATGTAGTATTTATGTTATTTAGGGAAAGTTTGGTGATTTATATACCATTAATAAGAAGAAAAGCCCTCAGAGAGCATAATCCTCCTCCAAGGCTGCTCAGACTTGTTCCTTCATCAGTCCACAGGTTCTTTATGGGTCTAAGTCAGGACTTTGGGGAGACCAGTCTAGAACCTTCATTCCAGCCTGATGGAACCATTTCTTTACCACGTCTGATGAGTGTTTGGGCTCATTGTCTGGTTGAAACATCCAACTGTGTCCAAGATCAACCTTCTGCTGATGGTTTTAGGTTTTCCTGAACAATGTGGAGGTGATCCTCCTTCTTCATTATTCCATTTACTTTGTAAATGGAATAATACTCAATTCCACAGAGCATGATACTGCCACCACCATCCTGGATGGTAGGTTTGGTGTTCTTGGGGCTTAAAAAAAGAACCGTCCAAAACAGTCTGAAACCAGTCCTGAGCCAGTCCTAAAAAGGTCTAAAACCAGGACCAGAATCAAACCTAAAGCAGTCCAAAGCAAATGTTCAGAACCAGACAGAATACAGTCTGAAACCAGTCCTAAAAAAAGCAAAAAACCAGTACAACAGCGGGACAAAAACCAGACCTAAACTACTCATAAAAAAAAGTCCAAGACCCGCCCAAGACAGCCTGAAACCAGTCCTCATCCAGGACCAGATCCAGAGTAAAATAAATCCAAAACCAGGAGAACTAAGACTGAAACCAAACATAGACCAGTCCCAAAATAGTCCAGAACCAGTCCACATACAGTCTGAAACCAGTCCAGATGGACTTCTAGAAAGCTCCAGAGCATGATACTGCCACCTCCATGCTTCTTGGTAGGTTTGTTGTTCTTTGGGTTAAAGAAAAATCTGAGATCCACCTAAGACAGTCTGAAATCAGTCCTTAAAAAGTCAAAATCAGGACCAAACCCAAACCTGAACTACTCCTAAAGAAAATCCAAAACCCGCCCAAGTCAATCTAAAACCAGTCCCTTTCCTCCTCTGTTTGATTCTTCTGGTTTTATTCTTCTGGTTTGTCTCTGACTCCTCTGGACAGAATTGGTGCAGTTCCACTAAACTTGTTGTCTTTCTGACTCAGATTTCATCAGTCCACAGGTGATCTGGTGATTTTTAAAAGATAAAATACCTTAAAAACCCACCAACGGTTCTCTTAAAAGTAACTCAGCCCAAGACTTAGTTTGCGCAAGTTGTGAACCAAAACCCACAAAGCTCCAACAGTTTGTGGTTTAAAGTGTGTAATCAAAACATGTGAGAAAGAAAGCAAACATTTACACGACATGTCTGAAGTGGATTAAACCTTTATGGACGAAGATGATGAATAAATGCTTGACTTTATAGCCTGATCAAATGAAGCGTTTCCTGCAGGAGTTGAACTTGTTTCTGAAGCAGACGTTCCTCCTGAAATGTGATTAATCCGACTCAAACCAACCAGAGTGTTTAATGTTGACTTTATTCTGACTGCACACAATAGCACCAGTTCTGCTAAGATCATATTTCCTCTCCACACATTCACAGAGCGTTCTTTCTTCCACCGTTCTCTCTTCTCAGAGTTTTTCAAAGCACAATGGACAATGAAAGCACTTGAGTGTGATCGACCTAAAGACCTCGTTAGACTTCAGCTCTTTCGACATATCAGCAAGTTTAGGTGGATTTTTTTTTTTACTTTAAGTTGAATAAAAGGCTTTTTTCATTTCAACATTTGCCGTGACTGCTGGTTTTCTACAGCAGGGGTGTCCAACATGAGGCCCGTGGTCCAAAAGTGGTCCTCCAGAGGGTCCAACATGAGGCCCGTGGTCCAAAAGTGGTCCTCCAGAGGGTCCAATCCGGTCCTCAAAGTGTAAAAATTCCAGAGAAGACATTAACTGCAGATTGTAAATCAGTAAAACTATAAATTTAAAATCATTTCTAGACCATGACAAGTTGTTCTGATCATAAAGTAAAATACTAGATTGTTCTTTGTTCTTTTGTCATTTTGTGTCTCGTTTTTGTAATAATTTGTCTTGTTTTTGTTGTTTTTTGTGTTTTTCTATGACTTTTGGCGTTGTCTCTTTTTTTGTCTTTTTGTGTCTTATTTTTTCTCGCTTGTGGTTTTTGTCTCATTTTGTGTTTCCTTGTTGTCTCATTTTTGTTGTTTGTTCATTTTTTTGTTGCTTTAACTATTTTGTTTTATTTTTGACTCTTTTTATTTTGTTTCATGTTGTTTGCGTCATTTTTGTTTTGTTTCTCGTTTTTGTCATTTTGTTTCTCGTTTTTGTTGTTTTTCTTCTTATTATTGTCATTTTGTGTTTCTTGTCTCGTTTTAGTCATTTTGTGTTTCGTTGTTGTCTCGTTTTGTTGTTTGCTCATTTTTTTATTGCTTTAACTATTTTGTCTAATTTTTTGACTCTTTTTTATTTTGTTTCATGTCGTTTGCATCATTTTTTGTTTCTCGTTTTTGTCATTTTCTTTCTCATTTTTGTAATTTTCTTTCTCATTTTTGTTATTTTTCTTCTTCTTATTGTCATTTTGTGTTTCTTTTTTTCATTTCTTGTGTCGTTTGTCCATTTTTTGTCATTTTATTTCTCGTTTTGTCGTTTTGTGTCTTATTCTTGGAATATTTTGTCTTATTTTTACTATAAACATGGCAATATATACATAACACAAATAACAAGGTCAGGAAATCACTACTTACATATAAATAAACAAATAAATAAATAAACAAACTCACTACATAAAGTCATCTTCATCTGTCTACCTACATGCATTCTCATACAGTATAGATGTGTCTGTAAAAACACCAGGTTAAAGCATTTTTTAGGTTACCGCGCTAAGAAAAGGGTCCATTTCCCCCAAATCCTTCCCCTACATCCTTTTGTATCGTCAGATTATCAGTGATCTGCTCCATATGACGGAACTGAAACACGGTATTCATCAAAGTGTCAACACAAGGTCGTGTTTTTGGAGCCAGCATGTCGTGACAGCCTCAAAATCTTTAGTAAATATGTGTCATTCTTGTTTACATCCCTTGGGGGAAGTCCAAGGTGTAATGTGGGGAAGGACATATTAAGGACACTTCTTCCTCCTCAAGTTTATGAGTTTGTGGAGGAGACTTTGAGCAGTAGTGTACAGGAATTAAAGTCGCTCTATATTTATTAAAGTTGACCTTTGTTACAACCCTAGCTCGTTTTGGGGAAAAGGGAAGTAACATAAAACCATTTGTTAATTGAACTGAAGATGTTTATTAATAGAAGAATAAACTTGTGACCCGTAACACCTATATTAATTAAAGTTGCTCTATATTATTTAAAGTTGCTCTGTATTAGTTAATGTTGTTTTATATTAGTGAAAATTGCTCTACATTAGTTACAGTTGCTTTATATTAGTTGCTCTATATTAATCAAAGTTGCTCTACATTAGTTAAAGTTGCTCATTATGAGTTAAAGTTGCTCTTTATTAATTAAAGTTTATCTATATTAGTTAAATGTGTTCTATATTAGTTGCTTTATATTAATCAAAGTTTTTACACTTTGAGGGCCGGATTGGACCCTCTGGAAAACCGCTGTTGGCCCACCCCTGCTGTAGAAAACCAGCAGTGACAGCAAGTTGCTCTATAATAGTTAAAGCTGCTCTACACTAGTTAAAATTGCTTTACATTAGTTAAAGTTGCTCTATATTAAAGTTTCTCTGCAGTAGTTAAAGTTGCTCCACATTATTTAAAGTTGCTCTATATTAAAGTTGCTCTATATTAGTTTAAGTTGCTCTATATTAAAGTTGCTCCACATTAGTTAAAATTGCTCTCTATTAAAGTTGCTCTATATTAATGAAGTTGCTCTATATTAGTTAAGTTGCTCTATAATGTAGTTGCTCTATAATAATGAAGTTGCTCTACATTAGCATGTTAGGTAACACATGTAACATGTTTTGGGTTGAGTCAGTTTTATCACATCTGAACCAAACCTACCAGGGTTTTAAATTCATGTTATCTTTATTAAATTACCAAAAAAACATTATCGTTTATCAGGTCTGGAAGAAACAAACAGAAAGTATTGTTGGATTCCCGCCGTTCCCACGGTTCTTTAACAAAATCTAAGCCTAAAATTTAGGATATTTCATCATAATCACTTTATTCTCATAAAAAAGGTAACAAAAATACACCAGTTGCATCAGATTCTGCAAAAAAAAAGCAAAATTCTGCGTTCCTTGATGCAGCTGTGGAGCGATTAGTGACTCACCAAACTCGATAAATCCTCCTGATAAGCACATTTAACCTTCACTGTCACACATGAACGCTTCAGCCTCATTATCTAACGACCTAATAAATCTACTAAACTGTCATCAACCTCCCACTGGAGCCTTTCAGTCACAGTTTGGTGCACACTAAGGTCAACAGATGAAGGTTATTTCTCACTAGAAGCACCTTAAGACTGTGTTTTGTCACGTGAAGCAGTGAAATGTGTCACTTTGGACCTCACCCAGCAAACACATGAAGCAGATAAAAATAGATTTTGCTGTTATATTCAGAGTTTAGGCGGGTCAGATGAGCAAAACGATGAAATAGAACTCGAATTCAGCTCCAGCAACATTATAAAAAGCAACATGTGCACTGTAGAAAACCAGGGGAGTCAAACTCAGCTTACTCCAGGTTCCACATCCAGTCCAGTCTGATCTCCAGTAAAACCAGGAAAACCAGTAAAACCACAGCACAATAACCTAGAAATACCCACAACTCCTAATGTTTCCTTTGTTTTAGAGCAGAAATGTTCAAATTTAAGGAATTATCTTTTTACTAAACATCATGAACAACCTGAAATTTATGAAGAAAAATAAATTCAGTTTCATCAACATTCATCCTCAGTTTATCATTTCCACATTACAACTTCCAGATCACAGAGTGTCTACAAAGAAACACAACATTTAGTCACCTGGAGCTGAGGATTTACTGGACGATCACAACCACAGAAGAAGACAAAAAAGACACAAAACAAGACAAAATATTACAAAAACGAGATACAAAACGACAAAAGAACAATGAACAATCTAGTATTTTACTTTATGATCAAAAAAACATCAAAAAAGACAAAAAAAACAACAAGAACAACACCAAATATTAAAAATGAGACTCAAAGCAACAAAAACATGAGAAAGACTAGAAAAGCACTCGGAGAGCGCATACCTCCGCCATGCCGTTTGTCTGTCCGTCTGTGTGTGTGTGTGTGTGTGTGTGTGTGTGTCTGTTTGTCTGTTAACAGCATAACTCAAAAAGTCATGGACGGATTTTCACCAAATTTTTACAGGATGTCCGTCCAATTGAGAGATGGCCTGGTGGCCATTTCTCAATTGTCCTTTGACCTTCAAAAAATTCCTGGATCCAGATGGTGATTCGGATCACCTCCAAAATCTAATCGATTCTTACTCTTGCTCTTCCGGATATCCTGTAAAAATTTGGTGAAAATCCGTCCATGACTTTTTGAGTTATGCTGTTAACAGACAGACAGACACACACACACACACACACACACACACAGACACACACACAGACAGACAGACAAACAAACTCCGGTGATTACATAACCTCCTGCCGGAGGTAAAAATGACAAAAACATGAGACAAATGATAAAAAAGACAAAAACAACAAAAAAACACAAGAAAAAATATTACAAAAATCAGACACAAAACAACAAAAGCGAGAATCAAAGTGACAAAAAAAGAGACAAACGACATGAAAGAAAAGAAGACAACAACAAAAAATTTGACCTAAAAGTTATAAAGCAGCAAAAAAAATAGACAAACGAGAAAAACGAGACAAAATATTACAAAAATGACACAAAATAACAATGAGCAATGCAGTATTTTACTTTATGATCAGAACAACCTGTCATGGTCTAGAAATGATTTTAAATTTATAGTTTTACTAATGTACAATCTGCAGTTAATGTCTTCTCTGTAATTTTTACACTTTGAGGGCCGGATTGGACCCTCTGGAGGACCACTTTTGGACCACGGGCCTCATGTTGGACACCCCTGCTGTAGAAAACCAGCAGTGACAGCAAATGTCAAAAAATAACACCTTTTAATTGAATTAAAGGTGAAAAAAACACCTAAACTTGTTGATATGTCGAATAATTCCACGTTTTAAACAGAAAAAGCTTGTGGAGGGAAGTGGTGACGAAATGCAAAATTCAAAGAGAGATCAAAATAATCAGCTGGACAACATTTGACCCAAACTTTACCCCAGAATTCTAGTGATGCTAAAACTGAGTCTAACTGGGAGATGAACAGTTTTCAGATTCTATGCCAGACAGACAACCCAGACAGAACAGATTTCTACCAGTATCTCTGGAAAGAGATAAAAGGAACAAGTTCAGGTGAACCATCAGCACTCACTGGAGCCGAGAATCCAACAGTTCTTTTGGGGAAAAAAAGGTTATAGATATTTACTTATTTATATTTTAATACTCCTTAGTGTCCTGTCCGTTCTGTGGAAACACGTCCTGCAGTTCAGCCGAAAACTCCCTGAACTTTACCACGTGATTGTTGGTCTCAGCTGAGTCACTGATGGATCCACATTTCTATTAACGAACGCAGATTTTTCTTCTTTTTGCAGAATCTGATGCAATTTTTTTAAATGAGAATAAAGTGATTTTGATGAAATATCCTAAATTTTAAGCTTAGATATTGTGAAAGTGCTGTTGGAACGGTGGGAATCCAACAATACTTTCTGTTTGTTTCTTCCAGACCTGATAAACGGTAATCTATTGGTAATTTATTACAGATAACATGAATTTAAAACCCTGGCAGGTTTGGTTCAGAGGTGACAAAACTGACTCAACCCAACACACGTTGCATAAGTTACTTAACATGCTAATACAGAGCAACTTTAATTAGTATAGAGCAACTTTAATTAGTATAGAGCAACTTTAATTAGTATAGAGCAACTTTATTCATTTTAGAGCAACTTTAATTAGTATAGAGCAACTTTATTCATTTTAGAGCAACTTTAATTAGTATAGAGCAACTTTAATTAGTATAGAACAACTTTAATTAGTATAGAACAACTTTATTCATTTTAGAGCAACTTTAATTAGTATAGAGCAACTTTAACTAATAAAGAGCAACTTTAATTAATATAGAACAACTTTAATTTATGTACATTTGAGAAGTTTGGGGTCATTTCAAAATGTCCTTATTTTTAAAAGAAAAGCATTTTTTTCACTGAAGATGACATTAAATGAATGATAAATCCAGTGTAGACATAGTTAACGTGTTAAATGACTATTCTAGCTGTAAACAGCTGATTTTTAATGGAATATCTCCATAGGGGTACAGAGGAACATTTCCAGCAACCATCACTCCTGTGTTCTAATGCTACATTGTGTTAGCTAATGGTGCTGAAAGGCTCATTGATGATTAGAAAACCCTTATGCAGTTATGTTAGCACATGGATAAAAGTGGAAAACATGGAATTGCCTGGGGAGCCTCAAACTATTGAACAGTAGTGTAGATTACCTCCATACTGATGTTTTATTTTCTTACATAAGTTGAGGCTCACACCTCTCTGAACTCTCCAATCATCAAACCAGTCCTATTGTCCGTTGTCCTGCTTAAACAGGACAAAGAAAACATGCAGCAGCTTCCCTGGATCACATCAACACACAAAGATGCCGAGAGTCCGTTCAACAAAGCAGCCGGACAGATTTCCGTCTCAGAGTCGTTTCATTAAAGGAAATGACGAAGGTTGCACAAACAAAGGAGGAGCAGAAAAACCACTGATGCTTCTCAAAAGAAAAGAAAGAAATCAAACAACAAAAAGGAACTTCAAACAAGTCTCAGAGCACCAACAAAGAGACACATGGGCGAGCCCTTTACGCTGCAGTGGTCATCTAAAGGTCGATTTCTTTAATAGAAGTGAAGGTCCTAAAGAGTTCATATGAGGACACACTGGAAATGTTTTATATCATTTACCAGGATTAACAAGGGAAGCAGCCAAGAAAAAGTAGAAAACAGCTACTAGAGGTAAGAAAAGTCTCAGACCCTCCAGATATAAAAGAAACTTACTGTCCAGAGGAAATGTTACAATTATAAAATGAAAGGTAAAGGTTAAAAAGTTGACCTCCACTTGTAAAGACTATGTCTGTCAGGTCAGTCTTCAGTTTGTAATGACTCCTAGAACTCAGAATTAGATTAAATCACCAAAACACATGAATCTTTGTCACAAAAAAAACAATCTGTCAAACTGAAGCATCAAGTTTCGTTTAATTTGTGTGAGCAGACGACATGCTGTAGTGTTGAACGTTTGTCTCCCCCTTCTGGCAGTGAGAGTTATTACACAAACAGTGTTGATGCATTCTTATGACAAAATCAGGAACAAAAGACAACAAGACTGTATTGGTCAGGTCTCAGACTTCTTTTCAACCCCAAGAACTCCAAACCTACCATCAAGGATGGAGGTGGCAGTATCATGCTCTGTGGAACTGGAGCTTTACACAAAGTAAATGGAACAATGAAGAAGGAGGATCACCTCCATGTTCTTCAGGAAAACCTAAAACCATCAGCAGAAGGTTGATCTAGGACACAGTTGGATGTTTCAACCAGACAATGAGCCCAAACACACATCAGATGTGGTAAAGAAATGGTTCCATCAGGCTGGAATGAAGGTTCTAGACTGGTCTCCCCAAAGTCCTGACTTAGACCCATCAAGAACCTGTGGACTGATGAAGGAACCAGTCAGGTCTGGAAACATAACAAATTTAGGACCACAAATTGACCACAAATTGAGTTGAACTGCACCAATTCAGGTGCAGTTCAACTCAGTTTGTTGTCTTTCTGACTCAGACTTGTTTCAGTAGAATTGATGGCATAATGATACTGCCACCTCCATGCTTGACGGTAGGTATAGAGTCCAGAGGATGAAACCAGAAGAACTGGACTGGGGTGGAAATGGACAAATTTAACCAAAGCATTTATGATCAAAAAGATTTTGTTGTATTTCCAGAAGACCTTAAATAAATCTATGAAAGAACCGAAATTCATGATTGAAGTGAAAAATATTCGGTTACAGAAACAGGAACTACCAGGGGAGTAGGTTTTAATTTCTATCTTTGGACATTCCAGTCAGGATGAAATCCATAATTCCTGCAGACTGAGGAGAACTTATTAACTGAGTCATTGCTTCATGATATAATTGTTTATTTAGGAGAACTGGAGGACATCGAGGCGAGTCTTTAACCACAGGTTGAGTAACGTCAGCGTCAATCATTACTGAAGCCAGTGGAAATGTTCCTAAACGCAAACTCATGAGAATATTTGTCACCGAGAAGCCGACAGGTCTCAAACGTGACTGAATAACCAGGAATATTTGTTTAGTTTTGTGAACTCCTCCTTTAATTCCTGAACTTACTCAACCTCCGTCATAGAGGACAGATAAAAGGCTGAGTCCAGAGTTTGCACTGCTGCTGACCACAACCTGAGGGAGGATAAAGACGAAGATGGAGGAAATAGAGTGAGGAGATAATAGAGTAAGAATCGGGAGGGATAAGAAGACACTTTCACCTCCTCAACCAAGGACTTCCTGCTTTATTCTGTTTCTTTTATTTATTCCGTATAAAATGCGTGGCTGTGGATTTGTGCACCTGTTGGGTTGGGTGCTGCTGATCGGTTTCGTCTTGTCGGTGAATTGTGAAGCGGGACATGAGTCGAACCACAGCGAACACGAACATGGATCCGGCCTATCAGGGATCCCCATCGTAACCTTCAAGTGGCACCATGTGGAGACCCCGTATCTGGTTGCACTGTTTGTCCTGGTGTCTTTTCTGGCTAAGCTGGGTATGTAACGCATAAATGTGGTAGAAAAATGACAGAAGTTAATGCTAAGCTGCTTCTAACTAAACAAAACAAATACTGGCGCCTAGAGGCAACCTGATGGAAGTCTTGTTTTAGTACAACTTAGTTCTTTGATGCTGTTCTAGCAAAGGGGTTAGTGCAATGTTAGTAGAGCATCTCTGAGGTTATTCCATAAAAATTCAACCAAAACTCCCTCAGAATCATCGAATCACATCTGAGTTCAGAAAAACTAAAGTAACTAAAAAAAGCTGTAAAATCACCACAATAATGGCCACAATTACCACAAAAATACACAAAATCGCCCCAAAAAGAGCCAAAGCTACTCTGAAAGTGTCAAACATGTCAGCAAAAATAGCTAAAATCACCACAAAAGGTATCAAAATGACCACAAAACAGGTGAAATCGTGACAAAAATTCTAATTCGGCACAACAAACATGCAAAATTACCCCCAAAACAGCCCAAATTACCCTCAAATATTCAAATATGCCAGCAAAAACATGGAAAATCACCACAAAAATGACTAAATTTACCACAAAAAGGACCAAAACTACCACACAACAAGTGAAATTTTGACAAAAAGTCAAATTTGGCAGAAAAGTAACCACAAAAACAGCCAACGTAACCACAAAAAGACACAAAATTACCCCCAGAAGAGACAAAATTACCTTGAGAGGTTCAAATATGCCAGGAAAAACACCCAAAATCACCACAGACACAAAACCATCCCCAAAAAGTACCAAAATTACCACAAAACAGGTGAAATGGCAACAAAAGTCAAATTCAGCACAAAAAATAAACTAAATAGAACTAAAATTCCTTCCTGACCTCCTCAGAACATCTGGTTCTTCATCTCCAGTAACTTTGTTCATGATCAGAGTTCTACCTTCTTACTGGGAATAGTTCCAGGTCCTTGAAGTCCATAGAGTTGGGTCCAGATTTACCACTTTTTAATGGACTTTTTCCATCATTTCTGAGCCTCAAAACTTCATCAGTCCAGCAGATAGAACCATGACATTTAGGAGGAGAAACACATCTGAGTTCTGCTAGAAACTGACACCAGATCAGTTTACATCCATGCAGACGCCACGGTATTAAGACTAACTCTGTGTTTTGTTAATTTCCTCTGAAATCAGCTTTCATCATCAGTATTATGGGATGTATCATAGTTTGAACAGCAGTTTAAGTGATGCAGAATAAACATAAAATGTGACATAAAATGACCAAAATGTGACAAAAAGCAATCAAGATGTGATTTAAGATGACCAAATTTGGATGCAAAATGCCCAAAAGTGATGCAAAATGAACATAAAAGGATGCAAAACAATCAAAATGTTTCACAAAATGACCAAAACGTGAGAGAAAATGACTAAATGTGACACAAAATCACCACAAAATGATGGAAAACAACAAAACATATGAAAGAAAATAACCAAAAGTGATTCAAAAATACCACAAAATGAAGCAAAACGAAACTATTTCCTCCATCCAGGTGTCACAATCTAAAGAATAAATCTTGTTTCTGTTCATTTTCTATGTAAACAACTGTGATCATCAGTATTATGGGATGTATCCTGGTGTGAACAGCAGTTTAAGTGATGCAAAACTAACACAAAAAGATGCAAAGCAATCACAATGTTACACAAAATGACCAAAATGTGAGAGAAAGGGGCATGATGTTTTCCAACTTCAAACCAGTGAGAATCCAATTATTGAAAATGAAATAAACACTTTCAAACTTTTCTCACTTCAGCAGGTGTTACTGTGTTCATCTAGAACTGCATCTCTAGTAGTAAATGAAGCTTTTAGGGCATTTAACAACCAGAAATTATGAGTCTGTTCTGTTTTTACTCTGATGAACAAGAAATGTACACTTCTTAGAATTACATTTGACCTTAAAGGTTTGAATATTTAACAGTTAAAGCAACAAAATCTGTGTTAAAATGTAAAGAGGGGAGGAATGTGTAATATTAATTGTTAACATTGACCTTCCATTCAGATTCTTAGCTTGTGAATCTGTTTATGTGAGGTCAAGAGATCGTATCTGAGCAGAATTATTTCTATATACATATAGGCAGACAAACAGAATCCTGTCAGACTGAAACAGAAGTCTCCACAGCTCGACAGGTTTTATGATTAAATATGTTTTAGTGATGCTCCATCGACCCGCTAACGGATCACCTCCAGCAGGCTTCTGTGTTCAGGTCTGCTCACAGGTTTCCTTCCAGCTGGTTAATTATAAGAAACAGTGACGCTTTCTGACTGTTGATCAACCTGGCTGGAGTTTTACATTCATGCTTTAGTTACAGGACAGTCAGGTTTAAGACGTTTTCCAGCTCTGACCTGAATACAAACTGTTTTTATATAAATCCTCACACAAGACACATGACATGACGCCCACACTCTGTACCATCTTCACCCAACCATCCTTCACTTCACCAAAGAGCACCAGGCATCCCAACCCAACCCAAGTTGTCTACCAGCCACCATCAAACGAAGGAGAACACAATCCATCAGCGATTCAACTCAGTGGAGCAACTCTGGAAAACATGAACCACTTCTGCTACCTACAAAGTCGTCTCTCAATTTCGAAACTCTGAAATGTGCTGGCAGCGCCTTCAGTCATCTGCAAGTCAGAGTCTTCCTGGATCAAGACACCAGAACCGACTCTAAGACGGTTGTCTAAAAAGCAATAATAGTTCCAACGCTCCTGCACACATCAGAGACATGGACTCCAGACCGTTACCATCTCAAGACATTTGAGAAGTTCTACCAACACTGTCCCTGAAGCATCTTTAAGATCAACGTCTACGTCCTGCAAGAAGCCAACCAGCACTAGAACTAACTGAAATGTAACGACAACGTTGTCAGGATGAGCGACGACCGACTACCAAAACAAGATTTCTACTCCCAACTCAAAGAAGGTGCACCGAGCAGAGGTGGACAGAAGAAATGCTACAAAGATGTCCGCAAAGCCAACCTGAAGAAACATTGACAAACAACTGGGAGGACATTGAAAGAGACGGACCAGCTCTGATGAGTCAGAATCAGACAAGGAGACAAGGAATGGAGACCTTTGAAGCCAAGTGATGTGAGGACCTGGAAGAAAAGCAGAAACAGAAAGGAGAAAGAACAACAAGCTAGGGTGACTGGTCACCCAGAACCATGCAACCAGAACTTCAGGACAAGAACCAGATTCATCATGATGACTTTCAACTGCAAGTTAAGACAACGGAGAAGATCTTCATCCTTGGCTCCGGGCGAACACCACAACACACCAGATGCTAACATCTGAATGATAATTTTATTTCAGCTTTGTTAAATGTTCCATCAGATGATTTCCTTCAGATGAAAAGATCCAAGACACACATTTAGGAATTTATTATACTTCATGTTATTCCTCTGCACCTGTTCATTCACTATTATTACACATCTGTGAACGTTGTTTTCTCCAGATTATATTTCTTCTCACTTTTATAGTCCAATCTCCACTTCAGCTCTAGACTTTCTACTTTTTGTCCATATTCTGAGGGTTTGATAGTATATACTTCACAGATGGATTTCTAGACCAAAAACAAACAGAACATAAAATCTAACTAGAAAAGTGCTCAGAGAGCGCAGTACTCCTCCAAGGCTGCTCATTCCTCCATAAGGCATTGTCAGAAATGGAGCATTTTTTTTAAAAATAGTAAGGACATTTCTAAGTGACTCCAAACTTTTGAACAGTGGTGTATATTTTCAAAAGTTGAGTTTTTCTCTCCAGAAAACCAGAAATCACTAACTAATGTTCCAGATTTCTACCAAGAGAATTCATCTTGTTGTTTTCTTTCTTCTCTCAGTCATCGAGGCCAACCACCATGTCACCAACATCATCCCAGAGAGCGCCCTGCTCATCTGCTTCGGCTTCATCCTGGGGGGATCATCTGGGGGGCCGATAAGGCCCAGACCTTCACCCTCACCCCGACGGTCTTCTTCTTCTACCTGTTGCCTCAGGTCATCCTGGACGCTGGCTACTCCATGCCCAACAAGCTGTTCTTCAGCAACATGGGGGCCATCCTGGTCTACGCCGTCATAGGAACCTGTTGGAACGCCGCCAGTCTGGGGCTGTCGCTGTGGGGATGTCACATGGGGGGAGCCATGGGTGATTCATACATCTATCAATATTACATCGATGAATATTAATATTACTGAAAGATACACATCTATTAATATTACGTCTATGTAATTTTAATATTACTGAATTGAAAAACCAAATGAAATTGAAACTGAAGCAGCATTTGTTGAGACGTGTCATATTTCTGCTTCACTTTGCCTTCAAACAGCCTCATTAAATCCGTTTTCTGGTCTTTTCAGGTGACTTGGACATCGGCCTGCTGCAGTACCTGCTGTTCGGCAGCCTGATCGCCGCTGTGGATCCCGTCGCCGTCATCGCCGTGTTCGAGCAGGTGCACGTGAACGAGGTCCTGTTCATCATGGTGTTCGGGGAGTCACTGCTGAACGACGGCGTTACAGTGGTTCGTATGAAGGATTAGAAATGTCCTCGGCCTTACAAAGGAAGCAGAACAGGTCGAGGGTTTGTCCAAACATTCGTCTCAGGAAAAGTCAACTGTGCAGGCAGGGAGTGTAAAGAAAGCAAACACTTTCTCCTTTCAATTAAATTACTCTTTGAGGGGTTAGATCTGAAATAAATGCAGCTTTTATGAATCAGAAAATTCCACTCAATTCATGTGTAAGACGACTTAAAGGAGGTTTTTTCACCTTTAGAAGTGATAAGGAGGCTCATTCGTACTTTGTTGGATAAAAATATGCACCTAAATATAAAATTAAAGCCTTAAGCAGTGTTGGTCGGACCCTTTGCATCCTTGCTGGTCAGCGAATCCAAGCATGTCCACCAGGTGGTGCTGCGACTGAGAGTGTACTCCAGCATTTGTATGCCATCAGAAACAGACTGTGATCCTACATACGCATTTTGAGGCAGATTGGAGCATGTACAGGCCAGTTACACATAACTTCCTGTTTCATGTCCAAATTCCGCCAACCACACCCTCAAACTTTTGTGGAGCATTTTGACAGCTTTGATCACCCATACCTGGTGTACATCCTGGTGAAATTTGAGCTCTGCTGGGGTTTACTTGTTTGAATTTGTGCAAAAATTGGACCAAAATCGCCCAAAACATGTCACATAATTCACAATTGCCAACTTCCTGCTGGGTTTTAGGGATGGGTGTCAATTACATTTTCATGTGTCTTTACGAGTTACATATGCCTACCAAATTTCACAGCTGTTGGTGACACATACTGGTCATAGTTCCTGTTTGATACTTTCCAGGTGGTGGTATTGAGCTTTTTTTTGGCTCACACCTATGCAGTTCCTCTAAAAACAACATTTGCTGCCAGTCTTGAGGTGTGCGCAACTTTACATGCACTTTCAAATATTTTTAGGACCTTCAAAACTGTGGTTTTAGATGTGACAGAAGAAATAAAGAAAGACACCCATGGGTTTCAAGATTGTCTCCGCACCATTCCATGCTCAGACCCTAATTAAAGCTGCAAGCAGCATTGGTCAGGCCCTCATGTCATTGCTGGTCAGTGAATTGAAGCATGTCCACCAGGTGGTGCTGCCACTGAGAGAGTATTTCAGCCTCATGCCTGTTGTACATCCTCGCCAAATTTCAGCTCTGTCAGAGATAGCCTGTTTGAATTTGTAGCTTTTGAAAATGTACAAACAATTGTCCAAAATTGTCCAAAATATGACAGATAATTCAAAATGGCTGACTTCCTGTTGTGTTTTAGGTATGGTTGTCAATTACATTTTTGTGCGTCGTGATGAGTTACATATTCCGACCAAATTTCATAGCTGTAGGGGACGCACTCTCCATGAACATGATGATGCTCTGACCAGAAATCATACAACTATAGTAGAATACACCTGAACACTGACCACATCTGTTAAATAGATGATATGC
Organism: Acanthochromis polyacanthus; assembly: GCF_021347895.1. Classification (NCBI taxonomy): domain Eukaryota; kingdom Metazoa; phylum Chordata; class Actinopteri; family Pomacentridae; genus Acanthochromis; species Acanthochromis polyacanthus. The sequence continues at coordinate 3,413,045 of NC_067123.1, forward strand.
AGGTAATGAGAATATTTTGACTTATTTAAGTATATTTTGTCCAAATTCTGTTAAAAACAAGACAGTTTAGGAAAGAGTCAAATGAATGCATCAGAGTTAGAATTAAGGATCAAAACTGAAAAACAAGAAGAAAGTCGAGTCTCATTACAGTTTAATTGACATTTATTTGCTATATTCGTTGTTTATTTGTCTGTTTAATCTCACTATTCCACCAGTAGATCAAACTTTCATTTTCTTCTTCTTCCTCTCTTAGGTGCTTTTCAACGTATTTGATGCATTCGTGTCTCTGGGAGGAGCTAAAATCAACGCGGTGGAGATTATTAAGGGGATAAGTACGTCCGACTTTTATTTATTTTATTTAATCAGTACATATAGGAAACATCCACAGAACATAAAATAAAACAAAATATATAGAATTCCTGACAAAATCACCTGGATGTGGAAATACAACATCACACATTTCTATAGGAAAATAATGGTACTACTAGTTATAATTAACTGCAGATATGTTTCATTAGAATTACTACAGAAGTACAGAAACTCTAAAATGCTAAAACTCTTCCTGCAGGAAGGAAGACGGTCGTTTTTATAGTTCTTCATTTGCCTCTAAAAGTGTTTTCTGTCTGCAGTTTCCTTCTTCGTGGTGGCGTTCGGCGGCTCCCTCGTCGGCTTCGTCTTCGGCCTCCTGATTTCTCTTCTAACCAGATGCACCAAGAACATCCAGATCATCGAGCCGGGCTTCGTGTTCGTACTCGGATACCTGGCCTACCTGACGGCCGAGATGCTGTCGCTGTCTGCCATCCTGTCGTGAGTGACTCTGGTTTATGAAAAAGAAGCACAATAGTCTTGAAGAAAAGTTCATTTATGGTTTCTGTTCTTCTTAAAAGAAAAGTTTTGTTATTTCTGTGTCCATTTTATGAAGAAAGAGGCACGAAAGTCCTAAAATAAGTTTATTTCTGTGTTTATCTTCTCTTTAAAATATGTTTGTAATGTTTCTGTGTCCACTTAATATATGAAAAAAATAACAAAAGTCAAAAATCTATTTATTTCTGTTTATTTTCCCCGAAAAACAAAAGTTTTGTTGAGTCTTGAGTTAAAATCACAAAAGTCCTACAAAAACTATTTCTGTAGTTATGATCTCCAAGGAAGAGATGTTTTATTACTTTGGTTTTATGTAGAAAGAAGCCAGAAAATACAAAATTTCTGAAAAAATAAGTTAATTTTTCTGTTTATTTTCTCCCTAATAGAAAAGTTCTATTATTTCTGTCAATATAACACAAAGAAGCACAAAAATTACAAAACCGGTTTATTTCTGTGTTTGTGTTTTCCGTGGATGACATATTTTTGTATTTCCGTTTGTTTTATATATAAAGAAGTGTTTATTTCTGTGTTTGTGTTCTACATGGATGACATGTTTGAGTATTTCTGAGTTTGTTTTCCACATGAAGAAGTGTTTATTTGTGTTTGGCAGCATCGTGTTCTGTGGAATGTGCTGCCAGAAGTACATCAACTCCAACATGGACGAGAACTCGGTGAACACGGTCCGATACGCCATGAAGGTTTTCGCCAACGGCTCGGAGACCATCATCTTCGTCTTCCTCGGCATCTCAGCCATCGACAAGACGCTGTGGGTCTGGAACACCGGCTTCATCCTCCTCACGCTGCTCTTCGTCATCGTCTACAGATTCATCGGTGAGGTTCGGTCCTCCGCTGTCGGTCGAGGCTTTAAACACGTCTGACTGGTGCTCTTTGCTCTACAGGTGTGTTTTTCCTCACATGGATCCTGAACAAGTTCCGGCTGGTTCCTCTGGAGGTCATCGATCAGGTGATCATGAGCTACGGTGGCCTGCGAGGGGCGGTCGCCTACGGCCTGGCCATGATGCTGGACGAGAACAAGATCAAGGAGAAGAACCTGATGGTCTGCACGACGCTCATCGTTGTCTACTTCACCGTCATCATCCAGGTAAGAAGATATCACACAATGCTAAAGTCCTTTGGTCTTTCTGTTAACATTTCTGTTGGTATGTTTATGATCCAGAACATGTTGTCATATTTCCAGAAGACCTTTAATAAATCTATAAAAGAACCAAAATGATGTTGATAGAATAATGATACTGCCACCTCCATGCTTCATGGTAGGTATAGAGATTCAACTTGTCTCATGGAAATGTTCTAGAAAATTAGGGATGCATGTGATTGGTTGGAGCAAAATACGCCCAGATACTGCTGAGTTGTAATAGATAAATTAGCACAGTTGCACTTAGGAGTCCAGAATTTTCAATTTTTCTAAAGATCTCGTGACTACAAATGTATTATTTTTCACAATTTTTAAGTTAGATGAAGTAATTTTGATGAAATATCCTCATTTAAAAAAAAATTGGTTAATTCTCCTGATGGGATGGTACGTTCATCCGTTTATGACAAACAATGTAGTTTTGTTGATTTTTTATAAAGTAAAATAAGATGTCTTCTAACTTTGGTGGTGTTTATTGGTTCGTTCTGTTCATATTTCAGGGAATCACCATGAAACCTCTGGTCACGTGGCTCAAAGTGAGGAGAGCTGCTGTGTCAGAGCTCACACTCATAGAAAAAGTGCAGAACAAGGTAAAACATTCGACTCTGTGGACTTTAAGAGCCTAAAACTTCCTGTTTACTGAGAGTTTGTTTCATTGGCATTGCCAGGTGTTCGATCACATGCTGGTGGCCATAGAAGACATTTCAGGACAGATCGGACACAACTACATGAGGGACAAGTATGTCGAGATTTGATCTAAAGTTTCTCTATTGTGTGGATGAAGCTGCAGTGATGTGTTTTACTGCTGTGAAGGTGGAATTATTTCGAGGAGAAGTGGATGTCGAGGGTTTTGATGAAGCCGTCAGCGAGGAAGAACCGCGATCGCCTCTTCAAGGTCTTCCACCAGCTAAACCTGAAGGATGCCATGAGCTACGTGGCCGAGGTGAAGATGCCGTTTGTTGCAGTGTTTTTAGGTTGATTTTGCCCTTTAAGGTGAACAGATATGAGATTATTTGGTGCTGTGGCTGCAGGGTGAACACCAAGGCTCTCTGGAGTTTGTCCGCAATAAAAACGCTTTCATCGACTTCAAGAAGAAGAACATAGATGACGACTACTACGAGGTGATGCCCGACATCATGGCCGACATGTCTGATGATCACAGTGAAATGTCTTCTGACCGGTGAGCGACAATTTTACCTGATTTCCAGTGATCAATGGTAGTATCAGTTCTTGCCTTCCTGAATGCAGATGTTCCACCAAATTAGTTCCACTGTCACTGTTCTGAGCGAACACAGTCGGTGCTGCCTGTTTTCAGCCCACAACTATTTTGAAGGCTTAAAGAAATACAAACAAGCCAGAAGTTGTGTATGTACAACATGACAGTCTTGAGTTTTCAGTCTCTCATATAACTCACAATTCTCCATGATTAAGTCATTAAACACATAAATCTTTGTCACAAACAGCAGTTATGTATTTCCACTTGTAAAGATCACGTACATCATGGCAGTCTTAGGTGCAATGACTCCTATATCCAGGGGTGGACTGGCCATCTAGCGTACCGGGCACTGTCCCAGTGGGCCGCTGTCTCATTGGGGTTGGTCAACAAGTTCCCTTGGACATGCAATCAGTAAATTGTTACTGGATTTTAAATTTCATGGGTCGCTTCTAGTGTCCCGGTGCAGCTTTTCCAGTCTTTACAGCGTTTGTTATCAGCTCAGGACACACAGACCAATTAGGTACGAATTCAGACATCCACTCATTAGACTCAAACACTACAGTGGGAAAATCTGAGGAGCTTCATAAACAGATTTTTAAAATCAATATGGAAACTGACGGGCGTCCAGGATCTTAATCCTAATTATTATATGATGGTTTTTCCTGCAGCAGAGATCCAGTTCCTTCAGTGAGTCTGGAGATGCACGAACAGAACATGAAGGCTGTGAGGGAATCTGAGGACATTAATACTCACCACCTGCTGCAACAGCACCTGTACAGAGGCAGGAAACAGGTACCGGTCATACCTCCACTCAGCAGCATTAACATTACTCCCCTAAACTCATCACTAATAACCTGTTTCCTGGTTTGCAGCACCGACACAGATACAGTCGCAGCCACTTCGACGTCAACAAAGACGAGGGTGAAGTCCAGGAGGTCTTCCAGAGGACGATGAGGAGCCGCCTGGAGTCCTTCAAGTCGGCGAAGATGGGCGTCGCTCCTCCGAAGACCCTCAGCAAACACCCCAAGAAGGAGCAGCAGCAGAAGGTCAGAGGATCTCAGAGTTCATCTGCAGACTTTCTGCATTTCCTGTCAACCGTCAAGAGTTTCTCTAAAGCAGGAGAGTCAGACTCATCTTAGTCCAGGTTCCACATCCAGTCTAGTCTGATCTCCAGTGGACCGGACCACAGCATAGCAACCTGTAAATAACCACAACTCCTAATGGTTCCTTTGTTTTAGTGCAGAAATGTTCACAATTAAGGAATTATCTTTTGACTAAACATCATGAACAACCTGAAATTTCTGAAGAAAAATAAATTTAAGTTTATCGTTTCCACGTTACAACTTCCAGGTCACAGACAAAGGAACACAACATTTAGTCACCTCTATCTGGAACTGAATTATATAGTATTTTACTTTATGACCAAAATGACAAAAGTTAGACAAAAGAGACACAAAAAGCAAAAACAAGTAACAAAATATTACAAAAATGAGACACAAAACGACAGAAATGAGACAAACGACATTAAACAAAACAAAAAATTAGAGAAAAAATTACAAAGCAACAAAACGATGGACAAACGAAACAAAAAAATCACAAAAGTGACAAAGAGAATGATGGAAAAATAGACAACATGAACGAGACAAAACACAAAACAACAAAAACGATGCACAAAACAACGAACAAAACAAAACACAAAATGACAAAATGAGACAAAAAACAACCAAAACAAGACAAAGTATGTCAAAAATGAGACAAAATATGACAAAGACACGAAACAAAATGGCAAAAATCTGACAAAAACACAAGTGAGACAAAAAGGAAACACAAAATGACAAAAAGAGAAATAAAACAACAAAAACATGAGACAAACAACAAAAAAGCCAAAAACGACAAAAACACGAAAATTACAAAAACACGAATCAAAATGACAGAAATGAGAAACAAAATGACAAAAAATGACACAAATGACACGAAAAAACAAAAAGAGACAAAAATTTAAACAATAAAAGTTACAAAGGGACAAAAAATGGACAAACAAGAAACAAAACGACAAAACTCAGACAAAAAAGTAGCCTAGCCGCGCTAGACAACCCACGGCAATGAATTTAATTCTCTGAAAGGGTGGGTCTAGTTACCCTCCATAAGGCTCGAGGCTGGATGCTCCTAAAACTGGCCGGACCAATCACCATGAAGTGTCGAGTCAGAAGGCGGGCGTAACTAAGTGACGACAGAGGCGCGACGATTCTGACAGAAACAACCGGAAACAACTAGCCTAGCCGCGCTAGACAACCCACGGCAACGAATTTAATTCTCTGCCAGGGTCGACAACAAAAACGACAACAGTCATTGAGCTCCATTAGCACCGACTCTGAATAATCTTTCTGTTAACATGTCTGTGATATACTTGAGCTTCACCAAACTCCCGCATCCTCTGATTTCCGGCGCTTTAGGAGCCTATTCGTTGCGCTGATTGGTTGTATACCTACCCAATTGCTGTAGAGGGATTTGATAGACAACCTTTTAGCCCGCCTCCCTCCCTGTCGTACGTGCCTAGACCCTTGTGTCTTCAGAGCATGGGTCTAGCGCGGCTAGGCTAACGAAAAAGACAAATGGCAAATTTTCCTTCAAATAATAATTTCTTTACATGAAAATATCTACAAAAATCCTGTTTTCAAGGTTTTTCAATTCATTAAAAGCCTTAAATTTTCCACTTTTTCTGTTGAAACAATTCTTTTTAATACTTCAATTTCTATTTTAAATCATGGTTTACTTTTCAGGCTGCACAATACTCCAGTTATTTATGAAGATTTTAGGTCCCTCCTGTAGCAGAATTAATCTATTTTTCTCTTATAACGATGATCAGAATGTAAATTTAAATGTAAACATTCATTGAGCAGAACAAGAAAAGTAATTCACATTTATTTTTTACGCAACCTTTAAAAAGAAAAAGCAAACTTTCAGGCATAAATGTTCTTTTTGGGTTGCTGATTTTTATTTTATTTTAAAGCCTTTATGATCCAACAGTGTTTATTCTAGTTATGGTTTTATTTATACAAAGGTTTATGTGGTTGTTTGTGTTTGGACCTCATTTGATATTGTTTCCTTTTTGCAGCAAAATACAATCATATTTATTAAAGTACAATATAATAGAATGATCATTTTGGTGTTTTAATAAAATTGTGGCATCAGCTTTAAGATCCAAAACTTTCCAACGCTATCCTGCTGTGCTGCTCCTCATACGTGTTTTTCTGCTTCATGTTCTACTTTTTGGAGCTCTAATCTTGACACTAAATGACGTCTCTTCTTCTTCCAGACGTCAAATGGAAAATCTTTGGACAAGACTAGAAGTTACTACTCAGGAGATGAAGGTTTGTATCGGTCAATTTTAAAACTAGAAGCACTTAAAGAGTCCACGCAGCTCGTTTACACTTTTATCATTTTAGTTTGAGGGTCTGCTGTAGCGTTTTTTCTTTGTTATTTTACTCAAATCTAATCTCTTGGTCCTTGTGTCATTTCTGACCTTCCCTGAAAATTTCATTCAAATTCGAAAGTCTGTTTTTGAGTGATGTTGCACACAGACAGAGTAACAGACAGACAGATGACAGACAGACAGACCACATAACTAGTAACTCAGAAAAACATACTATTTACATGTTGAATAAAAACAGGCCAAAATATAACAGTTCTGTTGTGCTTAAGTCCTCCAAAATGTCATTATCAGTCCGTCAAGGAAAGCAGCAGAGTTAAGTGACAATCGTGTCTGTCTGTCTGTCTGTGTGTCAGCAACATTACTCAAAAACAGACTAACAGATCTGGACGAAATTTCCAGTGTAGCTCAGAAATGACAAAACGACCACCTGATCAGATTTTGGCAGCGATGCAGCTTATAGTCTGGATCCATGGATTTGTTAAAGATTTCTACATACATGCGAAATGAGTCAAAGTTAGTCCAAAATGACTTGAAACCTGTTCAAGTCTACTTAGAATTTGTCCAAAACTCATCAAGTTGTACCAAATCCCTTGAAATATTTCCATTTTGAGTTCGAATATACTTCAAATGACTTGAAATTTGTCTTAAATGACTCCAAATTCATCCAAAATGACTCAAAATTTGTCTAAATCTGTCTGAAATGAGTCAAATTAGTCCCAAATTACTCGAAACTCATGCAAAACTACTTAAAATTTGCCCAAAACACGTCCAATTGTCCTAAATCCTTTGAAATATTTCCATTCTGAGCTGATACTTTAAATTTGTCCTAAATCACTCAAAATTAATCCAAAATGATTAAACATATGTCTAAAATACATGTGAAATGAGTTGAAATGATGTCAAAATGACTCTAAACTCGTCCATATCTACTCAGAATTCATCCAAAACATTCTTTTCTCCTAGTTTTTTTTTAGATTAGGTCTGTTTTAGTATTTTCTACGTGGGTTATTTGAAATTTGATGTAAAATGTCCTCCATTTGTCTTGAAAATTAGATTCTCCATCTTCAATCTAAAGACTTCACTGAAAGTTTCTCGTTCTGTCTTCTAGACTTTGAGTTCTCAGAAGGAGACAGCGCCTCCGGCTTCGACCCGTCGTACAATGCCATGTCCATGAGAGTCACCTACAGAGCTGGAGGTAAAACAATGTTAAGAATTATTATTATTGTCATCATCTTCACAATAGTAGTAAACTATATTTCTGTAGCACCTTTAAAAATGACAGTTACATGATGTTCAGGCAGACAAAGCAGCAACACCACGGTAAAAACAGACAAAGTTTACTCTGTCCCTGATGGTTCCTCTGCGGTTCCTCTCCTCCTCCAGCTGGTATCGAGAACCTGGGCTTCATGCCGGACCTGGACCATGCACCTTCAGTCCAGCTCCCCCCCTGGCTGGAGGACAGCAGCTCTGTGGTTCCGTCCCAGAGAGCTCAGGTCCATCTGCCCTGGTCCCACAGCAGCCTGAGACGCCTGGCTCCTCTCCAGACCAGCACCAGGTCCACCGACTCAGACGATCCTCCTAACGCTCAGCAGATAGACCTGCCACCTCCTCCGTCTCCTCCTCCATCTCCTCCACCTCCACCTCCTTATCATGACCGCATGTAGGATCATTCACCTCCTCCTCCACCTCCTCCACCTCCTCATCATGACCACATGTAGGATCATTCACCTTCTCTACCTCCTCCTCCACCTCCTCCAAAGACTCAACCTCCTCCCGAAGTTTCTGGTCTGATGGAGTAAACCAGGATCTTCTCCTCCCTGAATGTGACAGAAAACTACCTTATTTATAGTAAACTGTGTGAAGATAAACAGAGAGGATTAAATAATCGTAGTGACCCAAATCTGATCTTGTGTGTCTCTCAGGTTCCAGATTAACCTCAAAGAATTAATCTGCTGTAAAAATGTTTGATAAAAGTGATGTATTTATTAATCTGTTTGTTGCTTCATCAACCTGAACAACATCTAAACCTGGTGTGACTTTAAATTTAGAAATAAACATAAGGAAGCCTCTGGTTTCTGTGGAGTCAATATTTGATCCTGAATTATAAGAATGAATACACAAATATATAATTCATTTCAAATGATTCAGAAGACACAATGGAGTTGTGGTTGTGAGGAGTTTTATATGTTCAAAGGATTTTAAAGTCTGTCATGGATTTAACAGGGAGGTTCCTGGTTCCGCTCAGAACTTTTTTGCATCAGCTGGAGGTTTTTAGGAGAATTACTGGGACACCCTGATAATAAGGAATTACAACAGTCCAGCTAGAAGTTATAAAGCATGGACTGGTTTCTGATACGAGAGGTTTCTGGTTTTTACAAATATTACACAGATGAAAGAAAGCCGTCCTATATGCTTGTTTTATATCTACAGTATTGTTCAGAAGTTTAGGGTCACTTAGAAATGTCCGTATTTTTAAAAGAAAAACATATTTTTTTCAATGAAGATAGCATTAAATGAATGATAAATCCAGTATAGACATAGTTAATGTGCTAAATGACTGTTCTAGCTGTAAACGGCTGATTTTTAATGGAATATCTCCATAGGGGTACAGAGGAACATTTCCAGCAACCATCACTCCTGTGTTCTAATGCTACATTGTGTTAGCTAATGGTGTTGAAAGGCTCATTGATGATTAGAAAACTTTTGTGCAGTTATGTTAGCACATGGATAAAAGTGTGAGTTTTTATGGAAAACATGGAATTATCTGGGTGACCTCAAACTTTTGAGCAGTAGTGTACACTGAACGACAGATTCTGATCAAAAAAACCTCCAAGGGTTTTTGCAGTAGAACTGGAGGCTAAGGTGACGTCATCTAGAGTAACTATCTGGTTAGATGTTGTGTTTCTGAGGTGTTACAGACCAAATACAACAAGAAAAGCCCTCAGAGAGCAGAGAAAAGCAGCATTTGTTTATTTATTAGTTATTGATGATCAGAAATCACAGCACCATAGAATGTGTCCATTTAATATAGATGAACCCACAAACTAAATGACGTACACATGCATAATGCACAGGCGTGTTCTGCATGTGAACGTTACGGACAGATACCAGATCATGTGACCTAAATATGCAGCGGGCGGCAGGAATTGATGGGACTCAGAAATCAAAGAAATCAAGAACAGCAACGCATTTATTGCAAATATGTTTAGTTTTGAGACTTTTCGGGTGCAGAAACAGGGTTACATTTCAATTGAATGTTATATTTCTGAGGCTGACAGTGACAGAACTGATTAGAATTAAATAACATCATGATAAATTAGTACAAAAAGCTGCTGTACACAGTTTTAGTTCGTGTTAAGTGTTTTCATTTGGCCCTCTGCAAGAGATGTGTAAAATAATTCAATATTCTGGACAAAAACACAAATATCATTCATTTGCAGACTGTTATTAAAGCACCAAAGAATATTTATTTCTAAAATTTGGCCCATTGTCACGTTTTCAAACTTGATTTTTAATTCCAACCAGTTTATTCTCAGTCTAAGTTTTGGATCTTATTATTCTATTTATTCAGCATGTATTTAAATGTAAAGCATGTGGGACTGACAGTGACACTGTGTGATAAATTATTTAAAATAAACTCCTCTATTATTCTTATTCTTATCATAAATAGTCCATCTGGGATGTTTCCAGGTGCTTGCTGATGTAGTCTAAGATGATCTTCTCGTTTTCTGGCTCCTTCAGGTAGAAGTGAGATCCTTCAAACATCTTAACGGTAAAATCTCCAGATGTGACGTCTTTCCAGGCTGATCATGAAACACAGAGAGCATTAAGTCATCATTAATTACACCTGAACATGGAGATGAAAACCTGCAGCCTGCAGCAGTGTTTCCTGTTTCTTCTGGATTCCCTGCAGGTCTCACACATCAACATATCAGGAATGACTGCGGATAAACTCACCAAATATGAAAAAAAACATTTTTAAACTTCTTTTTTTATGTCTTAATGCAGAGAAGATGACTCATCATAATTTTTCAGCTTCTGTCTACCTTCTGACTTAACTGAACAAATCATACGTTAAATAATAAAACACCTTCAGCTCTTCATGCGGTAGAAGTTTCCTGCTAAACCAACCTTGTATGTCATGAGGAGCGTCGTCTTTTCCATCGAAGCATGTGATTGGACAGGACAGGAAGGGAGCGTCGGGCCGCTCAGACCTGCAGCATGATTAAATCAAAATAAATATGGAATTAAAGTCTTAAATATGCAGGATGTGGAGTGCCGTGAAAAAGTATTTGCCCACTTCTTGAATTCTTATTTTTTGGAATATTTCTCCCACTTAAATCTTGATCAAAAAGTTTGAGTGTAAAGCATGGTGGTGGCATCATCATGATGTGGAGAATTCAATAAATCTCTCTGTTGTTATGTACAAAAAATGATTGACATAAAGGTAAATAACAACATTAGAGCTTAAAATTGAGTTGCAGTGTGTGCAGTACATTGTTGTACTAGATACAACATTTTAAACAGTTTTCACGACACAAAGTTAGAAAACATTCTATTTAGTAACCCAGGAATGAATGTCCCTGAAAAATGCTCACACTAAACGCGTAAAATGCTTTAAAATTAATGCATAAAACCCTCACAGGCCAAAGTACATTCCTAAAAAAACATAAATATCTGTATAATCTCACAGGGACTTCATCTTCTACATGAACCTGCAGAAACACATTTACAGTTCTGTAAAAAAGTATTTGCCCCCTTTTCAAATTCTTAATGTTTAATATCATCAAACAAATGTAAATGTCAGACAAAGATAACCAAAGTTAACACAGAATGCTTTTAAATGATGATTTAATGTTTTAAAGGGAAAAGCTATCCAAAGCTACCTGGCCCAATGTGAAAAAGTAATTGCCCCCTTGTTAAATCATGAACTAACTGTGGCTAATCACATTGTTTGGAAAGTGAGTTCAACTTCACCGACCACACCCAAACCTGAAGACCTCCAGACCTGTTCAATCCAGAAATCACTCCAATAGAAGCTGTCTGACTAAATGAAGTCGACCAGAAGATCTCAAAAAGCTGCAACTAAACGATCCAAAGAAATTCAAGAACAGATGAGAAATAAAGTCATTGACATCTATCAGTCTGGAAGGAGTTCCAAAGTCATTTCTAAAGCTTCAGGACTCCAGAGAACCACAGTGAGAACCACAACCCACAAATGGACAAAGCATGGAACAGTAGAGAACCTTTAGGAGCGGACCAACGACCAAAATGACCCCAAGAGCACAGAGACGACTCATCCAGGAGGTCACAGAGGAACCCAGGAGAACATCTAAAGACCTGCAGGCCTCGGTTAAGGTCAGAGTTCATGATTCAACAATAAGGAAGAGACGAGGCAGAGTTTCAAGGAGAAAATCCCTGCTGTCCAAGAAGAACATGAAGGAAACAAACATCTGGATGATCCCCAAGACCTCTAGGAGAATATTCTACAGACTGATAAGACCAAAGTAGAACTTTCTGGAAGGAGTGTGTCTCGTTCCATCTGGAAACAGAACCTCATCAACAGTCCAATATGGTGGTGGTGTGATGGTCTGAGGACCTGGACGACTTGCTGTGATTGATGGAACCATGAATTCTGATCTCTACCAGAACATCCTGAAGGAGAACGTTCAGCCATCAGTTCCTCACCTCCAGCTGAAGCTCACTTTGGTTCTGCAGCAGAACAATGATCCATAACACTCCAGCAAGTCGACTTCTGAACGGATTAAAGAAACTAAATGAAGGTTCTGGAGTGGCTGAGTCAAAGTCTGGACCAGAATCTGATTGAAACGCTGACAGGACCTTAAAGAGGAAGTTCATGCTGGAAAACCCTCCAGTGATGCTGAATTAAAACTATTCTGTAAAGAAGACTGGACCAGAATATCTCCACAGAGATGTGAAAGACTCACTGGTAGTTCTAGAAAACGCTGCTGATGGTAGAACAACCAGTTATTAGCAATAGGGGGCAATTACTTTTTCACACAGGGGCAGATAGCTTTGAATAATTATCATTTATAAACTTTATCTTTGTCTGATATTTACATTAGTTTGATGATCTTAAACATTAAAATGGTGAAAATATGCAACAAAATAAGGATTTGAGAAGGGGGCAAATACTTTTTCATGGTACTGTATATATACATATATGTATATGTCTCCACCTGAAGTTCTCCACGACATGCAGGTCGGCCTTCAGCGATGGCAGGAAGAGCTTCAGGACTTCAGGGTTCTTCAGCAGCTCAGCAGGAGTTCCTCCGACGGACGTCAACCATCTCAGGAAGTCTTCATCCGACATCTGGCTTCTCTTTGGAGCTTTGATCCGAATCTCTGACTGGTGGACAAACATCAGCATAAAACATCATTAATGTGGCAGCAAACACGTAATATTAAATTAACCTGCAGCTGTATCAATAATCATATTTAAATCATCGATTAGGAGAAACTAACTCTGAATTCATACTCCTACAGCTGATTTAATCAATATTTTTTGTTAATATTGGATCAGTTGAACATTTCTGCAGCTAATCTCAGCTCTATGAAGAGTTTTTGGACATTTTTATCCATATTTTTTAGCTTTATTGGCCATAAAATAACAGCTGCTGATGGAGCTGCAGTGATTAATCAAGCACCCAATAATTAATTTACCAACTATATATTGATTGCTGATTGATCAATTTGTGCGAAAAAAAACTAAATTCTGTGATTTCAGCTGCTGAAATGTGAATATTTTCCGGTTTCCTTCCTCCTCTGTGGCAGTAAACTGAATATATTTTGTATTTTTTCTATGTTTTCTGACACTTTACAGACCAAACAGTTATTGATTAACCAAGAAAATGATGGAGAGACTCATCAATAATAATAATAATAAGTTCCATGTACTGTTATTAAATGTAGCTGTTATTTGTGTTTGAATGACTTACATAAGGAGCAGAAGCTCCAGACAGGAAGATGTGAGCAGGTTCCATGTGGTGACGTTTCTTCAGAACATCTGCGACAGCGAAGCTCGTAAAGGCTCCGAAGCTGGAACAGATTTTAACGAGATGTTAAAATGAAGAAAGGATTCACGGAATTAAACCTCCGTCCTACCTGTGTCCAAACAGAGCAAACGGTTTCTCCTTCAGCAGCGGCAGCAACGTGTCCACAACTTCATTCACGATCTGCTGCATGTTCTCAAAGAACGGTTCTCTGGAACGACTCTCTCTGCCGGGAAGCTTCACTGAGAACACTGGAGGAGACGGAAACAGAACGTTTAGAACATGGTTTTGTTTGAGGACATTCAATAAACATCCAGCTTCATATATAAAACACACTGCCTGGCCAAAAAATAATAATACTAACAAGAAGTTTTACCAAACTTGGACCGCCTGGCAACAAAGATGACCCCTGTGACCTTGAAAATGAGGTCACGGTCACCAAATGCGAACTTGACCTGTGTCTTATTATGGTACACCTGTGTACCAAATATGGTGAGGCTACATCAATATTTTATCGAGTTATCGCGCGGAAACCAAATTGTTACAGACAAACAAGCAAGCAAGCAAGACCATGCAGCTGAAAACAATACCTTCCGGAAAATGCCGTTTTGCCGGGCGGTAAAAATCACCATCTAGATTCAACCACACAGGTAAGAACCTCCCATTGGATAATTACTGCAGTGATGAATACTTTTAACTTCTTTAACCTTAGCTGATGCAGTGAGGAGCTTCCATGTTGGAAAACATATCCTGTGGTCATGAAGGGATGTTAATCTGTCTCAGAAGGCTCAAATTATTGGGCTGCATCAAGCAAAGAAAACAACTAAGGAGATTTTTGAAAGTACCAGAATCAGGTTAAGAATCGTCCAAAGGATAGTGGAGAACCATCATCTTTGAGGAACAAACTCTTAGATGATGGTAGGAAACCAACAGTAGAACTCATGGCTGTTTAATAGTGAAAGGAAGAACATTTCCACATGAAGGGAACTCAAAGGATTGGGACTAAACAGCTGTAGCTCTAAAACCACTGATCAGTGAGAATGATCAGAACAAAAGGCTTCAGTTTGCTGAAGGTAGCATAAAGATTGGACTCTGGATCAATGGAAGAAGGTCATGAGGTCTGATGAGTCCAGAATTACCCTGTTCCAGAGTGATGGGGGCAGAAGTTTAGGTTTGGTTTTGGTCCTTGTTTAAGATTTGCTGAGAACTGGTTTTAGACTGTCTTAGGCAGGACTTTTTTTTAACCCCACGAACACCAAACCAAGCATCTAGCATGGTGGTGGCAGTATCATGCTATGTGGAACTGGAGCTTTACACAAAGTAAATGGAACAAGGAAGAAAGAGGATCGCCTCCACGTTCTTCAGGAAAACCTAAAACCATCAGCAGAAGGTTGATCTTGGACACAGTTGGATGTTTCAACCAGACAATGAGTTCAAACACACATCAGACTTGGTAAAGAAATGGTTCCATCAGGCTGGAATGAAGGTTCTAGACTGGTCTCTATAAAGTCCTGACTGAAACCCATCAAGAACCTGAAGAACCAAGTCAGAAAGACGACAAATTTAGTGGAACTGAACCAGAATTGGTGCAGTTCCACTAAATTCATGGGCTCACATTGAGAATGAGTGGATCAGGGAGCATGAGATGGATTGTCCTCCACAGAGTTCAGACCTCAGAACCGCTGAGGATCTTTGGGATGTTCTGGAGAAGACTTTGGTCTGACTCTCCCATCATCAAAAGAAGATCTTGATAGAAAATTAATGCAGCTCTGGACAGAAATAAATGCTGTGACACTGCAGAAGCTTATTGAAACGGTGCCACAGTGAATATGAGTGCTGTTCTCACACCATGTGTGTGGTCCAACAAAATCTATTAGAGTGTGAAACTTTTTTTGAACAGGCAGTGTACTATAAAGACTGAATAAACACAGAGAACATTTAGAACACGGTTCTACATTCAGCTTCACTTTAAGCACATTAAAACGCCCTTTGGTCGCAGTGGAACTGAATCCTGAGTAAACACGGAGAGAACAAAGAGCAGCACCAACAGCTACATGCAAATTTTGAATTTATAGTGATTTTTTTATTTGATCAATTATTTCCTCTGCATGAAAATGACATAAACAAGTGTTAAGACGGATAAATGTTTACAATTCTATGTTGTTGTTTACATTTTTACTACAACTTCCATATTGTAGTAATGAAATGATTCATATGAGCAGAAAATGTCTTCAGTTTCTACTTTGTTCTAAAGCATTCTGACACACACACACACACATTTTTCAAAATATTTTTTGACATTGTATTGTTTACATGTCATTTCTTTTATATTTTTGACATTGTATATTTTTTTATTTTTTTTAGATTTTACAAAATACATATTTTTAAATAACATTATTTTTTTAATGATTTTTAAAATTTTTATTATATTTTTCATATTTTGAATAACATTAAAAATTTTATCAAAATTGTGTAATTTTAAAACATTTTTTGACACATTTTTTTAAACATTTTTTCACACCGTTTTTTTTTTTTTTACAAATTACAAATATTTCATTATCTGCACAGTTTCTAGTACACTTAAGTGCTTCTGTGAGCAAAGGTATGTATCTAGTTTTTGTGACTTGTTTATATTCTCTACATTCAGGGGAAACCTTCTGTTCAAGCAGAAAACAACACTAACTAATCATTTACCATGAAGAACAATAATAATAATATATAGACATAGATATTGTGTGTGTTGTGTTGAACCTTCAGTGGAGGAGTTGAGGATGTTTCCCCAGCGGGCGTAGTGGACGGAGCCTCCACCTGCCCAGGGGAAACAGATCAGCCTGGAAACTGCATCAGGCCTCTTCTGGAAACAGCTGATCACCTTTTCCATCCTGGATCAAAACGACACCAAGATGAAGGCTGGTTCCCATCAGCAGCTCCTCCTGCTCATAAACTAGATGTATAATATAAAATAAAAATAATAATACAGCTCCACTAAGTTCTCCTCCTCCTCATGCTGCAGGCTGGTGCTTCCTGCTTCTCTTCTTCTGTGGTTTTCTCACAGCTTTGGTTTTGGAGACATCTACAGCATGGAGGCAGAAACTCCACGTAGCAAACCAGGAGCTTCTCTCTGAGTCATTTAGGAGCTTCTAAGCCACCTGCACAATCACACAACTGATAAAACACAAGTCTCATTTCTGAACATGATGTAAAAAGTTCACATAGAAGTTCCTCCGGCACCGATAGGACCCACGTTTAGTTAATGTTTGAAAAATCAACCTTCTCTTCTCCAGTTTTCTGCTGCATATTGATCAGTAATAGGTATTGATTGGCTCAGCTTCCACATCAATGGTAGCAATTTTATTCCATGTTTTCTGTGTTGTTGCTAACCCTACTCTAATCCATGCTAATGTGATCTTTTTCTCAGCAGTAGAAGCTAGATATTTAGCTAGCTGTTACTGCTGACCACTGATGGAAAACAGTCCAAAGAATGAGTCTGATCCTGATAATAGGAAGTAGAGTGAGACATTCAATCAAGACTGACAATGGATGAAAAGATGGACAATAGAAGAGAGGACATAGCTTTCCTCTATCCATTCTTTAGGATTACTGTTGGAGGATGGAAACGACAAAAACAAGACATAAAATGACAAAAATAAGAAACAAAACGACAAAAACAAGATGCAAAACAACAAAAACAATCATTTATTAATAAAAAAAATGACTGGATATCACTAAAATGACATCTATGTGACTCAAAAATTATCCCAAAGACACAAAATTATCCAAAATGATGAGAAAAGATTAAAGTTGACAAAAAAACTGGTTGAAATTGACAAGAAAATTCTCCATAATTACTCAAAATTTGTCTGGATCGATTTGTAATTGAGGGACTTTTGAAGTTCACAGGATATATCTGCATACATTTTTATTAAAAAATAAAAAGATAATGTTTTTTATGTTAATTATGATCATGTCTTTACAAATTCCATAATTATTTATTATGGAAACAATCACTTATTAATAGAAAATGACTGGATATCCCTAAAATGTCAACTAAATAACCGTCTGAATTTAATAAAAATCACCTTCTAATTAGCTAAACGATAAAAAAATGAGCTGATTCAAAAATAGTTTGGATTGTGTTCTTTTTGTTAAGTTGATATAATTATGAAAGTTATAATATCTTCATAAATAACTTTCAATTTCAATTCTACTCCATTGTATATATAATATTTAGAAGAATCTTTCTCTAAAAATGCCATGTGGTGTTTGGTTATAGGAGGCCATGATTTTAGGCCTGAAAGAACAAAAATGTCAACTATAAAACAAAAAGTACCACAATTATATATTGACCCTAAAATATATTAACTCTGTTCATTTTTTATGATGTTAACACTGTTTTAGACATTTCTGACACCTTAGGTTTCGATGAATCTTCTAAAACAATGGAAACTCGTTAGTTTAAAGTCATACACTGGAAAAAATGCCCCTGTTAAAACAAGAAAAAATAATAATTTTAAGAACTTTTACCTTGAAAAAATAAGTGGAAAAATCTGCCAATAGAACAAGTGAAAAATGGCTTGGTAAGATGTCTTGAAATAAGATATTTAGAATACTGAGATCTTAAAATTAGGTGGGAAAATTTATTTTAAGCTCTATTTTACCAGGATTGTTAAGCTTAGGTGTCTTAACCCTCCTGTTGCCCTCGTTTACGGCACCAAAAAATGTTGTTGCTCTGTCTGAAAAAAAATCCAAAAAGTCATCAGAAAAAATCCCCGAATTTATAAAAATCTGCAAAGGGAGAAAATTCCTTAAAAGTTTCCCTTAAAAGTTTTAATTTTAAAAAAAATCCCCAAATTTGACAAGAAAAAAAATTAAAAATGGAAATTGTAAATATTTTCAAAAAATGAATAAAAATATATCAGTAAAACTTCTATTTGCTTTAAGAACATTAAAGAAACATTTTTTAAACATTTCTTTTTTTCCATGAAAAATGTTCAAAAATTTCCCCAAAAAATTGAAAATGTGGAAGGTTTCACTGTGAAGTTTTTTTCTCTACATTTTCAGACTTTAAAATGGATCAATTTGACCTGCAGGATGACACGAGGGTTCAAACAAGATAATTTCAGGTTTGTTTGACTTAAGAAGATATTTAAGATGCATTTTCTTAAAACAAGTCCTTCCATCTGTTGAAATGTCACTTGTTAAGTGAATTTGTCTTAAATCAAGCGGGATGAGGCATTTTCACTGAAAATAAGACAAATAGACTTGGTAAGATTTTGAGCAGTGTAATAAAACAGCAAATGACTTCGAATAGATGTTTCATTTTTAAAACCGGAAATCCCCATTACTACCCATTAGCAGGTAATTCGTGCTTTTGTTTTGGAGGAGCTTTACGGAAATTGTTAGCTGCAGCCGCCGTTAGCTTGCCGCTGTGGCGGAAGGAGGGCGGTGAGGAGCGGACTCCAGACCGGTTTCTCACCGATACTGAGGAGGACGCCGGCCCGGTGAACAGCCGGTATCTGTGTGGTAAAGAACAACCCCGGAGTGTCACGTTAACCCAGCGGGACGACGAACTGAGCCGCTGACACTGTGAATATTGGTGTCGTGTCGCCGGTCGGCTGCTGGTTGTCGGCAGCTAAAGCTAACCGGAGCCGTTAGCTTCTCCGCTGCTGCGAAACTGCTCCAAGTTCGGGTCTAAACTGCCACAAACACTGTTAACACACCGGAGAACAGTGTTTTCCCCCGGTTACGGCAGAAAGAGCGACACAGGACGGACGCGGTGATATTCGGTTCAACTTTTCAGCTGTCAGTTTCGGGGGAGAGAGGAACTTCCAGCTGGAGAGGGGGACCCCGAGCGGGCCGGTTCCACATCACCGGGGAGCAGTGAGCAGAGAGCGGGTAGAGGAGAGCCACGGAGCCGCGGGGACAGCTGACGCAGGACCTTAGACCACACGGTGCCGGTTCTTCCGGACAGAGACCTCATGAATGGAAATCGGAACAACAGGTGGGTTCAACGGACTGACTGCCGAGCCGAACCAGGCCGAGTTGAGCCGAGCCCAGCCGAGTCGAGCGGAGCTAACGCGGTGTTCAAGTGCTCCCGAGTTATTTTGAGACTCTGCGGAGCTTCGCTAAAGTTCGACCCGCTGGTGGGGAGCTGGGCCGGTTGTCAGTGGTTAAACTCGGTACCGGACGTCTGGTTAAAGCAGGTCTGTTCTGTCAGCTGTTTAGAAGCTGTTAAAAGCTGATAATCTGCATCATCTTTATGACTCTTGAGTTGTTATATCTGCTCTCTGCCCCAGTTTACAACCAGTTTGACTTGTTCAAAAGGCTCCTACAGATCTTTTAATGGACTTTCCTACTTACCAAAGACGATTACAGCCCCATACTCTGACAGAAATTTGTATTTATGCATCAAAAATAGCTTAAATTCTTTCAGAAGGCCTGAATTTGTACAGTTAACAAAACTGTTTCTTCATTATATGTGTAAAATCCACCCTAATCGACTTAATTACGATCTCAACAAGAACATCCAGCCTCTGCATACATGTAATGATGCTAAATATCACGTGTTTAAATCAGGGAAGTCCAACTCATCTTAGTTCAGGTTCCACATCCAGTCCAGTCTGATCTCCAGTGGACCCGACCAATAAAACCACAGCGTAATAACCTATAAATAAATAACCACAACTCCTCCTGGTTCCTTTGTTTTAACACAGAAATGTTCACATTTAAGGAAGTATCTACTACAAAACATCAGGAACAGCCTGAAATTTCTGAAATTCAAGTTTATCATTTCCATATTATAACTTCCAGATCACAGTGGACCTACAAATACACAAAATATTTAGTCACAGGTATGTGGAACTGAACGATGTGGTATTTTACTTTATGATCAAAATGACAAATGTCAGACAACAAAAAATAATATTTGGAAACCACCATATTGACTGAATATTTGGATGTTTGGATATTCGGGTCCATCCCGAGACAGAACAGTTACAAAGTGGCAAAAAAAAATGGACAAATGACAAAAAAGAGACAAAAAAAACACAAAACAACTAAAATGGTTCACAAAACAGGAAATAAAGCAAAACAGAAGATGACAAAAACACAAGCGAGACAAAACGGAAACTCAACAACAAAAACATGAGACAAATTACAAAAATCGGACAACAAAAGAAAAAAACTGCAAAACGAGACAAAATATTTCAAAAATGAGACAGAATGATAAAAATGAGACGCAAAGCAAAACAAAAGAGACAAAAATTAAACAAAGTTACAAAGCAACAAAAAACTGGACAAACAGCAGAAACAAGACAAAAACACAAAACGGTAAACAAAATAACAAATGAAGCAAAACAGAAAATGACTAAAATAAGAAACAAATCGACAAAAACGCGAGGTAAAAGGAAAAAAGACAAAAAAACAACACAAATATTACAAAAATGAGACACAAAACGACAAGAGAACAATGAACAATCCAGTATTTTACTTTCTGATCAAACAACTTGTCATGGTCTAGAAATTATTCTACATTTATAGTTTTACTAATTTTTACACTTTGAGGGCCAGATTGGACCCCCTGGAGGACCACTTTTGGCCCACGGGCCTCATGTTGGACACCCTGCTGTAGAAGAACTCGATCCAGAAAACCAAAATATTCAGAGTATAGAAGCAGCGTTTGTTTTTTTAATCTAAAATGTCGTCTGGTCTGGAAATCAACTTCAGAAGCTTGCCTGGTCCAGACGGCAGCAATAAGCAGAATTTTACTAGTTGTTCCAGCCATCAGATGCTGAGATATCAACTGTGTTGAAAAAGGGATTATTTGCATTTACCTTCTTGTCTCTGCATTATTTGATCAACTCTGTGCACGAGGTTATAATCAGAAACACATTTAAAGGACCATTTCAAGTAATGCAACCCAATTTTTGAACTGCTGAAAAGAGTATGCAGGCTAAAAGTTGTGATTGAAATGTTATTAATGCATCAAAATATTTGAAACATAATTTACAAGGGTTGCGTTTTAACAATTACACACCATAAAATAGCAGCAGATGAGATAATTTCTTTGTTTTATACTTAAAAACCATCTAGAAATCCTGTTTATGTTTGTAAACTGGAGCAATCAATTGGAATATTGTTGAAATTTCAATACAGAAAATTGCAATGAAAATATGAAAAACGTAAGAGAGGACATAGAGAAAGAAAGAAAGAAAACTGGTTGATGATGTAAACGAGAAAAACAAGACATGAAACGACAAGACACAAAACGACAGAAATTAGACATAAATCGACAAGAACAAGGCATAAAACGACAGAAATAAGACAAACACAAAAACAAGACATAAAACGACAGAAATAAGACATGAAACACAAAAGCAAGACATAAAACGACAGAAATAAGACGTGAAACACAAAAACAAGACATAAAACGACAGAAATAAGACATGAAACACAAAAACAAGGCATAAAACGACAGAAATAAGACATGAAACACAAAAACAAGACATAAAAAGACAGAAACAAGACATGAAACACAAAAACAAGGCATAAAACGACAGAAATAAGACATGAAACACAAAAACAAGACATAAAATGACAGAAATAAGACATGAAACAAAAACAAGGCATAAAAAGACCGAAATAAGACATGAAACGCAAAAACAAGACATAAAACGACAGAAATAAGACATGAAACGCAAAAACAAGACATAAAACGACAGAAATAAGACATGAAATGCAAAAACAAGACATAAAACGACAGAAACAAGACATGAAACGCAAAAACAAGACATAAAACGACAGAAATAAGACATGAAATGCAAAAACAAGACATAAAACGACAGAAACAAGACATGAAACGCAAAAACAAGGCATAAAACGACAGAAATAAGACATGAAACGCAAAACAAGACATAAAAAGACAGAAATAAGACATGAAACGCAAAAACAAGACATAAAAGAGAAATAAGACATGAAACGCAAAAACAAGACATAAAACGACAGAAAGAAGACATGAAACAAAAAAACAAGACATAAAACGACAGAAACAAGACATGAAACGCAAAAACAAGACATAAAACGACAGAAACAAGACATGAAACGCAAAAACAAGACATAAAACGACAGAAATAAGACATGAAACACAAAAACAAGACATAAAACGACAGAAATACGACATGAAACACAAAAACAAGGCATAAAAGACAGAAATAAGACATGAAACACAAGAACAAGGCATAAAACGACAGAAACAAGACATGAAACACAAAAACAAGACATAAAACGACAGAAACAAGACATGAAACACAAAAACAAGGCATAAAACGACAGAAGTAAGACATGAAACACAAAAACAAGGCATAAAACGACAGAAATAAGACATGAAACACAAAAACAAGACATAAAACGACAGAAATAAGACATGAAACACAAAAACAAGGCATAAAAAGACAGAAATAAGACATGAAACGCAAAAACAAGACATAAAACGACAGAAATAAGACATGAAACACAAAAACAAGACATAAAAAGACAGAAATAAGACATGAAACGCAAAAACAAGACATAAAACGACAGAAACAAGACATGAAACGCAAAAACAAGACATAAAACGACAGAAATAAGACATGAAATGCAAAAACAAGACATAAAACGACAGAAATAAGACATGAAACGCAAAAACAAGACATAAAACGACAGAAATAAGACATGAAACGCAAAAACAAGGCCTAAAAAGACAGAAATAAGACATGAAACACAAAAACAAGGCCTAAAAAGACAGAAATAAGACATGAAACACAAAACAAGGCATAAAAAGACAGAAATAAGACATGAAACGCAAAAACAAGGCATAAAAGACAGAAATAAGACATGAAACGCAAAAACAAGGCCTAAAAAGACAGAAATAAGACATGAAACACAAAAACAAGACATAAAACGACAGAAATAAGACATGAAACACAAAAACAAGACATAAAACGACAAAAATAAGACATGAAACGCAAAAACAAGACATAAAACAACAGAAATAAGACAAAATGACAGAAGTGAGACAAAGTGACAAAAATGAGACTCAAAACAAAAAAAACAAGATGCAAAATGACAAAAACCAAATACAAAAATGACAAAAATAAGACATACACACGTGGACAAAATTGTTGGTACCCCTCAGTTAAAGAAGGAAAAACCCACAATTCTCACTGAAATCACTTGAAACTCACAAAAGTAACAATAAATAAAAATTTATTGAAAATTAAATAATCAAAATCAGCCATTACTTTTGAATTGTTGATTAACATAATTATTTAAAAAAACAAACTAATGAAATAGGGCTGGACAAAAATGATGGTACCCATAACTTAATATTTTGTTGCACAACCTTTTGAGGCAATCACTGCAATTAAACGATTTCTGTATTTGTCAATGAGCGTTCTGCAGCTGTCAACAGGTATTTTGGCCCACTCCTCATGAGCAAACAGCTCCAGTTGTCTCAGGTTTGATGGGTGTCTTCTCCAAATGGCATGTTTCAGCTCCTTCCACATATGTTCAATGGGATTCAGATCTGGGCTCATAGAAGGCCACTTTAGAATAGTCCAACGCTTTTCTCTCAGCCATTCTTGGGTGTTTTTGGCTGTGTGTTTTGGATCGTTGTCCTGTTGGAAGACCCATGACCTGCGACTGAGACCAAGCTTTCTGACACTAGGCAGCACATTTCTCTCCAGAATGCCTTGATAGTCTTCAGATTTCATCGTACCTTGCACACTTTCAAGACACCCTGTGCCAGATGCAGCAAAGCAGCCCCAAAACATTACTGAGCCTCCTCCATGTTTCACCGTAGGGACAGTGTTCTTTTCTTCGTATGCTTGGTTTTTGAGTCTATGAACATAGAGTTGATGTGCCTTACCAAAAAGCTCCAGTTTGGTCTCATCTGTCCAAAGGACATTCTCCCAGAAGCTTTGTGGCTTGTCAACATGCATTTTTGCAAATTCCAGTCTGGCTTTTTTATGAGTTTTTTTCAGCAGTGGTGTCCTCCTTGGTCGTCTCCCATGAAGTCCACTTTGGCTCAAACAACGACGAATGGTGCGATCTGACACTGATGTACCTTGGCCTTGGAGTTCACCTTTAATTTCTTTGGAGGTTGCTCTGGGCTCTTTGGATACAATTCCAACGATCCGTCTCTTCAATTTGTCATCAATTTTCCTCTTGCCGCCACGTCCAGGGAGGTTGGCTACTGTCCCGTGGGTCTTGAACTTCTGAATAATATGAGCCACTGTTGTCACAGGAACTTCAAGCTGTTTAGAGATGGTCTTATAGCCTTTACCTTTAAGATGTTTGTCTATCATTTTTTTTCGGATGTCCTGGGACAATTCTCTCCTTCGCTTTCTGTTGTCCATGTTCAGTGTGGTACACACCTTTTCACCAAACAGCAGGGTGACTACTTGTCTCCCTTTAAATAGGCAGACTGACTGATTATGAGTTTGGAAACACCTGTGATGTCAATTAAATGACACACCTGAGTTAATCATGTCACTCTGGTCAAATAGTTTTCAATCTTTTATAGAGGTACCATCATTTTTGTCCAGGCCTGTTTCATTAGTTTGTTTTTTTAAATAATTATCCTAATCAACAATTCAAAAGTAATGGCTGTTTTTGATTATTTAATTTTCAATAAATTTTTATTTATTGTTACTTTTGTGAGTTTCAAGTGATTTCAGTGAGAATTGTGGGTTTTTCCTTCTTTAACTGAGGGGTACCAACAATTTTGTCCACGTGTGTAGAACGACAAAACAACAAAAACGTGACGCAAAAGTCAAAAACACGACACAAAACAACAAAAACGAGACGTAAAACGACTGAAATGAAACCTAAAATGACAAAATCATCACCACCAGGTCGTGCTAACATGTTATGGGACACGTTCCATGAATAATAATTATTATTTAAAATATTCTGTTGATTAAAAAAATGTTCCCATGATTACAGAGACATGAATAAAAAAAAGAGATTTTAATTAGATTCTGTTTCATTAGAGATTCAGTTTGGTCATCGGGGGTCAAACATGTCACAAAATATCATATTCTGCCTCGTCTGACCCATTTTTAAATGCTGAAACTGATACTAGAATGACCGTTCCCCCTAAGAACACCTTTATCTGTCCAGCTTTAGCATAAAGTGAGCGTTAGTTTCTGGTCAGCTCAGCGCCTCCTACGGGAGTGTTTGCCCTCAAACCGGTCTCACAGGTTCCTTCTGTTGCCGACGTCACTCCGGTTGTCAGAGGCAGGTGTTGATCCGTCAGGTGTGTCTGAAGCCGGAGAGGTCGGCTGGTTTCCGTCTGAAGCCGTTGCCGTGGTTACTGTTCAGCCGGCTGCGTTAATTACAGATCGGGCACAGCGGGCACAAGTCAATTGGCTGTGTTGCCAGGAGCAACGGCTTGTGTGTTATTGATGTTTGTGGGGTCAGTGGTGAACTGGAAGGAAAAAAAAACAAAGTGAAGTTCATCACTGGTTCACAGACTCACACTTTCTGCTCCGTTTCTACAGAATTAATCCACCAGTCGTCTATTATTTAATGTGTTGGCTGTTTTCATGGTAGAGGAATCGCTTTGCCTCATTTCAGCTTCTTAAATGTGAAAACTATCTGGTTTCTGTTGACACGCCACAGATTTCCTCTCATCCTGTCAGCCTGCTTCTGTGATAAAAACCTATCTAATGATTTTAAATGCATAAAGTTAATGTAGGTACATAAAGCTGCTCTAATCAATACTTTTACACTATTATGGGATAGACTCTGAAATGTCAAAGGGACATTAGCTCATCAATAATTTAGAATTGCTGCTATTTAAGGAAGAAGTCATAGAAAGTAAGATGATTTGTTTTTACAATAACCTGGACTAGGCTCAGGAATGTACGCCCCAAAGCAACTGTAGCTAATATAGACCAACTTTAACTAGTATCGAGTAGGGCTGGCCCGAAGAGTGGTTTCTGGCCTCCGAATATTCGGGCCCTATTAAAGACGAATATCCAAATATTCGTTCCGCCCCGTAGGGATGGGTATCGTTAGGTTTTTCATGAATCCGAATCCGATTCCGGTTCTGCTTATCGATTCCGGTGCCAAATGATTCCTTAATACGATTATCGTATTAAGGAATGAATATTCGGATACCAAAATTAATATCCAGATAGTGCCGTAGCGAACGGATATTTGGGATATTCGGGTCCCACCCTAGTATAGAGCAACTTTAACTGATATAGAGCAACTTTAATCAATAAAGAGCAACTTTAACTGATATAGAGCAACTTTAATTAATGTAGAGCAACTTTATTTAAAAAAGAGCAACTTTAACTTTAGAGCAACTTTAATATAGAGCAACTTTAATTAATATGAAGCAACTTTAACTGATATAGAGCAACTTTATTTAATAAAGAACGACTTTAACCCTTTAAGCTTCAGTCAATTCCAGCCGTTTTCAGTACAAAAAATCGCTAATATTCTATTTTTAAATAAAAAAATTACGAAAAATACGGGGAATATTGGACGCGCATCGGGAGGTGCATTTCCTTGAAAACGACCGATTCGGGGATTTTATACCGACTTCAGGACATGTTTTGGACAAAATAGTTTACTGGCTTGTGTCATCTGGATGTAAAAGGTTGGATTATGGCCGTTTTTTGTGGAATCTTTTTTTTGTGTGTGTAATAATAAACCCGGAAATGTGAGTCGCGCTGTGTGCTTTGAAGCCATGTATAGAAAACGGATGGATGAATATTTGTTTTTGTCGGACAAATGTGTTTTTCTCACCCGCTGTGGTAATCGCATCTGAAAGTGGTTTATACCGGCGGATTCATGAGAATCTAAGCTTTCCATCGGCGTATAGTGTTTGTATAATCGCGTTTGCACCCGTCGGACATTCTTGAAATTCCTATGCAAATTAGTAGGTGTACCGCCGGCGGTACACTGAAGCTTTTTGAGCATCTTTAACTAATGTAGAGCAGTTTTAATAAATACAGAGCAACTTTAATTAATATCGAGCAACTTTAACTCCTGTACACCAATATGTGTGTGTGTGTGTATATGTATATATGCTTGGTGTCGTATGTATTTAAAAATAAAATTGCCAGTTAATTTATATGTTGATATTTTCTGAGTTAGTAGTTTTGTTTTTATTCAGAGCTCAGTGGTGTGATAATTAACCAGCTGTGATAATTGAGGTTTCATTTGCTCAAGCATAAAACACTTGTGTTGTCTTTAAATGATCATAAAACAGGAAAATGCACAGATTTCTGTTGTATATGGTGACACAGACTCACTGACTTTACTGTCCTCTGACTGAATGATTTGGAGAAAATGACTAATTGTGATTAATCTGACAGATATTCTGATTATATTCTGACAGTTTAAGGGTTAGTTTCGCTGCATCATGACTTATTCAAATTGCAGCTGATTGCATCTTTTCAAATCGAAACTTGAAATCCTTCAGTCGTGTTTCCTGTCATCGTGTGTAGTCATCCTCATCCTGAGCTCTGGGAAAAACCCTGAAGGGGATTCTGCAGGTATCTCCTCTGTTCTCACTCACAATACAAAGAAATTTAATTTAAAACAGCTTTAAACAGAGAAGAGCAGAAAATCATCACATTTCAGATTGAATGCCTGTTGATACATGGTTTCCTGGGGATCAAATATTTATTAGCTGAAAATCCTGTCATTCCTTTTAGAATTCTCTCACTAATATCGTTCATGTTTTACATTTGTGTTAATTAATTGGGTTTACTCCATCAGCTAAAGCTAAATCAACTTCAGCTAGTTTCAGAAGAAAAATAATGTAATGAGCTATTTACCAGCGTGAAATGTACAGTAATAAAGTTCTTAATCTTGTGACTTCCTACTCTTATTGAAGCTGGAAATTCCAGGACTCTGTTTGAAAATAATAAATGTGAAATAATCTGTACTTGTTTACTGAAACAAGAATGAGAAATTTCCAATAGCATCTTCATAACCACTGAGATTGGCCCCTAAAGTGTCACTTAACTTTTCCACAATGTTTGAAAATTGTCCAGAATGACTCAACACTGGCACAATTTTTTTTTAAAAATGTCCAAAATTACTTCATACTTGCCCAAAGTAATTTACATGTATCCACAATGACAAAAACTTGTCCAAATATACTACAATTAGCTGAACATTTGTCCAAAAATGACTAAATGACAAACTTCAAAATGTCTGAACCACAAAGAAAATTCACCAAATGTTCTGCTGTTGGCTGCTGGACTGAATTTTACAGCAGCGCTACAGAGACATTAGGCCGTTACAACAGAGCTACAGAGACATTAGGACGTTACAGCGGAGCTACGGAGACATTAGGACGTTACAGCGGAGCTACGGAGACATTAGGATGTTACAGCGGAGCTACGGAGACATTAGGACGTTACAGCGGAGCTACGGAGACATTAGGACGTTACAGCGGAGCTACGGAGACATTAAGACGTCACAGCAGAGCTACGGAGACATTAGGACGTTACAGCAGAGCTACGGAGACATGAGGACATTAAAGCAGAGCTACGGAGACATGAGGACGTTACAGCAGAGCTACGGCGACATGAGGACGTCACAGCAGAGCTACGGAGACATTAGGACGTTAAAGCAGAGCTACAGAGACATTAGGACGTCACAGCAGAGCTACGGAGACATTAGGACGTTAAAGCAGAGCTACGGAGACATGAGGACGTTACAGCAGAGCTACAGAGACATGAGGACGTTACAGCAGAGCTACGGAGACATGAGGACGTTACAGCAGAGCTACGGAGACATTAGGACGTTAAAGCAGAGCTACGGAGACATTAAGACGTCACAGCAGAGCTACGGAGACATGAGGACGTTAAAGCAGAGCTACGGAGACATGAGGACGTTACAGCAGAGCTACGGAGACATGAGGACGTTACAGCAGAGCTACGGAGACATGAGGACGTTAAAGCAGAGCTACGGAGACATGAGGACATTACAGCAGAGCTACGGAGACATGAGGACGTTAAAGCAGAGCTACGGAGACATGAGGACGTTAAAGCAGAGCTACAGAGACATGAGGACGTTACAGCAGAGCTACGGAGACATGAGGACGTTAAAGCAGAGCTACGGAGACATTAGGACGTCACAGCAGAGCTACGGAGACATTAGGACGTTAAAGCAGAGCTACGGAGACATGAGGACGTTACAGCAGAGCTACGGAGACATGAGGACGTTACAGCAGAGCTACGGAGACATGAGGACGTTACAGCAGAGCTACGGAGACATGAGGACGTTACAGCAGAGCTACGGAGACATGAGGACGTTACAGCAGAGCTACGGAGACATGAGGACGTTAAAGCAGAGCTACGGAGACATGAGGACGTTACAGCAGAGCTACGGAGACATGAGGACGTTACAGCAGAGCTACGGAGACATGAGGACGTTACAGCAGAGCTACGGAGACATTAGGACGTTAAAGCAGAGCTACGGAGACATGAGGACGTTACAGCAGAGCTACGGAGACATTAGGACGTTAAAGCAGAGCTACGGAGACATTAGGACGTCACAGCAGAGCTACGGAGACATCAGGACGTTAAAGCAGAGCTACGGAGACATGAGGACGTTACAGCAGAGCTACAGAGACATTAGGACGTTGTTACACCAGTGTGTGGGCTGAATGTCAGCCTTGTGTGGGCTGCTGCTGTTTCTATGTTGCATTTGTAAGATGAATCCGCCTGATATGTGGTCATTAATCTCTCCGTTGGTGCTCCGGCTACAGTGAACCGTTGTCTTTTTGGATCATTTACTGCCGCTGCCGTCTGTCCTGTGCAGAGCTCAGGAGGATTTACATAAATTCTCAAAATAAATCTCACTTTTTCCTCCACTTTGTTTTTTTTAAACTTTAAAAACCTAAATTAATGTGGTGAGACCTAAATTAATGTGGTGAGACCTATCTGTGTGCACCTATTTTTCCTGCCTCCCGTTGTCGGCGTGCCTTCGGTTGCCATGGTGAAACCGTGGTAACGTGGGTGCCATCACCATGGAAACGTCACAGGGGAGGAAGCGACCTGGGGATGCATCAGTAGAAGGTCGGCTGTTGACCCTGAACGCGTCACAGCCTGAGACGTTTAATTTCTTCCACCCATAGCCACTTGGCCTCTTATTTCTGATTTTTTTTTTTTGTCTGAGTTTTGTCATTTGTCTCATGTTTTTGTTGTTTTGTTTTTGTCGTTTCGTGTCTCATTTTTTCACTATTTTATCTTGTTTCTAGTTTTTTTGTCTGACTTTTGACGTTTGTCTCATGTTTTTGTCATTTTGTTTCTCATTTTTGTTTTGTTTCTCGATTTTGTAATATTTTGTCTTGTTTTTGTCGGTTTTAGTCTATTTTTGTCGTTTGTCTCATGTTTTTGTCATATTGTTTCTCGTTTTTGTTGTTTTATGTCTCATTTTTGTAATATTTTGTCTTGTTTTGTCATTTTTTTGTCTTGTTTTTTGTCTGACATTTGACATTTGTCTCATGTTTTTCTCGTTTTATGTTTCCTTTTTGTCTCACTTGGTTTTTTTCTAATTTTTGTAATTTTGTGTTTCGCTTTGTTCTTTGTTTTGTGTATTGCTTTTGTCGTTTGTTGAGTTTTTTGTCGTGCTTGTGGCATTTGTCTATGTTTTTGTCGCTTTGTAACTTTTTTGTCTAAGTTTTTGTCTCTTTTTTGCTTCGTTTCATGTCATTTGTGTCATTTTGTTTCTAATTTTTTATTGTTTGTCTCATCTTTTTGCCGTTTTGTTTCATGTTTTTATTGTTTTGTGTTTCTTTGTCATCTCACTTGTGTTTTTTGTCTCATTTTTGTCATTTTTTGTTTGGCTTTATTTGTTGTTTTGTGCACCGTTTTTGTCATTTTGTGGGTTTTTTTTGTCTGGCTTGTGTCGTTTGTCTATGTTTTTGTGGCTTTGTGTTTTTTTAATCTTGCTTGTGTCGTTTGTATATGCTTTTGTTGCTTTGTAACTTTTTTGTCCAAATTTTTGTCTCCTTTTTGTTTTGTTTCGTGTCGTTTGTATTGTTTTTTGTTGTTTCGTGTGTCATTTTTGTAATAATTTGTCTCGCCGTGGGAACAAGGGAGAAAGCAACCTGGGGATGCATTCTGAGAACTCCTCATTGTGAGGCATTCAGGGTCAGCTGTTGACCCTGACAGGAGACGTTTCATTTCTTCCACCCACAGCCGCTCGGCCTCTTACTTCATCGTACTTTTCTGTCCATGCTCTCTTTCTTCAACAACCT
Source organism: Acanthochromis polyacanthus (assembly GCF_021347895.1). Taxonomy (NCBI): domain Eukaryota; kingdom Metazoa; phylum Chordata; class Actinopteri; family Pomacentridae; genus Acanthochromis; species Acanthochromis polyacanthus. The sequence goes on from NC_067123.1 coordinate 3,444,992, forward strand.
CGTGCTGTTTCCACGTCTTCAGCTCTGAGTTTCTGTGCAGGATTCTGGTCTCTGTTCGGTTCCTCTGAGTCACATTTTGTGGAAATTGTGTGGTCGTGTGATGTCAGGTTTGTCTCTCACTGAGTACTTTCCAGTTTGGCATTTCTGAAAATTGATGTCAAATTAGCGTGGCGTGTCGCTCGCCTACTTGTCCTCCTCTCTGGCAAAAGGCCGCGTCACTCAGAAGAAATCTGCTGGTCTTTATTTTCAAATGTCACCCAACTCCGTAACCTTTTCTCCGGTCATTATCAGATTGATGTGGGGGTTACGTGGCGTCTGTTTGCTTCGGTTTTGTCAGTTTGATATGAGGAAACATTCAACATCCCTGACCGTCTTCAGCTCCAGCACACAGCGTCTGCACTTTCCTTCTTATTAACCACTTCCTTCCTACTGTTTGTCCTCATTTTAAAGCTCTGGTTCAGGCTTTGTTTTATCTGCTCTGTTCAGTGACAACAAAATGACTCATGATAAATGAATATATTGCAGTGTGTATATTGGCTATGCAGTGATGGTTTAATTTCACATATTCATGAAAATATAAACAGGGAAATTAAAGTTTTTGTTACGGTGTTTGTGACGTTTTTCTTTCCACTTGTCTCGTTGCCATAGGAGCAGATGAAGCCCAAGCCCTGTTTTCGTTGCCACGGCGACCCGGCTACGGCACCATTGGGAAGCCCATCAAGCTTCTGGCCAACTGCTTCCAAGTGGAGATCCCCAAAATCGACGTCTACCTGTACGAGGTCGACATCAAGCCGGAAAAATGTCCCAGACGAGTCAACAGGTGACGGAAAAACACACCAGAAACGGGTTTAGTCCTGCAGCCTTTTACTGCCTTTAACTCTTTTTAATAGACAGATATTATTCCATCAGTACCAGGACAGCCAGCACTTACTCTTCTTTGCATTTTAATTAGCATCCAAGTATCAAATTTTGTCTCCCGTTGTTTGAATCATAATTTTGAAGACCTGAAAATAGTTGAAATCGTGTGAAAATATGGAATTGCATAAGTGTGTGCCAAAATAGCTCAATAGCGCCACCTCGTGTCATTCACAGGTATGAAATCTGTTAGGCATATGCAAGTCATCAAGACGCACAAAAATGTTGTTGACACCTGTATCTAAAACACAACAGGAAGTTGGCCATTTTGAATGAGGTGTCGTATTTTGGACCATTTTGGACCAATTTTTGGACATTTTCAAAAGCTTTAAACTCTAACAGAGTAACCCCAGCAGAGGGTGATCAAAAGTTAGCAAAATATTCCTCAAAAGTCTGATTGCGTGGAAATGACGGCTGGCAGGATTTCGACAGTTTGACATTAAACAGGAAGTGCTGTATAACTAGCCTGTACATTCTCCAATCTGCCTCAAACTTTGCATGTGTGATCAGACTCCCGCCCTGATGATATTCCATAGACCAAAATACAGTCATAGAGAGAGCGCCATCTGGTGGATGGGTCACCATGAAACAGGAAGTGATGTTTAAATAGCCTGTACATGCTCCAGTCTGCCTCAAACTTGACAAGTGTGATTAGAGTCCAGCCCTGATTAATTCTGTAGACAAAAATACAGTCATAGAGAGAGCACCATCTGGTGGATGGGTCACCATGAAACACAGGGGCCTGTCAGCTTTAATTATTAATAATTATTGATTGACATTAATGTGATATATTCATCATGGTGGTCTTCCAGGGAGGTGGTGGACTCCATGGTGCAGCATTTCAAGGTGACCATCTTCGGTGACCGGCTGCCAGTTTATGATGGGAAGAAAAGCCTCTACACGGCCAGCCCACTGCCCGTCGCAACCTCTGGGGTAAGAAGAATTTAAAATAACTTCCTTAACCTCCACCAGGAGTCAACAGTTTGGGCACACCTTCTCATGTAATGGTTTTTCTTTATTTTCATGACTATTTACGTTGTAGATTCTCACTGAAGGTATTAAAACTATGAATGAACACATCTGGAATTATGTAGGAAACAAAAAAGTGTGAAATAAAACAAAACATGTTTTATATTTTAGATTCTTTGTTTTGATTGCTGCTCATCCAGAGAATACCACACTCTTGGTATTCTCTGGATGAGCTTCATGAGGTAGTGAAGAAGTGAAGTGAAGTGAAGAGAGGAAGGAAGGAAGAAGGAAGGAAGGAAGGAAGGAAGGAAGGGAGGAATGCATGAAGGAAGGAAGGGAGGAATGCATGAAGGAAGGGAGGGAGGGAATAAGGATGGAAAAAAGGAAGGAAGGGAGGGAGGAGGGGAGGATGGAAGGAAGGGTGGAAGGAAGGAAGGAAGGAAGGAAGGAAGGAAGGGAGGGAATAAGAATGGCAAAAAGGAAGGAAGGGAGGGGAGGATGGAAGGAAAGAAGGAAGGAAGCGAATAAGGATGAAAAAAGGGAGGAAGGGAGGATGAAAGAAAGGATTGGAAGGAAGGATGGAAGGGAAGAAGGAAGGGAGGAAGGAAGTAAGGACAGGAGGAAAGAAGGATGGAAGGAAGGAAGGAAGGGAGGGAGGAAGTAAGGGAGGGAGGAAAGAATGAATTGTTCCAAATAGGGATGATAATTGATAAGAAATTATCGATGTCAGTGCCATTATTGATGCCACTTATCGATTCGATTCCTTATCGATTCTCTTATCAATGCCTGATAGGTTTGTTCCCACTGTGGGCTCTAATCTCGCGACAACTGCACCCACGCAACTGAATACGGCAGGTCTCGCGAGGCTTCTTTTTCTTCATTGGTTTTATGACAGTTGGCATCCATCACTTTGGTGCATTACCGCCCCATTCTCGCAATGAGGCTAGTGACAGAGTTCAGTTTGGAGAGACAGAATGTTTTTTATTCAATATTTTTTAAAAGAATGACATACGGGCAGCAGTGAATGTCCATAGGTCTGTATTTGCCCACCAGCTCTCTGGATCCAACGTTTTAATGTATTAGTAACGTGTTAACGGTCGTGCGTGGAAGCTAGCCATATCATGCTAGCTCTGAGATGGAAATGAGGGTGGCGTTCAGCTGGCTGTGGTCTCCAGCAGAGAAAAAGAGGAATCGCAGATGTAGCACAGGTATGTATGTGAAGTGTGGCAGAGTGTAAGTCGTTTTTAGAGTTGTGGTTTGGAGGTTGTTAGTTGGGAAATTCGCCGACAGAAATTGCGACGGCAGGATGAAGTGAAAGCAGTAAGGACAGTGAAAGTGACGTCAAGGCATCGATAACGGGATCCGGTTCTCAAAACAGCATTCGATTCCGGGAAATCGATCCATTTCTTATCGATGGCATCGAAGAACCGGCTCTCGATTATCATCCCTAGTTCCAAATATCCACCCTTTGCTTTGATTGCTGCTTCATTCACTCTTGGTATTCTCTGAATGAGCTTCATGAGGTAGAGCCTGAAATGGTCTCCAACAGTCTAGACGAAGTCCCAGAGATGCTGAGCTCTTGTTGGTCCTTCTACCTTCACTCTGAGGTCCATCTGATGATCATTAACAAGCCAAGTCTGCTCACCTGTTATCAACATCTCACCTGTGATTCTGACCTCAAACTTGTCGTCACAGATTTCTGTGTTTGAATCGTTGTATCGTCGACCTTCAGGCCTCAATATCCGCCCTCTTACTCCTCCTCCTCCTCCTCTTACTCCTCCTCCTCCTCAGGTGGATCTGGACGTCACCCTGCCAGGTGAAGGTGGAAAGGACCGGCCATTTAAAGTCACCATCAGGTTCGTGTCTCTGGTCAGCTGGCACATGCTGCACGAAGTCCTGACAGGACGAGGAGTTCCTGAACCGCTGGACCTGGAGAAACCGGTCAGCACCAACCCGGTCCACGCCGTAGACGTGGTCCTCCGACATCTGCCCTCCATGAAGTGAGTCCACAGACACTGAAACCTTCACAGCACACAGAAAGTTCACTGTGGCTGAAGATCCGGTGTAGCTCCTCATTTCTAAGGTTTGAACATTGGTATGAAATCTATCGAGGAGATTCTGTGCAGGCCTGTTAATTATTATGCAGCTGAAGCCACGGCGTTTTCACAGATTGCAGCAGGAGTACTTTAGATCAGGGGTGTCCAACATGAGGCCCGTGGGCCAAAAGCGGTCCTCCAGAGGGTCCAATCCAGCACTCAAAGTGTAAAAATTCCAGAGAAGACATTAACTGCAGATTGTAAATTGGTTAAACTATAAATTTAAAATCACTTCTAGACCATGACAAATTGTTCTGATCATAAAGTAAAAGACTGGATTGTTCTTTGTTCTTTTGTTGTTTTGTCTCATTTTTGTAATATTTTGTCTTGTTTTTGTTGTTTTTTGTCGTTTGTTATATATTTTTGTTGTTTTGTGTTTCCTTTTTGTCCAGCTTGTGTTTCTTGTCTTATTTTTGTCAGTTTTTGTTGCGCTTTTTTTCGTTGTTTTGTGTATCATTTTTTATTGTTTTATGTTTTTTTTGTCTTGCTTGTGTTTTTTGTCTATTTTCTGGTCGTTGTGTTTGTCACTTTTGTCATTTTTTGTCTTGTGTCATTTGTCCATTTGTTGCTTTGTAACTTTTTGTCGAATTATTTGTCGCTTTTTTTTTGTGTCGTGTGTCTAATTTTTCTTGTTGTTTTGTGTCACATTTTTGTAATATTTTGTCTTGTTTTTGTTATTTTTTGTCAGACCTCTCATTTGTCTCATGTTTTTGTCGTTTTGTGTTTTGCTTTATTTGTTGTTTTGTGCGTCATTTTTATGTTTTTGTGTATTTTTTGTCTTGTTTTTGTCATTTGTCCGTTTGTAACTTTTGTCTCTAATTTTTGGTCTTTTTGTTTTGTTTTGTTTCGTGTCATTTGTCTTTTTGACTTGACCTTTGTTGCTCTGATCGTAAAGTGAAATCCTCTGCTTCAGTTCCAGGTGACTAAATGTTGTGTTCCTTTGTAGACACTCTGTGATCTGGAAGTTGTAATGTGGAAATGATAAACTGAGGCTGAATGTTGATGAAACTGAATTTATTTTTCTTCATAAATTTCAGGTTGTTCATGATGTTTAGTAAAAAGATAATTCCTTAAATGTGAACATTTGTGCAGTAAAACAAAGGAACCATTAGGAGCTGTGGTAATTAATGAGTTTGACACCCCTGCTTTAGTGGAAACAGGTGGATTTGGGATTCAATGTGGAGATGTGGATTAAAAGCATCTTTTTATGTAATCTGAGATGTGTCATTTGGTGAATCCATTAACCAAAATAGCTTTCGGTAACACGAACGAACGCCTTTTTAGCCTCCTGCGGTCTGCAGCTTGTTATGCTGCACCGAGTGAACCTCTCAGGGAACGCAGCTCCCGGCCTCGGTTTATTTTTGGTCACCTGTGTGTCCTCCCCAGGTATACTCCTGTCGGAAGGTCCTTCTTCTCCTCCCCAGAGGGCTACGACCATCCGCTGGGTGGAGGCAGGGAGGTTTGGTTCGGCTTCCACCAGTCGGTCCGGCCGGCCATGTGGAAGATGATGCTCAACATCGACGGTGAGTAACGGAAGTGGAAACAGGAACATTTGAAGAAACCGGTAAACACAAGAGATCGATTCCTTTCATGTGTCTGTTCAATAAACAGAAAGCTTTAAAGACAACAAGAAGGAGCAGCTGAAAGATACTAAATTGGCTGTTCCATCCCAGCTCTGCTAGGGACCAGAGGCACAACGTAGAAACGGTTGTTGTTGTCTGTGTAGTAAAGTTATTTATCACTCAGGACGATAATTAACAATCAAAGGAAGCAGAAGTCAAAGAAAAAGAAATAAAAATCTAAAGGTGGCCTGTAACTTTTTAACTTGCTAAGTTAACAGAGTGATTCCTAATTAAACATGCACATAGAGAAAAGGGTTAGAGTTAACCCTAAGAATGAATCTTGTCTTTCGATGATCCTGGTTTCTCCTTCCATCGTCTCTAATTGTTCTGACCAACCACCTACCAACATGCTGGTATGAGCCTTAAATGACCTTTTTTCCCCTCAACTTGTCCTGAATGACTCAAAAGTTCTACGAAATGAGTCAAAAGACGTCCAAAATAACCCCAAAAGTCACCCAAAAGGATCAGAATCGTCTCTTAAATTACTCAGTTTTTTCCCAAAATGATAAAAAAACTCCAAAATGACCCAAAATTGTCAGAAATGATTGAAATGTGCGAAGTTTGTGTATTTGGAAAGAAATCAAAAATAGTTTTGGACATTTTTCAAGTTGTTTTTGGCCACACTATTTCTGTGTCATTCTGGACAAATGCTGGTTCGTTTTGGACAAAGTTTATCACATTAGACACATTTTCAGTCATTCAGAACAACTTTAGTATAATTTAGGATGACTTTGAACATGTTTCTGTTAAACTGAGCAATGACCTTTATAAAGTTTTCTCTGGTGAATCATCAGAAAACAGAAACGCATCCGAGGGAATCAAATTTTTTTTTCTAGGATTCTAAACTGTTCACACCAGGATACATCCCATAATACTGATGATCACAGCTGTTTATAGAGAAAGTGAACAGAAACAAGATTCAGTGTTCAGACTGTGACACTTTGATGGATGTAAAACTGATCTGGTGTCAGTTTTTCTCAGAGGTTGTTGCTAGAGGTACGTACCCGTAGCCTGTGGACTACGGATACGGCACTTTCCATTTGCCAATCAGATACGCGAGATCTGGTCACGTGACTCCCGGTAGACACTAGAGGTACGGACCCGTAGCATCGGTACTACAGGTACGGACCCTAAACCTGACCCTAACCTTTGCTTACCTTTCAACAGTTTGCAGTGGTTAGCAGCTTCTTGACTCGCAAATGGAAAGTGCCGTGTCCGTAGGCCACAGGCTACGGGTACGGGTCCGTATCTGTAGACACTACCTTTCTCAGAACCTCGATGTTTTTCCCTCCTAAATGTCATGGTTCTATCTGCTGGACTGATGATGTTCTGAAAAAGTCCATTAAAAAGTGATAAATCTGGACCCACCTCTATGGACTTCAAGGACCTGGAACTCTGGAAATAGTGAAGCCAATATGAAGCCAGAACTTTGTTTGGTTCTATTAAATATTCTAAAGTTACTGTACCCAAAATAACAGCTGATTTTGATGGGGTCAGATGGGAACTTTATTTCAGATCAGTTGAACTTCTAAACCAGGTGTAGGTATGAGCAGAACAGGGACTGGAGCTCCAGGATGATGGTCTGAATGTGGTTAAAACATGCAAAAAGCTCATTTGCATCTATGAAAAACCAGATTCCATTGAACTCTACGCTTCCATCTCAGCGCATTTAGAGCCGACTAGTTAACAGATCACTTCTTGTTGTTCTTGTAATCCTTTCAACAATAAGAGGTTTTAAAATATAAGCTGTGATTTTATGGGTTTTACGTGCTTGATTTTCTCTTGGAGTCTTCTCAACAGATTCCTGAAACTTACTGTGGTTGGATAGGAAAAAAAAACACAAAAAAACCTGAAAAGCAACAACAACTGTTTTTAATGCTTTGTTTATCCATAAGTTTAGCACACTAGATATAATATGTTGGTTGGTGAGATTTCGAGGTGCTACTGGCAGGATTTTGCCAGATTTGGACATGGCCAGGCCTGCTGTTTGAGCCTTTATGCTAACCAGAGGTAGGATTTTAGAATGATAAGTGGTGTACTTCAGTCTCAGCTCAATTGGTTGTCATTCTCATGAAATTGACGAGTCTGAGTGAAATTAAGAATGATGATTTCCTTTTTCTCAACACAGAATGCCCAGTGTTGCTGCAAAACTACTAATCAAATTAAAATTTTCTTTTGTCTGAATTAAAACCTCATGATCGACTCAAAGGTTCAACACTTCCTGTGTTTGTTGTTCAGGTCCTGAAGTTGAATGACATGTTCTAAATATTCCTTCATCCACCTTTACTGGTATTATTGATGTATTTCAGGGGAGTCAAACTGATCCTAGTGCAGGTTCCACATCCAGTCCAGTCTGATCTCCAGTAAAACCAGTAAAACCACAGCATAATAACCTAGAAATAACCACAACTCCTAATGGTTCCTTTGTTTTAGTGCAAAAATGTTCACATTTAAGGAATTATCTTTTTAAAAAACATTGAACTGAACTGATAGATACAGTATTTGACTTTATGATCAAAACGCTAAAAATACATAACAAAAAACAGACAAAATATTACAAAAGTGAGACACAAAAAAACAAAAAATGAGACAATTGACATTAAACAAAACAAAAAAGACACCAAAAAATAAGCAAAAAAGTTTCAAAGCCACAACAAAAATGGACAGACAGCAGAAGTGAGACCAAAAGTGACAAAAGCGAGAAGCAAAACGACAAAATAGACAACACAAGTGAGACAAGAAAAACACAAAACAGAAACTATGCACAAAACAGCCAATAAAGCAAAACGCAAAATGACGAAAAATAAGACAAGAAACACAAGCAAGACAAAAGGAAACACAGAACCACAAAAACGAGGAACAAAACAACAAAAACAAGACATAAAACAGCAAAATCAAGACACAAAATGAGAAACAAGACACAAAATGACACGTCAGACCAAATATTGAAACAAAACTAAAAAGACAAAAAAATTAGACAAAGTTACAAATAAGCCAAAAAAATGGACAAATGACAAAAGCGAGAAACAAAATAACTACAAAATAGACAAACAACACCAACGAGACAAAAGCACAAAATGACGCTCAAAACAATGAATAAAGCGAAATACAATGTCAGAAATAAGACCAAAAAAAACACAAGCGAGACAACAACGAATAAACAAAATGACAAAAGCATGAGACAACTGACAAAAGTCAGACGAAAAGCAACAAAAACAGACAAAATTTTACAAAACTGAGACACAAAATGACTAATGAACAATCTAGTATTTTACCTTGTGATCAGAGCAACTTGTCATGGTCTAGAAATGATTTTAAATTTATAGTTTTACTAATTTACAATCTGCAGTTAATGTCTTCTCCTTGAGGGCCGGATTGGACCCTCTGGAGGACCGCTTTTGGCCCACGGGCCTCATGTTGGACCCCCTGACATATTTATTGACATTCCTGCCTGTCCCTCTGTTGTTCCAGTGTCTGCCACTGCGTTCTATAAAGCCCAGCCGGTCATCCAGTTCATGTGTGAGGTTCTGGACATCCACAACATCGACGAGCAGCCGAGACCTCTCACCGACTCCCACAGAGTCAAGTTCACCAAAGAGATCAAAGGTGCGTCTGATGCTGCTGTAACTTCCTGAATATCAGATGTCGATTTGATGCGTAACTGAGACGCAGATCAAAGTTGAATCTCAGCGACTGAAGCCAGCTCAGTTCTTCCAGTTTGCCTCTCACTAATGTTTATCTCCTGCACCATCTTCACAGGTCTTAAGGTGGAAGTGACACACTGTGGAACCATGCGTAGGAAGTACCGAGTCTGCAACGTGACGCGGCGTCCTGCCAGCCTCCAGACGTATGTTCCCCCGTCGCACCTCGGTAGCTGCAAGCTGCCGTCGGCGTCACGGTAACGAGAGATTCTTGTCGCTTTTCCCGTCCACAGATTTCCGCTGCAGCTCGAGAACGGCCAGACGGTGGAGAGAACGGTGGCGCAGTACTTCAGAGAGAAGTACAGCCTGCAGCTCAAGTACCCTCACCTGCCCTGTCTGCAGGTGGGACAGGAACAGAAGCACACCTACCTGCCGCTGGAGGTGAGGACCGCATGATGAAGTTCAGTCATTAAGGATCATTATTACACAATCTGCATGTTTTCCTGTGACAGAAAAGCATTCAGAACTTCAGAGTAACTGCTATCTATCACATACAGAGTAGTTTCCATCAGATCTGAATGATTAAATGGCTCCAGCACAAGCAAGTTTTCTCATTTTTGTCCCCCAAAAAGTGCCGAATTTACAAATCAGGCTGGTCTAGTGTCTCCAAAAAGTTCTTGTAAGTGTATATCTATGGATGGATCCATATTTCTACTAAAATTCAGTCTTTGTTCGACATTTAACCAACTTTAGAGGCTCTAACATCAGTAGAATCTGATATTTTGACTTGAAAATTGTCCACAACAGCTCAAAATTAGTCTAAAATGACTTAAAACTTGCCCAGAATGATTAAAAATCAATAGAAAATGACCTCAGATTTGTCCAAAATGACTCAAAGATTGTCTAAAGTGACAATAATGAATAATTATTGGTCCTTTAAAATGGAAAGAAACGTGCTAAATGTCCAATCCATGCTGATCTAGTGTCTCCATAAAGTTCCTGTAAGTGTATATGTATGGATGGATCCATGTTTCTACTAAAATCCAGTCTTTGGTCGACATTTCACCAACTGCTGAGACTCTAACATCAGTAGAATCTGATGTGTGGTTCAAGTTTCTGGCTATTTGGACTTGAAAATTGTACAAAATTAGTCCAAATTGTCCAAAAATAAACCTCCAAACCTGTCCAAAATGAGTAAAAACTGTCTGCGGTCTGGCAAAATTTGCCCAAAATGATTTGAAATCTGTCCAAAATGACTTTAAACGTGTCCAAAATTACTAAAAATGGTCTAAAATGACCAAAATGAATACTTATAGGCTCCTTAAAATGGGAATAATCTTCCTGAAATCTTTCCTGAAAAGTGTAAAATCTCCAATCCAGGCTGGTATAGTGTCTCCATAAAGCTCCTGTAAGTGTATATCTATGGATGGATCCATGTTTCTACTAAAATCCAGTCTTTGGTCAACATTTCACCAACTTTCGAGGCTCTAACATCAGTAGAATCTGATTTGAGAAAAAGTTTACCAGATAAGGTTCCAGTTTTTTTTGCATTTTTAATATGAAAACTGTCCTAAATGACTCAAAATTGACAAAACTGTTTTGAAATGTCTCCAGAATTACTCAGAATTTGTCAAAAAAAGATAAAGATGATACAAAACAACTTAAAAACTGTTAAAAATGAATCAAAAATGTCTTAAAACTTGTCCAGAATAAGTCAAACTTGTAAAAAATTGCACTAATTAATGATTGTCAGGTCTTTAAAAATGGAGCAAATTAGCATATGAGGCTGGTATAGTGTCTCCATAAAGTTCCTGGAAGAGAAACTGATGAGAACTCTACACAGTACCACTCTTGTTTGAAAGTGTGGCTTTTTTTCCATATTTAAGGATCAGTATTTACAAATATGGCCTCTCATTTAGATCTTTTCCACGTTACATTCAAGATAAGCCTAAAAGCATAGATGAGACTGACAAGTTCAGAAATAAAAATAGAAGCAACCACGACTGCAGCTTCTGTGTCATTTCAGTCTGATTGTTTTTGGACAGACAAAACCAAATCACCCTTTTCTTAACAAGAAAGGAGCTCAAATACAATGAATGTTCAAAGTTAAATTTATTCATAAAGCACATTTATAAACAAACCAGAGCTTTGTGGTTAAAATGGAAAATCATGAAAACGCGATATGTAAAAAATGTGTCATAAATGGAAGACGATGATAGAATATTCAGAATAAAATCCTCCATAAATAAATAATAAAATAAATAATAATAATAATAAGAAAATAATTAATAAAATAATAAAATCATCTACTTCACATCTGCCTCAATGGACAATGAAACATCAGTGGACGGCTCCTATCCCTGCGCTGCAGGACAAAGATTTAGAAAATCTTTCATACCATCAGCAGTCAGGCTATTCAATTCAAAATTAAACAGATAAGAACCCTGACAACTGAATTTCCCTTCGGGGATGAATAAAGTAATTCTATTCTATTCTATTCTAAAAGATGAAGTCATCATCTCTTCGAATCAAAAGCCAATGAGAAAATGTGATTTCAGTCTGATTATTGAGCTGGATTAACCTAAGCTTGTGTTTCTTTACATTAAGGTGTGTAATATCGTTGCTGGTCAGCGCTGCATTAAGAAACTGACCGATAACCAGACGTCCACGATGATCAAAGCCACGGCTCGCTCTGCACCGGACCGACAGGAGGAGATCAGCCGGCTGGTGAGCCTCCAGGAACCAGCAGAAAACGGCATGAAGCTTGTTGGTTTTTTTAGTTAAAATAACTTCTTCTTCCTTCAAGGTGCGGAGTGCGAACTATGAGGCCGACCCGTTCGTCCAGGAGTTTCAGTTCCGGGTTCGGGATGAGATGGCTCAGGTGACGGGCCGAGTCCTGCCGGCCCCCATGCTGCAGTATGGCGGCAGGGTGAGCTCTGAACCCTTTATGGTACCTTCCCTTTTAAATCACGCTTCATATGCATGTGTGTCCTGAAACATGTCACAGAAAACATACACTTCATAATTACTGACATTTACTAAAAACACTTGAAGATGTCTCTGGCATCTCTTGGTGGTGCTGTTCCAAAACCAGAAGACCACATTTTCTGAGTCTTTCCAGTGTGTTTTGATTTTGGAATTTACTTATTAGTTATTGGGAGACCCAAAATTAACAAATTGTATCTGTTTTCAGACCTCGAAATTTTAGTGAGCTATTTTCACGGTTCGATATCTCAGACAGACCGAATAATCTCCAGCAGATCTAAATGATCGAATAGCTCCAGTAGAGGGGGAAAAAAATCATAATTAGTCCTTGAAAATGGTAAAAAAAAAAAAAAATGCAAGCAAGCTACTGTAAGTGTATATATATATATATATATATATATATATATGGATGATCCATATTTCTACAACAATCCAGTCTTTGGTTGACATTTCACCAACTTTAGAGGCTCTAACATCAGTAGAATCTGATGGGTTAAAGTTTGACCAGACAAAGTTCCACTTTTTACTATTTTGACGTGAAAGCTGCCAAAAATGTCTCAAAATGTGCTCCAAATATGATAAAACACGTCCAAAGAGTGTCAAAATTGGACCAATACCACAACAGTGAGTAATTATTTGTCTTTGAAAATTAAAAAAAACCTGCAAATTTCCAAATAAAGTTAATGTTGTGTCCCCATGAAGTTCCTGTAACTGTACATCTATGGATGGATCCATATTTCTACTAAAATACAGTCTTTGTTCCAGATTTTATCAACTTTTGAGGCTCCAACATCAGTAGAATCTGATGAGAGAAAAGTTTGACCAGACAAGGTTCCAGTTTTTAGATGTTTAGACTAAATGTTGTTGTGGACTCATTGGTGGGAACCAGAACCTGGTGTTCATGGAGGTCTAGATGTTGGCGTTCATGGAGGTCTAGATGTTGGTGTTCATAGAGGTTTAGATGTTGGTGTTCATAGAGGTCTAGATGTTGGTGTTCATAGAGGTCTAGATGTTGGCGTTCATGGAGGTCTAGATGTTGGTGTTCATGGAGGTCTAGATGTTGGCGTTCATGGAGGTCTAGATGTTGGTGTTCATAGAGGTTTAGATGTTGGTGTTCATAGAGGTCTAGATGTTGGCGTTCATAGAGGTCTAGATGTTGGTTTTCATAGAGGTTTAGATGTTGGTGTTCATAGAGGTTTAGATGTTGGTGTTCATAGAGGTTTAGATGTTGGTGTTCATAGAGGTCTAGATGTTGGTGTTCATGGAGGTCTAGATGTTGGTGTTCATAGAGGTCTAGATGTTGGTGTTCATGGAGGTCTAGATGTTGGTGTTCACAGAGGTCTAGATGTTGGTGTTCACAGAGGTCTAGATGTTGGTGTTCACGGAGGTCTAGATGTTGGTGTTCACAGAGGTCTAGATGTTGGTGTTCACGGAGGTCTAGATGTTGGTGTTCTTGGAGGTCTAGATGTTGGTGTTCATGGAGGTCTAGATGTTGGTGTTCACAGAGGTCTAGATGTTGGTGTTCATGGAGGTCTAGATGTTGGTGTTCATGGAGGTCTAGATGTTGGTGTTCACAGAGGTCTAGATGTTGGTGTTCATGGAGGTCTAGATGTTGGTGTTCATGGAGGCCTAGATGTTGGTGTTTATGGAGGTCTAGACGTTGGTGTTACATGTGCAAAGTTTCAAGCTGCTTTCATGTGTTCATATTGAAATTCAACAGCATATAAGTTGTAAAAGATGATAAATATGCGAATACAAAAAAAATCCAGGTCTGAAAACATAAAAGTGTCAAAATCTATCCAGAATATTCAACAGAACTTAGCTTTGGGTCCCAAATAACAAATAAGTGAACAGAAATCTGAGTCAGTGCAACAACGTAACATCAGAAATCTGATTTGGCATGAAAACCGGAATGAAAAGTGTTGTAAATGTTCTGTGGGGAAACCCTGAGTGTAGTTTAATTTCTGCATGTTTAATCTGACTCCATCGTAAACCGTAGTCCCTTGATTTAATCTTTTGACATCTTTTCTTCTCTCTGAACATGCGCTTTTGCAAATTTGTTTTGCTTTTAACAAGTTTTAATACGAGCGTTGTTTTGAGAAACCATCCTGAGAGACAGTTTTACCCAGAAATGACTGCTTTGCATGTCTGTGATTCAAGAATATATTTTACAATACACCTTAAACGCATGGCCCAATCAGAAACACAGATAATACACAGAGATTAACGAGTGATCAGATACGTTGTGTGCTTGTACGTTGTGTGTTTGTACGTTGTGTGTTTATACGTTGTGTGTTTATACGTTGTGTGTTTGTACGTTGTGAATCCGTATGTTGTGTGTTTGTGTGTTGTATGTTTGTGCGGCTGCCTGCAGATCAACCCTACACTGTCGTTGCAGAACCGTACGGTGGCCACTCCGAGCCACGGCGTCTGGGACATGAGGGGGAAGCAGTTCCACACCGGGGTGGAGATCAAGATGTGGGCCATCGCCTGCTTCGCCACCCAGAGACAGTGCAGGGAGGAGATCCTCAAGTGAGTTAGAGACTAACTAGACGAGCCCCCGGTAGAGGACAGAACCACACCCATGCATGATACTCTGTATCAATTTTGATCATCGTACGTATCTCCCTTCCTACTTGATCTGCTGACCTCTAACTCCACAACTGAGCAGGGGACCTTAGACTGATCTTCAGTGCCAAGTTTGATTATCCTGACTTCAGCACTTACAGAGATATCTGACTGGACACACACACAAACATACATACATACTTACCCAGCCAGCCAGATACCAAAGTGAATGCAGTAACCCCGCTGAAGTACGTCAGGCGTGGATAATTAACAGTCAGTAAAACTAAGAAGAGCGACTAAAACACTTAAACAGTAAACACAAGGCACAAGGAAGGACAGTAGGACTCAGAATGATGGAAATCATCAAAGAAATAACTGCATTTGTTTTACAAAAAATGAAAAAAAAAACCTGGAATAGTCACACACAAGATTTTTTGAAGTGTCCACAGGAATCATCAACACTAGAATAAAAGAAAACTTTACGTTCTATTGATGATTTACTATTTACATTTTTAATTCCTTTTCTTCTCTCTGTTCTGTTTAAACTCTTCCTGCAGTTCAGTCAAAAACTGCCTGAATTTTTCTCATCTGACCGTTGGTTGCTTCCGAGTCAAACATGGCTTCTCGGTTGCATCTACTACTGCAGAATTTTTAGTTTTAACCAATGATTTTGTGCTTGAATTTTGCTTATCTCACCTTAATACTGTCCACAGAGAGACCTACAGTCTTCAGAGTTGTCTCTTTTAACGTCTTATGTCATTTTCAAACATGATTACTTTCAAATTAAGATGACATTACCAGGAAATAGTTTTTATTGCTTCCCTGGTTGGAATAAAGATTAGCTGGAAATCAATATCTGGGAGAGCTTTATAGCATAAACGGTGCAGTAATGTCTGTTTTCAGATTTAATTAGAAGGACTCACCAATAGTTTAAGATATACGGCACATATTTAGTATAATTGTGCAAAAATATCATCTATAATTAACACTAGGGAACGGATTTGTTGTTGGCCGAGTATACACTAGTACAGATATTTTTACAACAGCACAACATCCAGGTTTACGTCAGTGAAAATTAATAATATAATAATAATAGTGATAACAGACTAGGGCTGGGCGATATGGCCAAAAAATAAAATCTAGATTTTTTTTTTTTTTTTTTTTTTTAGTCATCTTGGACTATTACGATTTTAATCGATTTTTGCTGTTTCTTTGCGGTCTGTTTGCTATGGCTAGTGCTAGCCATGCCGCACTCCCGTAGCTGCAGCACTCTTCCCATTCTTTAGGATGCCTCTGCCGGAGGTGCTGAAAGAGGTTAGTTGTGCTGCTACTCTTCGTTTTCACAGTACTTTTGCAAACCTTGCACATGACTGTAGTTTGCTCTGTGTCAGTCTTGTCAAAGCCGAACCACTTCCATATAATCGATGTAACATGAGGCCCTTTTCTCGCGACCAACTCTTCGTCTGCTGTTCTGTCCGCCATGACGGGGTTGTGAGTGTTTTGGTGGAAGGAGATGAGAGGTGGAAGCAAACAGCAGTGCACAAGTCATGAAAAGCAGAAGAATCTGAATTGTTATATATTTAAGCTCGCCTCGATTTTATGATTTGGCAAATTTTCAAATCGTCAGGTTTTAAAAACGCGAATTAATCGAATTAATTCGATTTACCACCTAGCCCTATAACAGACTGTCACCTCATCATGTCTGTGAACTTTAACTGCTGTTTAATATTTTTTATTTTGAGTTTTTCGAAATACAAACTTTTGACAGCACTTGAGAGAAATCTTTGTTTTCATTGCCTACATTTACATTTGGATCCTAGATGTAAAAGATTTGTTAATTTTGCAAAATATCT
Source organism: Acanthochromis polyacanthus (assembly GCF_021347895.1). Classification (NCBI taxonomy): domain Eukaryota; kingdom Metazoa; phylum Chordata; class Actinopteri; family Pomacentridae; genus Acanthochromis; species Acanthochromis polyacanthus. The sequence continues at coordinate 3,461,641 of NC_067123.1, forward strand.
GGATCAGAGTGTACAAGCTCTTTAAAAAAAACAATTTGAACACAAGTTAGTCCCTCCTGTAATAAATGTGGAGCAGCAGAGTTTAGCTTAGATCTCAGTCAGACTAAGACTTTCCACACAGAACAAGGAATAGAACAGAACTCAGGATTGTCTTCATGTTGATAGATCAAACTGTACATTTTAACGTTCAGTGTTTTATTTCTGCTCAGGAGCTTCACCGACCAGCTGCGCAAAATCTCCAAGGATGCCGGGATGCCGATCCAAGGTCAGCCATGTTTCTGTAAATACGCCCAGGGAGCCGACAGCGTGGAGCCCATGTTCAGACACCTGAAGAACACCTACGCCGGGCTGCAGCTCATCATCGTCATCCTGCCGGGAAAAACACCCGTCTACGGTACAAACAACAACAATCATTTCTAAATCATGAACGAGAAACAAAACCTACAGACCAACCTCTGAACTCTAGGCTGATGCTATCCTGTAGAAAGCAGTTTATTGAGTGTTGCTTGTGTTGTTTGTGAGACGTTATCTGCTCACAGCAAACAGCGAGTTCATGTGGTTTGTGACCCACAGCTGAGGTGAAGCGTGTTGGAGATACGCTCCTGGGCATGGCCACCCAGTGTGTCCAGGTGAAGAACGTGGTGAAGACGTCGCCTCAGACGCTCTCCAACCTCTGCCTGAAGATCAACGTCAAACTGGGAGGCATCAACAACATCCTGGTTCCTCACCAACGGTAAAATCAGAGAGTTCATTCCTCCTCCAAGGCTGCTCATTCCCTCATATGTCAGAAAGGCAGCATTTGTTTTAGTTATTGATGATCAGAAATCACAGCAACATAGAATGTGTCATTTTAGTTCTCAGTCATTTTTAATAATTTTATGTTCATTTTTGTGTCATTTTGGGAATATTTTTGTCATTTCTGACAACCTTTATGTAATTCTGGACAAATTTTCTGCAATTTTGGATCATTTTCATAGCCTAGCCACACTAGCCCCATGTTTCTGACGGCACAAGGGTCTAGGGAAGCTCGACAGGGAGGGAGGCGGGCTAAAAGGTTGTCTATCAAATCCCTCTGCAGCAATTGGGTAGGTATACAACCAGTCAACGCAACGAATAGGCTGACGTAGTTCCAAGAGCACCGGCGGATTGTGGCTAAGTCCCATTAGCTTCCCAACCAGCGGAGCCAACTGGTATATTAAGGATTTGCCATATCCCGTCGGCATAAGTCCAAATACGTCTTTCTTCTCAATGAAACACTTCAGTGCCGTCCTTTGTTTATCTTTCAAGTTGAATTTTAGCTTCGAATCTTTAAGGGCTGCGGCCAAAGCCGAGTCGAAAGATAACTGTTTGTTGTGCGCCGGTTGTTTCTGTCAGAATCGTCGCGCCTCTGTCGTCACTTAGTTACGCCCGCCTTCTGACTCTACACTTCATGGTGATTGGTCCGGCCAGTTTTAGGAGAATACAGCCTCAAGCCTTATGGAGGGTAACTAGACCCACCCTGGCAGAGAATTAAATTCGTTGCTGTGGGTTGTCTAGCGCGGCTAGGCTATCACTTTCAAGTCATTTTGGAGGATTTTTTTTTATAGTATCATGGATAAATTCAGTGTCTTTCTGAAAATCACTTGAGAGAAATTCGGACTGATTTTGGATCATTTTCCGGTCATTTTAGACCATTTTTATGTCATTCTCAGCAAATTTTTATCATTTCAGATCGTTTCTGGATCGGACATTTCTCTGCTGTAATTTGGATCATGTTCAAGTGATTTTGGATCATGTTTGAAGCATCTTGGACAACAAGAAGAGCCCTCAGTGCTCAGTCCTCCTCCAAGGCTGCTCATTCCCCCACATGTCAGAAATGCAGCATTTGTTTATTAATTATTGATAATCAGAAATCACAGCAACATAGAACGTGTCCATTTAACATAGACGTACCCGCAAACTAAATGACCTTCCTCTGAGTACAGACGTGTGTTCTGCATGTGTACGTTCTGTACGGGTACCGGATCACATGACCTAAATGTGTAGCAGGAATTGATGGGACTCAGAAACACCCCCACAGTTTAATCAGTTGTTCCTTGGATCATTTCTGATGGATAAGTCCCAAAAATCAGCAATATTACAGAAATGAAATTAAGGAAATCACAGTTCAGATTCATGTTTTTAGCTTTATATTGTTGTTCAATCAGACTCAAATTTTAATGCACAAAAAACCTGCTGTAAGTGGAAGTTTTTAAAAAATGTTATCTTGAAAACAGACAAATTAGAGATAGTAGAGCAGAAGTGATCTACAAATGTGAAGATTTGAGATGCAAACGCTCCATTTCCTTTCTGCCGTCGGGTCATTTCGGTTTAAAGGTGTTTTTCTTGTTCCATCCAGACCAACTGTGTTCCAGCAGCCGGTCATCTTCCTCGGCGCTGATGTCACTCATCCTCCAGCTGGAGACGGGAAAAAGCCATCGATCGCAGCGGTAAGACTTCAGTTTAGGGAAATACTCTGCTTTTCAGCTACTTTGTCTGCTTAAACAACCCATAGGAATCTGAGCTTGCTTGTTTTTGGTGCTAAAGTTCACAGAAATTTGCTCCGACTGGTGCCACAAATCATTCAGAGTTCAGAGCTTCTGCTGTAGTTTTTATTGTATTTTAAGGCTTGCAGCCTGATAGTGTTTGTACAGTAACACAGGACCAGTCTGAACCGTGTACTTCCTCCTCTACAGGTGGTCGGCAGCATGGACGCCCACCCCAGCAGGTACTGTGCTACAGTTCGGGTTCAGAGGCCCAGACAGGAGATCATCCAGGACCTGGCCTCCATGATTCGAGAGCTCCTGATCCAGTTCTACAAGTCGACCCGCTACAAGCCCACCAGGATCATTTTCTACAGGGACGGAGTGTCGGAGGGCCAGTTCAGACAGGTACAAACACTCAAGTCTTCATGCTTTCCTGTGATCTTCGACACTTTTAAAAGCACTCTGTAGTCAGAATCAGAAATACTTTATGGACCCCAGAGGATAAACTGCTGACATTACAGTCGCTCCCATTCAAAGTCTTATAAATTTAATCAGTCAAAAAATATGGGATAAACGTAAACAGAAGAGTGTGTACTAAAATATAAACATAAATATCGAGTATACAGTGTAATAAAGAAAAAACAATAGAGAGATAATTGTGTTTTTGCACATTATTGAGAGTCAACTCAAGAAGTGAATCCGAATGAATAGCTGGCAGGTGAAAAAAATGAGCGCAGAATTAACCTGTTTTAAATGAAAATTACTCTTAAAATCCTCATCTGTGGATCAAGATAAAAAAATAAATAAAAATACAGACTTAGAAGTTTTTATTTCCAGTAAAATAAGTCCCTCCTGCCATAAAATTCTCATACAGAAGCTTCATGCTGCAGAGTGACAGGATTTGTTCTTTGTATTTGTTGAGTATAAGCCAGTTCACTGTAGCAAAGCAGTTTTAAAACCTTTTTTGAGGTCTTGAAAACTCATATTATACACATATTTAGACATAAAGGAAGTTTGAAATCATCACTTCCTTCCAGTAACTAAACACTGCCTGTCAAAAACACAACATATGAGTGAGAAACATCTAAACTTTGGCTCTGTGAAGCATTTTCAGTCATATAGTTTTCATTAAAACGTTTTCTCTAAACCTATTTAGCTGAATTTAAACTCATGAGCTGTGTTTTGTGCAGGTGCTGTACTATGAGCTGCTGGCCATCAGGGAGGCCTGCATCAGTCTGGAGAAGGAATACCAGCCGGGGATCACCTACATCGTCGTACAGAAACGCCATCACACTCGACTCTTCTGTGCAGATCGAAACGAGCGGGTGGGCAATACGAAATGTGATTTTATGGACGTTTAAATAGTAGACACGACTGACAGGCTGAAATATTGAGCTAATATCTTAATACAACAAAGTGTGAGCAGCTGGAATTCATAAGGATCTAGACGTTTGACTTCATAGGGGTCTAGATTTTGGTCTTCAAGACCTCTGTTTGAGCTATTTAAACATTTGGAAGTCCAGAAAGTTTCTTTACGTGTGTCTGTAGATGGAAGGACCCATATTTCTAACTAAAAGTAGAATTTGATGGATGTTTCTGTTGTTTTTCTACTGGTGTAGAAATGTATGATGACTGAAATTAGGCTGAAATATTGAGCCAATATCTCACAAAGTGAAGAAGGATTTGACATCTGGGTCTTAATGTGACTTCTAGGAGCTAAAGTAAACAGCAGCTGGACTTCTCTTTCGGGTTGTTGAAGATGTTTCACCTTCATCCAGTTCTTCAGAACCTATTGAATGAAAAGTGATGGTGGTTTTAAGCTAGTGACTGGCATCAGTGAAGATTAACCTTAACCCTCTGACTTATTTAGAAGACAAATCCTACACGACAATGGAGGTTCAAATCAGTAAAAACTCAGTGGAGATGACAGTCTGAGACACCACTACTGACTTTTACACTCCTTGACCTTTAACCAGGACGTCAAACAGAGTCTTTGTGACTTTCATGACATGAAAAGCTCATTTTGTACATTGTGTTAAATGGATGGATGAAGGCGAAACATCCAGTTGTTTTCTGCTGAAGCTCCTCAGATCACCATGATCTGGACTGAGAATCCACAGACTCGTCAGTTTGTTTGTTCTGTTTCACCACCAGGTTGGACGAAGTGGAAACATTCCTGCCGGTACCACCGTGGACACCGACATCACCCACCCCTACGAGTTTGACTTTTACCTCTGCAGTCACGCTGGAATCCAGGTAAGCCTTCAATAACACTCACTGTCTACACAGATCTACAGTATCGCTGGATGAGGAGGCTAAAAATGACCAAAAACTTAAATTCAGTTTTTGATTTTTAAAGGTTCAATCACTGAACTATTTGATCACATCTTGTGCTAAAACAGAACTCATGATTAGTTGGTATTTTAAAGACTGTCAGGGTTCTCATGTGTGTGGACCCAAAACTGATTTCTTTAAAATATTTAGACTGAATTTTGAAAGATTCGTAGTTATTGTAATCTTTCCCTCCAAATACAGCATCTTACCTGAATTTGGCAAAAATACAGACAGAATAGTTTCCAGCAGATACCAGTGATTAAATGGCTCAAGCAGATGAGAAATGTTTAATTATTGGACCTTGAAAATGGAAAAAATGTGCAAAAAATGGTAAATGTTGGTGATGTGTCTCCATAAAATTGTGTATATGTATGGATGGATCCATATTTCTACTAAAATTCAGTCTTTGGTCGACATTTCCCCAATTTTTGAGGCTCTAACATCAGTAGAATCTGATGTGAGGAAAGTCTGACAAGGTTCCAGTTTTTAGATATTCAGACTAAATGTTGATGTGAACTCTTTGGTAGGAAAAAGAACCTGGTGTTCATAGAGGTCTAGATGTTGGTGTTCATAGAGGTCTAGATGTTGGTGTTCATAGAGGTCTAGATGTTGGTGTTCATAGAGGTCTAGATGTTGGTGTTCATAGAGGTCTAGATGTTGGTGTTCATAGAGGTCTAGATGTTGGTGTTCATAGAGGTCTAGATGTTGGTGTTCATAGAGGTCTAGATGTTGGTGTTCATAGAGGTCTAGATGTTCATAGAGGTCTAGATGTTGGTGTTCACAGAGGTCTAGATGTTGGTGTTCATAGAGGTCTAGATGTTGGTGTTCATAGAGGTCTAGATGTTCATAGAGGTCTAGATGTTGGTGTTCGAGAGGTCTAGATGTTGGTGTTCATAGAGGTCTAGATGTTGGTGTTCATAGAGGTCTAGATGTTGGTGTTCATAGAGGTCTAGATGTTGGTGTTCATAGAGGTCTAGATGTTGGTGTTCATAGAGGTCTAGATGTTCATAGAGGTCTAGATGTTGGTGTTCATAGAGGTCTAGATGTTGGTGTTCATAGAGGTCTAGATGTTGGTGTTCATAGAGGTCTAGATGTTCATAGAGGTCTAGATGTTGGTGTTCACAGAGGTCTAGATGTTGGTGTTCACAGAGGTCTAGATGTTGGTGTTCATAGAGGTCTAGATGTTCATAGAGGTCTAGATGTTGGTGTTCACAGAGGTCTAGATGTTGGTGTTCATAGAGGTCTAGATGTTCATAGAGGTCTAGATGTTGGTGTTCACAGAGGTCTAGATGTTGGTGTTCACAGAGGTCTAGATGTTGGTGTTCACAGAGGTCTAGATGTTCATAGAGGTCTAGATGTTCATAGAGGTCTAGATGCTGGTGTTAAATATGCAGTTACAAGCTGCTACCACGCTCAGATTTAACAACATATGAAGTATACTTTTTCCTTAAAGAATGGCACCATAGACATTCTTGAAATGAAACGAGAAACGAGTGATAGTGAACACAATAACCACCCTGTTTGGAAAATGTTGCACTTTTTCCATTTTCAAGAACTGATAATTAAAAATCTGCTGGAGCCATTTAAACATTTGGAAATCCAGAAAGTTTCTGTAAGTGTGTCTGTAGATGAATGGATCCATATTTCTTACTGAAACTAGAATTCGATTTGTGTTTCTGTCATATTTCTACTGGTGTCTGATGTTGCCTGATTGGTATTTTAAGGTCTTTCTGAATCCATATTTATAATCATGTCTCATGGTCTATTATTCTGTGTATCACAGAGAATAGAAGGTACCGTGCAGCTCTGTGGAGCAGCTTCATCTAAATATATCTGCTCAGTGTTTGTCTCCATGGATCTTCCTCCCTGCAGGGAACCAGCCGACCGTCGCACTACCACGTTCTCTGGGACGACAACTGCTTCACCGCCGACGAGTTCCAGCTGCTCACCTACCAGCTGTGCCACACCTACGTCCGCTGCACGCGCTCAGTCTCCATCCCAGCGCCTGCCTACTACGCCCACCTGGTGGCGTTCCGCGCCCGCTACCACCTGGTCGACAAAGAGCACGACAGGTGGAGTTCTGATTTATGTAGAATAGTTCTGAGGAGCTTAAATCACTGTTGCTGTGGAGGTCTGTTCCTGTTCCAACAGCACCTCCTCTGGTCCAAATGTAGAAGAAAAAAGTAATAATAAATAAGGTTGTTACTAGAGGTACGGACCCGTACCCGTAGCCTGTGGACTACGGATATGGCACTTTCCATTTGCCAATCAGATACGTGAGATCTGATCACGTGACTCCCGGTAGACGCTAGCGGTACGGACCCATAGCATCGGTACTACAGGTACGGACCCTAAACCTGACCCTAACACTAACCCTAACCTTAACCTTTGCTTACCTTTCAACAGTTTGCAGTGGTTAGCAGCTTCTTGACTCGTGAGACTCACGTACGGGTCCGTATCTGTCTGGCAAATGGAAAGTGCCGTATCCGTAGGCCACAGGCTACGGGTACGGGTCCGTATCTGTAGACACTACCAACCAATAATGTCCTATCTGTTCAACACTGGCGGGTTTTAGCCCCAGTATTCTGGATTCTGGATCACTTTGAATTTTTTAGTATGTTTTAGTATGTGGTCCAAAATATGACAAAAACATCATAGGTTAGTATGTCGTCCATCAAATTGGAGCAAGGTGTCCAGATAGCTCAACTGCTTAATTAAGAAGGTGATTTGTAAACAGAACTGTGTCAGAGACGCAGGTTCGTTTCCAGCTCATGATCCTTTACTGCATGGGTTTCCTGTTTTCCTCTCTATCCTTGGCGGAGGTCTGCATTCTCTGAGTGCTTTTCTGGTTAGATTAAGTTCTGTAATTTATAATACCTCAGTGTGTAATTTTATTACATTAGTCTCATTAATCTCCATAATTAATATCTCAGCCTTGTTATGTATTATGGTTAATTGAAGTTGTGTTTTATATCGTTTTTGAAGGTTTTAATCCCTAATATCTAAAATACTCCAATATAATCACACCATAAATAACACCACACAGTGTTCAGTCTTGTTAGATTACCAATCAGAATCTTTTTTACTGGAAACGGCTTTCCTGCAGCAGTTGTTGTCTTCAATGGTAATATAGACTTGACTTTAATATTTGATCTTATTTGTGTTCAGTGTTTTTAGGATTAGTTATTTGATACATTTCTTCTCATTACTTGACATTTGGTTTTCTGTAGAGCTTGTTGGAACTTTGCTTTTAAAAGTGTTAGGGTTAAAGCTGAAAGCTGTGAATTTTTGTATTTTCAACCCTTTAAAAACATCATCCCATCCAGGAAACCATTTTACAGGTTCAACATCTCCAGAAATAAAACCCCCACAGTGATGACATGTGGTGAGGACAGAATAGTTTACAGCAAAGGACAAATTTTTAATTATTGGTCCTAAAAAATGAAAAGAAAGAAACTGTAACATTTTCAAACAAAGGTGGTCTAGTGTCCCCATGAAGTTCTTGTATGTGTATATCTATGGATGGATCCATGTTTCTACTAAAATACAGTCTTTGGTCAACATTTCACCAACTTTTGAGGCTCTAACATCAGTAGAATCTGATGTGTGGACAGTTTGACAAGAATACTTTTGCTATTTTGGCTTGAAACTTGTCCAAAATTATTCAAAATTAGTCTAAATCTACTTAAAATCTGTCTAGAATGCTGAAATGCTGAAATTAACTCTAGCTTGTCCAAAATTACCTAGAAATAGTTCAAATTGTCTTGAAGCTTGTCCATAATTACTAAAAGTTGTCCAAAATGACAGTAATAAATACTTATTGGCTCCTTAAAATGGACAAAATGTGCAAAATTCTCAATCCAGACTTATAGTATGTCCATAAAGTGTACCTATATCTGTGGATAGATCCATCTTTCTACTAAAATATAGTCTTTGGTCGACCTTTCACAAATTTTTGAGGCTCTAACATCAGTAGAATCTGATGTGAGGAAAATTTGACCAGACAAGGTTCCAGTTTTTAGATGTTTAGACTCAATGTTGATGTGGACTCATTGGTAGGAAACAGAACCTGGTGTTCATAGAGGTCTAGATGTTGGTGTTCATAGAGGTCTAGATGTTCATAGAGGTCTAGATGTTGGTTATCATAGAGGTCTAGATGTTGGTGTTCAAAGAGGTCTAGATGTTGGTGTTCATAGAGGTCTAGATGTTGTTCATAGAGGTCTAGATGTTCATAGAGGTCTAGATGTTGTTGTTCATGGAGGTCTAGATGTTCATAGAGGTCTAGATGTTCATAGAGGTCTAGATGTTGTTGTTCATAGAGGTCTAGATGTTGGTGTTCATAGAGGTCTAGATGTTGGTGTTCAAAGAGGTCTAGATGCTGGTGTTCATAGAGGTCTAGATGTTGTTCATAGAGGTCTAGATGTTCATAGAGGTCTAGATGTTCATAGAGGTCTAGATGTTCATAGAGGTCTAGATGTTGTTGTTCATGGAGGTCTAGATGTTCATAGAGGTCTAGATGTTCATCGAGGTCTAGATGTTGGCTTTCATAGAGGTCTTGTTTCTGGAAATATTGAACCTTTAAAATTACTTATAAGGTGAAAATACAAAAATTTGCATTTCAAAGTTCTCAGGTTTTTTTGACAGAACTTAGATTTGGTCCAAAATAAGTCTGGAGGAACACTGCACTCAGGCTGACTTTTCTTGGTTTAAATTTGTTTTTTGTTGTTTCCCAGTGCGGAGGGCAGCCATGTCTCCGGCCAGAGTAACGGCAGGGACCCCCAGGCTTTGGCCAAGGCGGTCCAGATCCACCACGACACTCTGAGGACCATGTACTTCGCCTGAACCAGACTTAGTGTCACCCAGCAGCAGCTCGGACGTCAGCGAGGAGAACAGCCTCGTTATGCAACTTAAAACCAGCCAGCCAAGCCTCTCCTTCCAGACCTGACAGAAACCTTTCCTTCGCTGGGCATGTTTTGGGTTTAAAGACCGTCGGAGCTGCCAGTAAATTTAAAACTGAGAATCTTTGGGTGCACAGAGCAGAACCAGCCAGGACCGACCTGCTCCGTAGCCTCGGCCGGTTTGTGTTTTTACGTTTGTTTGTGTGTTTTTTCAGCCGTTTAGATCCTGTATGTCATCTTTCTGTCCTGGAAGCCTTAGCGCTGACTCTTCTGTCTCCCTTTAAGCCTCTCAGTCCGTCAGCCAGACAGGAAGAAGCGTAACTCTGCACAGCACAGACACTGAATGAAAGCTTTTTATTTACAAAACGAGCCACGTTCAGCCATCCTCTGAGGCCTTAAGACTGTTAGAAAACGTGTTAAAACCAAGCCTCCATGGGTTTTAACCTAAAGTTCATCTCCAGCAACGGTTTCTGTCTTCTGACGACCAGTTTTTCCAGTTTTCAGACCAGTTTCTTTGTGAGGAACTCGAGTGGTGCAATAAGTAGTAATAAGTAGTGAGTGAATCGGTTTGTGGGTGAGTTTGTGGCGTTGGATTCAGGAATGTAGAGTTTGAAGCGGTGAAGAAGGATCGATTGCGTTTGAAGAGATTAAACTAAAAGTGCCTGATTTGGTCAGAAAGCGACGAGCTGGTTAGGTGGAAGGTTTTTAAATCGTACGTTGGTTTGAAAAGACTCCGTTAACGCAAATCTGATCCCCAGAAAACCGCACAACCTGTCTCAGTTGATCTCACCACCAGCCAAGAGTGATTATTTCTGATTTCCTGAAGATGTCATCATGAAATACTCTGATCAGAGTTATAGAAGACTCTGATGCAGAATCTAAAGCTCACATTTGGTGTGAATTTCACTTCTCATTCTGACATCTTCTTAAAATAATGAACTGTTTGTTTCCTCGTCACAAAATCAATGATTTGTGATTTTAAAATTACATGAATTTAACTTTTACTCACTTGTTCCAGAGCTGGAGGACATTTTACGTCCCAACCATCAAATTTCCAATAATCCATGTAGAAAATCCTAAAACATGCAGTAGTTGTGTAAATGTACTTGTCCTGAGACCAAATAAAAAAAAAAATAGGAGAAAATAATGTTTTGGACAGATTTTAAGTGTATTTGAATGAGTTTTGAGTAATTTTGGAATAATTTTCACATCTATTTTGCACAAATTTTTAATCATTTTGGAGGAATTTTGAGTAATTTAGGACAAATTTCAAATCATTTGGAACAAGTATCAACTCATAATGGAAATATTTCAAGGGATTTTAGGACAACTCAATGAGTTTTGGACAAATTCTAAGTGAATTTGGATGGTTTCCAGTCATTTTGAGCTAATTTTGACTCGTGCTTTAGACTTCTAAGATTAAAGGTCACACTGGCATGGATTAGAGTAGGGTTAGCAAACAACACAGAAAACACAGAATAAAAATGCTACCATTGATGTGGAAGCTGAGACAATCAATACCTATTATTGATCAATATGGAGCAGAAAGCTGGAAAAGAGGAGGCTGATTTTCAAACATTTTGAAATCCAGATGTCCTCCAGTTCTGAAATGATCCTTAAATCTCATTGCTTTTGGGATTTACTCTCATTTCTTGTCATTTTTACTGAGTTTTAACGTGAGTCGCTGCACACAGTTGGATTTAAAGTAGAACTAAGAAACATTTCCATTTTTAACTCCGTAACGTTGAGAATACAAACTGTTTTAACATCTTAGGACGCCGAGTTTGTTCAGGCAGAAATACGGACTTTTGGACGACCGTTTTCTGGAGAAAATATAAACGTCAGCTTTGACTATCAGATTAATTCAACATTAACAATAAACTGCAGCCGTTGTCTGATTTTGTCGTCTTTCCTGGCGGCTCTTGTGCTGTAAAATCCTGTTGTATTTTCTGCTATTAAGCTAAACAACCTGCTGCTGTCTTTTAATGTGCAGATATGTTGGTACTAAATGGTGCTAAAAGGCCTCATTTTTGTTTAATAACTAAACCATACCGGTGTGGATGTTGCCTCGGTGAGATTACTGCGCTGAAAACACATCTTATCTGCTAAAAATGTCAATGAAAACCTTACCGTAGTTTGACGCTCTGCAGCGGTTTTGTTCTTATAAATGGATCTAATTGATTAATCTGGGGTGAGATCACGAATCATTTCCACATCAAGCTGTCAAACATGTGATGCAGCTATAAATGTGAATATCTGAGCCGCCATTAGTGAAGCTTTAGACTGGAAACTGGTGTCCGTTGGTTTGCACTCGACCAGCCGAAGCCTTCAGGTTTCTGAGTCTTTATCACTGAGCAGCTTTTGTTTCCAGAGGTGGAAGTCACCAAAACAAACCATAAAATATCAGAAAATGGCAGCAGAGAGAAATATCTGTTCTATATATTATATATTTTCCCCACAGCAGAAGGAGATGCGCTTTTATTTTGGCGGACCAACAGCCTAAAACCCAAAGATACGGTTAATTATTATAGTTTTTCTAAAAAATACCGTCTTAAACTTGAGGAAGCAGCAGATTTTCTTCTGGGGTTGAGACTCTTCTGGCCTTCGGTCAGTCGTGTCGCTGCTTTTCTTTCTTGGACGTGGTTTAAATCCTTCTGGTTCCATGTTTTGGACCAAACCAACGTGCCTGCAGGGGGCGCTGACGGGCTGTGCTGTAAAAAAAAACACACGTTTAAAGGATTCTGTGCTTAACTGCACTTAGAAATGAGTCTGGAATTGGATCAGATTCTATTGAAATGTTTTAATTTTAGACACTTTAGTCGACTTCAGGCTGCTTCTTCATGTCAGACTTTGGTTTTACTCAAAGTTTGTTCCATTTAGATGAATCACCACCACACCAGGAAGAGAAAAACGGATGATTTTAGATGTTTTTAATGTGATATTTTCAAATTATCAGAACATAGAATATTTTCCTTTTTCTAACAAAAAGCTGTTTATCTGGTTAAAACTTGAGAAGTTTGGCATCATAACTTATCTTTTAAGAGGACCTCCTTCGTGTTGGAGTTCAGACGTCTGTCACATTCTGCTGTTATTGATCCTGATGGATGATTTTGTGATCAGTTATGAGCCTCCAGTTAGAACTGATTTTTCCTCCTGTCATTAAAATGGCTCCATAGCGCCACCTGGGAAATTTCAAACCAGAACTACGGCCAGCACGTGTCACCTACAGCTATGAAATTTGGTACCCTTATGTAACCCGTCAGGACGCACTAAAATGTAATTGACACCCACGCTTAAGACACAACAGGAAGTCGGCCATTTTGAATTACGTGTCATATTTTGGACGATTTGCGACCAATTTTTGCACATTTTCAAAGCTATAAGCTCAAACAGGGTAACGCAGACAGAGCTGAACTTTGGCCAGGATGTACAGCAGGCATGGGTGATCAAAAGTTATCAAAATGCTCCACGGAAGTCTGATTGCGTGAAAATGGAGGCTGGTGGAACTTGAATGTTTCGCCATGAAACAGGAAGTGACATATGACTCTCCTGTACGTGCTCCAGTCTGCCTCAAACTTTACACGTATGATCAGACTCCGGCTGTGATGACATTCCGAGGCTGATATACATTCACAGTCATAGCGCCACCTGGTGGACATGCTTAGATTCACTGACCAGCAAGGATGCGAGAACCCATCCAACGCTGCTTGCAGCTTTAATTATTACCATTATTGTTATTACCTAATATCCTCATTGTGTTTAACAACAGCAGAATGTCTCGACATGAAGCAGAACTTCATCCAATGACTCGTATTCTTTCATTTTTTCATTCACCATGAACCTCATTCAAACAGCAGTTTTAACATTTTTACAATTAAAGAGACATTTTCATCTAATAATGTGACATCTTGTTATAACGTGAATACAAAACATCAAAATGTCCAGTTATGGTGAAAAATCATTTGGTTTTAATGTGACTTTATTATTTCATAACATGAATATATCTTATATCAAATTAAAACCTCTTCTAATATGCATGTATTATGTCAGAACATCTTGTTTTAACATTAATATGTCATGTTATACCATGCATATTTCTACTTAAAATATGAGAACATTTTATTACCTCATAACATGAAAGTGTTTGGTTAAATATCTAACATGAAATTATCTATTTATCATGTGAAAACATCTTGTTCTAACTTGTAAACTTCCTGTTTAAATGTGAAAATATCTAGTTTCAACATGAGTATATTTTCTTATAGCAAAAAAAAATCTTATGGCATAAAAATATCTTATAGTCTGAAAATATCTCATTATAAAATGTTAAAGCGTGAAAACATCAGGTTATAACATGAATATGTCTATTTAATGTTTAAATTTCTAATTATAACTTGAAAATATCTTGTAGCATGAAAACATCTGTTTATAACATTAAAAAAACATCTGGTTATTAGATAAAAACACCTGGTTATAACATAAAAACATCTTGTTTTTAACTAAAACTTCTTATTTTAACAAACATCTAGTTATGACATAAAAACATCTTATAGCATGAAAACATCCTTTTGTAACATAAAAACATCTGATTATAACATAAAGACATCTGTTTATTACACAAAAACATCTGGTTATTACATAAAACATCTGGTTATTACATAAAAGCATCTGGTTATGACATAAAAAACATCTGGTTATTACATAAAACATCTGGTTATTACATAAAACATCTGGTTATTACATAAAGCATCTGGTTATTACATAAAAGCATCTGGTTATTACATAAAAACATCTGTTATTACATAAAAAACATCTGTTATTACATAAAGCATCTGGTTATTACATAAAAACATCTGGTTATGACATAAAAACATCTGGTTATGACATAAAACATCTGGTTATGACATAAAACATCTGGTTATGACATAAAAGCATCTGGTTATTACATAATACATCTGGTTATTACATAAAAACATCTGTTATTACATAAAAACATCTGTTATTACATAAAAACATCTGTTATTACATAAAACATCTGTTATTACATAAAGCATCTGGTTATGACATAAAAAGCATCTGGTTATGACATAAAAAACATCTGGTTATTACATAAAACATCTGGTTATTACATAAAACATCTGGTTATTACATAAAACATCTGGTTATTACATAAAACATCTGGTTATTACATAAAAGCATCTGTTATGACATAAAACATCTGGTTATGACATAAAAACATCTGTTATGACATAAAACATCTGGTTATTACATAAAAACATCTGGTTATTACATAAAACATCTGGTTATAGCCTGAAAATATCTTGTTTTTAACTAAAACATCTGGTCATAACATTATTACATTTGATTTTAAGTGAAAGCATCTTGTTCTAAATTGAAAAATGTATTTTATTTTTTAAACAAACCTCTCTCTAATGTGATTCTGATCCGTTTTATTTTCCTGGCGTGGCGTCTTCACCCTGCTCCGGTTCTTCAGCAGTCGAGGAATGTCAGATTTTATTTCCAGAGAATCACCTCTGAGCCTGAAGGCAGCTTCTGATGCCTTTCCCTCAAACCCAGAAGCATGTTCTAGTCTGAATGGATAAATGTTTATACGTAGAGATGCTAACGTGATGCACAGACCACTTATTTATTCTACCAGAGTCCAGTTTGGAGCTCATAGTTCTGTTTGTTCATCCGATGAACCATCAGCCCTCCTTTAGTTCTTCACGTCATCGACGAGGCGATGGTTTTTTTTTCTTCTGTGTTTCCCGGAGGAGGAGGGCTGAAAGTTCGACCGTGCCTTTCCTGATGGTGCTGATTTAAACTAGAATTGATGAGGAGGTGTAGCGATGCTGTACGGAGTATTTGTGTGTTCTTACCTCTGATATATGCCAAGAACAGAGAAATTATTATGCAGAGCTGATCGGTTTGGAGCTGACAGGACCAAAATAAAAAGGCCTGGACTCTCAAGCACAACTTCAAAATAAAAGCATTTCTGGGTGAAGATCAAACACTGTGTAAAAGTGATGTAGCATTATTTATTTATTTCCCACTGCCTGCTTAGAAACGCCTTTTCCTCCGCGGACGGCAATAATGAAGCTCCTCATTCACGGTTTTTGTCTTTTAATGTGAAATTCACACGTTTACAGACTTTCACAACAACAGCGCCCGCAAAAACAAATCTGTGTCGAGCTGCATATCAGAGGAGAAAAACAGATGTTTGGGTTTCACGGTTATGTCAGATATTAATGTGCTCTTTGTTTGTTTTTTTGCCTGATTATGAGACTTCTAGAAGTAAAAGTGTATTTTGTTTTAACACTCACCTGATCCTGGTCCGAAGTCGAGCCTTTTTATTTGTCATATTTAATTTTTGGAATAAATCCTCTGTGTATAAAAATACTGTGAGCTCTTTTTTTTTTCTTTTTGATGGTTTGAGAAGGAAAATTTAGAAATGTTGAAGAAAGAGACGACACCGATGGATGGATGGATGTAAAAAGTAAAACATTATTTCATTGTTTCTTTCTTTACTCTTGAAATAAAATGGTTGAGTTGCAGCAGAAGGAAAACTCAGTTGCACGGTTCTTAAAAAGCATTAAATCTACTAATCGCAGTAAAATTCCCGTTTAAGAACATAAAATGTGATTTCAGTTCGATCAGTTGTTCAAAAGTAAACAGCTTCCACCAAACACTTTTTTTCTGATTATTATTTTTTGTTTGTTTTCCGTTTTATGTGTCGACTGACAATAAATTAAATAAAAAATTAGGACAAAACTACAAATAGTAATTTGTAAAATTGCTGTTTTCCTGTGTTTAAATCAGCTAAAAATATGTTTATTTTATGTACATTTGCTGCTGCTGTCACTGGTTTTACAGTTTTATGTTTTTCTGGTACCCTTGCTGACAAATTTTCACTTTTCTTTGAACAGGATTATGATCTTCTGGTAACTATGATTTTTCTGGCATTCTTGCTGCCAGATTTTCACATTTTTACTTTACAGTGCATGGAAAATCGATCTCTATTTATTTATTAACATTTAAATTCTCTAAAAATTATTTGCAGCCATAAAAATATAAATTCCCTTTCCCTTAACCAGCAATAAAATCAGACTATATGAACAAGAAGAGTCAAATCTTGCTTTTATATGAATGCAGCATCAGTCAGAGAACACTCTTCTGCATGAAAATACATTTTCCTGACTTTACTTCTATCAACTTTTACTTTTATCGAAGTATTTTACAGCACTTTAATAAATAATCAAGAGTTTTCTGTACCAGCATTCAGTGTTTAACATGAGGAGATTCTACAGATAGGAGTGTTTGTGTTCAGCAGGACTCTATAAAGAGCTGTTATCGGTGCACAGCAGCTTCATTATTACTGCCAGGAAATGACCAGCGAGCAGCTATCAGTCCCTCCATACCTGATAAAGTTGTTAAATACAGTTGTGTATTCAGTGTGTTTAGACTTCCGGTGAGTCGTGATCATAACTCTGTATTAGGTGTCCTGGTTTTTAATTACTTTACCCTATAAAACACTCAGCTTTGATGAAACCGTGTCCTGGCTGCACTGTAAGTCACACATAAGATGGTTTATTGTAGGTATGAGCCCTACTGGGACAAGCTCCAGCTTTATTTACTCTGAAAGGTCAGGCAGAGTGTGGTCTTCAGCCTAATGGTGGATCTGTTAATGAAGGTTCATGGATCTGAAAGGTCCAGTCTCTGTTGGATCAGGTCTCCTGGATAGAACTACATCATGAAGACTAAAGAACACTCCAAGAAACTCTGAGGAAAGGTTGTCAAAAAGCATCAGTCAGGAGGGGGGCTTCCGGTGACGCCATGATGGCTGCTGCCTAAAAGATACGCTCCGTCAAAGTTATATTACCTCCTAACTAAAACAGCACAACACTCGGCGAATTCCTTCTTAAAAGACATGGCATCGTCTGTGAGAGGTAAAGGATCAAGCAAACAGGACTCAGCAAAGGATAAAAGTGATAATCTGAAACAGCTAACTCTAATGCAAGCACCGAGTGGGCTACCAGATGCTAACATGCACGACTCTGAGTCGAAAATACTAGCAGAGCTCGAGAAATTGAGGAAAGACAACCAAGACTTGCATGCTCAGACCCAGCTTTCGTTAACAAGACTGGAGACGTCTTTTCGTGAAATGAAAGAAGACTTCAATGAGCTGCAAAAGAGAACATCCGAGGCGGAGGATCGTATTAGCGCTAATGAAGATACGACCAAGCGCCATGAACGAGCCCTCCGCTACCTGCTGCACAGGAAATGGATCTGACTGCAAGATGTGAAGATATGCAAAATCGTCTCAGGCGAAATAATATGAGAATTTATCAAGTTGCTGAAGACAGTGAGAAAGGAAGGGACGTTAAGCTGTTTGTCCAGGATTTGCTTAAATCTACTCTTCGACTCCCCCTGAACTTAACATAATTGAAAAAGCACACAGAGCGCTCAGAGCCAAGTCCCCCGAAGCTGCACCACGCTCGCTTGTCGTTAGATTTTTGGATCTCTCAGTCAAAGAAACCGTACTACGACAGGCGTGGGAGCAGAGAAAAGTTATGTATAGCGGAAAACAGATCTATTTTGATCATGATTTCTCCCCTGAGTTGCAGAAGAGGAGAGCACTGATAAGAAACGCAGTTAAACAGCTAAAACTGAAGAATATAAGAGCAAAGTGCATTTATCCCGCACAACTGAGAGTGTTCTGGGAAGACTGCATGAAGACCTACCGGACGCTGACAGAGGCTGAAACCGTGCTCCAGGAGCTGGGACTGCACGTCGATGAGAGGGAGACTGGAGACTGAGCTGGCCCGGGAAGGATGGAGTACTGCGGCCGGACGGAGAGCAGGCAGAGGCCTAATAACCCTCTGTCAGGCCGAGACCAAAACCTTCTTTTGCACTGAGGACTAGCTTATTTCCTTGCCGAGTTCATCTGATTAACTTAAACCGTAGATGTTGGGAGAAGAAAAAAGAAAAGTGAATATTTTCAATACAGACGGAACGTGAGAATCTTTGAGTGGAGAGCCACCTATCCACAGCTGAAGCCCTGCTACAAGAGAACGACAGCGGGGCTGTGCACGTCGCGCTTTTCTCCGCGGAGGTCCGGTCACCAACCTCCGCCCAAGTCACATCGGAGACTGGATCACTCAGGTTTGAGAACTAAACTTTATATTGAAACACTTTAAGATGATCCAGTCGGATATGTGGAAGCCTAATCTGTTCTATTTTTGATATTTGTTCATTTGTAAATGTTCTTATTCTGTTAATTTTAATATGTATTGTTACGAAAATTGTGTAAAACAGCACAGGGTTCAAGAACAAAACACAATGATGATAGATGGATAGAATAACCTGTGTTACTTATAACGTTAAAGGCTTAGGGAGTCCAATTAAAAGGAAAAAAGTACTCAACCAACTGAAAAAACTTAACTGTTCCATTGCAATGCTCCAGGAAACACCTTTCAGAAAAGGAACACATGAACCTTAGAAGGGAGTGGGTTGACCAGCAGTATAGCTCTTCATATCAAGATGGGAGGAAAAGAGGAGTTGCAATTCTTTTCAATAGATCGGTATATTTTATTCATGAAAAACCTTCAGTGACAAAGAGGGGAGATTTTTGATGGTTATTGGATGTATAGGGGGCATTAAAATTACTCTTCTTAATTTATATGCTTCAAATGAGGACTCTCCAAATTTCTTTAAAAACGTTGCATCACTGATAGCAGGAAAAGCAGAGGGAATCGTACTGACAGGGGGAGATTTTAATTGTGTTTTAAGAGCATCTGTAGATAGGCTTCCTGCACATTTTGGTCCAAGGTCCAGGAGGTCTCGTTCTCTTTGTGCACTGATGGACGAGCTAGGTATGGTGGACGTTTGGCGGCGGCTACACCCCAAAGAAAAAGATTTTACCTTTTTCTCACATGTACACGGTAGTCACTCTAGGTTAGATATGTTTCTGATGTCTGCAGTAGATTCTTACAGAGCTACTGAGTGTAGTATAGAAGCAGTCACTATCTCAGACCATGCTCCAGTTTCTGTGAAATTAAAGATGAATCCAAATAATAAATTTAAATACTGGAGAGCAAATGTATCCATCTTAAATAATGATTTGATCCAAGAAGAAATTAGAAAAGGTCTAATAGAGTACATTCAGTTTAACGACACTAACACTGTATCCCCATCGACACTATGGGAGGAGATAAAAGTGTCTTAAGGGGAAATATTATTGCAACTTCTTCAAGATTAAAAAAGGAAAGACTTGCCGAACAATCAGAATTGGAGAATAAAATCAGAAAACTGGAGAAAGAATATCAAAAAGATCAAAATAATGTTACATTGAACATGCTGAAAGAAAAGAGACAGAAATTAAGCGAATTATTATCTTATAAGGCAGAGGGACAACTTCGTTTTTCAAATCAAAAATATTATGAATTTGGCAACAGGGCAGGTCGGTTGCTAGCATTTCAGCTTCGTAAATCACAATCAAGCAGAGTTGTTCAAAAAATCAAATGTCCAAAAACGGGGGAAATTTTTTTACAGCCCAAAGATGTAGCCAATGCTTTTGCCACATATTACCAGGAATTATATAAGGAGGACAAACATCAAAATAAAAAAGAAAAAAACAGAGACTCTTCTCAATTCAATAAACCTGAGCAAATTGACTGAAGAGGAGGCTGATCTGATCACTCACCCCGTTACAAGGGAGGAAATTAAACACAGTATTCTGAAACTTAAAAATAATAAATGTCCAGGAGTGGATGGCCTCCCAGGAGAATATTATAAAATATTTGAAAAAGAGATTACACCACTCTTATATAAGGTTTACAATTATGCACTTTCAGAGAGTGACCCTCCTCCATCATGATCTGAAGCCATTATCAGCATTATACATAAAGATAGCAAAGATCCCACTCTGTGCACATCTTATCGCCCCATCAGCCTTCTTTGTGTTGATCTTAAAATTCTTACTGCTATTATTTCCAACAGAATACAAAAATACATAAGAAAACTAGTGAAACCTGATCAAACTGGCTTCATTACACATAGGCATGGAACTGATAATGTTCGAAGAGCCTTAAACCTTCAAATAATCGCACATAATAGGAACACCCCATCGATGCTTCTCGGCTTGGACGCTGAGAAAGCGTTCGATCGCGTGGATTGGGGGTTTCTACAGCAGACACTGAGGCAGATGGGCTTCAGTGAGATGTTTATTAGGTGGGTCCAAACCTTTTATAAAAATCCAAAGTCACGAGTGAGGGTCAGTGGTCATTGTTCAGAATTTTTTCACTGGGGCACGGCACTAGACAAGGCGACGTTCTTTCTCCCTCCCTCTTTGTTCTGAGTATTGAGCCGCTAGCTGAACTCATAAGATCTAACTCACTTATACAAGGAATAAGAGATGAAAACAATGTTCAACACAAATTGTCACTTTTTGCTGATGATGTTTTATTGTTTATGGAAAATCCCATCACATCTGTTCCTGCTTTGCTCAATAGTCTCAAAGAGTGCAGTGAGGTATCAGGTTATAAAATAAATACGAACAAATCTGAAGCCTTAATGATTTCTGGGAGCTGGCCATCGCAGTTGGATAACATAGTTTCATTTAGACACTCAAAACATGGGTTTAGATATCTTGGACTAATCCTTACCCCAAAGACCTCAGAATTGTTTTCAGCAAACTATGATAAATTGTTAAAAGAAATTAAAACTGATTTAAATAGATGGGACATACTTCCGCTCTCTCTCTTGGGGAGAATTGAATGTATAAGAATGAATATTCTTCCTAGATTGTTATTTCTGTTCCAAAACTTACCCATCCCTATACCACAGTCCACTTTTAAAATATTAGATAAATTAATGTTAAAATTTATTTGGCAAAACAAAAGGCCAAGAGTGCGCCTTAAAATTTTGATGTCAAACAAAGAAAATGGGGGGCTGAGACTACCCAAGTTGAAATTCTACTACTGGGCAGCCCAACTGAAGGCTGTGGTTGCATGGATCATTCGTGATCCAGAAGTACAGTGGGTTTCTATGGAAGAATATTCACTGCCTGGAATTTCTCTCTCACGTCTCCCATTTATCAGCCAGCAGTCCCAGAAAAAAATAAAAATTGCAAATCTGTGGGTCAAACATACACTAAGGATTTGGAATAGAATCCAAAAACAATTGAAGGGAAAGGTTTCCTTATCTCGAGCTATGTCAGTACATGGAAATATTGAATTCCTTCCATCTCTATCGGACAGTGGCTTTAATGGATGGGCTGAGAGAGGACTCATATCAATCAATCAGATGTTTGAAAGGAATGTCTTTAAAGATTTTACCCAATTAAGAGCCAAATTTGATATACCCTCAAATGATTTATATAGGTATTTACAAATAAGAAGCTATTTAACAAAGCATCTAGACTGGGAATACATTAGAAGGGAACCAACAAATATAGAAAAACATTTTATTAATTTGGTTGAAAATGGTGGTGTAATGAAAAAACAAGTGTCATTGATGTATCAAAAATTGTTGAGTGATATGTCGGATGATACACTACATGTAAAACAGCAATGGGAACTGGAGCTAAATGTGACTTTGGAGGATGATGTCTGGAGAAATATCTGCTCAGGTTGTCATCATGGTGTGGGGAGTCAGGTCTGGAAAGAATTTGACTGGAAATCGAAAATAAGAATTTTTAAAACGCCGTTAAAGACTTTTCTTTCAAAAACCAGTAAAAGTAACACATGTTGGAGAAACTGTGGCTTAGTGGGCGACCAGGCTCATATTTTCTGGGACTGTCCTGCTATTCGAAATTATTGGAAGAACATTAAGGACATACTGGAAAAACATCTGAAAGTGAACCTCTCTTGGGACCCTTTAATATTTTTATTGGACATCTTTCCGGACAGTCTCTCTCATGACCAAGAATATCTGCTGCATCTAATGTTAATGACTGCAAGAAAAATGATAACAATATGTTGGCTGAAACCTGAGCCACCGACAATTACACAATGGACACAAAAAACTAGACAAGTTTTCTTGATGGAACAGCTGACAGCACAACTGCAACTAAAAACCCCTGTTTTTGAGAGGAAGTGGGGCCCAATGATAGAATTCCTGTCGTAGGACTCAACCTATGCCTGTATTTTCTCTTTCTTCATTTTGTATCTGATTTTGTATTTGGTATGATGCCCAGTCTCAGGACAATGTTAATGTTTTTGTTTATTTCATTGCCCTGTTATATGGCAATAAAGTTCTAAAAAAAAAAAAAGCATCAGTCAGGACAATACAAGAACATTTAAAGTTCCTGAAGATCTCATGGAGTCCAGTTGAATCCATCATTAAGAAATGGAAGGAAGATGGAACATGAATAAATCTGACTAAAGCAGGACTTCCTCAAGAACTGAGAGACTAGAGAGGGAGTCCACCAAGACTACTTTCAGTCCTCTGAAGGAGTTACAAGAAAGAGACTAGCGAGGAAGGCCACTAAGACATCCATGACACTTCTGGAGTTCCAGCTTCAGCAGCTGAGATGTTAGAGACTGTTCATCCAACAACTGTTGTTTGTTCTTCACCAGTCAAACCTTTATGGAGACAAAGAGAAAGACTCTGATGGAAAAAGCTTCAATTAAATCTGGACTAGAGTTCACCAGAAGATGTGGAGACTCTGAAGACACCTGGAAGAAGGTTCTTTGTTCTGAGGAGACCAGGGTGGAGCTTTATGTCCATCAAAGTAGATGGTATGTTTGAAGCATGGTGGTGGTAGCATCGTGATGTGAAGCACGGTGGCGGCAACATCATAGTGTGAAGCACGGTGGTGGCAGCAACATGATGTGAAGCACGGTGGTGGCAGCAACATGATGTGAAGCACGGTGGAGGCAGCATCATTGTGTGAAGCACGGTGGTGGCAGCATCATGATGTGAAGCACGGTGGTGGCAGCAACATGATGTGAAGCACGGTGGTGGCAGCATCATGATGTGAAGCACGGTGGTGGCAGCAACATGATGTGAAGCACGGTGGAGGCAGCATCATTGTGTGAAGCACGGTGGTGGCAGCATCATGATGTGAAGCACGATGGTGGGAGCATTGTGACAGGAAGCACGGTGGAGGCAGCATCATAGTGTGAAGCACGGTGGTGGCAGCATCATGATGTGAAGCACGATGGTGGGAGCATCGTGACAGGAAGCACGGTGGAGGCAGCATCATAGTGTGAAGCACGGTGGTGGTATCATCATGATGTTAAGCATGGCGGTGGCAGCATCATGATGTTCCTCAGCAGCAGGTCCTGGAAGGCTGGTAAAGGTAGAGGATAAATGAATGCATCAAAGTCTGTAGAAATCCTGGAGGACCTGATGCAGTCTGAAGAGAGCTGAGACTTGGAGAAGATTTGATTTATTTGTGGCCAAATGTGCATCTATGAGACACTGACGTGAAGCAGGCAAATATTTTGACCAAACAAACATTTATTTTGCATTTTATACTTTTAATTAGTTGACATTACTTTGTAGAAATCTAACTCTAACCTCAAACCTGTACAAATAACTAAACACGTAAACACACATCTGTAGTCAGGGGTGGACTGGGGCAAAAAATCTGCTCTGGCATTTTTGGCCCAGACCGGCCCACAACATTATCAGTTGACTGAATCAAGCACTAATTTTTGAATGACAAAAAACTGACAGAAAGGTCGGATATCAGAACAAAAATTCAAAAACATCCCTAGAGACCTGTACAAACTTGTTGACAAGTTGGAAAAAAACAACTGCAATCCAGTAGAGCAGGAGTACTCAACTAAAATTCAAAATGGTCCAGTCTGAGAAAATGTATTAAAGCAAAGGTCCAGAACATCATAATGTCAAACCTGAATTAGTGCGATGGCTATATGTTGATGTAACCTACTAGTTTTATTAGTGTCTGCATGTAACCCATAACTGACTATCAAAACCAAATAAATTCAGTCCAGTTCAAAAAACATTTTGGCAACACTTTTTTCTATAAATAACTTTTCATATAACTGTAAATCTTGAAATAAAGTGCAGAACTTAAAAAAATGACTGCACAACCTGAACCAACTTATAGACATCGATAACAATGCCTAAATCTGAAAAATGTAAATAATTCAACCAGGGGCGGATCCAGATTAATTTTAATGGGGGGGGGGGGGGGGGGGGGGGGGGATGTTACAACAGATATTTTGGGGGGCCACCGAAAAGCTTTTCAAAACTCAAGCTCATCAAAACATACCTCCGCTCATCGATGGCACAAGAATGCTTCAGTGGCTTGGCTATCATAGCCATAAACTCAGAAATGACACAGCAGTCGTCATATGATGACCTCATTGATGACTTTGCATTGAAAAAAGCAGATGTGTGCATCTGTAAAAGCACACGTGCCTGTTTAGTTGTGCTATTTGTTGATGGCTATTTGTTATTCAGATCTGTTTATTTATTTTAATTTGAAGTTTTTTTATTTATTTAATGCTACATGATATGATACTACCATTTTGGGGAAAATTTACACACACAGAATACATTAAATATATTTTATTATACACATATGTGATCATTTATCTATAGAAATTATTTGATCATACATTTTTTTGTTTTTCATATTCATTCCCAACAGCTATAATGAACAATGATTCAATCAGGCGTAAACGAACCGTGACGTCACCCGTTGGTTTCTACGCTGAGAAAATGAAGCCCGGATTTTGCTACTTCCTGGTCGCCGTTTTGGATTTTTTGGAGCCAGTGACATAAAAAGCGTCATCAAACAGGCTGGACTAGAGAACAACTAGGGGCAGGATTGGCTGAGGACTCTCTTATCCCGCCCACATTTTACCTCAGAGGCTTCTGTTGCTGTCTATCAAGTATAGCCACGCCCCCTGGCTCCGCCAACTTTAACGATTTATTTAAAATTCAGTATTGATTTATTTTAAGATCGGCCACCTGATCTCTCATTTTGACCATGAAAACTAACGGGAAAAAATCCTGAGCTGTAGAACATCAGTCTATCAAATTTTATTTTTCCAAAAATGAATTGGGGTCTATGGAGAAAAAGCTTTTTGGAGCCAACCCTAGCGGACGGCGTGATATTGCAAGTTTTTGACACTTCCGGGTTGGCTTCAATTTTGGAGCCAGATGCTACGTCCACTATATATACAGTCTCTGGATTCAATGCATCAGGCATGTGGTCCAACCCGGTCTCACGGGGATTCGTGAAACTGTCACGTAAGTTTTAATCGGGCTCGGTTCAGATACAGCTGCCTGTGATTATACACTTGACCAGTAGGTGGTTTCGTGTGCTCATGAAGCTTCAAGAAATGAACCCTTTCTCAAACCAATTGGTTCAAGTGGTTCAAAGCCTCATGAGGCTTCATCACACTGCTGTCCAGGTAGAAGGCCACTTTGACAAACAGGAAGTAGAAGATTCCAAGCAGATTTATAGAAGGGGGAACCGGACTGTACTAAGTGTGGTCCAGTATAGAGGGGTGTTTTGTGGGTTTTTAAGGCTGATAATGATTATTAGTGAGACATTTGGAACAGATATTCATCTGCAGTAAATGAAAGTATTTAAAATCTTGGAGTTAAACTTAGAAGAACAGAAACTCTAACAGAAAACTTTGTTGATATGTTTTTGTTTTGATTACAGATGTTAAGTTAAAGGAGTTTTATTGGTGACGTATAACCAATCAAATCACTCCAGAAGACAGAGCAACCACAGCTAGATAAAGGTTCAGAGCCAAAGTAGCAGCATTTTTAAATTCATTTATTACCGTAAATCAGTAAAAACTAAAATACTGATAATCAGTAAATCAGTCAGCAAACAATTACTACAATTCTACAATGTACGTCTCTTTCCTTTGACTTGTTATTTGTACAATATACGATGCACTGGTGTAGTCCGGGGTATACGGCGGTATACGGCGTATACCCACTTATTTTTCAGTTAGCATTGCGTATACCCACTTCTAATGCTCCCTGGTGCGCATCATTCAGTAATATCTGTGTGCCAGGTAGCCCTCTTTTCCTTAAGGATGATGAAGCCATGAACAACCCTCCTCTGCCTGTAATTTGCTGGTACATGCTACCTTCACTGATTCGATTGGTTAACTTTAGGGATGAGCCAATCAGAGGCAGAGTAGGGCGGGTCATACAGAGGAAAATTTTGCTAACACCTCTGTGGCACTCCAGTTGATTGACAGGTCTGCTTGAAAGATGCGCGGAAATGCGAGAAAGTCAGAATAAACACCTTTCAAGTGAGTGGCACGTATCGAGCGAACCTACTTTCATGGACGATATAATTCTCAGGTACGTTTTAAGGTGGTTTCCAAATGAATCATTGTTTTAAACTACTGGCAACATGACTGCACATTTCAAGGAGAGGATATTTTGTCACCAGTGGTTAAGGGTGCAGTCAATTCCAGCCATTTTCAGTACAAAAAAAATCGCTAATATTCTATTTGTAAATAAAAATATGACGAGAAATACAGGGAATATTGGACGCGCATCGCGAGGTGCATTTCCTCGAAAACGACCTATTCATGGATCATATACCGTCTTCAAGACATGTTTTGGACAAAATAGTTTACTGGCTTGTGTCGTCTGGATGTCTAAGGTTGGATTATGGCCTTTTTTTGTGGAATATTTTCATCTGTGTGTAATAATGAACCCGGAAATGTGAGTAACATCTAGACCTCTATGAAAACCAGGTTCTGTTTCCTACCAATGAGTCCACATCAACCTTTAGTCTGAATATCTAAAAACTGGAACCTTGTCTGGTCAAACTTTCCTCTCATCAGATTCTACTGATATTAGAGCCTCAAAAGTTGTTGAAATGTCGACCAAAGACTATTTTAGCAGAAATATGGATCCATCCATAGATATACACTTACAGGAACTTTATGGATTCACTATTCCAGCCACATTTGAACAAATTTTGCTTTACTATTTTCCATTTCTAAGGGTCAACAATCAAAACTTTGGCACCTACTTGAACCATTCAATCATTTAGATCTGCTTGAAACAGTTCTGTCTGTGATCTCATTTCATGGATGCAGGAGTTTTACTTCAGGAGATACTGAACTGTAAAAATGACTTCTCAGGTAAGACAAACCATAACAAGCATCCAAAGTGTTTTACAGAAGTTAGTGTTTGGTTCTGGAGCAGCAACGCATTTCCTGAATTCTGATTTGTGCTGGACTTTCAGGGAGATGCTGCTTCCTGGTATTTGTCAGTTTTGGAGGGTTTGTGTCGAAGCCTGTGAGAAACTGCTCCACATCTCAGGATGTGCAGCATCGGCGCGATGTTCCTGAAGCAGTTCTTCAACATGCTCCTGACTGCAGCTGAGGAAAAGTAGAAGATAAACGGATCCAGGCAGGCGTTGAAGGTGCTGAAGAGCAGCACCACGTTCCTCCACTCCTGACTCTCCTTCTGGACGAAGCCCACCACATGGGAGGCGTTGTAAGGCCCGAAGCAGACGGCGAATACAATCAACGTACTGAGCGCTAAACCGATGCAGCGAAGCCTCCGCCGCCGGCCGATGTTTGGGAGTCGGGACAGGATGAGGATGAAGTTGACGTAGCAGAAGCAGCTGATGAAGAAGGGGATGCAGAAGAGGATGAGGAAGAGCTCGAGGCGGAACGGCAGCAGGATTTCGAGCTCATCCTGGGTGAAGTTCAGGTAGCAGGTGGCTGGAGGTGGCGCCGGCGTGCTGCCGTTGGATCCTTTCCTCCACTGGGAGTAGGGCATGATGTAGACGATGCTGAGGTTCAGGCAGGTCACCACCCAGAACATGATGCTGGCCACCACGGCGTAGCGAGGCCGGCGCCACACCGAGTACCGGAGTGGGTAGGCGACCCCCAGGTAGCGCTCCACGCTAACAGCAGTTAGCAGCAGGGTGCTGTTGTAGATGGTGACGTAGAATATGTACCCGACGATGGGGCACAGCTCGTAGTGCAGCATCCAGGCAAAGTCATCGGACGCCTCCTTCATTTTAAAGGGCAGGAACGCCAAGAAGATCAGGTCCGAGATGGTGAGGTTCAGCAGGAGCACGTCGATCGGGGTCGCCTTCCGATGCACCTTACGGCAGAAGGTGCAGAATGCCAGGATGTTGGTGGGGACGCCCATCAGGAAGGTGAGGACGTAGACGGACAGTAGCAGGTGCTGCATGGCGGCCAACCAGAAGGGGGCGCACTTCAGACTGTGGACAGGAAACAGGAAGCAAAGTGTGATGTGGTTGAAGACTTGTTTAAAGCTTCAACCTTCAAGCTAGTTTAACCCTCATGTCATCCTGTGGGTCAAAATGACCCGTTTTAAAGTTTGAAAATGTGGGAAAAAAATATTTTCACAGTGAAAACTTCCACATTTTCAACATTTCTGGGAAATTTTGGAATTTTTTTTCGTGCCAAAAAAAAACAAATTCTAAAAAAAATGTTTCTTTAAGAACATTCGGGAAAAAAATCAACTAAACAAATTTTACTGGATTTTGTTTTTTTTTCCTGAATGTTCTTAAAGAAAATATCAGAAGTTTTACTGATATATGAGGAATCACTTTAGATATTTTTAGAACTTTTTGGAAGACTTTTACTCATTTCCATTTTTTTAAATTTGATTTTTATTTTAAAAAATTATTTCTTGCCAAATTTGGGTGATTTTTTTTTAAATAAAACTTTTAAGGAAAACTTTTAATGAATTTTTGGAATTTGCTTCCTGAAGGTTTTGTAAACTTTTATAAATTTGAAGAATTTTTTGATGACTTTTTCGATTTCTTTCAGACAAGGAAACACCTTTTTTGGTGCCTGTAAAAGAGAACAGGAGGGTTAACACCGATTTATGTAGAATTAATACCTAATATGAAAATAAACCATGTGGCTGATTGGTGCAGCAGTTAAACTTCATAAAACAATGGAAGAAGCTGTTCTCTCTTGGTTTTGGTTTGTCTTTCCACTGATTAATCGACAAGAGGAAAAAAACTCCAGAGTTTAAGTTCCTCATGGCTACATTTCCTCAGTAAAACCTTGAATTCCAGCATTTAATGTGAAGAAACACTGAGAAAGGACAGAAGCAGACAGAGATGATTCCAGATGAACTCACCTCAGTCCAGACTCTCCATCACTGCAGCTCCTCCTCCTCCATCGTGTTTGACCGGATCCAACAGATCACCTTATTATCCGAGTCTCTGCTGTCCGTCCGGCGGAAATTTAATAAGCTTCTGGACGCAGTCTTTGTTCTTCAAACTTCGTCTCCCAGCAGCAGCTCAGCAGCTCGACAGGCTGAAGGACGAAACGTGACGATAAACACCTTCTGAGGAAGTTCACCAACAGAGGAGGACAAACAGCATGCTGAGAGCAGCTCTTTAAGGAAAATGCAAAAAGCTCCATAACAGGGTTCAGGAAATACGGTGCTCCCCAGATTTTATCTCCTAACTAGAAAAGCACTTGGAGAGCGCAGACCTCCGCCAGGCCATCTGTCTGTCTGTCTGTCTGTCTGTCTGTCTGTCTGTCTGTTAACAGCATAACTCAAAAAGTTATGGACGGATTTTCACCAAATGTTTACAGAATGCCCGGAAGAGCAAAAGTAACAATCGATTAGATTTTGGAGGTGAAAATCTAATCGATTGTTACTTTTGCTCTTCTGGGCATTCTGTAAACATTTGGTGAAAATCCATCCATAACTTTTTGAGTTATGCTGTTAACAGACAGACAGACAAACTCCGATGATTACATAACCTCTTGGCGGAGATAAAAATGAGTCCACATCAACATTTACACTAAACATCTAAAAACTGGAACCTTGTCTGGTCAAACTTTCCACACATCAGATTCTACTGATGTTAGAGCCTCAACAGTTGGTGAAATGTCGACCAAAGACTGGATTTTAGTAGAAACATGGATCCATCCATTCATAGACACTTACAGGAACTTTATGGAGACACTACACCAGCCTGGATTGGAGATTTTTCACTTTTATCCATTTTAAGTGGCCAATAACTATTTTTGTTGACATTTTTCACAAATGTTTGTTTGTTTTGAACAGATTTCAAGTCAAAATACTAAAAATTGTAACGTTATTGTTTCAAAAAGCCCCAAAAGTGGATGAAATGTCGACCAAAGACCGGATTTTCGTAGAAATATGGATCCATCCATTTATATATACATACACTTAGAGGAAGTTTATGGAGACACAGCACCACTTTTTCATGAAAATTTTACACTTTTTCCATTTTCAAGATCCAATAATTATTCATTAAAGCCATTATAGAGAGTGTAAATGATGTTGACCAGGTTTAAAGTGA
Source organism: Acanthochromis polyacanthus (assembly GCF_021347895.1). NCBI lineage: Eukaryota > Metazoa > Chordata > Actinopteri > Pomacentridae > Acanthochromis > Acanthochromis polyacanthus. The sequence goes on from NC_067123.1 coordinate 3,492,672, forward strand.
ATTTTGAGTCATTTCAAACGGGGCTTCTAAAAATGTTTGATATTTTTGAGTAACTTTGGATAAGTTTCAAGTCATTCTAGACAAATTTAGCCAAATTATGAACAGCTTTTACTAATTTTGGACAGATCTTTCGTTGTTTTTGGACATTTTTGACTAATTTCGACAAGTTTTAAGTCCAAATAGTAAGAAACCAAACATCACATTCCTACCAATGAGTCCACATCAACATTTAGTCTAAATATCTAAAAACTGGAACCTTGTCTGGTCAAATTTTCCACTCATCAGATTCTACTGATGTTAGAGCCTCAAAAGTTGGTGAAATGTCGACCAGAGACAGAATTTTAGTAGAAACATGGATCCATCCTTAGATATACACTTACAAGAACTTTATGGAGACACTAGACCACCTTCGTCTTAAAATTTTGCATTTTTTTCCCCATTTTTCAGGGCCATTAATTAAAAAATTGTCCTCTGCTGGAGTCATTGGATCGTTTAGATCTGATGAAAATCTTCTGTCTGTTTTATTTCTGCAGATACTGAACCTTTAAAATGGCTTCACCGGGAAGAAATGACGAAAACAATCCAGCTGTGAAACCCTGAAAGTTAAAAAAAATCTGCCTAAATACTCCACAGAACTTAGTTTTGGATCTTTAAAATAGTTTCCAAATTTAAATGTCTTTTAAGAGGTGAAATTACAAAAAACTCTGAAGTCTTAAAAAATTCTTTAAATATAGTTAAATTATTTAGGTTTGGGTTTTAAATTACAAAAAAAGTGAACTTTACAGAAAAACACTTTATGAAAATATATTTTCCTTTATGCATCGTCAATATTTTACACATTTAGAAAACTCTGTGTGTGTTTTTTGTGGATATAGAACAATCTGTGGAATATCAACAGCATTAATGTATGTTTCTTGATTATTTTTGCTTTTTAATTACTTCATTTTTGCTCTGCAGGGTTGATCTGATCCTAGTTTCACTTGCAAATGAGTTTAAAATTAACTTCTCAGCGCTTTAAATCCTCAGAAAGCTTCAGTCAGACCTGGTTCCAGACCTCAGAGCTCCTCACTGAGCGGCTGAAGCAGGTTTCTAGCAGCTGCAGATTGATTTGGTCAAACAGGACGAGTCGATTGAATCTACCTCAGTGGAAAATCACAACTCAAACAAGTCTGAGATCTTTAGTGCAAAATAAACTAGCAGCAGAAAAGAAGGTTCAGTCAGACTCTGTGGCTGTTTCCAGGTTTACGTTAAGGTTTGTCAGGATGAGAATAACCCAGAATAAAGACAGCAGAGGGTAAACTCACCTGTTCACACCTGCAGCAGGTCTCAGCTTCACGTCAGAGCAGGAGGTTTCCGTCTCTTTTATCTCCTCTGTCCGTTTGTCCATCCCACTTTTTACAGCATCTGTCTGAACAAATAAAGTCAACAACAAACCTGTGATTTATCTCTGATCCGTGGAGCTGAACTCTAAAGACACACGAAGACCAGAGGTTTTAGTTTTACTGTGTTTTTATCTGAGCTTAAAGATGCTGCAGAGCCTGAAGATGCTTTAAAGTCCTGTTCTATAAAGCAAAAAATAAAAAGCAAAGAAACAAAAAACCATGCCAGAAAAAGTACATGAACCCTACATTTTGTCGTTTTGTCTCATGTTTTTGTCATTATGGCTTGTTTTTGTCCTTTTGTCTCGAGTTTTTGTCTTTTCTGTCTTGTTTTTGTCATTTTGTGTCTTGTTTTGTCGTCTTGTATCATATTTTTGTCATTTTGTGTCTTGGTTTTTCATTTTGCATCTTGTTTTTGTCATTTTGCATCTTGTTTTGTTGTTTTGTGTCTTGTTTTGTCATTTTGTGTCTTGTTTTTGTCATTTTGTGTCATATTTTTGTCATTTTGTGTCTTGTTTTTGTCATCTTGTGTCATATTTTTGTCATTTTGTGTCTTGTTTTTGTCATTTTGTGTCATATTTTTGTCATTTTGTGTCTTGTGTTTGTCGTCTTGTGTCATATTTTTGTCATTTTGTGTCTTGTTTTTGTCATTTTGTTTTGTTTTCTCATTTTGCTTATTTTTTGTCATTTTCTGTCTTGTTTTTGTCATTTTGTGTCTTGTTTTTGTCGTCTTGTATCATATTTTTGTCATTTTGTGTCTTGGTTTTTCATTTTGCATCTTGTTTTTGTCATTTTGCATTTTGTTTTTGTTGTTTTGTGTCTTGTTTTTGTCATTTTGTTTTGTTTTGGTCATTTTGCATCTTGCTTTTGTCGTTTTGCATTTTGTTTTTGTCGTCAGGTGTCATATTTTTGTCATTTTCTGTCTTGTTTTTGACATTTTGCATCTTGTTTTTAGTTTTTTTGTGTCTTGTTTTTATTATTTCAGGATCCAACCAGCCTACGTTCAAACAGATTCTTCTAGAAAGTAGAATCAGTTTTAAAGAGACGTTTTTTTTCACCCTGAATGTTTATTTAAAGCGTTTCATCCTGAGAGACACCAGATGGAGCCATTTTTCACCAAACCGACCACCTGGAGCAGGGCTGTACGCTTAGCTTTTTCACTAGGAGCACAGGTGCTCCTAAATGAAAAAATTTAGGAGCACAGAAAAAAATTTAGGAGCACTATGAATTTTCACTATGAATTGCATCATTTTATTAACATTCACACAACAAGCCAAGCGGTAGGCTCAGTTATTTAACACAGAGAACATCCCTGTCCCACATCTTTTCGTATTCAAGTCGTCCTGGCACGCTTGGCTGAGTTCATCCAGTGGTCCACTGCAGGACTTGGATCAAAGTCCTCCAGCCATGGCCCCTCCAAGCTGATCCTCATGAGGTCTTTGGTGGTGGTCAAATACGGTAAATGGATGCTGTTCTAACAGTGACATTGCAGAAACAAAGCTTCTCCCACAAAATAGATTATCATCCCTCACCAGTGTCAGATACATCAGCTTCATTGGTCCTCAGGACTTTGTGAACTAATAAACCAATGTATTTTTACAGATGGACATCTATACTACAGCTGTCACAAGGAAACACCAAAGCCCATGTTTAGAGTGTGTGTGTGTGTGTGTGTGTGTGTGTGTGTGTGTGTATTTTGTAAATAATTTGCAAAGAATTATGTTTGATTTTGTTCTCATAAAAGGCGGTGTACATATGTATGTGTATTTTGTAATTAGTTTGTAAAGAATTATTGATTTTGTTCTCACAAAAGAAAACAAAACTTTCACCAATATGGCTTCCTTTCATTTGGAGTGTGATTGGTCTACTGACTTCTTTCTTTTGTCATATTTTCCATCATCACTCAGATGGCATTGTGTTACATTTTTCCAATTTCCAAGCAAAAAACTCGGTGGAAGCCACCATGTACACAAGACCTTATACAACAGCAGCAGAGGTGCAGATGTTGGAGCTGAGAAAGTTTGGAGGTTGCCACTTCTTTGCCAAAACAATAAGGGGAGTCATATTTTGTTAAGTGGCCCAACAAAATCTGACTGCAGATTTTATTTCATCTCATACAATCTGCACAGTTAACTCAACCTGCATATTTCTGTTACAGTCCTAGTTTTGAAATAGTCTCTCTGTTCTTAATCTGCCATACTGTGATCATTTAGCCCCTTATTTTATTATTCTGTTCTTACAGACTGTAATTTACTGGGTTTATTTTTTTAAACTTGTGATTTGGTGTTTTAGCTGTTGTAGCAAATAATTTCCCAGGTGTGGGATTAAAGAATTTAAATTCTATTATATTGTTAACTGGCCCAATAAAAATAACAACAATTACAAATAACTTTATACTTAAGAACTATACTTATATTAAAGACTTTATACATAAATACCAGACATATTTTGAGGCCATATCTTGCATTCTTAGGGGAGTCTGATTATAGGTGCAGAATGCATAGATTGTGTTAACTGATGACAGTTTTAGTTCAGTTATTACTTTATGGTATTTAAACTTTTTTACATGCTTAATTTAGTGTCATTTGCATTATTATAATTTAGACAGACACAGTATTTGGTTATTTCAAGTTAATGTGTTCATAAAAGCTAAAGACAAAAATAGGAGCCTGTCGCTTTAAGAAAGTGCGGCGGTCTGTGTGATGCTCGGTACTGTGGGGGGGAGACCATAGATATATACATGTTTGTATAGATCTATGGGGGAGACGGCCTGAGAGTCAGAGGAGCTCACGGTTTTTCTGACCATGTCGTGTTTTAGCGCCGATGTGGAAAAAAAGTTGTTGAAGAAGAAGGTGTAGGCTGTGACTTTTAGTTTGATCCACTTTGTGTGGATTTATTTTAGGAGCAAATGCGAACTGTACTCGCACGCGTGCTCCCTTTTTATTTTTTCTACTCGCACCGATCTATTTTTAGGCGCATATGAGAGTGAAACGCTCGCACTGTACAGCCCTGACCTGGAGGATTCATGGTCTGGGTTAAAACTTTAAAAAATGACAGAAAAGTCTCCATTAAAGCAGGAACAAGACATTTACTACGAAACAGGATTTTCTGGGTCAAAAACAAAAACAAACTCCCGGTTCCTGTTTTTTCCGCAGTAAATCTGCATCGTGACCCACTTTGATGATTTAAACTCCACTTTCAGGAACTCCTGTTGTTGATTTACATCACTTGGAGCTGGAGTTGATCTTTAATCAGGTCAGTGAGCTTTCAGAGCTGCAAGACATTTACTGGTTTTACTGGATTTACTGGGAATAGAAATGGTTTCTACATGCAGACGCTCACGGCTTTAATAGAAGAGTTTGGTTTGAAGGAGAAAGTTCACACATAAAAAATAGTCACAACGTCTTATCAGTTTATCTCACACAGATAATGAACATACGAGCATGTATCAGAGCACAAAGTCTGTTTTTAGGCTCCATGTTCTCATGTTTAGTTCATTTACCGAACAAAGAGGCCGTGTTTTATACGTATAAAATATCTGCAGCAAAACCTTTGAACCGACTGAAAAACACACAGTTACTATGCAGGTAAGATTTCAGTTAAACATTTGTTTTTCAGTGAAACGTTTCGCTTGTGGTGTAAAAACACTGACGTCATTTCAGACAGGTTTGATCATTCATCTGTTAGGAGAGTCTAATTAAAGAGGGTGTTTCACTTTGTTAAGGAAGTCACAGGTTTCCTGTAATGTGTGGACAAAGAAAGGCCTTTCTGCAGATGCAAAAACACTGGAAATTTCACAAAAACTGAAGAGAGATCATCGTACTGGAGGTGGTGGAGATTTCTAGGCTGGAATAATGAGCAGTGAGCTGGCAGGCCTCTTTAACCGTCCTGATGTCCTCATTTATGGACACCAAAAGATATGGTTCCTTTGTCTGTGGAAAAAAATCCAAAAATTCAGCAAAAGAAAAATCTGAAAATTTGCAGAACCTTCAGAAAAAAAAATCCAATAATTCCTTAAAAGTTTCCCAGTCGACAGTTAATCGACCGAACAGGGAAGTTTTATTAAATTTAAAAAATAAAAAACAAAAATCCCCCAAATTCGACAAGAAAATGTCTGTACATATTTTCCCAAAATTTGTAAAAATCTTCAAAAAAATATTTAAAATATTTAAAGTGATTACATATATATCACTACAACTTGTAATATTTTCTGTAAGAACATTCACATAAAAATCAACCAAAATCCAGAGAAATTCGCTGGATTTTGGTTGATTTTTTTTTTTTTGGTGAATGTTCAAGAAACTTTTCTTAACATTTCTTATTTTCCACCAAAAAATGTTCAAAAATTTCGCAAAAATGTTAAAAACGTGGACATCACAAGTTTCACTGTGAAAAAATATACTTAAACTTTAAAACGGGTCAGTTTGGCCCGCAGGACGACACGAAGGTTAAGGGGCCCGAAGGTGTCAAAATATAAAAAAATAAAATGAAAAAAAATGCTCCTGTCATCATCTGAAGTTTTGTTTAAGAGGATCCTGATTCTAATACTACAGTTGAGGCTTAAAAAAGATCAGACTGACTGTCATTTGTATCGACTTTTTAGGAAAAATGAACAAAAGCAGCAGAACAGCAGTTTATTTCAGACTTTTAAAACACGTCAGAGGAGAGTTTACAGATTCTACTTTACAGTCAGTTCTGGCTCCTCCTTATTCTAAATGCTGTTCTTTATTTAATGCAGTATATTTTCGAGTATTTTAAATGACTTCCACAGTTTTTCAACGCTGACATCGATGCTGCTGCAGCTTTCTTCTTGTTTTGCATCAGATTTGTTTGCAGGAAACCAGAGACTCTGAGTCTGTGCTGCAGCTCTGATTCCACACAGAACGGCTCTTTGCATGTCGGTTTGATTTCTAAACAGACTCCCTGACATGAGAAATGCATTTATCTGTGACGTTTTGCTTCGACCAGATGCTTTATCAGGATGGTTTTAGTGTTCAGGAGTCTCCTAACAAACAGTCGACAGTTAATCGACCTGACAGAGAAGCTCTGCCGTCAGTTTCTAAATTATTACAACCAAGAATTGTTAAAAAAAATAAAAATATGTGCCCTGCTGAAGATGAAAAGACCTGCAGCAGATAAAACACAACAACCATTTCCAAACTTATTTACTTTATTAATAAAAGGTGACAGTACAGCTGTAAAAATGTCAAATTACAGATTTTAACAAGTCAAAGCATTAAAAAACAGCATTGATTTATACATTAACCTTATAAAACAGCACAACAATAATCCATTCTTTTACTGTGTAACTGAAAAATGATACAATTTAATATGTATTTGAAGCAGAAAATATCAATATTTTACAGATATCCACTGTGTGTCTGCTAAATACATTTCCTTATTGTTCTACAGATAATATTTAGTAAAATCACAGACAGAAATTAAAAATCTGTTCAAATGACGTAAAACTCTCAAACACGAGTGAACAAATGACTGGAAATGAAAAACTGAAAAGCATCTCAGATTGAACTCATTTAAAACCATTTTTGGACTTTTTTTGGTACTTCAGACAGATTTTTAGTGAATTCAAACAGTTTTATGTCACATTAGACACATTTGAAGTTATTTTAGAAAAGTTTTGAGTTTCTTCACAAGTTTCAAACAATTTTGAACAATTTCAGACTGAGAGGTTTAATTTTACTGCCCATTAAAGCATTCATATCAGCAAAAAATCATCATTTTAAGAGATTTTTAACCCTCAGATGCTCCGTGATTGGAGCTACACTCTGACATAAGGAGATTAAACATGACCCAAATAACCATCAATGTGTTTTTATGACAATTTTGTCATTTTGGTTCAGAAAAATCATTTGTATTTTTCTTTGTATTCTATTATTTGAATGATTTCATGTTTGAAATATGTTTATTTTTCACTTTATAACATATTTTGAACATTTTGATGATTGAAAAAGAAGAATATTAAACAGAACAGCAATAGAAGAATGAAAAACATCCGTTTAGTTGACATTTTTCACTTTTTTCCTGCAAGTTTGCATCAATTCCAGTCTGATATTATCAGTGATAAAGAGCTAGGTGCTAATACAAACATTAATAAAATGTCTTTAGAAGCATAAAAGGTAACTTAAACATTTAAATGGAACAATATCAGAAACACGTTTTCTGAAATGATAAAAACTTTTCATTACGATTAAGAACACTTTTTTTCTTGTCACTCGATCGAGTCCAGACCTGTCAGCTTCAGTGTGTGTTTTTGTAACCCTCGTGTCGTCCTGTGGGTCAAACTGATCTGTTTTAAAGTTTGAAAATATGAAAAAAATCTATTTTCACAGTGAAACTTCTGATGTCCACATTCTGAACATTTTTGTTAAATCTGTGAACATTTTTTGGTGAAAAAAAGAAATGTTAAAAATGTTTCTTTAAGAATATTCACATAAAAATCAACCAAAATCCAGCAAATTTCACCGGATTTTGGTTGATTTTTATGTGAATGTTCTTAATGAAAATATTAGAAGTTTTACTGATATATATGGAATCACTTTAGATATTTTTAGGATTTGTTTTTGGAAGATTTTTACGTATTTTTTTGAAAATATTTACAAGAATTTTCTTGTCAAATTTAGAATTTTTTTAAAGTAAAACTTTTAAGGGAAAGTTTTAAGGAATTATTGGAATTTTAGGAAATTTGGGGATTTTTTGCAGAATTTTTGGATTTTTTTTTTTTGGTGGCTGTAAATGAGGACAACAGGAGGGTTAATAGTCCGAATGCAGTCATTTTAATCTGCAAAACAAATCCACCAACAGCTTCAAATAAAGTAACCTTGACCACTACAAATCTGTAATTTTACAGATTTTAATTCATTCTTTGACCATAAAATGAGAGTTTTAGTCTTTAAATCCACTAAAGGCATGGTTACTTTGCTGATATTTCTGTTGTACTGACAATGTTCTAGTTTTTAACGTGTTTTTCTGCCTCCTTGCTGACAGATTGTCTGTTTTTTGCTGTGTTTTTCTACAGCGTACCTCTCTGCTGGGGTTTCTTTCTGTCCAGGACTGACTCTGGTCTCTTCCATCACCGCCGGGCTCTTCTCCGATAACGTGGGTGCCCTGAAGCTCGCCGCTCCGTTGGTCGATTTCCATCGGAGTCGACCGCACTGACTCTGCCGCCCGCAGATTTTTCCCAGAATGCCCCTGGACACGGTCAGCGACAGCATCATCATGACGACGGGCTCCAGGAAGACGTTGCAGAGGCTGGTCAGCATGGCGGTGCTCCTCCACTCCACGTTGGTCTGCAGCACGAAGCCCACCACGTGCGAGGCGTTGTAGGGGGCGTAGCAGACCACGAACACCACCAGGGTGGACAGCGCCACCGCCAGGACCCTCCGCTTCCCTGCAGGACGCAGGTTGGAGCGCCACACCAGCGTGACGCAGCGCAGCGTGCAGAACGACGTCACGGCCAGCGGCAGCAGGAAGAGCACCACGGCCATCTCCAGGCGCAGCGGCAGCAGCACGGCCAGCTGCGACGGGTTCAGGCGGTCGTAGCACGCCGACGAGTCCTCGTCCGTGGAGACAAAGTAGGCGCCGCCCTCGGCCATCAGGCTGATGCTGAGGTGGAACAGAACCAGGGCCCACAGGACGGCGCTGATGAGGCAGGAGAAGCGGGCGCGGCGGTACTGCTTGTAGGCGATGGGGAAGGCGATGCTGAGGTAGCGTCCGACCATCACCACGGCGAGGAAGAGGCAGCTGCCGTACAGCGACGAGTACAGGAAGAAGCTGTAGACCGGACAGACCGGCGCCGGCAGCATCCAGTCCTGCAGCAGCGTCTCCAGAGCTTTGACGGGCAGCCAGGCCACCAGCGCCAGGTTAGCCAGGCACAGGTTGAGGGCGTACACCACGTTGGGCGTGGCGCCTCGCTTACGAGCTTTACGGACGTAGACGAAGAGGACCAGCAGGTTGGCGGGGAGGCCGAGCAGGAAGGTGAAGGTGTAGACGGCGAGAGCGATGCCGTCCTTCAGACTCAGACGCATCTCTGAAGTCACACTAAACACCAGCTAACCCCAGTAGCATCTTTAAAAGCACCAGATGCCCCTCAGGTCTGTCTGCAGCGCCGCACAGCCGAGGTCCTCCCTCCATCCCGAGAAACTAAGCGCCTCTGAGGGCAACAACAGCAGAAGAGGCGGAGGCTGGAGGGGCATGAAGGGGGCGAGGCGCCGACGACATCATGAGGAGCAGATAAGGAGACGAAGCCGCTCATGCAGAAGCGGGGGGGTATTTACCGGCTCCAGACTGCCTTAATTGCCCTCTGAGTGGAGGGCAGCGGACAGGTAGCATCTGGGCCCTTCAGTGAAATGATTCAGAATAATTGAGGCTGTCAGGAAGCGCTGGTCGTCCCTCTGCAGCCTGAACCAGAGGAGGGCCGGCAGTAAAGCCATAAAACGCTGACAGGGCGGCCGGGAAGAGTTTTATGATGGTGGATTAGTTCCTCTGCTGGGTGGGCGTGTCGCTCAGCGTGAAAATGGAGCAGAAAATCACTGCTTGTTGCAGAGGCATTTTATTGGAGCAGAATGAACAACAGTGAGAAGCAATTTTCAGAGAAACTGAGCAAAACATGCACTGTAAAAAATAACAAAAATGTGTACAGCTAGAAAAGCCCTCAGAGAGCTCAGTCCTCCTCCAAGGCTGCTCATTCCCCCATATGTCAGAAACGCAGTATTTGTTTATTAGTTACTGATGAGAAATCACGGCAACATAGAATGTGTCCATTTAGTTTTCAGTCATGTTTAATAATTCTCTGTTCATTCTAATATTAAATTAATTTTGGTCAATTTTTTGGTCAAGATTTTTGTCATTTTTCACAACTTTTGTTTCATTCTAGACAAATTTTCTGCAGTTTTGGATAATTTTGAAGTCATTTTGAAGGATTTTTACAACATCTTGGAAAAATTTGAGAAGAATTCTGACTGATTCCTCATAATTTTCCAGTCATTTTAGACTATTTCCATGTCATTCTGAGCAAATTTTCATCGTTTTAGATCATTTCTGGAAAATCTTCAGTAATTCTGGTTCATTTTCAAGAAATTTTGGATCATTTTTAAAATATTCTGGACAATAAGAAAAGCCCTCAGAGCTCAGTCCTCCTCCAAGGCTTCTCATTCCCCCATATGTCAGAAATGCAGCATTTGTTTATTAGTTATTGATGATCAGAAATCACAGCAACATAGAATGTGTTCATTATTAAAAGTATTAATTCTGATGTTGTCTAACAAACTTACAAACTTGTAAACTTACTTCTAAAAAAACTGTAGCAAAACTAAGCAAACTAATTTTTCAATTCTTGACAATTTTTGTTTAAATGAAGTCAAATATCATAACAATAATATTTTAACGGGAATTTTCCACTTGGTCAACATGCAAAAGTTCATGATGCTGCCACCACCATGCTTCACATTATGATACTGCCACCACCGTGCTTCATCATGATACTGCCACCACCGTGCTTCACATCATGATGCTCAGTGGCGGTTTTTTGCACAAGCCAACTAGGCGGCCGCCTAGGGCGGCAAACTCAAGGGGGCGGCATGATGAAGGGGGAAAAAAAATCATTAAATACAATTCCCTTCATAAGCACGCAGCTGAGTAAGCATCCATTGACACTCTGATGGTGGTACGTTACATAACAAATGGCGCCCTCTTGAGGTCAAGACTCAGAGGTGTGCCCTCTGCTCTCTGACCAACGAGACCGTCCGCCACCCTCCGGCGAGAGGTGGCGGGGGGGGGGTGCGCGGCTGCGGCGGAGATGGCAAAGACGGCCCGATAGTGTATATATTCCTCCACCACCACCGCCGGCCCCCCCCCCCCCCCCCCCCCCCCCCCCCCGTCAACAGGAAAGGTGAAAGGGGTGCGTGTTTACCGGTGACTGGGCGCGACAGACTGACCTGCCTAGGGAGTCAATAAGGCTAGAACAGCCACTGATGATGCTGTCACCACCGTGCTTCACATCATGATGCTGCCACCACCATGCTTCATCGTGATACTGCCACCACCGTGCTTCATCATGATGCTGCCACCACCGTGCTTCACATCATGATGCTGTCACCACCGTGCTTCACATCATGATGCTGCCACCACCATGCTTCATCATGATGCTGCCACCACCGTGCTTCACATCATGATACTGCCACCACCATGCTTCATCGTGATACTGCCACCACCGTGCTTCATCATGATGCTGCCACCACCGTGCTTCATCGTGATACTGCCACCACCGTGCTTCATCATGATGCTGCCACCACCGTGCTTCACATCATGATGCTGTCACCACCGTGCTTCACATCATGATGCTGCCACCACCATGCTTCATCATGATGCTGCCACCACCGTGCTTCACATCATGATACTGCCACCACCATGCTTCATCGTGATACTGCCACCACCGTGCTTCATCATGATGCTGCCACCACCATGCTTCATCGTGATACTGCCACCACCGTGCTTCACATCATGATGCTGTCACCACCGTGCTTCACATCATGATGCTGCCACCACCATGCTTCATCATGATGCTGCCACCACCGTGCTTCACATCATGATACTGCCACCACTGTGCTTCATCGTGATACTGCCACCACCGTGCTTCATCATGATGCTGCCACCACCGTGCTTCATCATGATACTGCCACCACTGTGCTTCATCATGATGCTGCCACCACTGTGCTTCACATCATGATACTGCCTCCAGCAGATGGTAGCAGCATCATGATGTGTGGATGCTTCCGTAATTGCAGCCAAAGGTTCATCTACTTTATTATTTAAATAAAAAATGACTGTATTTGGATTATTTGGCTTATTTGGCTAGATCTGCAGATCTAACTTCTGTCCTGGAAATTCCGTGCTGCTGATTTGCTGCTCGGTTGCTTTCTCTTAAATCATTCGAGTTTATTATCCTGTGATTTACTGCAGAATTATCAGAGAAGATATCACTCCCTGTGTAAATTCTCATCAAACATTTCTGCAGATCCTCAGTGAAAACACGTCCATCTGCAGACGTCATTTGGGATTTACAGTATTTATCGTGTCAGGGAACCTGTTTGGCAGACCTTTCCTTATTTTTATTTGAACCAGAGGCAAAGTTCACATCATTAACATCGCATTTATGCTCGGAGCGGCGTCAGTTGATCAAACAACACGGCCAAGACAAACAGAGTCGTTAAAGGTCGATAGAAGTCATCAGCTGGCACGAACGTGAGCACTTTCACATGTGGAGTTTGGGAAGAACATGTGCAGAGGCCACGTTTAGCTTCACCAGTAGATGTTTAATTCATTGTAACAGCCGTTTAAATTCACACTTTAGACACAACACTTTGCTGTAAGGATTAAAGAGACACACATAAGATAGGTCACTGAACACAACACAGATAAATGCAAGTTAATCACATCAGAACGGCCTCTGAAACAGGAGAAACATGATGGATATAATCTGAATAATTAATAAAACAAAGGAAAGCTTTGCTGCATTTTCCAGTCATGCCGACTCATTATTTCTGAGCCTAAAAGAAATAAATCTGATCCAGAAACACAATCTTCTTACTGAGCCAGCAGCTTTAAGTTGCTTCTTCCACTTGAGTTCATGAGGGGAACCACCAGAGCTGGAGTTTTATTGGTGCTGGAGGTGGAGGCGAGGCGGTTTCGGGTGTTCAGGCTTCGCTGCTCCAGAGACAAAGATTCTTGTTTTCTGGAAAGATCCTGCAGCATCCGGGAATGATGGAGCTTCATCTTCTGCAGAGAGTTCCTGAGACACGAGAGAATCTAGTTTCAGACAAGTTTCTTCTCCGTCTGGTTTTCAAAACACACAATGACTATCAGATCTGTTGGCCTACACCTTAGATTTACAGAACTCATAAAAAGTACTCATTCTCTGTGGAACTTTCCCCTATTGTTGCTTTAAAACATTAAGTCTTAGTCAGTTCAATTTGGCTTGTGACTGTATTTACCATTTTAAAGTAACTCAAGTGGTGCTAGAAGTCACTCAGTTACAGAGAAAGTAGATTACAGAGAAGAGAGAGGGAGGCCACCAAGACTCCTATGACTCCTCTGAAGGAGGTCCAGCTTCAGCAGCTGAGATGTTAGAGACTGTTCATCCAACAATTGTTGTCTGTCAAAGCTTTATGGAGACAAAGAGAAAATTAAATTAAAATAATATCCGGACTAGAGTTCACCAGAAGACATGCAGAGACTCTGAAGTCACCTAGAAGAAGGTTCTTTGGTCTGAAGAGACCAGGATGGAGCTTTTTGTCCATCAGACAAGATGATATGTTTGATGGACACCGAACACTGAACATCATCACAAACACACCATCCCCACTGTGAAGCACGGTGGTGGCAGCATCATGATGTGAAGCAGGGAGGTGGCAGCATCATGATGTGAAGCACGGTGGTGGCAGCATCATGATGTGAAGCACGGTGGTGGCAGCATCATGCTGTGAAGCACGGTGGTGGCAGCATCATGATGTGAAGCACGGTGGTGGCAGCATAATGATGAAGCACGGTGGTGGCAGCATCATGATGTGAAGCATGGCGGAGGCAGCATCATGATGTGAAGCCAATCGTAAACTAACTGTGACGTCACCCGTTGGTTTCAACGCCGAGAAAATGAAGCCCGGATTTTGCTACTTCCTGGTCGCCGTTTTGGATTTTTGGAGCCAGTGACGTAAAAAGCGTCATCAAACAGACTGGACCGGAGAGCAACTAGGAGCAGGATTGGCTGAGGACTCTCTTATCCCGCCCACATTTTACAGCAGAGGCTTCTGTTGCTGTCTATCAAGTATAGCCACGCCCCCTGGCTCCGCCAACTTTAACGATTTATTTAAAATTCAGTATTGATTTATTTTAAGATCGGCCACCTGATCTCTCATTTTGACCATGAAAACTAACGGGAAAAAAATCCTGAGCTGTAGAACATCAGTCTATCAAATTTTATTTTTTCCAAAAATGAATTGGGGTCTATGGAGAAAAAGCTTTTTGGAGCCAACCCTAGCGGACGGCGTGATATTGCAAGTTTTTGACACTTTCGGGTTGGCTTCAATTCTAGAGCCAGATGCTATGTCCACTATATATACAGTCTATGTGTGAAGCACAGTGGTGGCAGCATCATGACGTGAAGCACGGTGGTGGCAGCATCATGACGTGAAGCACGGTGGTGGCAGCATCATGACGTGAAGCACGGTGGAGGCAGCATCATGACGTGAAGCACGGTGGTGGCAGCATCATGACGTGAAGCACGGTGGAGGCAGCATCATGACGTGAAGCACGGTGGTGGCAGCATCATGACGTGAAGCACGGTGGTGGCAGCATCATGACGTGAAGCACGGTGGTGGCAGCATCATGACGTGAAGCACGGTGGTGGCAGCATCATGACGTGAAGCACGGTGGAGGCAGCATCATGACGTGAAGCACGGTGGTGGCAGCATCATGACGTGAAGCACGGTGGAGGCAGCATCATGACGTGAAGCACGGTGGAGGCAGCATCATGACGTGAAGCACGGTGGTGGCAGCATCATGACGTGAAGCACGGTGGTGGCAGCATCATGATGTGAAGCACGGTGGTGGCAGCATCATGACGTGAAACACGGTGGAGGCAGCATCATGACGTGAAGCACGGTGGTGGCAGCATCATGACGTGAAGCACGGTGGTGGCAGCATCATGACGTGAAACACGGTGGAGGCAGCATCATGACGTGAAGCACGGTGGTGGCAGCATCATGACGTGAAGCACGGTGGTGGCAGCATTATGATTTAGGGATGTTTAAATTCTTGTCAACAAAAAAATCAGTGATTCAATGTTGAAAAGCAACAAATGAGGAATATTTTTAGAGGCTCTTCACTGAATCTTAAGTATCTAAACGTGTTTTGATGCTGAATATGGAGTTTCGGTTCCATTTCTTCACCCAGGCTAACAGAAATACAAACACTGAGTTTGTTCCTGATGATGGTAGAACTCAAAATGACTCACTGAGCCTCGGAGATCTTCTGCTTCAGAGCCGTGATCGTAGCTTCCAGCTGCTGGACTTCAGACACGAGGCCCAACTGCACCTACAACCCAACCAAAGAATCCTTTAATAGTTTCTGTCAGATCACTGCTGGCATCTTCTAAATGCTTCATCATGTTCTTTGTACGAACCTCGTCCCTGCACAGGTCCATCCCAGGTCTGGTGGTTCTGGTCTCCAGTCTGGTGTGAGCCAGCTTCAGGTTGGCCGTCTTCGCCTGCAGATCTGCGTCCAAACTGCTGATGTCCCTCTCCATCTCTGACATTTCATTTTCAGTCTGCAGAGACAGGAATAGTCAGAACGACTTGGAGTTATCTCTGAACTTCACATTCGGTGTCTTCAACTACAAACACTATATATAAAATTGCTCTATAATTGTTAGCATTGCTCCATATTAGTTAAAGTTGCTCAAAAATGAGTTAAGTTGCTCAACATTAATCAAAGTGGCTCTATGAGTTGAAGTTGCTCTACATTAGTGAAAGTTGCTCTAAAATTAGTTAAAGTTACTCAGAAATTAAAGTTGCTCTATATTAGTTAAAGTTGCTCAATATGAGCTAAAGTTGTTCTAAAACAGTTAAAGTTGCTCTATATTAGTTAAAGTTGCTCTAAAATGAGTTAAACTTGCTCTACAATAGTTAAAGTTGCTCTACATTAGTTAAAGTCGCTCTACATTACTTTATGTTGCTCTCAATTAATTAAAGTTGCTCTATATTAGCTAAAGTTGCTCTATATTAGTTTGAGTTGATCTATTTGAATTAAAGTTGCTCTACATTAGTTAAGGTTGCTCTATAATAGTTAAAGTTGCTCTATATTAGATAAAGTTGCTCTATAACAGTTAAAGTTGCTCTACATTAGTGAAAGTTGCCCTATATTAAGTTGTTCTATATTAGTTAAAGTTGCTCAAAATTCGCTAAAGTTCCTCTAAAATAGTTAAAGTTGCTCTAAAATGAGTTAAAGTTGCTCTATATTAGCTAAAGTTGCTCTAACATGAGTTAAAGTTGCTCTATAATAGTTAAAGTTGCTCTGAATTAGTTAAAGTTGCTCTATATTAGTTAAAGTTGCTCTAAAATGAGTTAAATGAGTTGCTTCCCAGTCGTGTAAATGTGAGCCATCAGAAGGTGTTGGGCGTCTTACGGTTCTTATCTGCCACTCCAGCTCATCTCGGGCCTGCTCTTCCTGGTGGTTCCGTTTACGGAGAGAAAACTCTGTGGCTCTGCGTTGAGTCTCCAGCTCATTCTGCAGCTAAAAACACAAACTGTTCACTATATTTGTGCCACAAACAGCAGTGTTTACTTCAGTCCTACCTGGGCTCTGGTCAGGCTCATGTCCTCCCTCATCTGCTGGGAAACCTGCATGGCTTCATGGGCTCTGGACACGTTATACTGGCTGAACTGGAGCCATTCCTGAGGACTGGAAGACCTGCAGCAAGAACAGCTCAAACTGTGATTCTTCATCTCCAGTAACTTTATTAAAGATCAGAATTCTACCTTCATCCTGGGAATATTTCCAGACTTCTAGGTTCTTGACGTCCATAGAGGTGGAATTTCTAGTAAAAAAGTGATCTTACCACAGAGTGAATCACGTCTATAGATGATCCTGGTGTCGTCTTTCGTCAACTTTTGACTCTGATCATTAATAAAGTAACTGGAGATGAAGAACCAGATGTTCTGAGGAGGTCAGGAAGGAACTTTAATCCTATTTAGTTGATTATTTTGTGCTGAAATTGAGTTTTTGGCACAATTTCACCTGTTTTGTCGTAGTTGTGGTACTTTTTGTGGTGATTTTCCTGCCGTATTTGAACCCTTTGAGGTAGTTTTGGCTCTTTTTGAGTTGATTTTTTCTTGTGGTAGTTTTGCGTGTTTTTTGTGCTGAATTTGAGTTTTTGTCACCATTTCCCCTGTTATGATGTAGTTTTGATCCTTTCCCTGGTAAATTTGGTCGTCTTTGTGGTGATTTGCTATGTTTTTTCTGGCATATTTGAAGATTTCAGGGTAGTTTTGGCTCTTTTTGTGGTTGCTTTGCAAGTTTTTGTGTCAAATTTCAGTTTTGTCGAAATTTCACCCGTTTTTGTGTTAATTTTGGTACTTTTTGTGGTGATTTGGAATCTTTTTGGTAATGCTGCATCTTTCAGTGGAGATTTTGTGCCTATTGTGGTATATTTGTCTCTTTTTGTGCTGATTTTATGTTTCTTTGTGGTAATTTTGGCCATTATTGGTGGGATTTGTTCTCTTTCTATAGTTAGTTTTCCAGCTTTTTTAGTTATTTTATTTGCAGTTTTTACCAGAAGATGTGTTTTTCAAATCTGGACCCCCCTCTATGGACTTCAAGGACCTGGAAACATTCACAGTCTGAAGCTAGAACTGTGCATGACTTCATGAAATATAATAAATGTAGTTCAGATGAGAAATCAGCTGATTCTGAGGAGGTTTGTTTGTGTTTCTATGGAATAATCCAGACATTAAAGGTTTTATTCCTGCTCCAGCGTTACCCTGACGGGATGCGAGTCGGGTTTGTCTTCAGGGAGATGTGAGGAGATTTTATGGTGAGCGACAGACAGGACATGTCCACGTCCAGAGCGTCCATCTTGTTCTGGAGGTCCGAGGTCAGCTGGTGCCGAGCTTCCTGCAGAACACTTAGACACAAAACCCAACAGTCAGAGGCTCAGATTCAAGAAGCGAACAGAGAAGCAGTCGGTCTGAGTCTCACCACAGCTGCTCGAAGGTTTTGTCCACGTTCTGCTGCAGGACCTGCTGAACTCGCTCTATCAGCTCCACCTCCTTCTTCAGCTGCTCCTCCACCGGATCCACCACCAGCTCGAAGCCTCTCCGGCCGTCCCTCAGCGTCAGACACTCGGTGGACACGTCCAGAGGAACGGCGGTGGCGGCCAGGTTCTGTTCAGTCTGCTGTTTGGACTGAACCGAGACACACCAGGACTGAAGTTAGAGCTGAGCAGGACGACCAGATAAACTCACAGCCGTCTCACTCTTTTAGTGAGGGTAAAAACACACAAATGTTGGAGAAAACTACTGGAAATATCCGAAAAATCTTTCATTTTGCTATACAAGCACATAAACTGATTACATTTTCAAGATAACTGCCATTTCCAGCATGCAATCCCACAAGTCTGTAACCAGTTTAGAAACCAGTTTGTAAACAGTCAGGAGCCAGTTTAGAAACCAGTTTGTAACCAGTCAGGAGCCAGTTTAGAAACCAGTTTGTAACCAGTCAGGAACCAGTTTAGAAACTCGTCTGTAGCCAGTCAGGAACCAGTTTAGAAACCAGTTTGTAAACAGTCAGGAGCCAGTTTAGAAACCAGTTTGTAACCAGTCAGGAACCAGTTTAGAAACTAGTCTGTAGCCAGTCAGGAACCAGTTTAGAAACCAGTCAGGAACCAGTTTAGAAACCATTCTGGACACCAGACACAGAAACGTTTCTTTCTTTGAATGCCAGACTTGATGCTACAGTTTATATATCTTTAGCTATCTGTTCCACTAAAATCAGAGGTTTTCTACTGCATCACCAGAGTCAGAGCCTCCATCTCTTCGTCCACTTTCTGAGCACAGCTTTCCAACACGTCCTTCCACCGGCCAACATCCCAGATCCGGTCGCTGAGCCTCCGAGACGAGTCGCTCTCATCCCAAACCGTCTGCAGACACAAACAGAGCTGTAATCAAACGTAAAGAAGGAAACAAAGAAGACTTTGCAGCGTGAAGCACCTTGCAGCTGGTCTCGTTGCGCAGCGTCCTCCCATCCTGTCGGATCGCAGCAGAAACACAACGTTGGTGTTGAGCTTCGGCCGACAGATGCTGGTTGTTGCTGCTCCACTCAGAAACGGTGTGACGGAGATCCGGCTTCATGGACAGAGAAGACATCCTGCTGCTGAAGACACGTGGAGAACGGCAATCAGTGAATCCTTCATGACACCAAAACATGGGTCTAAGGAGGCTTGTGTCCATGCAGCACATTCATCAACAGCTGAAAAATATTGATGCTTTGATTACCATTTGAACATCTGAGAGAACCAGAAATCCTGACAACGTTCATGGAAGTGCAGCAACGTGGGTCAGAAGTGACCCACACCCAGTAGAAAACGGGTATCTCCTGATGCACACTGCACATCAAAGGGTTAAAGATCAGAGTTCTACCTTCATACTGGGAATATCCAGAGTTTCAGGTTCTTGAAGTCCACAGAGATGGAATTTCTAGTAAAGAAAATGATCTTACCACAGAGTGAATCCTGTCTCCACATGATCCTGGTTTCGTCTTTCATCAAATTTCAAGCCTGATCATTGATAAAGTTACAGGAGACGAAGAACCAGATGATTCTTCGTGGTGATTTTGCTTCTTTTAGTGGAAATATTGTATCCCTCTGTCTTATATTCACTTATTTTGTGGTAATTTGGGGTCATTTTGTGGTAGTTTTGGCCTTTTGTTGTGAAAGGTTTGGTGGTAATTTTGGCATTTTTAGTGATTTGGTCTCTTTTTGTGGTAATTTTCCAGCTTGTTTAATAATTTTAGCTTCAGTTTTTGTGTTGTGATGTGTTTCTCCTCCTAAATGTAATGGTTCTATCTGCTGGACTGATGAAGTTCTGAGGCTCAGAAATGAAGGAAAAAGTCCATTAAAAAGTGATAAATCTGGACCCACCTCTATGGACTTGAAGGACCTGGAACTCTGGAAATATTCCCAGAATGAAGGTAGAACTCTGATCATTGATGAAGTTACTGGAGATGAAGAACCAGATGTTCTGAGGAGGTCAGGAAGGAATTAGTTCTATTTGGTTGATTTTTTTGTGCAGATTTCACCTGTGTTGTGGTAGTTTTGGTACTTTTTGTGGTGATTTTGGGTGTTTTTCCTGGCATGTTTAAACCTTTCAACTAAGTTTTGACTCTTTTTGGGATGATTTTGTGTCATTTTCTGATAAATTTGGCCATTTCTGTGGTTATTTTCCATATGTTTGCTGGCATATTTTAACGTTTCAGGGTAATTTTGGCTCCTTTTGAGTTAATTTTGCAAGCTTTTTTGTGCCAAATTTGAGTTTCGTTACAATTTCACCAGTATTGTGGTAATTTTGGTACTTTTTGTGGTGATTGTGGGTGTTTTTCTTGGCATATTTGAACCTTGCAGGATAGTTTTGAATCTTTTTGGGGTTATTTTACATGTTTTTGTGCCAAATTTGAGTTTTTGTTGCAATTTCACCTCTTTCGTTGTAATTTATTTATTTATTTATTTTGTATTTTTGGTCCTTTTTGGTCCAACACTCTTTGCTTCACCTGAAACTTGTTCTCAGTGCAGACCAGACTAGGCTAATGTTTCTTTCCAATTCCAGGACCTCACAAATGATTCCCTCAGTGTCCACACTTGAGGGAAATGAAACAGAAGAGGCTGACATGTTTAAATACCTTCCACTTTCAAGCCACATGTGGAGAAACTTGTGAAGGACTTTCGAAAGCTTGGTTTATATTTTCGAAACAAGTTGTGGTTTTTTTAAAGCAAAAAGTGACTCGTTGCTGCAATTTCTTTGTCTGTGTTGGGTTACGGAGATCTTTTGTACATGAATGCTTTAGATGGTTGACACTGTTTACCACGCTTCTCTGAGGTTGATTACAAACCGTAAAGTGTCGACACACCACTGTGAGTTCCACCTTTATGTGGGACGACCAGCTTTAGCCACCAGAAGGATCCATCATTGGTTTACTTTCATACTACTTCCCACTGACATTTGTTCTCTAACTGCCCAGAAAAGTTCTGATCTTCACTCACTCCATTCATAGATCATTTGTTGCTTTTTCTTCCATATTCCTGTATTGAATCTAATAAAAAAAGCTTTTGTTGGTTCATCTCATTGAGCGCTTTAAAATCCAAACTGCTCAGTTCTTGAGGCCGCAGCATGTACTTTCTTTTCATAACTTGCTGGTAACTTACATGTTTTTATTTGTTTTTTTGTGTTTTAATTCTGTTTTAACTGTTTAATTTTGTATTTGCTGCTGCGCATCTCGGCCAGGATTCCTTAAAAAGAGGTTTTAATCTCAGTGAGATTTCTCCTGATTAAATAAGGTTCATAAAATAAATAATAATTAGGCCAATGTCCCTCATTATTCTGCATGTTTCCATGTTAGTAAAGCCGTTTTCCAGCTGAATGGAGTCAAATTCTGCTCTAAAATTAACAATTCTGGGTTCAGGTTAGGGCATCTAAGCAGAAGTAAAAACAACAATTAGTGACTTTTCTTGTTTAAGATTTTACTGTCAAAAGTTCACATTTACCAGAAATAATACTAATGTAAAAACACAGGTTTTGTTTGATGTTTTCATTATTGTTGTAAATCTATTTTACCCACAGCCCAAAGTGACATCTATGATGTTTTTTTGGTCCAACCTATGAAGATAATTAAAAAATATTAAAATAATATTACAGAAAGGCAACAAGTCCTAACATATGTGATGCGGTAATTATGAAATCTTTGGTGTTTTAGTATTAAAACTGACAAACAATTGTGTTATCTGTCTTCTAAGTCTCCATATGTAGAATAATATTAATTTATAGCCATAGTCCAGACATTATTACAAATTTTTATAATATCCAGAGCCGGAAGTGATGAAAATAAAAGAAAAATATTAAAATAACTCAATTTATTCCTCACATGTGTGAAGCTAGAACCATGACAAGTTGAAGTTTCTGCATAAAATTTTACCGGAACAATAACTAAAACGTAAGACAGGATTTTATGACAAATTGTTCACATTTTCTTCAGAATAATATTCATATCCGGCAGCTGTATTGTCAAATAAATGTCATGGAAAAAAGAACAAAAAAATCCTCTGTGCTGTAAAGTAAAACGCAGTACCTTCAGCTGAGTAAAAGTACTTCGTTCCTCTGATTTCTGGCTTCCCTGAGTCCTCATACCTCCACTTCTCGTCTTTCTCCGTGTTTATGAAACCGAAACATCGCGACAACGCCTCTAAATCTCAATTTAACGTTTTATTCTTTCACCGTTTTTTACTCACCGAACCTCAGACGACCTGCGCGTGCAGCTGCTGTCGGGTCCCCATGGCAACAGCGGGTCGCTCCGTCTCCAGGCAACGGAGCGAAACAACTGAAACACGGTTAATAATTAAATACCGCCGCGTTTCCGGTTAGTGTTCGTGTACTTTATGGGGTAAAACAGCAGTAAAATAAAAGTATTAATACTGAAATACTCCATTACAGTAAAACTACATCAATATAATCAGACAGAAGGCATATTATTACATATTATTATATATTATTTAGTAGTTTTTTATTAGCTGTCATAACTGTTGCTGTGTTTAGTGTTTTTACTTTGTCCATGAAACACTTGTTTTTATAAATAGTTGTTAATTTTAGGACTGGCTCATTCCATAACTGGAGGACGTTTTACATCAAGTTTCCAATAATCCCCGTATAAAACTCTAAAACATGTGGTAATTCTGTAAATGTTCTTGTCCTGAGACCAAATCTAAAACAACTAGGAGAAAAGAATGTTTAAAATATTTTAAATACCAAATAAGTCTGGAGTTCCCCTAAAATACCATTTCTCTCTTGTCCACCCCCTGATGACCAAACTGGATCTCTAATAAAATAGTTAAAATCTAATTTAAGTCTCATTTCTTTTGGTTTTATATTTTTCATTGATGTCTCTTGTAATTGTGGGAACATTTTTTAAATCGACATTTTAAATAATTATTATACATGGCATGTGTCTCACATGTTTGCATAACCTGTTGACGTTTTTGTCTTTTTGCGTCGCGTTTATCGTCTTGTTTTAAGATTTCAATATTCTAAATATTATATCTTATTTCAAGAAATCTTACCAAGCCGTTTTTCACTTGTTCTAGGTAAAAGTTCCTTGAAATAAGTTTTGTTGTTGTTTTGAGAGGGCTTTTTTTCCCAGTGCAATTCTGAACCACAGGTTTGGTTTGACGTCCAGACCAGACGACCTGAAAAGCAGAAAGTACTCCAACGCTGTGGTACAAACACTTCAGTTTTATTGTAGTATCAGCATTAGTCATGCCAGTGGTTATATTTCATGCTGTGGTGACTTTCAGTGTAGACAAAAGCTGGTTAGTTCTAACTATCATCGCTCGTCTCCTCTCATTCCGAAGAAAGCGCTTCGGTGTTCGAGAATATCGCAAAGAATGGAGCAGAAGCCAAGCTCATGTCCGTTAGCTGCGGCAGGACCTCACCTGGCGAACCTCAGATACACAAACCCGCTGAGGGTTTAATGCCCGACAGAAATGATTCACGAGAGGAAAATCATCTCAGTTTGAGTTTTTTTTCTGTACAGTGCATCTATCGGGGCCACAAACGCAACCTGGACTCCGCAGAGGGACTTCATGAGCCGGGAGCAGCTTCGCCGGTGCACCTTCCTGTTTACCTGAGCTGTGTCAACACCTGGACTCTCCCTCCAAACAAAACCTCCATCGTAGCCGAGCCGCTCTGACTAGTCCCATAGTTTTCCCGGTGCTTTGGAGTGTCAGTGTTACGAGGCAGGAAGTGAAAACCGACCGTAAAAGCATCATGAGACTGTTTGTTCGTCGCCGTGGAAACAGTAAACGCAGCTTTTCTTGGTTGTCTCTCTGTGCACACGTTCCTTAAAAACTAATAAATTAAAAGAACGACCAAAAAAACAAAAAAACGGGAACTTATCATCCTCAATGTCACATTTAGTAGTTTCAAACACAGCAAATGTCAACAGAGAAACAAACAAACAAAAAAAGGAAGGAGTGACGATAAAAAGGTGAAGCTGTGAAATCATCTGTGGCAGGTTTATAATTTAACGTAAAAACAGACGCCGGCCTGCAGTCTTTGTGTTTATTCGTGGTCCGATTTCAGATGCGAATAGTCTCTGGTTGTGGTTCCTGCTTGGAGGGTGTTCGTGTTCGGTCCTCCGTCACTGCGGCGTCGCATCTCCGTTCAACTCGATGCCGTGCTGCTGTAGCTGAGCTCGAAGCAGCGCGTTGTCGTTCTTCAGTTCCTCGATCTGGGAGAACGCAAAACAGAATATTAGACAAGAAAGTCGTCTGGTTTGTGAAGCCCAGAATCCACCAGTGGGTTCAGAAATCACATTCATTTAGACACACTCCTCCTGCAGACAGTTTCTTAACTCTGTTCATCTACCAGCACAAACTGCACCTTATTTTTCTTGCATGTAGTATGCATGGGCAACTGGATACCTTGATTTCCCCCCAGAGGATGAATAAAGTCTCCAGTTAAAACATTTATCAGAGCCAGAAACTGTAAAAAACAACAGTGTTTGAACTACTCATCGCAAAACTTAACCAAATTTTAGCTTGAAGTTGTGATGTTTCATTAAAATATCTTTATTCTACGTGCTTCGCTTAAAGATTCACTAAAAAAGAAACTGGAGGCTGTAAAAAAATAAAAATTCGGCACTCTTTGATGCAACCACCACACCATGAGTGACTCATCTGAAACCAACAGTCAGAACAAAAATTCAGGGAGTTTTCATCTGAACTGCAGGGTGTGTCTCCACAGAGCAGGTATCAGATAAGCATGAAAGAAGTAAAATATCTGTAGTGTGTGGAGACACCAGCAACACTGAAAACACCTGCAGACACTTGGAAAAATGTTGCACATGTTGACTCCAGGTTTGGTCATTTTTTCAAAAATAAATAATCAAAGAAATTCTACTTTCACCTGTTCCTTTGTATTCATTTCAGGGATGGCAACAGGAAATTCTGATTTCAGCTGAAAATTATTGACTTGGGGGGGGGGGCTGAAGCTGAGAGATTTATAGTAAAATAGAAGTCATTTAGACTGATAAAAATGATCAAAAACATAATACTAGACTTAAATAAGTCAGCAAATTTAATGAAAAGTTAACTTGTTCTTCAATCTTTTCTCACTATCTTCAGTTCAAAATATTTCAGAAATCTATAAGAGTTCTATACTACTATGTACACTATATACAAGTCAGTTCACGGCAACACTCCTATTTTGCCAATTTTCTTCTCTTTGCAGCAAGCTGTGTAAGTCTCTGGACAGCCTTCCTTTTCAACTCCTGCTGGTGGGCTTTTCTTGCAGCCATTTCCTTCTCCTTCAATGTTTCTTTTGCCTTGGCACTTGAAGTAGCTGTTGATGCTGCTAGTGTAACTGTCTCCAAGCGTTTCCTCTTGTTGGCTGAAGCTTTTGCCCAGTCTTCTTTCTGCATCTTGTCCACTGTCGACGTTAGTTTTGAAAACGCTGATCCCAATGAATAGTTGCTCCGCCGGATGGGAAGCGTTTCGGCATGTTTCTTCACTTTTGACGCGTGGTCTAACAGTGCTACGCATCCACGCGATCCGTAGTTAGTCAAATCTTTACAATACACACAAAAAGCATTTCCGGTCACGTCTGGCTTCTTCAGAAATTGTCCAAGTGTTTCTGTTACCTCGTCGATCTTTGAGCCAATTTTGACCTTCACAGTGATTTTTCTCTCCAGCCATTCCCATCGGAACTTATTTTTGACACTTTTGTCAATTTCTGTGACTGATGACTCCTGATCCTTCGTTAAAAATCTAATTTTTCCACTGAAGACGATACCAAATCTCCAAATATCCGAGTCGAACACGGTGCTATGAATTTGTGACAAAGAATGCTACGAGCAATTTGATTGGTCCAAGCTTCAAGCTATCCAATCGCTGGGCTGTTTACAATCGAACAATAGCTTCAGTGAAAATCTAGCTTCAGGAAGTACCTAACCCCCCCTAAAATTTTCTCAACAGATTTAGACGATTCACAGAAATGTTCAAATTTGAAATTAAGTCCGCGGATCCGTGGAAAATTGCCATCCATGTCATTTATGTCATTCTAACTGTCAGCACAGAACACCCTTCAGACATAGTTGTGCTGTTTCTGTCAAGGTCCCAACACACCATCCCCACTGTAAAGCACGGTGGTGGCAGCGTCATGATGTGAAACAGTGATGGCAGCATTATAACATGAAGCATGGTGGAGGCAGCATCATGGTGTGAAGCACTTACTTCCACTGAATGCAGTACTTGGCTTAATATTGCTATATAAACTGAATTTTGAAAGCAGTTTGAGCAGCGTTTTAAGCCCATGGAGAAGCAGGTCTACCTGTTGTCTCAGCAGCTCGTTGTCCATCTCCACTCGCTCCACCTCCTTGTAACTCTCCTGCAGTCGTTGGTTGCTCTGACGGAGCTCCCGGATGTAATCACAGGCTTTGGACAGGATGCCTCCTTTACTCTGGAACAGGACGGATGTTGACATGTCTTTAAAACCTTCTCCAAACTTTCCTGCAGTGACTAACGGCTTCCACTAATGCTTGTTTACACATCAGGTAACCTTAACCGCCCTGCCTAAAGCTAATACAGGTCAAAGAGAAGCTGTTTCAATCTGACTAAGTCTGCAGGATGCACAGAAAATGTAGAAATTGAAGTACAGAATGTAGAAAAAGTACTACAATGCTTTGGAAATTTCTGATCATCAATAACTAATAAACAAATGCTGCATTTAAAAAAATGCTGCATTTTCTCCTTTGTTTTGCTCTTTGACACTGAATCCATTTTACTTTGACATGAAAGAGTCTTTTTTGGAAATTCTTGTCAAAAATTAATTTGCCATGATTCAATGTTGGATGGCAATAAAAAGAGATTTTTTTAAAATGGAGGGAAGCGTTTTTATAGGTGTTGTAGCTGTAATATATGAGAAAATGTGGAAGTTTGAAGCAAATTCGAAAAGATCTCCAACATTAAACAGCTGTTTTCAGGTCAAACTAGTTCATCTCAGCAGCATGACCTAAAAACACCCTGATCTTTACAGCTTTAATCTAGCCCTAATAACAGGTGTGCAGAATAACGGCCATCTGTCGCTACAAACTCTCAGATGCAGCATTCAGAGGCCGGTCGCTCACCGCTCCGGTTCGACTGTCCACGCTGCAGTCGGGGATGATCTTCGACAGTGTGACGATCCAGTTATTGATCTTGTCTCTTCTTCTTCGCTCCACTGCAATGACAGAAAAAAGCTGTGATTTATACATCTAAAGTTGAGATAACAAACCTTTCTGACACACATTTCTCTGCAAAAGCAGTAATTAACTCCAATTATCACCTGCATTAAAAGGAGCCAACTGAGATTTAAAGCCAAACTAGCTCATCTGTGGTTAAACTTTGCTTCTGTGATGATTTCTTAAACAGTCAGGACTCATTAACCCTTTAAGCTGCAGTCAATTCCAGCCATTTTCAGTACAAAAAATATGACGAGAAATACAGGGAATATTGGACGCCCATCGCGAGGTGCATTTCCTCGAAAACGACCTATTCGTGGATCATATACCGACTTCAGGACATGTTTTGGACAAAATATGTTACTGGCTTGTTTCGTCTGGATGTCCAAGGTTGGATTATGGCCGTTTTTTGTGGAATATTTTCATCTATGTGTAATAATGAACCCGGAAATGCGAGTCGCGCTGTGTAACAAACCACCGTGTATAGATAACGGATGGATGGATATTCGTTGTTTGTCGGACAAATGTGTTTATATTACCCGCTGTGGTAATCACATCTGAAAGTGGTTTATACCGGCAGATTCATGAGAATCTAAGCTTTCCATCGATGTATAGTGTTTCTATCATCGAGTTTGCAGCGTCGGTCAATTAAGCAAAATACTTTAGCAAATCTCAAAGGGTACCGCGGGCGGGACACTGAAGCGCACTGAAGCGCAAAGGGTTAAAAGGTTCAAATTAAATTCCAGGCTCTCCAGAGGTCTACAAAGTGAAAAAGAAACAGTTAAATACTAGATTTAACGTCCTGCGCCCTCCATGTTTTCAAGAACTTCTAACCTTCGTTGTGTTGCGCTCGTCGCCTCTCGTCTCGAGGAGCTCGTGGACCTTCCACCTTCCTGTGAAGACACAAAGAAAAACAACCGTCTGACACTAAAGCTCCATGTCAGGTCACATTAAGCTGATTATTAACCACTAAACTAGAAGAACAAGAAACTACTGGTGTCACAGAAGGAATAGAAACAACTCTTCTGAGATGGCAAGAACCTGTTGATCTGGTTTGTTGACATTTGTAGAGAAAGAGCCTTCAGGTCTAACGAAGAGTCACTTTGTGGGTGAGTTTCTGACTGTAAAGGAGAACTCACTCACATTTCATCCTGCTGTTTCTCCATTAATATGGATGAGTATCTTGCTAACTTCGGACTTTCTGATTCATGGAGTTTAGAAGAGGTTAATTACAACAAGCTTATCAAAAAGCACAAAACACAAACTCGCTGCCTGGAATCCACATTTTGCTAAATGAATTACTGATCTATATCCATGGAAACCTTCCACCTGATCTAATCACAGACACATTCATCTGAGACCAAAATAAAGTCTTTTATCTACACTGGCTTCAATATATTCTCAGAAATGATGGAAAACTCATGAAAAGATGTGGATGCACCTCTACGGACTTTAAGGACCTGGAACTCTGAAATACCTATAGAGTGAAGATTGAACTTTACATGGTTTCATTAAATAAACTAAAGTTATCAACCCAACAGACTCTGAGGAGGTCAGGTGGGAATTTATGAGAGGAATTTATGGTGCAACTAAAACCAATGAATCTGCAGCTTTGATAAACATCCTGGAGATTCAAAATCAGCTGCAAGAGAAGATCAAGAGCAACGGAGCAAAACTCTGCAGACATTAAGTGTTATGAGACAAATCAGCTGGACATGTAATGGAGGAATTACAAGTTATGAGACCATCCAGAGTCCATTAATGTGCAGGTTAATCTACAAATACAGCAGCAAGAAAAACCTTTTGGAATTTAAAGTTTTTTTTACATTAATTTGTCACAAACGGTGATCTAGTTTTCACACATGTCCCTAAAGAATAACACAAAATAAACTCTGATGTCTTCATTGTACTCATTCAAAATGGTTGTGGAAAAAGTAAATGAGTCCTTGGAATTAATAACTGGTTGACCCCCCTTTGGCAGCAACAACCTCAACCAGGAGCTTCCTGTAGCTCAGGATCAGACCTTCACATCGTTCAGAAGGAGTTTTGGCCCATTCTTCCTGCAGAACTTCCTTTGTCTGTCATCTCATCTCTCTTTAGTTCATTCCACACCATCTCTGTTGGGTTTAGGTGTAGGCTGTGATTGGGCCACTCCAAAAGGTGGATTTAGTTTTTCTGTAGTCATTCTGTTGTGGACTTGATCCAGTGTTTTGGGTCATTGTCCCGTTGCTGAATCACCCAACTTCTACAGAGTTTCAGCTAAACGTTCTCACATTATCCTGAAGAATTTTTTGACGCTTTTGGGAATTCATGTTCCCCTCGATGATTGCAAGCTGGCCCACATCATGACGATTCCTCCACCATGCTTTATGGTCGGATGGTTGGGATGATGTTTCCATGATGATATTCAGTGCAGATGTAGTGCTGTTCTTTCCATCCATCCATCCATCCATCCATTTCCTTCTGTTTATCCGGGGTGGGGTCATGGAGGCAGCAGGTCATTCCAGACGTCCCTATTCCCAACAACACTTTCCAGCTCTTCCTGGAGGATCCCGAGGCATTCCCAGGTCAGATGAGCTATATAATCCCTCCAAAGGGTTCTAGGTCTACCCCGGGGTCTCCTCCCAGGTGGACGTGTTCAGAACACCTCCAAAGGAAGTCTCCCTGGAGGAATCAGATGTCCAAACCACCTCAACTAGTTCCTTTAGAGGTGAAGGATGCAGCTCTACTCTGAGCTCCCTCCAGATGTCTGATCTTCTCCTATCTCTAAGGCCTAGTCCAGACACCCTACAGAGGAAGCTCATTTCAGATGCTTGTATCCACGATCTCATTCTTTCAGTCTCTACCCAGAGCTCATGACCATAGGTGAGGGTTGGAACATAGATGGACGGTAAATCGAGAGTTTCACCTTGCGGCTCAGCTCGCTCTTCACCATAACGGTTTGGTACAACGCTTTTATTACTGCCAACGCCACCAATCCACCTGTCCATCTCTTGCTCCATTTTCCCATCACTTGTGAACAAGATCCTGAGATATTTGAACTCTTCGCTTGAGGAAACAACTCACCGTTGCTTCCTCAAGCGAGGGAAAAGGGTTTGGTCGTTCCAAATACTTCAGTCTTTGTCTAATCAGTCCAAACATTTTGTTCATACCGATGTGGAGTGTCTATGTGATCTTTCACAAACTTCAGGTGTGCAGTAATGTTCTTGTTAGTCAGCAGTTGCTTCGTCCCTGGCGTCCTGCCATAGACACTCTGCTTGACTCAGGGTTGTTTCTTGACCTTACTGAGGAGTCTTCGTTGTGCTCTTGGCGTCATTTTGACTGGGTGTCCACTTCTTGATAGAGTATCCACAGTCCCAAAGTGTCTCCATCTGTAGATCATTTGTCTAACTACAGACCGGTGAATTTCTAAAGTCTTTAAAATCACCTTGTAACTCGCTTTATGTAAATCAGCGATTCTTGATGGTAGATTCTCTGAAAGCTGTTTTTGGCGAGGCATGCCTCACATATTTGTGCAAAGCAAATTCAAAAAGTGGTTTTTATCCATCAAAGTAGTTCCAGTCCACGCCTCCAAACTCATTCTCTGAACAAGACTGCAGGTACGCCAACACCTGACTCCAATTAGCTTTTTTAGGCCATTAACTCGAGGGTTCACGTACCTTTTACACTAGAACTATGAGGTTTTTATGATTGTTCTCAATAAAGACATGAAGGATTCTAATTTCTTTTGTTATTATTTTAGGTGCATTATATTTGTGACATTTTGTGACAAATTATTTCAGAAAACCATGAAATTTCAAAAAGTTCACACCTTTTCTTGCCACTGTATGTAATGTAAACAGCTTAAAATGTGTAAAATAATAATAATAATAATATTAATTCCAAAGCAGTTGTTCTGGTTTTCCCAGAATCTTTTCAGCAGAGCCCAAGAAGTTAGTGAGCAACAAAACATATCCCATAAATCAGAAAAGTGGACGAAATGAAGCAGAATTCTCCTTAAAAAGACGCTGCACGTGAACAAAACCTGCCACTGGTTTAGTAAATCACCTAACTGGGACTCTATTATGGGATGTTGAGGGTTTGGGGATGGGGGGGGGTTCGTATGTGAAAGATCTTCTCACCAGTTTGAGCTGCCCTGCTGCAACATCTCGCTTTCACCGAGGTCTCTGGGGACGGCAGGTAAGTAGGACAGAATGTGGAGGTTTAAATGACGGATTTAGTTTTTGTACACATGACAATCATCCAGAGGAGGAGGAGGAGGAAGAGGAAGAGGAGGAGGAGATGTGGAGGTCGGTCAACATGTGAGGAGGAACTTGTGGTGGTTTGGTGACTTCAGGGAGGAAACTGTGGGTAAAAGAGGAGTTGTACTTACGTGGTGTAGGTGTGTGTTCGAGGAGCGATGGTCCGAGGGGTGGTGGTCTGCAGCACCTCGGGGGGGCTCATCATCACGTAGAACTGACCTGCAGTCAACAGGGCAGAAGATCAATCGATTGGTAGATTATTATTGATCATCAGCAGGAAATCACAGCGGCTAGAATCACAGCCAGAGTTACGCTGAACAAGAAAGATTTAGGCTCAAAACCTTCACGAGTAATGTCAGTAAATGTGAAAAAATTCAGTGTGCAAAAATGTGAAAATGTATAATGTAATAATGCATAATATATGCTGTAAAATATAAAGTGTGCAAAACTGTAAAAAATATTTTCTAATAAAATATACAGTGCTTGAAAATGTCCAAAATATATAATGTGCAAACTTAAAAAAATCAAAAAATATAGTGGAAAAAATTCAGTGTGCAAAAATTTGAAAAATATTTTAGGAAAAAAAATACAGGGTAAAAATATACAGTGACTGAATATACAAAAAAAGCAAAAAAAAAAAAAAGACTCGGCAAATTGGTAGGAAAAAAATAACTGTAAAAAAATTAATTGTGCAAAACTGTAAAAAATATTTTATGAAAAATTATACAGGGTAAAAATATACAGTGCTTGAAAACGTAAACAAAACAAGCAAAAATCTGTACTGGGAAAATTTGTAGAAAAAAACATTTAATGAAAATATATAGTGTAAAGAATTCAGTGCGTAGAAATTTAAAAAAAAGTTTAAATGTGAAAGAAAAACTAATGTAAAAATGTAGTGTGCAAAAACACAAAACAAAACATGAAATGAAAAATACAGCGTAAAAAATTCAGTGTGGAAAAAATAAAAGAAATTAAATATAGTGTAAATATGAAAGAAAAAGTAACGTTAAAAACAGAGTGCAAAAATGTGGAAAAATAAGAAAATATGTAATACAAAAAAACAGTGTGCAAAACTGTAAAAAATATTTTCGAAAAAATATGCAGTGTTTGAAAATGTAAAAAAAATGTACAAAATATATACTGGGAAAATTTGTAGAGAAAAAATGAAATGACAAAAAAAAAAAAAAATGGGTGTGCAAATTTCTAGAAAACATGTAACAAAAATACAAATATAATGTAAATATGAAAGAAAAAGCAATGTAAAAAAACTGAATATGAAAATATGCAATATAAAAAATACAGTGTCCAAAACTGTAAAAAATGTCTTATTAAAAATATAGAATATACATACTGGACAAATTTGTAGAAAAAAAATGAAATGTAAAAAATTCAGTGTGCAAACTTGTAGAAAATATAAAATAAATAAATATAAAAACAAAAATATAGTGTAAATACATAAGAAAAAATTATGTAAAAAATATAATGTGCAAAAAATTCAAAAACATCTAAAGTGAAATGTCATGTAAGGGGAAAATTACTGTATTTTTATGAGATTGTTTTATGATTTTTTTGACCACTACAATGCGATTATTCACAATACCAAAATGTCATATTTTAACTAGTGTGCACATAAATAATATAGTAACTAGAATAAGTCAATGATCCTCTGGAGGAAGTCGTCGTGTTGCTGCGGCAGTTTACACATCACTAGGCCATAAATGTTAAATGTGGCCTCAGTAAATAACTGTGAGAACATTTTAAAATAAACACACATTGCTTCTCTAAGGTTTCTCACCTCCTGCCTGTGTGATGGTCGGGTCGGCCGTCGCCTGAACCGATACGGCCGTCGCTGTTCCATCGCTGACGGTGGCGGCGGGAAAATAAGCGAAGCGTGTTTCTCCTCCGACCGTCTCTCCTCCAGGACTCCCTCCGTTACTGAAGGGGTTCTGGATGACGGCCTGCAGAGGAACAAACGGAGGAATGATCAGAAACGACGACAAATCCACACATTACACAGTCTGAAAACAGGAATACATTAGAGAACTGTTGAGCCACAGAATGAACCCTGTCTCTAGATGATCCTGGTTTCTTCTTCCATCGTCTCTAATTGTTCTGACCAACCACCTTCCAACACGCTGATATGAACATTAAATAACCTTTTCCATCTAAACTTATCCAGAATGACTCAAGAATTGTGCGAAATGAGTCAAAAGAGGTCCAAAAACAACCCAAAAGTCACGCAAAATGATCAGAAATGTCCCCTAAATTCGTCAGTTTTTGCTCAAAGTAACAAAAACTTCTCTAAAATGACCCAAAATTGTCAAAAATGATCAAAATGTACAAAATTTGTTTATTTTGAACAAATTTGGAAAGAGGTTAAAAACAGTTTTGGACATTTTTCAAGTTGTTTTTGACCATTTTTGACTAATTCCAGACTATTCCGAGTGATTCTGGACAAATGTTGGTTCCTTTTCGACACGTTTTATCGCATTAGACACATTTTGAGTCATTCTGAACCATTTTTGTGGCATTGGACACGTTTTCAGTCATTTAGGACTTTTTTTGTCTTTTACGACGACTTTGGAGCCGCTTTGAGCAAAATTCTGTTAAACTAAACAATTAAAATGTGTGTAAAGTGATCCTTCCATTGTCTCTAATAGTTCTGACCAGCCACCTCCCAACATGCTGATATGAGCCTTAAATTTTACCCAGAATGCACTTTTCCCCCTAAACTTGTCCAGAATGACTCAAGAATTGTGTGAAATGAGTCCAAAGACGTCCAAAAGAACCCAAAAGTCTCCTAAATTACTACATTTCTGTCCATAATGACAAAAACTTCTCCAGAGTGACCCAAAGTTGTTAAAAAATGATTAAAATGTACGTAAAACATGCTGATATAAGCCTTAAAGTTTACCCAAAATGACCTTTTTACAGTTTTCTCTGGTGAATCATCAGAAAACAGAAACACATCCAGTGATTGTTTGTAGGACTCTAAACTGTTCACACCAGGATACATCCCATAATACTGATGATCCCTGCTGTTTATAGAGAAAATGAACAGAAACCAGATTTATTCTTTGGACTACAACATCTGAATGGATGAAATTGTTTTGTTTAGCATCATTTTGTGGTATTTTCGAGTCATTTTCTATCATATTTTTGTTGCTTTCCGTAACTTCGTGGTCATTTTGCGTCACATTTTGATTGTTTGGTGTTTTTTTGTGCTCATTTTGTACCAAACGTTGGTTCTTTTTTGCCACATTTTAGTTGGTTTGCGTCCTTTTGTGCTTATTCTGCACCACACGTTGATACATCCCATAATACTGATGATGAAAGCTGGTTATCAAGGAAATGAACTGAAACTACATTGATTCTTCAGACTGAGACACCTGGATGGATTTAAACTGATCTGGTGTCAGTTTTATCAGAACTCAGATTTGTTTCTCCTCCTAAATTTCCTGGTTCTATCTGCTGGACTGATGAAGTTCTGAGGCTCAGAATAAAGCTTTGACCCTCCTCTCTACTGAAATATACTGAAAATAATCAGAAGCATTAGCATCCTGGATGTTTAAAAGGAAATAAACTATTATATTGTTCAAAATAACACAGAAATTGTCTCAAATTATGCAAAATTTGTTAAAAATGGCTCAGAATTTTGCCAAAATGTTCCAAAATTGTGCAAAATTACTCAAAAAAATCATTTAAATTAAACAAAAGTTACCTAAAACCACAAAAACGTGTTTTAAAATCTTCAAATCAGTCCACAGTGACTCCAGATTTGTCCAAAAAGAGTCGAAACGTGTCCTTAACGACGAACAAACGTCCGATATTACTCCAGTTACTTGAATATCGTACAAAGCGAGAACTCAGACGCGTTTTCTGCATCGTGGAGGTTAAACCAGAAATAAACCACACATTCAGTCGTCTGATCTCACGCCGACAAACCGGAATCGGCTCCAGAATGGTTCGCCTGCGACTCACCTGAGCGACGGCCTGAGGAGCTCCGGCGAAGGCGGCGGTGGAGACGACGCTGACGGCTCCGCTGGCATCACCTGCAGCCTCTAAGTGGTCGTCTGTTACCTGGACCACCCGGTAGGTCACCTGGAGACGACAGCACACACCTGAGGTTACCTTCAGGCTGCAAACTTTACACCGGATCAGATCAAAGATTTAAGAATAACACGTTTAATTCAGTTTTACTGAGCTGCTCCGAGTCAGAACCTCAGAATCAGCTGGAGTCTAGAATCCTGACAGACAGAGGATGAAGTAAGATGTGCTGCTGTGATGATGCTGTTACGTTGTTGTGATGTTGTAGTGACGTGTTGCAATGCGGTGGCGTTGTCTTGTGTTGCTGTTGTGATGTTGCTCTGATGTTGTTGTTGTGTGCCTGTGATGTTGTTGTGATGTTGCTCTGATGTTGTGACGTTGCTGTGATGTGTTGTCGTGACGCTGTTGTTGTGACAATGTTGTTGCATTGTTGTGATGATGTTTTGCTGTGATATTGTTGCTCTGATGCTGTGATGTTGTTTGTGACGTGTGTTGTGACGCTGTCTTCTGTTGCCTATACTGTGATGTTGTTTGTGATGTTGTGACACTGTTGTGATGTTGCTCTGATGTTGTGACATTGCTGTGGTGTGTTGTCGTGACGCTGTTGTTGTGACAATGTTGTTGCATTGTTGTGATGATGTTTTGCTGTGCTATTGTTGCTCTGATGCTGTGATGTTGTTTGTGACGTGTGTTGTGACGCTGTCTTCTGTTGCCTATACTGTGATGTTGTTTGTGATGTTGTGACACTGTTGTGATGTTGCTCTGATGTTGTGACATTGCTGTGATGTTGCTCTGATGTTGTGACATTGCTGTGGTGTGTTGTCGTGACGCTGTTGTTGTGACAATGTTGTTGCATTGTTGTGATGATGTTTTGCTGTGATATTGTTGCTCTGATGCTGTGATGTTGTTTGTGACGTGTGTTGTGACGCTGTCTTCTGTTGCCTATACTGTGATGTTGCTGTGACGTTGTGTTGTCATGCTGTTGTGACGTTGTTGTTGTGACATTGTGATAGTTCTGTGTATACTGTGACGTTTGAGATGTTGCTCTGATGTTGTGACGTGTTGCGATGTGGTGACGTTGTCTTATGTTGCTGTAATGTTTGTGGCGTTGTGACACTGTTGTGTTGTGATGTTGTGTTGTGACATTGTGATGTTACACTGAAATGTTGCTGTGATGTTGTTGTGATTGTGTTGTATTGTTGCTGCTGCATTGTTGTGACACTGTTGTACTGTTGTGATGTTGTCATGTGACGTTGCAATATTGTTGCTGATGTGGTGATGTTGTTTGGGACATGAGTGTTGTGATGCTGTCTTCTGTTGTTGTGTATGCTATGATGTTGTAAATCATAAATGGTTGTATTTATATAGCGCTTTCATCCGAAGCGCTTTACATGATACGTCACATTCACTCATTCACACACTGATGGTGGAAGCTGACATGCAAGGCGCTAACCACGACCCACCAGGAGCAATCAGGGGTTCGGTGTCTTGCTCAGGGACACCTCGACATGAGCGCGACGGGCCGGGGATCGAACCGGCAACCTTCCAGTTACAAGACGGCCGCTCTACCCACTGAGCCATGCCACTCATCGTCATGTTGTGACTAGGGATGGGAATTTCGACTAATTTCCGAACCGACTAATTGCCAACGGACAGGCGGTGTAGGTTTGGAGAAATGAACGTGTCATCCGGAGGTCGACCGCCCCCCCCCCCGCTACGTGTGCGTGTGAGGGGAGGGGAGGAGGAGCAGTTCTCTCTCTGGCTGCTCAGCCTGTTTACAAAGAAGCCGATGCAGAGGCGCAAAGAACAAGGAGCATGATGCTTAATGCAGCGTTTAACCGACTATAAAATACTAAACGTTTAATAAATGAGTAGGCGGTTAAACGATTAAACGACTGGTCATACACATCCCTAGTTGTGACAATGTTTAAGTTGTGACGTTGTGATATTGCTGTATTGTTGTGTATGCTGTCATGTGACGTTTGCAGTGTTGTTGCTCTGTTGTTGTGACGTGTTGCAATTAGGGATGCAAACAATTAATCGATTGTCGATTAATTGTCGATAAGAAATTACTCAATTAAAATATGATAATTGCAATTAATTGTGTTTTGCACTTGTAATTCCCCGCCAGCCCGCATGAGGGCGCGCTTGACGCCAGACTTCTTAGACGCACACCCGGGAACACAAGAGAAGAGAAGCTGGCCTCTGATGACAACAACAAGACAAACAAGAAGCTGAAAGCTGGCAGGATGAAGAGCAGACGGAGTTCGGTATGGAACCACTTTGAGTTGGTTAGTGATGACAAAGACGCCAAATGCACAATCTGTGGAAGTATTTCAAAGTACAACTCCTCCACAACTTCACTAAATTATCACCTCAATACATCACATTCAGCTGTGCTGTGAGGAGCGAGTAGCTCTCAGCCGACAATCACCGCAGCGTTGGGACGAAGCGTATGTGACTCCACGAAGGCAGAGGGCATTACCCAGCGGATATGTGACATGGTTACTACAGACATGCTGCCAATAAATGTCGTTGAAGGACAGAGGTAATAAAGTACATCGAGTCAAGATACGATATTCCCTCCAGAACAACAGTAACTACCCGCATGGAAGCAAGCTACGCGAGGAAGAAGGCAGTTAAAAACACAACTTTCAACCTAGAATGTGGCCCTCACAACGGACTGTTCCATTTGTGAATGTGTTGTTCCCTGCTGTTAAGAATAAATCTTTTAGCTGTTAAGGTTCAGCGGCCCGCAGGCGGGCCGTTTTGATATCTGCATAAGCATTTTTCGAAATAGAACGACACTGCCAACGCGATTATACAAACACTACACACCGATGGAAAGCTTAGATTCTCATGAATCCGCCGGTATAAACCACTTTCAGATGTGATTACCACAGCGGGTGAGAAAAACACATTTGTCCAACAAACAACGAATATCCATCCATCCGTTCTCTATACACGGCTTCAAAGCACACAGCGTGACTCACATTTCCGGGTTCATTATTACACACAGATGAAAATATTCCACAAAAAACGGCCATAATCCAACCTTTTACATCCAGACGACA
Organism: Acanthochromis polyacanthus; assembly: GCF_021347895.1. Classification (NCBI taxonomy): domain Eukaryota; kingdom Metazoa; phylum Chordata; class Actinopteri; family Pomacentridae; genus Acanthochromis; species Acanthochromis polyacanthus. The sequence continues at coordinate 3,531,459 of NC_067123.1, forward strand.
CAAGCCAGTAAACTATTTTGTCCAAAACATGTCCTGAAGTCGGTATAAAATCCACGAATAGGTCGTTTTCAAGGAAATGCACCTCGCGATGGGCGTCCAATATTCCCTGTATTTCTCATCATATTTTTATTTACAAATAAAATATTAGCGATTTTTTGTACTGAAAACGGCTGGAATTGACTGCAGCTTACAGGGCTATGGAATATGATTTGCATTTTCTCTTTCATAAGAAAGATAGCATTTTAGTAGAAAGGAACCTATTGATTCAGAGGGAAATTCAGCTTCTCAGAAAAATTGCCGCTTATCAATTAATCGATCGATAAAATGAAACAACTATCGATTAATGAATTACTCGATAATTTGCATCCCCAGTTGCAATGTGTTGACGGTCTCGTGTTATGTTGCTGTGACATCATGTGATGTTGCTGATATTGTTGACATTGTTTGTGACGTTGTTGTGACGTTGTTGTGACGTTGTGTTATCGTGTTTGTGTTCAGTCTCACCTGTCCTCCACTGTTGTCTGTCCTGAACTGATACTGAACATTGTGTTCGGCGAACGCAGCCTGAGGAACTCCAGTGATGGTGACTGCAGTCGCCTCGTCGCTGCCCTCGCCTGGAACACAAAGTTTGTTTACAACAACGATGAAGAAAGAACAGGGGTGTCCAACATGAGGCCCGTGGGCCAAAAGCGGTCCTCCAGAGGGTCCAATCCGGCCCTCAAAGTGTAAAAATTACAGAGAAGACATTAACTGCAGATTGTAAATTAGTAAAAGTATAAATTTAAAATCATTTCTAGACCATGACAAGTTGTTCTGATCATAAACTAAAATACCAGATTGTTCTTTGTTCTGTTGTCGCTTAGTGTCTCATTTTTGTAATATTTTGTCTGTTTTTGTTCTTATTTGTCTTTTCTTGTCTGACTTTTTCTCATGTTTTTGTCGTTTTGTCTCGTTTGTCTTATTTTTGTCATTTTGTGTTTTGGTTTATTTGCTTTTTTGTGCCTCATTTTTGTCATTGGTTTCATTTTTTGTTGCTTTGTAACGTTTTTGTCTCATTTTTGTTTTGTGTAGCGTCATTAGTCTCATGTTTTTGTTGCTTTGTGTCTCGTTTTTCTAATATCTTGTCTTGTTTTTGGTCTTTTGTCGTTTCGTCTTTCCTTGTTATTTGTTTTCTTTTTTGTCGTTTTGTGTTTCGCTTTGTTTGTTGTTTTGAGCATCGTTTGTGTCTTGTTTTTGTCAACATAAAACCCATTAGGTTGTCTGATTTATCTGCTACAAATACAAGTTGTTTTGATCCAAAAGTAAAATACTAGATTGCTCATTGTTGTTTTGTGTCTCGCTTTGTAATAGTTTGTCTTGTTTTTGTTGTTTTTTGTCTCTTTTGTCATTTCTCTCGTTTTTTTCCCCATTTTGTTTCTTGTCTTGTTTGTTTTGTCCTACTTGTGTTGTTTATTAAGTCATTTTGTTTATCGCTTTTGTTGCATGTCCATTTTTTAAATCTGTTTGTAACTTTTTTGTCTCTTTCGTTTTGCTTCGTGCTGTCTCATATTTTTGTCGTTTTGTTTTTGTCTCGCATTTGCTGTTTGTGTATTTTTTTGGTCGCTTTGTAACTTTTTTGGCTAATTTTTAGTTTTATTTTGTGTCTTTTCTCATTTTTGCTTCTCATTTTTGTCGTTTGTCCATTTTTTTGGTCGCTTTGTAATTTTTTGTTATTTTGTTTGTCATATTTCTCATATTTTGTCTTGTTTTTGTTGCTTTTTGTCTCTTTTTTGACATTTGTCTCGTGTTTTACAGTTTTTGTTTCCTTTTGGTAATATTTTGTTCTTGATTTTGTCCATTTTGTTGCTGCTTTCTAACTTTTTTGTCTTTTTTGTCCGATTTCTGTCCTTTGCTCATATTTTTGTCGTTTTACGTGCAGTTTTTTGTCATTTTTTTCTGTATGCCGTGAACACACATATTGTTTGTGTGCATAGTTTCTATGGTTTCAGTTTTTGGAGCTGTGTTGTCGCTCTGGCGGACTGCTTGTGGTGTGAAGCCGAACCTTCCTGCAGCTGCACCACCTCCTCTGCTTCCTGTTTGTCGTGACTGAAACACAAAGAGAGAAAAAAGACAGCAGCAGTGAGTCAGTTTGAAACCAAAGACGCAGAAAAGAAACGCACATTTTAACCTACAGACAGAATTAAACCTCATTTATCAGTAATGAGCTGCAGGAGCACAGCGCCCCCAGCAGGCCGCAGCGGGAAGCAACACAAACACAAACACAACAGAAAGTAGTTCACTGCTGCTTCCAGGAGAAAAACCGAGAACATGAGAGGATTTAAAGTGGTTCAGTTTGATGTGAGCTCAGTGGAAGTAAAGCTGAAGCTTCCTGAGGCTCTCAGAGGTTTGGTTTGGTTTATTTCTGAAGCAGCAGCTCAGATTATTTAGATGATCCATTAAAAACAGAACAAACTGCCGCTGCGGGTTTCGTTCCATGTTTGGAGAAAATGCGCACAGATCTGCAGCATCTCCTCTAAAACACGTCCAAAGTGTTGCCGGGCTGGTTCGGGGCCTGCAGGGGGCCGCGGCGGGGCAGGAAGCGGCCGGCGGCGGGTCTCACCTGGCCGAGCTGTCCAGACTCTGCTCCAGCATCTCCATGGAGCCGCCGGTGGAGCGAAGAAAAAAAAAAAAACACGCCGACTTTCAACGACACTGATTCACGGAGATGGAAGCGCTGATCACGGGGACAAACACACGGGTCATGTGAGGAAGACAGTCCAGGACACGTGAGGCAGCGGCCGGGCGAGCAGCTAAAATGGAGGCCGCTGCGGAGGAGCGCAGCAAACAACGAGAAGCGCTCCGGCTTTTACGCAGCGTCACGGCGGCGGCGGCGCGGCTCCGGGTCCGGGTCGAGCACCGGCACCGAGGCTGGAGGTGACGGCTGGAGGCTCGGATGGAAGAAGGGTTCCCGTGTGGAGGATCTGCCGGGTTTCTTTTTGTCCCCTCTGTCCCGGATTTGTTGCTCTGCGGCGCACAGCTGCAGTTTGTCCGCGCAAAGCTGCGGCTGCGACATGCGCCCGATAAGACATGGAGTGGATCAGTTAGAGCGCTTTAGGAAAGGGCAAAATGCGCGTTTTCTGCCCTAAAATCGTCTGCGTTTCTGTGAGATTTCATTTCTTGTCATGTTGCCTCCACGTGACTCCCAGTCTGCTCAGTTTGGAGCTTAAAAAACGGATTCCTGCGTCTTTTCTCCGCTTATTTCTACATTTTCCTGCTTTACGTGGGGATTATTTCCTTTATTTTGTGTTTCTACGGTGCTGTGTGTTTTTCCTGACTTTATTCTTGGACTCAGAGCTTCTCTCTGCCAATCATCCGCCGACATTCAGCTCCTCAGCCCCACTTTTTTCAGGTTCTGTGCCCAGGTGACCACAGAGATCCAATACGGGTTTTCCCACAAACCACATGACAGCAGCGGCTCGTCGCGGCTCGGCTCCGGGTTTAGACCTTCTCAGACTCTCCTGACCCTCCTACAGAACATGTCAGACTCTGGTAGAGGATCCAGGTCCAGTCTGAAGGACCGGAGCTTGTTTCTGGATCGGTTCGGTCCGAATCCTCCGCTGGGAGGAACCGAGAGATCAGAGAGAAACCGGAAGTAGCTGATCTAAAAACACCAATAAATCCAGTTAATAAATAATCAAAACAGCATCTGCACAGTGTTCACAATAGAAACTATAACATATATATGTAATAGTAGAAGGTATTTAAGTACTGCAGTGCAAATACTCAGTGGATTATAATTATTTTCTATTATTTTATTTGGAAATATTAAATGTACAAGTCATTATTCAAACTCTTTTTCACATTAAATGTTTTTCACCTCTATATTTTTGAATGCTGCTTTCTTTTACATTTAATCACACATTAATTTAACTAATCACAAACAATTCTTGTCACACACAATATGTTGTACTACATGTTTTTACTGAATCATTTTTAAAGTTTTTTTTTCCACACTGAATGATTGTTATTACACCTTTTTGTGCATTTTATGTTTTTTCATGACATGTTTTTATTTCAGTTTGTTATTATTTAGTATCTATCTATCTATCTATCTATCTATCTATCTATCTATCTATCTATCTATCTATCTATCTATCTAATATTTAATATTTTTAACTTTTACATATAGATTCATTTTATTATTTTGTGTTTTTAAACTATGTATACTGTAGATTTTTTTATTTTCCAATTTTACAACTATATTTTTTATTATGTGGTTTTAATGTATTTTTTTGCATTACTTATTTTATTATATATATTATAAAAATATGTGAAAATCTATAGTATACATATTGTTTAAAAGCAAAAAATATATACAGTATATAAAACAAGTAAAAATTTTATATAGATATATAAATAAAATATAGAGTATGCAAAAATTTAAAATATATGATTTTTTGCATATTTTACATTATTGCATTTTTGAACAATATTTAAACTATAGATTTTTATTTTGAAAAATTTGCACCATATTTTTGTACATTATTTTTAATTTATTTATGTATTTATTTTCCAGTTTTATATTTTTTCCTCACATGCATTTTTCTGCATGTCATGCACCACAGATTTTTATTAATTGTTTTTGTCAATTGCATTTTATAAAAACATTTTTGCAGACTATATTTTTTTTCTAATTTTTGCATAGTGTAGATTTTTTATTTGTATTTTTGTGCACATTATTTTTAAACACACACGTTTTGCACTGCAATTTTTATAGACTGTATAATTTTTCATTACAAGTTTTTTTAAATTGTACACTGTTGTTTTTTTCACTGAATTATTTTTATTACATTTTTTTTGCATTTTATGTATTTATTTATTTTTAAATATTATCTGTTCTTTTTATGTTGTGTTTTAAACAATATGTATATTATAGATTTTTATTACATTTTTTGCACCATATTTTTTGTACATTACTTTTATTTATTTTCCAGTTTTGCAGACTGTGTTTTTTTCCTTACATGCATTTTTCTGAATATCATGCACTGCAGATTTTTATGAATTGTTTTTGTGAATTGCATTTTTAAAAAATAATTTTACAGACTATAGCTATTTTTCAGTACTTTAAAAAAATAGATTTATTATACTGTAGATTTTCTATTTGTATTTTTGCACACACACATGCTTTTTGCACTGCAATTTTTATAGACGATATTATTTCTCATTACAAGTTTTTTAATTGTGCTGTTGTTGTTTTAGCCTGAATTATTTTTATGACATTTTTTGTGTATTTTATGTTTTTATACAGTATATCCACAAAATGTATTTGTTTATTTTTATATATTATATATTCTTTTTTAATTTAGTGTTTTTTAAACAATATGTATACTTTCGATTTTTTAGTTTTAGTTTTGCACACAAAGTGTTTTAACTTTTTTTAAAAAAAATTTAAAACATCTTTCAGACATTTTTTAAACACAAACACACACACGTCAATTTTATTTTTTATTGTTTTATTTTACATTTTCCATACTCCATTCCACATTTTCCACAGTGCATTGTTTATTTATTTGTTGTTCGCAGTAAAAATGATGAGTCATAGTTAAACCAAACACTTTATAAACACTTCATCTGTTGTTTCTTCTCCCTGAAACCAGCTGCAGCCTCACACCAGCTCAGTTTAGAGGAGAAAACCAGTGAAACCAGTGCTGTGGTTCTGCTGGTTGTTTGTTTAACTTACATCAGAAGCAGGCGGTTAACTGTGAGAAGCTCTTATATAACTAGAATCAGTGTAAGTTTGTGCACAAGCAGGAAAAGTCGGAGTGGAATACAGTAAATGACAGAAAGCAGCCGTCAGCCAATAGACTCTCTGGAAACGATGCTCACATGGCGTCTGGTGACTCATTGATTCGGAGGATGAGAGGAACAAACCACCTACCGGCTGCCAAACCTCTGTCCTCCTCCCTCCTCATTCTTTCCTACATGGGCACTTCCAGCAGCAGTGAGAGCAGCAGCACTTAGAGAAGCTCCAGAGTCTGAAGAAAACATCTAGAAACTCTAAAAATCTCCAGCAGCAGGACCGAGGCTTAGAGAAGCTCCAGAGTCTGAAGAAAACATCTAGAAACTCCACCAACCTCCAGCAGCACAGCTTCCCCCTCGTCTCAGCGGCTTTAAAAAGGTAAACGTGACTCCAGTCGTTGGCATCTTTAGAGCAGAGATGTTAGTTTGACTTCAGGGTGGAGTCGGAGCCACACCCAGAGCTGCTCATTAATTCCTCTTCGTCTTTTTGTGACTTCAGTGCACTCTAAAGAGGAAACGATTTGATTTAAAGTAGTTTTAAATCTTTTAAGCAGTTCATAATTATGTTCTGACTCTGAACTCACAAAGCTTTTCTTTTATGGACGGATGTTGCATCTTTTTTCATCTTTGTTACCTGGATTTATCTGAAAACATCAAGCAAGGACGCATTTATTCTGTAGAATATCTGTCTTTGCATGAGCTTTTATTAATGATCCTCTGATTTTATGTCTGTTTAATGCAGTTCACTCAAAAAAGTCGGTAATTTACTCAAGCATCAATTAAAGTTGCACAGAAGGAGATAAAGTTGCTCTACATTATTTAAAGTTGCTCTATATTAAAGTTGCTCTAAAATGAATTAAAGTTGCTCTAAAATGATTTGAAGTTGCTCTATATTAGTTAAAGTTGCTCTATTTTTGTTAAAGTTGCTCTAAAAGAGTTGAAGTTGCTCTATATTATTTCAAGTTGCTCTATATTAGTTAAAGTTGCTCTATTTTTGTTAAAGTTGCTCTAAAAGAGTTGAAGTTGCTCTATATTATTTAAAGTTGCTCTATACTAAAGTTGCTCTATATGAGTTAAAGTTGCTCTTATAAAGTTTCTCCATGTCTATGGCTTGTTAATCAGTTCTTTTAATGTTTCTTGTACACGATGTTTCCCTCTGAACAGATTCTTAGGTTTTATTTTTAGCTCTAAACTTGCAGTTGTTGCTCTTTTTCTAAAGCTAAATATGAGCGTTTAATGATAGATTCAGCGTCTTTCTCATTCTTATTTCTGGGATTTTTTCAAAAATCTTTAAAATACTGATAAAACTGAAAGGTTGGATGTTTTTGTTCTGTATTTCAGGCTTTTTGATGAACTAACTTTGTGTTTTTGTGTGTTTATTTCACTCAAAATAAGTTTTTAGAAACCACAGAATGAATCATTTTCGAGAAAGAACGCTTTAATGAAACAGACACTTTTCTCTGAAGCTAAATGTTCTTTACAGATTTGATGTATTTTTGGATCTACTTTAACAACAACTAAAACCTTTGAACTATTCAGTGAGCTGTGTGTGGTTTGTTGTGTCTGTAAATCCTCATTAATGCGTTAGTTCTCTCTTTGTGCAGATAAACTCGTCCACATTTCACCATCAGTCGTGTCTGTTCCCACATTACAGGCATTAAAGGTGAAATGGCGACGCCCAAAAACACTCCCCGAGGTGCCGGCACGCCTCTGTCTCCCAACCGCATCACCCGTCTGCAGGAGAAGGAGGATCTGTGCAACCTGAACGACCGGCTGGCCGTCTACATCGACAAAGTGCGCTCCCTGGAGGCCGAGAACGCCGGCCTGCGCCTCCGGATCACCGAGTCCGAGACCGAGGTGAGCCGCGAGCTGACGGGGCTGAAGGCCGCCTACGAGACGGAGCTGGCCGACGCCCGGCAGACGCTGGACTCGGTGGCCAAGGAGAGAGCCAGGCTGCAGCTGGAGCTGGGGAAGCTCCGGGAGGACCACAAGGAGCTGAAGGCCAGGTGGGTCCACAGCTGGGTGGGTCCACAGCTGGATCTGACTGCAGCTTCACTGTGTGCAGGAAAACTGGAGTAAATCCCAGAGGTCAGGGGGTGAGGGGGACTAAAGAGGCCCTCAGTGTCTTAGATGCGGCCCTGCTCATTTTCTGCACCATTTTAGTGGAAGTTTGGGACTTTAAAGATAAAATATATGGGTCATTTCCTAAACTGGAGGACATTTGGGCTTCAAAACGTTTGAAAATTCAACCTTCTCTTTTCCAGTTTTCTTCTCCATATTGATCAATAATAGGTATTGATTGGCTCAACTTTCACATCAATGGTACCATTTTTATTCCATGTTTTCTGTGGCGTTTGCTTACTCTAATCACAGTAACAGGGTTGCTAATCCATGCTAGCAAAAACAAGACATAAAACAATAGAAATGAAACAAAATTACAACAACGAAACACAAAATGACAGAAGTGAGACATGAAACGACAAAAACGAGACACAAAATTACAAAAACGAGACACAAAACAACAGAAGTGAAACATAAAATGACAAAATCAAGACACAAAATGAAAAAAATGAGAAATAAAATGACAAAAACGACATCAACAGGTCATGCTAACATGTTGTGGGACATGTTCCATGAATAATAATTACTATTTAAAATATGATGTTGATCAGAATTTTTTTCCCCACAATTACAGAGACATGAATGAATAAATAAAACCAAAAAAGGAGATTTAAATTAGATTCTAATTCAGTTTGGTCATCAGTGGGGTGGACAAGTGAAAAAGGGCATTTTAGGGGATCTCCAGACTTGTTGATTTCTGTTAGATTTGGTCTCAGGACAAGAACATTTACACACTACTGATGTTTTAGGGTTTATACAGGGATTATTGGATGTAAAATGTCCTCCAGTTCAGTGAAAAGTTGCACTAAAAAGCACCTTTACTCAGTTTAATCCGCTCAGGAGGCGTTGACTTGAAGTTCATGTTGGCAAACTTTAGATTTCTTTCCAGACTTTATGACTCATTTACTGACATCCCATAATTATCAGCTGTAGCTGCAGTGGCTGCTGTCCAGTCAGATTTAAACCGGAGCAGAGCTTTTCCTGAAGTTTCCTATTGCAGAAGGAAAACCACGGCAACATAATCATAAGGACTGAGAGTCAGCCCGTTTTTTTAATTCTGTGTTCATTCACACAAGTTTTATGGACGTTTATGTTTCTTAAAAGATCAAAAATAGCAGGAAAATGATTAAATAATGTAAACCAGACCAGTTATCTGTGGAGGGACGTTACCGTTTAATGTCCTCACCCCCTAAAGTCCCAGAAAAATCCTGCATAGATGGGCTTTAAAATGGGCTCTAAAGTTCATTTACTGATTTACTGACATTTACTTTTGTCAACCAAATGCTCAGGCATTTTCAGGAAAGTACACAGAAATCTGTCAAATACAGGGGGTCCTTGACTTATGTCTGAGTTCCGTGCCTACTGTCCGACATAAGTCCATTTTCACCGTAAGTCGGAAATCCTTCAGAAGAGTCTGACTTATGCTTGGGAGCCATAATGAAATGCTAAAAGTTCGTGAATGTAGCACAATCCAAGGTGGAGTACAACCGGAGAATGGAAACAAAGCCGTCTGATAGCGCCGTGTGACGACGTATTCATCCTCTCTGAACTAGTTCCGACGTAACGACGAAGCGCTGTAGGCTGAGGACGTTGTAAACCAAGGAACCCCTGTGCTGTAAAACAGATTCATTGGACAGAGGTCAGTTCCCAAAATTTCCCTCCAAGGTTGAAGAAAACTCTGCATAACTGAGCTTTAAAGTTCTTTAAGTCGAGTGTAACTGCAGGAAAACACACAGATTGTGGTCAAATAAGGTCAAACAGACTCATTACTTTTACTACATGCACAAAGATTTTACTGCCGCTCCCAAAGAGTCACTCTGAGCCGGAGAAACCTCTGCATAGTTGAGTTTTAAAGAACTTTCACTCAAGTGTAGCATGTACTTCTGTTTATAAAATGGCCAGAAATAGCAGGAAAATGAACAGATTTCTGTCACATACTATAAAACAGACTAATTTATTTTACTAAACGTGGACTGTCGGCTACATTTGGTGAAAAATACAAGAAACCAGTGAAACAGTGAAGCAGATATTTTGGTTTTCTGATGATCATGAGACGCTGGAGCCTCGAGGCTTCAGAAATCCCCATTTGTGAACCATCAGTAGGATTTTAAACAGCAGTGATGCTGGTGTGAGCTGCTGTTAGCATTGAGCTTCTGTTAGCATTGAGCTTCTGCTAGCATTGACTTTCTGTTAGCATTGAGCTGTTGATAGCATTGAGCTTCTGTTAGCATTGAGCTTCTGTTAGCATTGACCTGCCATCAGCATTGAGCTACTGTTAGCATTGAGCTGTTGTTAGCATTGAGCTGCTGTTAGCATTGAGCTGCTTTTAGCATTAAGCTGCTGTTAGCATTGACCTGCCATCAGCATTGAGCTACTGTTAGCATTGACTTTCTGTTAGCATTGAGCTGTTGATAGCATTGAGCTTCTGTTAGCATTGAGCTTCTGTTAGCATTGACCTGCCATCAGCATTGAGCTTCTGTTAGCATTGACCTGCCATCAGCATTGAGCTACTGTTAGCATTGAGCTGTTGTTAACATCGAGCTGCTGCTAGCATTGAGCTGTTGTTAGCATTGAGCTGTTGTTAGCACTGAGCTGCTGTTAGCATTGAGCTGCTGTTAGCATCGAGCTGCTGTTAGCATCGAGCTGTTGTTAGCATCAAGCTGCTGTTAGCATTGAGCTGCTGTTAACCTTGAGCTGCAGCTAGCATTGAGCTGTTGCTAGCATTGAGCTACTGTTAGCATTGAGCTGGTGCTAATGTTGAGCTGTTGCTAGCGTTGAGCTGCTGCTAGCATCAAACTGCTGTTAGCATTGAGCTGTTGTTAGCATTGAGAAGCTGTTAGCAGTGGAATATTTGTTGAGCATTTTCATTTGCAAATGTGCCACCTTGTCTTTTTGATGAACTTACTTTTGTTTTCGCGTTTATTGTACTCAGAGTAAGATTTTTGAAACTACAAAATTAGTTGTTTTAGAGAGAAAATGCTCTTTTGAAACACATTCAGCAGCAGCAGCTCATCATCTGTTATTAGATGATGCTGGTTTGAGTTAGCATTGAGCTGCTGTTAGCATTAAGATGCTGTTATTATGGAGCTGCTGTTAGTATTGAGGTGCTGTTAGCATTAAGATGCTGTTATTATTGAGCTGCTGTTAGCAATGAGTTGCTGTTAGGATTGAGCTGCTGCTAGTATTGAGCTGTTGTTAGGATTGAGCTGCAATTAGCATGGAGCTGCTGCTACCGTTGAGCTGCTGTTAGCATTGAGCTGCTGTTAGCACTGAGTTGCTGCTAATGTTGAGCTGTTGCAAGCGTTGAGCTGCTGCTAGTACTGAGCTTCTGCTAGCATCAAACTGCTGTTAGCATTGAGCTGTTGTTAGCATTGAGAAGCTGTTAGCAGTGGAATATTTGTTGAGCATTTTCATTTGCAAATTTTTGTTTTCGCGTGTTTATTATACTCGGAGTAATATTTTTGAAACTACAAAATGAGTTGTTTTAGAGAGAAAATGCTCTTTTGAAACAGAAACAGAAGTGGCAGCTCATCATCTGTTATTAGCTGATGCTGGTTTGAGTTAGCATTGAGCTGCTGTCAGCATTGAGTTGCTGTTCCCATTCATCTGCTGTTAGCATCTGGCTGCTGTTAGCGTCTGGCTGCTGTTAGCTGCTAGCTGCCCCTCCCTGCAGCCTCCCTCCTCCATGACTAACTCTTTCCTCCCTCACCATACCGATCTTTACACACAATACGTGGCAGTGTTTGCAGGACTCCTCCATTATTTTTCCATAAATATTGAGGCCTCGGTTTGTTTGGCAAAGCCACGCCGTCGCCATGGCAGCAGCCGGGCCAAACATAAACGCCTGTGGCTTTGTGGCTGCAGAGATCCGTGAGTCAGAGATCCGTGAGTCAGATCCACCGAGGTCTTTCCCCGGTTCTTTTCTGTCCAGAAATAACTCAGATGTGTTTCATTAAATTACGTCAAGGAAACTATGGAAACTAGAAAGTTAGAAAATAAATCTCTGTCCACAAACAGACCCCCGGACTGTCCCACTGTGGAGGAATTTACTGTAAAATTACTGTTATTAAGCTGCTTTCTACTTGAAAATGTGAAGTTATTGTACTTTAATTTACTTAAACAATTCATTTCTGTATAATTCAGCTTTACTGTCTAATATTTTCCAACAAAATCATGTCTTGTTGCTTGTAAATTACAACATTTTCTTCAAACAAAATAAACTGTGAATTTCAGACATAACTCACAGAGCAGAGTGTCTTTAATCTTTATTATCCATAACTGGGACAATTTAATAACATATATATCACAAAATCACCTAAGCAAGTTATATTTTATTATTTAGGAACATTATTGAAAGGCTGGTAAATATTACATATCCTTTAGCTTACTTAATATAAGAACAAAACAAACAAAAAGAGTAAAAATGGCTTTTTTCAGTATACTTTTTAAGTCTATTTACATGTTTAAAACCCTACAATCTGTAATAAGAGTTATGTTTATTTACATTTAGACAGATGTTGAATTTTGAAAATCAGGATAAGGACGATGCATTTTGAAATTCAAACCTTGTTTCGTGTTTTTTTTCCAGGAACACCAAGAAGGAGTCAGAGCTTACAGCGGCTCTGCAGAGACTCAAAGACCTGGAAGCTCTTCTGAACTCCAAAGATGCTTCTCTGACCACAGCTCTGGGAGAGAAGAGAAGTCTGGAGGTGGAGAACCGAGACCTGAAGGCTCAGGTGGCGAAGGTAGAAACACAAACCCACATCTGGGACCAACATATATAATATATTTATACAAGAGCGGTCAAAAGTTTGGGGTCATCCAGAAAATTCCATGTTTTCCTTGAAAACTCCCACTTTTATTCATGTGCTAACAAAACTGCACAAGGGTTTTCTAATCATCAATGAGCCTTTCAACACCATTAGCTAACACAATGTAGCATTAGAACACAGGAGTGATGGTTGCTGGAAATGTTCCTCTGTACCCCTATGGAGATATTCCATTGAACATTTCCAGCTAGAATAGTCATTTACCACATTAACAATGTCTACACTGGATTTATCATTCATTTAATGTGATCTTCATTGAAAAAAAAGTGCTTTTCTTTCAAAAATAAGGACATTTCTAAGTGACGCCAAACTTTTGAATGGTAGTGTAGCTATACACTGCGTGCTAAAAAAAAAAGTCGTCACCTGGATTTACCGAAGCAAACAGGTGAGATCCTTCCATTGGATAATTACAGCAGTGATGACAACTTCTTTAACCCTAGCTGATGCAGTGAGGAGCTTCCATGTTTGAAGACAAATCCTGTGGTCATGGAAAGGATGTTAATGTGTCTCAGAAGGGTCAAATGATTGGCCTGCATCAAGCAAAGAAAACAACTAAGGAGATGAAACGACTAAAATCAGGTTAAGAACCGTCCAACGCAAGGAAAGTTTTCTTTTAAAAATCTTCCTGATGGCTGCTTGGATTAAAACCTGGTTGTTTTCTGATCACTTCAATGTAAAACGTGTTGCTGTTAGCAGCAGAGCTAACGTTAGCTACGACAGTCCTGGTACCGACTAACGGTGATGCCATCCCATAACAGACCACTTTTCAAGACATTGAAAGTGTAGCAGACAGATGAAAAATGCAGATAAATAAAAATGTAACAAACATTTTTGTAAAGTTTTTATTCCGCCAAGGAGGTGAAGCATCGTTGGACTTATGTGATGATCGGTGTTGGTTTGTCTGTCTGTCTGTCTGTCAGCAACATTACTGAAAAACAGACCAACGGATTTGGATGAAATTTTCAGTGAAGCTCAGAAATGAAACAAGGACCAAGTGATTAGATTCTGGCAGTGATGCAGCTTATAGTCTGCATCCATGGATTTATTAAAGATTTCTGTATCATTGCCAGATAGCGGCACGGCATCACTGTAACCGTGACAACAAGTGAACAGCAGTGAGTTTGACCAGAAATGCTGAAATCTTTGGAGCTTCTTAGCTTCTCTTCAGCTCGGATGTTGTAATTAGCGGACAGGTTTTGCTGCTCCTCTGTATTTATTTCATGGTTCTGCTGGTTTCTGTGGATGTTTATGATGGTTCTGCTCTTCTGTTCTTCTCCTCTCAGCTGGACTCCAGTCTGGGCGATGCCAGGAAGCAGCTCCAGGACGAGATGCTGAGGAGAGTGGACGGAGAGAACCGGATTCAGACTCTGAAGGAGGAGCTGGACTTCCAGAAGAACCTCCACTCTGAGGTGCGTCCCGCTCAAAGGAGCTCAGATCTTCATTTAAAGCAGAATCTTTGGGGTTATTAACTGGTGGTGGATGGTTCTGCAGGAGCTGAGGGAGACCAAGCGGCGCCACGAGTCCCGCATGGTGGAGCTGGATAACGGACACCAGCAGGAGTTTGAGAGCAAACTGGCCGAAGCTCTGGTGGAGATGAGGAACCAGCATGACCTGCAGATCAAGATGTACAAGGACGAGATCGAGAAGACCTACAACACCAAGGTAGACCTTCACAATAAAAGCTGCTGTTCTATGAAGACGTTTAAAACATCAGGACCAGGAGCCTAGAATATTCCTCTGTGATATTAATAATAGAACAATATGAATATTTCTCTATAGTGTAAACAATATGATAATAATTATATTTTTCTGCCAGCAAAAGTTTTGCATTTCTTAAGTTAAAGCACAAAAAAAGTGCATTAAAATATTCTGAAAGTACGTGTTGGTAACTTGTGAATTTCCTCTCTGCAAGTTTTGTCTTTATAACATTAATTTAAGATTTTCATGGTGTTTTTTATTTTGTAAGTTCATGAACTAAACCTGCAAATTAGTTTCTAAGTAAATGTGTTGGAGTAAAATACATAATATAATATAATAAATATAATAGAATAAATTATATTATTAAGCTAAATCTGCTAAGTCAATTAAAAGTTCTATTTTAATTTATACGATAAATTAAAAATTATATAACTTTTAATTGATTTGGTTAGTTTAATAGTGAAGTAAAAACTGTAATATTTGCTTCTGAATTTTAGTAATTTGAAAGTAATAAATAAAATAAATTATGTTAGATTTGTTAGATTATATTAGTTGTATTATATTATTTTATATTTATTATATTTTATTATATTACATTATATGCATTATATTATATTATTATATTATATTAGTTGTATTATATTATTATATTATATTATATTATATTATATTATATTATATTATATTATATTGTGTTGTATTTTTGCTGCTGTTTCCCTCCTCTAGCTGGAAAGTGCTCGTCAGTCTGCGGATCGTAGCAGCCATCTGGTCGGAGCTGCTCATGAGGAGCTGCAACAAACTAGAATCCGTCTGGAATCAACATCAGCTCAGCTCAGCCAGCTGCAGAAACAGGTTCCTGGAAAGCACCACGTCATACATGAACTTTTACTCTCCACAAAGTCCCATCCCTGTGTTTTACATTTCCATCATTTATTTAGGATTTAAAGTTGATTCAGGTCCTTTGGTGTTAAAAAGCTGCAGGTTTCTTCTCATTTTACAGAAATCAACGTTGATTTTTCACATTTTATTGCAATTTTCAGCTTTTAACTCTGTGGTTTTTCAGCATTCTGACCTCGTTCTGCTCTCCTCTGTCTCTATATATCATATAATATAAATATATATTTTCTACGTGGTTCTTCTTCCAGCTGTCGGCCCGCGAGGCAAAGATCCGAGACCTGGAGGACGCTCTGTCTCGGGAACGGGACTCGACCCGCCGCCTGCTGTCGGATAAAGACAGAGAGATGGCAGAAATCCGTCAGCAGATGCAGCAGCAGCTGGACGAGTATCAGGAGCTGCTGGACGTGAAGCTGGCTCTGGACATGGAGATCTGCGCCTACCGCAAACTGCTGGAGGGAGAGGAGCAGAGGTAAACAAAAACAATAAACAACCTTCTAAAGCCGTTTACTGTCTGTTTACAGGGGAAATTACACGTGATAGTTGGAGGGAAAATGACTGGAAAACAAGTAGAACTGTAGATAATGTCCACATAAAAGAAAAAAAGTCTACTTTAAATAGTACATTTGACCATAAAGTTATTTTTTATTGTATTTAAATCAGCAAGAAATAAATGTTTTATTAGACATCCATAAATATCCAGAGTGCTTCAAGACTCTCCTATTTAAAAAAAAAAAAGGTAAATCTGTAAAGGAACTGTGAAACTGTGGCAGCAAGAATGCAAAAAAAAAAAGATGGAATATTGTAATAATATAAACGTGTGAAAAATTCAAATTTACAGCAGATATCTATAAAAAACTGGCAACTTTATCAGCTATAAATCCAATAAAACTGAGTTATTCTAAAGTAACTAAACGTAAAACAGCAAATTATTAATATTCTATAAAACAATTTACTGTCATTTTACAAGTTTGACCTGTTTGCTTAGTTATAAATAAAATTCACATCAAAATGTGTATGTTATAATAAATAGTTTATTTTTTTACAGCATTCGACTGTAAAGTTAAACTATTAATTATTGTATTTAACTCACCAGAAAGTCTTAGATTTCTTTTAGATATTTGCTGTAATTTACAAAATGATTACACAAAAAATATAATAGAATTATATATAAAATATAATTTTTTAACTGATATTTTTCAGATTTCCAGTGTTTTATTGAATTACAGCTAAATCTTGTAAAATCATAGAAAAATAGAGCAAAACTGTAAATAAGGATCACATCAAAAATGTGTATGTTTTTAGGGTTAGGGTTAGATATTTGCTGTTCTAAAAAATATGTGCACAATAAATTTAAAAAGTGTAAATATTGAACTACATTTTACAAATTAATTACATATAATATAAATATGAAAAATATTTATTCTATTTTATTTTTCACTTATTAACTGCATTTAAATCAGAAAAAATATTATGTATTTTTACAGATTTTTGCTCAAAAAAATATAAAGATTTTAAACTGATATTTTACAGATTTCCAATTTTGTTTAATTAAATTCCAGGTAAAATGCAGTAAAGTCCACGCTAACTCCAGTTCTGTGCGTTTGTCGTCCTCCAGGCTGCGTCTCTCTCCCAGCCCTCCTCCCTCCAGGGCGGCTGGAAGTCGGACCTCTAACTCGGCTCATTCCCGCCTCGTCCACTCCAGCGCTCAGGCTTCTCCGGCTAAGAGGCGCCGGCCCAACGACACCGACAGCGAGGCCTCCAGCTTCGCCGGGGGAGCCGTGGCCCGGACCCGGATCACCCAGCAGGCCTCGGCCAGCGGACGGGTCACCGTGGACGAAGTGGACCTGGACGGGAAGTACGTGAAGCTCAGCAACAAGTCGGACGAGGTGAGAGGAAGAATCACCAGCAGGTTTAGAAGAATGAATGATCTAATAAGAAGAACTTTATTTATAGCAGCCTGAAGAGCAAAATTCTTAACAAACATTTAAAACATGCAACACAGACAAACAAGTCAGAGCAGTCAGTTAACAAGAATAGTGAAAATGCTAAAAAAAAAAAAACCTCAAAAACTGAAAAAAATTGAGTGAAATCTGTCCAAAGTGATCTAAGTTTATCCAAAATTAGTCCAAAATGAATGTATTTTTTTCTAAAATTCCTAAAATTTGACTAAATTGTGTCTGAAATTAGGTGAAATCCATTCTAAAGGACTTAAATTGATCCAAAATTGATCCAAAATATCAGGAAAAAGTCTAAAATGGGTCTAAAATAAAGTCCAGTTGTGTCCTTAATGACTACAACGTCCTCAAAATGACTCAAAATGAATCAAAATGATGTAAATCTTGTCAAAAATAATTTTCTAAATGTCCCACATGATAAAAAATTCACCCAAAAGTCCCAAAATGTGTCAAAAATGAGGTGAAATCCATCCAAAATGATTACAACTTGTCCAAAATGCATAAAAATGTCCAGAATGACTCAAAATTAGTCGAAAAATATGGAAATAGAAGAAAGAAGGTTCAAAAATAGCACGTGACTGTTCTGCTTCCAGCTGTACAAATCACTGCAAATACTCAAAACTAGACTCTAAATGTGTCCACCATGACATGAATCTGGTCAACAATTACCCCAAAATAGTCCAAAATGACTAGAACTGTTCTAAAATTCCTAAAATTTGTCTAAATTGTGTTTGAAATGAGGTGAAATCCGTCCAAAATGACTTACATGTATCTAGAATTGATCCAAAATGACAGAAAAAAAGTCTAAAATGACTGAAATGGGTCCAAAATAAAGTCAGATTGTGCCATTCATGACTACAACATTCTAAAATGACTCCAAATTAATTTAAAATGACATAAATCTTGTCAAAAATGTTTTTCTAAATGTCACAAATAATGAAAATTTATCCAAAATTCCTAAAAGGTTTTTTAAAAGGTTGTTGCTAGAGGTACGGACCCGTACCCGTAGCCTGTGGCCTACGGATACGGCACTTTCCATTTGCCAATCAGATACACGAGATCTGGTCACGTGACTCCCGGTAGACGCTATCAGTACGGACCTGTAGCATCGGTACGTCAGGTACGGACCCTAAACCTGACCCTAACACTAACCCTAACCTTAACCTTTGCTTACCTTTCAACAGTTTGCAGTGGTTAGCAGCTTCTTGACTCGCGAGACTCGCGTACGGGTCCGTATCTGTCTGGCAAATGGAAAGTGCCGTATCCGTAGGCCACAGGCTATGGATACGGACCCGTATCCGTAGACACTACCTTTTTAAAAATGAGGTGAAATCCATCCAAAAATTAGTCTAAAATGACAAAAATTTGTCCAAAATGCATAAAATGACAGAAAAAAGTCTAAATAAATGACAGTTAAAACATTCAGCACAGTTTTATGAAGAGAACTGACAAAATAAGAATCAATCCTCAGGGTAACCGCTCTGTTTTTGATCCTTTTGCTGATTTTTAATGGATTATTGTTTTACAGTAAAAGGTGGAAAATGGGTGAGAATTAACATTATTTTAAAAGTAATCCTAAAACCCTGATTTGTGTCCTGCAGGACCAGAATCTGGGGAACTGGCAGGTGAAGCGTCAGGTCGGATCTGGAACTCCGATCGTCTTCAAGTTCCCCACTAAGTTCACCCTGAAGGCCGGTCAGAGGGTCACGGTCAGTAGAGGTTTTATTTAACGTTAAATGATTATATATCCTCAGATATTTAACTGTCTCCTGGACGTTCTGGTTCAGATCTGGGCCTCTAACTCTGGTGGAACCCACAACCCTCCATCTGAGCTGCTGTGGAAGACTCAGTCCTCCTGGGGAACCGGAGACTTCCTGCAGACGCTCCTGATCAGCGCCAGCGGAGAGGTAAACCCTCAGGACGGGTTGGTGGAGTTTAAACAGGCAGAAAAGAGACGAATAATCACGGTGATACTGTGTCTTCCAGGAGATGGCGATGAGGAAGGTGACCCGCACACAGTTTGATGAAGACGATGACGACATGGTGAGGAAGACCAGATTAAACGCAATGTTCTGAGCAGTTTGTTCATTTTAAATATACGTGGAGTTAAAAACTGAATTCAAAACATTCTTCAGTACAATGACGATAGATTGTTTTTCTTTTACCAAAAAGGAAAACGTGCACATCATGCTGGTGTCCTCCATTCTTTACACTGTTCGTCTTCCAGCTGTGGACGTCGTTGCAAGTAAACAAAACTACTAAAAAATGCCCACAATTATACAAAACTCATCAAAAAATAGCCAAAAGGAATCAAAGATGACTAAAATTTCCCTAAATTTTGTCCAAAAATGAGGTGAAAGCTGTCCCAAATGACTAAACTTATCCAAAATGCAAAATGCATACGACAACATGAGTCCAAAAAGCGCAAATAGAAGAAAGAAGGCTCAAAAATAACATGTCCTTATGTGACTGTTCTGCTTCTAGCTGCACACATCACTGCAAATACTCAAAACTAGACTTTAAATGTGTTCAGAATGACATAAATTTGGTCAACAATTACCCCAAAATAGTCCAAAAATGACTAAAATTTATCCAAGATTGATCCAAAATGACAGAAAAAGTCTAAAATGACTCAGATGTGTCCAAAATTTTTCAAAACTTTTATATAATTTGCCTAAATTGTGTCAGAAATGAGGTGAAATCTATCCAAAAATCACCAAAATAAAATCAAATTGTGTCATTAATGACTACAACGTTCTCAAAATGACTCAAAATGAGTCTAATATGACATAAATCTTAAAAACTTTTTTCTAAAAGTCCCAAATGATTAAAACTTACCCAAAATTTATCAAACATTGAAATCACTCAAATCCGTCCAAAATTACCTAGGTTTATCCAAAATTGATCCAAAATTGATTCAGAATGACAGAAAAAAAAGTCTAAATATTAATAAAGTACCTGATGAAATGCTTTGGATTTGATGGAATTACCAAACCTACACATGTCACAAGTCAGTAAAAAATACAAAAAAGTCAGTGTTCTTGTAAAAGTTGTGGTTTTCAAAAAATATGCATGAAAAAGTAAAAAATAGAGAAGATTTTGTTTACAGTGTAAGGTCTAACCCTAAATATTTTAATTAGCTGAGTATATTAAGTACAGGTAAAGTAAAATATAATAACAACAATAAAAGTTAAAATATGTACAAAGAAATTATTATAACAGTAAAATGCATTTCTACCTTTAAAAAACAAGCTGAAAAATTATTTACAATTAAAAAATAAAAGTAAAGATGGTAAAATATAAACAACTATTAGCATCCATTCAGAAACAGTGAGCTTCAGAAAGCAGATGAAATGTCTGCCTTCAGACAACAACCAACCTCAGCCTGAGTGATTCTTATTTAGATGCTCTTATTGTGAAACTCTGCCTCAGCAGGTGGCCCACAGCACCTGTGGCGACAGCGAGTACAACCTGAGGAGCCGGACCGTCGTCTGTGGATCCTGTGGACTTCCTTCTGATAAATCCAGCAGCTGCTCTGTGTCGTCGGCCTCCAGGTCCTTCCGCAGTGGAGGCGTCTCTGAGGGCTTACTGCCCCACTCCTACGTCTTCAGCACCAGCACGCCTCGCAAGGTGGGTAGCACCCCCTACTGGTGACGTCTGATCTGCAGTTTAGTCTCAGTTAGAAACTGGACGAGCCCCCAGTAGAGGGCAGAACCACGCCCACGCATGATACTCCGTATCAATTTTGATCATCCTACGTATCTCCCTCCCTACTTGATCTGCTGACCTGTAACTCTACAACTGAGCAGGGGACCTGAGACTGATCTTCAGTGCCAAGTTTGATTATCCTGACTTCAGCACTTGCAGAGATATCTGACCGGACACACACACACACACACACACACACACACACACACACACACACACACACACACACACACACACACACACACACACACACACACACACACACACACACACACACACACATACATACTTACCCAGCCAGCCACATACCGAAGTGAATGCAGTAACCCCACTGACGTACGTCAGGCGTGGTTAATAACACAAAGAATTTTAGCTGAATACACCACTTATCAGGTATTTATAGTACTAAATACATCACTTATCAGGTACTTATAGTACTAAATACTCCACTTATCAGGTACTTATAGTACTAAATAAATCAGGTACTTATAGTACTAAATACTCCATTTATCAGGTACTTATAGTACTAAATACTCCACTTATCAGGTACTTATAGTACTAAATAAATCAGGTACTTATAGTACTAAATACTCCATTTATCAGGTACTTATAGTACTAAATACTCCACTTATCAGGTACTTATAGTACTAAATAAATCAGGTACTTATAGTACTAAATACTCCATTTATCAGGTACTTATAGTACTAAATACTCCACTTATCAGGTACTTATAGTACTAAATAAATCAGGTACTTATAGTTCTAAATACTCCATTTATCAGGTACTTATAGTACTAAATACTCCACTTATCAGGTACTTATAGTACTAAATAAATCAGGTACTTATAGTTCTAAATACTCCATTTGTCAGGTACTTATAGTACTAAATACTCCACTTATCAGGTACTTATAGTACTAAATAAATCAGGTACTTATAGTACTAAATACTCCATTTATCAGGTACTTATAGTACTAAATACTCCACTTATCAGGTACTTATAGTACTAAATAAATCAGGTACTTATAGTACTAAATACTCCATTTATCAGGTACTTATAGTACTAAATACTCCACTTATCAGGTACTTATAGTACTAAATAAATCAGGTACTTATAGTACTAAATACTCCACTTATCAGGTACTTATAGTACTAAATAAATCAGGTACTTATAGTTCTAAATACTCCATTTATCAGGTACTTATAGTACTAAATACTCCACTTATCAGGTACTTATAGTACTAAATAAATCAGGTACTTATAGTTCTAAATACTCCATTTATCAGGTACTTATAGTACTAAATACTCCACTTATCAGGTACTTATAGTACTAAATAAATCAGGTACTTATAGTACTAAATACTCCATTTATCAGGTACTTATAGTACTAAATAAATCAGGTACTTATAGTACTAAATACTCCATTTATCAGGTACTTATAGTACTAAATACTCCACTTATCAGGTACTTATAGTACAGTACTGTTGTGTTTAAAAAACTTGAAGTACTTGTTTGCAGTACTTGTGTGTACTAATTTTAACTTTGTCCAACTTTCCTTTCAGACTGGAGGCAGGATGGAGAACTGTCCAATCATGTGAACATCTTGATCCATTTTAAAACACTTTTACTTTAGTTACTTTTTAGTTACTAGTTACGATTAGTTGTAGTTATTAGTTCAGTTCATGTACTTTGGAATGCTTGTTTTAAACTTTATACTGCTTTCTAATAATATACGTAAGCATACTTCTGAAACATTTTTTCTAGTTTAAACGTTGATTGAAGCTGTAACTTTTTATATTAGTGACAGTTAAAATGTCGACCAGCAGGCAGTAAAAAGCAATAAAAGCAGAACAATCACTTTTCATTTTAAAACCAGGTAACACTATATCATTTATATAATCTACTTTTGCAGGTATTGCAAAGGTTGAGATTTTTATTCACATTGTTTGTTGTTTTTTTTTGCTATTTTTTGATTGTATTAAATCTGCTCTTCCAATGAAACATATTGACGCCAACTACAGATTTACAGAATATTGTGTATTTTTGCTATTACCAATAAAGATGTTTTCAATAAACTTTTGTGTTTGTCTCATTTGACTATAAGAACCAAATGTAAATATGGACAGGTGGTTTGATTGTCGAGTGGAATCTGTTTGACTGTGTCTATGTGACTCTAATCCATTTGAATGATTTCTCTTTGTTTTACAAACAACACGAAAAAACTGTCTGTTTAAAACCATCAACAACTGAAATTGCATGATCAGAGTTCTGCCTTCATTCTGAGAACATTTCCAGAGTTCCAGGTCCTTGAAGTCCATAGAGGTGGGTCCAGATTTATCACTTTTAATGGACTTTTTCCATCATTTCTGAGCCTCAGAACTTCATCAGTCCAGCAGATAGAACCAGAACATTTAGGAGGAAAAACACATCTGAGTTCTGATTAAAACTGAAACTGAAATAGATAAAAATGCTGGAAAATCACCCCCAAAAGAGCCAAAACTATCCTGAAATGTTCAAATATGCCAGGAAAAACATGGAAAATCACTACAAATAGGCCAAAATTTCCACAAAAAGTACCAAAATGAACAAGAAAAGGACCAAAATTTCTACAAAACAGGTACCTAATGGTGATTTTGTTTCTTTTTGTGACTATTTTGTCTTTTTGTGGTAGTTTTGCAAAATTTTATGGTGATTTTGGATGTTTTTGTGTTCATTTTGGCATGTCTTAGTGTAGATTTTACATGTTTTTGACGTGATTTAGTGTCTCTTCGGTCCCTTTTTGTTGATTCGGACTCTATTTGTGGTAGTTTTGCATCTTTCAGTAAAAATTGTGGGTCTTTTTGTTTAATATTTACCTCTTTTTTTTGGTAATTTTGGGTCTTTTGTACTTATTTTGTTTCTTTGTGGTAATGTGGTCCCTTTTTTGGGATTTGGTTTCTTTCTGTGTTAATTTTCCAGCTTTTTTAGTTATTTTAGTTGTAGCTTTTACCGGGACTTACATGTGTTTTTCCTCCTAAATGTCATGGTTCTATCTGCTGGACTGATGAAGTTCTGAGGCTCAGAAATGATGGAAAAAATCCATTAAAAAGTGATAAATCTGGACCCACCTCTATGGACTTCAAGGACCTGGAACACTGGAAATATTGATAGTAGTGGAACTTTGCATGATTTAATTAAATATATTAAAGTCATTGTAATTTTTTTTAAAAACCAGCTGATTCTGAGGAGGTCATGTGGAGGAACTAATAGATTTTTTATGGAATAATCCGTTTCAGTGTGTTGATGTAATTCTACAAATGACCTATAGGTGGTAGCAGTGCGCCTGCGCTGTGCCCAGTCTGCCGAAACGCCCCAAGAAGAGAAGAAGCGTCTCAAACCAGGAAGTAGCGGACAGCGGTTAGTTGAACTAACCTTAACCCTAAACTAACCTTAAACTAACTCTACCTACCTGTGAGTTTGATCAGGGCGTTGTTGAAAAGGACAAACGTGACATTCGGTGAGTTTCATGAACATTTTGTCACGAAAATCAATCCTGAAGGTTAGCTAACAGCTACAAGAACAGATAAGATCTATAAATATAATGTCTGTGTGAAAACTGACAATATCACTTGAATAACAAAACACACTTAATATTGGAAAATGATTTAAATGTTGTTCAGTAAAGCTACTGCTTTGTTCTGTTTTGGCCTTTATGGTTTTTATGCATGTTTTATATTATTTTACCTTCATTCTGGGAATATTCCCACAGTTCCAGGTCCTTGAAGTCCACAGAGGTGGGTCCAGATTTATCACTTTTAATGGACTTTTTCCATCATTTCTGAGCCTCAGAACTTCATCAGTCCAGCAGATAGAACCATGACATTTAGGAGGAGAAACATCTGAGTTCTGAGAAAAACTGCAACTAAAGTAGCTAAAAATGCTACAAAATGACCAGAAAAGTGACCAAAATCAGCACAAAACAGGTGAAAATGCGGCATAAATTGAACTTTGGATCAACAAACTTGTGAAATTACCACAAAAAGAAACATAATCACCACAAAAAGAGCCAAAATTAATGAAAAACATTCAAATAGACCAGCCCAAACTCGCAAAATCAAAACTAAACATATGTAATTAACAAAAAAATACCAAAATTACCACAAAAAGCACAAAAACTACCATAAAACAGGTGAAATTGCGACAAAAACTCAAATTCAGCAAAATTACCCTACCAAGAGCCAAAACGACATTGAGAAGTTCAAATATGCCGACAAAAACATGCAAAAACGAAACATGCAAAGTCACCACAAAAAGGACCAAAACTACCACAAAACCAATGAAATTGCGACAAAAACTCAAATTTTTCACCAACAACTTGCATAATCACAACAAAAATGGCAACAATGGCCACAAAAACACCCAAAATCGCCACAAAAATGAACAAAATTAACACAAAACTGGTGAAATTGTGACAGAAACTCAAATTTTTCACCAAAAACTTGCAAAATAAACACTACAAAAATGGCAAAAATTACCACGGAAGCACACAAAAATCATCCTTAAAAGAGCCAAAACTGCCTTGAAAGGTTCAAACATACAAAATTATCACGAAAGCAATTTAAAAAGTACAAAAATTGCAACAAAGCGGGTGTCTTTTAATGGTGATTTTGTTTCTTTCTGTGATTATTTTGCCTTTTTGTGGTAATTTTGCAGGATTTTGTGGTGATTTTGGGTGTTTTTGTGTTCATTTTTTTCATTTTTTAGTGGTGATTTTCCATCTTCTTGATGCGATTTTGTCTTTCTTTTGGTCCCCTTTTGCTGATTTTTGACTCATTTTGTGTCTTTTTGTGAAATGTTTATGTGCTCACAAAAAGATAAAATGCATTTTATTTTACAGGTTAATATTTTTGCTATTTTAAACACTATTTTCAAGACTTTTCTTAAAGCTGCGAACATGGAGATGATTTATTTTTGATTCTTCCTGTAGGTGAGACTGATTTCCTGTAGCAGACTGAAAGAACCAGAACTCACCGTGTTGTTTCCTCTGCAGAACTCTGACCCTTTTGGATGTTGAGCGTTCGGACTCTGCTCGGCTTCCTGGTGACCTCGAGAGCCGCCGCCGCCTTCTCTGGGACATGTTCACCGTCTGCAGCAGCTAACGTTCATCAGAAGGACTGTTTGAGGAGCAGAGCAGCGTCCAGCATGGCCCACACGATCAAATACCTCGGGTAAGACATTTAGCATCATTTTAATCCTCATTAGGGTCATGGGGGGCTGGAGTCTGTCCCAGCTGACTGAGGGTGAAGGTTCCCCTGGACAGGTAACAGCCTATCACAGGGCTACATGTAGAGACAAACAATCACATTAACATTCACACCTACAGACAATTTAGAATCACCAGTTATTAACCTCAGCATGTTTCTGGACTGTGGGAGGAAGCTGGAGAACCTGGAGAAAAGCCAGCAGGAGAACATGGAGACTCCATGCAGAAAGACTCCAGGAAGACCGGGATACGAACATGGGATTTGCTCGCTGCAAGGTGACAGTGATATCCACTGCTTCACTGTGCAGCCCATAAATCGTTTTTTCTTTTACAAACAAGTAAAATGTGCAAATCCCACTGGTGTTCCTCCTTGTTTCTGTTCTCGTCCCAGCTGTGCACGTCGTTACAGTTGTGAACAAAACTACAAAAAATACCCCAAATTATACAAATCTCGTCAAAAAATAGCCAAACGTAATCCAAAAACTAAACGGAAATTTACCTAAAATTACTCAAATTTGTCCAAAATGAGGTGAAATCTGTCTTAAATGACTAAAACTTGTCCAAAATACAAAATGCGTTCCACAAAATGAGTCCAAAACGTGTAAATAGAAGAAAGAATGTGCAAAAATAACACGTCCTTGTGTTCTGTTCTGCTTCCAGCTGCACACATCACTGCAAATACACAAAACTAGACTCTAAATGTGTCCACAATGTCATAAATATGATCAACAATTACCCAAAATAGTCCAAGATGTATAAAATTTATCCAAGATTGATCCAAAATGACAAAAAAATGACTCAGATGTGTCCAAAATAAAGTCAAATTGTGTCCTTATTGACTACAACGTTCTCAGAATGACTAAAATCTGGTCAACATCATTTCTCTAAATATCCCAAATGACTAAAACTGATCCAAAATTCCTAAAATGTGTCAAAAAATGAGGTGAAATCCGTCCAAAATGCAGAAAAGTTATTCAGAATGACCAAAATGTGTTCAACTGACCGGTAGACTGTATGTAGACGTGTAAAATGACCTGCAGACTGTTTCCAGGCAGGAGGAGGCTCAGCATATCGATGAGGAGCTCTTCTCTGAGTATGGCTTCAGCGTGGATCAGCTGATGGAGCTGGCTGGACTCAGCTGTGCGATGGCCGTCACTCGGGTGAGAATCAGTCTGAGCTCTTATTTTGAAAAACTCTGCATTGTTTGGCGTTTGTCTCCCTCTTTTGACAATGAGAGGAATTACAAAAACACTGCTGTCTTGCTCTCATGATGTTGAGTTTTTTTATTCCTTCTTCATGTGACTTTTTTTTTTTTAATCTTTAACATTAGGAACTCTGTTCTGGTCCAGCTTTGATGTTCTAGTTGACTGTTGTTTTTCCTACTTTGACACACACTAGGAGCTTTTAGATTTCCTTCCGTTTCTCCATCTAAAGTCCAGCTGCTCGAACAGGAAACCAGGTTCTGCTTTACGACACATGTAGGAATCTAAATGAGATCAGAGCCTGAGGTGCAGAGTAATCAGATTATTTTTATTTCCTCGTGTGTTTCTGCTGCAGGCGTATCCACTCACGTCTCTGGTGAAGTCCAGAGCTTCTCTGCTGGTGATCTGTGGACCAGGAAACAACGGAGGAGATGGTCTGGTCTGTGCAAGACACCTGAAGCTGTTTGTGAGTGATTTGATTTTAAAATGTTTCATACTTTTTAGGTCCACTACAGTTTATTTAACAGCTTCAGTTACTTAACATTCAGTCTGTAATTCTGTCTTTCAAAGTTTATTTTATTATCTATTTACTTTTAAAAACTTCAGGCTATGAACCCTCCATCTTTTTGTTTTCCTACAGAGCTATGAACCCTCCATCTTTATGTTTTCCTACAGAGCTATGAACCCTCCATCTTTATGTTTTCCTACAGAGCTATGAACCCTCCATCTTTATGTTTTCCTACAGGGCTATGAACCCTCCATCTTTATGTTTTCCTACAGAGCTATGAACCCTCCATCTTTATGTTTTCCTACAGAGCTATGAACCCTCCATCTTTTTGTTTTCCTACAGGGCTATGAACCCTCCATCTTTATGTTTTCCTACAGAGCTATGAACCCTCCATCTTTTTGTTTTCCTACAGGGCTATGAACCCTCCATCTTTATGTTTTCCTACAGAGCTATGAACCCTCCATCTTTATGTTTTCCTACAGAGCTATGAACCCTCCATCTTTTTGTTTTCCTACAGGGCTATGAACCCTCCATCTTTATGTTTTCCTACAGGGCTATGAACCCTCCATCTTTATGTTTTCCTACAGGGCTATGAACCCTCCATCTTTATGTTTTCCTACAGAGCTATGAACCCTCCATCTTTATGTTTTCCTACAGGGCTATGAACCCTCCATCTTTATGTTTTCCTACAGAGCTATGAACCCTCCATCTTTATGTTTTCCTACAGAGTTATGAACCCTCCATCTTTATGTTTTCCTACAGAGCTATGAACCCTCCATCTTTATGTTTTCCTACAGGGCTATGAACCCTCCATCTTTATGTTTTCCTACAGAGCTATGAACCCTCCATCTTTATGTTTTCCTACAGGGCTATGAACCCTCCATCTTTATGTTTTCCTACAGAGCTATGAACCCTCCATCTTTATGTTTTCCTACAGGGCTATGAACCCTCCATCTTTATGTTTTCCTACAGAGCTATGAACCCTCCATCTTTATGTTTTCCTACAGGGCTATGAACCCTCCATCTTTATGTTTTCCTACAGGGCTATGAACCCTCCATCTTTATGTTTTCCTACAGAGCTATGAACCCTCCATCTTTATGTTTTCCTACAGGGCTATGAACCCTCCATCTTTATGTTTTCCTACAGAGTTATGAACCCTCCATCTTTATGTTTTCCTACAGAGCTATGAACCCTCCATCTTTATGTTTTCCTACAGGGCTATGAACCCTCCATCTTTATGTTTTCCTACAGAGTTATGAACCCTCCATCTTTATGTTTTCCTACAGAGCTATGAACCCTCCATCTTTATGTTTTCCTACAGGGCTATGAACCCTCCATCTTTATGTTTTCCTACAGAGTTATGAACCCTCCATCTTTATGTTTTCCTACAGAGCTATGAACCCTCCATCTTTATGTTTTCCTACAGGGCTATGAACCCTCCATCTTTATGTTTTCCTACAGAGCTATGAACCCTCCATCTTTTTGTTTTCCTACAGGGCTATGAACCCTCCATCTTTATGTTTTCCTACAGGGCTATGAACCCTCCATCTTTATGTTTTCCTACAGGGCTATGAACCCTCCATCTTTATGTTTTCCTACAGAGCTATGAACCCTCCATCTTTATGTTTTCCTACAGGGCTATGAACCCTCCATCTTTATGTTTTCCTACAGGGCTATGAACCCTCCATCTTTATGTTTTCCTACAGAGTTATGAACCCTCCATCTTTATGTTTTCCTACAGAGCTATGAACCCTCCATCTTTATGTTTTCCTACAGAGTTATGAACCCTCCATCTTTATGTTTTCCTACAGGGCTATGAACCCTCCATCTTTATGTTTTCCTACAGAGTTATGAACCCTCCATCTTTATGTTTTCCTACAGAGCTATGAACCCTCCATCTTTATGTTTTCCTACAGGGCTATGAACCCTCCATCTTTATGTTTTCCTACAGAGTTATGAACCCTCCATCTTTATGTTTTCCTACAGGGCTATGAACCCTCCATCTTTATGTTTTCCTACAGGGCTATGAACCCTCCATCTTTATGTTTTCCTACAGGGCTATGAACCCTCCATCTTTATGTTTTCCTACAGAGCTATGAACCCTCCATCTTTATGTTTTCCTACAGAGCTATGAACCCTCCATCTTTATGTTTTCCTACAGGGCTATGAACCCTCCATCTTTATGTTTTCCTACAGAGCTATGAACCCTCCATCTTTATGTTTTCCTACAGGGCTATGAACCCTCCATCTTTATGTTTTCCTACAGGGCTATGAACCCTCCATCTTTTTGTTTTCCTACAGGGCTATGAACCCTCCATCTTTATGTTTTCCTACAGGGCTATGAACCCTCCATCTTTATGTTTTCCTACAGGGCTATGAACCCTCCATCTTTATGTTTTCCTACAGGGCTATGAACCCTCCATCTTTATGTTTTCCTACAGAGCTATGAACCCTCCATCTTTATGTTTTCCTACAGGGCTATGAACCCTCCATCTTTATGTTTTCCTACAGGGCTATGAACCCTCCATCTTTATGTTTTCCTACAGGGCTATGAACCCTCCATCTTTTTGTTTTCCTACAGGGCTATGAACCCTCCATCTTTATGTTTTCCTACAGAGCTATGAACCCTCCATCTTTATGTTTTCCTACAGAGCTATGAACCCTCCATCTTTATGTTTTCCTACAGAGCTATGAACCCTCCATCTTTATGTTTTCCTACAGGGCTATGAACCCTCCATCTTTATGTTTTCCTACAGGGCTATGAACCCTCCATCTTTATGTTTTCCTACAGAGTTATGAACCCTCCATCTTTATGTTTTCCTACAGAGCTATGAACCCTCCATCTTTATGTTTTCCTACAGGGCTATGAACCCTCCATCTTTTTGTTTTCCTACAGGGCTATGAACCCTCCATCTTTATGTTTTCCTACAGGGCTATGAACCCTCCATCTTTTTGTTTTCCTACAGGGCTATGAACCCTCCATCTTTATGTTTTCCTACAGAGCTATGAACCCTCCATCTTTTTGTTTTCCTACAGGGCTATGAACCCTCCATCTTTATGTTTTCCTACAGGGCTATGAACCCTCCATCTTTATGTTTTCCTACAGGGCTATGAACCCTCCATCTTTATGTTTTCCTACAGGGCTATGAACCCTCCATCTTTATGTTTTCCTACAGGGCTATGAACCCTCCATCTTTATGTTTTCCTACAGGGCTATGAACCCTCCATCTTTATGTTTTCCTACAGGGCTATGAACCCTCCATCTTTTTGTTTTCCTACAGGGCTATGAACCCTCCATCTTTATGTTTTCCTACAGAGCTATGAACCCTCCATCTTTATGTTTTCCTACAGGGCTATGAACCCTCCATCTTTATGTTTTCCTACAGGGCTATGAACCCTCCATCTTTATGTTTTCCTACAGGGCTATGAACCCTCCATCTTTATGTTTTCCTACAGGGCTATGAACCCTCCATCTTTATGTTTTCCTACAGGGCTATGAACCCTCCATCTTTTTGTTTTCCTACAGGGCTATGAACCCTCCATCTTTATGTTTTCCTACAGAGCTATGAACCCTCCATCTTTATGTTTTCCTACAGAGCTATGAACCCTCCATCTTTATGTTTTCCTACAGGGCTATGAACCCTCCATCTTTATGTTTTCCTACAGGGCTATGAACCCTCCATCTTTATGTTTTCCTACAGGGCTATGAACCCTCCATCTTTTTGTTTTCCTACAGGGCTATGAACCCTCCATCTTTATGTTTTCCTACAGGGCTATGAACCCTCCATCTTTATGTTTTCCTACAGAGCTATGAACCCTCCATCTTTATGTTTTCCTACAGGGCTATGAACCCTCCATCTTTATGTTTTCCTACAGGGCTATGAACCCTCCATCTTTATGTTTTCCTACAGGGCTATGAACCCTCCATCTTTATGTTTTCCTACAGAGTTATGAACCCTCCATCTTTATGTTTTCCTACAGAGCTATGAACCCTCCATCTTTATGTTTTCCTACAGGGCTATGAACCCTCCATCTTTATGTTTTCCTACAGGGCTATGAACCCTCCATCTTTATGTTTTCCTACAGGGCTATGAACCCTCCATCTTTATGTTTTCCTACAGGGCTATGAACCCTCCATCTTTATGTTTTCCTACAGAGCTATGAACCCTCCATCTTTATGTTTTCCTACAGGGCTATGAACCCTCCATCTTTATGTTTTCCTACAGGGCTATGAACCCTCCATCTTTATGTTTTCCTACAGGGCTATGAACCCTCCATCTTTATGTTTTCCTACAGAGCTATGAACCCTCCATCTTTTTGTTTTCCTACAGGGCTATGAACCCTCCATCTTTTTGTTTTCCTACAGGGCTATGAACCCTCCATCTTTTTGTTTTCCTACAGGGCTATGAACCCTCCATCTTTATGTTTTCCTACAGGGCTATGAACCCTCCATCTTTATGTTTTCCTACAGGGCTATGAACCCTCCATCTTTTTGTTTTCCTACAGGGCTATGAACCCTCCATCTTTATGTTTTCCTACAGGGCTATGAACCCTCCATCTTTATGTTTTCCTACAGAGCTATGAACCCTCCATCTTTATGTTTTCCTACAGGGCTATGAACCCTCCATCTTTATGTTTTCCTACAGGGCTATGAACCCTCCATCTTTATGTTTTCCTACAGGGCTATGAACCCTCCATCTTTATGTTTTCCTACAGGGCTATGAACCCTCCATCTTTATGTTTTCCTACAGGGCTATGAACCCTCCATCTTTATGTTTTCCTACAGGGCTATGAACCCTCCATCTTTATGTTTTCCTACAGGGCTATGAACCCTCCATCTTTATGTTTTCCTACAGGGCTATGAACCCTCCATCTTTATGTTTTCCTACAGAGCTATGAACCCTCCATCTTTATGTTTTCCTACAGGGCTATGAACCCTCCATCTTTATGTTTTCCTACAGGGCTATGAACCCTCCATCTTTATGTTTTCCTACAGGGCTATGAACCCTCCATCTTTATGTTTTCCTACAGAGCTATGAACCCTCCATCTTTTTGTTTTCCTACAGGGCTATGAACCCTCCATCTTTTTGTTTTCCTACAGGGCTATGAACCCTCCATCTTTTTGTTTTCCTACAGGGCTATGAACCCTCCATCTTTATGTTTTCCTACAGGGCTATGAACCCTCCATCTTTATGTTTTCCTACAGGGCTATGAACCCTCCATCTTTTTGTTTTCCTACAGGGCTATGAACCCTCCATCTTTATGTTTTCCTACAGGGCTATGAACCCTCCATCTTTATGTTTTCCTACAGAGCTATGAACCCTCCATCTTTATGTTTTCCTACAGGGCTATGAACCCTCCATCTTTATGTTTTCCTACAGGGCTATGAACCCTCCATCTTTATGTTTTCCTACAGGGCTATGAACCCTCCATCTTTATGTTTTCCTACAGAGTTATGAACCCTCCATCTTTATGTTTTCCTACAGAGCTATGAACCCTCCATCTTTATGTTTTCCTACAGGGCTATGAACCCTCCATCTTTATGTTTTCCTACAGGGCTATGAACCCTCCATCTTTATGTTTTCCTACAGGGCTATGAACCCTCCATCTTTATGTTTTCCTACAGAGCTATGAACCCTCCATCTTTTTGTTTTCCTACAGGGCTATGAACCCTCCATCTTTTTGTTTTCCTACAGGGCTATGAACCCTCCATCTTTTTGTTTTCCTACAGGGCTATGAACCCTCCATCTTTTTGTTTTCCTACAGGGCTATGAACCCTCCATCTTTTTGTTTTCCTACAGAGCTATGAACCCTCCATCTTTTTGTTTTCCTACAGAGCTATGAACCCTCCATCTTTTTGTTTTCCTACAGGGCTATGAACCCTCCATCTTTATGTTTTCCTACAGGGCTATGAACCCTCCATCTTTATGTTTTCCTACAGAGCTATGAACCCTCCATCTTTATGTTTTCCTACAGAGTTATGAACCCTCCATCTTTATGTTTTCCTACAGAGTTATGAACCCTCCATCTTTATGTTTTCCTACAGGGCTATGAACCCTCCATCTTTTTGTTTTCCTACAGGGCTATGAACCCTCCATCTTTATGTTTTCCTACAGAGCTATGAACCCTCCATCTTTATGTTTTCCTACAGAGCTATGAACCCTCCATCTTTATGTTTTCCTACAGAGTTATGAACCCTCCATCTTTATGTTTTCCTACAGAGCTATGAACCCTCCATCTTTTTGTTTTCCTACAGAGCTATGAACCCTCCATCTTTATGTTTTCCTACAGGGCTATGAACCCTCCATCTTTATGTTTTCCTACAGAGCTATGAACCCTCCATCTTTATGTTTTCCTACAGGGCTATGAACCCTCCATCTTTATGTTTTCCTACAGAGCTATGAACCCTCCATCTTTATGTTTTCCTACAGAGCTATGAACCCTCCATCTTTTTGTTTTCCTACAGAGCTAT
This sequence comes from Acanthochromis polyacanthus, assembly GCF_021347895.1. NCBI lineage: Eukaryota > Metazoa > Chordata > Actinopteri > Pomacentridae > Acanthochromis > Acanthochromis polyacanthus. Next base: position 3,565,867 of record NC_067123.1, read on the forward strand.
GAACCCTCCATCTTTATGTTTTCCTACAGGGCTATGAACCCTCCATCTTTATGTTTTCCTACAGAGCTATGAACCCTCCATCTTTATGTTTTCCTACAGAGCTATGAACCCTCCATCTTTATGTTTTCCTACAGGGCTATGAACCCTCCATCTTTTTGTTTTCCTACAGAGCTATGAACCCTCCATCTTTATGTTTTCCTACAGGGCTATGAACCCTCCATCTTGTACCCAAAGAGGCCCAACAAGCCGCTGTTCCAGGGTTTGACTACACAGTGCCAGAAGATGGAGATTCCCTTCCTGACCGAGATGCCGGAGGTTCGTCTATTATTTAGCACCTCGGTTGTTCTGCTGATTGCTCATGAGAGTGCTTTTGATTTCCATCTGTGGTGCACTTTATTAGATTGTATTAAATCAATGGTCCACGAGGGGAAATGAGGTTTTATTACGACAAACAATCGATACCAGGACTGGTAACTATCGCTGCAGACTGACTGATGTTTCTGGTAAATGGTCTCTTCATCTTCTCAGGCTGAAGTGGTGGATGAAGCTTATAACCTGGTGGTCGATGCCATCTTTGGCTTCAGCTTCAAAGGAGCCGTACGAGAACCGTTTGGATCCATTCTGGACGTTCTGAAGAAAACCACTGTCCCCGTGGCCAGCATCGACATCCCCTCAGGTCGGTCACCTTCAGATACCGGACCATCGAGTCAATCAGTGTGATCAATGAAAATATAAACACATCACCATCGAATCAGTCAATATGATCAGTAACAATAAACACACAAACCATCATGAAATCAATCAATACAATCAATACAAATAAAGACACAGGTGTTAACAAAAAGTGCTAGCAAAAGGTGCTACAGAAAGTGCTGACAAAATGTGCTACAGAAAGTGCTAACAAAATGTGCTAACAGAAGATGCTAAAGAAAGTGTTAAGAAAAGATGCTAACAAAAGGTTCTAACAAAACGTTTTAACAAAAAGTGCTAACAGAAGGTGCTAACAAAGGGTTCTAAAAACGGTGCTAACAGAAGGTGCTAACAAAAGGTTCCACCACAAGGTGCTAACAAAAGGTGCTAATAGAAGCCACTAAAATAATGCTCTTGCAAAATATGCTAACAAATGGTTCAAACAAAAGGGGCTAACAACAGGTGCTCACAGAGGGTTCTAACAGATGGTGCTAACAGAAGGTGCTTACAAAGGGGTCTAAGAAAAGGTGCTAACAGAAGGTGCTTACAAAGGGGTCTAAGAAAAGGTGCTAACAGAAGTGGCTAACAGAAGATGCAAACAGCACCAAGATTTCGACTTTATTACCTTTTTAACCATTTTTTATGAAAAAGTAGGTTTAATTAGATTTTATCTGCTTTACTTTGAAATATTGTTGATCATTTTTAACCAATTTGTTAACCTAAAGGAGGTTAAATTTGAGTTTAACCGCCTCATGTTGGATTATAAAAAATTTTGAATCTATTTTTTATGGAAAATGAGGCTTAATTTGAATTTATCCTCATTATGTCAATCATTATGAAATTTTAGCACATTTATTTAACACAAAGGTTTAATCTGGTTACAGTTTTGTTTTTTTAATTAACTGATGTTATCATGAATCAGTTAATAAAAATACCAGCAGCCAGACTAAAGTTGAATATTGATTGTGGTAACTCTGCAGGTCCCTGCTACTGAAAATACTGTAAAATATTACATTTTTTCAAGGTATTGGGTCAAAGTTTCAGTATCATGAAAACAGGGAATTCAGTATTTTTCTGATTTTTTTTTTAACAGCTACCTTTGATTTCTATGTAAAATAAATAAGTAAAAATGCACAGAAACACATAGAGAAGTACAGATGCTGTGATTTGATGCTCCAGACTGGTACTGGAGCAGGTTCTGATTGGATTAACTGGATCTGTTCTTGCGTTAAATACAGATTTTTATTGTCAGTGTAATGCTATAACCTAGTTTTTCCACCTCCACTTCCATCGTTTCATTCCTCAGAGAGCACAGAAATGACTCCACACAGGAAGATTGAAATGATGCTGATAAAAACAGAATCCTGGAGCATTGAAAGGCTTATTAAACGTGCTGCTGGCTGGTCGGTGGAGCTGGGATGCAATAATAACGAGAAGCAGCTTTGATTTTCTGTCTGCGTGCATCAGTCGTTCCCCGCAGGACGAATCGATCCCGGTGACCTTCTGCTGCCGACATCAGAAGCTTCCAGACTCTGACTTCCTGTTTGCTGTGTTGCAGGTTGGGACGTGGAGCAGGGCAGCGCTGACGGACTGCAGCCCGACATGCTCATATCCCTGACGGCTCCCAAGAAGTCGGCCTCCATGTTCAGAGGTCGGTACCACTTCCTGGGAGGCCGCTTCGTTCCGCCCGGCTTGGAGAAGAAGTACGAGCTGAACCTGCCTCAGTATCCGGGGACAGACTGTGTGCTGCAGCTGTAAGAGGCACCCGGAAAACAACCAGAAAACACCCAAGAAATACCTAAAAAACACCTGCAAAACTAACTGACCCGCTACATAATAATATGTGAGGTTAGCTTTGCATGCAGAATGGAAAATGGGGGGAAAACGAATTGAGTGGCGCTCTCATAGCAACAACAAACATCACGACATGTCGTGGATTTTTACTGTTGATCTCATGAATTTTAATCACTTTCTTAATAAATGCAGCCTTATCAATCAATAAATGATCGTTATATAAAATGCAAGTAGAATTTCTGTTCTGGTGTTTTTGTTTAAAATCACATCTAAATATGACAGTTAGCTTAGCATGAACAATGGAATCAGTTAGCCCCACTCTGGATTTTCTTGCACTGTTTCCTTCTGCTTGCAGTTTTTAAGCTAAGATACACTTAGCATGAACACTGGAAGATGGGAAAGCAGTAGCCTCTCTGTGCTGATACGAAGATTTTCTTTGACAGAGCTACACTGTTTACTAACCTAACCTAGCATTTAGTTAGCATGAAAGGACAGTTTAGCATTAATGCTGGAAGAATGGGAAGCAGTTAGCCCGACTCTGTGCTAGTTTGCAGGTTTTCCTGGACAGGGCTACGCAGTTTCCTCCTGCTTGCAGTCTTTGAGATAAGCTAACTTTCTGCTTGCAACTTTTGTGCTAAGCTAACCTTAGCATGGACACTGGAATATGGGGAAGCAGTTAGCCTCACTTTTTGCTAATATTAAGATTTTCTTGGACAGAGCTACACCGTTTAATCCTGCTTACAGTTTTTACGCTAAGCTAACCTAGAATCTGGTAAGCTTAGTGTGAACAGCCAGTTAGCTTAGCATGAATGCTGGAAAAATGGGAAGCAGCTTCATTCTGTGCTGGTATGCAGATTTTCCTGGACAGACCTAAACTGTTTCCTCTTTCTTGCACTCTAGAAGCTAAGCTAACCTACCATGTAGTTAGCTTAACATGATCGCTGGAAGCAATTAGCCTCACTCTGTGCAGATTTTCCTAGACAGAGCTATGCTGTTTCCTCCTGTTTGCAGTCTTTACGCTAAGCTAACTTAGTGCTTGCAATTTTTAAGCTAAGCTAATCTTAGCATGAAAGCTGGAAGAAGGGGAAGCAGTTAGTCTCAGTCTGTGCTAGTTTGCAGGTTTTCCTGGACAGGGCTACGCTGTTTCCTGTTGCGAGCACTCTTTAAGCTAATTAGCTGCTGGAAGTAGCTTTAAATGTAGCGTATAAACATGAGTGATAACACTGTCCTCATCCCACTTTTGGACAGAAATTCCCTAAAATGCACCTTCAAATCTTGAAATCTGATCATCTGTGGGCGAGATATTTACGCTGCTGAGTTTTTTTTTTCATGTGAGCAAATGAAAACTTGAAAATAAAAAGCTAATATTTCACATTAATGGTGCTCTTTTATCATTTCTGTCACAAATTGTACAATAACACTCCAGCAGAACATGTTTCCACCACATTTTCTTTGTTTTTATTAGTACATCTTTACACTGAATGTACAACTAGCATTGAACTGGAAATACAGTCTATCATAGTCCATCACATTCTATTTTAGAAAGAACTTTACCGTACAGTACATGTCGTGTGTCTCGTTTATACATTAGGTGGCGACGGTTTAGTAAAAAGCTTTCTTGTACAATCAAACGTGACGGAGTCCAGCCGGCTCCGCGTACATTTCATATAAATGTGTGACTACATATACTCGGAGGAACACTGTATGTACAGTATATGCTTTCGACAGTGTGGCTCATTAATGCATAATGTTTTCTCATGTAAGTGCAGAACATGCTTTTGCGCGCAGATTTTATATACAGTGCTGGTACCATGCTCTCTTTGTAGATCCACCAGTGGTCTTTGTGGAGGAGAAGGTAGAACGGAGGCTTGAGATGAGGAGGAAGTTCGTCTCCAGGTCATGCAGGTCAGAGGGTGGAAGGATGTTGTCAGTCCCTGAAGGAAGCCTGAGGAAAAATTTTATGGATTTGCATATTTTAAAAATAATCTAGTTAATCAAAAACCCCTCTAAGACGTCCACTCAGCTAACACAGTTCTGTAAACACCCCATCAGACTACTTCAGTTCACCAAGCTTTATAGTTATATATCATATTTAATCTCACTGCAGATTCTCCTGGACAGAGCTACGCTGTTTCCCTCTGCTTGTAATTTTCAAGCTAAGCGAACCTAGCATCTAGTTAGCTTAGCATGAACACTGAAAGATGGGGAAGAAGTTAGCATCACTGTGCTGATATGAAGATTTTCTTGGACAGAGCAATGCTGTTTACCCCTGCTTGCAATTTTTAAGCTAAGCTAACCTAGAATCTAGATAGTTTAGCATGAGCAGCCAGTTAGCAATCACAAACTCTGGAAAAAAGGGAAGCAGTTAGCCTCACTCTGTGCTAGTATGCAGATTTTCCTGGACAGAGTTACACTGTTTCATCCTGCTTGCAATATTCAAGCTAAGCTAACCTAGCATCTAGTTAGCTTAGGATGAAAACTGGAACATGGGGAAGCAGTTAGCATCACACTTTGATGATCTGAAGATTTTTTTTAGACAGAGCTACGCTGTTTCCCTCTGCTTGCAGTCTTTAAGCTACGCTGACCTAGCAGCCAGTTAGCTTAGCATGAACGCTGGAAGATATATATGTTTGTTGTGTGTTTTTAATTCTTATTATTCTTATTATCTATTGTTTTGGTCTGGTACAGGTGCTCAGTGCATTTCACTGTGCATTACACTATGTATAATTGTGTGTTTGTGATAAATAGAAGTCTTGAAATGCATTGAATTAGCACTAGCTTAGCATAAATACTGGACGTGAATGGAAAAATTAGCTTGGCTGAACTGACATGTGGTTTTCTCACTCAAATTTCACAAACATTTTTTCACATATATCACATGAATACACAATCAACAGTCTAAAACCTATTACATATTTTTATTTTAATCAAACATCTGATGAACTGACTACAGAATGAGCACAGTGACGTGAATCTGAGGGAGTAGGTTCAATATCTAAGTTCTGATTTGAAAAACAACATTTCTTCAGCTACTTGCTAAGGACTTTAATTTCCCAATCTTTTATTGTGAAAGGATGCTGCAGGATGTTAACGTACCTGTGCTATTCTCCGACCTGCACCCCTGCACAATTGTCTTTACTTTCCGAGGCTATCGCTAAATATTCAGCATTTCTGGAAGGAAAGCAGAAGAAAACGAGTTTCAGCGGTCATCAGGAACGTTCCTTTTTCCGTTTATCACAGTGACATGGGTGAAAAATGCAAAAATCAAACAACACTGGTGTGTTTTTTTGGACTTACAGGAGGAAGGTTTTGGTTTTGGTTTTGGTTTTTACTGAAACGAGGATGACGGGATGAAAATACGACAGAGAGACACAAGTGAACGCACACAAACACAATGGAGACAGTGCTAATCTTAAAAACAAAGATAAAAACTCTTGAGTCATTGGTGTGATTTCAGCAGCGGGACATGAATAAAGTTTGGCAGGATTCATGAGGAAATACACACTTTTCAAAGCATCATTTTCAATGTGTCGTTCTTCAACACATCGTTTGCTTCTTCACGTTCAATCATGGTCAATGTAATTCGGCCTTTTTTACGCCAAAATTTACACAAAAAGACTCTTTCATGCCAAAGTGAACACAGATTTCTGCAAAGTAAAGTCAACTGATTAAAAATCTAAGATGTAAAATAAGCAAAATATTCACCCCTATCTTTCAGTGTTTGTTTTTTTATATTTATGTAACCTCATTTAACCAGGTAAGTTAGTTGAAAACTGATTTTCAGGTGCAGTGGTCCTCTAGTGTTCCTCTGACTGACTTTTTAAATGACGAGAGCGATACGTATGAGGCCAGTTTTAGGGATTGTTGCAGAGAGTTCCAGTCATTGGCGGCAGAAAACTGGAACGGTTATTGACCGTAAGTCGTATGGACTTTGGGAATGTGGAGGTTAATGAGATTGTTAGAATGAAGAGCATGGGGGAGTTATGAAGAGAGGCCAGTTTACCAGTGAGTACAAACTGCAGTGGTTATGTTGAACAATCAAGCCAAATTCCCAGATACTTGTAGCAGGACACAGATTGAACCTCAGAGCTGCTCAGTGGGAGAAGTTTGATTGGATGTATTGACTGTTGAAGACTGTACATTTAGTTTTGCTTATGTTTAGTGTTTGAAGAAGATTGAAATAATGTGTTATTGAAGCTGATCTGTAGCGCAGACAAGGCAGTGAGGAGGGAGGAACTAGAAGTATAGATGATGGTGTCATCGGCGTACAGATGGATGGACAAATTGGTTACAGCTTGAGTTATATTGTTGATATAAATGGTAAAGAGTGTTGGACCAAGTATTGAATCCTGTGGGACTCCTTTGTGAATTGGAAAAGGGTCTGAAAGAAGACCCTCCACCCTCACAATTCTAGGAAAGACCAATATTTTGTAACTTTTCCAATAAAATGAAGTGGTCGATGGAGTCAAATGCCTCAGCCTCAGTCTACAAAAGTTTAGTAGATTCACTGTTACAGCCACTGAGACACAAACCCTACACTCAGACGACCTTAATCTCACTAAATTCTTATGAAGTGACTTATTTTACATTTTAGATTTTTCATTAGTTTACAATATTTTGTAGAAATCTGTTTTCACTTTGACATGAAATTTGCAAATTCTTGTAGAAAAGCCACATTAAACTGATCATTATTCAATGCTGAAAAGCAATAAGAGTACTTTTTATAAGGAGAAAAGAGCCGGTCACACCAGAGATCAAAAATTAGCTTCTAATTGGCAAAATATCAGAGCATACCAGTTTTCAGACTTTTTTTTTTTTATCGTAATTTGTTTGATTTCTTCGGACCCTGAATTAATTTGTAAAAAACTTTATTTTTAAGGTTGTTTTTTGTGGGTTTTATTTGGAAAAACAACTAAAAAACAACATGATTTAGTTTTTTGTTTAAAATGAAAGACTTCTGTTTTAGGCTTCTGTTTAAAACTTTGCTGGACTCGAATGTTTTTTGTTTTATTGGTTCGAAAACCTGACTGTTTTTTAAAAAACTCAGACAAAGAACAGAAAATTTCCAAATGAATTCCGGATTTTCCGACCACGAGAACTTTCCCTTTTAAATGCTGGTGTGACCGGGCCTGAATCCAGATGCTTGTTTTCTCAAACTCTACATGCATCACAACCAGTAGCACCAGTATCATCACATCTGACTACTGAACAATGCCAACATGTTATCTTTCCCATTTAGGCCAGATCTTAATAACCAAAAATGCTGTTATTATGGGATAAAACTACTATTAGCTGATAATTCTGCCTCTTAAATCCACACATCCCTGGAGTTTGGATCAGATCAGCTGATATTTATTGTTTTTCACATAATAACAGCTTTTTTTTTAGAGGTTTGAATGCTGCACGCTAAAAACCTTGCATCTCTGCAGTGGCGCTTGAACATCGTTTCATGTTTGATTTCAAAATAAACCTTGAAATGAATCATGAAATAACCACGACGAGATGCAGGATTTCCTCATGCGCTGAGGCCAGGATGCATTAAAAACACTCACGCTGCCTCTCGTAACGCTTCTTCTCCGGCGGCGGCGATCTTCCTGTAGCAGTAAATCATCTCTATGAGCAGCCAGACCTGCAGGCCGATGATGGACACGTACATCATGACCTCTGAGACGATGGAGGCCGTTCCTCTGCTGGCTGAAGGCAAGAAAAAAAACAGGATGTCAGATTAAAAGCACACAGAGGAGACAGCAGTCCTTAAAGGGAAACCAAAGACGGTTAGCAGCTGAAATCTTTGGGGTTTTAGCTGGAAAACTGCTGCCTTTGGTTCTATTTATAGCTGTGAATCTCAATAATCTGAAAAATACCAAATATCAGCCATGATAATCTGGCAGGTCGATAATGGGCTTCTCATTAACGTTAATATTTAGGTAGTAATAGTCTTATTGGTGGTGATACTGGTGTGTTTGAGTTTTTATGTGTCCCTGACTGAGTTTGAACTTTAACCAGATGTTCTAGCAGCACAAAAACAAGTTCTAATTTCCAGAAGTCTCCTCCTTTACTGCCAGAAACAACAGCTGTAGCCTCTCAGAAGAAAGTCCCTGGAGCTCCTCCATCTATGGACTGAAACATCCTCCAACAATCACAGCGGGATGATTCTCACCGGAACAAAGAGCCTGAAACTGGAGACTAAAGGAGGCTTTTACAGAGTGATCTCTGTAGTTCTGGCCTCACAGCTTCCAGTGGATTTATTGAGTGTTTTCAGGTGGACATTTTAAAATAACTTTGAGCTTACGGAGTGAAATAGATGAGGAGACGCTGATCTGTCTCTCTGGGAACATCCTCCATCATAGATACTGTCAGACTTTGCTCTCTCAGCAGCTTTCTGTAATTATTTTCCACACTGTCTGCACACCAGTGAGTATAATGGACGTACGGTCTTCATTAACTGTGCACACAATAGGACTATAAAACATAATGGGTCCCGTTCACCTTCCAACCCCATAACGGCACGTTGTCTCTAAGAAAAAACTAAATAACTCCATTTCTCAGAGCCAGAAACTGCAAAAACAGAAAGAAATCAGAAAATGTGACTGAATCTAAACTTCAAATTGTCACGTTTCATCAAAACCACTTTATTCTACACGTCTCATTTAAAAATTTGTCGAAAATATATCATTTAATGCAGACAGATTCTGTAAAAAACAAAAAATTCTGCGATCCTTGGTGCAAATGTGAAGCCTTTAGTAATTCAGCTGCAACCCACAGACATGCAACAAAAGTTCTGAGGATTTTTGGCTGCACTGCAAGCAGTGTTTACACCGGTGGACACACAAACAAAATACAGCAGGTCCTCAGTTTACGACGTCCTCGACTTACAGCATTTTGTGGTTACATCTCCCATAAATTTATTAAAGTCTTGTTCCATCATTCCGACGAACAGCGTTTGCGACGTTAAAACAAATTTCACGCGGAAACTCGTTGGCGAGCGGAGCAGAAGAATACGTCGTCACGCAGCGCTATATGAGGAAGTCAGCTTTGTTTACATTCATATATAGGTACTTATGTACATATGTGAGTTCAGACTGACAATATAAATAAAATATTTCAGCCTAAGTTGAAACCCCCCATGTAAGGTGTCTGAAAGGAAAATTGATCTGACTTTAACAATAAAACAAGACGACATGGTCATCAATATCCCCCACCACAAGTGATGTCTATGAGTATATATCCAAAATAGTGATCAAGGGCCATAACTGTGTTAAATATTATCGCACAGGTCTCATTTTTGAACTTGATCAAAGTGTCCATGGTGTGAAGCTACACACTAAATTTCGTAATCCTAGCTGTAATAGTTTCCGAGAAAAGCTGTCCCCTTCATATCGGACAGACGGACAGACGGAAGCACGGACGGACACCAAACCTATATCCCTCTTTCCACTTCGTGGTGGCGGGGGATAGTAAATGCAGAATGGTTCAGAAACAAAGAACAGAGGAGTAAAAGTTGTTGGAGATACATTCAGCATGGTGAAACATCTTTCTACTGATGATGAGACTCAAAACTGGACCAAAAATCGTTCAAATTACGATCTGTAGAGACTCAAAACAATCTCTTGAATTAGAGATTGAAAGGAGCCACAGTGAGGAAAACGTGGACTCAAACACAGAAAGCTGAAATCTGAGCCTTTAAAACCGTATTTAATCTGCTCTAAAACGTAGCATCATCGTCTGGTCGTACCTTTAGCCACCACTGTGAGGTGCACCACCTTGGTGACGACGGTGTTGTACTCGTAGTTCTCGTAGAAGAGGATCCGGTTGAAGAAGCAGCTGTAGGTTCCCGAGTCGTTGAAGGTGACGTTGAGCAGGTAAATGGAAGCGTCCTGGATGTCGTTGCTCCGCTTGCTTCCGTTCCAGTCGACGCGATCCACGAAGTGGTCGTGCTCAATGGTGGGCCCATCCTCGTTGTAGGTGTAGATCTGGAGTCACAGAGACGGAGAAATTCATTAAAACCCAAAATGACCACAAAACAGGTGAAAACATTACAAAAACTCAAATTGGACACAAAAAACTTGCTAAATAACCACAAAAAGAGCCAAAATTACCACAAAAAGACACAAAATCACAACAAAAATAGCCGAAATGACACTGAAAGGTTCAAATATGCCAGGAAAAACACCGAAAACCACCACAAAAAGTACCAAAACTACCACCAAAAAGGTGAAATTGTGACTGAAACTCAGCACAAGAAAAAAAAAATCTACCAAATCTGAAAGAAGTTCTTCCTCGACCTCCTCGGAAACATGGAAAATCACCACAAAAACGGACAAATTTACCACGATAAAGACCAAAACTACCATAAAACAGGTGAAATTGCACCAAAAATTCAAATGTGACACAAAGAACTTGCAAAATAACCACAAAATGACCAACATTACCACAAAGACACAAAATCATCACAAAAAGACACACAATCGCCACAAAAAAAGTCCAAAACTGCCTTTAAAGGTTCAAATATAGCAGCAAAAACACCCAAAATCACCACAAAACAAATGAAATTGCAACAAAAACTCAAATTGAGCACAATAACATCAACTAAATAGGACTAAAGTTCATTCCTGACCTCCTCAGATCATCTGATTGTTTATCTCCAGTAACTTTATTAATGATCAGAGTTCTACCTTCATAATGGGAATATTTCCACAGTTCCAGGTCCTTGAAGTCCACAGAGGTGGGTCCAGATTTATCACTTTTTAATGAACTTTTTCCATCATTTCTGAGCCTCAGAACTTCATCAGTCCAGCAGACAGACACATTATCACACAAATGGCCAAAATCACCCCAAAAAGAAGCAAAATTACCCTGAAACGTTCAAATATGCCAGCAAAAACATGGAAAATCACCAGAAAAATGGCAAAATTGACCACAAATAGAACCAAAACTACCATGAAACAGGTGAAATTGCGGCAAAAACTCAAATTGGGCACAAAAAACATGCAAAATAACCACAAAAAGACACAAAATCAACACAAAAAGAGCCAAAACTGTCTTGAAAGGTTCAAATATGCCAGCAAAAACACCCAAAATCACCACAAAACAGGCAAAATTGTGAAAAAACTCAAATTCAGCACAAACAACTTGCAAAATTACCCTAAAAAGAGCCAAAATTACCCTGAAATGTTCAAATATGCAAATCATGGAAAGTCACACCAAAAATGGCCAAATTTACCACAAAAAGACACAAAAATGGCCAGAACTACCCTGAAAGGTTCAAACATGCCAACAAAAACACCCAAACTCACCTCAAAAAGGACCTAACCTGATCCCTAGGACCGAATCTAAGCAGCATAAACCCTTACTAAAGCTTTCTTCAGGCTTCTGTACTGACAGCAGCGTTATGAAGAGGCTGTGAAGTTTTACAGATATTATTCTGCATATGTTTAGATTTAAAGAGGAGGCTCTGATGTGTATGTTTTTGCATAAATTAGAGCTTTAATGATCGTTTTAACTGTTAAATTAATCACAGACTGCTTTTAGAATCATTATTTAAGCAAAATTCTTTGATTTCAGCTTCTTAAATGTGAACATTTTATGGTTTCTTTCCTCCTTCATCACAGTAAACTGAATATATTCGGGTTGAGGATGTGATTTTGAGATTTGGGAGACATCAGTCGACATTCATCATCGTTTCCTGACATATAATCCAAACAGAAACCCTCCTCCATCCCGTTCTGCAGCTCCATGAACTCCTCTGAAGGTCAGGGCAGTCGTGTGTCTCCTCTGAAGCTGTAATGATCTCTGAGCAGTGAAATCCTGACACTCATTCCATCTGAGGCGCGTGATGGATGAGAACTGGGTGTCGCTATATATAAACGCTCTGTGGGCTGAGTTTTCTCCTGGGTTGAAGCTCTGTTTTGTGGCCTGTTTAAAGCAACATTAATGAAACGTTTCCCCACAGTTTGGCTTTCAGCTCCACAAGGATGCTTCATTTCACCGTGACTGTGCAACTTCTGCTTTTAGTCCCGTTATAAACCAGCTTTAAATGCAGGTGAGCTGCTTCTGGCCCCGCCCCCTTCAGGAAGAAGACCCTCTCTGTGTCTGTGATTGACAGCGCAGAGCAAAACGGGTCCCTTCCAGCCTTCTCAAGATGTTTTTAATTCCTGAGTTTGGAAGACGACATTATAAAATCAGTATCACTGTTCTGCTTCCAGCTGCACACACCCCTAAAAATACACAAAACTAGACTCTAAATGTGTCCACAATGACATAAAACTGGTTAAGAATGACCCCCAAATAGTCCACAATGACTAGAACCTTTATATAATTTGTCTAAATTGTGTCTGAAATGAGGTGAAGTCCGTCCAAAATGACTGAAGTTTATCCAAAATTGATCTAAAATGACACAAAATGAGTCAAATGTGTCCAAAATGAAGTCACATTGTGTCCTTAATGACTACAACATTCTCAAACTTACTCAAAATGACATAAATCTGGTCGAAAATGTTTTCCTAAAATGACTAAAATTGATCCAAAATTCCCATAATTTTTCCAAAATTGGGTGAAATCGGACTGAAATGACTAAAACTGATCGAAAACACATAAAAAATTGTTCAGAATGACCCAAAATTAGTTTAAAACATGCAAATAGGAAAAAGAAGGTGCAAAAATAACGCGTCCTTGTGTGACTGTTCTGCTTCTAGCTGCACACATCACTGCAAATACACAAAACTAGACTGTAAATGTGTCCACAGTGACAGAAATCTGGTCAATAATTACCCAAAAATAGTCCAAGATGACGAGAACTTATCTGAAATGCAGAAAATTTGTCTAAATTGGGTCTGAAATGAGGTGAAATCTGTCCAAAAAGACAGAAAAAAGTCTAAAATGACTCAAATGTGTCCAAAATAAAGTCAGATTGTGTCCTTAATGACAAAAACTTCTACAAAATGCCAAAACTGTGTCTAAAATGAGGTGAAATGCGTCTAAAATGACCAAAGTTTATCCAAAATTGTCAAGAATGACCCAAAAATAGACCAAAATGACAAGAACCTTTGTAAAATTTGCCTAAATTGTGTCTAAAATGAGGTGAAATGTGTCCAAAATGACTGAAGTTTATCCAGAATTGATCCAAAATGACAGAAAAAAGTCTAAAATGACTCAAAGACTACAAATTTCTCAAAGTGATTCAGAATGAGTCTAAAATGGCAGCTGGAAAAAACCCACGCCTGTACAGGAAGAACATGGAAACTCCATGCAGAAAGACCCCAGGAAGGCCGGGGGGTGAACCGGGGATCTTCTAGCTGTGAGGCAGCAGCTCTATCCACTGACCTCTGTTCATCCCCCTATAGACCAAAGTCTTTACTAGAAATAATAAAACAGCTCTGGTTCACAGAAGAGGCCCATCTGGAGGAGGAATAAGGACGGATTCTTCCCACCATCAGGGACCTGTGAGGCTCCCTGAGCAGCATTTCTCAGAAACCTTCCATGAGGAGGCGGTTCTGGACTCATTTCTGGACTGTGTTCTAGACTGGTTTCTGACTCAGTTCTGGACTGTGTTCTGACCTGGTTCTGACCCGTTCTGGACTCACCCTCATGAAGTCGGCCTCCCCTTTGGGTCTGAAGTACCACTCCACGGTGGCGGCTCCGTCCACCTCGCTCCTCCTCTTGCAGGAGATGCAGCCCAGCTTGAAGCCTTTTCCTGCGACGGCCTCCGTGTCCGAGTCCACCTCGGCGCAGGCGCCATGGCAACGATACACTGTCCAACCAGAATCAATAATCAATACAGGAAATCAGAGCAGAAACACGAGACAGACCTGGGATGGAGGCGCTAAAGACGCTGATAGAAACACAGATTTAAGAGTTTGTTTCCTCACATTAGACCAGAACAAAAATCACTGTTTAGACTGAACCAGAGGGTCCAACATGAGGCCCGTGGGCCAAAAGCGGTCCTCCAGAGGGTCCAACATGAGGCCCGTGGGCCAAAAGCGGTCCTCCAGAGGGTCCAACATGAGGCCCGTGGGCCAAAAGCGGTCCTCCAGAGGGTCCAACATGAGGCCCGTGGGCCAAAAGCGGTCCTCCAGAGGGTCCAACATGAGGCCCGTGGACCAAAAGTGGTCCTCCAGAGGGTCCAACATGAGGCCCGTGGGCCAAAAGCGGTCCTCCAGAGGGTCCAACATGAGGCCCGTGGGCCAAAAGCGGTCCTCCAGAGGGTCCAACATGAGGCCCGTGGGCCAAAAGTGGTCCTCCAGAGGGTCCAACATGAGGCCCGTGGGCCAAAAGCGGTCCTCCAGAGGGTCCAACATGAGGCCCGTGGGCCAAAAGCGGTCCTCCAGAGGGTCCAACATGAGGCCCGTGGGCCAAAAGCGGTCCTCCAGAGGGTCCAACATGAGGCCCGTGGACCAAAAGTGGTCCTCCAGAGGGTCCAATCCGGCCCTCAAAGTGTAAAAATTCCAGAGAAGACATTAACTGCAGATTGTAAATTAGTAAAACTATAAATTTAAAATCATTTCTAGACCATGACAAGTTGTTCTGATCATAAAATAAAATACTAGATTGTTCTTTGTTCTGTTGTTGTTTTGTGTCTCATTTTTATAATACATTGTCTTGATTTCATTGTTTTTTGTCATTTTGTGTTTTACTTTGTCGTTCTGTGTGTCATTTTTATCATTGTTTTTTTCTTGCTTGTGTTGCTTGTGTCTATTTTTTAGTCATTTTGTTAATTGCTTTTGTTGTTTTTGTGTCTTGTTTGTGTCATTTGTGTAATTTCTGCCATATTTTGTCGCTTTCTAACTTTTTTGTGTCTTTTTTGTTTTGTTTCATGTCATTTGTCTCATTGTTTTGTCATCATTTTGTGTCTCATTTTTGTAATATTCTGTCTCTGTTTTTGTCTTCTTCTGTGGTTGTGATCCTCCAGTAAATCCTCCATGGTTCAGCTCCAGGTGACTAAATGTTGTGTTCCTTTGTAGACACTCTGTGATCTGGAAGTAGTAATGTGGAAATGATAAAGTGAGGCTGAATGTTGATGAAACTGAATTTATTTTTCTTCATAAATTTCAGGTTGTTCATGATGTTTAGTAAAAAGAGAATTCCTTAAATGTGAACATTTGTGCAGTAAAACAAAGGAACCATTAGGAGTTGTGGTTATTTAGAGGTTATTGTGCTGTGATTTTACTGGTTTTACTGGTTTTACTGGAGATCAGACTGGATGTGGAACCGGGACTAGGATCAGTCTCACTCTCCTGGTGATCAAATGTACGTTCTATCATTTAAAACTCAGGTTCTGATGTGAATAAAGCGCGAACAGAAGCAGAGATGAGGACTCACCGAACAGGCCGCAGAACAGCGTCAGCAGCAGGAGGTGAGAAGAAGCCATGATGGTGGAAGAAAAGACGCTTTTCTGGTCGAGGAGCTTCAGAAACAGTCAAACCGAGAAGCTCCAGGTGTTCAAATCGATGCTGTGAAGGTTTTCTTCTCTACCTGACGCTGAACAGACTGAGAGGCGGCTATCAGCTAAATCATAAAGTGCAAACAGGCCTCATCTTCTTCTGCAACGTTCCTCCTCTGGTCTTTGGTTCCACGAGGATTTATTGCCTCGAATTATTGCTCCCTCAACCTGAAGTAGAAATGAACTGTCGATGGTCAAGTGGCTCCTTTAGATCTCCACGCCCTGAGATCTGTTTCTCCCTGAGGTCTGAGATGTTCCAGATGTTCCAGATGTGCAGCTACTCCTCCGTGCAGGAGAACGTGGGGCTGATGTGCATGCTTTGTGTGGTGGAAGATGAGAAGCTACCAGAATGAGGAGCAGGCTGGAGGTGTGATGGTCTGAAGGCCTCCTCTGCTGCAGCTGATGGACACCACAGTCCTCGATCCTCCGTCCTGTCCTGCTGTCTCCTATCTGAGGACTCCGTGCTGGAAGCTCAGATGTTTCCTCCTCGCTGGCATCGCACAGAAACCCGCCGGAGCTCGCATGAAAGGCGGACAGGAGAAGAGAGAAATCCTCCTCGGAGCTCCGTCGTGTTTGTTTCTGCGCCACAGCGGCTGGTCTGGATGCTGCAGGAGTACTGCGGTAAAAAAAAAAAAAAAAAAAAAAAAAGAGAGAGAGAGAGAGAGAGAGAGAGAGAGAGAGAGAGAGAGAGAGAGAGAGAGAGAGAGAGAGAGAGAGAGAGAGAGAGAGAGAGGACAGCACCGGAGAGGATCTGAGACTGAAAAAAACCCCGAATCAGCTGCTCAGTATTTTAAACCACAAAACACAGAATATTGAAGAAGAAGCAGCAGAAATGAGGTTCTAATAAATAAAGAATGAAGCAGAATAAAGCTGCTGCTCCTTTAAAGGTCTGATGCTCCACTGATGAAGCTCCAACCAGCAAATCAGAAGGAAGGAGATGGCTTCAGTTAGTTTACTAAAAACTCCAGCAGCTGGTTAATTCAAGTCAATACAGTTTAATACAGCTGTTTAATGCAGGTTAATGATGGTGGTGAGTGTCAAACATATACTCCTGTTCTGTAGAAGATACTGAAGCTGAGAGACACCAACTGAAGTCAGATTCTGGTTGGACACTTAAGGGAGAAGTTAAGGAGAAAGTTAAGGAAGCGACTTATTTACTTCCTTTATTGTGGTTACGAAAATGCAAATTTCACTGCTTTTTCATACATCTAGACCACATTCAATCAGATTCAGATTAAGTTCCGCTACATATAGACCAGTCAGATCTACATTAAATTAGACAAGAGAGGCTAAAGAATCTTTAAAACACAATTTCTGATTTGTGAAACTTTTATTCTGTTTTTTTTTTATTCAAAAAGAAGAAGATTTCTTGTTTTTTTTCCACAGATAAACCACATTAAACCAGCTCTATATCTAAATGGCTGTATACATGATCCAAAATCTGGACTGAATTATACCAGATGTCCCTGAAGAGACTTTGAAACAGACAGTAAGAATGATCTTAAGTAAATACCTTATATATTTACAGAATCATTAAAATGTTGGGGGAAAATCACAGTTTTTCTACATCATGAAAATGCAGGAAAAACCGACTGATTCTACTTTTTCCCCCTACAATTTATTGATGTAAGGAAAAACAAGCAAAAGCTACAGTGATTCTTTGTTTTTTCTACGTTATTGCATGGCAAGGAAACTACTGAGTTTCCCTTAACTTCCTCCTGAACCGCGGAGTCGGAAGCTACGAACCTGAAGCTAACTTCAGCGTCCAGCCTGCGGGCAGGCTGCTGTTAGCCTCGTTAGCTTCACTGTTTCTAAGTCAAACTAACGACGGAGATCCATATCCACGACTGGAGGATAATAATGCTGTTCTGCAAATAGTCGGTAACGTCCTCTGTGGAAGTTAACAGCTCGACACACCGACAGAACAAAGGTAAAGTTCAGAGGCTAACACTGAGCTAACTAGCTGGCTAGCGCGGTTAGCTCAGAACTAGCCTAACGTTAACCGGGATATGTGCCGAGTAGCAGCGAAATAAACAATGTGAAAGATGTTTTCTGCATCTATAGCAGCATTTACTATTCATATTATCATAAACAATAGCTTAATGTGACGGACAAAGTTAACGGAGCTTCGTACATTTGGAAGCTAACGTTAGCTGGCTACTAGCTGTTAGCAGAGATCATCAGGTGGAAACTGTTTATATCAACTCCTGTTATTTAGAAAGAACAGCTAGAACAACAGTTAAAGAGCTTCACAGGACAGAAACACGAGTTTAAATATTAAGGTTTACACCCTGTAACATGATGTAAAGCACTAATTTATCCGATTAAATCAAACATTAAGGTTAAAACCCTATAATATCGGTAACTGTACTCATTTACTGGATTAAATGATTAAAATTAGGACTTCAGACCATTATATACAACACATATGACCCTAACTAGCTCCTATGTTAAAATTAAGAACCAACAATATGATATATTCTAACAAATAGTGATCATTTTTTGTAATCGGGTAATCTGTATTGGTATTTCTGTTGTTTTATATATAAAATGTGGAGTTTTCGAGAATAAAGTGATTCTTCAGAAGATTTGTTTTGTCAAAATGACCCCAGAAGATTCATTTTACAATCATAATACAAAAAGAGGAATCCCTGCTTGTGAAATACTACTAAAAAATCCTTAAAAACCCCAAATGTAGATTAATATTATGTTGATAAAAAACAGATTGGCTGATTTATTCATTCAGCCCAGTGGAAATGTAATTATTTCTCATGAGAAAACTCAAATTCTCGTTTGTGAATGTTGTCCCTTTTCATTTTCTCATGAATTAGTGAATGTAAAGTGAATTTGCCCTGACTGAGAATGAACCAAAATGACTTAATTGATGCTGTGACGTTCCACACATCTGGATTTTAATGTTTTCTGCCGTGTTCTCCTCAGTAAAGCCTTCAGACGGGGCTGTAACTTGTGTTTTAAATGCAGCCTGTTGGGGTCAATAAAAACACTACAGCACAGCTCAGTACTTTGTGGAGGAAATAAACTGTTTGTCAACATATACTGTATGTAACACTGCCCTTAATACAAAGGACAAGTCGCTTTGTTTGAACAAAATACCAAAAACAAAATACAGAAGAGAAACACCGTCTACAGAAGTGACCTAAAACACTAGATAGAGACTGTTTATTTATTGTAAACAGGATGGAAACGGCCATCAGATGCTCTTTACACACTTCTAAAATCAGTGCATTGATCCTCTTAGGTCGTGTTTCTTTCCCACAGCTCCGTCCCACCATGGATCCGACCTGCAGCGCCTCCGTGGCTCCGGCAGGTTTGACCGTCCAGGTGTGTTTCCCCGGCGCTCGAGCTGCGGTTCTGGACAACCTGAACCGGCAGCGGGAGGAGGGACGGCTGTGCGACCTGTCCATCCAGGTGCAGGGCCAGGTGTTCAGGGCCCACCGCTGTGTGCTCGCTGCCTCCTCACCTTACTTCCACGACCAGGTAGGCTGGAAGATGTCCACTCAGTAGAAAACATGTTTTACAATATGAATGCAAAATATGCACCTTTACAAGACAGAGCTCAGAAAAACAGAAGGATATAGAGCATTTAGACCAATGCTGTGACATTTTATGAAGAAGTGTACTCAGTTATACTATAAAAAGAACCTTTTCTTAGATTTCAGCATCAAAATTTACTTCACATACTCCAAGTAAAAGTAAACTAAATTGGATAATGTCAGAATTATCGTCGCATAACTCCACTGTGATAAAGGTTTTACAAATCAAAGATTACATTCTGACATAATCTGGTCCACATTTCACACATCTGGATGTTTCCTGATGTAGACCTGATCCAGGGTGGTGAAAATGTGAAAAAAAAGCATTAAAATCTCATTTTCTTGCATTTTTACAAATAGAATAAAAGCCTCATGAATCAGAAACTGTGTTTTAAAGACTCCAGTGTAGATCTGACCCTTCTACAGTTTATAAAGTGGTTTTAGATCTGGATCCTGGAGCCGTTTCTGCATTTTCACAGATAAAATAAAGTTTAGAAATATTTTCAGTCGCAGCAGTTTAGACCTGGACCTGCTCTTTTATGGTACTGATGCCAAAAAACATCAACATTTATGGTTTTCTACAAATAGATGAAAGGTTTCACAGATCAGAAGCTCTCTTTTTAAGACTCTTTGGCCTCTGTGGGGTAATGTAGTCCAGATTTAGGAGTCTAAGTGGTTTTAGATCTGGATCTGGTCTAATGGGATCTAAATGTTAAGAAATAAAAACCCCAGGCACATTTCCACTGCGTTCCTTGGCAGATTAATAACTAACTACTAACTTGGGTTCTTTGTTATGTATTGACTCTTGACTCTCTCCATATTTCTGTCCAGATCCTACAGCTCAGTGTGTCTCTTTTCTTCTTCCAGGTTCTGCTGAAGAACGTCACCACCGTGTCTCTGCCCTCGGTCATGGACCCGGTAGCCTTTGAGAGCGTCCTGAGTTCTGCCTACACCGGCCAGCTGAGCATCGTGCACGACGACATCGTCAACTACGTCACCGTGGCCAGTTTCCTCCAGATGTGGCACATCGTGGATAAGTGCACCGAGATCCTGAAGAGGCCTCGGTCCTCTGCTGATGTGGCCTCTGCAGAAGCTGCTGCTGCTCATCCTGGATCTGCGTCTCGACAGCAGTCTCCCAGCAGCACCGAGTGTTTGTACGGAGAGAGGGAGGGAAGGAGGCGGGAGAAGAAGCCCGACGCTCTGCCTCCTTTAGCCACATGGAGACGCCCCCAGCAGTTCCCCAGATGGGGGCGCCCTCGGCCCTCGTCGGCCCAGCAGTCGGCCGACTCCCAGCTGGACGCTCTGCCCGGATACGCGGACAACGACTACTCCAGCTGTGACGAGGCCTGGGTGTCCAGCCACGCCAGAACCAGCCACTTCCCTCAGGAAGGACCCAGCCACGGCGTCCGCTTTCCTGGAGGAGACGCCCTGAAGCAGAAGGTGAGGTTTCAGCAGCGAGGAGCGTCACAGAGCAGCGACCGGCCGAACGATCGCACCAGAGACGAAGACAACGAAGAGCCGCCGGACCGCAGGAAGAACCAGAGGAGAGAGATAGAAGCCGATGAAGGAGTGGGAGAGGAAGCTGTGGAGAAGAAGGAGGGATTCACTGCAGTGGGTCACTGTGGTAAGAAACACCAGATCTGTAGCCCTCGTGTCGTCCTGAGGGTCAGAATTGAGCCGTTTTAAAGTTTGAAATGTGGGGGGAAAAAATCTATTTTCACAGTGAAAACTTCTGATGTCTGCATTTTTGGTGGAAAAAAGAAATGTAAAAAATGTTTCTTAAGAACATTCAGATAAAAATCAACCAAAATCCAGTGAATTTCACTGGATTTTGGTTGATTTTTCTGTGAATGTTCTTAAGAGAATATTAGGCATTTTACTGATATATATGGAATCACTTTAGGTATTTTTAGGATTTTTTTTGGAAGATTTTTACTCATTTTTTGAAAATATTTACTTTATTCTTTTTTGCCAAATTTGGGGGAGTTTTTTTTTTTTAATAAAACTTTTAAGGGAAACTTTTAAGGAACTATTGGAATTTTGTTCCTGAAGCTTTTGCAAATTTTCAGAAATTTGTGGATTTTTTCTGAATTTTTGGATTTTTTTTCAGACAAGGAAATATTTTTTGTTGCCCGTAAATGAAGACAACAGGAGGGTTAAGAAAACAAAACAAGTTTGACAAATAACAATAATTCATCCAGTTGTGACATTTCCCAGACTTTGATCATCAAAAACAAAGTTCCTCTCAGCACTTACTGTATTAGAGAATTCTATTTTTGTGTTTGTTTGATTAAAAAATGTATCATTTAAACAAATTGACATGTAAGTGGTTAAAATCCTGAAAATGTGAAATATTTGGTAGTTCTGATCATTTTGGTTAAAAGAATTTAACTCAGTGAACGTGGAAAATAATTATAATCTATTTTTTGATGAGGACATTTTTATTTTTAATAAATCTGACACTGTGAAAAAATGCATCAAATCGTCGCTGACAGATACCAGACACTCAGCACTTTTTTGTCTAAAACAATTCGTTTCTTGTGGGTTTTTTTTTTCCAGATAAAGAAAACTGGTTCTGTGTGAACAAAGTGACTTTTAAAGGTTGTGATTCTGTTCTCCGTTTGTCCAGCAGACTTCCACTCTGTTCCAGATGAGCAGCAGGAACCCGGACACTCGAAGCAGAGCGTGGACGTGATGAAGGAGAAGCTGCTGGGAGCTGATCCCTCCTCTGATCTGTCCTCTGTTCACGGCTGTCAGACGGCTGAAGGCGTCGCCGGTCCGTCCTGTCTGGTCTCGGCCCGGCTGCCGTGGCCGTCGGGTTCCTGGACTCAGCCGGAGTCGAGGCCGGCGGACGGAGAAGGAGGCAGTAAAGACGAGGAGGAGGAGGAGGAGGAGGAGGACGTGGACTTTGAATGTTTCACCGAGGCTCCGTACAGCAGAGACACGTACGATGAGATCGAGGACGGCACCGGGCAGGTCTCCCAGAGGCCTCTGGTTCCGGTGTCGCCTGACTTCATGACCGGCTCTGAGGTGAGCTGGACGTCCACCAGCGGGGGGCAGACCGGCTCCGGGACCCCGTCCTCCAGCCGCCATCTGTCCCCGTCTTCTGCCGCCTTCCCTCCGGCGCCGTCGCCTCCCACCCCGTCCTCGTCGTCCTCGGTGTCGCTCGCCGGCGCCCCCTACACCGGGAAGGTCCACTTCTGCCACTGCGGCAAAGCCTACACCCTGAAGAGCATGAGGGACCGCCACGTGAAGATGCAGCACCTCAACCTGAGGCCCTTCGGCTGTCCGGTCTGCACCAAGTCCTTCAAGATGAAACACCACCTGACCAAGCACCTGAAGACCCACGGGGGGCTGCGGCCGTACGAGTGCAGCCTCTGTGGGAAGAAGGTGATCTGGAGGGACAGTTTCCTGCGACACCAGGCCCGCTGCGAGCGCCTGGCCTCCAGCTCCTCCAGCAGCAACACGACCACCACAGCAGCAGCAGATGTGGAGGAGAGCTTCAGCTACACGCTGGACGAAGGGGAGGCCTTCCTCCCAGCTGGAGGTCAGGTCAAAGTGGAGGAGGTGGACTTCCAGAGGGAGATGGAGGACGGGATGGGCCGGCTGCTGAACAGCGTCTCTGGGATGGTGGACGAGCTGCGGACTCAGAACCTGGAGGCTGGAGGTCACGTCTTCAAACAGGAAGTCAGCGAGAGCTTCAGCGGGAACTGAACCTTCACGGGCCAGTTCCTCTGAGAAGGTTCTCTACAATGAATAGTTTGATAGAGGAACGCTTTCAGAGGTGAAAACATTTCAGCTTTGAGGCTGTTTGACAACATCTCAGAAACTATGAAAGATCAAAACCTGAAATTTCCACTCAGTCTATCAAGATGTCGTTAAAAGTTCCATGTTTGAGCTCATATTAACAAAAAACAGATGATCAGAAGCCAGCTAGTGGCACTGACTGAACCACATGTAGCTGCAGCTTCATACCAAACTAAATATAGAATAATGTGAAATATTTGGTCACAAAAATGGAGCAAAAGAGTTGTTTTTGTTGAACTTTCATAACTGATTGAGCAGCTTTGACAGGTTGTAGCACAAAAAGGAGCCTCATTCATTCATTCATTCATTCATTCATTCGTTCATTCATTCATTCGTTCATTCAAACCTTTATTTAGTCTGGAGGTTCATTGAGGTTTCCCTCATTTCTAATGCCGTCCGTGATTACAGACACAAATAAAAACAAGCACCAAATAATCACTGGTAAATAAAATAAGATTGAAATAAATAAATATAAAATCAAATCAGGTAAAACATTCAAGTCCAGCTACAGAATTCTGGAGTGTCAAAATAAACATATATACATTTTTAAACATATCTGAGTCTATGTTTTGTTTTTGGACCCCACTTTGGAGGCTGGAGAAACATATGTACTCTACTATTAAAAATGTGGGGACATCCAGGCTCTTTCATGTACAAAACTGGAAAAACTTTCAAAATGATTACTATTATGGGCTGTATTTAAGCACTAGAGCGTTCTATTATTAATTTGTCATGAGAAAAGTTAAAGTCTGTTAAAGCAGAGGTGATGTATGTGTGAGAAAACTGCCTCTTTATCAAAAAGGAAGACTGATTTGTGATGTGGACGTTATTTACAGTTTCATTGGTTTCCCCTTTTTTCTTTCTACAGTTAACATGCACATTAATACTCTACTAAAAAAACAATCCTCTTTGCTGTGGTTTTACTGTTTGCAAATTCATAAAACAGGAAAAATCTATAAAATACCAGAAAATTGTTCAGAAAACAGCTGTAACTGTACAAAAGGCAACATAAAGCTAAAATTCAGAACAAAATTCTCACTTTTAATTATAAATGACTTACAAATTGTTCCTTTTTTCCTGTGATTTTACTAGTTAGACCTGTTATTTTACAAAACAGCAAAAATGTGCCATCTGTGCTGTATTATGCCATGTTCATATATATAGTTTTACATTTAGACTCAGAATTATTGTCATGATGAGAAATAACTGAAAATTTCAGGTTTTTATCTTCAATCGTTCCTCAGATGTTGTTACTCAAACAGCCTCAGATGTTAAAACGTAAAAAGAGTTATTTTACTTTAATAAAAACTTCACAGATATCATTTTAAATATCTGTATTTTCTGGTAAAAACGTGAAGTAATTCAGAGCTGGTCAAGCAGAAAGAACTGATGACTCTTAATGTGAAGCAGCTTCTCAGCACTTTGTACAGAAACCCTCTGGAGACGCCTGAACGTTTAGAGAAAAACCATCGCTTTAGTTGAATCTTCTTCAGAAAAGGTGCCATGAGATCGTCCAGAGTCTCTGGACGATCTCATGGCATCGTCTGGAACGATCGTACGTTTCGTTTCAGCCATTTAAACGTTTCATTTGTGTTCAGTGCAGCTGTGAAGCGTAGCAGCGTGTTGTGAATGTGCTCATCCACGGTCGCTCATTTGCATTTTGCACATAAATTATTTTGTTGCCATCGACCTGCGTTAGAAAAGAAAAATGTTTTTGTGCCATATTGATGTTTCTGCACATTAAAGAAAGCTTGGTTATTAAAAATAAACACTCTTTGTTTGGATTTATTGTGATTATTTTGCATTTTAAGCTGAGATTTGAAAAGCAAAAGCTGGTTTTTAATGCACTAATGCACCTCAGCATGCTTTCTGTCAGACTTATTTATTGTTATTTTACTGCACTTTGTCTGATGGACACGAGAGGAGAAAACATTTATTCATGTAAGTAATCAGCTGGAGACGTTTCACAGCTGAAATCTGTTACTTCAGGTTGTTATCCATGAATTTTGCAATATTTACCTTTAAAAGCCAACATTTTTCTGATTCTATAAGCTGTAAATCAGCTGTTGAGTTTGATTCCAGTCTTTATTCTACATCAGGGGAGTCCAACTCATCCTAGTCCAGGTTCCACATCCAGTCCAGTCTGATCTCCAGTGGACCGGACCAGTAAAACCAGTAGAACCAGCAGAATAACCTGGAAATAACCACAACTCCCAATAGTTCCTTTGTTTTAGTGCAGATATGTTCACGTTTAAGGAATTATCTTTTTACTAAACATCATGAACAACCTGAAATTTATGAAGACAAATAAATTCAGTTTCATCAACATTCATCCTCAGTTTATCATTTCCACATTACAACTTCCAGATCACAGAGTGTCTACAAAGGAACACAACATTTAGTCACCTGGAACTGAAGCAGAGAGGATTTACTGGAGGATCACAACCACAGAAGAAGACAAAAACAGAGACAGAATATTACAAAAATGAAGTGTCCAACAGAAGAAGAAGTCCAACTTCTTTTGGATCCTTGTGGAGAATTTAATCTTAGAGTTTGTAAAGCTGCTGAGTTTTCAGAGTCACCTGGATTGTTTTGACATTTAATAACCGAGTCCTGAAGTAAAATTCCGGTTGTGGATTTCTGTCATTTAGTCTGGACTAAACAAATAACAGCAGCATAAATCTCAAACGTCTTTATGAGGAGTCTGGATCAGGCGTGAACTAACCGTGACGTCACCCGTTGGTTTCAACGCCGAGAAATGAAACCCGGATTTTGCTACTTCCTGGTCGCCGTTTTGGATTTTTGGAGCCAGTGACGTAAAAAGCGTCATCAAACAGACTGGACCGGAGAGCAACTAGGGGCAGGATTGGCTGAGGACTCTCTTATCCCGCCCACATTTTACCGCAGAGGCTTCTGTTGCTGTCAATCATTCCAGACAAGACTGTCTATCAAGTATAGCCACACCCCCTGGCTCCGCCAACTTTAACAATTTATTTAAAATTCAGTAATTGATTTATTTTAAGATCGGCCACCTGATCTCTCATTTTGACCATGAAAACTAACGGGAAAAAAATCCTGAGCTGTAGAACATTAGTCTATCAAATTTTATTTTTTCCGGTGATGAATAGACCCTTTAATGACCCACGTCACAGCTTTAGCTGGAGGCAAAAGAGGAAGCCAGCGGCCGGACAGAAAGGCGAAAGACTGAGGGACTAGGCTCTATCAACTTTTCGAAAATGTCGTCCTGCTGTGTTTTTGGATGCCAGAATAGGAGGAATGACACTGGCGAACGCAAATTAAAGTCTTATAGGATTCCACCGAACACTCGTGCTCAGAGGGAACGAAGACAGTTGTGGCTAAATGCACTGAGGCGAAAAGACTGGACAGAGACGATCAGCTGCAGTCAATTCCAGCCATTTTCAGTACAAAATTCGCTAATATTCTATTTGTAAATAAAAAATATTCAATTCAATTCAATTCAGCTTTATTCCAGACACTGGGTCCAAATACACACACCATAAGAACAAGGACACAACAAGACACAGAAAAAATACAATCAAAAACAATAACCCGTTAAATATGACGAGAAATACAGGGAATATTGGACGCGCATCGCGAGGTGCATTTCCTTGAAAACGACCGATTCGTGGATTTTATACCGACTTCAAGACATGTTTTGGACAAAATAGTTTACTGGCTTGTGTTGTCTGGATGACCAAGGTTAGCTTATGGCCGTTTTTGTGGAATATTTTCATCTGTGTGTAATAATGAACCCGGAAATGTGAGTCGTGCTGTGTACCTTAAAGCCGTGTACAGAGAAAGGATGGATGAATATTTGTTTTTGTCGGACAAATGTGTTTTTCTCACCCGCTGTGGTAATCACATCTGAAAGTGGTTTATACCGGCGGATTCATGAGAATCTAAGCTTTCCATCGGTGTATAGTGTTTATATAATCGCTTTTGCAGCCTTCGGGCATTCTTTAAATTCCAATGCAAATTAGTAGGTGTACCGCCGGCGGTACACTTAAGTTTAACGGGTTAAAAATGCTCGAGTTTGCAGCGCAAACTCCCAGCGCAAACTATATACTCCCAGTCCTGCTTGACTTCTCGCTCTGCTTTTGCCTCCAGCATAAGCCCCGCCCACAAAAAAACGTCACAATGTTTGTAAACAAATAAAGGGTCTATTGGGGTCTATAGAGAAAAAGCTTTTTGGAGCCAACCCTAGCGGACGGCGTGATATTGCAAGTTTTTGACACTTCCGGGTGGGCTTCAATTTTGGAGCCAGATGCTACGTCCATCTTTATATACAGTCTATGGTCTGGATTGAGGTTTCTCACTTGATAATGATCAAAACATGAAATTTAGGTTGGTTAAAAGGAATATTCCACCTTAAATCTTTGAATGTTGACCTAAAAGGTTGGTTTCAGGAAATATTCCACCTACAAGGTCCTCACAAATCCACCTTAAAGGAACATTCCACCTTAAATCCCTGGACATGCACCTAAAATGTTGGTTTAAAAATCCTCAGAGAGACCTGAGGGGTTGGTTAAAAGGAATATTCCACCTCAAACCTCCACTAGGGCAGTATGTGTAGCAGCGACAGCAGAAAGAGGTCCTCTCTGGGTGGAAGAACAGCGTCTGAGTGGCAGCTCCCTTTCTGCTCTTACCTTACTCACTAAACTCAAGGTCCATGGAGGAATCCAGTAGTTGATGTTTCCTGCTGCAACCTTCTCTTTTTCAGTTTTCTTCCACGTTCGATCGCTCCCGACCCAGTTTATGTTGACGTTTTTGACCCTTTTTCCGAGCTTTGACCGATCTGAGAACATGAAGTACATCATCGGCATTGGCGGCGTAACCGATGGAGGGAAAACCAGCCTCACCAACCGCCTGATCAAGAACCTGCTCAACTGCTGCATGGCCCATCAGGATGACTTCTTCAAGCCCCAGGATCAGATTGAAGTTGGTGAAGATGGCTTTAAGCAGTACGATGTCATCACTGCTCTGGACATGGACGCCATGATGAGGAGGATATACGGGTGGCTGGAGAAGCTGGTGAAGTTTGAGAAGTCTCATGGCGTTAATAACACCCTGGACACAGAGATGGTCCTGAAGTCCGACCACATTGAGGAGGAGGAGACTCACATCCTCACTGTGGAGGGCTTCCTGCTTCACACCTACAGGCCTTTGATGGACATGCTAAACCAACGTTACTTTATTTCCATTCCATATGAAGAATGCAAAAAGAGGAGGTACTCTAGGAAGCCCTCGGTGCCAGACCCCCCCGGCCTGTTCGATGTCCACGTCTGGACCATGCAACACAAGAACATCTGCTCTCTGTGAAAGATTACTGAGAGCAGCTTTTAGTGATTTCTATGCAGAACACTGTGATGTTTGCTGAGCTGTGCACCATTAAATGACTTAAGAATATGGAGTATTGTTACTGTTTATTATTGTTCTCAGGTTTTACTGTTAAATGTATAGAGTGCTTCTTACTGTATTTTATTGTTGCAGCTATTGATGCTGTAATTCACATAAACAAGGAAACAAGTCCATCATAACTTGAATGTTAACAGTCCAAAATGAAAAGCTCATATACAGCTTTCCTATTGGGTTAAAGAACCAAAAAAAAAAACACCCAAAAAACATGAAAAATACTTTGTGAAAGCGAGAGGTCGGTAGCAGTTTTCATTTTTTCTTACAACTTTTGAGTGGCCCCCCAAAATATCTGTTGGACCCCCCTGTGCCCCCACACTAAAATGAATCTGGATCCGCCCCTGGGAACCTGTAATGAAATGGGAAAGTTTCATGTAGACATCTGTTAAAGGTTCACTCACTCTGTGCATCGTCTCCATTATAAAACGACTGTTTTTTGTTGTGTTGTGGTATTTTTGAAGTCCAGATGTGTCCAGAACTCCATCTACGATAACATTCATGTAAACGTGGTGCATCAGATGTTAGAAATGATCTCAGAACGGTTCCTTTGCAGCTCATCGGAGGAGCACAAGAAGTCTCTGGAGCTCAACACTGCAACGTGTTTTTCCACTTGGTAATTACACCTTCTATCAATTATGCATTAAAAAAACACCCAGAGACTCCAGAAGGTGTCTGAAAGCGAAGCTGCCATTTGATGTGTTCAGGTGCATTCAGAGGGAGCAGCCTATAGAGATTAGCATTTCAATGGCAGACATGAGGTTGTATAATCAAAGAGAAACTTATAAAGAGAGACGTTTCGCATATGGAGCTTCATTTATAACCACACCAGGACATTATGCAAGATTTTATAGGCATTAACGGATGTTTTTCATGTTGCTGCATGAATAAATTACATTGTTTTTGTAGGAAGTGTTCTCTTAATGCAGTTTGTGTGGATATTTCCTCAGACCAGACACCAGAACGACCAGAATCAGCCTTTGGATGAATGTTTTTCCCTTCAGAGACAGAACTCTGAGCTCATTGTCCTTCTACAGACGGCTGTCCTTGAGAACTTCTGCCTCAACATTATCTCTAACGGTGAGAAACACTGTTTTTCTCACTTCCAAGTATCGACAGGGGAGTCTAATGAGAGTGACTCATCCTTGCTTGGTGTTTAATTAAATGTAGGACAAAATGTACGGCTCCATGTCGTTGGGATGCTGTTTTTTCTTCTTTTCTTTTTTATTCCAGGCTGCAGAACACTTTGATATTGAGATTATTGTCTGAGATGGATGATTGGAGTGAGTGGGAGTCTTTTCAGGCATGGATCATTACAGTTGCCTTTTTAAAAATAATAATTTTAATACTTGGCTTTTATAATCGTGGTTTAGTAGCAACTGAGTCACAGGAGAGTCTCACTGGAACAAAGAGGATTGTTTGTGTGCTGAATGCCTGTCCTTGTGGTCTTTGAAGTGACCACATGGGGGCAGCATCTCACTGTGAGCAGAGGGCTTACCAGAGGTGATTAATGTGGTTCAGGTTTTTATTACTATGAAGATGTTAACGCTTTTAAGGTTTTGATCACTATGAAACAGAGATGTTTACAGAAGAGTTTGATCACCTGTGAAACCAAGACGTTACTACCTTAGTAATGAAGTAAGTAGCCTGGAGCTGAGGTCAACTTGTATTAAATGCTCACAGTAAAGGTTCATTAGCTCCGTATAGATTTGGGGGCATTTCTTGTAAGTCTGTGCGCATTGTGCAGAAATGTACAGTGTGGGTGTTAGTCAGGGGTGGACTGGGCCAATTACAGTCAAATTGTCTGAAGACGCCTTACAGAACCCATATACCTGAACCCCCAGAGCAGCCCAAAGGCGACGGGGGCAAGAAAACCATAGACATAAGAAAACACCCTTTAACAGGAAAACACCTCGAGTAGAACCCGGCTCTTTATGTGGGGGAACCATCTGCTGCTGGAAGGAGGTAGAGAGGGACAGAAGAGGTAGAGGAAGAGAGGAGGAGGGGAACAGGGAACATAAAACACACAATCTGATACATACATGATAAGACAGACAATACATACAAAGTAGAAGCTAACATGTAAACTGATCCACTGCCCTTGCTTGGCCTGTGCAATGGCTTCTACACATCTGTCTGCTTCCTCTTGCCGTCATATTTCCTGCACCACAAGCTTGTGTCTATGAATAAAATTGACTGATGGATAGTTGAATGAAGGGACAACTTGAACAAACAAGACATGGCATGTTAATGAATCTGCTTTGGATGTGTTTGTGAGCAGATTTTTCATGTTAGACTAGTTGTTCACCCGTTTTTAAATCTGAGCTAAGCTATGCTATGTCAGGCTAACTGTCCCTAAACCATGCAGATGTGACGGTGACAGTAACTCAAGACTCTGGAAGAATGTGAATAAGCATATATCAGATTATTTATTCGAATGTAATTTAAAATGCTTGTCGTATTTATGGTAATGTGCTCTGCTTAAAGGCATTAGAGGAGATTTAATTTCCTACGACTTTGAACGTAGCATGCGCACATACAACCTCTCCCTCACCCCCCTCTAACCTCCCCCCTCTTAACATTTACGAAGAAACGCCCCCCTCCAGAAACTATCGTAGGACTCGTGAAGTTGTCTTTTACGGCTGGGTCCCCCTGGATCTTTATCTGCCTTTTTGTAAAAAAGATGAGCAAAACAAGTCTCCAGCTAACTACGAAGCTATACCAAAGCAACACATACAGAAAACACGTAAGTCCAAGGCGTACGTAATCTACGTAACTAGGCCTGAGCCGGAAGATTTTTGATTGACAGGAAAGGGAGCAAACCAAACGCCTCGGTCCGAGCGCGTTGATTGATGTTTTTCAGGTCCTGCCATGTCCACAGTTATTTTTTAAAAATTTTTATTCTTTTAGAAACCATACATACAAGTCCACTAAAGGTCAGTATATTCATTTTATGTGAATCAGACAAATTAAACAAAAAAAAAAAACATCCTCCATAATGCCTTTAAACTTGAAAACCAAAACGTAATAAAGACAGGAGCATGATCAGATTTTAGAACATTTAATAACCCTTAAGACTAAAGGTGTTTGTTACCAGTTAGGCTGCACATTAAAACAGTGGCTTTACATTAAGATGAAACACAACAGTTCCTGTTCATGGGGCACCACCATGTCCTCCGGTGCTTCTGACTTTCCAGTTAAACTGAACGCACAAACAGATCACACACAAACGAGAGTGGCAGTGCGATTTATTACGAACAAAATAAAAAGCATTTGAATCCGACACGCCGTCCTACAGTACCGAACTCCTCACGCCATCGTGCTGCTTCCGTCTTCAACCATTTAAACCACTTACCATCTGACCATCAACGTTAACAAACCACGTCCTCCAAATAAAACACAAATAACATTAGAACTTAATTCAAGAGGCAAACAGATAAAACACACTAAAGGAGATCAATGCAGAAAAGACTGGTTTTTAGGATTGTTTTCTGTTACATGACAGTGCATTTGAAAAGGGCGTTTTATTCGTTGGTAGATTTAGACGGCGTCATACTGTACATGTTCATTAATCACACCGAGGCAAAACGAAACCAAAACAGTTACAGAAAAACAGGATTAGAGTCGATGCTACTCGTACAGGTTTCCAGTTTTATTGCCAAATACGCTCCTGTGTGACATACTCAGGCAGAAACAGAACCACTCTCCGTCTGGATTCACAGATAAACCAATGCTCGGTGTGTGAGTTCTAGAAAGCAGCAAAATGCACAACGTGACAGTCGACAAGTAGAAAAACAAACATCTGCCATGAACAAACCTCGGACAGCAGACAGCAGACACTAGCACCATCGGACAAAGATGATTTTTACAGTAGGATTTTATACTAAAAGCGTGACCGAACCTCTCATAAACAGCTACATAAGACTCCTTAGACGTGGGATTAAAAAAAGAAAAGTGATTTCATACTCAAAGCCAATGTTGTGTCTCTGTCTAGACGTACAGGAGGCTGGTGTTAGTGGGTTAACGCTTCTTGAGGTTGTGAGTCCGCCACATGCAGATCTGTTTTTCCTTCTCCTTCTTGTTTTTCTTCTTCTCCTGGTCCCATCGATGGATCTGTGGTCGGATCCTCGAGTTTAGAAGATGGTGCTCCAGCGTTTAGGGGGAGGACGGGACTTGGTGTCTCCCTGGAAAGAAGAAGAAGAAGAAGAAGTGAGGAGGTGTAAGAAGAAAAATGTAGATTCTGGGGTGATTTCAGTGAAAAAGTTGATTGTCTAAAAACGTCACATTTAATGGGATTGATCCGGGCTGAAAGTAACGCGTCTAAAGGTCGTAAGTAGAAAAATAAACCGTGAACATTCGGGTGAAACATGAGGCTCGTATGGTCGTTAGTTTATTATGATGACGAGCTGCTGGAGAAGCGTTTTGATGGTGAAATGAAATGACTTCTCAGAGTGTTTTTTCTGATTACTCACTGGCTTCTGATGAGAGCGTCACTGTTTTATTTGAGCAAACACAGACAGGAAACACAGAGTTTATGAAGCCCGGGTTTGTAGACAGAAAGTGAGAAAAGTTCTGCAGAAGCATTTAAAGCTGCTGTTCTGAGCTCACCAGGTTGAAGATCCTGGACAGTGTGCTTTGGTCTCTGCGTCTCCTGACCGGCGACTTTGTGCTCTCGGCACGCGGTGACGAAGCCTAGAAAAAGATGCTGCGTGAGCACAGATGAAGCCTGGAAGCAAAGCCTGAAACCACGGCTGCTGCTCTGTCACTGGGTGACCTTCAGACACTTTACATCAGCAGCACCAGGGAAGCCCCACTACCTTACCATGAAACTAAATGTTTTCATACAAATGGCACAATTATTGCTGTTGTTGGACGAAAAGCGCACAACCACAGCCAATACGTATGTTAAAAATGCAATGGGTTTGACCTGTTTGGGTTTTAATGTGCTTTGCTGCAATGATGTGAGGTTTTGTGACCCTATAACTTTGTGAAACACTAGTTTTCAAAGGCCTCAAGGCCATAAAAATCTTTATATATTCAGGTAAACAGTGCCTGTAAAAAGTTTTCACCCTCCTTGAAAGTTTTTTCCTTTATTTAAAAAAAAAAATATTGAATCTGAGTAAATTTTCTTTTTTTTTCTTATTTTTTAACAAGAATTTACAAAAAGACTCTTTCATGTCAAAGTGAAAGCAGATTTCTACAAAACAGTGTCACATAATTAAAAATCTAAATCAACTTCAAATCAGTGTTCATTAGATGCACCTTTGTCTCAATCAGACTGAACATCTGGACGCTGAAATTTTACCTCGTTTTCTTTGTAAAACAGTACAAATTCCATCAGGTTACACAGGGATTGTGAACAAACAGACCTTTTCAAGTCCAGACACAATTTATCAATCATCTTGGAGCCTCCAGCTCCTTCAGAGGAGTCATGGGAGTCTTGGTGGCCTCCCTCTCTAGTCTCTCAGGACGTCCTGCTCTAGTCAGATTTATTCATGTTCCATTTCTTAATGATGGATTTAGGAGTGTTTAACCAGTTTATTTTATATATGTACTGTGATGGGACAGACTGGTGACCTGTCAGCTGGGATAGACTCCAGCACCCCCCACGACCCTACTGAGGATAAAGCGGTGTGTAGAGGATGGATATGATGGGACAGCTTCTAGTGAAGGTCAAATATGGGTTTCGGTCAAAAAGTCTATTCTGGATGATGCTGCCACCACCGTGCTTCACAGTGGGGATGGTGTGTTTGTAATGATGTTCAGTGTTTGGTGTTCTAGAAAACATGGCATCTAGTCTGATGGACTAAAAGCTCAACGTTGGTCTTGGTCTTTAATCTCTTTCATCTCAGTTTCTCAGTCTTTGAGGACGTCCTGCTCTAGTTAGATTTATTCCTGTTCCATCTTCTTTCCATTTTTTAATGATGGATTTAACTGGACTCCAGGAGATCTTCAGGAACTTGGAAAGTTTCTTGTATCGTCCTGACTGACAGAGTTAGAAGAAAGAGACTAGTGAGGGAGGCCACCAAGACACCTATGACTCCTTCAAATCAGTTACAAGCATCAATTTAGAATTTGTGGCTTGAACTTATAAAGTTCTGTTCATTCAAGAGGAATCGGATAAAATTGCAGATCTGCTGCTAAATAAGACCTATCAATGCTGACTCAATGCTGTAATTACGGCCAAAGGGAAATCGACTAAATACTGATTAGAGGGGGTGAATATTTAATAAATCAGTGTCAGTTTTTTGGGGGTAATTTCTTGCCAAATAAAACTGACCATGATTTAATGTAGAAGAAAACTTCCAAGGCAGGTTTTAACACATTTTACAGCCACTGTTTTAGTGTTTCTGCTGCAGCTATGTGGTTTCTCTGCAACAACAGCAGCCGTGTGAAGAAGAACCAGCCGTCTGTGATCTGTTATTGTGAGAGAATAACACTAAAGCAGGAAAATATGAGCAGGAACAGATTGGTTTAAGCCTAAACCTTAAAGGAGAAAGAGAATGGATGACCGGGACAAGACAAGGTCCAGAGGGGAGAAGACTGAATGGATGATCACTGTCAAATGACAAACAAAGGGCAGTCTGGAGTCGGTGGACAGGTGAGAGGACAGGAGGGAGGGAAGAAGAACAGATGGATCGGTGAGTCATCTGTGGCACAAAGGGGATAGAGGTGTTACGAAGAGCAGAGGAGGTCCTGAGAGAAGATGTTTACCGGCTGTGGTTCATAAATAGCTGAGCAGTTTCAAAGTCATCCAGAAGCAGCGAGCCGCTCTGGATTGGAGCACAGAAGGAGGGGAAATGTAATAACCTCAGCATGAAGCCAGTAAATGTGTCAGACACCAATCAATCAACCTCTTTCAAATGTGATTTTCTGCTTCGAGCCGTGAGCTTTACAGCCCCTGAACGTAAACGCTGGTGCATCAGCACAACATCTGAATGTGGGTTTAATTCCACAGATCGAGTATAAAAGATCTTGGAGGAGGAAGGCAGTCGAACACAAAGCAGGAGAGACAGACTGCAGGTTAGGTAACAGGTGTGCTGCAGACAAAGGAGCTCTCCACAGACAGATTAAAACGGGAACGGCGCTGTGATTGGAGGAGGACTGTGTGACGTACCAAACCCAAGACTTCTCTCCACTGGACATGAAAAAGAAACAGATGAGATTCAGTGAGGACGTGAAGACACCTGCATCCGTCTCAGATTAGATGCATTGTGCTGCTATGAAACCAACCATCCTTTCTATTCGTCTGAAGAATTAATTAGTTGAACAAGACAACATGAACGCATGTGAAAGAACAATCATCTCGTGACCCGTTGGAAGGACCACAACCCACAGTTTGGCAACCAATCATGTAAAATCTGCATCTAGATTGTAAAGATTTATGTCACCTCTGCAGTGAAATTTGTTTTTCAACCAATAATCCAGACTAAAATATGACAGAACCCTGATCAGAACCTTAATGGAACACAGATTGTGCTTTGGTTTGATGTACCTCCATTTACACCTTCAAGCCACCATGAATTCCGTTCATTTTCCACATGAGGTCACGTCTGGAAACACGTTGATAAAAGATCACATGTAACCTCAACATTTTAACTTGTAGGTTTCATTTATAAACACCTCAAAAATGTTTCAAAACCACATGTGTCTTATCTGCAAAGAACATGTTTCACAGGCTTTTCCACATTTACAGATTTATTTCTCCACCAAGGAACGCGACGGAGTTATGTGATGATCGGCATTGTTCTGTCTGTCTGTCTGTTCGCAACATTACTCAAAAACAGACTAACGGATTAGGATGAAATTTTCAAGGAAGGTCAGAAATGAAACAAGGACTCAAAGAATCCTAAAGACGAGCCTTGGGATGCTACTCATCTGTCTATTAACACTAGTAACTGGCTGAGTTAGGTTTCCAACTAGCCTAGGATTGCTAGTGCCTCGTCTAAAAGGGTCCTAATGACTGCCGTAGTAATTCTAGTGTCTCGCCTAGTATACCACAAGCCTTTAAATGCAAGCTGCTAGCCATAGCATCACAATGAAAGCAGCACGGTGTCACTGTAACCATGACAAGTGAACGCTACATCAGCTGATTGTGATCCTACTACAAATCCACCTCTGAGGACTTATCAGGACTTATCCATCAGAAATGATCCAAGGAACAACTGATTAAATTGTGGGGGTGTTTCTTGGTCTAATTTTGTGTTACAGGTTGGGATGATATTTTTTATTTCTGTTTTCTTTTTGTTTAAAGACAAGCCAAGTCTTTGGCTCTCTATTTCAACTATAGATTATGGTTTGCTAGTTTTCTTCACTGTTCATTAACAGCACTGTGTCATCTGCATAACCTACGATATTTATGTTATATCCTGTGGATGTAATCCCTGTATTTTCCTCCTGATGTTTTCACTGCAGAAGGAAAACAGGTCAGGCCACACATCCTGTCTGAGCCCTCGTTTTATTGGTTGTTCTTCATTATTTTATTGTTGTCAAAAGAGATTTTTTTCATACTTGTAAATCCGTTCCATCTATGTCTATGTTCTTTAGTATCTGGATTATTTCTTGATGTTTTACTGTGATGAAAGCTTTGGTGTAATCGATAAAACACATGCATAAATCTTGTTTACTTGTTGGCTTTCTTATCAATAACTAATAAATAAACAAAAGCTGCATTTGTTAAAAAAGGGGGGATGAGCAGCCTGCTTTTCTAATTTTTTAATCTCACACATGGTGGCTTAAAGGTGCTGAAACTCCAAATGAAAAGATTAAACCGTGTCATTAAACGAATTGAGGCAAAGAGATGAAATCTGAAGAATAATGAGAAACATTTGAACTGAATCAGTGCATCTCTTTATCTTCTCCTTGCAGCTACACCTCTGGAATGATCAACACAACAGGAGTTTATGGTGAAAAATGAGACTCACCCTGGATTTAGGACGAGGAGAGGAAACCTGAGAAACACCAAAGCAACAACACAGTGACTGATTGTACAAAGAGAACACAACAACAAACTGAAACAAACACATGATGCTGATTGATTTCCCCCCTAATGCATTTTATGAAACGATATGTAAATGAAGGCATCACGCAGCTTTGTAATCAGCGTGGGAGGAAGAACAGATTAGCGTTTGAAACAATGCCACACTTCAAACGCCGCTGGAGACGGATCCTAAGACAATACTGACATTTGTACCACATCAATTAGAGGAAATTGGTTTGTTCTTGCAAGTCGAGCAGGAAAACATTGAACTCTGTCAAGATCAAAACCAGTTTAGGTTGGAAATAATGTTAGAATGATGCAACAGAAACGGTTACAGGTGTATGAAATGATGCGAGAGACACAGTTTGTTCAATG
Organism: Acanthochromis polyacanthus; assembly: GCF_021347895.1. NCBI lineage: Eukaryota > Metazoa > Chordata > Actinopteri > Pomacentridae > Acanthochromis > Acanthochromis polyacanthus. The sequence goes on from NC_067123.1 coordinate 3,603,935, forward strand.
CAACTTACAATGCTCCTGAAGAAATGCACCACAGCGTTTTCATTGGTCCGACGGCGAGAGGAGGATTGCTGGGGTGAAGCGGCCAGGTGACCCCGGAAAGACCCCTGAGAGGATCGACAGAGGGGAGGTAAGCTCAAGAGTTTACACAATACAATAAATATCTGAGGTTTAAATGATGCTGCTGGAGTTTAACATGCAGGAGGCAGGATTTTAGGTCTTAAAACATCAGCTGGTGGTTCAACATTTAGAGCCCCAACACCATCAAGATGCAACTTTTCGTACGTTAACCCAAAGTCCTACTGGTTCTTAAAGGGGAACTTCGGTTTTTTTCAACCTGGGGTCTGTTTTCATGTCATTTCATACATGTGAGTGATGGAGAAATGAATTTTCAACATAGCTCCAGTATTTAGCCAGGCAGGCAGCTTAGCAGCTCAGCTAGCGAAAAGTATGGGGCAACTTGCCCCCCACGTCAAAGTCCGCCCTAACGTGCTTTTTCTCCCACACTGACTGGCTCGGATAGTCTCAATGAGTGTCCCACAACATACTAGAGATGAGAAGTGAACGAAAACCTCCACATTACCTGGTGATGGCTCTTTGTTGTGGTCTGTATCCAAATCTCAGGACGCTAGAAAGCAAATCTTGTTCCGAAATCGCGCGAAACTGGTGTTTTGGCGTGAGCTCTCGCGGGATTTCGCGAGCTATCGCGCCATTTCAGAACGAGATTTGCTTTTTAGCGTCCTGAGATTTGGATACAGACCACAACAAAGAAAGACATAAATTACTGTTTAAAAATGATGCAAAATCACAACAATAGCCCCAAATCACCTCAAAGAGTGCTGAAATTACTGCAAAAAGATACAAATCCACCGCAAAATGATAAAAAATCACAATAAAAACACACAAAAGCACTACAAAACATGCACAATCTCGACAGAGTGAAGAAAAATCACCAGGAAAAGATGCTTAATTATTACAGAAAGACAGAAATCTGCACAAAATGACGCGAAATGGCCGAAATAAAACGGAAAATCACCACAGAAAGACATTCAATCACCAAAAATTAACTTTGAGTGTCAATATGACTCCTTCCAGCCTGTCCTCAAACAAAAAACGACCACATAGGTCGTCTGTACACGCCCGTATTACGACCCAGTGTTACATTTTGACGTATGCGACCTCTAGCGGTTCAGTAAATATCGACACTCTGGAGTCGCAGGTGAAACGTCACCATGAACAAACTTTTATCTAACACTATCCCTGTCCCTATCCCTAACCCTAACCTTAACCATAACCCTAAAACCGTGTTGGGAAAGTGATGAAAAAGCCGTTTTGCGACGGAAAAGTCGTTTCATGAATTAAATCCTGCAATGCGTTCCTTTTTCCCGTAGGGGCGCTGACGTAAATACGCTCTCACAGGTCGTATTCCGGTGCATGGTGCATACGACTGATGCGGTCATATGAATTTGAGGACTTGTTGCTCCTTCTGATGGAGGTATATTTCAAATGATCACAAAAATGAATAAATGAGGAGGATTTCAGTCATGAAAGTTGTAGTTATTTCTTCATGTCAGCTGGTACCGAGCATGTACATGTTGTCCCAAGACGAATGCGACAGGAAAAGCAGCTACATAAGAGTTTGTTTGAAAAAGATGTTTCCATTATCTCCCGAGAAGCAGATTAAATCCTTTTAGAAAAAAAGCCAAAAACTGCCTTTCTTTTGGCACGATTTTGCTGTTTCCATTGGCATCGCCTAATCTGATACTTCAAAATGCACCAAAAAATAAATAAAAGAAACACCACTAATCTAAGACAGAAGCTAAACTGGACGGCAAACAGAAGACCAACATGTAACACCATGTTTTACGTTGAGAAATGTGCAAATATAATCCATCTGTTGTTGATTAACACCCTAAAAACTCCCATTGTTTATTACAGTTGAATATTTAGAAGTTTGTTTCCATGAAGCTATCTTACAATGTCGTTGATGGAACTCTACTGCTTTTTCCTCTAGAATCTGCAAATCTGTACCGACTCTTTCTGTACACCGACAACTCTGCTCAAACTCTGTAAAACTACTCTATACTACACCATGACAAGTTGTGATATTGGACTGTTTTAGCCAAAAATATGGGAAATAATGACAGAGAAAGCTCCAAGCTGACAGGATTGGTTCTTTAGATTTGTTAGACATGAAACTCTGGAGGTCCGAATGTGAGTTTCTGATGCTGCAGCTTCAATTTACTGCTAATTATTCCGTCAAGGAATGGTTGAGTTATGTGACAATCGGTGTTTGTCTGTGAATCCATCTGTCTGTTCAGAACATTACTCAAAAACAGAATAACAGATTTGGATGAAATTTTCAGTGAAGCTCAGAAATGACACAAGGACCAAGTGATCAGATTCTGGCAGTGATGCAGCTGATAGTCTGGATCCATGGATTTGTTAAAGATTTCTGAATCGTTGTCAGATAGCGGCATGATGTCACTGTAACCATGACAACCAGTGAACACTACATCAGCTGACTGTGATCCTACTACAAATCCACCTCTGAGGACTTATCAGGACTTATCCATCAGAAATGATCCAAGGAACAGCTGATTAAAATGTGGGGGTGTTTCTGAGTCCCATCAATGCCCACCGCCTGCTACATATTTAGGTCATGTGATTCGGTATTCGTACATAATCTACACATGCAGAAGACACACCTGTACTCAGAGCAAGGTCTTTTAGTTTGTGGGTACATCTATATTAAATGGACACATTCTATGTTGCTGTGATTTCTGATCATCAATAATTAATAAACAAATGCTGCATTTCTGACATGTGGGGGAATGAGCAGCCTTGGAGGAGGACTGAGCTCTGAGGGCTTTTCTAGTTTAGCTTGCTTCTTTGTTTTATCAGTGCAAATGAACACAAATCAGCCTAAAAAGACCTCTTTGACGCGTGCAGATAGTTGATTTTGTGTTTTAAAAGGAAACACAGAACATCTGAGCTGCAGCTGCTCAGATGGAAGCGTTGTGGTTGAAGAGCAGCTGACTCCTGAAGGTTCCTCCCATCAAACACTGGAAGAATCCTCCTATCTGCAGCATCACAGCCCTTTTTAGACTCTACAGATAAATTTAGCCGCACCACGCTGCCTTCATTTAAATCTGCTTCTTCCTCCACAGGAGCTCAGTCGTTGTATTTTATTTTATCTTTTTTTTTTTTTATCTTTGCACCATCTTAGAACTTAAAATGTCATCATATCAGGGTGAACGGTGAAAAGAAATAGCAAAACTTCTCATAGGATCCAGAACTGGAGCCCAGGAAGTTAACAATGCACCGTTAATACAGTTGGCGAAGACTTCATTGCTTTCTATCACACTAAAGTGGATCCATGTGAAATGAAAAACATGCAGAGAGGTTTATGTGTAGAGTTTTGGGTTAATTCCTTTTAATATTTAGTCCACATTTTAGCTGGTGCATAGAAATTCCCCAGAATGCAGGAATTAAAGAGGAAAACCCCCAGAAGTCCCACTTAATGCGTCCCTCCACAGCATTAAAACAGAAAAAGTGATTCTACCATTTGGAAATTTGCCCAAATATTAAAAAGTAGTCTGTACTGACGAGACGACGCTAAATTTACACCAACTTTAGGAGTTTTTCCACAAGAAAATGTAAATTTCATGCTGAATTTAAGATTTTTTGGTTAAAGAAAATGCAGAAAATAAACAGAACTAAGAAAATGTGAGTCAACGTCCTTTAAATATTTAGGCCACATTTATGATTATTATTATTTTTTCAATAACAAAATGTTTATTTCAAGCTGAGTTTTAAACTTTTTGTAATAACAGGTTGTTGTTTTTTTTTTTAATATTTGGGACATTTTTCAGATGGTTACCAGTTTTTGCAATTATAAAGACAGATTTTTTTTATTCATCGTATTATTTTACTTTTGTTAAGAAGAAGAAAATGTAAAATTTGAGCTGAACTTATGATTTTTTTTGATAAGAACATGTTAAATTTAGCCAAATTAACATTTTCTAAATAACAAAATGCTAAATTTAAACTGAATTTAGGACTTTTAATTAAGTAATTCTTAAATTTAATCCAAACCTCAGATTTTCTTGTCATTACAGGTTGCTTTTTAACACTTGGGCCACATTCCAGATGATTTTTTATTAATTTTTTGTTACATTTTTGTCGAAAGACTGCTTTTTTTTCTTCTTAAAAAGTCTTAAATCCAATTTTAAATTAACACTTTCTAGTTTAAAACAACTTACATTCAGCTTGAATTTAACATTTCTAATTGAAAACCCTCTGAAGTAAAATTTTAAACTAAATTTAAGAGTTGCTGAATAAGAGGGTCTGCCTCAGATAATAAACCTTTGACCAAACTGGTATAAATTTGAATAGTTTCACATTAAAAGGAAGTTGATTTTTGCTATTTATGAATTTTTTTTAGCATAACAAGGTGAGAAAGATCAAAAATATGTCCATCTATTCAAAGAACCCTCAAGGAAATTAAATAACTACATTTTTTAAATCTAAAAAATCCCCAAAAAGAAATGCATCATTTTGTCTTTTCGGTTTAGCATTGGAGGAGAACCGCCGATGATGCTCACCTTGCTCCTCTTCTTTTTGTCTCCTCCAAAGAATTTGCTAATCTGGTCCATGAGCCCGGGGCTCTTCTTTTTCCTGCCCAGCCCGAAGGCGCCCTGCCCTGAGGTGCTCGCCGTTGCCATGCTAGCTGCTGCTCAGGTTCTTCCTCTAGTCCTCTTCCGACCAGTGTGAAGCCCACAGTGCTGACGCTCGGCTCCTTCAGGGAGGTCTGCAGCAGGTCTGACGCTCGGGGGGCGTCTTTGAAGGTGTCGTCTCCCCTGCGGCACCACGGGACACGAGGAGGGTCCGGTCCACGGCCTGGCTCCGGTCCAAACATTCTTCTAGCTTCGGTGGCTGTGTCAGTCGCTGCCGCCCTCCGCATGGGCCGGCCATTGTTCCTCCATCTGCCTCACCCCGAACGCCGGGACAACAAGGCCGATCTCTGAGGCTGAACTCACACCCTGATGCAAAGAAGCCGAAGCACTGAGGGGCCCATTGTTGGTCCGGACTCGTATGTCTCCTTGATACATCGACTTTAAATCGGACCTACAGGCTGGAGAGGCCCCAAAGAAAGAGAAAGATTATTGTGAGAAAGATGCGCCAAGTATCTGTATCTGCACAGTGATAAAATAAACTAGACGTGACTTTGCACGTTTGGATTTTCTTCATTTTAGTGTCTTCAAACCAGAACGGGTGAAATCTGTCGCACATCTGCAGCTACAGTCGCAAACAAAAGTTGAAATACACTTCACTTGACTGTGTCTCCATCACAAAAACAACCATGTATTTTGGTTCTTTCATAGATATATCAAACTTCTGAGTCAAAAATACACAGACAACAACGTGAATTAACAGTTTTGGTGATGCAGAAAGTTGTGTTTTTCAAATTTTCTTAGTTTCATGACCTCTTAACTTCTCCTGAGTCATTGCAGTCGACTACAGCTGCTGACTCTGATCCAGTTTAAATAGAACCATTAGATCCACTCATTAGACTCAAACACTACAGTAGGAAAGTCTTCATAAATTCTGGTTCTTTCACAGATTTATTAAAAAATCTTCTGGAAATTTGACCAAAAATATACATATGGCAACTTGAATGATCAATTTTGGTGATGTAGAAAGTCATGTTTATCTGTTTTTCTTAGTTTCATGGCCTCTTAGTGTCTCCTGAGTGATTACAATCGACTACAGCTGCTGACTCCTCTGATCCAGTTTAAATAGAACCATTAGATCCACTTATTAGACTCAAAAACTACAGTAGGAAAGTCTGAGGAGCTCAGCAAAGATCTGAAATAGCAAATCATCACTTGAACAGGTCAGAAAGTCACTTAGAGCCATTTCAAAGCAGCATCAGACCACAAATCATCTGTTTGTCAGAATAAAGTTCATGGTCCAGTTGTGTTTCTGCCTCCACCAGGAAGAAAACACAAACTATCACCTGCTGCTGAGAGACCATTGGTCAGGATGGTCAAGAGTCAACCAAGAACCATCAGAAAGCAGGTCTGAATGAATGAGAAGCTGCTGGAACACAGCCGTCAGTGTCCACAGGGTTTTACATCAACATGAGCTGAGAGGATCTGTGGAGAAGGAAGTTCTTCGTCCAGAAGCAGAACCTTAAAGCTCCACTCAAGTCTGCTGCTGATCACATGGACAAAGAATAGGCCTTCTGGAGGAAAGTTCTGTGGTCAGATGGAAGAAAAACTGAAAGGTGAGGCCTTTAACCCCAAGAACACCAAACCTACCATCAAGCATGGAGGTGGCAGTATCATGCTCCGGAGCTTTCTAGAAGAGCTTCTGCACTGGTTTCAGACTGGATGTTGGACTGGTTCTGGACTTTCTTGGGACTGGTCTATGTTTGGTTCCATTCTTGGTTCTCCTGGTTTTGGATGTGATTTAAAGTTGGATTAGGATTCATTTTACTCTGTATCTGGTCCTGGATGAGGACTGATTTCAGGCTGTCTTGGGCGGGTCTTGGACTTTTTTTTAGGAGTAGTTCAGGTTTGGTTTTGGTCCTGATTTTTTGCTGGTTTTTGACTTTTTTTAGGACTGGTTTCAGATTGTATTCTGACTAGGTTGGAACATTTTTGGACTGGATTAGGTTTGATTTTGGTCCTGGTTTTAGACCTTTTAAGGACTGGTTTCAGACTGTCTTTGGTGGGTCATTTTTTAACCCCAAGAACACCAAACCTACAATCAAGCATGGAGGTGGCAGTATCATGCTCTGTGGAACTGGAGCTTTACACAAAGTAAATGGAACAATGAAGAAGGAGGATCACCTCCACATTCTTCAGGAAAACCTAAAACCATCAGCAGAAGGTTGATCTTGGGCACAGTTGGATGTTTCAACAATCAGACTTAGTAAAGAAATGGTTGCATCGACTTAACCCCCATCAAGTTCATGTCTTAAATACCTTATTCTTAATTTCCACTCCATGTTCAGATAGTTTTCATTGCCATTTTGCCACATTGCAGCACTACAAGCAGTCCTGGGCGTGTTGTTTCACCCGAAGAGGCTGCAGCGGTCGGCAAACAAAGCAGCATCTGTTGTGCGGTAAGTTGTGTTAGAAAACACCCATGCGGCATCAGAATATTAATATTTTGGAACAGAAGTCTTTTTGTTTTCGCTACTTCTTATTTCAAGTCAGAAAATAACTTTTACAGAAAAAAATGTGCAGCCACAAGTGAGTGTGTTTTCATGCCACAGGACCTTATTCCAGGATTAGTTTCAAATTATTTTTATGTCACTGTGTCAGCGTTCGCTGATGTATTTGGTGCTAATAAACATAGAACAGTTAGAGGTATGAATGAGCTGAACATTTAACGAATCAGTCCGGAAGAACAATTCAGCCAGTGGCAGTGTCTGTGCAGCAAAATATATGCATAAAACACAATATCTATGTTATGTTTTGTGTGGCGCTTTATTGATTTAATTGAGTTTTTTATAGTTTTTATTGTTTGTTTATTGTGAACGCTTTTGTAACTGCTGCAGAGCAATTCACCTTTTAAGGGACAAATAATCAAGTTGAACATGTAAGAAGACAAAGCAGACCAGCAGACCTAAGATTTTTAGCTTCTAAGACAGTAGAACAACCAGAATATAGTTTGGTTTGTCCCCTGCTAGGTGTTTCTAGTCATATAAAAGGTGCGAAGAGTTGTCGATTCAGGAAGTTAAACAAATTAAGAGGTCAAAGGAAGTATGCAAATGTTTCTGTGGATTTGGTTCTTGTTTTTATTTAATTTGTAAGGTTTTCTTTTCATGTATTTTTGCTACCATAGCCAAGCCATTCCTTGGTGGGTAAATCACTAGCACTAACCAAGTACCACACTAATGCAAACCTTTTATTCTTTTAGCAGCTCAGCGACTCAGAGGAAATTAAAAGTCTTGTTAAACTGTAGAAATTCGAGGCCTTTATGTGAACTCGTCCACCGAGAACATGAACTGATATCGCTGAGGTCCACGGAGCCAACATGGCCGCCCAGTTTCCTGTATAAAATGGACCTGGAGGGAGACATGTTGGGACACAGAGCATCTGTTTGTCCTACGGGCCCGGACCTCGGCGCTGCACCCACGGGCCGGACCGAGGCTGCTGCAGGAATGCACTGAGTGGGATCACCGCACTGCACTCGTGTCCAGAAGAGCCTCGGGTTTGTTCCCGGGGCTGGAGGGCCGGGGCCGAGCAACGGGGAAACAATAGCAGCCATGGAGGAGAGCTGTGGGACACAAACACGGGAGATATCCTTGAACCCCGGCAGGAATGTCGATGCAGACCAAGACGCCCACCGAAAGCTGAAAGAAAGCCTCCCTCTGTCCGTCACATGTGCAGGAGATGTCCACAGGAGGCTTTTTTTTTACAGAGTTCAGTTACAACAGTTTTTATGACTTCTGCAACCTCCAAGAGCAAACACAGACACAAACATGAGCTGGGGAGGTTCCTAGAGTTAGCTGGGCGAAGAATTTAGTTTCTCATTAAACTTTTCAGGCACAAAAGAGTCACCAAAACCCAAAACGCAAGCCTGGAGCCTGCTGTTCAGCCTGCACACATTAAACCACCACCCCTTTGTATAGTCTTTAGTTCTATAGTGATGGACACCTCATCATCATGTGCTGTCTTAATTCCGAACGGTGGCCACCATAGATGGCTATGGCTAGAACTATGACAACAAGTGAACACTAAGTAAGCTGTAGTAGTAGGATCATGATGGTGATCCTACTACAAATCCACCTCATGAATTTTTAAAGAAATCAGAAATGATACAATGGCTGAGCAGCCTTGGCGGAGTACTGTGCTCTCTGAGTGTTTTTCTTGTTCCAAAATGTGATTATTAGTTTTCACTGTTTTACTGTATCTTAATGAGCTAAAAAATATAAATATTTCACAGATATTTGCTGTTATTTTCACAGTTTTACAGTTTTTGAAAGTTCCCATGTTTAACTTTTTTTTAGCACCCTCACTGCCAGATTTTCATCATTCTGATATGATTTTTGATAAAATGACATACAAGGAAATACAACAAAAAGAGATACGACATGAGACAAGATTAAAGATGATGAGATGAGATATGATACAATATGGTCAGATTGGATGGGATGAAATAAGATAAGACATAACACGACATGATAACATGAGATATGATGAGATGAGATATGATATGATATGATGAGATGAGATATGATACAATATGATGAGATGAAAAAAGATGATACAATATGATATGAGATGATATGGCACAATAGCATGAGATACGATTAGATGTGATACAGTGTAAGATGAGAGATTATTTTGTCGTATCATCTCATATTGTACCTCATCTCAACTTACCACATTGCATCTTATTGCATCTTATCATATCTCAACTCATCATATCTCGTTTTATCATATTGTATCTCATCTTGTAATTGTATCTTATTGTATCTTAACTGATCATATTGTATTGTATTGTATTATATCTCATCTCAACCAATCATATTGTATCTTATCTCATCACATCTCATCTGATTTTATTGTATCTCATCTCATTGTATCTCATCATATCACATCTCATTTTATCATACTGTATCTTATCTGATCATATTGTATCTCATCTTATCATATTGTATCTCATTTTATCATATTGTATCTTATATCTTAACGCATCATATCATATGATATCTCATCTCAACAAATCTCATGTTGTGCCATATCATATCATCTCATATCATATCTCATCCTATCATATCTTATCTTATTTGAAAAAGTCTCATTCCATCTCATCATATTGGATCATATCGCATTTTATCATACCATATCTCATTCACTGTATTTCATGTTATCATGTTGTGTCTTGTTGTGTCATGTCGTATTGTATTTTATCATGTCATATCCTATATCATCTCTTCTCATCATACCATATCATATCTTGCTTTGTTGTGTCATATCTCATTGTTTCATATCTCATCGTATGCCATTTTATCATATCGTATCATACCTTATCTCATTGTATCACATCGTATCTGATCTCATCATAATGTAAGTTATCTTATCGTATCACATCTCAGCTAGCCTAGTCTCATTTTGCTGTATTGTATCCCATCTCATCTTATTTCATCTTATCACTTGAGATGAGATACAATGGGATGCGATGAGCTAAAATACCTTATGATACAATGAGACATTTATAGCATATTTACTGGCACCCTTGGTGCCAGAGTTTCACCATTCTTATTTAGAAAAATCTGCTATTTGTTTGAAAATGACACCTTTGTGCAATAGCACTCATGTTGTTCGGTTTGAGCTTTTCAGCAGCAATTCAGCTTCAGCTTTCTAACAGCAGCAATCTCTGCAGGACTTTCATCTACTTACACCTAATTTAGTTCAAGTGCAGTACAGGAGATTTCAGTCGACCAGCAGAAATGAGTCAAACTCCTCCTTCACTTGGAGCAGATCAAGGTAAAAACAGAGCAGATTCAGTCTCATGTATACGTCGTTGCTCAGAGTGAAGAGTCTTTGTGATGGTGTGTGTTGGCTCACCCTCGATGACCTCTTCAGCTCCATCTGATGCCTACAGATGACAACATAGTGGCTGATGTCAGGCCAAATGAAGCCTCTTCACTTCCTGCTTTCAAAGAAACAGCATCTGATTGTGTCTGTGATGAACAAAGAGCCACAATTTAAAGTTAACACTAGAAAGCACGGTGCTGATCCTTTAGTTTGAACTGACAGAATCAGAATTAAAACTCGCTTCTTTCTTCCTCGCATGGATTCCTTTGGCCGGTAAACAACTCGATGCAAATGTGCCGGTGGTTTGAAGCCAATGATTCCATCAACATTTGGCAGAAGCTGCAGCTCCGAGCTCGAGCATAAAGCCAGCATTTGTTTAGCATCTCAACAATATGATGCTCTCTTGTTTCAAACTCAGGCCTGGAGGATATTTCAGAGCCGCTGCTGCTGTAATAACAGGAGAGAAACGACACTGTTTATCTGTCTTCATGAAGTTTCACCACACCTTCAGATATCTGGAATTAAAGCATGAAATGCTACAAATGGATGTAATTTCAGGTGTTTTTGGATGTTCGACTGCAGACAGTCAGCAGGTTCTTTAAAGTATAGCATGTTATTTCTTGTTGTTTTTTGGGGAGTTTTTATTTAAATTATAGTAAAATATTTCATATTTCATAAGATGGCATACAATATGATAAAATGAGATACAATATGATAAAATGACATATGTTGAGTTGAGATACGATACAATAAAATGAGATACAATGATATGAGATACAATATGAGATACAATGAGATGAGATACGATATTATAAGATGAGACGAGATTAGAGAAGATATGATATGATGAGATATAATATGAGACAATACGACACAATAACATGAGATAAGATACAGTGTAAGATGAGATTAGATGAGATACGATACAATACAATATGATCAGTTAAATAAGACACAATATGAAAAGATGACATATGATGAGTTGAGACATGATACGATGAGATGAAATATGATGGCATGAGATATGATGAGATGAGATAGATACGATAAAATAAGATGAGATAAGCCTTTATTAATCCCAAACTGAGGGCATTTGAATTGTTACAGCAGCAAAGATAGTGCAAATTTTTAAGTAATGAAGTAAAAACTAAAAACTTAACCAGAATATACAAAAGCACTAGTTCTAAAATAACATTACTGCACATATCAGTGGTGTTGCATGGATTTTTGATGACCAGAATTACTAAAAAGAGTACTATTATTGGTGTTGCACAAGGGTTTTTAAAGTGCAAAATATATGAACTCTCTGATGATGTTGTCACAGCAGGACACACTTCAGCCTCATTGTTTCTGTCATAATACAGATTTAACAGATTTGTGCTGAGATGGTTTCAGAGCTGCCACCTGCTGTTTTATTCATTGTAACACAGAAAAACAGCATTCTGCTGTTTGAACGATGTCGTTATTTTAGATGAAATTACATTCAGAAGGTTCTTACACTGTGTAGATCTGGAAAATATATATTAAAACAACAGAGAGGATAGCAGACAATAAACCAAAATATCATAAAATATAACTTTAAAATGACTCTGCTTCATTTTCTGAATACTGAATTATGGCAGAGAAACATTCAAGTTAGGATGTCATTTGTAATTCCTAGTTCCTCCCTTTTGTCTGCTTCCCTCCTCTTTTGATTGTCCTGATACCTTTCACCTGTCTCATTTGGTTCTCAGGGTACACTTACTATCACTACTACTACTACTGCGATGACTACAACTACTTCAACTATGACTACTACTACTACAACTACAACTACTTCAACTATGACTACTACTACGAGTGCAACTACTACTACGATGACAACTACTTCTGATACAACTACTCTGACTATTTCTACTACGACTACTATGATTTATCTACGTATACTTATCTACTGCTACTGCTACTACTCCGACTACTTCTACTATGACTACTACAATGACTACTACTGCGATTACTACTTTGACAACACCTACTTCTACTACGACTACTGCACTATGACTACTAGCATTATTACTACTATGAGTACAACTATAACAACTACTTCTACTGTGACTATGATGACTACCACTACTTCTGCTACAACCATGTTGACTACTTCTACTCCGACTACTACTACTATGACAACTACTCCTATGACTACTACTATGAGTACCATTACTACTGCTATGACTACTATGACTAATTCTACAATGACTAGTATGAATACACCTACCACTACTATGACTACTTCTACTATGACTACTACTCCTAGTACAAATACTACGACTACCTCTACTACAACTACTATTACAACTACAACTACTTCTGCTAAAACTACTACAGCTACTTCTACTATGAGTGCGATGACTACAACTACTTCTGCTACGACTACTTCTACTACAACTAGTACAACAATGACTACTACTACTGCGACTACTTTTACTACACACGTGGACAAAATTGTTGGTACCCCTCAGTTAAAGAAGGAAAAACCCACAATTCTCACTGAAATCACTTGAAACTCACAAAAGTAACAATAAATAAAAATTTATTGAAAATTAAATATTCAAAATCAGCCATCACTTTTGAATTGTTGATTAACATAATTATTTAAAAAACAAACTAATGAAATAGGGCTGGACAAAAATGATGGTACCCATAACTTAATATTTTGTTGCACAACCTTTTGAGGCAATCACTGCAATTAAACGATTTCTGTATTTGTCAATGAGCGTTCTGCAGCTGTCAACAGGTATTTTGGCCCACTCCTCATGAGCAAACAGCTCCAGTTGTCTCAGGTTTGATGGGTGTCTTCTCCAAATGGCATGTTTCAGCTCCTTCCACATATGTTCAATGGGATTCAGATCTGGGCTCATAGAAGGCCACTTTAGAATAGTCCAACGCTTTTCTCTCAGCCATTCTTGGGTGTTTTTGGCTGTGTGTTTTGGATCGTTGTCCTGTTGGAAGACCCATGACCTGCGACTGAGACCAAGCTTTCTGACACTAGGCAGCACATTTCTCTCCAGAATGCCTTGATAGTCTTCAGATTTCATCGTACCTTGCACACTTTCAAGACACCCTGTGCCAGATGCAGCAAAGCAGCCCCAAAACATTACTGAGCCTCCTCCATGTTTCACCGTAGGGACAGTGTTCTTTTCTTCGTATGCTTGGTTTTGAGTCTATGAACATAGAGTTGATGTGCCTTACCAAAAAGCTCCAGTTTGGTCTCATCTGTCCAAAGGACATTCTCCCAGAAGCTTTGTGGCTTGTCAACATGCATTTTTGCAAATTCCAGTCTGGCTTTTTTATGAGTTTTTTTCAGCAGTGGTGTCCTCCTTGGTCGTCTCCCATGAAGTCCACTTTGGCTCAAACAACGACGAATGGTGCGATCTGACACTGATGTATCTTGGCCTTGGAGTTCACCTTTAATTTCTTTGGAGGTTGCTCTGGGCTCTTTGGATACAATTCCAACGATCCGTCTCTTCAATTTGTCATCAATTTTCCTCTTGCGGCCACGTCCAGGGAGGTTGGCTACTGTCCCGTGGGTCTTGAATTTCTGAATAATATGAGCCACTGTTGTCACAGGAACTTCAAGCTGTTTAGAGATGGTCTTATAGCCTTTACCTTTAAGATGTTTGTCTATCATTTTTTTCGGATGTCCTGGGACAATTCTCTCCTTCGCTTTCTGTTGTCCATGTTCAGTGTGGTACACACCTTTTCACCAAACAGCAGGGTGACTACTTGTCTCCCTTTAAATAGGCAGACTGACTGATTATGAGTTTGGAAACACCTGTGATGTCAATTAAATGACACACCTGAGTTAATCATGTCACTCTGGTCAAATAGTTTTCAATCTTTTATAGAGGTACCATCATTTTTGTCCAGGCCTGTTTCATTAGTTTGTTTTTTTAAATAATTATGTTAATCAACAATTCAAAAGTAATGGCTGATTTTGATTATTTAATTTTCAATAAATTTTTATTTATTGTTACTTTTGTGAGTTTCAAGTGATTTCAGTGAGAGTGGGTTTTTCCTTCTTTAACTGAGGGGTACCAACAATTTTGTCCACGTGTGTATGACTGCTACTAATATGAATACTTCTACTACTACTACGACTACTATGACTGACTATGACTACTACTACTACGACTATTTTTACTATGACTGCTACAACTACTACTACGACTACTACTAATGCAATAGTTACTTAAATAAACTGAGAACTATTTAAATAAACTAAGAAGTATTTAACTAAAGTAAGAATTAGATAACTAAACTGAGAACCAGTTGAATAAAATAAGAATTAACAAAATAAACTAAGTGCTTGATAACTAAACTAACCAGACTGACTTCAGGCTGTAAAGAGCAGCAGCCCTGTTATCTTCCTGTATTATTTACTGCACATCTGGTCTTATTTTAGCCTCCTCTGTCACCTTCACTACCGATTCTCTGTGTTTACATTTAGAGCCAGTGTGTTTGAGAATGATGTGTTCCTGTTTCTCTTTAATACTTTGCTCCCTGCAGCGTGTTGCATGTTCAGTAAGCTGTGTGGAAATGAACACGTCACGCTGACCGAGTTAACAGCGTTAATCTGCATCTGTGTCAGTGGCGAGAAAAAGCAGCTCTACGACGTATTAAAGGAAAAAAAACAACATTCAGGGTCTTTTGAAAGTGGATTCTCTAGGTTTGTGGAAGTCTACTGAAGGAAAAAAAACATTTCCCTCAGAAACAGTTCTTGATCTGGTGGATGGATGATGGACGTAGAGAACACGTCTTTAAAAGTCTCACAGACATGATTACTGGGGCCTAAATCTGAGCTCTGAACTACTAAACCAGATGTTTTATCTGCTAGATCTCCATGGTAACAGATGCTGCACAGCCAACGTGCTCAGAGTTTTATTACCTGCTGATAACCTGATGATCACCATTGGTTTGTCTGTCTGTCTGTCTGTCTGTCTGTCTGTCTGTCTGTCTGTTAGCAACATTACTCAAAAACAGACAAACGGATTTGGATGAAATTTCCAGTGAAGGTCAGAAATGACACAAGGACCAAGTGATTAGATTTTTGGCAGTGATGTAGCTTATAGTCTGGATTCACAGATTTGGTAAATAAAATGACAAAAACGATGCACAAAATGACTAATAAAGCAAAGTACAAAATGACAAAAATGAGACAAAAAACACAAACGAGACAAAAGGGAAACACAAAATGACAAAAACAAGAAACAAAACAACAAAAGTCACACAAAAAGACAAAAACAGCTAAAACAAGACAATATTACAGAAATGAGACAAAATGACAAAAACATTAGACAAATGACACGAAACAAAACAAAAAAGATAAAAAATTCAACAATAAAGTTCAAAAGCGACAAAAAAAATAGACAAATGACAAAAACATGAGAAAAACTATGAAAAAATGACAGAAAAAAACAAGACAAAATATTACAAAAATGAGACACAAAACAACAAAAGAACAAAGAACAATCTGGTATTTTACTTTATGATCAGAGCAATTTGTCATGGTCTGGAAATGATTTAATTGTATAGTTTTACTAATTTACAATCTCCAGTTAATGTCTTCTCTGGAATTTTTACACTTTGAGGGCCGGATTGGACCCTCTGGAGGACCGCTTTTGGCCCACGGGCCTCATGTTGGACACCCCTGGTCTAGAAGGTCAAATAAACCCGGAGCAGGTCGGTAAAACTTTCCTCACATCAGATCAGAACCCTCATATCTCCTCAGTGTGGGTTAAATGACAAGCTGTGTTGGTTGAACATTAATCTGTGCTTGAAAAGACGTTTTCTCTGACTGACGTTTTCACTCTGCAGTAAGTTGAGGTAAACCTCAACGGCTCCCTCTGCTGCTGGTGTCAGGAACGGTTCTGTTCAGGAAGGTTTCATTTAACCCTGAGATGCATCGGTGGCTCTTGTTCTGTCAATACCTTTGTAATGAAAAGTTTCTACTATTTCATTTCCCAGCTACTAATGAAAAACATATTTTGATGTCATTCCATTTCAGTTTTTAAGTTAACTTTTATACTTTTACAGAAATTCTAATATTAGTATTGCCATCCCAAACTCTTTATCACTGATTATATCACACAAAAAGTGATTCAAATTTGGAGGAAAAGAGCAGAAAAATGTCAACAAAATGGACTTTGAAATTCTTCTATTGCTGTTCTGTGCAAAATTCTTCTTTTTCAATAATTAAAATTTGCTATAAAGGGAAACATAAGCATATTTCAAAAAGGAGCACATTCAAAAATATAAAACAAACAATAATACAAATGATTATTCTGAACCAAAATGTCAGAAAAAACACACTGATTCTCATAGAGGTAGTTTTTGATCCATTTATGTAAGAGTGTCGGGTAAAATCACTATTTTTGTACGTTCTTTGTCAGATGAAAGAAACACATTTTTGAGGCATTAAAAATACTCAAAATGTATGAAAATTTGCACACCCATCAGGATCTATGTTGTTGTGATTTCTGATCATCCATAACTAAAAAACAAATGCTGCATTTCTGACATATGGGGGAATGAGCAGCCTTGGAGGAGGACTGCGCTCTCTCAGTGCTTGTGATGTGTTTTTTTGTGCACCCTATGCACTGCACTTTGTTGTTGTTCTCATACAATGACAATAAAGCCTTTCTGATTCTGATAATACCTCATTTATTACCTCATTACTGGGAAACCTGCTCATTTTCTTGTTTTCTCCAAAGACAATAGTTGATTTATTCTTACAGCATCCACCGGAGAGGAAAACAATGTGTGTAATAAAAGAAAAAGCCTTTTCTTTTTTCAGAAAGTTTGGCTTCCAGACCCTGAGGATTTAGACAAACTGACTTTTGGTGACATTATCGTCCTCCTGCATCTCCCAGATGGGTAAACAAACATCATTATCTGAGCACAGAAAGAAACAAACACCGTCATCTGTCAAATGCAAATGGAAACCTGTGGCTGGCAGCTGTTGAAGCAGGTGAAGGAGAGTCCATTCTGAATCACTGGGGTGGATGGACTGTTGCCGTGGTCTCCTCCTGGTAACAACAGACCTGGAGCTGAAGGTTCCACCACCTGGGAGCAGCGGCAGCACAAAGCAGCTTATCTGTTCACGACTCCAATAAAAAGAAAATGACAGCAGGGAGATGGCGCGGCGATATGAGATCAGGGAATCACCAGGAGATAGAGCAGGGGACGATCCTGATTTAAAACAAACACAATCAAACATTTGCTAAATCTGACAATCTATCCGTAGATCTCTGGAGAGGAGAAATTCCATGATAAAACCATTACATCAGATAGAACAGCCTTCAATACACAGTAAACATGGTGCATCTAATGAGACGTTTAAAAGATGATTTGTAAAACTTTTGGAGGGTTTTTGTCTTCAGCGACTGCTACCACTATTGCAATTACAACACCTACTACTTCTACTATGACTAATTCTACGACTACTTGTATTATGATTGCTGCTACAATGGCTACAGCTGTGATGAGGAGGAAGGAAGGGAGCAAATTAACTCAAAATGTTAACTGTACTGTTATTAGTCTATGCACATTAGATCATTAGTAACATTAAATATAACATAAGACAAGTTTATCAATAGGCGCTTCCTCAGTCTTTCTGAGAGTTTCCTGCTAGCCTACATACTACAGTATTATTTTAAAAAATACAGTAATAATAGTACTAGTAAAATAAAATTCCTGAAATTATGACTTTTTAGTTTTGGTGTGCCACCCCAAGATTTTAAGTGGCCCCACCTGGCCACCCCTATGAAAAACTTCTGCAGGTGCCACTGCTGGAAAGAAGGGAGGAAGGAAGGAAGGAAGGAAGGAAGGAAGGAAGGCTGGAAAGGAGGAAGGAAGGAAGGAAAGAAGGAAGGAAGGAAGGAAGGAAGGCTGGAAAGGAGGAAGGAAGGAAGGAAAGAAGGAAGGAAGGAAGGAAGGAAGGAAGGAAGGAAGGAAGGAAGGAAGGAAGGAAGGAAGGAAGGAAGGAAGGAAGGAAGGAAGGCTGGTTGCTGTAGCAGCACCTTTTAAAGCATGTCATGACGAACATTACTTCTCCCCTTCTTTTTACAAAAGAAATGATGACTTACTCATAGTCCTCTGTTCAGATCGGTGCTGCGGATTGATGAGGATTGTCAGTTTGCAACCTACTCAGAACCAGTGGAATGAATGAGTGATTGACATCACTGTTAGACAATGAGCCAATCAAGGGGGAAGGAACCGTCTTTGTAGCCTCCGACTGGCTAAGTGTGTACAGTCTGAACCTTGTCCTTGCTGCTGTGTGAGCTTAACCAGCAATCCATGTTTATGACTGGCCAGTGGGGTGGCCAGCAGATTTGTAGGGGGGGCCACCCCAGGCCACCGCGTGGTGGCGCCATTGCTTTCCAGCCTTCCTTCCTTCCTCAGTTCCATCCTTACTTCCTCCATTCCATCCTTCCTTCCTTCCTTCCTTCCTTCCTTCCTTCCTTCCTTCCTTCCTTCCTTCCTTCCTTCCTTCCTTCCCTACATAATTCCATAATGTCATAGTTTTAATATCTTCAGTGAGAATCTGCAATGGAATAGTCATTAAAAGAGACGACATTGTTGACTGGTAGTGTACACAAAAGAGTTTTATTCAGTCACATATTTTGGTTTTAAGTTCTTATAAAGGCAAAATAACTAGAAAAGCACTCGGAGAGCGCATACCTCCGCCATGCCGTGTGTCTGTTTGTTTGTCTGTCCATCTGTGTGTGTGTGTGTGTGTGTGTGTGTGTGTGTGTGTGTGTGTGTGTGTGTGTCTGTTTGTCTGTTAACAGCATAACTCAAAAGTCATGGACGGATTTTCTCCCAATTTTTACAGGATGTCTGGAAGAGCAAGAGTAAGAATCGATTAGATTTTGGAGGTGATATGAATCACCGTCTGGATCCAGGAATTTTTTGAAGGTCGAAGGACAATTGAGAGATGGCCACCTCCCAAATCTAATCGATTCTTACTCTTGCTCTTTCGGACATCCTGTAAAAATTTGGTGAAAATCCGTCCATGACTTTTTGAGTTATGCTGTTAACAGACAAACAGACACACACACACACAGACAGACAGACAAACAAACTACGGTGATTACATAACCTCCTGGCAGAGGTAATAATTCTCTGTACTCACACTGTCGTAAATACATTTTCTTCTCAGATTAAGTCTTCTGTCCCAGTTTTAGGTTCCAATCAGTGAAAAATACACACCGTTAAAAATAATAGTTGCAGCAGTCTCACGAATAAAAAACAGAAGAGTCTTGGAGCATTCTTCAGATTCAAAAATAAAAAGTGTTTATTCCATTGTGCACAAGGTCCAAACACCGATGAGACGCCCCGGGACGATCTGACTCTGCCCTCTGATGCCCGGTCTTTTATACTGTTTTGCTCTGGTGTGTGTAGTTCTCTATACCTCAAGGCCATCCTTTTCTTATCATAAAACTCGTAAATCTGTCACTATTACCTTCTCTACTCCTTTGTTAAGGGTGTCTTAAATGCTGGTAACTGCTGGGTACTCTCAAGTGTTGTTCTGAGGGGATTCCTCTTGTCCTGGCTCCCTGCCCCTCCAATCATTATCCTCTGCAACTTTATGGAAGATACATTTAGGACAACAACAGGTGTTATTACGTTAATGTCCGGGCATCTCATCCCTCTATGAACACAGAAGTTCTACAAACATGAACCTCCCTGACCTTGAGCGCTTCGGCTTCCCTGTGGCAGCCTCAGCTGTTGGCCGTGTGCCCAGACTGCCTGTTCATACACACATAATGCAGTCAGCATTCTGCTCTGCACACACATACTGCTTTTCTCAGGCGTGTGCGGCCTTTGACACTTCTAACCTTATACCTGAAGGTTTTATGCTTTATTTGACACAACAACACCAACAAAAAACACAGCATCCCTGAGGAAAATGTCCTTTTGTGTGTTTGTAAAATGTGGCTGCAGATGCATTCATTCTGCCAGTTAAGGTCATTTACAGGAACCCACAGCTCCCTGATGGAAAGGTTGATCCCGTTACACACATAATAAACTGGTGAAATGGAAAACAAATCCACCCAGGTAGCACGCTGTTTTAAATTGGATTTATATGTTTGTACAAATACTGATTTTGAAGCTGACTGATGGAGAAATGTGAGTTTTTTAGGCTGACAGATGACCATTCTTCTTGGCTTCTGAGTGACAGAAACGACGGATAACATCTCGGCTGACGGAGTAAAGAGTCGCCATGGAAACTTCAGGCTGCTTCAGGACACGATCTAAGAAAGCAATTACCAAACAACCGCCGAGCTCCCGAAAGTACAGTGCAGGTGATACAGCGAGCGTTATTAATGCAGAGAAAAGGCAGAAACACTCGACTGTCTTCATCTTCATCGCTGTCTTCATCATCTCAGTCCTCAGATTTGGAGCTTCTATGGAACCATCACCAGAAAAGCAACAACAACAGCCTCGGTTCTGTTCAACCAGCTGAGGACAGGAAGATAAAATCAGCTGCAGCTCTCAGGTTACATAGAATCTGCATCATCCTTCCTCATTTCCAGATGGCAGATTGGGGATAAGAGGCTGCAGGAGGACAGATCGATAGCAGAAGATGATCGGTCTGTTGGTCTCCACTCAGAAAGAGAAAAGATTCTTCAGGATGATTAAAGAACACATTAAAAGCTGCACGTTCATGAAGTTAGAGGACATTTACAGTCAGAAATGTCTATTAATAATGCATCTGAATTTAAATGGGGCAGCTGTACGAAATATAAACAATAAAAAATAAAAAAATAAATTTGACTTGCTGTGTCTTTAAAAGGAATTCACTATAGTGGGATTTTCTTAACTATTTTTCAATCCTCAATATGCAGAGTTTTTTTCAAAATAATGTCTGAAATGTTTAAAATGTGAATATTTTTGTTGCTTCACACGTGATGCTGCCACCACCATGCGTCACATCATGATGCTGCCACCCATAGGCGTTTCTAGCGCATTTTTGGGGGTGCTCAAGCACCCCTAAATTGAATCCCAGCACCCCTAAAGTTTGAGAGATATTTTTTTGTATTGCATGTCCTTGTTTTTTTAACAAACCAGAAAAGTGTAAAAATCAAACAGCACTTGAAACATAATGTTTAAACAACAAAAATACAGCACTCCTCTCCCCCCATCTTGCCTCAAAAATGGTTTGATCCCGTCCAACTTTCCCAACTCGGGCTCTGAGCCTTTACGCTTTACCTGCAGAGCTAAGCGCTTCCTCTCACAGAAGAACATGTTTCGTAGCAGTGCAAGTACCTGGTTTAAATCAGGATACGTGGCACAATTCTTAACTTCTACCACTCAATACCAACACATTATTATCATTACAAGTCCTCGTTTTTGCTGCATTTAATCACAGGTTACTGTTTATGTTGTTAGGTAGGAGTTAGCAGACGTTTTTTGCAGCTAGCAAACGTTACAGGTGGTCAGTGTCTGTTTGAACTGGACTGAGACAAGCCAGCTATTGTGTCAGTGCATGTGTTAATATTAAAGCCAAGGTGCTACTGACTAGCTAACTGACTGGATGCCCATTGACATTATAACTCCTATTGTGTGTGTGTGTGGACAGAGAGACAGACAGCCTCATCATGGACATAAGACTGTTTTTTTTTTTTTAAAGAGCCAGGATCAGGTAAGAGTGTAAGATCAAATGGTTTATCTATCATGAGTAATGTCGTAAGTTGGGTCAGTGTATCAGTGTTTATGTCTCTTATTAGATATAAAATGCATTGTTTGGTTATGGTTTGGTTTAGGCTGACAGCACAAAGAGAGAGAGAGAGAGGACGTTATTTATTTGTATTCTTATTGGTATTTTTTCATATTTATGTAATTTTTCATCCAGTTGAATGCAATCTATTTGTGTATGATTGTCAGTCCAAAGAGGGAGAGACGATAAAGGGGAAGGAGAGGAAAGAGTGCAAGGTCAGGAATAACCAGGTAAGAACACAAACAGAGAATAGAGGCATGCACAACAGCACCTGTTAAGATGACAAAGAAGAACATTCCATTCACAATATAATTTTACATATATGTCATGGAAGTCATGTGTTCTCCCCACAGTAAATGCTTTCCAGAAGCACACTTAACAGATATCAGTGGACTTCAATTTAAACAGAACATCTTCATTACATTTTCCTAATTAACTGTATGCTTTAATATTTGCTTAATTTCACTATACAAGGAGGAGAAGAACGGGGAGAGACTCTGGAAGATGAGAGAGAGCAGACCAGGGAAAGAGATGCTGTGCATCGTATTTCAAATAAAAGTCAAAAATAAAGTCCAAGGTCCATATTTGGTGTTTTTGGTACTCAGTATAGGGGGCTGGTTTACTCCAGAAACATGCATGCTATTTATGTGTATGTTAAGGAGCTGCTGCACCTAAATTAGTCACTTTTCCAAGAAATTAGGGTTGTGATAGGTTTCTTTTAAGATTCCAGAGCATTCCTCCTTTGCTGTGACTCAGCATTTAAATAAACTTTATCAGATTGGATGGTTTAGTCACAGACTTTTTCAAAAAGTGTTGCTTTTCTTTGACAAATGTGGGAATGAAATTGCGTTAAAATGTACAAAACAGTGAAATTTATCTTGCCTGGCCAGGCACCTCTGGGTGCTCAGCGCCCCTAAACATTTGATCCTACAATCGCCCCTGCTGCCACCACCGTGCTTCATGTCATGATGCTGCCACCACCGTGCTTCATGTCATGATGCTGCCACCACCGTGCTTCATAACATGATGCTGCCACCACCGTGCTTCATGTCATGATGCTGCCACCACCGTGCTTCATAACATGATGCTGCCACCACCGTGCTTCATAACATGATGCTGCCACCACCATGCTTCATGTCATGATGATGCCATCACCGTGCTTCATGTCATGATGCTGCCACCACCGTGCTTCATAACATGATGCTGCCACCACCATGCTTCATGTCATGATGATGCCACCACCGTGCTTCATAACATGATGCTGCCACCACCATGCTTCATGTCATGATGCTGCCACCACCGTGCTTCATGTCATGATGCTGCCACCACCGTGCTTCATAACATGATGCTGCCACCACCATGCTTCATGTCATGATGATGCCATCACCGTGCTTCACACCATAATTTTAATAATTCCCTTTCAGAAAACTACAAATATCTTTAAATAATGATGTTTAAATTTAAAAGAATTGGTGTTTTTGCAGTTCCATCTTTTACATCTTCTCTGTGATTTTTCTGTAGTTATCTGCAATTTTACAAATCAGGGAGAAACAGTAAAATTAAACTGAATTGTTGGAAAAAATACAGTTAGTTTGTTTTAAGATGTTCTCTCTATTTTTGCAGTGTTATATTGTTGTTTTAACCACATTTACGGCGTGTTTGACAATATTTGTAGATTATGTGCAACATATTCCATCATGTTTTCTGTTTAAGTCAACGTGTCCAAATCCGTAAAAATGCGATGATTGATTATTTGGTTGTTTTGATGAAATTACCTCGAGTGGAACTGACTTATTAATATGAATGCTGGCACAACAGCATTTATTTTTATTCCCTGTTTGCTGGCTGAAACAGTGGGGAGGTGTTGGTGGGATCCGTTGCGCACAGCTGGTGACGTCGCTGCGCAGCTTCATCCAACCGTTCTGAGCTGAGGTTCGTCCACACCAACGTGTGACTTTTCTCCTGTGAGAGGACGAACATGGAGCTACAGGTGGAAAACCAAAGCCAGCCTCTGGACACCAACACAGGGAGGCTGCCGGTTAAACTAATCCTGGGGGTCGGGGTGGATATCTTCGTTTCTCTGCTCATATTCGGACTCATCTTTTTCCTCGGCGTGCTCGGGAACACTTTGGTCATCACGGTTCTGGCGCGCAGCAAGCCGGCGCAGCCCAGGAGCACCACCAACATCTTCATCCTGAACCTGAGCGTGGCGGACCTGTCCTACCTGCTCTTCTGCGTCCCCTTCCAGTCCACCATCTACATGCTGCCCACCTGGGTGTTCGGCGCCTTCATCTGCAAGTTCACGCACTACTTCTTCACCGTGTCCATGCTGGTCAGTATCTTCACCCTGTCCGCGATGTCCGTGGACCGCTACGTGGCCATCGTCCACGCCAGGAAGTCCTCGTCCATCCGGGTGGGGAGGCACGCCGTG
This sequence comes from Acanthochromis polyacanthus, assembly GCF_021347895.1. Lineage (NCBI taxonomy): Eukaryota > Metazoa > Chordata > Actinopteri > Pomacentridae > Acanthochromis > Acanthochromis polyacanthus. Next base: position 3,628,686 of record NC_067123.1, read on the forward strand.
CTCGGGGTGCTGCTGATCTGGCTGCTGTCGCTGGTGATGGCGGCTCCCGTGGCGCACTACCAAAGCATCGTGGAGCGGGAGGACAACAGCACGTTCTGCTGGGAAGTGTGGCCGGACCAGCAGAGGAAGGTCTACGTGATGTGCACCTTCGTGGTCGGATACCTGCTGCCGCTCGCGCTCATCTCCGTGTGCTACGCAAAGGTGGGTGCGCGTGAAGCAGAGTCGATGGATTCATAACAGATTTACGCGCAGATGGATCAGATGCCAGCGCCGCGCGTAAAAGCCACGTTTGGGTTTTTAACCCTCCTGTTGTCTTCATTTATGGGCACCAAAAACATATTGCTTCCTTGTTTGGAAAAAATCCAAAACTCCAGCACAGAAATTCCCCAAATTTCTGAAAATATGGCAAAACCTTCAGGAAGAACATTTCAACCATTCCTTAAAAACTTTATTAAAAAATCCCCCAAATTTGGCAAGAAAATTCTTGTAAATATTTTCAAAAATGAGTAAAAATCTTTTTAAAAAATCATAAAAATGTCAATGTTTTTTTTAAAAAAAGTTTAACTTTAACTCTCCTGTTGTCCTCATTTACAGACAGCAAAAATATTGTTTCCTTTTCTGAAAAAAATTCAATTTAAAAAAAAATCCCCCAAATTTGACGAGAAAATTCATGCAAATATTTGCAAAAAAATGAGTAAAACTCTTCCAAAAATATCTTTAAAATGTCTAAAGTGATTACACATATATCAGTAAAACTTCTGATATTTTCTTTAAGAACATTCACAAAAAAATCAACCAAACTCCTTCAAAATTCGCTGGATTTGGTTGATTTTTATGTGAATGTTCTGCAGAAACATTTTTAACATTTCTGTTTTTTTCACTGAAAAAAGTTCAAAGATTCCCAGAAATGTTTAAAACGTGGACATCAGAAGTTTCACTGTGAAAAAATATACCCCCCACCCCCCACCCCCCTTCTACCTTTAAAACGGGTCAGTTTGACCCACATAACGACACGAGGGTTAAAGAGTCAAAAAATGGGACTTTTCAGGGTCCGTTCAGATGCAAATGCTGCTCTGGTTCGGGTGTTTGCAGAAAAATGCTGAATCTGTTTGGATTTTTTGCTAAAAATCATCCTCAGAATGTGTTTTTTGCGTTGCAGGTTTTAAATCATCTGCACAAAAAGCTGAAGAACGTCTCCAAAAAGTCAGAGCTGTCCAAGAAGAAGGTCAGTGAAGCCGTTTCTGTTGTTTACCTGCAAGTTCCACGTGGAAATTCACTATAATGTTCATTTTTAAATTGATTTATCCACGTGGAGCTGCATTAATATCAATAAATACATCAGAGTGAAACCTCTGCTGTTCTCATGATGGTTTTCTTCTTATTTTTGTCATCTTGCAGTCAGTGGATCATCTACACTCCTCCAGTTAGGGACACTGTAAAAAAAAAAAAGCAGTTTTAGCTGCAATATTTTGAACAATTTACTGTTATTTTGCAGATCTTCCTATTATATTTAAATTACAGAGAATAACTCCTAAAATCAAGTATTAATTTACACATTGACTGTAAAAAGAAAAGGTAAGAACTGTAAATAATATTCACATTGAAAGTCTGCATTTTAACAAATGATCATTTGTTCTCTTACAACATTTAATAAAAAAAAATCTATTTTACTGTAATTAATTAATACAAATCTTTTTATTTTTGCAAATATTTGCAATTATTTAATCAGGATTCAGTTTTTAAAAAATAGTTTCTAAACCTAGAAAAAACATTTTACAGACATTTACTATGATTTATTTATTTTTTACATATTTTTTTATTTTACAAAGGTGCTTTTTTTTAAAATTACAAATATCTAGTGAAGATCTCATTAAAAGTATGAATTTACATATTAACATTAAATAATAGGCCAAAACTGTAATCAAATATGTATTTTTTAGTATAAGGCAATGCACAGTTTAACTGTATTAGAATCAGTAAAAAATGTATTTATTATTATTATTATTTTTGATTGAATTATCCATCCATCCATCCATCCTCTATACACCACTTTATCCTCACTAGGGTCATGGGGGGTGCTGGAGTCTATCCCAGCTGACTCGGTGAAGGCAGGGGACACCCTGGACAGGTCACCAGTCTGTCACAGGGCTACATATACAGACACACAATCACACTCACATTCACACCTACGGACAATTTAGAGTAACCAATTAACCTCAGCATGTTTTTGGACTGTGGGAGGAAGCCGGAGTACCCGGAGAAAACCCACGCATGTACAGGGAGAACATGAAAACCATGCAGGGCTGCAAGGCAAAAGTGCTAACCACTACAACACTGTGCAGCCCTTGATTGAATTAATTAATGAAAATATTCAATTTCCTATTCAACATTCTATTTATTTATTTTAATTTTTTCAGACAGACTTGCTAAAAGACTTGCACTGCTTCTAAACAGGCTTTTAAAAAAGTATGCAATAAAAGTTTTTAACAATTCTTAACTGCAATTTTTTAAAGCAACTTGCTGTTATTGTTGACATGTTTCCTGTTTTGGTAAATTGCAGGTTATATGTAAAATCTCTGATAAAAATAATACTAATACACGTAAACCTGAAAAAACAAAACTATATACACATACATATAGTTTATATGCTAACCTTTACTGTCAGTGTTACTAACCTGCCTGTTGTTTGTTATTTTATGTTGTATGTAAGCTGTTGAACACTTAGATTTCACTTGGGATAAATAAAGTATCCATCTATCTATCATAATGTAATTTTCCTACGCAGTGTGATCTCCTGACACCCTCCATCACTTCCTGTCTCCTCTTCAGACTGCTCAGACCGTCCTGGCCGTGGTGGTGGTCTTCTGCCTGTCCTGGCTGCCTCACCACATCGTCCATCTGTGGGTGGAGTTCGGCTCGTTCCCCCTGAACCAGGCCTCCTTCGTGTTCAGGGTGGCGGCTCACTGCTTGGCCTACAGCAACTCCTCCGTCAACCCCATCATCTATGCCTTCCTGTCTGAGAACTTCAGGAACTCCTACCGGCAGGTCTTCTGGTGCCGGGCGCCCAGCGACTGTCCGCTCAACGACACCAGGGACCTCCGGAGCCGGCTGGAGGCGCCGCCGTCCACCAACGTCAGCGTCACAAATAAAGCTCACGACTCTCAGATCAGTAAAATGCTTTGATGCAGAGAGGAGAGTCCGACCTGACTGATGCTGACTGAGGCTCAATGTTGATATCATAGACTGTATATAAAGATGGACGTAGCATCTGGCTCCAGAATTGAAGCCCACCCAGAAGTGTCAAAAACTTGCAATATCACGCCGTCCGCTAGGGTTGGCTCCAAAAAGCTTTTTCTCCATAGACCCCAATTCATTTTTGGAAAAAATAAAATTTGATAGACTGATTTTCTTCAGCTCAGGATTTTTTCCTGTTAGTTTTCATGGTCAAAATGAGAGATCAGGTGGCCGATCTTAAAATAAACCAATACTGAATTTTAAATAAATTGTCAAAGTTGGTGGAGCCAGGGGGCGTGGCTATACTTGATAGACAGCAACAGAAGCCTCTGCGGTAAAATGTGGGCGGGATAAGAGAGTCCTCAGCCAATCCTGCCCCTAGTCGCTCTCCGGTCCAGTCTGTTTGATGACGCTTTTTACGTCACTGGCTCCAAAAAATCCAAAACTGCGACCAGGAAGTAGCAAAATCCGGGCTTCATTTCTCAGCGTTGAAACCAACGGGTGACGTCACGGTGAGTTTACGCCTGGTTGATATCTGAGGTTAAAGAGCTGATGTATTTGGGTTTTAAAACACTGTAAGGAGCACATTGGGACACTGTTTGGTACAGCTGCTTGTTTCTCTGAGTTTTGTATTTGAATGTCATTTTTATTGTATACCTGTGATCGTGACATAATTATTAGAAATGTCAGCAAATAAGAGACAGAGCAGAAAACAGGGGGCACTAGCATCATAAAATACACAGTTTTGGAGAAAGAAGCTTTTTATCCAGAACTCATTGGTTAGGAATTATTATTCAGGTATTTAACAGGAAGTGTTTGGACAAAAGGTAGTATTCTGTCTGGAACAAAGCTTCAAAACGATGAATATTTGGACAGAAAGTGGTATTTTTTTGTTGGAATAAATCTTTGAAACCATAAGTTCCACACTTCAGCAATCCAATTTTTTAGGTGGCGCTATTGAGACAAAAACATCCATCCATCCATTATCTATACACTATTAAATCCTCATTAGAGTCATGGGGGTTGGAGTCTATCCCAGCTGACTGAGGGTGAAGGTTCACCTGGACAGGTAACAGTCTATTACATAGAGACAAACAATCACACTTGCAGTCACACCTACAGACAATTTAGAACAACCAATTAACCTCAGCATGTTTCTGGACTGTGGGAGGAAGCTGGAGAACCTGGAGAAAACCCATACATGTACAGGAAGAACATGGAAAATTCATGCAGAAAGATCTTGGGAAGGCTGGGACGCAATCCAGGGAGTTTCTAATTGCAAGGCAACAGTGTCAACCACCAATCCACTGTAGAGCCCCTTACAGAATGTACAGTATTGGAGATTTTTTTTAACCAGAACTCATTAGTCAGGAAGTATCTGTAGCTGGGTAGAATAAACCCTTTTAACAGTAAATGTTTGGACAAAAACTAGTATTTTGTCTGCAACAAAGCTTCAAATCTAAGAATCTTTGGACAGAAAGTAGTATTCTTTTGGTGGAATAAACCTTTGAAACTATAAGTTCAACACTTCAGCCATCATGGGCTGCACGATGAATCAGTGGTTAGCACTGTTGCCTCTCAGCTAGAAGATCCCCCGTTCACATCCCGGCCTTCCTGAGGTCTTTCTGCATGAATTTTCCATGTTCTTCCTGTACATGTGTGGGCTTTCTCCTGGTTCTCCAGCTTCCTCCCTCAGTCAAAAAACATGTTGAGGTAAGCTGTTGATTCTAAATTGTAGGTGTGAATGTTTGTGTAGCCCTGTGATAGACTGTTACCTGTCCAAGTGAACCTTCTCCCTCAGTCTGCTGGGATAGACCCCAACCCCCACGACTGTAATGAGGACTAAGCGGTGTATAGATGACGGATGGGTGGATGTTCAAAATGGTCCAAAATGACTCAAAATGTCAGAAATTTGTTCTATCCTATTTTAAATGACCCAAAAGAAGTCTGAAATAACCAAAAAGAAGTCCCAAAAAAGTCTAAGTTTTATCAAAATGACTGGATGAGGATTAAGCAGTGTATAGATAATGATGGATGGATGGATGGATGGATGGATGGATGGATGGATGGATGGTTAGGAAGTACTGTTTGGGTAGAATAAACCCTTTTAACTCTAAATATTTGCACAAAAAGTAGTATTTTGTCTGGAACAAAGGTTCAAAACTATGAATATTGGGACGGAAAGTTGTATTTTTTGTTGGAATAAACTTATAAAACTACAAGTTCCACACTTCAGCAATCATCCAATCTGATAGGTGGCACTGTTGAGACAAAACAACCTCCTAGAAATGCAGTCCTGAAACTACAGATTCAGAATATTGTAAGTTGTAGCTTGTTGGTTGAACATAATTGAAACAGAAATTGTCGTTAACTCAAATAGCTCATGGCAAGCTGTTGTCGTTGAACCTAAACATCTTTTAGAGTGAAGATCTAGTAGATGTTTATGGCATCACATTTGTCTTCTTGCTGTTTTGCTAAACTATTTCAGACCTTAGACTTCAAGCTGCTAGCACCAGTTGGTCTTTACTGTTCCTATTCCTGAATAACTAGAAAGAGCTTTATGCCGATGGCACAAACCAAACTTAACCCTTAACTCTGCCTGGTTTTACCGCTGCATGTTCACACAACATCGACGTAACTGTGACTGATTTTCGGCGCCATGTGTTGCTAAGACGTGTTGCAGCAACAAAAGTCGGGTTGAACAGTCAGCACAAGAAGCACAAGAAGACTGACTGCAGAAGAAACAGTTGGCTTGGAAGGAAACAACTGAAAGCATCAGTGACTGTTCTCAGGCAGCTTTTGTCCAGAATGTAATGTAAGAAAGAAGTGAAAAGACCTCCTGAGTTGGAAAGAGAAAGACATTTCTTTAACAAAAAGACACAAAACTGTTGGGGTGTTCCGTGAAGAACGTCAGCATATAGTCTGTAATCATTGATTGTTGATTATGAACATTGAAACTACTGGTTTGGTTGGAGGTAAAGCAGCTGTATAATGACCTACTGCGAGAGGAGTGTTGTCTCCTACGAGTGCTTAGTGCTACATGCTGTGTTGTTGCTATAGAAATGGCCTAGTTTTTACATGTGTGTCTGATCCTGATGAGAGGTTCAACTTATGGTCGCGAAGAAGATGGCTTCAGCCCAGATGATGCAACTAGTGTACCTGGTATGCTTATTGTATTTCAAGTGTCAAGGTGTAACCGACTCATCGTACGACCAACTGTTAGCCCTGATGGTACAAATAAAAACTGCTACGTCCAGTTTATTACAGATGTTCTACACTGACCTGAATCATTTAATATTTAGCATCGGCCAATACCGACTCCAATCTGATACCAATTTCCTAAATAATACACATTCCAAGTAAGTTATGTGTATTAAAATACCTCCAGTGTACATGTTTGACACCTGAGCAGCTCTGCAGTTTATTAAAACAAATTGGACTTCTGCATCCAAGTTGGTCCTTAAAGTTCTGCAGGAAGTCATGAAGGAACCAGCATTAGAGGACAAATGTAGCATTAGAGGGTAAATGTAGCTTTAGAGGGTAAATGTAGTACTAGAGGGTAAATGTAGTGTTAGAGGGTAAATGTAGCATTAGAGGGTAAATGTAGCGCTAGAGGGTAAATGTAACATTAGAGGGTAAATGTAGTGTTAGAGGGTAAATGTAGCATTAGAGGGTAAATGTAGCGCTAGAGGGTAAATGTAACATTAGAGGGTAAATGTAGTGTTAGAGGGTAAATGTAGTGCTAGAGGGTAAATGTAGCATTAGAGGGTAAATGTAGCATTAGAGGGTAAATATAGGACTAGAGGGTAAATGTAGCATTAGAGGGTAAATGTAGCGTTAGAGGGTAAATGTAGCATTAGAGGGTAAATGTAGCGCTAGAGGGTAAATGTAGTGTTAGAGGGTAAATGTAGCATTAGAGGGTAAATGTAGCGCTAGAGGGTAAATGTAGTGTTAGAGGGTAAATGTAGTGTTAGAGGGTAAATGTAGTGCTAGAGGGTAAATGTAGCATTAGAGGGTAAATGTAGCGCTAGAGGGTAAATGTAGCATTAGAGGGTAAATGTAGCATTAGAGGGTAAATGTAGCATTAGAGGGTAAATATAGGACTAGAGGGTAAATGTAGCATTAGAGGGTAAATGTAGCGTTAGAGGGTAAATGTAGCATTAGAGGGTAAATGTAGCGCTAGAGGGTAAATGTAGCATTAGAGGGTAAATGTAACATTAGAGGGTAAATGTAGTGTTAGAGGGTAAATGTAGCATTAGAGGGTAAATGTAGCATTAGAGGGTAAATGTAGCATTAGAGGGTAAATATAGTACTAGAGGGTAAATGTAGCATTAGAGGGTAAATGTAGCATTAGAGGGTAAATGTAGCATTAGAGGGTAAATGTAGCGTTAGAGGGTAAATGTAGCATTAGAGGGTAAATGTAGCACTAGAGGGTAAATGTAACATTAGAGGGTAAATGTAGTGTTAGAGGGTAAATGTAGTGCTAGAGGGTAAATGTAGCATTAGAGGGTAAATGTAGCATTAGAGGGTAAATATAGCGTTAGAGGGTAAATGTAGCATTAGAGGGTAAATGTAGCACTAGAGGGTAAATGTAGTGTTAGAGGGTAAATGTAGTGCTAGAGGGTAAATGTAGCATTAGAGGGTAAATGTAGCGTTAGAGGGTAAATGTAGCATTAGAGGGTAAATGTAGCACTAGAGGGTAAATGTAACATTAGAGGGTAAATGTAGTGTTAGAGGGTAAATGTAGTGTTAGAGGGTAAATGTAGTGCTAGAGGGTAAATGTAGCATTAGAGGGTAAATGTAGCATTAGAGGGTAAATATAGCGTTAGAGGGTAAATGTAGCATTAGAGGGTAAATGTAGCACTAGAGGGTAAATGTAGTGTTAGAGGGTAAATGTAGTGCTAGAGGGTAAATGTAGCATTAGAGGGTAAATGTAGCGTTAGAGGGTAAATGTAGCATTAGAGGGTAAATGTAGCACTAGAGGGTAAATGTAACATTAGAGGGTAAATGTAGTGTTAGAGGGTAAATGTAACATTAGAGGGTAAATGTAGCATTAGAGGGTAAATGTAGCACTAGAGGGTAAATGTAACATTAGAGGGTAAATGTAGCATTAGAGGGTAAATGTAGCGCTAGAGGGTAAATGTAACATTAGAGGGTAAATGTAGTGTTAGAGGGTAAATGTAGTGCTAGAGGGTAAATGTAGCATTAGAGGGTAAATGTAGCATTAGAGGGTAAATATAGGACTAGAGGGTAAATGTAGCATTAGAGGGTAAATGTAGCATTAGAGGGTAAATATAGGACTAGAGGATAAATGTAGCATTAGAGGGTAAATGTAGTTTTAGAGGGTAAATGTAACATTAGAGGGTAAATATAGGACTCGAGGATAAATGTAGTATTAGAGGGTAAATGTAGTTTTAGAGGGTAAATGTAGTACTAGAGGGTAAATGTAGCGTTAGAGGGTAAATATAGCTTTAGAGGGTAAATGTAGTTTTAGAGGGTAAATGTAGCATTAGAACACTTTTCTGCTTCCTCTGGTGGACTAGACAACTAAAACTCTTGATTAAGATCAGAGAAAGATTGAGAACAGAGTTATCAACACGAGCTGCAGCGCTGATGAACTTGGCAGACTCTTTATAGACCTCCACGCATGAACATAAAACTCAAACTCGGTGTACTGCAGTGTATTGTTTGGTTATAATGCCCCAGCTGAAGTGGCATTTCAGAGGCACAGTCTGAAGTGGACTTTAATGTCCTTTAATGCAGTTTCTTGCTGAGTCACATTTGCAAAAACACTCACAAAGTTTCACAATGCTGCCGCCGGGGGATCAAATATTCTGTCTGTAATGTGGCTTCAGTTGGATTTTAATGCATTTAAAGTGAGAGAAAACTTTAAAGTATCTTGTAAACAGCAGTAAATGGGAGCACAGTTGAAGTCCGACGAGAAATCATCTGCATCATGGTAATGTGGAATATAAATGGCATTAGCATATAAATGGTATCTGTAGGCTGAGTTACTGTGTTGATAGGACGGCTGTATCCTCAGAACATCAGGTACAGGAGGGTAAACATGAAATGGAAATGCAGATCAGTGTTCTGTTCTCAGAGGCTGAAGGTGAAGGATATAAACCCTGAGATACTAAACATTATTCACAGCAGAGAAACAAACTGCTGCTGGATTGTTCAGGAGAAAAACTGCAGTTTGAGTCCATCCATCCACCATCTATACCCCACTTAATCCTCAATAGGGTCATGGGGGGTGGAGTGTATCACAGCTGATTTAGCATGAATGCACGTTCACCTGGACAGGTAACAGCCTATCACAGGGCTACACGGACAACCAGGTGTAAGGCAGGTAAAATGGGTCACTACAGTAGTGTTTGTTGGCCATCAGTCAGAAAACCTGCCGTTTTTATTGGACGGTTAAGCTGTCAGTCCAAGTTAATAAGCCAATGGTAGCACAGCTTGGCCCTGCCCTCCACCTGTGCAGTTGAATGAATGAATGAATGAATGAATGAATGAATGAATGAATGAATGAATGAATGTATGCAGTGAACATAGCCTAGATAAAAAAAAAAGGTCTTTATGATACAGCTTTATTCGACACAAACTTCACATGAAAACTAAACTGACGATGTTTGGAAGCTTCAACCAAGGAGGTTTTTCTTGCTTAATTCAGATTCCTATCACTTCATTAAAGGCACAGCTGCAAGATAAAAGTGTAATTTTCCTGATTTAGATATACAGTGCCGTAAAAAAAAGTTTTTGCCTCCGTTTCAGATTCTTATTTTTCTTGCATATTGTCGCCGCTTTATTACAATGGCAGTGAGTCAGACCAAACCCTGGAAGACCACACAGCCAATCTGAACCTCTCAGCAAACAGTTGTACTATTTTTAACAACCTGGAAAAGACTAGAAGCTGGACCGACCTCCAGACCCCACTCAGCACGCTTTCTGTTTTCTATCTACTGAATGGACGGTGAGGCATGCAGAACAGAAAAGAGCGCAGTCCTCCTCCAAGGCTGCTCAGTCGTATCATTTCTGATGGATAAGTCCTGATGAGTCCTCAGAGGTGGATTTGTAGTAGGATCACAATCAACTGATGTAGTGTTCACTTGTTGTCATGGTTACAGTGATCCAGCAACAGAAATCTTTAACTAATCCATGGATCCAGACTATCAGCTGCATCACTGCCAGAATCTGATCACTTGGTCCTTGTGTCATTTCTGAGCTTCAATGAAAATTTCATCCAAATCTGTTTGTCTGTTTTTGAGTGATGTTGCCGACAGACAGACAGACAGACAGACAGACAGACAGACAGACAGACGTATGGCAATCATCACAGAATTTGTGTATATTTTAAACTCATATTTATGTGAGTTCATGTCGAGGTAACTGAATGAAATTAACCTGACAACTAAATGTTTCAAATAAATCTTTTACTTTTTCTTCTTCTTGCCTCTGAGTTGGTCTCTAACAATATTATATAGTAATTATTATTATTATTATTTCTAATTAATCAGGTGATGAGCAGGTGTAAGTACAAGGACATTGCATGACCTGATTCTAGACCTAGAAATATATGATTATTTTGTTTTTAAATGAGAATAAATGAGACGTTTTTGCGTTTAAGTTCTGCTACTTTCACTACACAGTTAAATATTTGTAAATTGTTCTTCCACAACCATCACTGAATGATTAATATCTAATTATGTGTATGATAAATGACAGTATTCAGATTGAAGATGCTGTGTAAGACAGAAATCATCGTACAAGTAGAAATTTTATTGAAAATACTTCAGTCCAATTCAATTACAAAATCAGGGAGTGCGTTAAAAATAAGTTTCTCTGCATCTGAGTGGTTAGAAGAACATGGAGTTTCAATCTAGTTTCTCAGATTTTAGCACATTTTCATTTCCCTTATGTTGTCACATGACTCCACACACATCCTCTGTTTTTAGAACTATTCTAATCAGAACCCACTCATCTCTAAATCCTTCCGCTTTCCTCCAGTCACTCCTTCCAGCTCAGTCCCAGCGTCTCGGCGATGAATGAGAAGATGTGTGCGTCCTCCAGGATGGCCTTGGCCGTGGACTTTCCTTCTCCGTGTCCGCTGCGAGTGTCCACTCTGACCATCAGCGGCAGCCGCTGTGCTGCGCTGCTGCCGACGCCGTACTGCAGGGTGGCGCAATACTTCAGGGTGTGGAGGGGAACCACACGGTCGTCATGATCCGCCGTCAGCAGCAGAACCGCCGGATAAGGAGGACCGGAGTAGGGAGGCTGAGGGAGGTTATGGAGAGGAGAATACCTGGAGGAGGAGAGGAGGAGACCAGAGGGATGGAATACAGAGGAGACAAGTGGGGAGCAGGAGCTCTTTAACCTGCTAGATCTCCAAAGTAACTGATGCTACAAAGCTAGATCTCCATGGTAACTGATGCTGTGGAGCGAGATCTCCATGGTAACTGATGCAACAAAGCTAGATCTCCATGGTAACTGATGCTACGAAGCTAGTTCTCCATGACAACTGATGCTACAAAGCTAGATGTCCATGGTAACTGATACTGAGAAGCTAGATCTCCATGGTAACTGATGCTGTGAAGCTAGATCTCCATGGTAACTGATGCTACAAAGCTAGATCTCCATGGTAACTGATGCGACAAAGCTAGATCTCCATGGTAACTGATACTGAGAAGCTAGATCTCCATGGTAACTGATGCTACAGAGCTAGATCTCCTCGGTAACTGATGCGACAAAGCTAGAACTCCATGGTAACTGACCTGAGAAGCTAGATCTCCATAGTAACTGATGCTGTGAAGCTAGATCCCCATAGTAACTGATGCTGTGAAGCTAGATCTCCAAGGTAACTGATGCTGAGAAGCTCGATCTCCATGGTAACTGATGCTGTGAAGCTAAATCTCCATGACAACTGATGCTACAGAGCTAGATCTCCTCGGTAACTGAAGCGACAAAGCTAGATCTCCATGGTAACTGATACTGAGAAGCTAGATCTCCATAGTAACTGATGCTGTGAAGCTAGATCTCCATGGTAACTGATGCTGTGAAGCTAGATCTCCATGGTAACTGATGCTACAAAGCTAGATCTCCACGGTAACTGATGCTGAGAAGCTAGATCTCCATGGTAACTGATGCTGTGAAGCTAGATCTCCATGGTAACTGATGCTACAAAGCTAGATCTCCATGGTAACTGATGCTAAAGAGCTAGATCTCCATGGTAACTGATACTGAGAAGCTAGATCTCCATAGCGACTGATGCTGTGAAGCTAGATCTCCATAGTAACTGATGCTGTGAAGCTAGATCTCCATGGTAACTGATGCTGTGAAGCTAGATCTCCATAGTAACTGATGCTGTGAAGCTAGATCTCCATGGTAACTGATGCTGTGAAGCTAGATCTCCATGGTAACTGATGCTACAGAGCTAGATCTCCTCGGTAACTGATGCTGAGAAGCTAGATCTCCATGGTAACAGATGGAGCTAACCTGATCCAGGTTCTGTTCAGGATTTAAAGTGACTGTAGTATTAATTTTTATTACAGAGAATAATCAGTCAGTAACATTAATTTCCCTTTGATTTGGCCACAAGTTAAACTGATCCCTGTTTTAGTTCAGTAAATGTGTAAAATATAAATCACTGTGTGCTTTTAAACATTCATAATTTAATAAATTAGAGGAATTTGTCAGGTTTTTCTTAGGTTTACATCAGAAAAGCACTATTATTTATGGGTGGTGTGGGAGTTTTTCCTACTTGATGAGCCACTTGAACTGTTCTGGATCATCAGAACATCCGTAGTCGGTGGTCCAGGCGTGTCCGATGGTGAACTTGTGGAACTTTAGCATGTCCATGACGCCCACTTCTGCCACGACACAACCGAACAGGTCCGGATCCTGGTTCAGGCAGGCGGCTGAGAGGAAATATAGAACAGAAAATCCTCTTTACTCCATCCCTCTAAACGTCCACTGACAGGAAGCAGCCAGCCATCAGTAAACGATGTGACTGAAGGGTTAAATAATTTGCTCCAGGATGAATAAAGTAGATTTTATCTTATCTTGAGATCTGGGTGAATATTGTTTAGGATTCAAATAATCAGAGCTAAAAGTAAAGTTCACTTAACAGATTTCAGCCATAAAAATAAAGATCAAGGCTCCAACAGCTGAAACCAAATGAAAAAGTGACTGAAATCATTCCTCAGCTGTATCTTTTTACAACAAATAAGTCAGAATAATGAAATAAATCAGAAGAAACCTGACAAACCTACAAGTATCTGGAGAAATACTGAATTTTATTGAAAGTTCTCACATTCTGCAGTGATAAAACTTTCTGAAAGGTTTTAAAACACTAAATATGACAATCTGAAGCATTTTAGTCTAAAAAATTACTTTAAGTATTCTTAAGCTGCTCTTTTTTCAAAATAAATCTGTCTACAGATGAGAATAAAACTGACAAACCTTCAAAAATCTGAAAATATAAAATCGTATTTTACAGATTCTTTAATAATAGAAACTTACTGAAAGGTTTTAAAACACTGAAGAGGAAAATTTGAAGCATTTTAGTCTCATAAATTGCTTAAAAAATTCTTCAGTTGCTTCTTTTCAAGATGAATAAATCCACAAATCAGAATAAAACTGACAAACCAGCAAGAATCTGGAAAAATAGTCCTGAATTTTACAGTAAATTCTCACATTCTGCAGTAATAAAACTTCTTGAAGGGTTTTAAAACACTGAAGACAAAAAGCTGAAGATCTGTAGCTAAAAAATTACTTTAATGATTCATGTTTTTGCGATTCATAAAAGTGCAAATCACTAAAAACTTGTGAGAATCTGTAAATCTTTTGTCATTTTTGCAGCAGATGTTAGAAATGTTAAACTTGACACCAACGATGTGCAGTAAATTAAATACAAAGTCTGGTTTTACTATCAGAAATCCCCTCTAGATGTCTGTGAACCTGTTCTCGTGTCCGACTCACCGACCAGCAGACCTCCGTTAGAAGCTCCGTTGATGGCGATGCGGTCGGCCGACGTGAACTTCTCCTTGATCAGATACTTGGCGGCACACTGGAAGTCATCGAAGCAGTTCTGTTTGTTCCCCAGAGCTCCTCCTGCAAACACAAGAACAGAAAAAAAATTTGCTTTTTAATGTTCTTTCTAATGTGAGTGTGATTGTTTGTCTGTATATGTAGCCCTGAGGCAGACTGGTGACCTGTCCAGGGTGTCCCCTCCAGCCCCCCACGACCATAGTGAGGAGAAAGCAGAGTATAGAGGATGGATGGATGGATGGATGGATGGATGGATGGATGGATGGATGAATGGATGAATGAATGTATGTATGTATGGATGAATGGATGGATGTATGGATGGATGAATGTATGGATGTATGAATGTATGGATGTATGGATGGATGTATGTATGTATGGATGAATGGATGAATGAATGTATGTATGGATGGATGTATGGATGGATGGATGGATGTATGTATGGATGTATGCATGGATGGATGGATATTCCTTCTGTAATGTTCTTTGATCATCTACTGTTTTTGTCCTCAACCTGACCCCATGTTTACAGAAAATACAAAAATAAGGTTGGATTTACATTGTTAACTTGTTTTAATCATAACTTGATATCTGCGCAGCTGAAAAACTCATTTAAACGGTTTGGGGAATGTTTCATTTGAAGAATTTTTGTCAAGTGACTGTTGGTCACAGCCGAGTCATTTATGGCTTCATGGTTGGAACAAGAAGCTCAGAATTTTCTGTTTTTTACAGAATCTGTTCAGTGCAAACGGTTTATTTTTCACTATTTCTAAATGAGACATGTAGAATAAAGTGATCTGGAGGAAAGCATCCTGACTTGTAGCTTTGATTTGGTTGTTTTTCTGGACAAAACTAAAAATCACTGACCACTGGAAAGTTGAAAATTAGACAATTCTTGATGTCTACGAGATCTTGGAATGATGCAGTTTTGCTTTGGTTTTTTTAAATAGCATATCTTGTAAAATGTTGGCAGCCCTGCAGTGAAACCAGAGCTACCTTTGTGCCAGGTGAGTCCGTACTCTCCTCCTCCTCTGATGTTGGCCACGGCCAGGATTCCTCCCAGGTGTCTCACAAACAGCAGGTAGGCGACGCTGACGAAACACAGGAGACTCTTTTATTTAAATAGATTTACAGAAACAGGAAGTGAGGTACAGCAGCAGTAAAATATCCAGAATATAACGAGGTGGCTCTACTTTTAGATCTACACTAAAGCTCAGACACCACAGAAGTCTCTTTCTAGTGAGAACACAGAGATTCAGAAGAACGTTACCATCAGAAATCAGAGTTTATTCGATAATTTTTTAACCCTTTTATGAAGACTAAACCAGCTGTTGGTTCTCAGCTGCAACAAGAAGAAGCTATCAGTTAACATTTCTGTGCTTTATAACCAGAAACTCTCTTAATATTTATTGCTAAATAACTTTACTGGTGAACACGATTTACTTCTGGTCTGAAACACAGTTTAATTTTCTGAATTTTAAGCAGTTTCTGGTCATCTTATGGACTCTGGTCACAAAATATAAGTAAAATGACCAGAAACATGTTAAAATGACAGAATGGTGTTACAAATGACTAGAAGCATGTTAGAAAACACTAAAAACGTGTCCAAAACGACTAGAAAATGTCCAAAACAACTAGAAAAATGCCCACAATGACTAGAGACATGTTAAAAATGACCAGAAACTTGTCCAAAATGACTAGAAATATGTTAAAAAATGACTAGAAATATGTTAAAAATGACTAGAAACTTGTTAAAAAGGACTAGAAACTTGTTAAAAATGACAGAATGGTGTTACAAATGACTAGAAACATGTTAGAAAAGACTAAAAAGATGTCCAAAACGACTAGAAAATGTCCAAAACGACTAGAAAAATGCCCACAATGACTAGTGTTGATCCTCAGGGCCAGTGACCCCCTACTTAACTTATTCAGTTGTTAGGGAATCACCGGACCAGCTCTCCATCCTTCGGGTCCGGTCCTACTGCCCCCTGAGATCTTACTCAGAGGGATGCTGCAGAACTGTTAAGCTGGTTGACGAGGAAAATTCGCCTAGCTGTCTCACTGCCTTCATCCAGATGCCTATCCCTGCTTCCTCTGATAATTAATTTAACCGAGTAGCCACTTCGGTATAGTTAAATTTAACCACCAGACACACCTGTTAACGGCAGCTTTTCCTCTCATAGATCTGGCACTTGGTAAGTTGCTAGGTTAATTCAGAGGTTATGGACATATAGACAACCTCTAGGATATGTTTAGACTGGGCCAACCTGGCCCCCATGATTAGGTAACCTTTCAGAACCTTTGCTATTGTTATGCACGCAGTAATCTGACTTTTTACATCCAGAGCTAGATGTATAAGTATTCATTCAGGGATAAAAATAGCACTTGCAATTTGTTGTCTTTAATTGCAGAATAATGCTTTATTAATATATTTTAGCAGGGCAAAAGCATAGCCAATAAATCATCAGACAGTTAATCAAACATCACTATTCTTTCAATTGTTTAACACGACTCATTAGTGGAACTATGCTTTCATAAAAGAGAAGTAATATTCACCCAGATTACATAATTTGGAGGGAGAGCAGTCACGGTGTGGCCACACCCGGCTGCTCACCTGAGACCCGCTGGGGCCCAGGGGGAAGTGGACGGGGGTCCGGACCAGATTTAGATCTGCATATATCCATTTTTGTTGTTTGGTCCAGTATTCCTCACATGGAAAATAGAGTTCAGTAATGTTCCTTCAGACAGCATTATTTCCAGATCACAGTTCAGTAATCCTCCAACACTGCAGGAAACGCAGTACTTTGGTCCATAATTCCATCAGAACAGTTATTCCTTTGCAGATCATGTTGAATTCCCTGTCCGAGTTACGTGGTAATCATCCCCTGTGCTCAGACTGATGTCTGGATTGCACCCAGGCAGATACCCGCAACAATCTCCCAACTTGCGTCTCGATCAGATGTAATTTATAGTTTACTGTATCTTTACCCCCTCCCAACTCACACACTTGCCCCATACACTGACCGCATGATCACCTCCACTTTTAAGGAACTGAAACTATCTGTTTTGGACTGTCCAGACAGCCCATCTTGCCCCCCCCTGATCTCTCCTGTCTGCAACTCAGCACAGGCTCCTGATCAGGAAATGGAAAAGCGGATGTCAGCCTCTAACTGTCGCTGGCATCCCATTGTGCAATCTTTTGGACAATGTGTACAGACTTATTAAAAAAAAAACAATCTATTTTGAGTCTAGAGACCTTTACTGTGAACACTTGACCCTAGTTCACTTAACTCGTGACTTCTCACCTCAATACAAAGTTAAAACCCTCTTATCTTAACAGTAGTCAAATCAAAACTCTTAAAAGCATTCCCATTTCATAAAGCATAAGTTCCTCTTTTTAGTCAAATCTATCAAACACCAGTTTTCACAGTGAGCTGCTGTTCTGACCTGGTTACTTCTTAAACAAAGATTCTCAAGACAACCTTTCAAAAATAATCAAACCCTCACTTTTTACAGTGAGTCACGCTTCTGATTTTTACACTGTTTCAACATTAAAGAATGTAAGAAATAGACACTTGGTTAGTTCAAACTCATTCATTAGGTTATGGCATAATCTGATCCTAAATCACAGGTTATAATATCACAATGTTCCCTTATTTAGCTGTTGTTCTGTCAGAGTCTCCCCTTTGTGGCTGATTCTGGGATCTCATATCTCCATGCTTCACAACACTAGAGACGTGTTAAAAAGGACTAGAAACTTGTCCAAAATGACTAGAAATATGTTTAAAAAATGACTAGAAATATGTTAAAAAGGACTAGAAACTTGTTAAAAAGGACTAGAAACATGTTAAAATGGACTAGAAACATGGTAAAACGGAGTAGACACAGGTAAATGGTGTAATTTTGTCTATTTTATTTCATTTGTTTGCAGATTTTACTGTAAAATGATCGATGATTGAACCAGAAGTGCTGCAGGACGCTTTAGAAGAACTGAATTTCCACTGAATTCCACAGAAAACTGGTTGATTTATTAATTATTTGGTTCCAGGGTTCTCGCCAGCGCATTTCAGGGTAACGGCCCGTTACGCTGTCATAACGGCCCGTTACGCTGTCATAACGGCCCATTACGCAGTCTAACGGCCCGTTACGCAGTCTAACGGCCCGTTACGCTGTCAGTTTAAAAGATTACGCTGTGATTAGGGCCGCTATGCTGTTATTTTGACATATCAGAATTCTCGCCAGCGCATTTCAAAGATTACGCTGTTGTTATGAGAGTGTGTGGCTCCGTATGAGAGAGGGAGAGAGAGCAGCGTGTGTGTGTGTGTGAGAGAGCGAGATGTCCAAGCGACCCTGAATGCAGCGCGAGCGAGAGAGAATGCAGTCGGTTCGGTAGAAGAGGAGAGAAGGTGTGTATTTGCTGGGTTGGAGGTACTGTGCGGTTCAGCCACTGTTTATAGACAATAAAGGCTGCAGTGTTCTTCGATACGGCTGGGCTCCTGTGTCTTTGCCTCTACGGCTGCTGAGGAAGTGAAGGGGGTTAACCCCGGGCTTCCTGACCACGGTCGGGGGCCGAACAGGAAGGGTTAACACTGTGATTAGGGCCGCTGCGCTGTTATTTTGACAGATAACGCCATGTGCGTTTGTTTTTATCAACTGGGTGCCTATCTAGGTTAATTTATGTCTCCCCACCTCAGCCGTACTTTCCTGTCATTGATTGACCCATTCCTGTCTAATGCGCATGCACGTGCACATGCGGGACCTGCCGTTACACTGAAAAAAAACCCTGGTGAGAACCCTGGGTTCATATCAGAGAAGCAGTGTTTCAGTTCTTACTTGTATCGCGGCTGAATGGACGCCTCAAAGCCTCCGTATCCGTAGAGGAAAACAGGATGAGTCCCGTCATTCTTCAGGCCTTTAGCATGAACCAAGAACATGGGGATCTTTGTTCCGTCTTTACTGGGGTAGAAAACCTGAAGACACAAAATAAATCATCTTCTTCCATTTGTGAGATTTTTTTCTAAAATAAAAAATTGTTTCTTTTTCACATCATTGCCCTGCTGGAGGAAGCTGTACGTTATGGCCTTTAAACCGAGCAGGTAAACAAACCAGGACAGGTAAACAGGTGGACAGGTAAACAGATGGACAGGTAAACAGGTGGACAGGTGAGGTTACCTGGCTGGTCTGGTAGTCCTCCTGTCTGATTCCTTTCACCTCCACCTCTCTGAACACTTTGGGTTCTGGGTTCTGCTCGTTCAGGTCACAGTGGTAGATGATCCCTGGAGACAGCAGAACATTTAGGAAACTGCTCTGATAAATAGTGTCATTCCAGCTTTTTTTCTTTGTTTTAAAAGAGTTCTAAAACCTAACTGTATTAGTGATACTGGTGTAACAGTCCTACATGTATTAATGTTTTCAATTAAAGTTAATTTATTAGTCATTTAATAAGAGAAATTCTTTGGTTTTTTGTCAAAAACGTCCACATTTCCTGGTTCCTGCTTTGTGAAGTTTCCGAATCTACTGCTTCTATTTATTCGAAAGACAAATAAAGTGATAATGTTTGCATTTTGGAAACAACATCATGACAAACTTTTAGAATAAAGGTTCAATAACATTAAAAAACATAAACATCCCAGACTGTGGTTACAAAAAATAATAATATGCTTTTATTTGAGACTCATTAGATGGAAAATAATGAACTTTTTCGTGTTTTTTCATTTTAAAAAAAGGCGTCATGTAAACAAACTTTCCTTTAAAGGTTAAAATCTCAGAAACATGGAAACATGTGGGTGTTATTTAACATGTTTTTTGGGTTTTATAGCATTTATTTTGCTTTAAAGATCCTCAGATTTACCTGGAGTGGTGAAGGAGGTGAACTTGTAGAAGAACTCGGAGTGTTTCTTCTTGCAGCTCACTCCGGACACCGTGCCCACGTCCAGCGGCAGATCTCTGACCAGCCGGCCGGTGGACAGCTCGTACAGCTGCAGGACGTCCTTCACGTCGTGGACGAAGTTCACCAGCAGGTGGCACTGGTTCACACAGGAGACGAAGCCTGCAGAAAGGAGGAAATACAAAGAGGAAATGAGGAAAATGACAGTTTCCAAGGAGACGGTGTCCCTGTTTGTTTACATCTCCATGTTCACTCCGTCTCTGATCAGAAGGAGTCGTCTCAGGATGTCTGACCAAGACTAACACTAAAAAAACAAGACACAAACTGACCAACAACAGGCACAAAATGAGAACAATAAGACACAAAATTACTAAGAAGAGTCAGAAAAAAATAAAAACAAGACACAAATACAAAAACAAGACATAAAATGAGAAAAATATGACATAAAATTATTAAAAATAGTCAGAAACAAACAAAAACAAGACATGAAATGAGAAAAATAAGATACAAACTTACTAAAGAGTCACAAAAAGACAAAAATAAGACACAAAATGAGAAGAACAAGACATGGGGTTAGCAAAAGAAGTGACAAAAAGAAAAAAGACAAAACATTATTTAAAGAAGACACAAAAAGACAAAACTAAGGCACAAATGACCATAAAGAATCACAAAAAGAAAAAAACAAGAACCAAAAAACAAAAATAAGACACATAATGAGAAACATAAGACAAAAAATTACTAAAAGAAGTTACAAAAAGAGAAAAATCAGACAGAAAATAACTAAAAATGAGTCAAAAAATGACAAAAATAAGAAACAAAAAGACAAAAATAGGACATAAAATTAGAAAAATAGGATATAAAATTATTAAAAGTAGTCAGAAAAAAACAAAAACAAGACACAAACTGACTAACAACAGGAACAAAATGAGGAAAATTACTAAAAAGAGTTACAAAAAGACAAAAATAAGACATAAAATGAGAAAAGCAAGACATGATATGACTGAAAAGATTCACAAAATTATTTTTAAAAAAAAGACACAAAATGAGAAAAATAAGACACTAAATGACCAAAAAAGTCACAAACTTTGCAAAAATAACACACACGAGAAATAGAAGACATAAAATTACTTTAAGAAGTCACAAAAATAGAAAAAACAAGATGCAATGTGCGAAAATAAGACAGAAAATGAGAAAAACAAAACAAAATTACTAAACAGTCAAAAAACAAAGCAAAAACAAGGCACAAAATGACCAAATTAAAACATTATTAGAGCAACAAAAACACAAAACAACACTAATAAAAAGGATTCACACAAAAATGAGACACAAAATGACAGAAAGGAAACCTAAAAATGACAAACCTGAGACAAAACCACACCAGTAGACACAGACCGACTCAGAACAGGAGAAAGGAAAAAGAAAACCGACAGAAACAGAAACGTCCAGCAGAAGGCAGCAGAACACACGTGTTGTCATGGCGACAGCTGTTACCAGGAAACATGTTAGAGAGCCATCAGGAGGACAGAGGAGAGGAACCAGATGATTCAGAGACTTTCTACTGACTTTAATCTGCTAACACACTGCTGACACTTCTGGGCTGTAACCATGGCAACCAGAGAGAGTCAATATATAAACAAGAAGGATTATTTTAATAAATAAAGGGACAGTTATTCTGTCCAAACAGGATGTTTATTAAATAAGTTGGTGAAAGAGTCAGAGTTCTATTCTAATTTATTACACTATACATGGTGCAGTCTTGCTCATTTTTAGTTTTTGTTATTTTTATTTTCATTGCATTCAATTTCCTCTTAAGCTTCAGTGTACCGCCGGCGGTACACCTACTAATTTGCAGAGGAATTTCAAGAATTTCCGACGGCTGCAAACACAATTATACAAACATTATACGCCGATGGAAAGCTTAGATTCTCATGAATCTGCCGGTATAAACCACTTTCAGATGTGATTACCACAGCGGGTGAGAAAAACACATTTGTCCGACAAAAACGAATATTCATCCATCCGTTCTCTATACACGGCTTCAACGTACACAGCGCGACTCACATTTCCGGGTTTATTATTACACACACAGAAAAAAAGATTCCACAAAAAACGGCCATAATCCAACCTTTTACATCCAGATGACACAAGCCAGTAAACTATTTTATCCAAAACATGTCCTGAAGTCGATATAAAATCCCCGAATCGGTCATTTTCAAGGAAATGCACCTCGCGATGCCCGTCCAATATTCCCTGTATTTTTCGTAATTTTTTAAATTTAAAAATAGAATATTAGCGATTTTTTTGTACTGAAAAGGGCTGGAATTGACTGAAGCTTAAAGGGTTAATTGAATTTTAATTTTAGTTTTTATATTATTTTATTTCTATTTGATTTTATTCAATTTAATTTTTATTCTACTTTTATTTTACTGAACTCAGATTTTATATTTATTATATTTTATTGTATTATTTTGTTCTTATTTTATTGTGCTTGATTTTATTTTATTTTTCTTGAATAAAGTGCTTATTTTGTTGTATTTCCTTAACTTTAATTCCATTTTAATCTTTATTTTAAATTTCCTTGTATTTTCATTTTTTAATGAAATTTTTATTCTGTTGTATTTTATTTTATTTTATTGTTTTATCTTACTTTACTATTACCAATGTCGATTTTTTTTTGCACAGCACAAAATAATTTCAAAGCACTATAACTAATAATCATTTTATAATTATTATCGTAACTATTTTTAATTCCAACATTTGTTTATTTGCCTAAATTTTAAATGTTGATTTTTTTTGCATAGCACAGAAAAATAGTTGTCTGATAGTTTTCATTTTCTGTTCTTCAATATATTTTTTTTTAATTTCAACATTTTTTTATTTGCCTTCAAAAAAACATCAAGAAACTGCTTGTACTTTTTTAGTTGCAAGAAAAGAAGAAGAAAAACTCTCTGTTCACCATTTTAAAAAGGTATTTTTTAACACATGAAATAGTTGCCTGGTATTTTCTTCTTAACATAATTTAGGTCATTTTTTGGTTCCTTAATCCTGTATTTGTTGACTTGGTTGTATCTGCTGTGACTCAGTGACGTTGTCAAACACCACACAGAGGAAACGTTCACTGATGTTGATGAGGATCTCTGGGTTCAGTTACCATCATTCAATGACTCACAGCAACAAAAAAACGCTGCTGATTGACCAAGTTTCACTTTTTGAGCTGAGTTCCCTCTGACGGAGGTTTTCTACTGCAGACGCTCAACTTCCCAGTTGTTGTGGTCTGAATGTCATCGAAACGCCGGGAGAGAAATTCAGCGAAAAGGAGTTTTGTAAGACTTTCACAGCTGAATTGTGGAAGTGTGTTTCTGTGTACGAGCTCTTTACGCATTTCTGAACGCCGGCGGAGTTTCTCACGATCCTCTAAAGGCTGCGGATGTTGTGCCAATGAAAGTCTGGTTTTTAAGTTACGGTCAAAGCGTCGGACGTGTATTTTAATTTATCTGAGTAGAAGCGATACTGTGGCTAGTCCACGCTGCAGGACATTCTGGTAAAATTTCCACTTTTCCTCATTCATTGAGAAAAATAAGACACAAACTGACTAACAACAGTCACACAAAGACATAAATAAGGCACAAAAGGAGATAAAAAACACATAAAATGAGAAAGACCAGACACAAACTAACTCAGCAGAGTCACAAAAAGACAAAATTAAGACATAAAATAAGAAATTAAGACACAAGCTCACTAAGAAGAGTCAAAATAAGAAATAAAATGACTAAAAAGAGCTGCAAAAAACAAAAATGAGATTCAAAATGAGACACAAACTAACAACAGTCACAGAAAGTCAAAAATGAGACACACAAAATGAGAAAAAAACGACACAAACTATTGCTAAGCAGAGTCACAAAAAGACCAAAATAAGACATAAAATGAGAAAAATAGCACACAAACTTACTAAGAACATTCAAAATAAGACAAAAAATGACTAAAAAAGCTGCAAAATGACAAAAAGAAGATTCAAAATGAGAAAAAAACGACAAAAATGAGAAAAATTAGACACAAGTTGATAAACAACAGGCACAAAAAGACTAAAATAAGATGTAAAATGAGAAAATAGCCCACAAGCTTACTAAGAAGAGTCAAAATAAGACATAAAATGACTAAAAAAAAAAGCTGCCAAAAGCACAAATAAGATTCAAAAAAAGAAAAAAAACACATAAAATGAGAAAAAAGACAAAATGAGAAAGATAAGACACAAGCTGACAAACAGTGACAAAATGAGAAAAAATAGACATAAAATAACTAAAAGATTCACAAAAACACAAAAATGAGACACAAAATGAGAAAAACTAGAAACAAACTTACTAAGCAGAGTCACAAAAAGATGAAAATAAGACATAAAACGAGAAAAATAACCCAAAAGCTTACTAAGAAGAGACAAAATACGACACAAAATGACTAAAAAGAACCACAAAAAGACAACAATAAGATTCAGAATGAGAAAAAATGACATAAAATGAGAAAAATAAGACACAAGCTGACAAAGAACAGTCATTGAAACACCAGAATAAGACACAGAACGACTAAATAGTCACAAAAGACAAAAATAAGACAAAATTGCTAAAAAAGAGTCACAAAAAGACAAAAATAAGGCACACAAAATTGCTAAAAAAGAGTCACAAAAAGACAAAAATAAGGCACACAAAATGAGAAACAAGCTTCCTAAGAACAGTAAAAATAAGACATAAAAGGAGTAAAAAGTGCTGCAAAAACACAAAAATAAGATCCAAAATGAGAAAACAAACAAACAAATTGAGAAAAACAAGACACAAACTGACGAACAATAATTATAAAAAGACCAAAATAACACACAGAAAAACAAAAATAAGAGTTGTTGTAAAAGGTTGCTGTGGTCTGAGTGTCCTGGAAACAGTGGGGGAGAAATTCAGCGAAAAGGAGTTTTGTAAGACTTTCACATCTGATTTGTGGAACTGCGTTTCCGTGTACGAGCTTTTGACACACTTCTGATCAGAGTTTCTCACGATCCTCTAAAGGTCATACTTTGGTTACCGCAGAGTGTCCACGCTGAAGGACGTTCTGGTAAAACGTCCACCTCTACTCACTCAGGACGTCCTTGTCATGCTGCGGTATGAGGGTGGTCCAGTGCTGCCGGTCCGGTTTCTGGATGTCGATGTTGATCAGACGGTACCGAGGAGCGTCCAGGTTGGACTGAAAAGTGAAAACCGAACCCTCGTTGGTCACGTAGGAGAACTGAGCATCAAAGTTGTCCACGAGTTTGACCCACGGCAGCAAACCTGGAGAAGAGGAAGGAAAGACAAGAAAGACAAATAGGAACTAAGAAAATCTGTACGTCTAACACCAACAGCTAGACCTCTATGAACATCTAGACCTCTATGAGCACCAACATCTAGACCTCTATGAACATCTAGACCTCTATGAGCACCAACATCTAGACCTCTATGAACACCAACATCCAGACCTCTATGAACATCGAGACCTCTGTGAACACCAACATCTACACCTCTGAACATCTAGACCTCTATGAGCACCAACATCTTGACCTCTATGAGCACCAACATCTTGACCTCTATGAGCACCAACATCTTGACCTCTATGAACACCAACATCTAGACCTCTATGAACACCAACATCTAGACCTCTATGAACACCAACATCTGGACCTCTATGAACACCGGGTTCTGTTTCCTACCAATGAGTCCACATCAACCTTTAGTCTAAATATCTAAAAACTGGAACCTTGTCTGGTCAAACTTTCCTCACATCAGATTCTACTGATGTTAGAGCCTCAAAAGTTGGTGAAATGTCGACCAAAGACTGTATTTTAGTAGAAATATGGATCCATCCATACATATACACTTATAGGAACTTTATGGAGACACTAGACCAGCCTGGATTGGAGATTTAGTACCTATACTTTTTTTCCCCCATTTTCAAGATCCAATAATTATCCATTGATGTCATTTTAGAGTATGTAACTGGTGTTGGTCAGGTTTCAAGTAAATTTTAACGCATTTTCAAACAGGGTTTTAACTAATTTCAGGTATTTTTGAGTAACTTTGGACAAGTTTCACGTCATTCTTGACAAATTTTGCCAAATTACCAACACCTTTTGCTCCTTTTGGACAGGTCTTTGGTTGTTTTTGGGACGATTTGGACTAATTTTGTTGAAGTTTCAGTCCAAATAGTAAGAAACTGTTTCTTCCAATAATCACAAAATAGAACAATTACACAGCTAAAGAATCTGCCATCAGGTGATTCTGATCTAATTCTGAGACTTAATTGGCTTCAACAGCTTCTATATTTATGCATTTCTTTGGCTCCACGTTCATCATAAATGACACAACTTCTTTTCCTTTCAGCTTTTCCCTTCAGGGGTCGCCACAGCGAATCAATTGCCTCCATCTAACCCTGTCTGCTGCATCCTCTTCTCTCACACCAACTACCTTCATGTTCTCTTTAACCACATCCATAAACCTCCTCTTTGGTCTTCCTCTAGGCCTCCTGCCTGGCAGTGGGAAACTCAGCATCCTTCTACCAATAGATTCACTCTCTCTCCTCTGGACATGTCTGAACCATCTCAGTCTGGCCTCTCTGACTTTATCTCCAAAGCCTCTAACATGTGCTGTCCCTCTGATGTACTCATTCCTGATCCTATCCATCCTGGTCACTCCCAAAGAGAACCTCAGCATCTTCAGTTCTGCTACCTCCAGCTCTGCCTCCTGTCTTTTCCTCAGGGACACTGTCTCCAGACCAAACAACATGACTGGTCTCACCACAGTTTTGTAAACCTTTCCTTTCATTTTAGCTGAAACTCTTCTATCACACATCACACCTGACACTTTTCTCCAGCCGTTCCAGCCTGCCTGTACACGCTTCTTCACCTCTTTTCCACACTCTCCATTGCTCTGGACTGTTGACCCTAAGTACTTAAAATCCTCCACCTTCTTGATCTCTTCTCCCTGTAACCTCACTCTTCCACTTGGGTCCCTCTCATTCACACACAGATACTCCGTCTTGCTGTGGCTAACCTTCATTCTTCTCCTTTCCAGGGCAAACCTCCACGCCTCTAGCTTCTCCTCCACCTGTTCCCTGCTCATAAATCATAAATGACACAACTAATGACAGCTAAATGACACAACTTCCTCTATTCTCCAGTAAAACCGTCCAAGCAGCACGTCTTCATTTTCTGCAGACGACAAAAACACTTTCATTTTCTATTCTTCACTCCTGCAGCTCCTCTGACATTTTGAAATCATCCATGTTAAAAAGCAAAATTCTCTGATTTAAACAGACTTTGCTGTAAAACTGAACATCTTTGAGTTGAGGGATGCAAGAAAAAACAACTATCTATGGAGTTACAATCTGCATTTTCTGCTGATTTTCGACATTTTTTACAAAGGAAACGAGTAATTTACATAAAAAACATGCCAACTGACGTAAACAAACACTAGCTGCAGTTTCCTCTTCAATTAAAATGTGACTTTGTCAACATTTAATGTATTGTTTTGTCATAGTTTCATGAATTTCTTCAGTTTGCAGAGATCATTTTAATTTCATCAGCCTACTTAGTTACGATTTCATCATTTTAATGTTTAAATCGTCTTTTTCAGTGTATTTTATGGCTGTTATTGAGGATTTTAGCAGCTTTTGAGTTATTTTTCATGCGACTTCAAATCAAAAAGACTCTAAATTAAACAGCTGGGGAAGAAAAAAAGAGCGCAAACGGTGAAAAAACAATGTGGAAACTGACTTAAAAGTGACTTTTTAGTTTGTTTTTTCACACATCTTTGTTGTTTCCCATCTTTTAACTTGTGCAACATTTAAAATCTGCTCAACAATTATTTTAAATCAAATTCTATTTGACTACATCCAACTGTTTTCTTACAACAATCATGATTAGAGGTTCTATTGAGTTACAACCTGCATTTTTCTGCTGTTTTTTGACATTTTTAGAAAGTAAATGAGTAAATTTATCCGGAAAAAAACCTGCAGACTGATGTAACTAAACACTAGCTGCAGTTTCCTCTTAAATTAAAATGTGATTTTGTTAACATTTAATGTATTCTTTTGTCATATTTTCATGAATTTCTTTAGTTGTGAAGACAATTGTAATTCCATCAGCCTACTTTAGTTTAGACTTCATCATTTTAAAATCGTAATTTAAACGTTTTTGCACCAAACAAGCCCATAATGAAGCCACACAAGTACAAAAAAATGCCGCAGCAGACCAAAACACTTCATCCTGATCTTCTGCATTAAATATATGAACTGCTGCAGCGATTTGAACGTGGATTTTGGAGCACAAATTCTCACCTTTGATGCCGTCGGGAAGCTGCTGCAGGTCGCAGTACCAGAGCCGGTTTACGGGTTCACAGCCCTCAGTGATGGACAGAACCACATATCTGCCATCATCTGAGATCTGA
Organism: Acanthochromis polyacanthus; assembly: GCF_021347895.1. Classification (NCBI taxonomy): domain Eukaryota; kingdom Metazoa; phylum Chordata; class Actinopteri; family Pomacentridae; genus Acanthochromis; species Acanthochromis polyacanthus. The sequence continues at coordinate 3,657,312 of NC_067123.1, forward strand.
AGGAGGAAAAAACAGCAGGAAAAATGGAAAAAACTGATAAAACCGCATGTTTATGTCAATGCATTTAATGCTACGACACATTTAAAGCCGTTTAGAGCTGCAGAACGACGAGGAAATGTCAGAAAGTTTGCAGGAATTGAATCAAACTCTGTGCACGCAGGTGATTAAACTCCTGCTGACAGCTTCACAGGTGTTTTAATTAAGTAATCCCTTCAGGCCTTTCAGTTTGGCTCACGTATGCCGAACAAATGCAGCTGCGGAATTAATATTCAGTGTTTCCCCTCGTACTTCTGGTAATTTATGAGCTTCTGCTGTTACTAAAAGCTGCTGCTCTGGACTCTACAGACAAATAAGCTGATAATATTTGGGCTTTCAATGCAAAATCATGATCATTTTTCACTGATTTGTGACACAATAGAAGAAAAATATGAGAAACTATAACAAAAACCTAAGTAAAAACTCAGCTCTGATGTATTTAACGTGCATAATGTCATTTTATTGCATCTATTCTGCTTATAACTCAGCAAAAATTCAACATATAGGTCACAGATTTGGCTGATGGAGTGAAGAAAGTGAACTTGGAGAAGAAGTTTGAGCGTTTTTGGACTTCAGACTGAGGTGATTTTAAAGCTGCAAATTTGGAACCAAACTTTGATTTTTGTGTGATTTCTGTGATTCTTAAAAATATAATGCACATTTTTAACCTGCTTGCCAGTTTACTGACATGCACTTCATCTACAGACGTATTATTTTAGAGTTTTACGATCGCTGCAGCGCTTCAAGCTAAAAATGCTAAAACATGTTGCTGTTAGCACCAGAGCTAAAGCTACGTGTCAACAGGGACGCTTTTCTCGCATGGTAACTGCATCTAAAATATCAGCTGATTGGTGGGAGGGTCACTAGTGGGCCACTAGGAGGTCACATGACAGAGCTTCAGACCTTCAGTCCGGTAGAAACATCGGACCAACATGGCGGCCCGGTCGCAAACTTTCTCTTTTATTCCGAAAACTGTTCAGCGCAAAGTATTTCTGAAAACAATTGAGGTTAGAAATAGTTTACGACGTCCTCGACTTACAGCGTGTCATGCTACATCGCCCATAAATTTATTAAGAAACTCTTGTTCCATCATTGCAACGTACGCTGTTTGAGACGTTAAAATAAATTTCGTGCAGAAACTAGTCTACGAATGGAGCAGATGAAAATGTCATCACGCAGCGCAATACGAGTAAAAAAGGCTTTGTTTACATTTCATTGGTTGTATGCCACATAAGTCATAGTATGTGAGTTCTGACTTATGGTGAAAATCGCATTACGTCGCACCGTAGGAACGGAACTCCGATGTAAAATCACGCCCTACCACTAGTTTGAATCCAAATGACTGATTAAAACGAATAAATTTAAGCCTCCTGCTGACTTACGGTGACTGAGCTGTGCCACTTGGGATGGTCAAGAAACTCAGCGACCAGAACGTCTTCGGACTGCTCGGTACCGATGACGTGGAAGTAGAGCTTCTGGTTGAGGTTGGACGTCGTTTCCGTGCCTTTAAACAAACACAAAGATGCTCAGTTCTGAATAAGCCACTGTTTCTTTCCATTTCTGTCTCCTTACCGTCAGTTTTTCCCTCCTGACGAGGGTAGCAGTTGTAAAAAACGCCCTTAGCGTCGTGGGTCCAGGCCAGGCAGCTGAACTTCACCCTCTCCAGGACGTCGGACAGCGGCGTCAGATCGTCGGCCTTCATGAATCGAACCGTCACCCAGTCGGACCCGCTGCTGCTCAGACCGTACGCAAAGTATTCACACTCCTCCGACAGGCGGCCCACTGGAGGGAAACGAGGGTTACAGAGCTGTTTGTGCACGATAAATTAAAACTCTGCAGCTGGACTCACTCTTCAGCGCCACGGTTCCGTCATCGGACAGTTTGTTCGGGTCGAAGAAAACGGTGGCGGGAGCGTCCAGAGAGTCCTGGACGTACAGAACATCCTGGTTCTGGAGACCCTGGTTGTGGAAATAGAAATACCTGAAGAAGAAATGGGAAGAAAGTGAGAACGAGCATTCAGGTTTCTATTTCAGATTTGCCAAATTAGCAGCACAGGTTTTATCAGGATGTCAGGGATGCAGACTTAAATCATTTTCCTAATCCACAATGGACAGCTTTATCAAGTAATTAATGTCAAAGATTGAGCACAATGGATTAATACTGTACAAAAGTTGCTTTTTTTGGTTAAAAGACATAATAGTGGCTCTGTTGGAATACAAAACACTGTTCTGCTCGATTGCAGTTTGTTTTAAACACGAGTCTAAAGTCAGACCAAAACTAATCTAAAATAAGACTGAAACCAAGTATTAAACTGGCCCAAAAACCAGTCTAAAATCAGCCCAATAGCTACCCTTTGGTTGCGTGCATTAGCTCTGGTTGGAGGTCATTAACCACCACATTAGCCATTGTCATGGTGCTCATTGCAAGCTAAATCTGCACAATGCAAAACAGGTGAAACTGTAAAAACATAAATTTGGCTGAAAAAACATGCTAAATTGCCACAAAAACTACCCAAACTACCACAAAACAGGTGAAACTGCAACAAAAACTCTAATTTGGCATGAAAAAACTTGACCAAATCACTCCAAAAATGACCAAAATTATCACAAAAGACACAAAATTATCCATGCAGCAGTCACAATTACCACAAAAAAAGACAAAATATCACCCCAAAATGGTCAAAATTACCCAAAAAAAACACAAAATCACCACAAATAGAGCCAAAACTACCCTAAAATGTTCAAATATGGTAGCAAAGACATGCAAAACTACCACAAAACAGGTGAAATTACAACAAAAACTCTAATTTGGCACCAAAAATGACCAAATTATCACCAAAAGACACAAAATCACCCCCAAAATGGTCAAAATTACCACAAAGATACAAAATCACTACAAAATGAGCCAAAATTACTCTAAAATATTCAAACATGGCAGCAAAAACATGCAAAATCACCACAAAAACTACCATAAAACAGATGAAATTGCAACAAAAACTCAAATTCAACATAAAAAAAACTTGGAAAATCACCACAAAAACGGCAAAAATTACCACAAAAACACACAAAATCTCTGTTTGGAGGTCATTAATCACTACAGAAGTGTTTGTCATGGTGCCCGTTACTAGCTAAACCCCAACGATGCCGTCCATTTGCTACCATTAACTGTGTTTTTGTGTACAGTTACACTTCTAGCAAAGGCAGCAAAAAATTGACAACAAGCGAGTAATCACGGATAGAAAAACAGATTTAGACGTTAACGATCAAAACAAATCGAGTGCTGTTGGAAAACCCAGAAAGTAAACCCCAGAATTTGTGAAAATCTGCAGCAGAACTCTAATGAAGCTTTGAATGAATTTTAAAGTCCACTGAAGCTTCCTTTGGTACCTCTGGCCTCGTTTGTAAGGGCAGCTGTATTTGGGGTAGTCGTAGAGCTCGGTGAGTCTCTGGTGGAACTGAGGCCGGACTGAACACTTCTCCAGGTACGTCATGGTCAGGTTGTTCTGGGCTTCAACGAAGGTCTGAGACACAAAACAAGAACCACTGAGAGAAGCTTCTGGCAAAGAACCGACTTCAACATCCCGCTATAAACCCTCACGTACCACCGTTTCTGCACTGTCGGGGTCCTCCAGCCAGTGATAGGGGTCGCAGATCTTAGTTCCGTGGTAGTCGTCCACCTGTGGCAGAGGAAACAGGAAGTGAACATCGAGGCCTTCACATTTGGCACTCAGACCGGATTTTCTGAATATTTTTCTGCGGAACTGAACTCCTTTAGGTCATCTGGCGGCTCGTCAGCGTTGAAACGCTGCTTTGAAACGCCGACTGGAAGCAATACAAGTTCTGTCAACACTTTTACTGAGGCTACCAGCAGCACCAGTAATAACCGGCTAAAAATACACGAGAACACTTAAAGATCAGACGCTGAAGGGTCATTACAAAGATTTGCATATTAGGCTTTAAAGAGTCTGATGAAACACCAAGAACTTCTGGATTTATGCTTGATATTGGAGACGAAATAAACAATCTACAGTTTATCTAAACTCCATGCTAAGTTTAAGCATTGGTAGCATTGGGACACAGATTTTTTTTTAAAGATAACACGTCTTATTAACCTGCTGGCGGGGTTAACAATCCAACACAAAATTACAACGAAGACTCACAATCACCACATATGCAAAATCTGAACAAAAATGGCCAAAACTAACATGAAATGATCCCAAATCACCACAAACATGGGTAAATATACCACAAAAAAGTCACAAAAACCCGACTAAGAGAAGCAAAATTACCACAAAAAAGGCAAAATTATGATAAAAAGACATAAAATCTCCACAAAAAGGGACAAATGAACAGTAAGAAACACAAAATCATCACAAAAAGACCGAAAATCACCACAAAAAGCGGTAAATACGCCACAACAACACAAAACTCCCACTGTAAGATGCAAAATCACCACAAAAAGATGCAAAATCAGAACAAAAAATGCCAAAACTACCACAAAATGACCCAAATCACCACACACATACCACAAAAAAGGCACAAAATTTCCACAAAGATAAGCAAAATTAAAACAAAAAGACACAAAATTTCCAAAAAAGGGCCAAAATCACCACTAAGAAACAAAAAAACTGCACAAGAAGACCCAAAATCACCACAAATAAAAGCAAAACCAGAACTAAAAGGGCCAAGACTACAACAAAATGACCCCAAAACACCAAAAACATGGGTGAATATACCATAAAAATGACCCAAAATATGCACTAAGAAAAGCAAAATTACCACAAAAATGACCAGAATTCCTACAAAGAATCATCTGGTTTTTATCTCTAGCACAAATTTCCTGGTTCCACTTCATCAAATGTGAGGATCTGCAGCGTCTCTTCATCATATAGAGAAAAAAATGATTATATTTGGGGTTTGGAAGCAAAATTCTGAGAATTTTTTACTAATTTGTGTCATAAAATATGAGGAAAAAATAACAAAAATCTAATTAAAAAGTCAGTTCTGATGTATATAATGTCATTTTATTGCATTTACTTGCTAAAATATAACATATAGTTCACAGATTCAGCTGGTGGAGTTAAGAAAGTGAACTTGTTTGTGGACTTCAGACTGATAATAAAATCCTCTCAGGTGTTTTTAAAGCTGCAGATGTGGAACCAAACTCCTGCTGAAATCAAAGATTCCCACAATTCTTCCTGTTTTTTCTGTTTCCTGAGAAATAGAGTGGTTTTATTTGTGCTTTGGAGGCAACATCATGATTATTTTTCACTAATTTGTGACATATTCCAGAAAAAACATGACAAAGACATAAAAACTCTGAGTTTCTGCATTAGTGACACATGGATTTTTAATTTTTATTGTGTATTTTTGTGCCTATAACGACCTGCTCGGTAACTTTTCTGTACTCACTGTAAACTAGAATGACACATTGAACTTGTTGTGTGTCTTCAGGCTGATCTGGCAGCTCCAGGTAGTAAAAGCTGTTTTTACTTTTCTAATGAGCAGCAATAAATGTGATCATCAATTAAAAACTGGTTTGGTTTGTGGCTGCAGGGCAGAGAAACGTTCCAGAAACAACCAGTTTATCAGAGACTTATTTAGCTTTTCATGTCCAGAATTCTTTGCAAAAAAAGCATAAAACATTCAGAGAATTTAACATATTCCTTCTTGAGCGTTGCAGAACTTTCTCAGAACATTTTTAGAACAAAAGATCGAAGAATATTTTAAGGATATTGAGCAGCTCCAACAACGTTCCTTTGAGGTTAAAAGTATGTTGTCAGCGGCAACACTGAGGAAACGTTTGGAGGACGTTTTCGGGTTAAGTTCCACGATAACAAAAGAAGAACGTTCTCAAACAACGTTTCAGTAAAGTTTTCTATTGAGACCTCTGAAGACGATAAAACGTTCCTAGAATGTTCTTCTTTCTGCAACGTTCCGTTAAACATTTCCATAACGTCACTGATAAAGTACGTTCTCAGCGCAACGTTCAACAAATGTTAAAGAACAATTTTTACGGAAAATTGTTCGGAGAACGTTACTTTCTGCCTTTAAAGAGAACATTCAGAGAACTAAAATAGAACCTCTGTGAACTTTGCAGAACTTTCTCAGAACGTTTCCAGAACAAAAGATCTCAGAACGTTTTAAGGATATTTAGCAGCTCCAACAACGTTCCTTTGAGGTTAAAAGTACGTTTTCAGCTGCAACATTCAGAGAACGTTTGGAGAATGTTGTTGGGTTACGTTCCACGGTAACAAAAGAAGAACGTTCTTCTATTTTACAGACTTACTCTATTTTTGATAAAATTACAAAATAGGGCTGCACCTAACGACGCGTCGACGAGTCGTCTGAGCACGATATCAAAAGCAGAAGTGAGCGCGCAATGCAACAGAAATTCCCTTCCGACCGGAGCGCGGAACACGGACAAACGTCGGCGCGGACGTCCGCGCTGCATCATGCATACATAAGACATGCACGATGTTCCGCGCTCCGGTCGGAAGGGAATTTCTGTTGCATTGCGCGCTCACTTCCGCTTTTGATGACTTATCGTGCTCAGAGGACTCGTCGACGCGTCGTTAGGTGCAGCCCTATTACAAAATCCAGTGCATTTTAAAATTACTCTTATTTTCCATCAGTATTTTTAGATACTAGTTTTAAAATACGACAATAAAATTCTACTTGACTGTATTTAAATCGGGCTGCACAGTGGAGTAGTGGTTAGCACTTTTTCCTTGCAGCAAGAAGATCCCCGGTTCAAATCCCAGCCTGGGATCTTTCTGCATGGAGTTTGCATGTTCTCCCTGTGCATGCGTGGGTTTTCTCCGGGTACTCTGGCTTCCTCCCACAGTCCAAAAACATGCTGAGGTTAATTGGTTACTCTAAATTGTCCGTAGGTGTGAATGTGAGTGTGATTGTGTGTCTGTATATGTCGCCCTTGGACAGACTGGTGACCTGTCCAGGGTGTCCCCTGCCTTCACCCGAGTCAGCTGGGATAGACTCCAGCACCCCCCATGACCCTAGTGAGGATAAAGTGGTGGATAGAGAATGGATGGATGTATTTAAATCCACAAACATCATCACTGTTTTACAGATATTTGTTTTTTATCACAGCTCTTACAGTTTTTGAACATGTTTTCTGCATCCCGCTGACAGATTTTCTTTGGTTTACAGATTTTTAATGGATTAAACGAGTTTATTCAGAGTTAAATGGGAGAGAAAGTTAACTGTGTTCATCTTTAAATGAATAAAAACAGCTGATGGAAACAGATGACCTGTAAATGAGACATTTAATGACGTTTTCAGCCCCACAGAGCTGTCAAAGTGACTCATTCACACCTGCTGAATTTTGTTAAATACTGTGGAAGTCGTGGGCGTTGACTCAATGTTTGTTTGTGGTTTTGATTTTACCGTTAATGGATTACGTTAATTACACAACTCAGGTGTGGATGCCGGCAGACAGAGTTAGGGTTTAATTTCCAGAAGACTGAAGGTGACTCAGTTTATTGTCAAAGTGTGTTAATTCCAGATCACGTGACCTGCTCCACATGATGTCACTTCCTCCTGGAGAAATGACTGGCCAGACTCCAAGGCTTTCTGAGTTATTTAACCCTTAAAAAGCCGGGACCGAGTATACTCGTTCCCGCTTACTCGTACACACAGCCGAATCCGAACATTCTCGGCTCAACACGTGTGACTTGTTCATGATTGCTAATTAACATAAAATACGCACACACCCGTATGTTTGGTAAGATATAAACATTGGCCCCAAATTTGCTTATTTCAAACGATAAACCCGTATGAGCCGTTATAACAAAGCCACAATTACGAAACTCTTATCGGGGCCATGTACCGGCCGAAATTCAATGTGGCAAACGTCTACGGCAATGCGACCTCACAAGACTTGATCGATATTTTTATGGATTAGGTGGTTTTAGTATATGTTTTAGTAGATGTACTTCTCCAGAAACATGACCCTGTAAGGGTTAATATCAAGTAGTCAACAGGTTTACTACAATATCTTTAGAAATAACTTTAAATTTCAATTCTACTCAGTTATATATATATATAATATTTAGCAGAATCTTTCTCTAAAGTACCATGTGGTGTTTGGTTATAGGCGGCCATGTTGATTTTAGGCCTGAAAACAGTAAAAGCTATGATACCCGTAAAGCTAACTTAGAGGACTAAGAGTAGCACTCATGATATGTTCTTGTAGTTTTCAGGAGTTCATTTAATATTCTAGCTGTACAGTAAATAAAAAGACAGTTTTCCATGTTTGGATCAAAATTAAACATCACATTATCGTTTTAATGTCATGTCTGTGGAAACGAGATTCAAAAACAACAATTCCCAGTAAATCTGTGATTCATTACGTCTGTTAATGATCTCATCCCCGTCCTGGACGGTCGTTTCTGTTTCATTTTTATTACATGTTCAGCTCAGACGGTTTGTTATTTATTCTGTTATTCTGTAGCTCCATTTCATATCTTTAAACGGGCCTTAGAGGTGAAAAGTTGAGTTCAAACTTCTGTTTTTTTGTGTTTTAGCAGCTAAAAGAGTCGAGTCAACTCCACGTTTACGTCACGAATAAAGAGCTTCAGCTGTGGCGTCTGTATTTGGCTGACATTTAATAAATGTTCTATTAATGTTTTAAAGAAAACTTTGTAATATTTAGAGAAGGCATTAAGGATTCTTCTCAATCGGAAAAATGTTCCTGTGAGGTTAAACAGTAACGCAAACATAACATTTGATTTTAACATTCAAAGGATGTTTGCAGGAAGTAGAACGTTCTCAAAGAAACATTCAAAAAACGTTCACGAGATATTTTTCAGGCTGTAAAATGTTCCTCAAACAATGTTGGAACATTCTGGCTGCAACGTTCCGAAGAAGTTGTTGAGGAACACGTGGACGTTCTCAGCGCAACGTTCAGCAAATGCTTAGACAACATTTTATTAAAGAAAAGCCTTCGGAAAACATTATATTCTGTCTTCAAAGAGAACATTCAGAGAACTAAAATAGAACCTCCTTGAACGTTGCAGAACTTTCTCAGAACGTTTCTAGAACAAAAGATCTAAGAATGTTTTAAGGATATTTAGCAGCTCCAACAACGTTCCTTTGAGGTTAAAAGCACGTTTTGAGCTTTAGAATGCAGGAAAATGTTGATAAAATGATGTTCTGCAGAGAATTCTTGCCTGGATGCACATTTGACGCATTCGAATGCCATAGTCTGGTTCTTTAGAAGTCAGCCAACGTGTTTTCATCTGTCAGTTTGTGACAAATCTCCGTTTCACGTGAACAGAAAACCTGGTGTATCTCATTTATCTGGTGTCTGGTTTCTGAATCCATCCCTCGGCTCGCCTGCCGTCACGCTTCCACATATTTCTGGCCTCATTATGTTTCCCAAGAATAACAAAGTCTGTTCTGAAGAACAAACAGAAACAAAACAGCAATCTACACACAGATTTTGGTGTAAAACGACACTGCTACTGTTAACCAGGAACTGTCGCCTCACGTACACAGAGGTGGGTCCAGATTTATCACTTTTTAATGAACTTTTCCCATCATTTCTGAGCCTCAGAACTTCATCAGTCCAGCAGATAGAACCATGACATTTAGGAGGAGAAACATCTGAGTTCTGGGAAAAACTGCAACTAAAATAACCAAAAAAGCTGGAAAATCACCACAAAACAGGTGAAATTGTGACAAAAACTTAAAATTGGTCCAAAACTTGCAAAATCAAGACAAAAAAACACAAAATCATCCCATAAATAGCCAAAACTACCCTACATATGTCAGGAAAAACATGCAAAATCACCAAAAAAAACAAAACGAGTACAAAAAGCACCAAAATTACCACAGAACAGTTGAAATTGCAACAAAATTCAAATTTTGTACAAAAAAAACACGCTGACTTTCAACAAAATCGGCCAAAAGTTATCACAAAAAGAGACAAAATCACCACTAAAAGAGCCAAAACTATCCTAAAAGATTCAAATATGCCTTCAAAAACATGCAAAACCACCACACAAAGGACCAAAATTACCACAAAAAAACTCAAATGCGGAACAAAAAACTCTGATCATTAATAAAGTTACTGAAGATGAAGAATCAGATGTTATTAGGAGGTTAGGAAGGAACTTCATCCTATTTGGTTGAATGTCATTGTGCCGAATTTGAGCTTTTGTCGCAATTTCATCTGTTTTGTCGCAGTTGTGGTGCTTTTTGTGGTGATTTTGGGTGTTTTTGATGGCATATTTGAACCTTTCAAGGTAGTTTTGGCTCTTCTTGGGGTGATATTGTGTCCTTTTTTGGTCATTCTGGCCGTTTTTGTAGGTCATTTTGCATGTTTTTGTGTAAAATTTGAGTTTTTGTCAGCATTTCACCTGTTTTATGGTAATTTTGGTCCTTTTTGTGTTAAATTTATTTGTTTTTATGGTGGTTTTCCATGTTTTTCCTGGCATATTTGAATGTTTCAGGGTAATTTCGGCTCTTTTTTGGGGTGACTGTGTCTCTTCATGGTAATTTATGGTAGCGTTGGTCCTTTTTGTAGTAAATTTGACCATTTTGTGGTGATTTTTCATGTTTTTCCAGCCATATCTGATCGCTTCAGAGGAATTTTGGCTCTTTTTGGGGGTAATTTTGCATGTTTTTTGTGCCGTATTTGAGTTTTTCTCGTAATTATATCTGTTCTATGGTAATCTTTGCGTTAATTTCGGTCCATTTTGTAGTGATTCTGCATGCTTTTGCTGGCATATTTGAACCTCAGGGTACCTTTGGTGCTTTTTGTGGTGATTTGGGGTGTTTTTGTTGAGTTATTTGAACCTGTCAAGGTTGGTTTGGCTGTTTTTGGGGTGATTTTGTCTCTTTTTGTCAAAATTTTTGGCTGTTTTGTGGCAAGTTTTTTGTGCCAAATTGATTTTTTTTGTTGCAATTTCAACTGTTCTGTGGTACTTTTGGTCTTTTAGGGTGATACCGCATGCTTTTCCTGGCATATTTGAATGTTTTAGAGTAGTTTTGGCTCTTTATGGGGTCTTTTCATGGTCATTTTGGAAGATTTCTGAATATTTTGCATTTTTTGTGCCAAATTTGAGTTTTTGTTGCAATTTCACCAGTTTTATGGTAGCTTTAGTCCTTTTAATAGTAAATCTGGTCATTCTTGCAATGATTTTCAGTTTCAGAGCAAGTTTGTCTCTTTTTGGGGTAATTTTGCATGGTTTTTTTGCCGTATTTGAGTTTTTGTTGCAATTTCACCAATTTTGTGACGATTTGGGGTGTTTTTCCTGACATGTTTGAACTTTTCAGGGTAGTTTCCTCTCTTTTTGTGGTAATTTTTCAGCTTTTTTTTTTTTAGTTACGTTAGCTTCAGTTTTTACCAGAATTCAGGTGTTTTTCCTCCTGAATGTCTTGTGTCTCTCTGCTGGACTCTGCAAATATTCCCAGTATGATGGTAGAACTCTAATTGTTAATAAAGTTACTGGAAATGAAGAAATAGATTGATTCATAGAAATAAAGAAGTCCAGGCGTCTTCTGCTGAAGTTCTCCACATTAATACGACTTGGTGGCTGAAAATCTGCACAGATGTGTGGAATATCTTTATTTTGTTTCTTTTCTGAGTCATATTTGTTCATAAACTGAACATTTTTACATGCTTGGAGGATAAATGCGGTTTTTGAGAACATATTTTGTAGTTTTTTTCCACTCTTTTTGGGGAGTTTTCTGAGACTGTAAATGAAAAAAAAATGATTCCTGCATCTTGTTTCTGTATTTCTGCAGCAGCTTTCAGTCTTAAATCAAACATGTGATGCAGTTTTAGGAGCTTTGACCTGATATGACACCTCCAGCTGCAGGACCAACACCCGGAAATGAAACAATGACGCAGCGTTTCTGGAAGTTTAAGCAAGGTTTTAAAGTTGTTTTTGGTTTGTTTGTTGGTGTTGTTGTTGTTGTTTTTATAACAACTCCTCCACCAGTTTGTCTCCCGTCTGTCCTCCTGATCGCTTTATTTACCGACGGACACACGGACCCGAACCCGGACCTGCACTGACCTGGGTCTCATCTCTGCGGGCCGCCGGGTACTGAAAGGCCATGCTGAGGTTCTGGAGGTTCTTTGAAAATTCTCTGGAGGTTCTGGGGTTCCTTCTCTCGTCTTTCGGTCTGTTTTTAGTCGCTCTGCTCGCAGCGTCTCCACAGAATGGCAGCAGCTGGAAACGAAAGTGAAAGTTTCCACAAACACACGTTCCAGACGAACCGGAAGTGACGCATCATGGGGGTAGGGGGATGCGCGCAGCCGCCGTGCATCCAGTGAAAGGGTATTAAATTCTTAACGAGCAGCCTCTGAATTAAGACTTCATGGACATTCTGATAAAGTTCTGCAAAGTTAGAAAATAAATTTAAAAAGGGCACTTAAAGCAGCATTTTCTGTTTGTGGAGGAAAAATTGCACGTTTTTGATCAGTTTAAAGTTTTCTTCTGTGGGAGGTTCTATTTTAGTTCCCACAATGTTCTCTGAAAGCTTTCCTCTAGGAATTGTTGTGTTGAGAACATACTTTATCCGTAACATTGTGGAAATGTTTAACGGAATGTTGGAGAAAGAAGAACGCTGCAGGAAAGTTTTATTGTCTTCGTGCGACTCGATAACATCTAGAAAACTTTACTGCAACGTTCTTCTTTTGTTATCGTGGAACGTAATCCAGCAACATTCTCCAAATGTTCTCTGAATGTTGCAGATCTTTCATTCTAAAAACGTTCTTGAGAAAGTTCTGCAAAGTTCAAGTTTGAATTCCTCAAGACTGCATGTTAAATGTCGTCATGAGTCGTTTAATCCGTCAGTTATTTTTCAGAATTAATTCTTAGATTTTAAAATGTCAGAAAACACTAAAAAATGTAATTTCATTTATATTCTTTAAATTAATTTAAATCAATTTAACTTAATTTTATATTGATTTAATTAATTTAATTTAACTTAATTCTACTTAACTCATTGTATTTTATCTTCTTTCAAACCCTAATATTCTGTGTTGTCTTATTTTTTAATCATTTATTAAATATCCATGCTGCTTTTTATTTATTTATTTATTTTTTTTTGGGCCTCACTTTATATTTTAATATTATTTTATATTTATCCCACATTTTAGATTCACTCTTGTCAGCATGTTCTTATCATCATTAGTAAATAATTCTTCAATTATTTTCCATGATTAATGGAGTTTTTAGACTTTAAAATGTCAGAAAACACTAAAAAAAAAAAGTCCAGATTCTGTGTCCAAGTCTCTGATTTTGTCCAATAATCAATCTGAAATGCAAAGAAATGAAATTTTAACGACATAAAGCATCAAATAATCACATTTTGAAGCTGAATCCTGTAGAGAAATTTTCTTAATTCATCAGGATTGCTGGTGATTTTCTGTTCATTGATTAATTTACTTTCAGTAAATATATTAATGCTCTGTTTCTTTTTTCTTCTGCTGATAACAAACTGAGTCACGTTCAGTTTTCTGGAAATTAAATATTAACTGTCTGTCTGTGACGTCCACACCTGAGTTCTGTAATTATCAGCTAAGTGTAAAATCAAAACCACAAACAAACATTGAGTCAACATCCACGACTTCCACAGTATTTAACAAAACTCAGCAGGCGTGAATGAATCACTTTAACATTTTAACGTCACTGAAAACATCCTTAAATTCTCACTAACCGTTTCCTACAGGTGTGTTTATTCCTGTAAATTTGAACCGTGTGAAGTTTTATTTCAGTAAATTGTGTCATTCCGGGACTTTGTGAGCAGATTTATGTTGTTTTGTTGTGAATAAATCTGGAAGTGAGACACTGGAAGAGAAAAAAACAGAGTTTCAGACGTTTAATCCGTCTAATCCTCTGAGCTGTGAAAAGGGAGAAAAGGGGGAGGAAAGGAGGCAGAGAGGCTAATTTCCAGCTAATTTCTTTAAGGTGATTAAGAGCGACGGGCTTGATGAGAAAACAGGCCGTTAGAAAAACCTCTGACCCTCCACAGTATTTACCTCTTTGTCTTTACATCCAGACCATCAAGATAAACCTGCAAAAAAAAACAAGAAAACGACTTTTCTGTAGTTTCTGATCCGATTCAGACGAGAAAGTTTCAATTAAAGGTAAAATATATTAATCATAAACAGGCCAAACTACTATTTTACCCAGAATAAAGGCTATTATAACAGTGTTTACTAATTTAACTGAACATTTAACGTCTATAACTGACTAATTCTCTCTACGGTCTAATGAAGGTTTAATAATTACTATTATGTAATAATTAAATACATAAAATATCTATAAATAACTCATTTACAGACAGTAAAAATAAATCACCAGCCTGGACCTGGTTCAGGAGGATCAGTGGATCTGATCCAGGACCAGCCTGGACCTGGATCAGGACGTCTGCTCCCAGATCTCTGCCTCCATGACCTCCTGGTCCACTTTCATCCAGACTGACTGCTGACTCATCGCCTGTTAAGTAACAGAACTGACCGTGAACGGGAGATTTACCGGCAGAATAAGGTCAAGAAAGGAGCCACAGAAAAAACCTAAAAGCTATTATTATTCTCATTATTATTATTATTATTATTATTATTATATTCTCATTATTATTATTATTATTATTATTACTATTATGATTATTATTATTATTACTATTATTATTATTATTATTATTATCAGCAGAATCAAACACTCTCAGCCTCAGAGGGACAGAAAACTACTTAACAGCTCTTTAACGGTCAGAAACGTCAAAAACACACGATGAATTAAATTAAAAAACATGTCAAAGGATTTTTGGTGTAATGAATGAATAAATGAGTTCTAAGAGCAGTGACAGTCGTGAAAATTTGGTGTTTTATTTGTAGTCAAAAGCAAAAATTATGCAATAATTTAACAAAAGTGTTCAACGACAAGTCACTTATGTCATGGATTTAAAAATCTATATTTTTATAAATGGTATTTTTCAGACTTTCAGTGTTTTTTGTTAAATTACAAAAAGCATCTAGTAATTTTTTTAGTAAGTTCTACAGTGTTGAAAATGTAAAATAATTTTTGTACTGTATTTAAGTCAGCAAAAAATATCACAGGTTTACAGATTTTTGCATTTATTGAAAGAATTATTTTTACATTATTATACTATCACAACCCTAATTAGAATAAACCGATGTATAGATAATGAATATTACTGACTTTTAAAAAATGATTATTTTTTTTATTTTTCTTTTTTTTGTCAAATTACAGAAACCTCTCTTAAAATTTCAAAACAAGTTTAAATTTAAATTAATAATTTTACAAAGAGATATTTCTTCTTTTACAATATTAAAACTGTAAATTAAAAAATTAAAAATTAAAAAAAACTATTTAAATCAGCAAAAAAATCTGGTTGTTGCTTTTATTTAAAAGAAAAATAATATAATTTATTATTATTATTATTATTATTATTGAATTTAAAAATATATAATGTATTTGCTTTTTCTTTATTGTTGAATTACAGATAATATCAAGTGAAGTTTAAAAATAATCTTTAATTTAAAAAAAATGTGTTCAAAAAATGGTGAATGTTTAAATTGATTTATATATTTTTTAATAAATTAAATTAGTATTTTACATATTTTATTTTATTGTTAAATTACAAATATTAAAAAATATAAAATATAAAAAAATAAAATTATATAATAAAACTTTACATTGACAATAAAAAATGTATATAAATAAAATATATTTGTTTGTTTGTTTTTTGCAATGGTTAAATTTATTATTAACATTATTATTATTATTATTATTATTGTTATGACTTTATTCTCTGTCAAATTAATATGGATGACACTAACAATAATAATAATAATAATAATAATAATAATAATAAAAATGTAGCCGCAAGGGGACACAAGCCAGTGTCTTATTGTGTCGGTCCCAAGCCCGGATAAATACAGAGGGTTGTGTCAGGAAGGGCGTCCGACGTAAAATTTTGGCCAAATCAAACATGTAAATCAAATGTACGACTTCCACACCGGATCGGTCGAGGCCCGGGTTAACAACGACCGCCATCGGTGCTGTCGACCTGCAGGGTGCCGGTGGAAAATGGACTACTGTTGGTCGAAGAAGGAGGGGAGGAAGGTGTGTTCGTAGGAAGAGAGAGAAGAAGAACACCAAGAGTCTAGGACTGAGAGTAGGGACTTTGAATGTTGGAACTATGACAGGAAAAGGTAGAGAGCTGGTTGACATGATGCAGAGGGGGAAGGTGGACATACTGTGTGTCCAGGAGACCAGGTGGAAAGGTAGTAAAGCTAGAAGTTTAGGAGCAGGGTTCAAGTTGTTCTATCATGGTGTAGATAGGAAGAGAAATGGAGTAGGAGTTATCTTGAAGGAGGAGTTTGTTAGGAATGTCCTGGAGGTAAAAAGAGTTTCAGATCGAGTAATGAGCATGAAGCTAGAAATCGAAGGTGTGATGTTCAATGTTGTTAGTGGGTATGCTCCACAGGTAGGATGTGAGCTGCAGGAGAAGCAGAAATTCTGGTTGGACCTTGATGATGAGATGCAGAGCATCCCTAGAAGTGAGAGAGTTGTCATTGGTGCAGACTTCAATGGACATGTTGGTGCAGGAAACAGAGATGATGAGGAGGTCATGGGCAGGTTTGGTATCAGAAGGATAGATGGTGGTTGACTTTGCAAAAAGGATGGAAATGGCTGTTGTGAATACTTTCTTCCAGAAGAGGCAGGAACATAGGGTGACCTATAAGAGTGGAGGTAGGAGCACACAGGTAGACTACATCTTGTGTAGACGGTGTAATCTGAAGGAGATCAGTGACTGCAAAGTAGTGGTAGGTGAGAGTGTAGCCAGACAGCATAGGATGGTGGTGTGTAGGATGACCCTGGTGGTGAAGAAGATGAAGAGGGCAAAGGCAGAGCAGAGGACCAAATGGTGGAAGCTGAAAAAGGAAGAGTGTTGTATGACTTTCAGGAAAGAGTTGAGACAGGCTTTGGATGGTCAGGAGGTGCTTCCAGATGACTGGACAACTACAGCAAATGTGATCAGGGAGACAGGTCGGAGAGTACTTGGTGTGTCATCTGGAAGGAAAGGAGATAAGGAGACTGGTGGTGGAATGAGGAGGTACAGGAGTGGATCCAGAGAAAGAGGTTAGCTAAGAAGAAGTGGGACACTGAGAGGACTGAAGAGAGTAGACAGGAGTACAGGGAGATGCAGCGTAAGTTGAAAGTAGAGGTGGCAAAGGCCAAACAAGGGGCTTACGATGACTTGTATGCTAAGTTGGACAGTAAGGAGGGAGAGACTGACCTGTATAGGTTGGCAAGGCAGAGAGACAGAGATGGGAAGGATGTGCAGCAGGTTAGGGTGATAAAGGATAAGGATGGAAGTGTGTTGACAGGTGCCAATAGTGTGATGGAAAGATGGAAAGAGTACTTTGAAGAGTTGATGAATGAGGAAAATGAGAGAGAACAAAGAGTAGAAGAGGTGAGTGTTGTGGAAGTGTCTCGGAGAGGTAGCAGTAGAGTTTCTGACTGGGTTGTTCAACAGGATCTTAGATAGTGAGAAGATGCCCGAGGAATGGAGGAGAAGTGTGCTGGTGCCCATCTTTAGGAACAAGGGAGATGTGCAGAGTTGTGGCAACTACAGAGGAATAAAGCTGATGAGCCACACGATGAAGCTATGGGAAAGAGTAGTTGAAGCTAGACTAAGGGCAGAGGTGAACATCTGTGAGCAGCAGTATGGTTTCATGCCAAGAAAGAGTACAGCAGATGCAATATTTGCTTTGAGGATGTTGATAGAGAAGTACAGAGAAGGTCAGAAGGAGCTGCATTGTGTCTTTGTAGATCTGGAGAAAGCTTCTGACAGGGTGCCCAGAGAGGAACTGTGGTTTTGTATGAGGAAGTCTGGAGTGGCAGAGAAGTATGTTAGAGTGGTGCAGGACATGTATGAGGACTGTAAGACAGTGGTGAGGTGTGCTGTAGGAGTAACAGAGGAGTTCAAGGTGGAGGTGGGACTACATCAGGGATCAGCTCTGAGCCCCTTCTTGTTTGCTATGGTGATGGACAGGATGACAGACGAGGTTAGACAGGAGTCTCCATGGACTATGATGTTTGCAGATGACATTGTGATCTGTAGTGAGAGCAGGGAACAGATGGAGGAGAAGCTAGAGGCGTGGAGGTTTGCCCTGGAAAGGAGAGGAATGAAGGTTTGCCGCAGCAAGACGGAGTATCTGTGTGTGAATGAGAGGGACCCAAGTGGAAGAGTGAGGCTACAGGGAGAAGAGATCAAGAAGGTGGAGGATTTTAAGTACTTAGGGTCAACAGTCCAGAGCAATGGAGAGTGTGGAAAAGAGGTGAAGAAGCGTGTACAGGCAGGCTGGAATGGCTGGAGAAAAGTGTCAGGTGTGATGTGTGATAGAAGAGTTTCAGCTAAAATGAAAGGAAAGGTTTACAAAACTGTGGTGAGACCAGCCATGTTGTTTGGTCTGGAGACAGTGTCCCTGAGGAAAAGACAGGAGGCAGAGCTGGAGGTAGCAGAAGTGAAGATGCTGAGGTTCTCTTTGGGAGTGACCAGGATGGATAGGATCAGGAATGAGGACATCAGAGGGACAGCACATGTTAGAGGCTTTGGAGATAAAGTCAGAGAGGCCAGACTGAGATGGTTCAGACATGTCCAGAGGAGAGAGAGTGAATATATTGGTAGAAGGATGCTGAGTTTCCCACTGCCAGGCAGGAGGCCCAGAGGAAGACCAAAGAGGAGGTTTATGGATGTGGTTAAAGAGGACATGAAGGTAGTTGGTGTGAGAGAAGAGGATGCAGCAGACAGGGTTAGATGGAGGCAATTGATTCGCTGAAGGGAAAAGCCGAAAGGAAAATGCTAATAATAATAATAATAATAATAATAATAATAATAATAATAATAACATGCAAAAGACCTTGGATTGTGTAAAATATTTCCTGGTGGAATTCTGGGAACATCTCCAGACCTGATGGATTAAACTCAGCAGCTGTAAAACATTTTATTTATTTATTTATCTCCTGGTAATAAAACAGATCAGTGAAAGGAGGATCTGCTGGAGGAAACTTCCTGCAGATGTTTCTAATGTTCCAGATGTTCCAGATGTTCCAGACATCAGCCGGCAGCAGGTCGAGGTTCGACCTGATGTGATGTGATTGTGAAATGATAATAAAACTTTCAGAATAATAACGGATTAACCGGCAGCCATCTGTTCTTCACCCTGTTGTTCACTTTGTTTACATTTGGCTCCAGGACTGAGGGCTGCTGGGAAATGGAGTCCAAACAGCACACATCTTTGAGAAAAGTCTCAAAAATACATGTTTCTGGTTTCTCTAAATCCTCTTAATTTTAAGGATTTTGTGTTTGTTTTATCTTATTACTATATTTTGCCACCTTCTGCCGCTTTTCTGAAGGCTAAAGATGTTCTGAAGGCTGAAGATGTTCTGAAGGTTAAAGATGTTCTGAAGGTTGAAGATGTTCTGAAGGTTGAAGATGTTGTGAAGGCTGAAGATGTTCTGAAGGTTGAAGATGTTGTGAAGGCTGAAGATGTTCTGAAGGTTGAAGATGTTCTGAAGGCTAAAGATGTTCTGAAGGCTAAAGATGTTCTGAAGGCTAAAGATGTTCTGAAGGCTGAAGATGTTCTGAAGGTTGAAGATGTTCTGAAGGTTGAAGATGTTGTGAAGGTTAAAGATGTTGTGAAGGCTGAAGATGTTGTGAAGGCTAAAGATGTTCTGAAGGTTGAAGATGTTGTGAAGGTTGAAGATGTTGTGAAGGCTAAAGATGTTGTGAAGGCTAAAGATGTTCTGAAGGTTGAAGATGTTCTGAAAGTTGAAGATGTTCTGAAGGTTAAAGATGTTTTGAAGGTTGAAGATGTTCTGAAGGTTGAAGATGTTCTGAAAGTTGAAGATGTTCTGAAGGTTGAAGATGTTTTGAAGGTTGAAGATGTTCTGAAGGTTGAAGATGTTTTGAAGGTTGAAGATGTTGTGAAGGTTGAAGATGTTCTGAAGGCTGAAGATGTTCTGAAAGTTGAAGATGTTCTGAAGGTTAAAGATGTTCTGAAAGTTGAAGATGTTCTGAAAGTTGAAGATGTTCTGAAGGTTAAAGATGTTTTGAAGGTTGAAGATGTTCTGAAGGTTAAAGATGTTTTGAAGGTTGAAGATGTTCTGAAGGTTGAAGATGTTTTGAAGGTTGAAGATGTTCTGAAGGTTAAAGATGTTCTGAAGGCTAAAGATGTTCTGAAAGTTGAAGATGTTCTGAAGGTTGAAGATGTTGTGAAGGTTGAAGATGTTGTGAAGGCTAAAGATGTTGTGAAGGCTAAAGATGTTCTGAAGGTTGAAGATGCTCTGAAAGTTGAAGATGTTCTGAAGGTTAAAGATGTTTTGAAGGTTGAAGATGTTGTGAAGGTTGAAGATGTTCTGAAGGCTGAAGATGTTCTGAAAGTTGAAGATGTTCTGAAGGTTAAAGATGTTCTGAAAGTTGAAGATGTTCTGAAGGTTAAAGATGTTCTGAAGGTTAAAGATGTTTTGAAGGTTAAAGATGTTCTGAAGGTTAAAGATGTTTTGAAGGTTGAAGATGTTCTGAAGGCTGAAGATGTTCTGAAGGTTGAAGATGTTGTGAAGGCTAAAGATGTTCTGAAGGTCGAAGATGTTCTGAACCCTCCAGCTCCTCTGAGTTAATTAAAGTCAGAAGCTGGATGTTTCGTGGCCTGATGCCAAGTATCGATCTGCTGCTCATTCCTGCCGTGACGCTTCAGGACAATAAAAGACCAGCAGCCAGATTAGGACAATTAGGGCCTGATTGTTGCCCAGCAGCAGATTAAAAGAGGAGATTTAGGTCAAAGCGGTGAAGACCAGAGGAGGAGGAGGAGGAAGATTAGGGTCAGGGAAACCGAGGGGAGGAGAGTGATGAAGGCTCACCTCCTCGTCTTCACCTGCTTCCTGTCTGTCTGTCAGTCTGTCTGGTTTATCTGTCTAGACTCCTTTCTTTTCTGTCTCACTCTCTTCCTCCTAATTAGCAGACATTTTTATTGATCCTCAGGATTTGGAGCTGAAATCCTCCTCGCTGTCTGCCAGACAGATCTAAAGAATTAGAGGAGCAGAAAGAGAGAAACCCACCTGTTGACCATCAGCAACACGTGTGTTATTATATAACCAGAAGCATGAACACATTTACCACCACCAACATTTATTATGATATAATCTACCAGATCTAAAGACTTAGAGGAGCAGAGAAACCCACCTGTTGACCATCAGTATGAACACGTTTACCGTCACAACTGTTACGTATATTATTGTAGAATCCATCAGACACAGAAAGTCTGAAAAATACACATTTTTAATCCATATACTAAACTATTATTGATTTAAAAACAGTAAAAAACAGTTACCTGGTACAGTTAAACATGCAAAAGAGCAAATTGATATTTTTTATTTATTCATTTATATTTATTTTATTTATATTTGATTCATATTCAGATTAATATCAATTTCCAATGTGAACATAATTTAATTTCACAATTTTTGAAAAACATTTAAGAGAAGTATTTGCCATTTTTTCAATCCTCAACACACATTATTTTTATCTGTGAAATAATGAAATGTTCGCTGACTTAAATACAATAAAAAATAATGCAATTTTACAGTTAAACACTGTACTATACATAACTATATATGTATTTATTTATCTATTATTTACTTACTTATCTATTTATTTATTATTGTTATTATTTATATTTATTAATTACAGTAAATTTCAGTTTTGGCCTGTTTGTTTTGTCAATATAAAATTCTATACAATTTTTTGAACAACATTTAAAAATAATTTACAATTACAATAATTTTACAATTATTTATAATTTTTTCAATCTTTAATATCCATAATTTTTATCTGTAAAATAATTAGATTTTTAGTGATTTAAATACAGTAAAAAATGTAATTTTGCAGTTAAATACTGTACATAATTATATTTATTTATTTATTTATCTATTTATTTATCTATTTATGTGAGCATTTCTTGCAATTTTGGGCAGGTTGTTGTTTTGCAATAGCTAATATAAAAATATCACTATAATATAATTGTAATAATTTTCAAATTTGTTATTTATTTTTATTTTTCATTTTTCTATATTTATTTATTTTACAACTTCTCAATCCTTGTTGTTATTGCTTTTCAAATCCTGGCAAAATATGTGCAATAATGATACTTTTGCTGATTTAAATACAAAACAAAATAGAGTAATTTTAGAGTTGAACATGCTAAATAATACATAGTTATTTTACAAAAATAAATAGATTTTTGAGGTGAACATTCTGCACAGTTTAGGTCTGTTTATCTGTTTGTTGTTTTGTATGTTTTTGTTTTTCCACAATTAACATAAAACTATATTTTTTTCTGTAATTTGAATCATCAACAGTTTAAATGTATCTACCTTTTTCCGACCCTTAATATTCCTCGTTTTTCTTTGCCGTAACAAGTTTAAATATCGACCGTGTGTTTTGTGTCCCAGCAGGTCTAATCCTCCCAGTATCCCCAGTATCCCCCGTCTGTTTCCTGCTGCTGGATTTTAGCTGCTCGGGTTCATAATTAGGGTCTCAGACTCTCATTAGCAGATCTGGACTCTCCGATAATTAGGTGGAAAGAAAAGATTACAGAAGCATTAAAATCACAAATTAGCTTCAAAGCAGGAAAATAAGTCGACATCTGTCGGCTTTTACCTCAGAGAGCCACATTAGACTGGAAAAACAGTCATTAATGCAACTTTATCAACTATTTACTGTCATCTTACCGATTTTTATCATTTTTTTAGTCAAATTGGAAATAATAACTTAAAAAATAAAAAAATACAGATTAAAATTATTAATTTCTATAATTAACCTGTAAATACTATCCACATGAATTTATTTTATTTTAATTAATAGTACTTTTTAAAATGTATTTATTTGTTTACAAGATTTGACCTTAAAATTGCAGTATTTTTTACTATATTTATATTTTAAAAATGCAATTATTTTACAGATATTTGCGGGTATTCAAAGTACAGTTATATGTATTAAAATTGAAATCATTGTAAATATTATTTTTAAAATTCTGTATTGTGTTAAGGTTCCAGTTTTTAGATTTTTACACTTAAAAGTGACTTAAATGACTCAAAATCAGCCAATACTGAAGTGAAAATCATCCAGAATTAATCCAAATGACCTCTAACTTTCCAAGATCACTCAAAATTGTCTAAAAGGACTCAAAATAGTTGAAAATGACCTAAAAAATTGTCCAAAACCTCAGTAAATAATCTAAAAAATATAATTATGTGTAATTGATCGCCCTTAAAAACGGACAAAAAGGAGCAAAATTAACATATGAGGCTGGTATAGTGTAAGTAAGTGCATACTCACTCACTAACTCACAGCATGTTGTTGTTTTGTTATTTTGAAATGATATCTGTCCAAAAGAACCTAAATTTTGTCTAAAATAACACAAAATCTACCGAAATGACTTTAAACTTCACCAAAATTACTAAAAAAAAATGTCTAAAATTACAAAAATAAAAACTTACTGGCTCTTTAAAATGAAAAATGTGGTTTAAAAATGGTCAAATCTTCAACCCAGGCTGGTGATGGCCTCAGAAGGTTCCTGGAAGTGTTTGACCTTTTAGAAAATGTGGAGAAAAAGGTGTCAAATTTTCCACCTAGGCTGGTACAGTGTCTTGTCTTGACTGCTTTAACTTGAAAACTGTACAAAAATTACTCAAAATGAGTCCAAAATTACTTAAAAGGTGTCCAGAATGACGACAAGTCGCTGAAAATGACCTGAAAATGACCTGATTTTCTCTAAAATTACTTAAAATTTGTTCAAAATGTCTTCAAACTTGTACATAATTACTAAAAGTTGTCCAAAATGTCAAAAATAAAAACTTATTGGTTGCTTAAAATGGAAAAATAAAGTTCCAAATTCCCTTCCAGGCTGGTCTAGTGTCTCCATAAAGTTGCTGTAAGTGTATATATATATATATTATATATATATATATATGGATGGATCCTTGTTTCTACTAAAAACCAGTCTTTGGTCGACATTTCTCCAACTTTTGAGGCTCTAACATCAGTAAATGTGGGCTTAGTTGGTCACAGATCAGTAACAGATTCTTTAATTCTGCCTGAACTGAAGCAGACTGACTCATCTTTGTGTCCTGAACTGGTGACTTTATCTGATGCATCATGTCTGGTTCCAGGTTTTTTCGTCTCACAGAACATCCAGAGTCCTGCAGGTTGAACCGGATCATCTTTACTTCACAGAAACTGATGAATCAGAGGGAGGTTTAGTTTCAGCGGGTCAGACGTGACGTAACCAGTGTCAGGAATGAAACTGGACCGTGCTGGGTTTTACACCTAATATATAAAATAACACCTTTCTGGAGTTTGAATCATTATGGACCAACACTAAAAAGAATATTAACTATTTTTGTGGTCATTTAGTAGTAATTTTTATCTGGGAATTAATAAATTATATTTTTACTGATTTTAAAACAGCAAAAAATGTATTTCACAGTTCGACCTGTTTGGTTTGTTTGTTTGTTTTTCTGTAATTTTAATAATTTTGGAAGAAGTGTACTTTCTTCAAAACATTTTTTCAATCCTTAATAGAATATTGACTCGAATACCAGCAAAATAATGATATTTTAGTTGATTTAAACATAGTTCTAATAGTGACATTTTACACTTAAACATTGTAAATAAAACAAAAAATACTATTTTAAAATAAAAACAAAACAAAAACACTAGGCACAGCTTTGGCATGTTTTCTTGTTTTGTTTTTGTTTGTTTGATAGTTTAAAAAAATCGACAGTAAATTTTTAAATGACATTAAAAAATATTTTCCATTTTTGTAGTCCTCAATACACATATTCAGATACAGGAAAATAAGTGCAAATTTACAGTTAAACACTTATATATGTGTATGTTTACACACACACACACACACACCACACACACACACACACACACACACAAATATATATATATATATATATATTCTTAAATAAAATGAATAATCTTTTGTTGACAAAACAGCATTTTGTTTGTTTGTTTTGCAGTTACAATAAAAATATTTAAAAAATTTATTTTCCTCTAATTTTAATCATGATTACTGTAAATATGGGGAATTTCGAAACTCAGGAAGCAAATTTTTAGAAATCTGACCACAGATTGCAACATAAGCTGATCTAATCTGACAAAAAGACATTAATGTGAAGAAAGAGCTAAAAAAAAAACATGTTAGCAACAGAATCCAACAACTAATCACAGCTTCACAGATGATGCTCTGATGACGCCTTCTCTTCTTTTAATTCTTAAATTACGGATATTTCTCCTAACATTTCGAAAACTGAGAGAACTGGTAATGTGTTGCCATGTTTTCCGAGAAAGAAGAAGAAACTCCCACGGCTGCCGGTAACAGCTGGACGGACAACGATACTCAGAAACACGAAACCGTAAACGGGCCCACATCACTGCACTCTCAGGCTTCTTCATGCTGGAGCTGTTCATCATCAACTCATGGAGATCACAGAGAGCTGCAGGTTTAGATGCATAAAGTGTAAATAAAGCATAAAATGTTCGGCATGTTCTGCTGTCAGACCAATTTAGAGCCTCTAAATGAGCCTCAGAGCTGCTGCTGCTGCTGCTGCGATAAAAACACCGATGATGATGATGGTGGCGGAGATAAGGAGGCCTCTGGCTCGTCCGACTCCTTCCTTCCTCTTCTGAGATGGCACGAAACCCAGACGAGGTGTGAAGTCGGGTTATTTTTGGTCCGCCTCTGAGAAAAACACAGAGTTGTGCTGCAGAATCTTGTGAGAAAGCGTCAGCTCTCACTTTGTTTTGACCTCAGAAGACGCACAAAAGGCCTTAAAAGTGACACGTTTCTAAGAAAGAACGCATCAACATTCAAATTTATTGATTTCGACACAACTTTTATGTCACAAACAATTGTTTTAATGAGATGTTTTGGTATGAAAATTTTGCATAAAGTCAAATTCCTGCAAGAGTCTGTGCAAAAGCAATGCAAAGAAAGAAGTAAGAAAGTCATAAATAAAACGGAAACGAAACTCAAGTTGAAGTAAACTGGCTTAAAAACGTCATGCATTCTTAGTTTTCACTGCAGCTTTACTCAACTGATAAAAAACACCGATTTGTGCTGCAGATTATTGTGAGAAAGTGTCAACTCTCACTTTATTTTGACCACAAGATGCACAAAAGGGTGTAAAAGCGACAGATTTCTAAGAAAGAACGTGCCGAAATTCAAATTTATTGATTGAGATAGAACTTTCAAGTTGCAAACAACTGTTTTAATGAGTTGTTTTGGCATAAAAATGTTGCATAAAGTCAAATTTCTGCAAGAGTCGTGTAGTGAAATGCGAATTCTGTACAAAAGCAATGTAAAAGAAAGAAGAAACACTAATGAAGTTATAATCAACACGGAAACTAAGCTCAAGTTGAAGTAAATTGGCTTAATAACTTCACTTTTCTCCACTTTTAAGCCTTAAAAGCCTGTTTATACTGCTAATAATTATGTATTATGTTGGTAATTAAGAAAAAACCTCATTAGAAATCACTTTAGCGCCAAAACACCGATGCAGACTGACTGCCGAGCGAACGACAGTGTACTAATAACGTTGGCTGTACTTCAGCGTTGCTGCCCACCCACAAAGTCGACGTCGAGGCAGATAAGTCATAAACTCCTCGACTTTATTCAACTAAGAATATTAAACTGCCAAAAAAAACCCATCTAGACCTCTATGGAACATCTAGACCTCTATGAACACCAACACGAGACCTCTATGAACATCAACATCTAGACCTCTATGAAACACCAACATCCGAGACCTCTGATGAACATCCAACATCAAGACCTCTATGAACACGCAACATCTAGACCTCCGTGAACACCAACATCTAGACCTTATGAACATCTAGACCTCTGTGAACCACCAACATCTAGATCTCTATGAACGACCAACATCCTAGACCTCTATGAACACCAACATCTAGGACCTCTATGAACACCATACATCTAGACCTCTGTGAACACCAACATCTAGACCCTGCTGGTGAACACCAACATCTAGGACCTCTGTGAACACCAACATCTAGACCTCCCGTGAACACCAACATCTAGACCTTCTATGAACATCTAGACCTCTATGAACACCAACATCTAGACCTCTATGAACACCAACATCTAGACCTCTATGAACACCAACATCGAGACCTCTCTCTATGAACACCAACATCTAGACCTCCGTGAACACCAACATCTAGACCTCTCTCGATGAACACCAACATCTAGACCTCCGTGAACACCAACATCTAGACCTCTATGAACACCAGCATCTGGACCTCGTGAACACCAACATCTAGATCTCTATGAACACCAACATCTTGACCTCTGTGAACACCAACATCTAGACCTCTATGAACACCAACATCTAGACCTCTCTCTATGAACATCAACATCTAGACCTCTATGAACACCAACATCTAGACCTCCGTTGAACACCAACATCTAGACCTCTATGAACATCTAGACCTCTGTGAACACCAACATCTAGATCTCTATGAACACCAACATCTGACCTCTGTGAACACCAACATCTAGACCTCTATGAACACCAACATCTAGACCTCTCTCTATTGAACACCAACATCTAGACCTCGGGATGAACACAACATCTAGACCTCTCTCCTATGAACACCAAACATCTAGACCTCCGTGTACACTCAACCATCAAGACCTCTATGAACACCAAATCGAGACCTCCAGTGAACCCACCAACATCTAGACCTCCGTGAACACCAACATCTAGATCTCTATGGAACACCAACATCTAGACCTCTGTGAACACCCACATCTAAGACCTCTAGAACACCAACATCTAGACCTCTGTGAACACCAACATCTAGACCTCTAATGAACACCCAACATCTAGACCTCGTGAACGCCAACCAATCTAGACCTCTCTCTATGATACACCAACTCTATACCTCCGTGAAACACCAACATCTAGACCTCTATGAACACCAACATCTAGACCTCCACGTGAATACACCTAACCATCCCAGACCGCCAGGTGAACACCAACATCTAGACCCTCGTCGATGAACATCTAGACCTCTATGAGACATCTAGGGACCTCTATGAACACCAACATCTAGACCTCCTGTGAACACCAGACATCATAGACCTCTATGAACACCAACATCTAGACCTCTTATGAACACCAAATCTAATCTCTATGAACACCAACATCGAGACCTCTATGACAACTAGACCTCTATGAACACCAACATCTAGACCTCTGTGAACACCAACATCTAGACCTCTGTGAACACCAATCTAGATCTATATGACACCAACATCTAGACCTCTATGAACACCAACATCTAGACCTCTGAGACCTCTATGAACACCAACATCTTGACCTCTCTCTATGAACACCGACATCTAGACCTCCATGAACACCAACTGACCTCTATGAACACCAACATCTAGACCTCCGTGAACACCAACATCTCGACCTCTATGAACACCACCATCTAGACCTCTATGAACATCTAGACCTCTGTGAACACCAACATCGAGACCTCCGTGAACACCAACATCTAGACCTCTATGAACATCTAGACCTCTGTGAACACCAACATCTAGATCTCTATGAACACCAACATCTAGACCTCTATGAACATCTCGACCTCTGTGAACACCAACATCTAGATCTCTATGAACACCAACATATCTAACTCTATGAACCCAAATCTAGACCTCTTGAACACCAACATCTAGATTTTTGACACATCTACCTCTATGAAAACATCGAGACCTTAATATTATGCCTCCGTTGACACCAACAATCTAGACTCTCTCAATATGAACACTCCACATCTGACCCTCCGTGGACACCAAATCTAGACCTCTCATGAACCCAAGCATCTAGACCCTCTTAACACCAGCATCTGGACTCTATGAACATCAAATCTAGACCTCTATGAACACCAACATCTAGACCTCCGTGAACTACCACATCTAGACCTCTATGAACATATCTAGAACCTCTGTGACACCAACATCTAGATCTCTATGAACACCAACATTCTAGACCTCTGTGAAGCACCAACATCTAGCCTCTCTCTATGAACACCAAACATCTAGACCTCCGTGGCCAACACCAACATCGAGACCCTCCGTGAACACCAACATCTAGACCTCTATAACATCTAGACCTCTATACATCAACATCTACAACCTTTGAACATCTAGACCTTATGAACATCTAGACCTCTATGAACACAAACATCTAGACCTCATGAACATCTCGACCTCTATGAACACCAACATCTAGACCTCTGTGAACACCAACATCTGACCTCTATGAACACCAGGTTCTGTTTCCTACCGATGAATCCACATCAGCCTTTAGTCTAAACATCTTAAAACTGGAACCTTGTCTGTTCAAACTTTCCTCACACGTAAGGTCAAATAATTATTCAATAATCTAATTTTAGAAGATATGAACGATGTTGGCCAGGTATCAAGTAAAGTTTTCAGTCACTTCAAACCTGGTTTTAACTCATTTTGGATATTTTTAAGTAACCTTGGACATATTCAAGTCATTCTCGACTAATTTGCCAAATTACAGACAGTTTTACTCATTTTGGACAGGTGTTTAGTTGTTTTTTGGAGAATTTGGACTAATTTAGAACAAACATAATGCAATTTTGCATTCTTGATTTTTATTGCAGCTTTGAATTACTGAAAAAAAAAACACTTTAGAAAAATGCACAAAGCCTTGCCGTGCTGCAGAAGTGTCTGCTGAGCTAACGGCTATAATAGCGTTGGCTGTACCGGTACTTTGCATCCATTCGTCGCTGCACCGACAAAGTCGATGCGTGGTGAAGCTTAAGAAAAGCCAAGAGCAGAATAGTGATAAATCTTTCCACTTTTTCAACTAAGAATATTAAACTGCATAAAAAAACAGCAGGAGTCGATTGTTTTTCCAAACTGAAACTCTTTCGCAGCCAAAAGTAGAAAATTAAACTGACTGTGTGAACCGAACAAAAGGATTTTACACTTCACTCTGTTTAGACCACAGACTGAGTCAGGAAGCTAAAAATATTTCTGCTAAATTTACACTGCCACCATGAGAAAGTCAGCTTTACTGGTGTTGCATTATTATTTGGTATTTGGTTTCTAAGATTATATTTAACAGACTAAAGTTTGTCCATTAAAATCCCTAAAAAGTGGAACTAAAAAATATATGTTCATGACCCAGAATTGAGATCTACCAACTATTTAGCTTGTAAAAATCAATAAAAGTTGTAAATAATGGTTTCATCACCTATAAAGTTCATGTTTATCATCAGTCTTGAGTTTCTATGACTCCTAAACTGTGAATTCATTGAAAACACATGAATCTTTGTTACTAAAAACAATCATGAGTTTTGGATCTTTCATAGTTTTATTAAAAGTCTTCTACAAATATGACTAAAATATACAAACAGCAGCTTAAATGATCAGTTTGTTGATGTAGAAAGTTTTTTTAAATCTAATTTTCTTAGTTCAGGCCTCTAAATTTCTCCTGAGTGATTACAAGCGACTACAGCTGCTGACTCCTCTGATCCAGTTTAATAGAACCATTAGATCCACTCATTAGACTCAAACACTACAGTGGGAAAGTGTGAGGAGTTCAGCAAAGATCGGAAAAAGAATATCATTGACTTGAATTTAAAAAGTTTGCCTCAACTGATGCAAAAAAGTCCAAAATTGACTCAATACGGCCTAAACTCACTGAGGAGATGTCTACATGGACATAAATTCACTTCAACAATTGTCCAAAGTGACTAAATATGTTTAAAATTATTACAAACTTGTCCAAAATTGATGTTGTTGTTTCTATATTTTGACCCGGCAGATTTTGTCACATTTTCCAGAAGATCTTTAATGGATCTACGAAATAACCAAAATCCATGATTGTTTATTATGACTAAGATTCATGTGTTTAAATGATTCCATTATTGATAATATCGGAAACTCCAGACTCATGATAAACACGGTCCTTTACAAGTGGATGGAAACTTGTGCTCATGAATGCAAAAAATCACCTTAAACAGAGAAAATTCACAGTTTATGTTTTTAAAAGGAGAAAAATACGTGATTTACAACCAACTACTGTTACTGTTGAATATAATGGCATTAGTTTATAACTACAGGATGTTATTGTTAAGTCTATCCAAAGTAGTTAAATCAATCCACTGGACTTTAAGAAAGTTCTTTGAAGAAGTGAAACGTCTTCAAGGAACTTTCTTAAAGTCCAGTGGATTGATTTAAACTACTTTGGATCACCATGACCTGGAATGAATGAGAACCTACACAGACATATTGTAAAGTCTAGTTACTGCATTAAACAGTAACTTCGGTAACCTTGGTTACCTCGGTAGAGTCCGGCAGTCATTAAACAGTAACTGAACAGTTAGAATCCCAAACACAGTAAAATTCCAGTGAAATTTGAGTTACCACTGAACTTTACCGTACTTTTCCAGGTATATTAGAGCCACTGCAGCAATAACTTGTGAAAGTTTCCACTGCAAGCCCAAACTCAACAGCCTCCTTCTTGTTTCTTTTTAGTTCTGGTTTCTCGTTGTGCCAATTTCAAACCACAGCAACATTTCAGTGCCAACAAACGGGCTTGTTTTTCCACAGGAAGTGGGCAGAGCTCCTCAGAAGTCGCCGACAATTTAATGAATGACAAACATTAAAAAACAAAAGAAAGCTCTGACAACACGTTGGCTTTCAGTCAGATTAAATATGAGGATTACTCTCCATACCTGGATTACATACGTCAACAGGCTGTCCTACAGATTACATACGTGCTTTTTTTCCCCCGCATATGTTCAGATTATTGCTTCCATAAGATCTGCCTCTGTCATTTGGGTTTGTTTGCCAACACAAAGGCTTTCCAGTGAATTCACAGTAGCGCCTGAAGCTATGCAGCGGGTCAGACTAGTTCAGGAGTATTTTCATAATGATGTAAAGTGAAAATGAAATGTTTCTCTGTAAATCACATCTTATCTCCACAAACAACAATGGAGCTCCAAAGAAACACTTAAAAACAAAGCAGCCCAGGAATAAAATCTGACTCCAAGATTTACCACCAAGGATCTCCACACTGTAAAACACAAAGTTTAGCCTTAAAAAATGAATTGAAATTAACGCAATTTATCTTTTGAGTAAGAAAATTTGAACAAAATTAAGTTCAGTCAACAAACTATATTGAGTTAAAGGAATTAGCTTTTAATTGTCAGTTTTTTAACAACTGAGATTGTGCAGGTACCTAAAGATAAAGGAGAAGACCTGAAATACCAGACTGAAGGTGAAGAAATATAAATTTATTAAGTTAACTTCAATTTATTATGATTATGAACACTTGTTTTTAAGTTGACAAAATGTGGACAAACTAAATTCCTGCAGTGTTTAGCAATCCTGATTTAAGCTGAATAAAAATGTGTCAAGCTATTTTAATTAAGTTACCTCAACTTAAAATTTAGTGATAAATCAACTGAAGCAGAAATTGAGTTTAAATTATTCACGATATAACTTGATGCAACATGCAATTCATCAAAATAATGTTTAAAAGGTTGAACTAAATCAGTAAATTGGAATGTTTATCTTGCAGCATTTTATTAATTAAGTACTGCACTCTAAAAAAATATGTCTGGACTCAGCAAAATAAGTTTACATAAAGTTTTCAGTTCAAACAACTTCAATAAATTATGTTCAACCACCAAACATTGGAAATTGTTCAGGTACCTTAAAATGGAGGAGGAGACTTAAAATCCCGAAATTAAGGTCAAGAAAAATTAAGTTATTGAGCCAATTTTATTAAGTAAACTCAACTTAAATTTATTATGATTATGAACACACGTTTTAAGTTGACAAATTTGTACAAAATTCATTACTACGGTGTCAAGTAGGACGGGAAAGCTGAAAATCTTGAACAAAAACTGAATAAAAATGTCAAGTTAAATTAAAATTAAATTTAGTTAAAATCAACTAAAGCAGAAATTTGAGTTTAAGGGTTAAGGGTTAGGGTCACAATATTATGTTGATGCAACATGAATTGTTGTCAATGCAATTCATGAAAATAATGTTTAAAAGTTCACATTAAATCAGTAGTCTTCAATGTAAAAATCATATTTTGACTTAAAAAATCTAATAAACTAATGCAATTTATGTTTTTGAGATATGAACAATCTAAGAACTTAAGTTCAGCCAACAAACTATGTTGAGTTAAAGGAATTAGCTTTTATTTGCCAGTTTTTAACACCAGAAAATTGTTCAGGTACTTAAGATCAAGGAGGAGACTGAAATACTTGGCCCAAAGTGAAGCAAATGAAGCTTTCAAGCCAGTTTTATTAAGCTAACTCAACTTAAATGTATGATGGTTATGAGACACGTTTTTAAGTTGACAAAATTTGAAAAATCAATTTACTGCAGTGTTAACTAGGAAGGAGTTGGACGAAAATCTTTAATTAAGCTGAATAAAATGTCCTCAAGTCAATTAATTAAGTTATCTGAGCTTAAATTTATTAGAAAATAACCTAAAGCAGACATTTGAGTTTAAATTACACAAGATGCAAAGTTGTGCAACAGTACAGGGGGTCCTCGATTTACGACGTCCTCGACCTACAGCATCAGAACTGGTTATGTGGAACTAGTTGACGAGCAGAGCGGAAGCATACGTCATCACGCAGTGCTATAAGACGGCTTTGTTTCCATTCTCCGGTTGTACTCCACCGTGGATTGTGCTAACCTGGCAATAGCCAGATTAATAATTGTGTAGTACTTGATAGTACTCCACAATATCAATCTGGGACCGCTCCATGTAAATCCGTTCGGAGGAAAGAGGCACGGATTGGACAATGCAACAGTATGTCCCGCCTCTGACAGGTTTGTTTTTAGCCAATCGCGGGATCTTCACAACGAGCGGAGCCAATTGGTAGATTAAACTCTTACCAAAACCCGTAGGTAAAAAAGCACAAACATCTTTACCATCCAGAAATGCGCAAAGCGCCTCTCGTTGTTCTTCCTTCAAAGAAGCGATACGAGATTCGGCTAAAACTGACTTAATAGCAGCATCTACACAATCGTTGTCCTCCGTTGCCATGTTTGTTTTGATCTACTGGCGCTTGGTGTCGTCTTCACACCCGGATATCCCGCCCCACACACGAATACTGCGGCGTGATTGGCCCGTGCCAACTTGGCTCTGTCCGAACAGTGAAAGCAGGAGCGGAGCAAGATGCTTTCTTGAGAGATTTGTGAACTCACAAATCGCGAGAAATCAACTTGCTGGCAAGGTTAGGATTGTGCTACATTCACTAACTTTTGCCCTTCATTATGACTCGCAGCGTCAGTCAGACTCTTCTGATGCTTCGAAGAAAAGGAAAGCCGTCTCCATGGAAGTGAAATTTGATGGAATAAAACGCTCAAACTGTAAAAACAGTGCAACATATTCTGTAATCTTCTTGTAACATGATTCATACATGCAGAGCCGTTGGTATTCATGACTTCTCTGAAGAACTGATTGATATCATGATGCATGGAATGGCATTGTTTACAATACCCCCATATTCTGTCAACCATCAAAATGTTTCCTTCAACTTAACAAGGTTTTTTTTGTAGGCGTGCATTCTTGTATTTAATTAAGTGTTGGGAACAGGTTGTTATTTTTTACAGTGTAAGACCCAGTTAGACAAACAAAGATGCTTCCAGGGAAACGCTGTAATGTCATCTTCCATATTTAAGGCTCAGGGGGATAATCCTTCTGTTAAAGGGATCCGATGGAAAATTAAGCTTCCCAGTGAACAACAACAACACCACAAACCCCTGACATTAAAATGAAAAATACTGTTTCTCCTCACAATGACATTATCAACAATAATCCTCTTTTTTCCTGTGAAGATCTGCGGCTAAGCTGTTAGCTGTTTATGGCAGAAACTGGAAAAACAGCCGGAGAAGGATTGAGGACACGTCGAGGCAAACCGACAGTCGACCGGAGTTTCATGTTTTTCCAGGTGTGGCAGGTTTCCAAGATGCAGGACTTCAATCTGAGTCAGCCGACGGATCACTTTCATTCTCTGTGAAAGCAAAACGAGTGCTGGCCCACGACCAGCGGCATTATGGGAGGCTACGCAGCTTAAGGGCTTTCTGTGTCATTTTGTTTTCACTGGATCTGAATCTGGCTCGACTCTAGGCGTCACGTCAGAGATACGAGGAAATGAAAACGGTGTGTTACGGTGGACAAGCTGGTTGGAAACTAAAAGTCGTGGTTCATGGAACTGCCAGAAAGTGACTCACAAACATTTGTCTTAAGTGCGTGTCTAATATTTAGGGTTGTGTTGCATATATAAGAGGCAGCCAGCTGTTCTTTCCACCACCTCACACTGAAATATGTCAACATCAGATCAACAGATTACAAGCTGCACAAATATGAAGTGTTGAAGATTCACGGTTGAGAGAGAGAACGTGTCTCAACAGCAGCTTCATGGATTCTGATGTAAGTTAGTTCAAACATTCAAGTCACCTTCGGGATCAGCTCATCAATCAAATCTAAAAATAAAGCTCCTCAGAAATTAACAACAAAAAGAGACCAAATCACCAAAATTACCACAAAGAAACACAAAGTCGGCACAAAAAGACAGAAAATATCCACTGAAGATGCAAAACTTGCACAAGAAGTCCAAAACTACCACAAAGAAACACAAAATCAGCACAAATTAAGCAAAATTAGCACAAAAGACACAAAATCAACACAAAAAAGTGCAAAATCACCACAAAAAGGGTCAAAACTACCAAAAAAATTACCCCAAATCACCACAAAAATGGGTGAATATACCACAAAGAGAAACAAAATCTTCACTGAAAGATGTAAAATTACTGCAAAAAGGCCAGAACTACCACAAAATGACACAAAACCAGCACAAAATGATACAGTACTACCAAAATAAGTCAGTATACCAAAGAATCATCACAAAGTTCTACCTTCTTACTGGGAATATTTCCAGAGTTCCAGGTCCTTGAAGTCCATAGAGGTGGGTCCAGATTTATCACTTTTTATGGACTTTTTCCATCATTTCTGAGCCTCAGAACTTCATCAGTCCAGCAGATAGAACCATGACATTTAGGAGGAGAAACATCTGAGTTCTGAGAAAAACTGCAACTAAAATAACTTTAAAAAGCTGGAAAATCTGTACAGCATGAAGTCAAAACTTTGATCATTAAATACACGGATCAGCCACAACATGAAGACGGCTGACAGGTGAAGTGAAAAACATTGATCATCTTGGTTCTATGTGGTGTTCTGCTGGAAAACTTTGGATTTTGGCGTTCATGTTGGTGACATTTACGCCTCAATAAATGTCCCAATGGAAATCCTGAATGTCACTGGTCTACCCCACAGGAAAATGCATCCCACCACATCACAAAAACATCCATCAGGAACATCTTGAGGAACATGGCAATCGCCCAAGATGTTGATCTGACCTCCAAGCTTCCTAGAACCCAGTCTGATAAGCATCAACAGGATGCAGTGGAACTAGTTTGACCTCACTGCACAACCCAGAGCACCCAAAGGATGCCAACGTCCCGGTCCAGACCCCATAGGACACCCTGAGAGGTCCTCTGGTCCAGACCTAATGGTTCAGAGCATTTTGACCACATAAGGGGGACCAACACAACATTAGGCTGGCGGTCATAATGTTTTGCCTGATCGGTGTAAAGTTACTGTAGATGAAGCTGTGTGTTTTTGTACCGATTTTGTGTATTTTTGTGGGAATTTTACCTTTTGTGCTGATTTTACGTCTGTTTGTGGTAGTTTCAAACTTTTTGTGGTGATTTTGCATGTTTCAGTGGAGATTTTGTGTCTTTTTGTGGTGATTTTGTGTTTCTTTGTGGTAATTTTGTCAACTGTTTTGTTCAATTTGGTATCTTTTCGTGGTCAATTTGTCTGTTTTTGTGGTGATTGTCCAGCTTTTTAAATTATTGTAGTTACAATTTTTCCCAGAACTCGAATGTGTTTTCCAGACTTCAGCACCATGATGTTGCATTTAGCCTCTCAGAGATCTTACAGACTGTTAATCTTGTATAACAGTTATTTTGAATCCTTTCTAAAAACATCCTCCTCGTCCTCGGTGCATTTACATGAGTCAAACTGCTGTCATGTGGCAGAAAGTAAAACCTAAGAAGCGTCCAGGAAGTCCCCAGACTGAGTGTTGATGAGTCAAAGTCAGATAACAGAATCATAAACATACATCTGTACATTAGCTTTATCGTCACAGCAACATTCCTGGCTTGCACAAGCTGCGAATGTTTCAGGATCAGAGTTCTTCCACGGCCGGAGGCGCTTTCTGACATAACCCGCTAATCTATGACAGCGGCACACCTTCAGCAACTTTCCACACACGTGTGCAGTCATACAGGTGTGTTTGACTGCTTTGTAGTTTTACTGTAGTGGTGTGTCTTTTTTTAGCTTCTTAAGAACCTCAAAACTCGCTCCAGAGAAGATCCAGCTTTTGTCACCTTGCTAACGTGTCTAATTCAGATTTTTTTGATGCTTTACTGCTGAGTTTTATCAACCAAAAAGATGAATCTGTTGTCTTCTTTCTGAAAATGACCTCATGTAACACGCGAGCATGACATTCTGAACATAGGTTCCCCAGATCATGAACCCTGCTGGCCCAGATTGTTCCTGGTGAAAGGTTCATAAAACTCTGGTGATCCTCGGACTTCTCACCCGTTACCGTCATCAGCTGTTTGTTTTATGACTAAGAGTAAAACTAAAGACCATCCCATAAACGGACACCCTTTGTGTCGTGTCATGATTAGTAGATGCAGGAATGTGAACGATGGGAAACATGAGACCTGCCCAACGACACAGTGTTAGCATGCTATCATTAGCATTGTTTAAAGCACCAACAATAATTGTAGTAATAAAAACCATAACATCAATAACAACAACAACAGGCAAACAGTAGACCTGCCCAACAACGCAACGTTAGCGTGTTAGCATGCTATCATTAGCATTGTTTAAAGCACCAACAATAATTGTAGTAATAAAAACCATAACATCAATAACAACAATAACAGGCAAACAGTAGACCTGCCCAACGACGCAGCGTTAGCGTGTTAGCATGCTATCATTAGCATTGTTTAAAGCACCAACAATAATTGTAGTAATAAAAACCATAACATCAATAACAACAATAGGCAAACAGTAGACTTGCCCAATGAGGCAGTGTTAGCATGCTATCATTAGCATTGTTTAAAGCACTAACAATAACAATAAAAAAAACAACAACAACAAAATAATGATTAAACATGAGGCCTGCCCAGTGACACGATTTCAGAGTTGTTAGCATGTTAGCGTGTTAACATAAGCATGGTTTATTAAAGCACCATTAATAATAGCAAAAATAGTAAACACAACAACAACAGCAACAATTAAACATTAGATCAACAGTTTTAGTGTTGTTAGCGTGTTAGCAAGCTGACATTAGCATTAAGCTTAGCTTAAAGGATCAAGTTAAGTACAACTACTACTACAACTACTACTACCATATAATG
Organism: Acanthochromis polyacanthus; assembly: GCF_021347895.1. Classification (NCBI taxonomy): domain Eukaryota; kingdom Metazoa; phylum Chordata; class Actinopteri; family Pomacentridae; genus Acanthochromis; species Acanthochromis polyacanthus. The sequence goes on from NC_067123.1 coordinate 3,696,018, forward strand.
ATTATTATAATTACACTTTACTTTTAGTGATAATTAATAGTACAGTATAATAATAATAATAATAGATGTTATTATTGTTATTATAATTCTAGTAAAATATAATAATAGTAAGAAAAAGAAGAAGAACATGGATTTCCTGGATTTCCTTAATGAGCAAGCTTTGTTTTGAATTAATTTAATTATACATAGTGCTTTGTCTTCTAGTATTTTATATATTTTTATTATAATATTCTAAACATTATTTTTTATATAATATATGATGCCCTCTGGTGAAATCAAATTTTAGACTTTTATACGTAATAAATCTACAGAACCAAACCTGTCAGTGGAGCTTTCTGCATTTCTGTTTGTTTCAATGTTAAATGAGATGAAGAATTATTTTCATGGAAAGTCAACAAACAGAGATGAACGTTAAGGAACTGTGAACAGTGAGTCACTTCATGTGAGTCTGTCTGTGGTTTCATAATGTCAGAAAGACAAAGAGAAAAGTCCTTCTAGTGGTGTTTACTCCAGCAGAACGATTCTCTGCGGCTGAGGCTGGATCTCTGGGCGTAGCAGCATGAAGGTCATTTATTAGTCACCGTGTTAGAGGAATATTTCCATCACAGACACTGTTTACTCATTATTAAAGCAGAAAGGTTCACCTTTAAAACAACAGTTTGACCAAATAATTTCACCTTTTGTTTCCTGTAAGTAGTATTTTATGGTTTTTAAGTTCTGCAAAAGGTAGAAAAAAGTGCTTTGACTTGTGTATTTAACTAAATAAATTTAAACTCCAAGGACCTGGAACTGTGGAAATATTCCCAGTAAGAAGGTAGAACTCTGATCATTAATAAAGGTACTGAAGATGAAGAAGCAGATGATTCTTTTGTGGTGATTGTACTTGTTTTAGTGACATTTGTGTGTTTTTGTGGTATATTTACCTAGTTTTGGGTGATGCTGCAACTTTTTGTACTGATTCTGTCTTTTTTGTGGTTATTTTGTGTGTTTTTGCAGTGATTCTACTTCTGTTGGTGTGTTTTTGTGGTGATTTTGGGTCTTTGTATGGTGATATGTGTTTCTTTGTGGTAGTTCTGGCCTTTGTGAAGTAGTTTTGCATCTTTTTGTTGTGATTTTGAGTCATTTTGTAGTAGTTTTTTGTGGTATATTTTCCTATTTTTGTGTGAATTTGGGGCCATTTTGTGGTAAATTTGGCCCTTTTTATGCTGATTTTGTGTCTCTTTGTGGTAGTTTCGGACTTTTTGTGGGGATTTTACATCTTTCAGTGGAGATTTTTGCCTTTTTGTGGTATATTTACCTCTTTTTGTGCTGATTTTGAGTCTTTATGTGCTGATTTTGTGTTTCTTTGTCTTAGTTTTGGGTCTTTTTTTGGGCAGTTTGACAAACTAATTTGATCTAAGGGTCCGTTCTTTTCCTGTAAATTGCATTTTGTGGTCTTTAAGTTCTGCAAAGGGGAAGAAAAATGCTTTTAATTCTTTCACTGAATACATTTACAACCAAGGAAGAAGCAAGGGTGCAAATGAGTCATTTTGTGGAAACTTTGAGGTTTTAATTGGAAAAAGAGCTCTGAGGCAGCCAAATATCGTCAACATCTTCCTAATCTTTATCTAAAACACATGAGATTAACCTCTGGTTGGGCTCCATGTGTTAACGGGTCTGATGGAAGAGATGCTGGATCTGTGAACTGACGGGTAAACAATAGGATTATTACTTAATACCCCTAATTGCCCTCTTTGTCTTCCTGGAGAGGGCAGAAACTGATCCTAAACTGACCCATTTAGGATCTTTCTGCTGTTTATTAATGAACCGAGACGTTTAAATGATCACTAGGCTGTTTTAGCTGAAGTAATGAACATTTTAGGTATTTATTTATTTTCTATGCAACATAAATGTGCATTCAGCTGCAGTTAAATAATTTTCAGCTGCTTCATTTGACCTTTTAGCTTCTGCTTGTTTATGGAGTCATTCTAATGTACCGTAGTGGAGCCGAAACAGCAGATTTAACCCTCTGAACCCAAAACATGGGTATGAAGGCTGTTTTCTTTAAAAAATCTGTAAATATATACCTTTATCAAAGCCAGAACTATAAAACACAAAAACATATTTAAAAAATCTCAAATCTGAGGTTAAAACTGTGATATTTAATCAAAATCACTTCATTTGGCACATCTCACTTTAAAAATACAATAAAAAATCACCAAAACTGATCCGTCTGCAGTAACTAGATTCTGTAAAAAACTAAAAATTCTGTTATTTTGGCGAAACTAAGAAGTCATCACTGACTTTGCTTGAAGCAACAGTCAGGTGACAAAATTCTGAGAGTTTTCAGGTTTGAACAGTGTTTCCATAGAGAGACTGAGAGCAACACCAAGCCTTCTGGATGAATCAAATAAAGTCAGCTCGGCTCAGAAACAGAGAACAGAGGAGTTAAAAGTTGATGGAGATGCATTCAGCATGGTGAATCGGATCTCAAATAAATATCCGGATACCTCTGTAACGAGAAAATATTCGGATATTCGAGTCCAGCCTACAAATAATACGCAAAACGACAAAAACGAGACCAAAAAAATGACACAAAAGTGACAGAAGCAAGACATAAAACATCACAAAATTAGACTGAAAATGACAAAAAAGAGAGTTAATGCCATAAAACATGAAGAAAACAATGGAAATGTGACACAAATGAGGCACAAAAACAACAAAAAAACAAGGCAAAACGACAAACAAGACAGAAAATGACAACGAGACCAAAAAATGACACAAATGGAAAAAACCCAAGACAAAATGACACAAATGTGACAAAAAAACACACGAGGCGACAACGAGAGAGACTGAAAAGCAAAACAAAGCTAGTGGAATGAATCAATAAAAGTCAGCTCGGCTCAGAAACAGAGAACAGAGGAGTTAAAGTGGTTGGAGACACAGTCAGCACGGTGAAACATCTTCCTACTGATGGATGAGTGGAGTAGAGGCTGGAAACATGGAAATATTCAGATTCAAAGTGACTTTAAATTGGTAGAAAATGACACAAAAATGATCCAAAAATGACAACTTGTGCAAAACTGTTCATAAAATTTGGCCAAAATGACTCAAATCGGTCCAAAAAATGTAAAAAATAAATGTAAAACTCTCCAAAATGAGTGAACATACTTATTCAAAATGTGTAAAATGAATGAAAATGACAACATGAGGAAAGTCCAAAGCTAGTGGATGATTAAATAAAGCCAGCATGGCTCAGAACAGGAGAACAGAGGAGATAAAGTAGTTTTAGATCCGTTCAGCATGGAGAAACATCTTTCTACTGATGATCAGCACAGACTCCAAACTGACTTAAAAGTTTTCCAAAATGACTCAGTCTGTCCATTACAACTCTGATATCATCATTCTGGACCAATTTTGAAGGTAATTTTGAACACATTTCAAGTAATTTTTAACAGTTTTTTAGTCATTTTTGACATTTTATGTTACTTTGGGAGAGACTGAGAGAAAAACCAAAGCTACTGGATGAATAAATGAAGTCAGCTCGGCTCAGAGACAGAGAACAGAGGAGATAAAGTACTTAGAGATCCATTCAGCATGAAGAAACATCTTTCTGGAAAACAGTTTTAGAGTTAAAAAAGCTGTTAAATGTGGTTAAGTAACAATAACACAAAGAAAAGTAGCAAACTGTCCAACTTTAGTCAAATTTTAAAGCATTGTGGACAAAATTTGATCTTTTTTTTTTACACCAATGTGGACCAATTTCACGTTTTCATACAGTCCTTGAGTTCAATTCAACATATTTTCAACTTTTGACAAACTTTGAGACATTTTGGACAAATTTGTGATCATTTTTGATGTTCAAGTCATTTTGGAGTTTTGTTTCGGTCAGTTTTGACCAATTTTGAGCAATTTTAAAAACTTTGAGTCAATTTAGACAAATCTGTGTTGCTTTCCATATTTCAAATCGCTGTACGATTGCAGAGCGGAAAGCCGAAGCTACTGGATGAATAATAAAGTCAGCATGGCTCAGAGACAGAGAACAGAGGAGTTAAAGTACTTAGAGATCCATCAGCATGAAGAAACATCTTTCTGGAAACAGCTTTAGGGGTAAAAACATGTTAAATATCTTTCATATGCGGATCTTTAGAGCTGCAGGACTTTATTTTGCAGTGAACTGTAACAGAAACTGTGACTGAAGGAAAGTGGGAGCGAGAGGGTTAAACCTTCACTGCCTTTATTTGTGTAGACTCTGTGGCAGCAGCAGCTTTCTCAGGTGTTCTCCAGACTGTTACGACACCCGGTCGGTTCATCAGACGGCCTGGGTGTCGCTGACCTCAGGCCTTCCCTCATCCTCATCCTGCAGACCCACTTCCCTGAAGGTTTCCCTCCTCGTCTCGGACGGTTTAGCCTCTGAGCCTGAGCCCAGACTGTCTGCAAATTAGAGAAATTAGCCCAGTGAAAGAGCCTAAATCCTCCCCGCCGCCTCCACCTCACGCCAAGAACGACACTAACCCCAACGCCCAACTAAAGCTGCCCTCCTCAGCAGAAGGCCATATGGCAGCCACTTTACTGTTTCACCGGTTAGAGAGAGAGAAAGAAAGGAGGAGGAGAAGGAGGACGAGTTGGAGGCTTTAAATACAGAACACACCATGTTTATTTATAGAAGGTAAAATAAAACGGGTCTTTATTAAACTCAGTATGTCCAAATACACATTTTAGTCTTTAAATGTTGAGTTTATTCATTAATCATTAATTTATTTTAATGTATTGTATGTATAATTTAATTAAATTATGTATTTATGTATGAAAAATAATTTTCCAGAATTTACAATTACAATGTTAACATTTATAAATATATAATAAAAATATAGATATATATATATATATATATATATGTAAAAAAAAATATATATAATCCAAAATTAAAAATAAATGTAGAATATTATATCTAAAAACAAATATATATTTAAAATATATAAATATTTGTATCTAATACCTATTTTAAATATCTAAAAATAAACATGTAATATATAAATTGAATTTACAAGTCCACGTTAGTTTCTTTATATGTTCAGTTTATTTGTAAAATCATTTATTACATTTGATGTATTTATTATAATTAGTTTCATTATGTATTTATGTATGAATAAATATTTTCCAGAATTTACAATTACAATATTAATATTTATAAATGTATGCATGTATAAATATAAAATATATCAAAATATTTACAAATATATAATCCTGAACTAAAAATAAGTATTAAAAATACATTTATAAAATGACATCTGAAAATATATATCTAAAATACCTGAATATCTGTATTTAGTGTCTATTTTTAACTATGTAAAAATAAAAATATACTGTATAAATACAATTTATGAGTACACGTTAGTTTTCTTTATATGTTAGGTTATTTGCTAAATCAATAATTTCCTTTAAAGTATTTTTTCTAATTTTATTTTATGTATTTATGCACAGATGAACAATTTTCCAGAAGGTAAAAACACATATTTAATTTCTTGCATGTTGAATCTATTCATTAAATTCTTTATTTATTTTAATTTAATCTCTTTATTCCTATTTTATTTTTATTTATGTATAGATAAATACATTTCAAGAAGGTAAAAGACACACATTTGATTATTCCTTCAATTTAATCTTAGTTTATTTAATGTATTTTTCTCATCTTATCTAAAGCTTGTTTATAAACTGTTACGATGGTTTTCTGGTTGTTTAACGGGCCGTTCTCCAACCTGTTATACAGAACAACATGTGGGGCAAAACAAACACAGTTTAGCTGATTCAAGACATAATTTATTCAGAATAAACTTCAAACTGGACGATTAAATTTCATCCTGGTAGTAATCTTTCTCTGTTGTTTGAAATGAAGCTGTGAGTCTAAAATAATTCCTCGGTATTTAAACTCTTGTACCACCTGAATTCTTTGGCCTTTTATGGAGATATTAGGATCAGTTTCTCTCATTGTGTCAGTCTGGGAGAGCTATCAGTCATTTAAAGGCATCGTTCATGGCTTGTTTTGTCTTTAGCATGAACATACAAAACCGCATCGTCTGCATACATTTGACCGATAATATTTGGTGGACGACAGCTTGGTAGATGGTTTCTGGATAAACTGAAGAGCACCGACCCTGCTGGTACTCCACGATAGTTTTACAGCCTGAATTGTGTAAAACTGTGTCCTTAACCGTCCTGTTGTCCTCATTTATGGCACCAAAAAAAAAATTGTTTCCTTGTCTGAAAAAAATCCAAAAATCTGCAAAAAATTCCCCAAGTTTATAAAATTTGCACAATCTTCAGGAAGAAATTTCCTTAAAAGTTTTAGATAAAAAAGAAATTTCAAAATGTAAAATAAATAAATAAATAAATAAAAATTGTAAATATTTACAAAAAATTAATAAAAATCACAACCCCAAAAATCCCTAAAAATATCTAAAGGGATTCCAAATATATCAGTAAAGTTTTAATATTTTCTTTAAGAACATTCAGGAAAAAAATCAACCAAAGTCTGGCAAATTTTTTTGGGAATATTCTTAAAGAAACATTTTTAGCATTTCTTTTTTTCCCACCAAAAAATGTTCAAAGGTTTCCCCAAAATGTTGAAAATGCGGAAGTTTTCACTGTGAAACTATATTTTTTCCCCCACATTTTCAGACTTTAACCCTCCTGTTGTCCTCATTTACCAAAAAATATTGTTTCCTTGTCTGAGAAAATCCAAAAATTAAAAAAAAAATATCCCCAAAATTCTGAAAATTTGTGAAAACCTTCAGGAAGAAAATTCAATAATTCCTTAAAAATTTCCCTTAAAAGTTTTATTTAGAAAAGTCCCCCAAATTTGGCAAGAAAAAAATGAGTAAAAATCTCCCAAAAAATCCTAAAAATATCTAAAGTGATTCCATATATATCAGTAAAACTTCTAATATTTTCTGTAAGAACATTCACATAAAAAATATTTTTTTTCTAATTTTTTTAGTGAATGTTCTTCAAGAAACATTTTTAACATTTCTTTTTTTTGCACCAAAAAATGTTCAAAAATTTCCCCAAAATGTTGAAAGAATCAGAAGTTTCACTGTGAAAATGTTTTTTTTTTCCCCACATTTTCAAACTCAGACCTGCAGGACGACATGAGGGTTAAAGAGACACAGGAATTCATCCAATTCAAGGCGTTCACTGAAAAACTAAAACGGGATCTTTTGGTCAATGACATCAAATGCTTTCTTGAGATGAATAAACACAGCCCCAATGATTGTTTCTCAGAGAGGTAAAGATCTGACTGTCAGTCCATGTTTCTGTCTGGAGGGATTTTCTCAGACGTCCTGCTTTCTGTTTCACTCCTGCAGGTGATCTAAAGCGGGAGCTTCGTGTCAGACGGCGAGTCTGAAAGTAAAGCGTCCGACGGTCTAAGTCTGTTTCCTGTGACCTGGCCTACATCTGCAGCGCTTAGTCAGCTCTGACGGACGAAACAGAACAACGTGAAGATGTGGTGCAAAAAAAGCAAAGGATCTGCGGAAGAAACTCACAACAAAAGCAGATTTTATTTCAAATTCCCGATTTGCTGCTTTTTGCATTGAATTAAAAGCAGATTCTGGCAGAAAGTTGTTCTATTTAAACCCAGATTTCTGCAAAAGTTTAGTTAAAGCTGCAGTCAAGTTGAGGTAACGTAATAAATTTGACTTGAATTCTTCATGCAAAATGCAAAAACAAACATTTTTAAAGGTCTGAAGTCTTTACATTCACTTTAGAAAGAAATCTGTAAAGAAACTGAAAAATACGTACGAGAACTGTCAAAATCAACACAAATATATGTAAAATAATGTTTTTTTTCCCACTGATTTTAACAGTCAAACATTGCAAAAGAACTAAAATTCTGAAAATATTATTAATATTAATATTTACAGTTTTGTCTTAATTTTCTACACCTAAAATGATAATCTACTGACTTAGATTAAACTTTTAAGTGGCAGTTAGTTTGATGGATTGTCGACATGATAACGTTGCAGTAACTCAATATTTTGTGTTATTTAAACTTAAATTTCTGCTATAATTGAGTTAAAACCTTCAAGTTGAGGTAACTTCATGAAACTGACTTGATAACTTAATTTCTGTTCAAATCTCTTCATCAACCTACCAAAGAAAACCAAACAAACTTAATTTTTGAAGAGTTTAAAGTTAAAGTTCCCTTCAAATATGACATAAATACTAGTTGGAATGACTTAATTTGATGGGTAACCACCTTAAACGCAAATTTAAAGTCAAATTTCTGCTTTAGTTGACTGAAAAATGGCTTCAAGTTGAGGTAACTTCATGAAATTGTTTGATAGCTTCATTTTTTGAGGTCATTTTGATGAGTTCTTGACATGTTAACATAGAATTAAATAATTTTAAAAAATTAAAGCTACTGCAGATGAAGAACCAGAGGATTCTTTGGTTTATTTTGCGTCTATTAATGGTGATTTTGTGTCTTTTTGTGGTATGTTTATCTGTTTTTGTGGTATTTTGGGGTCTTTTTGGTACTTTTGCTTCTTTTAGTGGAGAGTTTGTGTCTTTTTTGCATATTTACTCATGTTTGTGGTGATTTGGTGTCATTTTGTGGTAATTTTGGCCCTTGTTGTGGTGATTTTGTGTTTCTTTGTTGTTAATTTTGGCCTTTATGTGGCAATTTGGTCATTTTTTGTGGTAATTTTCCAGTTTTTTAAAAGTTATTTTAGTATGAAAGTAGAACTCTGATCATGGAAACCATTATTTTGATGACTTGCTGACACGCTAACGTTGCACAAGCTAACTATTTTGTGCGATTTAAGTTCAAATTTCTGCTTTAGTTGAGTTAAAACTGTCTTCAAGTTGAGGTAACTTCATGAAATTGCTTGATAGCTTCATTTTTATTAACCTTGAGATCATTGTGATGAGTTCTTGACATGCTAACGTTGCATTAAGTCACCTTTTATCTTTTTTATTAACGTTGAGATCATTTTGACGAGTTCTTGACATGCTAACGTTGCATTAAGTCACCTTTTATCTTTTTTTATTAACGTTGTGGTCATTTTGACGAGTTCTTGACATGCTAACGTTGCATTAAGTCACCTTTTATCTTTTTTATTAACGTTGAGATCATTTTGACGAGTTCTTGACATGCTAACGTTGCATTAAGTCACCTTTTATCTTTTTTTATTAACGTTGAGATCATTTTGACGAGTTCTTGACATGCTAACGTTGCATTAAGTCACTTTTTATCTTTTTTTATTAACGTTGAGATCATTTTGACGAGTTCTTGACATGCTAACGTTGCATTAAGTCACTTTTTATCTTTTTGTTTCACTGAGTTCAGAGCAGATTCTGGTAGAAAGTTGTGTTCGTATACATGTGTGTGTGTTGTGTGTGTTGGTGTGTGTGTGTGTGAGGATGCGCTACAGTTGGATGTAGGTCAAGGAGGTACAGTGGCAGCAGATTGCTCATTAAGTGCCAAACCAAGCAAAAGTCTCCCTCCGAGTGTGTTTTTCCGTGGCACCCGGCCGACCATCTGCCGCTCCTTTATTCATTCATTAAGACGTCTTCTTTGTGTGCGTCTGAGCGTGTGCGTGTCCGTGTGTGCGTTCGTGCCGTGTTGTCAACAGTTGTGTGTCAGATGGCCGGGTCACGTGGCCCACGGCGGCGTCCCATTGGCCGGCGCGTCCAGCTAAAAACGCCGGGCGCACTCCTGAACCGCTAGAGTTTGTTGGGTTGTTTTAGCGGACGCTCTGGGAGGATCTAAAGCTGAGGAACGAGATGACGGAGCCAAAGACTACAACCACCATGATCCAGTAAGTCTGGAGGCTGCTGACCTGGAAGCATGAATGGAAGCAGCTGATGGACGGATTTAGAGCTTCAGAGTCTGGACAGAGACGCGTTTACGTCCACGTCTACTGGCTGGTTTTATTTCCTCTAGACCAGGGGTGGCAAACAGGCGGCCCCAGGGCCAAAACCGGCCCTCCAGAGGGTCCAATCCGGCCCATACTAACTATAAATTTAAAATAATTTCTCGACCAGGACAAGTTGTTTTGATCACAAAGTAAAATACTTAATTGTTCATTGTTTGGTTGTCATTTAGTGTCTCCTTTAAGTAATATTTTGTCTTGTTTTGGTCATTTTTGTCTACTTTTTTGTTCTGTCTTGCATTTTTGCAAAATTTTGTTTAGTTGTTGTTTTTTGGGGCATTTTTGTCTGATTTTTGTAGTTTTTCTCATGTTTTTGTTGTTTCAATTCTTGTTTTTGTCGTTTCTGTCTCATTTTTGTAATACTTTGTCTTGTTTTTGGTGTGTTTTTGTGTGACTTTCATCTTTTGTCTTGTGTTTTTGTCGCTTTGTGTTTCCTTCTTGTCTCCCTTGTGTTGTTTGTCTACTTTTCTGTCACTTTGTTTCGCTTTATTCATTGTTTTGAGCATCATTTCTGTCGTTCGGGGTCTTTTTGTTCCGTTTTTTGCTGCCTTGTTACTTTTTTGTTGAATTTTTTGCCGTTTTGTGTCTCGTTTTTGTCATTTTTGTCTTGTTTTGGTTGTTTTTTGTCTGACTACTGTTGTTTGTCTCATGTTTTTGTCGTTTTGTTTCTTGTATCTGTCATATTGTGAATCGTCTTTGTAATATTTTGTCTACTTTTTGCTGTTTTGTGTCTCGTTTTTGTCTCACCTGTGTTGTTTGTCCATTTTTTAGTCATTTTGCTTCTCGCTTTTGCCATTTCTTTTCTTGTCTTATGTCATTTGTGTAATTTTTGTGTCGCTTTTGTTGTTTTGTATCTTGTTCTTGTAGTATTTCATCCTGTTCTTGTCTGACTTTAGGCGTTCTGTTGTTTTGTCTGGCTTCTGTCGTTTGTCCTTTTTTTGTCAAAGTATAACTTTGTTGTTGAACTTTTTGGCTCATTTTTCTTTTGTTTTGTGTCGTTTGTCTCTTTTTGGTTGTTTTGTGTCTTACTTTTTGTCTTCTTCTGTGGTTGTGATCCTCCAGTAAATCCTCTCTGCTCCAGGTGACTAAATGTTGTGTTCCTTTGTAGACACTCTGTGATCTGGAAGTTGTAATGTGGAAATGATAAACTGAGGATGAGTGTTGATAAAACTGAATTTATTTTGTGTTTAACCTGAACTGGAAAGAGTCTGACACTTTCTCTGATTCCTCCTTTCCTTCTCCAGATCCTGAGCTTCAACCTTCTAGACGAGGGATCTACCCGAACCCGAAACCAAAGCACTTCTAAGAACCAAAGCAGCTCAGAAACCAAACGGAACCGCAGTTTACTTTTTTGGTATTTTTCGTCGTCTACGTTGTAAAGAATGAAGCTGGATAACTCGCCTGCAGACATGAGCACCTGGAGGGAGGTGGACTTCGCCCTGAACTGCACCTACATCGTACCAGATCAGGTGTCGGACCCCAGCTTCAACCTGCCCAAAGCCATGACCTCCATCCCCAGAAACCTCACCTTCGAGTACGGCGCCGACAACGAGGTAAGAGAACCTCCGAAACCGGAACCGGAATCTGTTTTAACACCAGGAAGGGTCTCAGAAACGAGGACTTGTCGTTTGACAAGCAGAAACCTTTAAAAGTGAAATAAAGGTTGAAAAAGAAAACTCAAGGGTTCCAAATGAAATAAACATTAAATGCAAACCGTATAAAGAAATCTGTAACGCAAATGTGCAAGAAAAAACACTTGAAAAAGGTGCAAAAACTGTGAAAATCTGGTATAAAGTGTTACAAAAAATATGTTAAAAAACTATGAAAAGTGAAAATTTGTAAAGCAAATGTGCAAGAAAGAAATACTTGAAAACAACTGAAAAAAATCTGGCAGCAAAGGTCTCACAAATAAAAGTTATAAAACGGCAAAAACTGTAAGGCAAGCGTGCAAGACAAAAATCACTTTAAAAAGTGCAAAAAATGTGATTAAAATTATCACAAAAAATAACTGCAAATCTGAAGCAAGTGTGCACGAAGAAATACTTGCAAAAAGTTCAAAAACTACAAAAATCTGGTAATTACGTGCTGCAAATATATGTCAAAAAATGAAACTTTGTAAAGCAAATGTGCAAGAAAAAATACTTGAAAAAAGTGAAAACATTGTTATATCTGGTGACAGAAATATCACAAAAAATATGTTAAAAATCTGTAAAATTCTGCAACCTTAAGCTGTGAAAATAGCTGCAAATATCTATTTAAAATATTATATTTACCTAATTTAAACGCAGTAGAACGGTTCAGCTTACAGGTCATGGATTGTAAAACAAAAATACAAATTAAAGGTATTCATAAAAATAATGATTTTTGATATTATTTACAATTTTGGCCTGATTTTATACAGCTGACATGTAAATACATTTATTTCCTGTAATTTTCTAGTTTTTATCTGTATTTTAGCCAAACAAGGAAAATCTCTAAAAATAGATTTAAAACAAAAAATATTTACCATTTTTAAAATCCTTTAGATGCATCATTTTTCTGTCAAATTATGAAAAATAAATAACTGTAGCTAATACATATTTTAAAGCTATTTTTAGTGAGTTATGAGACACACAGTCAACTGTACCACGTCTTAATCATCATAAAAGTAACAGAGATACTTATTTCAATGCTGTAAATGTCAGTATTTCTGTTTAATGCCACATAAATGTTGATTTAAACCCAGAATGAAGCCGTGTATCTGCAGCCAAACAGCCGTCTGATCAGTAAAACGGTTTTCAGCTCCTAAACCTGGTTTCTGTTACGTAATTTTCTGTCCGACCATCTGCATCTGAACAAAAGAATCGCTGACTAATGAGTCGGCTTGAATGTGGGCCAGAGGTCAGCGACAGCTTCAGGTCAGACGCTGCTTCTTCTTCTTCTACTTCTTCTTCCGTCCGCTGCTCACCTGAACGTCACCGGAACTGCTTCGTGCACGGAAAATAAAACAATAAAAACAATGTGCTCAGAGCTCAAACACGGATTTTTACGGCTCCACTTCCAATAAATCATCTGTTTACAGCCGTGCACGTCCTCTGTGTCCTCTCCTGACCTGTAAACGTGACACGAGGCACAGATTTCCACCACTAATCACATTTAAAGCTGCAAAATAAATTAAAAATAAGCTGCAAGCGTTATTTTGACGAGCTGACGCCGCATCCACTTCATATTTACTGTCATTTAAACTCAAATTTCTGCATAAGTTGGGTTAAAACTGCAAAAAACTATAAATTTAACCTGAAATTTTTATGAAAAATGCACAAAGAAGAAAATTTTTAAAGGTTTCAAGGCATTAAGTGCACTGTAGAAAGAAATGTGTAAAAAAAACTGTGAAAAATACGCACAGAAACTGTCAAAATCAACACAAATACCTGTAAAAATGATGTCAATTTATCTGATTTTTATACTTTAGTGATTTAATTAAACATTTGAAGTTGCAACCATTAGTTTGATGGATTGTTTACATAATAATGTTGAATCAACTTCAGATTTTGTGTTATTTAAAGTGAAATTTCTGCTTTAATTGACTTAAAACTGCCTTCAGGTTGAGGTAACGTCATGAAATTGGCTGATAACTTCATTTTTATTAACTCTGAGGTCATTTTGGTGAAATTAACTCAATATTTTGTGCATTAGTTAACGCTGCATTCAAGTTCAATTAACATGAAAATATTTTCTCTGTAAATTACTTTTTCTTCAGACTGAGGTGAAGATCAGTTCATATCGCCTTCTCTACCAACTTAACACTGGAGAAACTTCATTTTATAAGAGTTTAAGTTAAAATTCCCTTTAAATCACAAAAAAGTTGAACTGGAACCACATAGTTTGATGAATAACGACCTTCAAAACCAATTGAAACTCAGATTTCTTGCTTAAGTTCTGCTCTTCAACCTACTAAAGATGAAAAAAAAACTTCATTTTATAAGAGTTTAAAGTTAAAATTCCATTCAGACAACAAAAAAAAACATTAACTGGAACCAATCCATTTCATGAGTAACCACCTTAGAAAACTATTTAAAGTCAAATTTGTGCTTTCGTTGATTCAAAACTGCCTTCAAGTTGAGGTAACTTCGTGAAACCAGTTCCAATCTCCTCCTCGACCCACTAAATAGCAGAGAAACTTCATTTTAGAAGAGTTTAAAGTTAAAATTCCCTTCAAATAACAAAAAAAAACCCCACAAACTGGAACCACTTAATTTTGCGAGTAATGAGCTTAAAAACGGGCATTTATGACACTAAATGATAAAAAAATGGTTTAAACGGCACGTTTGATTCCAGATTAAACCCGTTTTGTGGGTATTTATTGGAAAGACGTGACTATAAACAGCAGAAAAGTGGTTTCAGGTTCCAGGGTTTGACTAGCAGTGCTCAGCTGGATGCTAAGTGTTGCTAACTGATACTTAGTGATGTTAACTGCTGCTGAGTGATGCTAACTGATGCTAACTGATGCTGAGTGATGGTAACTGATGCTAACTCATGCTAACTGCTGCTGAGTGATGCTAACTGATGCTGAGGGATGCTAACTGCTGCTGAGTGATGCTCACTGATGCTGAGTGATGCTAACTGCTGCGGAGTGATGCTAACTGATGCTGAGGGATGCTAACTGCTGCTGAGTGATGCTCACTGATGCTGAGTGATGCTAACTGCTGCGGAGTGATGCTCACTGATGCTGAGTGATGCTAACTGCTGCGGAGTGATGCTCACTGATGCTGAGTGATGGTAACTGATGCTCACTCATGCTAACTGCTGTTGAGTGATGCTAACTGATGCTGAGGGATACTAACTGATGCTGAGTGATGCTAACTGACGCTAACTGATGCTGAGTGATGGTAACTGATGCTAACTCATGCTAACTGCTGCTGAGGGATGCTAACTGATGCTGAGTGATGCTAACTGTTGCTAACGGTTGCTTCAGGCCGGTTTTTACGGCTCTCTCAGGTGAGTCAAACGGTTTTCATCATCAACTGATCGACTTCCTGCAGCTCCAAGAAAAGCCTCAGAGGGAAACTGGCCGTGCAGAGAAAGAGAAATTGTTAGAAGGAAGCTGCTTTTTGACGCTCGCGGTTCCAGTTTCTTCCTCTTTCTGTTCCGACTGAAGCGACTTCTTCTTCTCACACTCTCCTCTGTTCCTCCTCTGATGGTTGAAGTCTTTTACAGAAATCTGCTCTAAACTGACTGCAGCCAGTAGTTTCCCTCCATAAAAACTTCATTTAACTGAATAAAATCAACTCAATAACTTTATTTCCCCCCGTCAACCTTCTAAACATCAGAGGAATTAAAGTTCATAAAAACATAAAAGTCACAACTAATAATAAATAAACATATTTTATTTTATTTATTATTATTATTAATTCTTTGTTTAAAAAATATAATTCTTTTATAAATTGTGAAAATAGTAAGGAGATTTTAAAGATTTTAAATATCATAAACTATTAATATATTTTTCAGAATTAAGAAATCATCAAAATACTGTGAATAAAGAATAAAAATAAAATAAATGTAATTTTAAAAACATTTTTATAATTTAATAAAAATCTTTAATGCTCTTAAGTTCTTTTATTTTATTATCTATTTTTTGAAATATCTAAATTTTTAATACATATATATATATATATATATATATATATCAAAAATACAAATATAAAAATTCCTTAAAATGGTTGAGTTTTTAAAAAAATGGTAAATGGTCCATATTTATATAGCACTTTACTATACCTGCAAGGTACCCAAAGCACTTTACATGATACATCACATTCACCCATTCACACACTGATGGTGGAAGCTGACATGCAAGGCGCTAACCACGACCCACCAGGAGCAATGAGGGGTTAGGGGTCTTGCTCAGGGACACCTCGACATCGAACCGGCAACCCTCCGGTTGCAAGACGGCCACTCTACCCACTGAGCCATGCCAATTTGCAAATGTTTAAAAAGAACTTTAAAAATTCTTAAAATACTTATGAGTTTTTATTATATATATATACACACACACACACACACACACACACACACACACACACACACACACACACACACACACACACACACACACATATATATATATATATATATATGTATAGATAGATAGATAGATATAATAAAAAATATTTTTATAACATAAAAAAATTAAAATATTTTTAATAAAATGAATTTATTACAATACAAACAAGCAGATCTGATTCCCTACTCAGTATATTGAGATTTTTTTTTAATTTTTAAAAATGTATTTGAAAAAAATACAATAAAGTATATATATATATATATATATATATTATATATATAGTAAATTACATTTTTATAATATATATAAACACTCCTTCAAACACTGGAAAATAAAGCAGGTCTGATTATCGTCCCAGTATTTTTTTTTCTTTTGCATCCTCTAAAGTTTTTCTAGTGAAGCGTGCCACAAAAAGCAATGAGGGGTGAAGGAAGGAAGGAGGCACGTGGCAGATGGGGCGTCACCAACGGGTGGAGGAGGAGGAGGAGGAGGAGGAGGTGATGAAGGAGGAGGAGGTGTGGGGGGGATTGAGGTTAAAACCAGATGATTAACTTTCGTTGCTCCTCCAGACATCAGGCTTCAACCTGGCAGCCGCTCGGCCTGTTTCCACTCAGGAGGTCAGGGATTGGATGACGGCCGGGAGGGGGAGGGGCTTAACGAGGGCGATAGCGTGGGTCCAGTTGAGACCTCCTCCTCCTCCCTCCTCCTCCTGGACTAGTCGTTAGGAGTCCAGCAGCAGATTCGTTTGTCACGCTACGCTAACGAAGCACAAAGATGCTGTCAGAGACGCTCAGCAGCTCACAGAGGCAACGCACACTAACACAGTAAAACACACTATAACACAACAGCACACACTGACACACAGAAATACACACAATAGTACACTATAAAACACTACAACACACAAAACAGCAGCATAACACACCATAGCACGCAGTACACTACCACACACTGCCGTCCCCCTCACTGACCTCCTGAAGTTGCTTCTGCATCTTTTTCTACATTTCTTTTTTGGTTGTTTCCACTTTAATGTGTAAAAAACAAACTAACCAAAGACACAAATATGACAAAAACAGGAACAGGTAGAAAACTTTACGGTACACAACAACAACACTTTCTCTCTGGTGTGCCTCCGTGACATCCTGCTGCTGCTTCTCCGTCTGTTTTTACAGCATTTTTTAATTATTTTTTTCCCTTTTATGTGCAGAAAAGAACCCAAACGGATGCACGATAAACGCAAATAAACACTACACAACAATAATAACAACACTAAACTATACAAAAAAATTAACTTATTTCTGTCACTGTTTAAAAAATGTGCTTACAACACAAAATAAAAATAAAATAAAAATGAATAAAGGCCACTCATGAAGAGCAGACAGGCAAAAAGTGAAGAAAGAGAGATAAAAAAAATAATTAAAAAAGTAAATAAATGAATTAAAAATGTAGGTAAATAAAGGATAATAGAGAATAAAGCCAGCAAACAAAATAAATGAAATAAAAAAATAAATTGGATTATGAAAAAATAAGAGTAATAATAATAATCATAGGGTTAAAAAAGATACATTTAAAAATAAATAAATAACAAAATTATAAAAGCAAGTAAATAAAGGGGGAAAGAATAAAATCAATGAATAATATCAACAAAATAGAAAAATGTAATTAAATGATTAAAAAAATCTATAAAAATAATGTTAGTAATAATAGTTAATAAATAAAAATAAATACATAAAAAGCAAGTAAATAATTAGTAAAAGGGGATAAAATATAAAAATAAAATAAATAAAATCAAAAAAATCAATCACGTTAAAAAAGGCAATAATTATGATTGTCAGGAAATAAAAAATACCTAAATAAGTACATAAAAAAGAAGAGAATAAAATCAAAATAAAATGAAAAAAATTGTTACATGATTAAAAGGTAATAATAACATTAATAAATATAATAAATGTAAGAGTAAATACATAAAAAATACATAAAAATAAATTGAAAAAGTAAAAGAAAAGAAAATTAACTAATAAAATAGATAAAATAAAAAATAATTACATGATAAATATAAATATCAAATAACTTATAATAGTAGTAAATTAAAAATACATGAAAAGTAAGTAAATAAAGGGCAAAAGAGAATGAACAGGAAAAATAAAATAAAATTTAAAAATCAATGAAACAATAAAAAAAATATGCGTATGTGTGTAGACGGAAACCCAGAGTTTCAGAAAACTTGAATACGTGTTTTTAAATAACGTATGTGCAGATTTTTTACTGCTAAATGTGAATCATGAACGGACAGAAGACTCCAGGATGTCCTCACCCTTGATATATTTTTCTCTTTACATCACGGTTTTTCCGTTAACGCTATTAAAATTGACCCTAAAGCTCCTAAAATGACTCAGTTTCTTCCCAGAACGAGGTCAGGTTGGTTCTTGCTGCGTACGTCAACATTCGTCTGAAAGGTATGGAGGAAAAATCCCATGCATGTCTCATTAATCCATACATTAAGCAACTGTCAGAGCACCTGATTGGACTTGTTTCTGCATCCGTGGGCGTTTAGTATGGAAGGAAAATTTAAAAATATGTAGAAAAATAATAATAATAGGAGCAAATAGATGAAAACATATTTAAAAAATAAATAAAAAAATATAAAAAGCAAGTAAATCAACTGTAAAAGAGAATAAAATCAATAAATAATATAAATGTAATTTAAAAAATATCTGTTACATGATAAAAAGGCAATAATAAACAATAAAAATAAATACAGAAATAAGTCAATAAATAAAAAGTAAAAAAGAAAAAAAATTAAATAACTTTAAAATTTTTTAAATTAATTCTATGGTGACAAAGGCACTAATAATTGTAATAATAATAATAGTAAATAAATGCAGAAAAAAGTAATAAATAAAGGCCAATAGAGAATAAAATATACAAATAAAATATATAAAGTTACCAAATGAAGTACATGATAAAAATCAATAAAAATAATTGTAATAATAATAGAAAAAATATTACATAAATGGTAAGTTAATAAACGGCATAAGAGAAAAAACAAAATAAAAAAATTAAAAATTAATTACATGATAAAAATCAACAAAAAGAAGTGTAATAATAATAGTCAATAAATTAAAAAAACAAACAAAAAGTAAGTAAATAAAGGGTAAAAATAAAGCATAAATTCAACAAATAATAAAAAATAAACAAATAATATAAATAAAATTGAAAAATCAATCATATGATAAAAGACAATAATTTTAAAAAATAGCAAATACATTTCTTTAAAAATTATCCTAAACGCTCAGAAATGACTCACTTCTTCCCCAGAACCAGGTCAGGTTGGTTCTTACTGCGTATGTCAAAGTTCAGCTGAAAGGTATGGAGGAAAAATCTAAAAATTAGGCAACACTCAGAGCACCTGACTGGACTCCATCCATCCATCCATTCTCTATACACCGCTTTATCCTCACCAGGGTCATGGGGGGTGCTGGAGTCTATCCCAGCTGAAGACAGGGGACACCCTGGACAGGTCACCAGTCTGTCACAGGGCTACATATACAGACACACAATCACACTCACATTCACACCTACGGACAATTTAGAGTAACCAATTAACCTCAGCATGTTTTTGGACTGTGGGAGGAAGCCGGAGTACCCGGAGAAAACCCACGCATGCACAGGGAGAACATGCAAACTCCATGCAGAAAGATCCCAGGCTGGGATTTGAACTGGTGATCTTCTTGCTGCAAGGCGAAAGTGCCAACCACAGCCCCACTGTGCAGCCCTGACTGGACTCGTTTCCTCTTAATGAACTGCAGCGTAACCACGTAAAAACGTGAGGACAGCAGGTCACAGTTCAGTGGAGCAGCTCACAGAGTTAGTCCCTTCATTGGTTTAGCTCGTTAGCGCTGGATGTGGGTCACCTGGAGGGTTAACGAGGACGGACACGCTGCAGACCTGAAACCTAAACAAACGTGTAGGGCTGTACCCGAATATCCTGAATATCCGAATATTCGTTAGCTACGGCGGTATCCCCCCCTGTCAGACATTACCGGGCGGAATATTACTGTCTCCCCTCGGCCTGCGTCATCAGTATGATCCAACTGATGATCCAACGCTGTTTTCCAGGTGACGGGAGTTTTCAGCAAAGAGTACATCCCTCAGGGGACTCGCTTCGGACCTCTGCAGGGCGACATTTACACCAAAGACAACGTCCCCAGACAGGCCAACAGGAAGTACTTCTGGAGGGTGAGAAAAATTCATGTTTTCATCACATTTTCACTTTAATAAGCATTTTATAGCTGTGAAGAAAATCAAAAAAGTGAGGTGTGTTTTTGTAAAATGTTTGTGTTTTTTGGTTTCCTAACCATTATTTTTTTTGCACGTAAAAAAAATAAGAAAAAAATTTACAAGAAGGAAATAGTCGTTGTTTTGAAGATTTTTTAATACCAAAGTGCCAAAAACCTGAATTTGTGCTTATTATTCTAATTATTATTATTATTATTCATTAAAATAATATAATTTTATTATTATTATTGTTAATTATCACTTTGATGTGAAAGTCTTTTTTTAAAAAATAAATTAAAGTCAAAAAAGACAAATTAAATCGAGAATTTAACGTGAAAAGTAAAAATAAAGCTGATCTATATATAAGGAAAAATATAAATAGTATAAAAATAAAATTTTTCAAGATAAATTCTGGTCAAAAATGGCAAATTAAATCAATAATTTAGTGTGAACAGTACAAAAACATTGATTTTTAAAAAAAATTTCGACAGAGCAAAAATTAAATAAAAAATGTAATTCATAAATAACTTAAAAATAAATTCTGGTGAAAAGCAGCAAATTAAATTGTGAATTTAATGTAAAAAATTAAAATTTAAAAAAAAATTGTTCAGTGCGTAAAATTGGTCACTTAAGCATAAGTTTTCTGTACATATAAAAATCTAATAAAAATTATAACATTAATTAAAAGAACATTTTTTTGAAGATTAATTAAAAATAAATATATAAATATATATATTAAATTTATTATAAAACATAAGAAAATGCATTTATAAGAAGAAAACAGACATATAAACAAATAAATCTGATCTATATGTAACTTTGGTCACTTTAGCATTTATTTTTTGTTCATAAAAAATACAAGAAAAAATATTAAAAAATTATGAACACAATTTTTTAAGATAAATTCCGGTCAAAAATGGCAAATTAAAAAAATTATAAGATGAAAATAAACACTGCAATGTCAGTTTCATTTGTTATTTTATTAATTATTTTTTATTCTTTTTTCTTTAACTGTTTTACCTATACATTTTATTTTATTATTTTTATCAACTAATCGATTTTAGAAAATAATTTCTAATTTTATTCTATTTTCATTTTTTTGCTTCTTTCCTATCTATTTTATTTATTTAACATGATTATTATTATTGCTGTTATTTTTGTAATATTTTTTAATCGTCTAATTGATTTTTTTACTGTTAATTTTAAAGGTTGTGTGTGTGTATAAATACATATAGAAATGTGTGTAATACTTCAGTAGATCAGGTCAAATTATGGGAAAGTTTAGAATCTAGACATGAGAAATAAGGACGGTGGGAAAAGTGAAGGAGATGCAGACAAAAAGAAAAAACCAGAAGTTTCACTCCAGATCGGTACGTCAGTCAGAAAACAGAAACGCTTTCACAGCCGGCGGCCGGTCAGCACTTGGTGAGAACTTTAGAGGAAGTTGGTCACCGTGGAGACGTGAATCGGCCGCAGGTTTTCCCAGAAAGCGCTGTGAGATCCTGGCTCTGTGATTCCCAGCTCTCTCTTTCTCTTTTCTCTGTGTCACTGTGGGAGTTTTTCTTCTTCTGCTGAGTCAGTTCCCTAAAGGACGTTTTCCTTCCGGCTGCGTTTCCTGTAAACCTGTCAGGGGTTCGTTTGTTCCTTCTGAAAGAGTGAAAGTCAGGAAGGCGTGGCGGAGGCTTTTTACTCCGTCATCAGCCTTTCTCTCTCCTCTGGTGTAATTACCTCTCCGGCACGCACTCCACGAATCAGATGATAAAAAAGCAGGAAGTGTTTGAGCCACGCCTCCGACCTGAAGCCTTTAAAGAGTCTGACGCTGCTGAAACACAACAGAAACACAGAAACCACCCAGAGAGGAACACTGAAGCTCAGGGTTATTGTTGTACATGGCAGAGGTGATTTATTCTCCCTTTAATGGACGTCTCAAACACCCCAACGAGCCTCATCTTCATCATCCTCCTCTTCTTCTTCTTCTGCAGATTTACAGCGGCGGCCAGCTTCACAACTTCATCGACGGCTATGACGTCCAGCGCAGTAACTGGATGCGCTACGTGAACCCGGGGCGCTCCCTGGCCGAGCAGAACCTGGTGGCCTGCCAGAACGGACGCGACATCTTCTTCTACACCATCCGGCCGGTGGAGCCCAAGCAGGAGCTGCTGGTGTGGTACAGCCCCGAGTTCGCCCAGAGGCTCTGTAGAGAGCAGGACGACGGCAGCAGCAGTGAGTGGAGACCGTGAAAGGGTGTTTGGATGGAGGAACACTGTAAAAATGTGGCTTAGATGCATTTAAAGGGGATTTCAGGGGCGTTTAGATCCAGAAAAACTCATCTGCAGCCTTAAAAATCAGCTTTAAATGCACTTTGTGATGAATTAACTCAAAAAAATCATCTACAACCAAAGAAAATGTGACTTAAATGCATTTAAAGGTGATTTTAGTGGCGTTTAGAGCCAGAAAAACTCATCTACAGCGTTAAAGTACAAAACTAAATGAGTTAAATGACCTTTAATTCAATAAGCTTCAACTAAATCAACTAGAAATGATTTATTGTCTCCTTGACCTACTGACTAGAGGGACTTTACTTTTATTTAAATTCCCAACTTAAATGCTTTAAACTGAACAAACTTGCTTTTTATTTTACATTTTCTAAGTTTGAGAACTTCCCTCTTAACATTAAGACCTCAGAGTTTCAGCTGTTGAATCCAGTTTTTTTTTTACAGATTTATGTATTTTTTATTAATTGTTATTATCATATTTTCATCTAATTGATTTTTAATTTTATTTATTTACTTAATATATTTTTATTATTTAATTTATGTATTTTTGCTTTATTGTTCATATTTAAATAATTCATTTTAAATGTAAAATATTTTTATTGCCTTTTTAAAGTTAATAAACACTAGAATGATTTTATTTTAATTAAACTGCAAACTTAAATGCTTTAAACTGAACAAAATTCATTTTTATTTCACATTTTCTAAGTAAGATTTTTTTATATTTTTATTTTTAAAAAATATTTTATAAACATATCTCTATGAATAAAATATAGATATATACAAAATAAAATAAATTAGTACTTCACTACTTTTGCATATATTTTTAATCTATTATTTTATCTTTCTATTGTCTAATTGATTTTTTTTAATTTAATTTATTTCATTATCTTTTACCCTTTATTTCCTTATTTATGTATTTTTTTTAGTTACTATTCTTAATATTATTTTTGATTTTTTTGTATTTCATTTTTGTTGTACAAAAGCAGTTCTAACTTTATTTAACAAAGACTCACGGAGAGTTTGAGCCACGCCTGTTTTCCTTAAACTACAAAAAACTAAACAATGCGTGCTGGGAAATCTGCTCTAATGCTTCTTCTAAACTTAATTTAAGTTGTTGCTTTTAATTCATTCAAGTCATCAGATTAAGTTAAAATGATATAAAAACCTTCACTTTTAATTCTGATAAATACAAAAATTTAAGTTCAGTTAACTACAAAAGAGCAAAAATAATAATTAATTCATAAATTAAATTCAATAAATTAGAAAAGGATGTTTTACAGTGAAACTGTGAAGCCAAATATTGACAAATCTTCACAGATTTATCAGAAATCTCCTTAAATTCTCTTAATTTGACTGAGAAAGAAACAAAAAGAGAAAGAATGAAAGACCGGCGGCTCGTTGACTCAGAAGAATCCTTTTTGTTGTTTGTTATGAGATCAGATCAAAGATTAGATTTCGATCCCTGCTGAACGAAAAGCAGAAAAAGAAAAAGATCTCTGCTCTGACTCGAGAGCTGCAGTTTGTGGTTTCTGTCAGGATGTTTTCTGGTCAAAGTTCTGTGTGAGTCAGCTGCTATTAGCAGAAATTCAGGTCCTCCTGGATGATTCATGATCCACCTGATCTGTGACTAAAGCTTTTATCAAACTGAATTCTGGTCTCAGTTTTTCATCCGCGTGGCTTTGGAAGCTCAGACGTGTAAAAACTCTGCAGGAAACTCAGTGGAGGTGAGAAGCTTTCTCAAAGACGGAGTGAGAGAATGAAAAAGGGAAGAGCGTTTGCTTCTTTTCTTCTTTTCTCTCTGCGGTCGTTTCGGTGAGACGTCTGAACCCAGAAAAGGTTTCAGAACTAAACCCAGAACGAGCAGCGACTCCCACGTTAAACCTCAACCTCACACAAACTGAAACTACAGTTTACCATCAGAGGAGAGGCGTCCACACGTCTGCCTGCGTTAAATCACTTTATGATGATTTGTTATTGGTCAGCCTGAACAGCAGATAAGATCACATTTATTTTATGGCTGATTTCATCTTTTATGTATTCATGTTTTTATTTTATTTATTTTCTATTATTATTAATATTTCATATAATCTTTTTAATCACCCAATAGTTTGTATTTTTATATTGTTAATTTTATTTCACTCTATTTATTTATTTACTTATTTATGTATTTATTTCATTCTCTTATTCCCTTTATTTATTATTTATTTTTTAAAATTATATTTATTTACTATTATTATTGTTATTATTATTTTATCATCTCTTTTAACCACTCAGTTGTTTTAATTATTTTGTTAATTCTATTCTATTTTACTCTTTATTTATTTACTTATTTAAACATTAATTATTATTAGTTTTGTCATCTTTTTTCTCATCCAATTGTTTTCCTGTTTTTTCACGTTTTTATTTATATTTTATTTGACCCTTTATTTTTTTTACTTATTTACCTATTTATTTAATTAATTTGTTTTTATTATTATTTTATTGTCATTTTTTATTTATATTATTATTTAATTCTCTTTCACTATTTATGGGTTTATTTATTCACTATTATTATTTTATCTATCTTTTCTGTCAAATTAATTTTTAAATTAGTGTATTCTATTTTACCCTTTATTTATTTTTATTTTTTTGAAAACCATCTAATTGATTTTTAAATTTTGTTTATTTAATTGTTTTTACCCTTGATTTAATTACTTATTTATGTAAATAGTAAATCTTTTAAATTTAGTTACTTTTATTGCCATTTTTGTCATTCATTTGATTTTTAAATTATTATTAATTTTATTCTCTTTTGTTATTTGCTTCTCCTCAACCTGCTAAACATCAGAGTGACTTTATTTTTAAAAACTTTAACCTTTAATTGAAATTTCTTTGTTAGTTGATTTAAAAACTTCATAAAATCTGTTTTCACTGCTGGTAAGAGGAGATCTTTGGATTAAATGTGTTTGATTTTCCTTCAGTCAGACTCAGTATTGTCGTTCTTTCCTCCAGAATACTCGGATGAGAACCAGGAGCCGGCCTCGGTCCGACCGGCCCAGCAGACGTGGCTCCGGGATCGAACCAAGGAGGAGGTGAAGGAGGAGGAGGAGGAGAAGATCGACGTGGAGCTGCTGGAGAGGGACACGCCTCCCGACACGCCTGACGACCAGATCATGGACTTCAGCAAGAAGGTGGAGAAGGAGGAGGACCGGGAGGGGACGATCCGGGACCTCAGGGAGCCGGGTCTGGACCTGAACCCGGCCTACGTCCAGGAGCAGCAGCAGCAGCACCTCCAGGCTGCCCACAGGAACCTGCCCCTGCACCTCCACGGCCTCTACAGCCCCCGGGAGGGCCTGGTGTCGTCCTACCCCCTCTACCCGCCCTCCAGGCCCCTACAGCCGGCCTACCAGTTCCTGCCCCCCTACGGCCCTCACTACCCCCGCCTCCTGCTGCCCTCCTACTCGCCCCCGTTCCCCGGGATGCTGCCCTCCAGAGGCGCCCTGAGGTACGGCGGCTACCTGGGCTCTGACGGACTCCCGTACCCCCCAGTGGGAGCTCCTAACCTGCTGCCGGTGTCGCTGCCGTTCTCTCCGTCCCTTCAGGGCGGCCTGAAGGAGCTCACCGCCAACGTGTCGCCGCCCCGAGGAGCGCCGGCCACCCCGGAGCTGTCGCCGCCTCCCAAGTCGCCCGAGTCGCCCGAGAGGTCGCCGTCCGGCTGCGAGGAGGCCGTGAACCTGAGCCTGACCGCCGCCAAGACCAGCAGCGCCCCCCGCAACGGGCCGGGCCACAAGTCGCTGCCGTACCCGCTGAAGAAGCAGAACGGAAAGATCAAGTACGAGTGCAACATCTGCTCCAAGACCTTCGGACAGCTCTCCAACCTCAAGGTAGCCGCTCCGCGTCCTCCTCACGCCGTCTGAGAAATGTATTCTGAGTTTTAGAAACGAAAAACGTGACTCCAGAGCTTCTCTTCATCCTCAGGTCCACCTCCGAGTCCACAGCGGGGAGAGGCCTTTCCAGTGCAGCCTGTGCAAGAAGAGCTTCACCCAGCTGGCTCACCTGCAGAAGCATCACCTGGTCCACACCGGAGAGAAGCCGCACGAATGCCAGGTAGGTTCACAACCACAGAACTGCTATCTGCACTGTAAATAAAAAAAAACAGCAAAAACATCACAATCTACACTGTAAATAGACAAAATCATATAAAAAGCACAGAAAAAAATCACAATCTACATCGAAAATAGAAAGAATCCAGAAAAAAACTAAATAATCCCAATCTGCACCATAAATAGACAGAATCCTGTAAAAAAATGAAAAGATATGCTCAAATCCTAATCTCCACTTTAAATAGACAAAATCCCATAAAAACCCTCAAAAATCAGAATCTAAACAGAAAAGACACAAAATCCTGTAAAATAAAAACAGAAAAATCTGAATCTACACTGCAAATAATCTAAATCCTTTCAAAAAACTGCAAAAATATATTTTTCTTTCAAATAGCAACAAATATCCGTAAAAGAAAAGTATTTTTGCTAATTTGAATACAGAAAAAGTTGTGTAATTTTACAGTTAAATGTCGCAAAAAATGATTATTAAATCAATTTCTGTTTGTTATTATCTGTATCTTAACACAATTTTGTGCATCATTTTCCATTAAAATAATGGCAAATATGCTAAATAATTATTTTAAATACAAAACAGTGCAGTTTTACAGTCAAACGCTGACAATGAGCAAAGTATTTTTAACATGGACATTATTTATAGTTTTGGTCTAAATTAATGTTCTATTTTCCTGTAATTTTAATAGTTATTATCTGTTATTTAACCAAACGGGGAAATGTTCAAATGGTGAAACAATTCAAGTTCAAACTTTCACTTTTACAGAGCGGTCGGTTCAAAACGAGGAAGTTTTCTTCAGAATTTCCAGAGAAGCTGCGATGTGATCTCAGATTACATCATGAAAAAAAAACAAACGTAAAAACGCTGAAAAACAAACTGCAGGTCAGAGTTTTCCCGTTTCTCTGGAAACACGAGTTCTTGAAAATTACAGATGAAAGTTTTATTCTCTCTCTTCAAACCGTGATGTAAAAACAAGAGTTTAGTGTTTATCCTGTAAAAGAAATGGAAAAAAACATGTAAACTACCCTGTGAAGAAAATGAATACTGAAAAAATATGTTTTAAATCATAATTTATGTAGTAAACAGAAAGAAACCCAGAAAAAACATGCTCAAGATCAGAATCTACACAGTAAATAAACAGACAACACAAAATAATAATCTACACTGTAAATAAACAAGATCGATGAAAAAGAAAAAATATGTTCCAAATCATAATCTACATGGTAAATGAACAAAATCCTGTAAAAAAATAACAGAAAAATCATAATCTACACTGTAAATAAACAAAATGTTGTAAACAAACAAAAACCCTGAAAAATGAAAATCTAAACCGTAAAACAGACAGAATCCTGTTTAAAAAACGATGATTTTGAACATATTTCTTCATTTACCAGGATTCAGTCTACACTGTAAATAAACAAAATGCTATAGAAAATAAAACCCTGAAAAACTTAATCTATGTCGTAAATAAACAGAATCCTGTAAAAAGATAACTGAAAAATCATATTCTACATGGTAAATAAACTAAATAGTGAAAAAACAAACAGATAAAAATGTTAGGAACCATCATCTACATGGTAAAAAAAAACAAATTCCTGAAAGATAACAACTAAAAAATATGTTCAAAGTCCTAATCTACAGTTTAAATGAACAGAAATAAAGTGTTATAGTTTTATTCTGTCCTCTAAGCGGGACGTAAACCAGCGTTCACACTCTGACTGCTTTCCTTCTGCTCACGTCGTCCGCTCGCTTTCTTTCTGCTTCTGTTTGCTGACAAACACTAAACCGTCCCTCCTGTGTGACGTCATCGGGAACAGGAAGAACCCGCTCACTCACCTGCCTCCTTTCTGTCCTCCAGGTGTGTCACAAGCGCTTCAGCAGCACCAGCAACCTGAAGACTCACCTGCGGCTGCACTCAGGTGAGAAGCCGTACCAGTGCAAGCTGTGCAGCACCAAGTTCACGCAGTACATCCACCTGAAGCTGCACCGCCGGCTGCACAGCGGCCGCGACCGCCCCTACCGCTGCCCGCTGTGCGCCCAGGCCTTCTTCCACCGCTTCTCGCTGTGCGTCCACCAGCGCGGCCGCTGCCTCGCCGGCGCCCCCGCTGGCACCAAGGGGCTGGCGGAGCGCTTCGACGCCAGCCAGGAGGCCGACTCTCTGGCCGAGACGGCGACGGCGGCGCAGCTGGGCGAGGCGGTGGAGCGCTGGCTGGCCCGGACGCTGGAGGGCGACGGGAAGGAGGACCAGCGGGAGGCGGCGCTGCTCCTCAAGGCGCTGGCGGCCGCCGTCGGCACCCCGGTGATGATGTCGTCGGCGCCGGCCTATCAGGAGCGAGCCAGCGTGGTTCACCTGCACAAGCGGCCGGCGGTGAAAACGGAAGGACAGTGAAAGGAAAGAGGAAACGAACTGATCCAAAACAAACAGCATTCCAAAGACTGGGTTTGAAGAGGGACGGCGTGCCGTTTAAGCTGTGAAGTATTTAAAACTTTTCCCGCTCAGGTAGAGAATCTTTGTCGTGCTTTAACTTATTACTTTTTCTAAAAAGAATGGAGTCATTTTATTTATTTAGTCGTACCATAGTGTGTGTGTGTGTTTTTTTTATTACTTCTATCTGTCGACGTTTCCAAAGATTTGATCTCTGAGGAAAATCTAAAATGATTGACTCAGGAACGACAGCGTGCACTCTAAAAAGGAATGAACGGGTCCTAAAAAGTCTAACTTATTGTTTTACGTAAAGTTTTTACGTCGCTAGCATTACTTCTGATCGGTTGTTGTCGTGCTAACGTTGCATTAATTTAATGTTTTGTGTCATTTAAACTCAAACTTCTGCACTAGTTGATTTAAAAGTAAATTTATGTTGAGGTAACTTAATTAAATTGGCTTGATAATTACATTTTTATCCTCCTTAAGTCTAACATTTTGAGTTCCATCCTCATCCTGTAAAACACTAGAGGACCTTTATTTATTAAAATTTGCTACTTGAAACTTAAATTTCATCTTTAATTGACTGAAAAGTGAAATTCAAGTTGAGATAACTTTAAAAAAATTGGTTTATATGGTAAATTTTCTTTACTTTGAGTTGGAGCAACTTAATGTTTTTAATTTACGAAGTTAAAAACTTCATAACGCAATTTAGCTTTAAAAATCCCTTTTTAAAGTGTTGCAATATAAGTTGGAGCAACTTGTTTTTTTATATTTACCAATTTAAATACTTAAATTTCTGCACAATTGACTGAAAAGTGAAATTTAAGTTGAGGTAACTTAATTAAAATTGGCTTGATAAGTTAATTTCTCTTGATTTTGAGTTGGAACAATTTTTTTTTTAAATTTGCCAACTTAAAAATTCCATAATCAACGCAATTAAACTTAACATATCCCTTCAAAAAGTGTTGAAATTTGAGTTGGAAGAACTTAATTTTTATGAGTTTTCAACCAAAGAAATCGTGTTGATGCTACCAAATTTGATTGAAGAGGAAAAGCTGATTCCTCCAACTCAGTTTAGTTTGTTGGTTGAACATAATATCAGGAGAAGTTGTCATAACTCAATTTTTTTTTAATTTTCTTGAGCCCAAACCTTATTTTTTAGAGTGTGGTTTGTTTGGTTGTGCTGCGTTTTTTTCAAACAAGTGTGAGTGAATATCGGAACTGTTTGTGGTTATTTCATTTATTTATGATTAAAAGGGAAAAATCAGGTGTCTTGAAACTGTAATAATATGAACAATGAGCATTTGCCAAACTTACAATCAAACAACATGAATGTGTTCACCTTTTTCTGAATTTTCTGACAACTTTCATCAAAGACTCACAAGAAAATGTGAAAATACAGCAACAAACAACGTGTTTTCCTTCTAACTTGCAGCTTTTCACCGATTTCAAACGTTTCTTACACAGAAAGCTTTACTGCGAATGTCCGCGAGCTTCGTCCAAATGTCAAATGTTGGTACCTCATTTTCAGTGATGCAAAAAAACAAACAAAAGCACAATGTTACAGCTGCTTTTTTTACTTGTTTGTGAAGCACTGGAACAAAAAATGCAATGAGGTTTGTCTTTTGGAACTTTACTACTGAGTCAGTAACAAACTTCTTTTAAGGTTTTGTAGGTTTTATTTTTTGCTTCTTTTGTACAGTTGGTTGGTTTGTGTAGTTTATTTTTGCAAACAGGTTATGAGATGTTGAGAATTTATATGTGAGAGACTATTTTGATGATACTTTTATATTTGTATGATGTAGCATATTAAAGATATTGTTTCTATACTTCTGAGTGTCTTGAGTGTGTTTTCATGCAGGAGAAGATTCAAAAAGTTGAAAACAAAACTAGTTTTATAGAATATTTTGGCTGAATTTAGAGATTTTTCTGTGTGTTTTCACCCAGTCAAGACATTTTAAAGCTTCAATATCTCCAGAAATAAAATTACAACAGCCATGAAAGCTGGTGAGGACTTAGAATAGTTTCCATCAGATCAGAATGACTGAATGCATCCAACAGAGGACAGAATTTTAATTACTGGAACCTTGAAAATGAATTGAAGTACAAAATTATCATACATGGCTGCTGTAGTGTCTCCACAAAGATTCCAGTGAGTGTATATATATATGGATGGAAGGCAAAAATCAGCCTCATACGTTGGAAAGTTTCACATGAATCAACATGAAGCATCTCTGCACATTGAAAACCAACATCTAGACCTCTATGGACACCTACATCTAGACCTCTATGAACACCAACACCTAGACCTCTACGAACACCAACACCTAGACCTCTACGAACACCAACACCTAGACCTCTACGAACACCAACATCTAGACCAAAGTTTGTCCTCTATTGGATCCATTCAATCATTGTGATCTGAGAAAACTATTCTCTCTGAGTGCTCAACACATTTCATGGCTGTTGGAGTTTT
The DNA here is from genome assembly GCF_021347895.1 of Acanthochromis polyacanthus. Lineage (NCBI taxonomy): Eukaryota > Metazoa > Chordata > Actinopteri > Pomacentridae > Acanthochromis > Acanthochromis polyacanthus. The sequence continues at coordinate 3,727,522 of NC_067123.1, forward strand.
ATTTACGGAGATATTAAACCTTGAAAATGGCTTCACAGATGTTTTTGAGATGAAAAACAGTCCGTGTGAAAATGGAAAGTTCTCATAATTCAATCAAAAAGTTTTACTTTACTTTGAGGTCATAAAAAACAAATAAATAAGCAAAATCTGAGACGATGCAGCAACAAATTCCCAAAAGTCTACATAATCATTCACAGAAAGGATGTACAGGTAGGCTGGTCTTAAAGGTTCAGGTAGGTTCAGGGAGAAAACCTTTACTGCCAGATAAAACCAACGTTGTTAAGGTTGAAAGACGTCCATTGTCATTCTTACAATAACAGGACTGTTGTGATTAAAATGAGAATTAAAGCCCCATTGTTGAACATCCGTCCAAACCTGTCAGGTCACAGTTTATTTATTCTCGTCTGTCTGGCTTCAAGCTTGACCTTTTGGATATAAAACATCATCACACCTTCATTTCATCCTATTAGACGTCTAGAAACGTGAACTTTTTTGTCAGAATTCATGAAATGTTTGGTTTCAGTGACAAATATGTCTTGACTTTTGACCACGAACATCTAGATTTTGTTTTACTGCCTGAAATGACTCATTTTTGCTTTTTGCATTTTTTCTTGCTGGACTCTACAATATTATTGAGCAAAACTGTGAAAATATGTAAAATAACAGTCTAAAAATGATTAAGAAATGTTTAATCTTCATTTACATAATAATTCTTTGTAATATCTGTAAAATAATGCTATGTTTTGCTCATTATAATACAAAAATGCACAATTTTACAGTCAAATGTTGTCAGAGAACAGATTACTATTAGAAAAATTATAGATCTTTAATTTATTAATCATTATGTATGTTATCTTAGGAGCAGGAAAAATACTTTCTAACAGTTAATATCTAAAACAATATTGTTTTTTCTGTGATTTTACTAGATATTAACTTTGATTTAACAAAATAGGACAAAGCTAATGAATTTGTACATTGAATAACCAAGAATAAATAAGATCATCATAGAAAACGGCTTTCTTGTCTGGTGTTGTATGTTGGATAAATGATGACAGAAGACTCTGTTTTACCGCCTGAAATGACTCATTTCTGTTTGTTCATGAGCATGTTCTTCCTGCAATCAACAACATTTTCTTACCGATCTACTGTTTCATGTCAGCAGCTCATCCAGAACTGTTAGCTTCAGTTTTAATTCTCGCTGACCTTATCTTGGCCTCTGATCTGATAATACTTTCATCCAGGCGATGCATGTTTGACGGCAGTGATGCGATTCCAGTTTAGTACTGCTCAAACAGGTCTAACCAGTCTTTATCTTCTAGTAACCACTTTTATGTTTCAGTTTCAGACAGAAGTTGTATAAAGAGGTGTTGACTTCACAAATCCAAATATTCTAAAGAATGTAAACAGTGTAGGGCTACACATAAATCACTTTAAAGGGTTGTTTTCATGGAAATGAGACACTGAAGGACACAAAAAACAAGATAGAAAATGAAAAGAAAATTGGACAAACTCTCCTAAAGTCACATGCAACAACACACATGAGGCATAAAATGAGACAAAATGAACACAAACGAGGCAAAGACACATGTACAACCACAAACCTGTAACTCCGAACACCTAACACCAACATCTAGACTCTATGAAGACCAACATCTGGACCTCTGTGAACACCAGCATCAAGACCTCTATGAACATCTAGACCTCTATGAACACCAACATCTAGACCTCTATGAACATCTAGACCTCTATGAAGACCAACATCTAGACCTCTATGAAGACCAACATCTAGACCTCTATGAACACCAACATCTAGACCTCTATGAACATCAACATCTAGACCTCTATGAACACCAACATCTAGACCTCTATGAACACCAACATCTAGACCTCTGTGAACACCAACATCTAGACCTCTGTGAACATCTAGACCTCTATGAACATCTAGACCTCTATGAAGACCAACATCTAGACCTCTATGAACACCAACATCTAGACCTCTGTGAACATCTAGACCTCTGTGAACACCAACATCTAGACCTCTATGAACATCTAGACCTCTATGAACACCAACATCTAGACCTCTATGAACACCAACATCTAGACCTCTATGAACACCAACATCTAGACCTCTATGAACACCAACATCTAGACCTCTATGAACACCAACATCTAGACCTCTATGAACACCAACATCTAGACCTCTATGAACACCAACATCTAGACCTCTATGAACATCTAGACCTCTATGAACATCAACATCTAGACCTCTGTGAACACCAACATCTAGACCTCTGTGAACACCAACATCTAGACCTCTATGAACATCAGCATCTAGACCTCTGTGAACACCAACATCTAGACCTCTGTGAACATCTAGACCTCTATGAACATCTAGACCTCTATGAAGACCAACATCTAGACTTCTGTGAACATCTAGACCTCTGTGAACACCAACATCTAGACCTCTATGAACATCTAGACCTCTATGAACACCAACATCTAGACCTCTATGAACACCAACATCTAGACCTCTATGAACACCAACATCTAGACCTCTATGAACATCTAGACCTCTATGAACATCAACATCTAGACCTCTGTGAACACCAACATCTAGACCTCTATGAACACCAACATCTAGACCTCTGTGAACACCAACATCTAGACCTCTATGAACACCAACATCTAGACCTCTGTGAACACCAACATCTAGACCTCTGTGAACATCTAGACCTCTATGAACATCTAGACCTCTATGAAGACCAACATCTAGACTTCTGTGAACATCTAGACCTCTGTGAACACCAACATCTAGACCTCTATGAACATCTAGACCTCTATGAACACCAACATCTAGACCTCTATGAACACCAACATCTAGACCTCTATGAACACCAACATCTAGACCTCTATGAACATCTAGACCTCTATGAACATCAACATCTAGACCTCTGTGAACACCAACATCTAGACCTCTATGAACACCAACATCTAGACCTCTATGAACACCAACATCTAGACCTCTGTGAACACCAACATCTAGACCTCTATGAACACCAGCATCTAGACCTCTGTGAACACCAACATCTAGACCTCTATGAACACCAGCATCTAGACCTCTGTGAACATCTAGACCTCTGTGAACACCAACATCTAGACCTCTATGAACATCTAGACCTCTATGAACACCAACATCTAGACCTCTATGAACACCAACATCTAGACCTCTATGAACATCTAGACCTCTATGAACATCAACATCTAGACCTCTGTGAACACCAACATCTAGACCTCTATGAACACCAACATCTAGACCTCTATGAACACCAACATCTAGACCTCTGTGAACACCAACATCTAGACCTCTATGAACACCAGCATCTAGACCTCTGTGAACACCAACATCTAGACCTCTATGAACACCAACATCTAGACCTCTGTGAACACCAACATCTAGACCTCTGTGAACACCAACATCTAGACCTCTATGAACACCAGCATCTAGACCTCTGTGAACACCAGCATCTAGACCTCTGTGAACACCAGCATCTAGACCTCTGTGAACATCAACATCTAGACCTCTGTGAACACCAGCATCTAGACCTCTGTGAACACCAACATCTAGACCTCTATGAACACCAGCATCTAGACCTCTATGAACACCAGCATCTAGACCTCTGTGAACACCAACATCTAGACCTCTGTGAACACCAACATCTAGACCTCTGTGAACACCAACATCTAGACCTCTGTGAACACCAACATCTAGACCTCTGTGAACACCAGCATCTAGACCTCTGTGAACACCAACATCTAGACCTCTGTGAACACCAACATCTAGACCTCTGTGAACACCAACATCTAGACCTCTGTGAACATCAACATCTAGACCTCTGTGAACACCAGCATCTAGACCTCCGTGAACATCAACATCTAGACCTCTGTGAACATCAACATCTAGACCTCCGTGAACACCAGCATCTAGACCTCCGTGAACATCAACATCTAGACCTCTGTGAACACCAACATCTAGACCTCTGTGAACACCAACATCTAGACCTCTATGAACACCAACATCTAGACCTCTGTGAACACCAACATCTAGACCTCTATGAACACCAACATCTAGACCTCTGTGAACACCAACATCTAGACCTCTGTGAACACCAACACCTAGACCTCTATGAACACCAACATCTAGACCTCTGTGAACACCAACATCTAGACCTCTATGAACACCAACATCTAGACCTCTGTGAACATCTAGACCTCTATGAACACAAGTTTCTATTTCCTACCAATGAGTTCACATCAACATTTAGTCTAAACATCTAAAAACTGGAACCTTGTCTGGTCAAACTTTCCTCACATCAGATTTGAGCCTCAAAAGTTGGTGAAATGTCGACCAAAGAGTGGATTTTAATATGGATCCATTCATATACATCCCCTGTCAAAAGTTTTAGGACACTTTCTCATTCAAATAAAGTAGAACCTGTCCTTCAACTTTTGACAGGGGGTGTTTCTACCAAATTTGGTCCACATATGCAGCACATCAGGCTGAACAAAAAAGTCAGTGACAGCCACATTCCAAACCCAACAGGAAGTGAGCTATTTGGCTTTGAATGTCAGATTTTGCCCATTTTTCATTTTTTTCTAGAGCGAACTCCTCCTAGGGGGAAACTCCAATTCACCCCAAATTGGGCCAGTACATACAGGAGACCTTAATGATCCAAAGTTATTAAAATCTTTTTCCAAAGTCAAAGGGTGTGTCCGTGGCGGCCTCTGGAATTTTGATCCTTGGCCATGAAATTTCAAATGCTGTGTAAATGCCCTGAACATGCTCCAATCTGCCTGAAACTTTACATGTATGATCAGAGTCCTGCCCTGATTACATCCATGTGATGAAATACACCCCCTGTCAAAAGTTGTAGGACAGGTTCTACTTTATTTGAATGAGACAGTGTCCTAAAACTTTTGACAGGGGGTGTATATATATATTATATACTCTTACAGTAAACCTCAAGGACCGTTAGCTAGTATTTAGGTTTTAATCTAAACAAACAAAAGTTACATTTCAGATTTTAAGCTGTCAATTGGGTTTACTTGTTAGCATTTTGCTAATACATGGAAACCTGCATCCATCTGTATGTGTTTACAAGCAAAATGGGGCTAAACTTAGCTCCATAAAGCCACAAAATACTTAAAAGTTGGCATGTTGACGGCATTTAGAGGTTTAAATGTCTTTTATTGTTGATGTCGCAGAGCATTTTACTGCTCATTCTCCAGAAGCATGCAACATAAAAACTGTTGAATCTTAAAACTTAAAATACAGAAATCTTTGTTTTCTTCAGCTGCGGCCCAAAACATCAACCTTTTCATTGCATTTGGAAATAGATCAAGCCGTCTTTTTACTTCTGAAAGCTTCATCTCTTCTTCTGTTGTTCACCATGTGGGCATTTTAATGAAACTCTCAGGAACAAAATGCTAAATGCTAACAGCTTTACAAACCCACTAAGCTGCTCTTTTTGGTTCTTGAGGATCTTGCAACCTTCTGCAGGTCTTAAGAAAAAAACAGATTCTTGCATAAGCTGCATAAAAAAACATCTCTAAGAACCCAAAATTGGCTGGTTTCTGTCGGTGATTACAACGACCTGGATGACAGAGTTACGCCTGTGGAGCTTCCAGCCATCCACTCCTTCTCCTGCTGGTAAGAAACTCCTGGATGTCCAAATCATCGCCGTCCTTCTGACTGGTTTCACGTCTCAGGATGTGATTCCTAGAAGACACAGGAAGCCGTCCAGTCACCGATGAGACTCGACTTGCATCACGCCTTTAAGGTTACGAAACCAGAGAGCGACACGACAAACACTCATCTTCTGGAGCAGAAAGGTGTGAACAGGAAGTCAGAAACACTGAAGGTGTCGACTTGAGTCACCTGATTTCTGGGAAAAAGTCCACTTTTTTAGCATGATGCTTTTACTTGTAAAAAGACTCAACATGGGCGAAATGCAGCATCCTGATCAGAGTTCTGTGGTTTCAAAGCCAGAAATGGTTTCATTTTAATGCGGAAAGAGAACAAAAACTGATTATTTTGACAGAAAGAAATAAAGTTTAAGGGTCACATTTAATATTTGTATGCGTTTACAAGCTAATGGGGAAAAACCTGCATAAAATGTGCAAATTAAAGGTAATTTCAATAGAAAAAAGTTCTACAAAAAAGTTTTCGATTTCGATTTCAATAGGATAAAATTTTGGAAAGACTTTTCTGAAAAAAAATCTCATTTAAGGTCAAGACCAAACATTTTTTCAGCGCCTTTATTCAAATTTTAGTGGTTTCTTAGCCATTTATAAATCAGAAATGATTTATTTTTAATGACAAAATCAACCAAAAATCATCCATTTGATGCACAGAAAAGAGTTTTAAGGGTTAAAGGGTCACATTTACCATCTGCATGTGTTTACAATCAAAAAGGGGAAATATCTGCATAAAATGTGCAAAATAAAGTTAATTTCAATAGAAAAAGTTCTAGAAAACCATTTCTGTTGTCAAAAGTCGCATTTGAGGTCAAGAAATTGTTTTTTTTTTTAAATATTTCATGCAAACTGTAAAAAAACAAAACAGTTTTTAGTAGTTTTATAAGAATTTTGCAACAGTTTAGTGTAATTTTACAGTTTTACTGCCTCGCCTCCAAAAAAATTGTGGTTTGGTTCCAGAAAATAAGTTAACACAACAGTTTGCATCAGCTTCTAATAACATAAATAGTTAAAGGAATTAGCTTTTATTCTCCAGTCAAACCTATTTTTAACGATCTGTTTAGGGTAATTAATATTAATAAGATACCAAAGGTGAAGAAAAATTCTGAATTCATTTATTTCAACAGAAATTTAAGTTGAACTAATGTGTAATTTAAAGTTGAAATTCTTATTAATTTTAATCAAATCTTGATTTTATTTCTTCAGAAGTCGCCTAAACTCAAAAATATTGATGCAAACTGCTGAAATTAACATTTTTTTAAAAGAGGTGAGGCGGTAAAACTGTAAAACAACATTACGTTCTTCCAAACATTAAAGTCAAGACTGCTAAAAAGAAAGTTATTTTTTACAATTTGCATGCAATATTTTTAAAAAAACAAAACAAATTCTTCCTTTTTTGTTGGTGTCTATACGCCTAAAACATTCCTCAGTGTTTAAAGAAAAGCAGAAAAATGAGAAGATCCAGGCTTTAAATCTACAAACTCTTGCTCAAGAGATGAAGAATTTTTCTCCACACCTTTTCCAGAACAGTTTTTGTCTTGAAATCACTCTGAAATTAACACAAATGTGACTCTTAAACCCACAAAACTCTTCCCTGGGTATTAAAACTACATATATGTTTTATTTTTTTCATTGATAATAAATCATTCCTGCCTCCAAATGGCTCTAATTTACCTCTTTCTCTTTAAAATCTGCACTCCAACTCTGTTTAAACACGGTAAAATACTTTAAGTTAATGCAGCATCAAAAAGCATGTTTGCAACTTAATGAGGTTTATTTAAATCAATAAATTAATGAAACGTTTAGTTAATTAGCAAGTCCCTTAAATGACTTTTTAAAGTGCCGTTCAGAGCTGCTTGGTCCATTTTAAATGTTGCATCAGAAAACAAAGCACCCAAACAAACCTAAAATCAGATTCTGGTTAAATCTTTCACACTTTCAAACCTGCAGCGACTTTACTGTCAGCCGGCTTCACTCTTTACAGTAACTCAGTCTTTTTCTGACTCGTGTTTCTGCAGCGTTTCCTGCTGCCATGTGGGCGAGAACCCGCAGAAAAAACCAGAAAACGACAAACGGCAGACAAATGTGGCGACAGGAAACCGCTTCGACCTGGAGACCAGCAGAGGAAATAAAAGAGGAAAGAAACCAGAAGGAAAGCCAGAAAAGACGCAGTGAAACGCAAAGAAATGCTCTGATAGTTAGTCAAGCTTCCTGCAGGGGATTATTTATTTATTTAATTATTTTAAATAATAATTCTAAATTAATTTGTTGCTTTCTCTTCATTTTGACTCTAAAAAAGTATGATTTTTATTTTTTATTTACAATTTTTAGTCATATTTTGGAAAACCGTGTTTACTGCTGTCAGAATTTGGCTGCAGTTGAAATAAATAAATAAATAAATAAATAGATAGATAAATAAATAAATAAATAAATAAAATACAAAAATCTTGCAGCAAATTACCCAGAAAGAAATTGGTAAAAAATGGTTTAATATCGCAACCTTTTAAAAAAAAGCAAAAAAACAGATCTGAAAATAACAGTAAATATGTGTAAAATTATGTTTTTTTTAAAGCAGAGGCCACAAACAAGGTCATAAAAGAGGCAATAAAATGTAAAAACACTTAAGTAATTATTCTAATTATAATTTAAAAAATTTGATCCTGAGTCTTCCTGCAAGGGGATGATTTATTTACTTATTATTTATTTCTTTAATTATTAAAAAATAATTTGTTGCTTTTTCTTCATTTTGGCTTCAAAAAAAGTACACATTTTAAAAAAAATGTTCATTTATTTTTACTATTTTTAGTCGTATTTTGGAGAACCATGTTTACTGCTGTCAGAATTTGGCTAAAAAAGAAATTACAAATAAATAAAAAGGAATAAAATAAAATGTAAAAATCTGGCAGCAAAGTTGCTTGAAAATGCTAAAAAATGCAACATTAAAAAAATATTTAAAAAAAGAAATGAAAATAAAAGTGAGTATCTGTAAAATTATGTTTTTAATGCAATAAAATGCAAAACACATAAATAATTATTTATTTCCGTGTCTTGTTTTTGTTTCCTTATAAGCAGGAAACCGCTCTCGGCTTTTGCATGAGCAGTGCTGCTTATGATGTGAATTTAATTTTTATTATTTTACAGCGCGGTTTGTTCAACACCTGGACGTTTCCTGCAGGTTTCAAAACAAACCAAATATTTCCAGAGAAGCGCTCAGATTTGACCATGCATCTGACATGTTTTTTTCTGCTGAAGTCAGTCAGGAACGTGCTGACTGAATGTCATCGTTAAAGAAATCATTGTTTTACTGTTTCATGTCATCGGTTCAACGTTCCAGAGAACTGAAGCCTCGAGGCCAAAATAAACAGTCAGCTCATTAAACTGCCACTCGATTTCTGCTCCACATGCAGGGGATGATTTCACATTTTCACTGTTTATATGGAGAAAAACAGGATGATTTTAGGTTTAATCACTCCGATTTACTAGAAAGCTGCTGGTCACTGCTTCCCGACAGCCAAACGTGTCGTCACGGTGACGGTTCGAGGAAATTTACGAGTTTCGTCTCCGGACGTGATCAGAGTCGATCTTTGTCTTAGAAACAGTTCTGCAGTGACTCAGAGAGAGAAAGGAAGGAAAAGCAGAACAAAGAACAAAGACAGAGCTCAGCCTGTAAAATTAGACCAGTTTATACTGTAGATAAAAGTCTGTATTTTAGAGGAGAACTGCAGTTATTTGAAGGAAAAATTATCTAAATTAAAGATTCAAAAATGTGCATGTTGACCGTAAAATTACACCAATTCTGTATTGTAAATAAATCCGCATAAATGTAATTATTTTACAGAGAATTGCTGCTTTTTTAAAGAAAAAATATTTATATTAAAGTTTTAAAAATTTACTTGCTGACGGCAAAATTATACCAATTTTTACTGTAAATAAATCAGCACAAATGCAATTATTTTACAGTAGAATTGCAGTTATTTTTAAGAAAAATAAAATATGTATTTCTAAAAATTGTAAAATTTAGATTCAGAATTGTACATTTCTTTATATTTTTTTGTGTTTTTTTTTACCAATTGAAAATTTAAACAAGATTTATTTAAAAACAGAAATAAGGAATTAAAGTGCAGTTAAAAACTAAAACTTTAAATAAACATATCATTATTTTACAGAGAAGTGCAGCTATTTGAGAGAAAAATTATGCATATTAAAGATTTTAAAAATGTAGTCGGCCTTCTTGGAGTCTCTGGGTGGTTTATAGAAGGAGGACCACTGGGGACTCCACGGTTCTCCTGGAGGACTTCAACACTAACTTCATCGATGGAGAACCCTGGAGGAGGTGATTGGGAGAACGTCCTGATCTGAACCTGAGTGGAGTTTAGTTATTGGACTTCTGTTCTAGTCACAGACTGGTCATGACAAACACCACGATGGAGCAGAAGGTAGTTCATAAGTGTTCCTGGTACCTGAACACCTCAGGTCAAAGGTCCATGATCGACTTCATATTTGTACCACTGATCTCCACCTGGTGGTGAGTTGGATCTGATGGAAGGCTGCTGGACAGACCTGATAAACCCAAACCTGTAGTGAAGGTGAACTGGGAACATCTGGCAGAGGACCCTGTCTGTTGGGTTTTCAGCTCCCACCTCTGGCAGAGTTTGTCCTGCATCCTGGAGGAGGTTGGGGACATGGAGTCTGAGTGGTCCATGTTCAAAGCCTCCATTGTAGAAGCAGCTGTTAGGAGCTGTGGTCTGAAGGTCACTGGTGTCTGTCACGGCAGCAACCCAAGAACAGAAAGGGAAGTCATCAGGATGAAGGAGGCCATTCAGGCCTGGTTGGCTCGGGGGTCTCCTGAAGCAGCTGACTGGTACCGGTTGGTCAAAAGGGCTGCAGATGTGACAGACTTTTGGTTGGCCTCAAGGAAGTTCTGGCAAATCGTTCAACACCTCAGGAAGGGGAGGCAGGGCTTTGGGGCAGAACTGCTGACCCGTCCTGGGGACCTTGTCGGGCGGTGGAAAGAGAACTTTGAGGAACTCCTGAACCCGGTAAACACATCCTCTGTGGAGGAAGCAGAACCTGAGGACTCGGGGGAATCTTGGTCCATATCCGTGGCAGAAGTCGCCGAGGTAGTAAAGAAGCTCCTCTGTGGGAAGACGCCAGGTGGGGAGAGATCCTCCCTGAGATGCTGAAGGCTCTGGACATTGTTGGACTGTCTTGTCTGACACGTCTCTGCAGTGTTGCATGGTCATCGGGTACAGTGCCTGTGGAGCGGCAGACTGGGATGGTGGTTCCCATTTTCAAGAAGGAAGGCCAGAGAGTGTGCTCCAACTACCAGGGTATCACACTTCTCAGCCTCCCCAGGAAAGTTTACTCTAGGGTGCTGGAAGGGAGGATCTGACCGACTGTCAAACCTCGGATTCAGGAGGAGCAACGCATATTGAGGGGGAGCTGCTTCCCCAAGCGAAGGAGTTCAAGTATCTCTGGATCTTCTTGATGAGTGATGGGGAAATGGAGCGAGAGATGGACAGGAGGATTGGTGCAGCTTCAGCAGTAATGAAGGCGTTGTACCGAACCATCCTGGTGAAGATTTGCCGTCCATCTATGTTCCAACCCTCACCTATGGTCATGAGCTCTGGGTAGAGACTGAAAGAATGAGATCGTGGATACAAGCGTCTGAAATGAGCTTCCTCTGTAGGGTGTCTGGGCTCAGCCTTAGAGGTTGGGGTCAGAAGATCAGACATCCAGAGGGAGCTCAGAGTAGAGCTGCTGATCCTTCACCTCTAAAGGAACCAGTTGAGGTGGTTTGGACATCTGATTCCTCCAGGGAGACTTCCTTTGGAGGTTTTCTGAACCCGTCTGCCCAGGAGGAGACCCCAGGGCAGACCCAGAACCCTCTGAAGGGATTACATATCTCATCTGGCCTGGGAACGCCTCAGGATCCTCCAGGAAGAGCTAGAAAGTGTCTCTGGGAGGAGGAACATCTGGAATGACCTGCTTCATCTGCTGCTGCCACAACCCCAAATAAGAGGAAGAAGATGGATGGATGGATGGATGGATGGAATAATTTACAAAAAAAGTCCAGATTAAAAATCTGTATTTTTCCAAATGGTAAAATTCTGATTCAGATTTTCACATTTCTTATTTGATTTTCATTTTAAAATTTTTTTTTGCAGTGTAGCAGAGTAAACAACTGAACCCTTAAAGGAGTTTTGAAGGTTTCGTTAAACGTTAAATTTATTTACAATTACAACTTATTTATATTAAAATAACAGTAGAACAAAAAGAACCTAAACTCAAAGATTAAAGGTGTGTCGTTGTGTTTTGTTCTTTTCCGTCCTTCTGGAAAACTACCCATGATAGAAAATCACCAGATTTCCTGCGGGCCCTGAACGCCTCACGCCTTTCTGTGTCAATTCATCAGAATAGTAAATTGTGGGTGTGTGAGCGCCACGTGGGCGACAGATGACAGGTGATTTACTTTAGTTTTTATGAGCTTTGTTGTCGTTTCAGCTCCTCACCTTTGTTCTCCGTGTGTTTGACTTTCAGTTCCAGTCATCGGCCGATCAGTCGCTCTGCTGGGTGTGAATCTCTGAGTAATCAGACGACGACAACGCAGCCGTCAGCTGAACAGGGCTAAAGGTTTAAGAAGAAAGATAAAAAACAGATTTATGGTTCACCTGAGGAAAGATTTATTACCGACCTGCAGCCTGAATGTCTGAGGTGAATAAAAACACGAGTTAAAGATGAATTTAGCTCTAAAAATGAACAAGTAAATAAATGTGGCTTTTTTGTATTACTAATAGTATTACAATTAAAAAAAAATTAAAAAGAAATGTTCTAGAAAGGTGGATTTTATTTTTAACAATATAAATGTGTCTATTTTTTTACAGCCAGCATGTACATTTTTAAACATTTCTATTACAAATAACTTAAATTCTACTGCAAAATAATATTTTTGATTTGAAGTAGTAGTTTTTCAGCACACTTTATTACCTTATTTCTGTTTTTGTTTTTTGTTTTATTAAAATTTTAAACCTCCTTTAAGGTTTTGGTTTGTTTTGTGTTTTCTTTAAAGTAAAAATTTGAATTTAATTTTTACCATTTTCAGAAATACCGATAACAACACAGAAAGACTGTTAAGGTGGAATTTTTTTAACAATAAAATTTGTCAAATTTCACAGTCAACATGTACATTTTTAAATCTTTAATATACATAATATTTCTTACAAGTAACTGAAATTCTGATGTAAAATAATATTTTGAATTTAAAGTTTTAGTTTTTCATTGCACTTGAATTCCTTATTTGTGTTTTTTTTTACAAAAAAAATTAAATTTAAAAAGATTTTTAACAATTAAAATGTGTCAAATTTTATTGTCAACATGTACATTTTTTAAAATCTTTAATATACATATTTTTTCTTTCAAATAATTGAATTTTTGCTGTAAAATAATATTTTTAATTTAAAGTTTTAGTTTTTCATTGCACTTGAATTCCTTATGTCTGTTTTTTAAATAAATCTAAAAACATTTTTGAAAAGATTTTAACAATTAAAATTTGACAGATTTGACAGTCAACATGTACATTTTTAAATCTTTAAAATACATAATTTTTCTTACAAATTACTGAAATTCTGCTGTAAATAATAATATTTAAAATTTAAAATTTCAGTTTTAAGTACACTTGAATTCCTTATTTTCGTCTTTTTTAAGGTTTTGGTTGTTTTCTCTGTACACTGTAAACAAATTAAACAATTTTTTAAACAATAAAAACATGTAAAACAATAATATTTTTAATTTAAAGTTTTAGTTTTTCAGTAGTAATTTAAACAAATTTGCTAATATTTACATAAATATGGGCATTAATTAATAGAAATTTGATTTTTTTTTGCACATTTTCTGAGCCTCTATGAACCGTTTTCTTTTTCTTTGTGCACGTTTTGTATTCTGATGCTGGAATATTACATTAGATTATAAATAAAACTCAACAAAGAGATGTTTTTAAGGATTTCTGTCTAATCAATACATAACTAGCTATAAAACCAGCAGTTATTTAGCACTAAACCTGCATCTTTTGCCCTTTAAATGTTTTTTTTGTCACATTTTTGGCTCTAAAAGTCATCGGGCTGCAAACAGATTCTCCAGGAAGCTTTAGAAAGTGTCGTCTTTTCCTTTCATTTCATAAAAAACACCGTCAGCTGATATTTTACTGAGAATTTTATGAGCTGGAATATGATCTGGAACTTATCTGTTTCGTTCCAGTGAACTAAAGACTCGTGTTCAAAGTTTAGTTTTCCCGCAACTGGAGCCAAGAATAGACACTCAGGTTTATTAATCTTAAGATAATAGATCATTTTTTAGAGCTGAATTCATCTTTAACTCGTGTTTTTGTTCACCAGCTGCAGTTATTCATCGACACATCACACTTTCAGACTACAGCGAGATAATAAGAAAGAAAAGTTTTCTTATAAATGACAGCAATATTACTGTAAAATAATATTATTTTTAATGTAAAATCTCAGTTTTGAGGCACACTTTTATTCTTTATTTGTGTTTTTTAAATGTTTACTTTTTATTACATTTTTAAAACGCCTTCAAGGTTACGATTGCTTTCTCTGGTACACTGTAAAAAATATATATGTAAAAATAAATGTAATGTAATTTAAATTGAAGTGATTAAACAAGAAGAAGCATAAAACAACTAAAGATAAATTATTATACTCATATAGAGCAACTTACTTTTTCTAAAAATGTGATATAATATAATACAATAAAACACATGAATAATTATGATAAAAATTTAGAAAACCTACTTGGAAAAAGTTAAAATAACAATAATAATATAACACAAAACAATATAATATAATATCATATAATTTAATACATTATAATATAATACATTAATAATTAAACTTAGAAAAACTACTTGGAACAACTTAATAATAATATAATGTACGACAATTCTAACATAATAATATGGTATAAGATTTAATATAATATAAAACAATATAATGTAATTTAATTAAAAATATAATATAATGTAATTTAATTTATAAAAAACAACATAATATAATATTGTATAATACAATATAAAAAACTACTTGAATAAAATTATTTTTTACATTTTATTTTATGCTCCAACATATAAAGAAGCCTAAATCTACTGAAGGTAATCCAAATAGAGCAACTTAATTTACTAATAATCATGATTATAGCAACAAAACTTGTAAAAACTACTTGGAATGACTTTATTTTAATGAGTAATCAACTCAAAAGTCATTATTTCATTATTTTAAATATCTACAGCTTTGATTGTGGAGGAAAAACTAATTATTTCATTTAATTTAGTTTGTTGGTTGAACATAACTGAACACGTACATGTTTCAAACAGCTTTTGGTTGCCTTAATGTTTTAATATTTTAATTCAGAAAATGAATCTTACATGTTGTTAGTTATTAATTCTACCAGTTTTACGACTTGTTTTTGCTGCTGCCTGTCTTCTAACAGGTGCAGGATTTAAACTCGGCCGTTCACTTTCTTTTTTATGACTTTATGGCTTCCCACTCTGAAGCTTGTTTCAGTCTAACCGGTACGATGATCTCACCTCCATAAAACCAGATCATGGGAGGTTTTCTTATCTGTCTTCATCTTCTACCTGCAGCCATCGTAACGTGGGCGGCTACCGTTGCAACACCGGGCAACTTCTCGTCTCATTAAACTGACGACATTCTACAGAAATACGTGAATTTATAGCATTTATTCAACAAATATATGCTAATTTTACTGTGTGGATTCAGTTTTTTTATGCTACAGGTAGAGTTTAGGTTATTTCATTGTGTAACTGAGAGAAAAAATAGAGAATAAATCTCAGTTTTGTGACTATTTATTGCATCAGGTATTTGTCCAGCACGTAGTCAGACTTTCAGTTGCTGCACAGATAACAGACAGGTGTGATTAAAGCGGACTGAGCATGCTCAGAGCGCCATCATGAGGCAGAATGTAGGTAAACACAGGTAAAGGTCGATCAGGCTGCAAACTGCACATCGACCACAAGATGTCGCCGTTGGTCCGCTGAGAAATCACACAATAAGGAGCCTATTTTTACAGATGTAAACATTAAAAAAAAAAACAATTATTAATTATTACATTTACAGTTAACTTAAAAGTTTCCAAACTGTGGCATAACAAGTAAAATCATGCAAGATTTTTTCAGTTTTCAGTGTAATGTGCAACTTATTAATGTACAAGTTTGACATTTTATAAGTTATGATGCATAAGGAGATATAACAGAGCAAAAATAAAACACAATAAACGCAGATATTTGCCTTATTTTAGCCCTGCTGTGTCTACCTAGCTTTATTAGCATAAAAACAGGCATTTCGTATAAATAACAAATAAAATAGAATCTATTAAACTCCATGTATGATTAAATAATCATAATAATAAAACCCAAAAATTCAAACAAGTTGGCCCCTGACACTGAAATATTAATAAAATTGAGTTAGACAAACCTTTTAAACTGCAAAACATTATTGCCCTGTTTCTAATTTCACCAGTTTAACATCTGTGTGTAATCTAAACTGAACCATCCGTTTTAATTGATTTAAACATGAAATCCAGGTTGTAGTAAATGAATTCAACAGTCTTGTTCACATCATTTTATTCACCTGAAGTTTAAGATTGCAAAGCAATAACAACGTGTGTTCACGCTAACAAACACCATTTAAAATGCCAGTCATTGTAGTAGAAAGGCTAATTCTTCTAATTACATACAATTAATTCAGTAAGCATAATTTCAGTCATTACAGCCCTTACTTTGCTCAACATAACTGGCATAACTAGCATTTTAAGCTAAATATCTCTGTTAATCTGTAGTGTTTGCAAACTGCGAGTCCTGAACGCTTTAAACAAGCAGCATTAGCATTAGCTAGACTTCTGTTAAAGTTACGCTGTATGTGGATGACAGGCTATGCTAAGCTAACAATGTTTTGCCATATTAGCTCGCTGTATCATTGATTAACTCGTGAATTAATGCTGTGCTATGTTAGCCTGATATAGCATTAGCTAACCTTACTGCTAACTAGCTAATTTAACGTTAACCTATTAATGATATGCTACATTAACTTGCTGTGGCACTAGCTAGCTTGCTGACTTTATCCTAAGCTAATAATGTCATGCCATATTAGATGGCTATACCACTAGCTAACTGAGATTATGTCAATTTAATAATGTTATATTATATTAGCTTTTTGTAGCTAATATAACATAACATTAGCTTCATGTAGCACTAGCTAAGTTACTGTAAGGGAACATTATAATGCCATATTAGCTTGCTCTAGCAGTAGCTAGCTAGCTTGAATTCTTTGCTACTGTAGGCAAAGGATGCCTGTTGATGTGGCATTAATTTAAATATCAGTGGTAATAAAGTAAATTAATTGTCCAGAAAAGCATGTTTTTTAAAACAAAAATAGTTTCAGTATGTGCTGTCATGATAGCAACAGTAAAATGTAAGAATAAAGTTAATTTTATACATAACACGTTTTTATGGATTAAAATGACTTGTGAGGTTAAATTACACCTTGTTTTACAGTCTTTTAAATATTTCACATTTAGCTTTAGAACAACAAAGCTGCAGCCTGGTATGATTTAACTACTTAAGCACACCTTAGACAGACATGTTTTACTCTACATACCTGCGATCAGCTGATAAACAGGTCAGACTTTGACTCCAGGTGAACTAATTACAGCAGGTGACACCGGGAGGGCGTTAAAGTCAATTAAAGCACACAAACGCAATTATTTCCCGCCTGTGTGAGGTATGTTACCTGATCAGAGCGGCGTGTCACACCTGAGGGGGCGTGGCCACACACCTGGGCTCTACCTGCCAGCACGCTGAGCTCAGCGGCCGTCTTCAGGATCCATCCGGGCGGGTTTCTGCAGCCTTCCAGCGCCGCTCAGTAGCTGTGGAGAGGCGGCCAAGAGAGCTCCGAGATGGCGAAGAAGACCTCCGGGAGGAGGTCCCTGAAGAGTCTGTTCTCCAGGAGCGACAGAGAAGACACCGAGAAGGACAAGGACAAGGAGAAGGATGAGGAGAGGGAGAAGGATGAGGACAAACCAGAGAAGAAGTTCAGGTTTCCAAAGTTCAGGATAAAGCCGAGGAGCGGCTCCGAGCAGCAGAAGTCAGCTGGAGAGAAACAGCAGATGCTCAGGTAAGACCCGGGTGTTGTGTCCGTGTATGTGACCTGATGGAGCTTCTTTAAAGCTGCAGGATCCAACTGGAGCTGCTGCAGGAAGACACGCCATGCAAACACACTCATGCATGCGTCTTTATTTTAATAATTAGGACTAACTGATTAAACTATGTTCCTCTAACAAACTACACGGAGCTGTGGAGCGATGTTTTAATTATGACGATTTTTAACGTTTAAAAATGTCCAGACATGTCAGGAAACAGGACAGAAGAGGAAATCCTCACCTTAAATTAGCTGTTCCTCTACAGTCAAAGCTCTTTTTCTTAATTATTTAATGATTGGCAGCAGTTTTTACGCTCATTAATCCTTAAAATTAAGTCCTATTTCTGAGTTTTTCTTCAAGGAATTACCATTTTGTACTTAATTACCATAACTATGACTGTTTACATAAATTAAGGTATTCCAAGTTTTTGTTTTTTTTGAAAAGGAATTTCCATTATGAAGTGCATTGCCACAACCTTAACCAGATGTTTAGTTAAACTCGATCTTCTTTCCAAATGTTTCTTAAAGGAATTACTATTATGAGCTTAATTGCTACAACTATGACCAAATATTTATGTAAATTATTTGCTGTAATTAGATTTTCTTAAGTAGTTTTCAGTGTTTTGTTCTTTTCATGTAGTGGATTTTAGGAAATAAATTAATTTTGAGACAAAATGTTCACGTAAATTAAGTTGTTCCGAATCCTATTTCCAAGTTTTTAAAAAGGAATTATCATTATATGCTTAATTACCTCAGCTGGGACCAACTGTTTACGTAAACTAAGTTGCTGTAATCAGATTACCTTCAGTAATTTTCGGTGTTTTGTGTCATTGTTCTATTCAAGCAGTGGATTTTAGGAAATTAATGACTTTAATGACAGAATATTTAGGTAAATTATGTTATTCTAAGTCCTATTTCCAAGGTTTTCTTTTAAAGGAATTACTGTTATACATTTAATTACCACAACTCTGACCAAATATTTAGGTAAATGAAGTTGTTCTAAGTCCTGTTTTTAAAAAAGAAATTACCATTATATACTTAATTAGAACAACTAGGACCAACTGTTCAGGTAAATAAAGTTGTTCCAATTATTCATATTCCTTTTATTTTCTTTTTTTTTTACCACAACTATGACCAAACGTGAATTTATTCCTCATGATTTTAAATCGACTTTGGGACTCCTAGTTGGACAGAATAAGCAGCTCTTTTGATCTTTTTTTTTTTTTACTTATTTTTGAACAAGCAAACATTTAGACACACTGACTACAGATAAATTGAGTATAATTGATTAACAGATAAATAAATATTGTCGGCATTTTGCACGATTGTCCAACAGTTGCAGACATTTTTTGACATCTTCCAGGCAAATTTATTTGAGCTACAACAGGATTTTCCTGCATGTACCATCAGTGGGCTTTAGCCAGGCTGCTTCATTAGCCATAAATTGTTCTTTTTGAGGCTTTTTCTTTGTGAAATTTGCCTAAAATTATAAATATGCTGCAAGATCATCTTCAGAAGACCTCATTATCTCCAAAAAGCATTTATTATGATGCAGAATTCATGGTGAAATCATCTCTCCGGTGCACGTTAATCCAAAAATCCCTGCTTTTTGATGAAATTTTCATTAGAAAGCTACCTTTGCTGTGACGTTTGTTGTTGGACAGCAAAGTGCTCCATCTGTTTCTGATTGTAGATGCACCTTGTTTGGACGCCAGCAGTGACCTGCAGATAATGTGATGAACTTCTGGGCCTCTTTAAAGCTTCGTTTTGCATCAAATCTGCTGCTAATGGCTTGAATTTGTCAGTTCTGGACAAACTGGGAGTCATTTTAAGCCGCTAGTAGATGATTTTCCTCACAGTTTAAGGATTTATTTCAAATATTTGCATCACCTGAGACGTCTATTCAGGCTTCCTTTCCGTTGACCACTTATTGGGTTAGCAAATGTATTTTTGACTGCAGCACATCCTCTCTGAATAAAAATATGAATGCATTATCAACAATATTCTAGAATTTGATGATTAGAATAGTATTAGACAAACATTTACTTACATGTGTTGTCATTTAGGGCCCTGACAAGCTGGAAAACTGCCCAGAAAGCAACTAGAAGTGCAGTTTTCCTCACAAAAGTCATAATGAACTTTTAAATCAGGCCATGTAAACTGGAACATGAGTTAAGATTCAGCTTGTTCCTTGTCTCAGCTTTTCATAAACAAGTTATGTGCGGTGCTGAAACAACTAAAATAAATTGAAAATGACAAAATTGAGATGAAAATCAACAAATCGGAGGGAAATTAGAAAAAATTAGACAAAAAGCAACAAAGAGATTAAAAATGAGACAAAAATAATAAAAACAGATTAAAATGACAGAAATAAGGCAAAAAAAAACAATAAACGGATTGCAAATGACAGAAATAAGGCAAAAAAACAATAAAAATGGATTAAAAATGACAGAAATAAGACAAAAAACAATAAAAATGGATTAAAAATGACAGAAATAAGACAAAAAACAATAAAAATGGATTAAAAATGACAGAAATAAGACAAAAAACAATAAAAATGGATTAAAAATGACAGAAAGACAAAAAAATCAACACAAAGAGATTGAAAATGAGACAAAAAAACAATAAAAACAGATTAAAAATGACAGAAATAGGACAAACGGATTGAAGCTGACAGAAATGAGACAAACCCTGTGCTGGATGACCAAATGTATCAGCCAAAGCCAAAGAACTAGTCATGGCTAAAATTCATGCTAGCCCCAAAAACATCCCTTCCCTGTCTGTGGCCCTCATCCTCCTAACATAACCCTGACTCTATCTTTCAGTATGTCCATCCTTCATCCACTGAGAAGTGCCAGTTTAAGTCTTTCTTCTTTCAACAAATCCATATTTAATCTGTAGAGGCAAAAAGAAAGATTTTTAATGAGATTCCCTGTGTGTCCAGACTTATAGGACAGCCTGTATTTGTAGATTAAGGTAGTATTGGACTAACTGTACTTGGACGTGTTGTCATTTGGAGCCCTAAGAAGCATGAAAACTGGCAAGAAAGCAACTAGAACCGCAGTTTTCCTCACAAAACTCATGTAGAACTTTTAAATCAGGCTGTGTAGACGTAAACATGAGTTAGGATTCAGCTTATTTCTTATCTCAACTTTCTCTATATTAGCTAAAGTTGGTGTTATCAGCTAAAGTTGCTCTAAACGAGTTAAAGTTGACCTACACTACCGTTCAAAATGTATGCACGATGCAGCACACACATCCGCGATCTATCGTAAACGCAGATGTCAGCGTTTACTATACAGCTGCATCTAAATGGGGACATGCGTGCTGCATCGTGCATACATAATACATGCACGATGCAGCGCCGACGTCCGTCCGTGTTCCTCGCTCCGGTCGGACGGTGATTTCTGTTGCATTGCGCGCTCACTCCCTCTTTTGATGACGTATCGTGCTCAGACGATTAGTGAACGCATCGTTAGTTGCAGCCCTAGTTGTTTTTAAACAAAGAAAATAGAGAAAAAGTCCAAAATTACTCAAATAATTGTCCAAAATCACTTCCAACTTGTACAAATTTCTCATAATTTATTCAGAATGACTCAAAATACGTCCAAAATGACTCGAAATTTACTTAAAATTTGTAAAAAAATTGTCCAAAATGGCCCCAAACTGTTGAATGGTGGTGTAGATAAATACTTTTTTCATCCTATTGGGGTCTGCAATGGCTCATACATTTTACATTTCTGAAAAAAAAGGACGCCTATGTGCAAAAAGAACGTGCAGATCATGTGGGATGAAGAAGTACGGTGCAAAATCTGCTGACTTATTGGCATGTTTAATTTTAGGTCCAGTAAGGAGAAGAAAAGTGCTTCATTGCAGCGATGTTCTAAGAGATTAATAAGAAGTTTGTTTCTAGCAGGACCGTGAACAGAAAGGCTTTTCTATCGTCTTACTGTAAATAGGTTGCAGGTTTAAGTGTTGCTTAAACATCTCTAAACCTGAAGAGACCTGGAATCTTCATTTTGGTCTCTTGTTGTGCAGCAGACGACATGTTACGTCTCTATAAACCTCAGAGTTTACAGATAATTTTACTTGTTTAGAATTAGAGATGGAACCCCGAGGTCCTGTAAAAACGTAGCTGGAGCTGAACAACGTCGTCGTGTTTTGTGCACAGAACAGTTTTCAGGTTTTGTGCAGGTTCAGCTGGTGGGTCAGATGTTTACAGAGGACAGGTGAGGCGGGGGTGGAGCCGGTCACATGCTGGGACGATGTAATCATGTTGTTCACGGTTGGACTCAGACTGACTGATCGTGTTTGCTCTGCGAGGAAAATAAACGATGAGCTGACAGCGTGGGACCGCCTCAGTACACAGAGAGTCGCCCAGAGGGTTCGAGACGAAGAGAGAAATACGTCTTAGAAAAGGAGGGAAATATGTGCTAGAAATAAGAAGCAAAAGTAGATAAATATGTCCTGAAAATATCTACACGAGGAGAGAAATATGTCCTAGAAATAAGAAGCAAAAGTAGATAAATATGTCCTGAAAATATCTACATGAGGAGAGAAATATGTCCTAGAAATAAGAAGCAAAAGTAGAGAAATGTCCTGAAAATGTCTACATGAGGAGGGAAATACACACGTGGACAAAATTGTTGGTACCCCTCAGTTAAAGAAGGAAAAACCCACAATTCTCACTGAAATCACTTGAAACTCACAAAAGTAACAATAAATAAAAATTTATTGAAAATTAAATAATCAAAAACAGCCATTACTTTTGAATTGTTGATTAACATAATTATTTAAAAAAACAAACTAATGAAACAGGCCTGGACAAAAATGATGGTACCTCTATAAAAGATTGAAAACTATTTGACCAGAGTGACATGATTAACTCAGGTGTGTCATTTAATTGACATCACAGGTGTTTCCAAACTCATAATCAGTCAGTCTGCCTATTTAAAGGGAGACAAGTAGTCACCCTGCTGTTTGGTGAAAAGGTGTGTACCACACTGAACATGGACAACAGAAAGCGAAGGAGAGAATTGTCCCAGGACATCCGAAAAAAAATGATAGACAAACATCTTAAAGGTAAAGGCTATAAGACCATCTCTAAACAGCTTGAAGTTCCTGTGACAACAGTGGCTCATATTATTCAGAAGTTCAAGACCCACGGGACAGTAGCCAACCTCCCTGGACGTGGCCGCAAGAGGAAAATTGATGACAAATTGAAGAGACGGATCGTTGGAATTGTATCCAAAGAGCCCAGAGCAACCTCCAAAGAAATTAAAGGTGAACTCCAAGGCCAAGGTACATCAGTGTCAGATCGCACCATTCGTCGTTGTTTGAGTCAAAGTGGACTTCATGGGAGACGACCAAGGAGGACACCACTGCTGAAAAAAACTCATAAAAAAGCCAGACTGGAATTTGCAAAAATGCATGTTGACAAGCCACAAAGCTTCTGGGAGAATGTCCTTTGGACAGATGAGACCAAACTGGAGCTTTTTGGTAAGGCACATCAACTCTATGTTCATAGACTCAAAAACCAAGCATACGAAGAAAAGAACACTGTCCCTACGGTGAAACATGGAGGAGGCTCAGTAATGTTTTGGGGCTGCTTTGCTGCATCTGGCACAGGGTGTCTTGAAAGTGTGCAAGGTACGATGAAATCTGAAGACTATCAAGGCATTCTGGAGAGAAATGTGCTGCCTAGTGTCAGAAAGCTTGGTCTCAGTCGCAGGTCATGGGTCTTCCAACAGGACAACCATCCAAAACACACAGCCAAAAACACCCAAGAATGGCTGAGAGAAAAGCGTTGGACTATTCTAAAGTGGCCTTCTATGAGCCCAGATCTGAATCCCATTGAACATATGTGGAAGGAGCTGAAACATGCCATTTGGAGAAGACACCCATCAAACCTGAGACAACTGGAGCTGTTTGCTCATGAGGAGTGGGCCAAAATACCTGTTGACAGCTGCAGAACGCTCATTGACAAATACAGAAATCGTTTAATTGCAGTGATTGCCTCAAAAGGTTGTGCAACAAAATATTAAGTTATGGGTACCATCATTTTTGTCCAGCCCTATTTCATTAGTTCGTTTTTTTAAATAATTATGTTAATCAACAATTCAAAAGTGATGGCTGACTTTGATTATTTAATTTTCAATAAATTTTTATTTATTGTTACTTTTGTGAGTTTCAAGTGATTTCAGTGAGAATTGTGGATTTTTCCTTCTTTAACTGAGGGGTACCAACAATTTTGTCCACGTGTGTATGTCCTAGAAATAAGAAGCAAAAGTAGAGAAATATGTCCTGAAAATATCTACATGAGGGAAATATGTCCTAGAAATAAGAAGCAAAAGTAGAGAAATATGTCCTGAAAATATCTACACGAGGAGGGAAATATGTCCTAGAAATAAGAAGCAAAAGTAGAGAAATATGTCCTGAAAATATCTACATGAGGAGGGAAATATGTCCTGGAAAAAAATGCCCCTCTCAAAGAAAGGAAAAAAACTTATTTCAAGGAACGTTTACCTTGAAATAAGTAGAAAAATCTGCCAATAGAACAAATCAAAAATGTCTTGGTAAGATTTCTTGAAGTAACATGTGATGTTTAGAATATCAAGATCTTAAAATTAGCTGTGAAAACTTTATTTTTAGCTCTATTTTACCAGGATTGTCAAGCTTAGGTGTCCTAAAATAAGCCAGACCTGCTAAAAAAATGTCAGTTTTTCACTCAAAAATAGATTTTTGCCTTCATGTAACCTTCTAATTTGAGATGTATTAAACTTATTTTGTGTTTTCTTGTAAAATTCAACTCGAAACAAGATCATTTCGAGATTGTTTGACTTAAGATATTTAAGATGCGTTGTCTTAAAACACGTCCCTCCATCTGCTGAAATGTCACCTGTTGAGAGAATATCTTAAATCCAGTGGGATGAGACATTCTGAGTACAATACAATAAACAAATAAAGGTTAGTGGAATATACACAATTACAGAGGTTGGTAATAAAAGCAAATCAAAAAGAATCCAAAGTGTTTATGTGAAGTGTCAAAGTGGATGATAAGGAATAGTTTTTATCATTTTGTGTCTTTTGTGGTCATTTTTGTGTCTCTTTTGCTTAGTTTTTCATCCTTTTGTGCTTGTTTGGCTTCATTTTGTGGTCCTTTTGTCTCTTTTCCTTAGTTTTTCATCATTATGTGGATATCTTGCACAATTTTCTGGTTGTTTGGTGTCTTTTGTGCTCAGTTTGTGTCTCAGTTTTTCATCTTTTTGTGATTATTTTGCGGCTGTTTTGTGGTTGTTTTGTAACTTATGGTGTCTTTTCGTGTCTCATTTACTAGTTGTTCATCTTTTGTGGTTGTTTTTGCACCATTTTTGCATTCATTTTGTGGTTTAGCATCATTTTGCAACCATTTTGTGGTTATTTTGTATCTTATGGTGTCATTTTGCATCTCTTTCACTTAGTTTTTCATCTTTTTGTAGTTGTTTTGCACCATTTTACACCATTTTGCATGTATTTTGTGGTTGTTTTGTGTCATTTTGTGATTTTGTGTCATTTTGTGGTTTTGTCATTTTGTCTTTTTTTAGCGTCATTTTGTCTTTTTTTTTAGCGTCATTTTGTCTCTTTTTAGCGTCATTTTGTCTCTTTTTAGCGTCATTTTGTCTTTTTTTTAGCGTCATTTTGTCTCTTTTAGCGTCATTTTGTCTTTTTTTAGCGTCATTTTGTCTTTTTTTTAGCGTCATTTTTGGTTGTTTAGCGTCATTTTTGGTTGTTTTGTGTCATTTTGTCTTCTAGCGTCATTTTGTCTTTTTCTAGCGTCATTTTTGGTTGTTTTGTCATTTTGTCTTTTTCTAGCGTCATTTTGTCTTTTTCTAGCGTCATTTTTGGTTGTTTTGTGTCATTTTCTGGTTTAGCGTCATTTTGTGGTTGTTTAGCGTCATTTTACACCATTTTGCATGTATTTTGTGGTTATTTTGTATCTTATGTTGCCATTATGCATCTCTTTCACTTAGTTTTTCATCTTTTTGTGGTTGTTTTATACCATTTTTGTATGTATTTTGTGGTTGTTTAGTGTCATTTTACACCACTTTGCATGTATTTAGTGGTTGTTTGGCATCGTTTTGGGCTCTGACAGTGTGTGGCCTACAGGGTCAGAGTGGTTGTATGCTCGGTTAATTGTTGACATTATAAATAAATGAGCGTCTCAGACGGCATTAAATTCTGTTTGTTGTTAGTCGAGGATTTAGCTTTAATCTGGAGGATTTCATTGTCTCGGAGATAAATCTTGTGTGTGTTTTGATTCCTCGGGCTGACGGTGAAGTTAAGGTGGATCTGTTAGAAGCTCCCTGACTCTATGAAGGTTATTAATTTCAGATCAAACACTCCCAGACTCAGGCTGGCTGTGGAGGAACCTGCTGCTCTGCATGCCTGCTGCTTCATCCTGAAACTACCAATCAATCGGACATTGTTACGTTTCTGTCAGATGTTTCACCTCCTTTGTGTTTGGTTGTCTGTCATCATTCCACATCTATTCATTTCAGGATGAGTCACAGTGTTGGTGTTGTGTAACTGTCGACCTGAAGAGAGCAAACAGGACGACCTTACATAAACTCAGCGTGAGCTCAGGAAAATATGTCCTGAAATATAAACAAAAATATGTGATGAATAAAGTAGAAAAATATGATGAATAAAAGCCCAATAATATGTCCTAAAATATAAACAAAGGTAGAAAAATATGATAAATAAAAGTAGAAAAATATGTTCTAAAAATATAAACAAAAGTAGAAAAATATGTTCTAAAAATATAAACAAAGGTAGAAAGTACATGATGAATAGAAGTAGAATGTCCTAAAAATATAAACAAAAGTAGGACAATATATGATGAATAAAAGTAGAAAAATATGATGAATACAAGTAGAAAAATATGTTCTAAAATATAAACAAAATTAGAAAAATATCTGATAAATGTAAGTGGAAAAATGTCTTAAAAATATGAACATAAGTTGAAAAATAAAAGTACAATAATCTGTCTTAAAAATATTTAAAAATAAAAAATAGAAAAATATAAGGTAAAAATATTAACACAAGTACCAAAATATCTGATAAATATAAGTAGAAAATTTTTTCTGAAAATATTAACATCAGTCAAAAAAATATAAGGCATAAATATATATTGTAAAAATATGAACATAAATAGAAAAATATATGATAAATACAAGGAAAATGTATTCTAAATATTAGCATAAGTAGAAAAATGTCCTAAAAATATGAACATAAGTGGAAAAATATAAATTATTTTTAAATTTCCTAAAAATATTAACATAAGTAGAAAAATATAGGATAAATGTAAAAAATATATCTGAAAAATATTAACATGAGTAGAAAAAAACTCCTGAAATATAAGTAGAAAAATATGCCCTAAAAATAAGAGCATAAGTAGAAAAATGTGTCAAATAAAAATTAAAAACTGCCATATCATTTTCTTTCTGGTCTATTTAGATGTGTAACTCTTTTTTTTTTTTTTCTTTTTGCCTCTTTTTATGCCCTTAAAACTCTCATAATGCAGGTTTTATAGCGTTCTAATGAGATCTGTTCAGACGCTGCTTTTTATGGCATCAAATGTCAGTTTTTACCCTTAAAGTTAAAAAAAATGAAATCCTGACATGCTTCCTCTGTTACAGACCATAATAAGCGTAAAAAGGAAAGCATAAAGCAGAGCACAGTGACCTACATACTGTCAGACGCCTCCTTCAGTCCTGTTAGACAAGAGTTCATTTATTTATAGAAGGAGGATCAGTGACAGCAGCTGAACATTAAACGATGAAATACAACCGTTTATAAAAACACACAAGTCAAAGGTCCTCGTCTACAGAGAATAATAAACACTACAGTCTGCTTAAGTTCTGCTCATTTTCTCCTTTAGTTACTGTTTACCGTTTGAATATTCACCTCTGAACTCCAGCAGCAGTTCAAGGTTTATTTTGTGTCTCATTTCTTTAGTTTTTCATCATTTTATGGCTGTTTTTGCACCTTTTTTTGTTGTTTGGTGTCATTTTGTGGTCTTTTTGCCTCTTTTCCTTCGTTTTGCTCTATTTTATGGTTATTTTGTGTCACTTTGCGTCATTGTTTTGTCTTAGGTGGCATCTCTTTTACTCAGTCTTTCAACTTTTGTGGTTGTTTGGCAGCATTTTTGTGGTCATTTTGTGTCTCTTATTTAGTTTTTCATCTTATTGTGGTTGTTTTACGCCATTTGGCACCATCTTGTGGTTGTTTAGCGTCATTTTGTGGTTGTTTAGCGTCATTTTGTGGCTGTCTTGCACCATTTGGTGGTCATTTTGTGGTTGTTTGTCATCATTTTGTGTCGTTTGTGGTCGTTTTCTCTTTTCCTTATTTTTTTGTCATCTTTTTGAAGTTGTTTTGCACCATTTTGTGGTGGTTTTATGTCTTAGGTGGAAATTTTGTCTTTTGTGGTCATTTTGTGTCTCTCTTCTCTTGGTTTTCCATCTTTTTGTGATGGTTTTGCATCATTTTGTGGTCATTTTGTCTCATTTTCTCCGTTTTTCATCATTTTGTGGCTGTCTTGCACCATTTTGTGGTCATTTTGTGGTTGTTTGTCATCATTTTGTGTCGTTTGTGGTCGTTTTCTCTTTTCCTTATTTTTTTGTCATCTTTTTGAAGTTGTTTTGCACCATTTTGTGGTGGTTTTATGTCTTAGGTGGAAATTTTGTCTTTTGTGGTCATTTTGTGTCTCTCTTCTCTTGGTTTTCCATCTTTTTGTGATGGTTTTGCATCATTTTGTGGTCATTTTGTCTCATTTTCTCCGTTTTTCATCATTTTGTGGTCGTCTTGCACAATTTTTCTGTCATTGTGTTGTTGTTTGGCATCATTTTATGTCTTTTTGTGGTCACTTTGTCTCTTTTCCGTAGTTTTTCTTCTTTTTGTGCCATTTTATGGCTGCTTTGAGGTCATTTTGTGTCTTACTTAGTATTTTTTAAATCTTTTTGTGGTTGTATTGCACCATTTTACGGTTGTTTTGTGTCTATATTACTTAGTTTTTTCTTCTTTGTGGCTGTTTTGTGCCATCTTGCTCTCATTTTGTGGTTGTTTTCCAGCATTTTGTGCCTTTTGTTTTAATTTTGTCTCTTAGTTTTTCGTCATTTTGTGGACATTTTGTAGATGGTTTGTCTCTGTAGCAGTTTTTTTTTTTAAGAAAAAATCTTTTAGTAGTTGTTTGGCATCATTTTGTGTCTTTTGTGGTCATTTTGTGTCTTTTCCTTAATTTTTCATCTTTGTGTTTGCTTGGTGCTATTTTACACCGTTTTTCGTCCATTTTGCAGTTGTTTTGTGTCATTTTGTGGCCATTTTGTGTCACTTACTTAGTTTACCATTTTTTGCTGGGTTTTTTTGTCTTTTGTGGCGATTGTGTGTTGCTTTTACATAAATTTTCATCTTTTTGTCGTTGTTTTGCACCATTTTGTTGTTTTGTGATCAGTCATTTTGTGTCTTACTCAGTTTCATCCTATTTTTTATAGTTTTGTCATTTTGTGGTCATTTTGTATCTCTTGTACGCGGTTTTTCATCTTTCTGTGGTTGTTCTGCATCATTTTGTGGTCTTTTGGTAATTTTTGTGGTCATTTTGTATCTCTTGTTTGCAGTTTTTCATCTTTCTGTGGGTGTTCTGCATCATTTTGTGGTCTTTTGGTAATTTTTGTGGTCATTTTGTATCTCTTGTACGCGGTTTTTCATCTTTCTGTGGTTGTTCTGCATCATTTTGTGGTCATTTGGTAATTTTTGTGGTCATTTTGTATCTCTTGTACGCGGTTTTTCATCTTTCTGTGGGTGTTCTGCATCATTTTGTGGTCTTTTGGTAATTTTTGTGGTCATTTTGTATCTCTTGTTTGCAGTTTTTCATCTTTCTGTGGTTGTTCTGCATCATTTTGTGGTCTTTTGGTAATTTTTGTGGTCATTTTGTGTCTCTTGTTTGCAGTTTTTCATCTTTCTGTGGTTGTTCTGCATCATTTTGTGGTCTTTTGGTAATTTTTGTGGTCATTTTGTATCTCTTGTACGCGGTTTTTCATCTTTCTGTGGTTGTTCTGCATCATTTTGTGGTCTTTTGGTAATTTTTGTGGTCATTTTGTATCTCTTGTTTGCAGTTTTTCATCTTTCTGTGGTTGTTCTGCATCATTTTGTGGTCTTTTGGTAATTTTTGTGGTCATTTTGTGTCTCTTGTTTGCAGTTTTTCATCTTTCTGTGGGTGTTCTGCATCATTTTGTGGTCTTTTGGTAATTTTTGTGGTCATTTTGTATCTCTTGTACGCGGTTTTTCATCTTTCTGTGGTTGTTCTGCATCATTTTGTGGTCTTTTGGTAATTTTTGTGGTCATTTTGTGTCTCTTGTTTGCAGTTTTTCATCTTTCTGTGGTTGTTCTGCATCATTTTGTGGTCTTTTGGTAATTTTTGTGGTCATTTTGTGTCTCTTGTTTGCAGTTTTTCATCTTTCTGTGGTTGTTCTGCATCATTTTGTGGTCATTTGGTAATTTTTGTGGTCATTTTGTATCTCTTGTACGCGGTTTTTCATCTTTCTGTGGTTGTTCTGCATCATTTTGTGGTCTTTTGGTAATTTTTGTGGTCATTTTGTATCTCTTGTTTGCAGTTTTTCATCTTTCTGTGGTTGTTCTGCATCATTTTGTGGTCTTTTGGTAATTTTTGTGGTCATTTTGTATCTCTTGTTTGCAGTTTTTCATCTTTCTGTGGTTGTTCTGCATCATTTTGTGGTCTTTTGGTAATTTTTGTGGTCATTTTGTGTCTCTTGTTTGCAGTTTTTCATCTTTCTGTGGGTGTTCTGTCATTTTGTGGTCGTTTTGCGTGTCTTTAAGGTTGTATGCAGCATTGCATTTTTTTAGTGTTTTTGTGTAATCTGATTTTGTGCAAACAATAGTTTTTTTTAAAATAGGTTTTTAAGAATAATTACAATGAAATTAAATAGGATTTTAAGCTTAGATTTGTCTGAAAGTTTTCTAGCTTTAATAAATGTTGTATTTTGTTTTTTTAAGGTTAAATGCATGTCGATACTGATTTATTTAAGTTTCCTTGCACTCCTACACGTGTTTCAGGATTCTGTATGTAGCTGCTGTTTTCTGCTCTTTGTGCCGTTTGTGGTGTTTTCTGCCGTTTGTGGTGTTTTCTGCCGTTTGTGGTGTTTTCTGCCGTTTGTGGTGTTTTCTGCCGTTTGTGGTGTTTTCTGCCGTTTGTGGTGTTTTCTGCCGTTTGTGGTGTTGTCTGCCGTTTGTGGTGTTGTCTGCCGTTTGTGGTGTTGTCTGCCGTTTGTGGTGTTGTCTGCCGTTTGTGGTGTTTTCTTCTATTTGTGCCGTTTGTGGTGTTGTCTGCCGTTTGTGGTGTTGTCTGCCGTTTGTGGTGTTTTCTGCCGTTTGTGGTGTTTTCTGCCGTTTGTGGTGTTGTCTGCCGTTTGTGGTGTTGTCTGCCGTTTGTGGTGTTGTCTGCCGTTTGTGGTGTTTTGTGCCGTTTGTGGTGTTGTCTGCCGTTTGTGGTGTTGTCTGCCGTTTGTGGTGTTTTGTGCCGTTTGTGGTGTTTTCTTCTATTTGTGCCGTTTGTGGTGTTTTCTGCCGTTTGTGGTGTTGTCTGCCGTTTGTGGTGTTGTCTGCCGTTTGTGGTGTTGTCTGCCGTTTGTGGTGTTGTCTGCCGTTTGTGGTGTTTTGTGCCGTTTGTGGTGTTTTCTTCTATTTGTGCCGTTTGTGGTGTTTTCTGCCGTTTGTGGTGTTGTCTGCCGTTTGTGGTGTTGTCTGCCGTTTGTGGTGTTGTCTGCCGTTTGTGGTGTTGTCTGCCGTTTGTGGTGTTGTCTGCCGTTTGTGGTGTTGTCTGCCGTTTGTGGTGTTGTCTGCCGTTTGTGGTGTTTTCTGCCGTTTGTGGTGTTTTCTTCTATTTGTGCCGTTTGTGGTGTTTTCTGCCGTTTGTGGTGTTTTCTTCTATTTGTGCCGTTTGTGGTGTTTTCTGCCGTTTGTGGTGTTGTCTGCCGTTTGTGGTGTTTTCTGCCGTTTGTGGTGTTTTCTGCCGTTTGTGGTGTTGTCTGCCGTTTGTGGTGTTGTCTGCCGTTTGTGGTGTTTTGTGCCGTTTGTGGTGTTGTCTGCCGTTTGTGGTGTTTTCTGCCGTTTGTGGTGTTTTGTGCCGTTTGTGGTGTTTTGTGCCGTTTGTGGTGTTTTGTGCCGTTTGTGGTGTTTTCTGCCGTTTGTGGTGTTTTGTGCCGTTTGTGGTGTTGTCTGCCGTTTGTGGTGTTTTGTGCCGTTTGTGGTGTTGTCTGCCGTTTGTGGTGTTTTCTGCCGTTTGTGGTGTTTTGTGCCGTTTGTGGTGTTGTCTGCCGTTTGTGGTGTTTTCTGCCGTTTGTGGTGTTTCTTCTATTTGTGCCGTTTGTGGTGTTTTGTGCCGTTTGTGGTGTTTTGTGCCGTTTGTGGTGTTTTGTGCCGTTTGTGGTGTTGTCTGCCGTTTGTGGTGTTTCTGCCGTTTGTGGTGTTGTCTGCCGTTTGTGGTGTTGTCTGCCGTTTGTGGTGTTGTCTGCCGTTTGTGGTGTTGTCTGCCGTTTGTGGTGTTTTCTGCCGTTTGTGGTGTTGTCTGCCGTTTGTGGTGTTGTCTGCCGTTTGTGGTGTTGTCTGCCGTTTGTGGTGTTGTCTGCCGTTTGTGGTGTTGTCTGCCGTTTGTGGTGTTGTCTGCCGTTTGTGGTGTTGTCTGCCGTTTGTGGTGTTGTCTGCCGTTTGTGGTGTTGTCTGCCGTTTGTGGTGTTGTCTGCCGTTTGTGGTGTTTTGTGCCGTTTGTGGTGTTTTCTTCTATTTGTGCTGTTTGTGGTGTTTACGTTGGGCTGCCGCCTCCAGCTTCATATTTACAACGTAAACGTTCATGTGTGTAACTTTAAGAAAACAGACTAGATGTTCTCTTTGCCACATTTGCAAACATAGACGGTGGTTTTACTGCACTGGGTGTCTGTAAACCGATGTAAATGTTCTTTTATCCAAACAAGTGTCACGTTTTCCAGCCAGAGAAGGTTCAGAAGCTGCTTTCATCCTGTTGAAATTCTTTCAGTAAAGACACTGAGAGGCTTTCCTCGGTTCTGGGTTTCCTCGTGTTGACGTCTAAACTGATCACACAGAGACTCGTCTTCTTATCTGAAGGACAAACAGATTTTATCTCATGAACTAAATACCTGACTGAGCTGTTGGCTGCAGAACACAAAACCTGTGGAGGCCGTATGATGAGAAAAAACATGAGCTTCATTTATATAAAACAGAAACAACCAGTTTTTATAACTTTAATGTATTTAATGAACCAGAGTTTTACCCTCATACTGTGAATGTTTTCACACCTTTTCTTCTTTGTTTTTGTCTTTTGTGGTCATTGTCATCATCTTCTTCTTCGTTTTTTTGGTTTTTGTGTTTGTTTTGCCTCATTTTGTGTCATTTTACGGGCATTTTGTTGAAATTGTAGCCCGTCGTCTTGTGGTCATTTTGGGAATCATTTTTCTGGTTGTTTTGTGTAATTTTGTGGGTGTTTTCTATCATTTTGTATCATTTTTGCGTCATTTGCGGTTGTTTTGTGTCTTTTACTTCATTTTTCATCATTTTGCAGCCATTTTGTGTCTTTTTTTCTTAGTTTTTCATCTTTTTGTGACTTGTGATTTTGTGTCTGTTTCTCATAATTTTTCACTCTAATGTGGTCATTTTGTGACTGAATCATTTTTTATCATTCTGTGGTCATTTTGTCGTCTTTCATCGTTGTGCAGCCATTTTCTGGTTGTTTTACATCATAGTTCATCATTTCTCTATCATTTTGTGTGTTTTGTTGTCATTTTGCAGTCATTTGTGTCCGTTACTTAGTTTTTCATCATTTTGTGGTTATTTTGTACCATTTTGAGGTTGTTTATTTTACTTAAGTTCTTATCTTTTTGTTTACTTAGTGTCTCATCATTTTTGCCTTTTGTGGTGATTTTGTGTCTCTTATTTCGTTCATCTGTTTGTGGTTGTTTTGCCTCATTTTTGCAGTTGTTTGGCATCACTTTGTGGTTGTTTTGTCCTTTTGTGATAATTTTGTGTTTTTTCCTTGGGTTTTAATCTTTTGGGTTTGTTTCGTGGCATTTTGTAGATATCTTGTGGTTGTTTTGCGTCATTTTGTGGTTGTTTTTCATCATTTAGTGTTTTTTATGGTCATTTTGTGCCTCTTTTTACTGAGTTTTGCGTCATTTTGTGGTTGTTTTCTGAATCTTTTACTTAGTTTTTCGTGTTCTTGTGCGGTTGCTTGTCAGTGTTCAGACTGTGACACCTTGAGGGATGTAGAACTGATCTGGTGTCACTTTTTCCCAGAACTCAGATGTGTTTCTCCTCCTAAATATCATGGTTCTATCTGCTGGACTGATGAAGTTCTGAGGCTCAGAAATGATGGAAAAAGTCCATTAAAAGATGATAAATCTGGTTTTCTCTGGTGAGTCTGCAAGTTTTTTTTGTGACAGTTTAAGTTTTTGTTGCTGTTTTGTGGTAGCTTTGGCTCCTTTTGTGGTAATTTTGCTTGTTTTTGTGCTGAATTTGAGTTTTTGTCTCAATTTCAGTGACTGTGATAATTTTGGTCCTTTTTGTGGTAAATTTGACAGTTTTTGTCATGATTTTGCGCGTTTTTCTTGGCGCATTTTAATCTTTCAGGATAGTTTTGGCTCCTTTTGCTGTGATTTTGTGTCTTTTTGTGGTAATTTGGGCAGTTTTTTGTGACGTCTTAGCATGTTTTTGTGCCGAATTTGAGTTTTTGTCACAATTTCATCAGTTTCATGGTAGTTTTGGTCCATTTTGTGATAATTTTGGTACTTTTTGTGGTGATTTTGCTTGTGTTTGTTGGCATATTTGAAGTTTTCGTTGTAGTTTTGGCTCTTTTTGTGGTCATTTTGGCCCATGTTTGCACTTTTTGTGCCAAATTTGAGTTTTTGTTGCAGTTTCATCGGTTTTGTGGTGATGCTGATACATTTCATGGTAGTTTTACTCGTTTTTGTGGAGATTCTGCATGTTTTTCCTGTCATATTTGAACGTTTCATTGTAGTTTTGGCTCTTTTTTTGTGGTCATTTTGGTCCCCTTTGTGGTGACTGCTCGTTTTTTTCCCCTTTGTTTGTGTCTCTAATGTTCAGGTCACAGATCGGTGTCATCTCCAAGTCATTAAAGCTGCGAACACTAAAAACCCTGAACTGTTGTCACCGTTGTTTACAGAAGGTCAGGTACTCATAAAACGGCGCTCTTGTTTGCTGTTTGACGCTGAACGTGCATCGTCTGTTTGCAGTGTTTGCTTGTCGACTTCACTTCCTGTTTCCTGCCGTTGTGAGTGGATGAAGTGTTTGTATGAAAGGACCTCTGTGTCGTTTGGTTTGATGACAGATGTTTCTCTGATAAAACTGAATTAGATTTGTGTCTGTGGATTGTTTGAGTTGGCAGCAGATGTCGGTTCTCGTCTGTTTGCTGTCATTAAACCTTTGTTCCGTCTGATAGTCGTCCTCAACTCGGATTGCGGTTCTCAGAAACGCGACGTGTTTTTCTGCACAGCCGGTTTTCTTCAGCATTCCCTCTGCACTGATTCACTGTTTTATTTAGTAAACCAGGATGTTCTTTTTAACCCTCTCAGCTCCAAGTTTTTTGGCATGTTTGAAAATTTCAGGGTAGTTTTGGCTCTTTTTGGAGAGACTTTGTGCTTTTTTTTTTGTTGTAATTTTGACAGTTTTTGTGCCGAATTTTAGTTTTTGTTGCAATTTCACCTGTTTTGTAATAATTTTTGTGCTTTCTGTGGTGATTTTGCACGTTTCTGTTTGAACCTTTTAGGATGGTTTTTGTCTATTTTTGTGATAATTTTGGTCGATTTATGGTGGCTTTGCAAGTTTGTTTTTTTTTGCTGAATTTGAGTTTTGTCACAATTTCACCTTTTTTGTGGTAGTTGTTTTGTGTGTGGTGATTTTTGCATGTTTTTGTCACAGGTTAGTTTTGGCTCTTTTGGGGGAGATTTTGGGGATTTTTGTGATGACTTTGCAATTTTCTTGTGCTGAAGTAGAGTTTTTGTCACAATTTCTCCTGTTTTGTGGTGATTTTGGTCCTTTATGTTTTGATTTTGTGTGTTTTGTTGACATATTTGAAGCTTTCACGATAGTTTTAGCTCTTTTTGGGGTAGTTTTATCTTTTTGCAGTAATTTGCTCCAATTTATGATAATTCTGCATTTTTTTTTTTGTACTGAATTCGAGCTTTTGTCACAATTTCACCCGTTTTGTGGTAGTTTTGGTACTTGTGGTGGTTTTCCATGGTTTTACTGGCACATTTGAACATTTCAGGGTAATTTTGCCTCTTTTGTGGTAATTTTGGTTACTTGTTTAGTGATTTTAGAAGTTTTTTGTGCTGAATTTGAGTTTTTGTTGTAATCACACCTGTTTTGTGGTATTTTTGGTAGTTTTTGTGGAAATTTTCCATGTGATTTTTGTCTTTCTCATAATTTTCCCCATTTTTTTCCCTTGATTTTGCAAGTTTTTTCTCATGTTGAATTTGAGTTTTTGTTGCAGTTTTTGTTTTGTGGTAGCTTTGGTTTTTTTTTTTTTTTATATATTTTGTGGTGATTTTGCATGCTTTTAATTACATATTTGAACCTTTCAGGACAGTTTTGGC
Organism: Acanthochromis polyacanthus; assembly: GCF_021347895.1. Lineage (NCBI taxonomy): Eukaryota > Metazoa > Chordata > Actinopteri > Pomacentridae > Acanthochromis > Acanthochromis polyacanthus. The sequence continues at coordinate 3,764,174 of NC_067123.1, forward strand.
TCTTTTTGTGGTAATTTTGGCCTGTTTTGTGGTGATTCTGGTCCTTTTTGTGGTGATTTGCATGTTTTTGCTGTTTATATTTAAGCATTTCAGGACAGTTTTGGCTCTTTTTGTGGTAATTTTGGCCTGTTTTGTGGTGATTCTGGTCCTTTTTGTGGTGATTTGCATGTTTTTGCTGTTTATATTTAAACATTTCAGGGCAGTTTTGGCTATTTTTGGGTAGATTTTTTTTTTGTGTCCTTTTGTGGTAATTTTTTTCGATTAATTAATTTTTGGATTTTGCAAGTTTTATGTGCTGAATTTGAGTTTTTTTTTTCCACAATTTCACCTGTTTTGAGGTGATTTTGAATGTTTTTGTTGGCATATTTGAAACTTTCAAGATGATTTTGGTCGTTTTGTGGTAATTTTTTTGTGCTGCATTTGAGTTTTTGTCGCAGTTTCACATGTTTGGGGACACAAAAGAAGTAAAAATGACACAATTACCACGCATTGGATGGGTTTGTTTACATGTTTTCCCTTTTTCAGTGCCGGTGAAGCCGGTAAACCAGCAGAAGATGGAGAGCCGTGCACTGACGGCATCACTCCGGACACCAAACGATCTTCTCTGTACGCCACCACCTCCAGAGCAAAGGTCCGTTTATGCACTTTCAATCATCTTTTCAACAGTGGTTCCAGGAAAATGCTGTTTTTAAACCCTCGTTTTCAGCTGTTTCAGTCGATCTGACGGCTGGTATGAGGAGAGAAAGAACTCAGAAATATCCTTTCTGATGGAGGCTCCACATGATCTAGATTTTTGACTGTTGACATTTTTGATTCGTTTCTTCTCTGCTCTGTGGAAACGCCACCTGCGGTAAAATCAAAAACTCCCTGAATTTTTTTTAAATGACTGTCAGTCCCAGCTGAGTCACCGATGGCTTCGTACTTGTGCTTTAGAGAGTAGAATTTTTTATTTTTTACAGAATCTGTTTTTGGTAAACAGTTGATTTTTGGGAAAATTTTATGCGAGACGTGGAATAAAGTCAGTTTCATGACAGATATAAAGATACTTAACTGATTTACGTTTTGACTCGTTTCTTCTCTGCTCTGTGGAAACACGGCCTGCAGTTCAACCAAAAACTCCCTGAATTTTTATGACATAACTGTTGGTCACAGAGGAGTCGCTGATAGCTTCACAGTTGCATATAATTGTGCAAAATTTTTAGTTTTTTACAGAATCCAGTTAAAGCAAACCGTTTATTGTGGGTAAATTTTTAAGTGAGACGTGTCGAATCAAGAAATGTTATGGTGAAATTTGGTTTTCTGATGAAACTGCTTAGTCTTAGCATCACTTGGTGTCTTTTTGTCATTTTCGTGCAGGTTTAGCATCATATCTGTCAGTTTTCTCTCTTGTTCTGTCATTTTCTTGTTACTTTACCATCTTTCTGTGTCATTTTGTGTCTCTTTGTATGATTTCTGCGTCTTTTTTGTCATTGTGCTTCTTTAATGTTTTTTTGTGTTATTTTAGCATCATTTCTGCCTGTTTTGTTTCTCTTTTGTGTCATCTTTGCTTTTTCAGTGTCTTCTTTTTTGGTACTTTTACCATTTTTGTGCAATTTCTGTCTTTTAGCGTAATATCTGTCAGTTTTGTGTCACTGTGGTTTTATTGTTTTTTGTCATTCTTAGCATCATGTCTTTATGTATTTGCATCATTTTGGTTAATTTTTGCTGCTTGTTGTCATTTTAGCATCATTTCTGTGTCCTGTATCAGTCATGTTACCATCTTTTGTGCCTCTTTTGTGTCGTTTTGCATTATTTTATCACATTTTTGTAATTTTGTTTTTTTCCTTGTCTTTGTCGTTTAGGATCATTTCTGACGTTTTTGTCAATTTTCTTGTAATTTTAGCATCTCTCCATGTCTCTGGGTGATTTCTGCATCTTTTTTTTTGTCATTTTGCTTCTTTTTGTGATATTTTAGCACATTTTTGTGTCATTTTGTGTTTTTCTCATTTTGTCATTTTTCCATATTGTCACTTTTTGTCTCTTTTTGGGTCATTTTCGTTTCTTTTTGTGTCATTTTTGTTTCTTTTGTCCTTTGTTTTGGTCATTTACCTTTTTTTTGTGCAATTTCTGAGTCTTTTTGGGGAATCTTTGCTTCTTTTTGTGTCATTTTCATCATCATTTTTACCTTCAAATTTAATTTTCCACATTTTCTCAGAGCAAATTATCCCTGAACATCTGGAGAGACTCTTGTCAGGCAAACATCTGGAGAGACTCTTGTCAGGTGTACAGCTGTGAGTTCAGGTGGGAATCAGTTCGGCCAAATGAAACGTGGGATCTTCTCGTTGTCAGGAGGAATTAATCGATGTCTGTCAGGAGTGCGATTTATCAGCTTCAAACCTTCAGCACAGCTTATATAAGAAGGCTGATGGTTTATTTACTGCTTGTTCTTGTGCAGAATCTACTCCAGTGCAACTAAAAGTGAAGCTGAATCCAAGTTTACGTCTCTAAAAGTGAACCCTCCAAAGCTTGAACCTGTTGTTGTTTTTCTGTTTGCTCTGCTGCAGGCTGCACAACGTTTCTCCAAACGTGTCTGAACAGGATCATAGTTTGAGGCTCATTTTCTGAGTTCCTCTCTAACGGTAGCTTCATTCCAGCTGCTGCAGGTTTCATGTCGACCCTCTGCACCTCCAGGAAACACCCAGTCTGCTTTAATATTCAGTGGAAAACCCAAATATAGAAAAACATGAGCAAGAATTAGGCCTAAGTAATAACAGATGAAATAAAGCTGCAGACTTTGAGTTCTCACATCATTTTAGCACATTTCTGTCATTTGTCTCGTTGTGCAATTTCTGTCTTTTTGCTTCTTTTTGTCATTTCCATGTCATTTTTGTGTCTCTTTGCAATTTCTGTTCTGTTGTTTCATTTTAACATCTTCTGTCTCTTTTGTCATTTTTGCTTTTTTCCCTGCCATTTTTGTGTCTCTTGCGGTTTCTGTGTCTGTCTTTAGTCATTATTAGCATCTTTTGGTGTCTTTTTGGGTCCTCCTGTATCATTTTTGCCTCTTCTTGTGTCATTTTCACATATTTCCATGGCATTTTTGCAATTTCTGTCCTGTTTCATTTTAACATCTTCTGTGCCTCTTTTTGTGTCACGTTTGTGTCTTTTTTTGTGTTCTTTAGCATCTTTCTGGGTCATTTTCATGTCTCTGTGTGATTTCTTTCTTTTTGTGGTATTTTTGTGTCCTTTTTTTGTCATTTTTCTTGCTTCCATGTCATTTCTGTGTAATTTCTGTCTTTTTTTTAGCCATTTTAGCATCTTTTGTGTCCTGTGTCTTTTTTGCTTCTTTTGTGTTATTTTCACGTTTCTGTGCCATTTTTGTCTCTTTTGCGATTTCTGTCTTTGTTTCATTTTAGCATCTTCTGTATTTCTGTTTGTCACTTTGTGTCTTTGTCATTTTTGTGTCTTTTGTGTTCTTTTAGCATCTGCCTGGGTCATTTTCATGTTCCTCTGTGTGATTTCTGTCCTGTTGTCATTTTAACATCTTCTGTGTCCTTTTTTTTTGTCATTTTTGCTTCTTTTTGTCTTCTTTAGCATCTTTTTGGGTCATTTTCTGTGTCCCTCTGTGTGATTTCTGTCTTTTTGTGTCATTTTAACATATTTTCTGTCACGTTTGTGTCTTCTTGTCATTTTTTGCATCTTTCATGCCTTTTTTTTTTTTTTGGTCTCTGTGATTTGTGTCTTTTTGCGTCATTTTAGCATCTTGTTGTGCTGTTGTTTTTTTTTTTTTTTTGGCAGTCCCTTTAATGTCTGACTGTTCAAACTGAAGTCTTCTGTTTACCTTTAATACGTTTATGGAAACATCCAGAGTGTGGTTCTGCAGAGTTTTACTGAACCAGGTTAGAGGCTGCAGGTGAAGCATGTCTCCTGTAGGGGGCAGCACATCAGATATTAACCGTGTTGATATTTTATTATGTCTGCATCGCTGTGCTTTGATTTAATGAGCTTTACTCCGACCTCGTTTTTCCAGACGAGTCTGAAGTTGATTTATTACAGACTGAAGCAGAAAAAAGTGAATGTTTGCAGACTTTGTTTGCTCCTCAAGAGTTTGTGTCTTTATCTGTAATTTTAGCATCTTGTGTCACTTTGTTTTTTGTTTTTGTTTTTTTGCACAAATTTTTCTTGTTTTGGCTTATTTTTGTGTCATTTTCTTGTCATTTTAGCATCATTTGTCTTTTTTGTGTCATTTTTTTCATCTTTTGTCATTCATGTCATTTATCATTTCTGTGCCATTTTTGTGTTGCTCTGTGTGATTTCGGTGTCTTATTTTGTCATTTTAGTGTCTCTTGCGTTTCTTTTTGCATCATTGTTAAAATCTGGTGAAATAAACCTGCAGAGTTTGTATTTGCCTCCACAAGAGGGCGCCAGAGCTTCAGGAAGCAGCGACACTGAGGTTGACAAAAAAAAAGAAAAGCTTTTTAATGCAACAAAATGTGTTCAATTCAACAGGTGAGTGTGAAAGGTGTAGGTGTCGTACTGCAGGAATAAAAATGCAACAGAAAAAACAGAAAATGACAGCCTTCAGTAGCAGCAGTTTGTGGATGCAGGGAGGTTTGAAGCTTCACAAGTAAACTAGAACACAAAAACCTTAGAAATATTCAGATTAATCTACTAAAATGACCATGAAACCCCAAAATTCCTCACCTGGTTTTAAAAAGCATGTTATCTTTAAAACAAATCACCCGGTTTAAATCATTTATCAGAGCCAGAAACCGTAGAAACACTCAGATTTTCAACTTTCTGTAACAAACTATTCTGTTGGAAAACAAGTTTGAAGTTGTGATATTCTGTCTGAACTTCTTTTTTTTAAAAATTGCCCAAAACATAGTCTGCAGTAATGAGACTGTAACTAAATAAACATTCTGCATTTGTCAACAGAACTGTGAAGCAATGATTCAATCAGCAACAGTCCTTTGACAATATTTTTTGTCTCATTTTAGCTTCTATTTGTGTCTTTCTTGCTTCTATTTGCGTCATTTTCATGTCCTTTCAGTGTCTTTCCAGGTTATTTTTGTGTCTTTTTAGCTTCTTTGATGTCATTTTGCTTCTTTATTTGCCTTTTTGTGTCATTTTGTGTAACTTTAGCATCATTCCGTGTCATTTTTGTGTGTCTTTGTGCGATTTCTGTATTTTTTTTTGTCATATTAGCTTCTTTTTTTTTAGTATTTTTGTGTTAATTTAGTACATTTTCATGTCGTTTTAGCAATGTTTTGGGTCATTTTTGTGTCTCCTTGTGCAATTTCTGTGTCTTTGTCATTTTAGCATCTCGTTTGTTTCTTTTTGTGTAATTTTATCATATTTTTGTAATTTTTTGGTGATGTTTTTGCCTCTTTTGGGTCATTCTAGCATAATTTCTATCTCATTTGTGTCTTTGTGTAATTTTATATTTCCTTGTCAGTTTTTTTGCTGCTTTTGTGTCATTTTACTGTCTTTGTCACATTTGTGTTGTTTCAGCATTTTTGTGTCATTTTACTGTCTTGTGTGTGACATTTGTCTCCTTGTGTTTCAGCACATTTTGTGTCATTTTACTGTCTTGTGTGTGACATTTGTCTCCTTGTGTTTCAGCACATTTTGTGTCATTTTACTGTCTTGTGTGTGACATTTGTCTCCTTGTGTTTCAGCACATTTTTGTGTCATTTTGGCACTTTCTGTCATTTTTTGTCTCTTTGTGCCATTTTAGCATAATACCTGTCACCTTTGTTTCGTTTTGTCATTTTAGCATCTTTTTTGTCTTTTGCATTACTTTAGCACATTGTCATGTCATTTTAGCATCTTTCCCAGTCATTTTGTGTCTTTTTGTGTCATTTTACTATCTTCTAGGTCAATTTTGTGTCTTTGTGCCATTTCTCCGCCTTTGTGTCATTTTAGCATAATGCCTGTCACTTTGTGTCATTTCCATGTCATTTTAGCATCTTTCTGGCTCATTTTTGTGTCTTTTGTAACATTTTAGCATCTTTTGTGTTTTTTCTGTTGTTTTCATTTCATTTTAACATCTTTCTCTGTCATTTCTGTGTCTCACACCAAGTTAAAAACAAAGATTTTTCGCGGTAACACCTTTAAAATTCACATAAGTCCCCAAAAAGCTGTTGTTGGCTGTATGTCTTTGTATGTCGTCGGTTTCGTACGGTCTTCCTCCACACCTTTGCTGCAGGACTTGGCTGCTCACACGCCTGCTCTAAGGTGCTTTAAGGTCTTTAAATGCGTCTGAATCGGTGGAGTTTCTTCACCTGAGTGTTCTCATCTCGGCTAAGCCTCCTCTTCTGTTGTTGTTTTTGTGTGTCATACTTCTGGCCGACACACCCGTTTAGAGAATCTGTCAGACCGGCCGGCGTTCCATTCGTCATCCACAGCGCAAACATCACAACAAACACACTTTATCATGTTTTTACAGTAGATGTGTGGGTAAATAAATGTTTTAAAGCATCACTTTTAGGTAAACCAACGTCTTTTCTGCTGTCTTTGCCTCCTCCAGGTGTTATTTGTTGGAATGCTTTGATGATTTAAAGCTACCGGAGTAATTAAAGAGCAGGTTCTTGGTATAAACTCCTTCAGACCGCGGTATTTACATGAGCGGCCGCTGGTTTAGTCGATCGTGTTGGACGAGTCCTTCATTTTATTCCAGGGTGGAGCGGCTTCAGCTCCGTGGAATGAAGCTAGCGTGCCAGCTCCTTTTCTTCTCTTGTTTATAAGCGTGACGTCCGGATTATCGTCTCATTCTTACCCCTGACAGCTTTGTCCACGGGCTTTTCAGTCAACAGTAGGGAGATTAAGCACAAGTCTCAGTTTATGTTAATAAAAGGTCAGGACACTGATGCATTTTTGCAGCGTTGTAAAACCCACCGCTGCAAAAATGCATCGGTGTCATTTTTTTTTTTACTTTTCAAAATACATAATATATATATAGTACATTGTTTAAATATTATTATATATATTATATTCAGAAATGTATGTAAGAGAACTATATGTAAGAAATATATAATTAAATAATAAAAAATAATTATATTTAAAATACATATTTAATCATTACAATTAAATATATACATTTAAGAATTAAAATAAAAAAAAAATATATATATTAAAATTAATAAAAATATGTATGTAAAAAAATAAGAAAATATTTTTTAAATTGTGATATTTAATAATTATCAAAAATGGAACTGCATATTAAATATAAAAATAAGAAAACTATAAATATTTTATCTCTCTCTATATATATTTACTCATTTGTTTTTATTGTTGGGTTTTACAAAGTTTAAACTGACAGATTACAGACTTTAAAAGTGACAAAATCCATAAAAAATCTCAGTTAATCAGATTTTGAGTCAAATCCATTTATCTGTTGCCTCAAATCGGTGTCGGCGTTTGTTGTCTGATATAAAAACTTAATTTTGCAGAAAAATAATACAGAAAAACACGTACGAGGTGATTTATGAACAGTTTTATCCTTAGTTTGTGCAGCAGAGCAGCTTAAAGTCCATTTTTTTAGTGTTTTTAGCTCAGAGCCGATGGCGGTGTGGAGTCCAGGTTTGTCTTCATTGTAAAGCTGCTATAGTATTTATGCTGTTTATTAAATAAACTGCTGCAAACTGATTCCAGAATTGTGTTTTCAGTGTAAAGCTAACAGATTGTAAATAATATCAGTAGATGATGTCAATAGCAGAATCTTTAACCCCTAAAATCGGTTTCAGCTCCAAAAATCCAGCATCAATGAGGCTTTAATTAGAATAAACAGATTTGTAGATGCTGTCGTAGGTTTTTATTTGTATTATGCGTTTTGAAATTCCTTTTCTTCTTTCAGGATAAAAAGTTCAGCTACTCAGAGTTGGATCTCCGGAAGCCCAAAAAGTTCGCCACGTTTTCCTTTGGCTTCAGAAAGAAGAGGAGAGGAGTTTTGGCCTCCGTGGAGCCGGAATCGAAGAGAAAGACGAGGTAGGAACCAGTTTTTATTCCACTGGAGAGCTCAGTTTAGTTTTCTGAAGATATTTCCAGAAATCTCTAAATAATGAGCGCATCTGGATCAAATCATTTTCTGTATTTAGTAAGTTTTGATTCAAAAAAAGAAGGCAGCTGGTTTTTATTTTCATTCATTTGATTATTTCCACATATCTCAGTATGAAACAACAAAAAAGAAAATGAATCGCACTAAATGAACAAACGAACAAAAACCAGAAGCTAAAATGGAGAAAAATGAAGCAAATGAATGAGGACAGAGATAAATGCATTTCCTTTATTATCTAACATATTTTCTGATTATTTATAATTATTGTCCCTGTGTTTTATATTTTCATGCAATTTTATCCTTTAAAATTCAATAATACGGTTGCAGCAAAGAATAAAATCATCTGTTCCTAAATGTTGAGGTTTATCTATTAAATATATAAATTATGATTGTGCAGCTTTAAAGGATTTTTTTAAATTAGTGAATAAATAATTTAAATTAATTATTGAAAATATTTTATTTATTTATAAAGTATTATTGATTTATATAAATCATTAAATTAAATAATTTAAATGATTGAATTTTTTTTTCCATTTGAATTTGAACATTTTTCTTTTCATCAGTGGAAATATTTTTTTTACCCAGATGTTTAGTAAAAGTCTTTTAAAGTTCCAGAAATATCATCAAAACTGTCATATTTAATATTAACTGACAATTTTATCCTTTAGAATCTGATGATACGGTTGCAGCAGAGAATAAAATCATCAGTTTTCCTAAATATTGAGGTTTATCAATTAAATATATTTAATAGTTATGATCATGCAGCTTTGAATAAATCATTAATGTAAATTTAATTTAGTTGAATTTAATTAAAAATATTAAATTAATTAAAATTATTAACTTAAGTAATTAAATCAAATAATTTTAATTTAGTAATTTTAATTATTGAATTAAAATATTATTCTTTTCTTTGAATTTAAAAAATGGTTCAGTGGAAAGAATATATTTTGATCCAGATCGAAAAAGTCTTTATAAAAGTAGAAATATCATCAAAACGCTCTTTTACACTGAAAAGACAGAATTTTGGAATCGCTGTAAAATTCATAGCAGCTTTACTATGAAGACAAACCTGGACTCCACACCGCTGTCGGCTCTGCTACATGCGCTGCACTGAGCTAAAACACTAAAAAAATGGACTTTAAGCTGCTCTGCCTCACAAACTACGTGATAAATAGCTTTTAAATCACCTTGTATGGTTTTTTTTTTCTGTATTTTCTGCAAAATTAAGTTTTTATCTCAAACAGCATGAAGGCAGACACCGATTTGAGGCAACCAGTGTATTGATCGGCCTAAAACTGTGATTACTAACTGGGATTTTTGTACTTTTATGGCTTTTGAAGTCTCTAATCTGTCAGCTTTAGAACACTAAATCAAATGTAATTATAATTTTCTCTGTTTCTACACATTTCTGAAGGATTTTTGCTTCTACTAACGGTCTCAGCTGTTATATTTGTGCTATTTTATGAATTAAATCGTTAATAATCTTTCTCTAGACCCCTCTGGACCTCGGTCAGATGAGGTTGGATACCAACCAGCCCCTCTAAGCAGGTTCAGCCATGTCTCAGCCGGAGCTCGACCAGCCAGCACACACCTTCGAACATCCCATCTCCTCCTCTGGTCGACAAGAACCAGTCCCAGTCTGACCTGAGTCAAGCCCTAAGAACCGACCCACCAGAACCAAAGAGTCTTATGAAACCCTGAGAGCTCGATCGCTTCCATCCCTGAGCTGCAGCTCGACGAGTCCGGTTCATCAGCTGCCTCCACGTCTGATCTCAATACCCAGAATGCACCTCAACAAGCCAAAGTCCACGTCTACGATCAGAAGCTGCTTCCAGTGGTGAGAAATCCTGCAGGAATCTGATAAAAATCCTGAGCCCAGCAGTGTTTCTACATCACTTCTGAATCTGAAGCTCAAACTGACTCTGCAGAGATGAGTTTGAAATCCTCAGAGTCCAAAACCGACGTCTTGCTGCAAAATCAACCTCTGCGGACTCGCCATCTCTCAGTTTAAAACCCCTACTGATGAATTCTGACTCTAAGCCAACATCTTGCCTGCAGAATCCACCTCATCAGACTCTCCTGATTGGGTTTTAACCCTCAGAGTCCAAAAACGATGTCTCTGCTGCAAATCCACCTCTGCAGACTTCCGTTCGACTTTTGAACCCTCAGTGACGACTCCTGACTCTAAAACCAACATCTCCGCTGCAGAATCAACATCTACAGACTCTCCACCTCTGAATTTACACCATCCACTGAGGAATTCTGATTCTAAACCCATCATCCTCTGCTGCAGATTCTCCAGCTTCGACTTTTAAACCTTCAACGACAACTTCTGACCCAAAACGACGTCTTTGCCTCAGAATCCACCTCTGTCCATCATGAAGTCTCATCTTCCCAATCTGACCGTTCTGCTCCTGAAACCACCAAAACCTCGCCTGAAAGAAAGTTCCGGACGCGGTTTACGGAGCTCTATACGACTCTCTGTTCCCTGAGAATTTCACCTCCGAGGTCATAAAGTCGCTCCTCAAACCCCAAACCCACATCACGTCTTCGTTCTCCAGAACTCCTCAAATCCACACAGAGATCCAAAGCCTTGAAGCTGAGCCGGTCAAACCAACACTTTCTCCTCTCCCATGTCCACTGCAGGTCGTTTTGCTTCCATCGACGGATCCAGATTTACTCCTACCAAACGAATTCTTCATACCGGCTTCAGAAGAGCCCAGAATCCACCGCAGTTCCCTCTGCCCCTCCCTGGATTCAGCCTCTAAACAGCGATAATGTTCCTTATTTCAGAGCTGACCAGCCTGCATTCAGAGCTGAACTCCAGCATCCTCGGGCCAAACTCTTCCTGTTCCCGGCTCCGTAACGTCCCCGGAGACGGACTCTCGGGTTTCAGGCTCCAAGCGCAGAGTCATTCTAGTCAAAGAGTCGCTGGTGACGAGGAAGCTGCCGCTGCTCCCGGATCCTCGGGTAAAACGACCACAAGTCTGGAGCTGAGGATTAAAACCGTCGAGCAGATGGACGGGCTGGACGACCTCTGAGCCCGGCGTACCTCAGCGTCGGCTCGGACGAAAGCAGCGCCGCGAGATCTACTACAGCGCCGAGGAGGACCACGCCAGCGAGGACGAGGAGACGGACACTGAGAAGAAGAGGGTCGTGTTTGTTAGAATGAAAAGTGAGGAAGACAAAAGCGAAACGGGCCAGAAGGAAGAAGTTCCAGAGCAGGATCTGGAGACGTTTTTAAGACACAGTGATGCAAACAAAATGGAAAGTAAAGACTCAAAAACGGTGGACAAAACAGAGGAAAGTTTAGTAGAGACGGAGCTGCTTCAGAACCTGAGAAAAGAGAATTGTGTTTGTTAAAGTGAAAAGTGAGCAAGAAGAAAGACTAGATCCAGTGCAGGACTGGGGGACGTCTGAGTTTTAAGATCCAGAGACGCAAAGATGTTCAGGTTGGAGGAGAAAGACGAAGAGAAGACGACGGAGCTGCTTCCAGATTCAGGACTAAAGAAGGTCGTGTTTGTTAAAATGAGAAGCGAGGAAGATGAAAGCGAAACGGGTCAGAAAGAAGAAGTTCCAGGGCAGGATCTGGGGGAGGTTTTAAAGGAGAAAGAAAGCAAAGATGCAGAAACGGTGGACAAAAGAGAGCTTCCAGAACCTGAGAAAAGAGAGTCGTGTTCGTTAAAATGAAAAGTGAGGAAGACAAAATGGAAACACAGCTGAGAAGTCAGAAGTCAGAACTACAGACGGAGGAGGTGGAGAAATCTGAGAGGAAGAAGGAAAACAAAGATGCAAAGACGTCGTTCTCGGTGGAGAAAGAGACGGATTGGCTTCCAGAAACCGACACAAAGAAGATCGTGTTCGTTAAAATGAGGAGCGAGGAAGAGAAAAGTGAACGGAGAAACAACCAAGAGGTCAGGAGTCAGAAATACAGAAGCAGGAGGAGGGAAAGTCTGAGGTTTTGGGAGGCAGTGACGCAAAAACGTTGGTAGAAAACGGGAAAGAGACGGAGCTGCTTCCAGATTCAGAGGTAAAGAAAATCCTGTTTGTCAAAATGAGAAGCGGGGAAGAGAAAAGTGAAGAAGAGCAACAGATTAGAGGGCAGAAATCAGAGATATCTGAGGTTCTAGAGGCCGGGGATGCAATAGAGGAAGAAAGTTTAGTTTTAGAAAGCAGGGAGGAGATGGATTTGCTTCCAGCTTCAGGAATAAAGATGGTCGAGGTTGTAAAAATGCAACAAGAGGGAGATAAAAGTGAAATGGAGCAACAGATCAGAGGGCAGACGTCTGAAGTTTCAGTGCAGGAGTTTGGAAAATCTGAGTTTCTTGCAGGAATTGATGCAAAAAGGAAAGAAGCGAAGAAACTTTTGTGGTAGAAAGCGGGAAGGAGACGGAACTGAATCCAGAAACTTTGATAAAGAGTGTTGTTAAAATGGAAAAGATGAAGATAAGAGTAAAACGGGTCAAAAGTCAGAAATACAGCTGCAGAATCTGGGAAAATCTGAGTTTGTTGCAGGAAGAGATGAAACTACTGCAGCAGAAAGCGTGAAAGAGACAAAACTACTTCCAGAAACGGAGATAAACAACAGATTAAAGACCAGAAATCAGAAATACAGCTGCAGGATTTGGGAAAATCTGAGTTTCTAGCAGGAAAAGAGGAATCTAGTGAAAGCATGAGGAAGACAAATCTGCTTCCGGAAACGGAGATGAAGACGATTGAGTTTGTTCAAAAGGAGCACGAGGAAGATAAAAATGAAACGCAGCAACAGATTGGAGGTCAGAAATCTGAAATACAGATGGAGAAATCAGGAAAATCTGAGTTTCTAACAAGAAGAGAGGAAACTTTTATGTTGGAAAGCAGGAAAGAGACGAAGCTGCTTCCAGAAACAGAGATAAAGACGGTTGTGTTTGTTGAAAGCCAACACGAGGGAGATAAAGGTGAAATGGAACAACAGATTAGCGGTCAGAAGTCAGAAATAGAGATGGAGAAATCAGGAAAATCTGAATTTCTTCCACAGACAGAAGGAACTTTTTTTGTAGAAAGTGAGAAGGAGACAAATCTGCTTCCAGAAATGGAGATAAAGCAACAGACTGGAGGTCAGAAATCAGGAAAATCTGAGTTGTTGCAGGAAGTGAGCAAGAGAGTGCGGCAGAAAGCGTGAAGGGCACAAGACTGCTTCCAGAAACGGAGATAAAGCAACAGATACAAGGTCAGGAATCAGAAATACAGCTGCAGATATCAGGGAAATCTGAGTTTCTTGCAGGGAGAGAGGAAAGTTTTGCAGTAGGTAACAAGAAAGAGACAAACATGCTTCCAAAAATTAAGAGAGAGCAACAGAAATCAGAGAATTTAGTGCAGAAATCAGGAAAGTCTGAGTTTTTTGCACAACCACAGGAAAGTTTTGAAGTAGAAAACAAGAAGGAAACAAAACTGCTTCCAGAAACGGAGATAAAGCAACAACTGCAAGGTCAGAAATCAGAGAATTTAGTGCAAAATGTGGGAAAACCCGAGTTTCTAGCAGAAAGAGAGGAAACTTTTGTGATGGAAAGCGAGGAGGAGACAAAACTGCATCCAGATACGGAGCTAAAGCAGCAGATACAAGGTCAGAAATCAGAAATACAGCTGCAGATATCAGGAAAACCTGAGTTTGTTGCACGACCACAGGAAAGTGTTGCAGTAGAAATCAGGAAGGAGACGAAGCTGCTTCCGGGAACTGAGATAAAGCAACAATTAAAGGATCAGAAATCAGAGAATCCAGAGCAGAAATCTGGACTGACTGACTTTGTAGCAGCAGCAGCTCAGCCGGGACGGAGGCAGGAGGAGTTACCGGCTCCACCGGTTCAACAGGTGAACACTGAGCAGGTATGCACCGAGGCTCCGCCCCCCAGGCCGGGGGAGGGGCCTCAGGTGGAAACAGAAGCCCACGCTAATGGAGGGAAGCAGGAGGGACGAGATCAGACCGACGGCGGCTCTGGAGGACCTGAAGAAACCTCCAGAGGACCTGAAGTCACAGCAGGAGGAGAAGAGCTGAGTTTAGACCAGAAAACCAAAGAAACCTCAGCAGAAAACTCTGCAGCAGCTCAGGTGGAAGACGGCAGGAATCCACGGAGCAGCAGAGAGGATTCAGACGGCAGCAGGACGAAGCCGGAGCAGCCGGCAGCGAACCCACGGCATCCTGAGGAGGCTAAAGCAGCAGCTGGACGTCACAGGTTAGTCAGTAAAATGGTAATTAACCCTCCTGCTGGCTCCATTTACAGGCACCAAAAAATATGGTTTCATTGTCTGAAAAAAATACAAAAATTTAGCAAAAAAATTCAACAAAATTTCTGAAAATGTGCAAAACCTTCAGGAAGAAATTTCTATTAATTCCATGAAAGTTTTTTTTTTTCAAAAATCCGTCAATTTTCGCAAGAAAATTCTTTTAAATATTTTTTAAAAATAAGTAAAAATCTTCCAAAAAAATCCTACAAATATCTAAAGTGATTACATATAAATCAGTAAAACTTCTGTTTTCTTTAAGAACATTCTGAATTTTTTTTTTCCTAAATGTTCTTAAAGAAATGCTTTTTTTTCTTTTCTTTTTTAATTTCTTCTTTTTTCGCCACAAAATATGATTTCCTTGTCTGGGAAAAAAAAAATCCAAAAATTCAGCAAAACCTTCAGGAAGAAAATTCTGATAATTCCTTTAAAAAATATTCCCCAAATTTGGCAAAAAGTATTTGGAAATATTTTTTTAAAAAATGAGTAAAAATCTTTTAAAAAATCCCCTAAAAATATCTAAAGTGATCACATATATCAGTAAAACTTCTAATATTTTCTTTAAGAACATTCACATAAAGCTCTTTTTTTGTGAATGTTCTTAAAGACATTCTGCAGCTCTAAAAGCTCTGAGCTGCTTTCTGGGGGTTAACGTCAGCAGCAGAAAGTGTCTTTTTACTGTCGTTTAGTGAATTCCAGTTGAACTCGTGGCCTCCGGCTGTTTAAAGCTGGACTCAGACTCAGTAACAGACTTTAAATAGTAACACGTCTTCATCTGATAAAAGCTGGAAGAGTGAAACTTTTCCTCTGATAAGGAAACAGATGACCTGATTTATTTACATCTGAACATGCTGTAGGATTTACACTAAACTGGAATAAATGTAGAATTAGGAAATATGCTTTATTACTTTCTATGTGCTGCATCTGTTCATGATACTGTCAATGGGTTTTAAAATTATTTTTCATGTCATATACAAATATTAAATTTGCTCACCTTATATTTAATTTTTATTAATTTTTTTACATTTTGCACTGTATTTATCTAGATTTTATTGCATTATTTTTGTTGCACGCTGTATTTTTTAATAATTACATTTTTGCATCACATTTATTTACTTTTTACATTACAGATGTTTTCATAACATTTATTATAAGAGGTACAAAATAAGAGTAAAACGGAGGACACTAGTACGATGTGAAAATAAATATAAATGTAAACAAAAAGACTCTAAACTAGAGCTATAAATTTAACACAAAAAGATCCAAAATGTACCCAAATAATCCTAAACGCAAACACAGCGTGTGTAACAAACGAGAACCAAAAGACTAGTGCCTCCACAACCACAAAACGAACGGTTGTCTAACAAAGTTTCTACGATGAGGCACATGGGCAAGACTGGGGTACAGTGACAAGCCGTCATCCCTCAGGTCCACCGGCTTCTTATGTTGGGCCGTGGCTGCACCGGATTGGCTGACGAGGGTTGCAGCTGAGTCCAATTAACTCAGCACAGGTGACATGGATTGGCAGCAGCCTGAGAGGAGTGACACGCACACACGCGCACACGCGCACACGCACACACAAAACACAGGGGAGAAGCCAAAATACGGCTGTGGCCGTAACAGTTGTGTATATTTTTTTAACCCTTGGATGCATGGCCAACCAATACCTACACTCTTCCATGGGTGGGGTCAAAAATGACCCCAATTGAAATCAATGCATTTTTGCAACAAACTTGAGACATTTCTTTCATGTTGGTTAGACATTATATATTTTGTTCAACAAAAGAGTATTTTCAGTTTCGATATGTTCTTCACTTTTAATTCAAATTTTATCACATAACAATCACCGAAACGGTATCAAAACATGTTTAATCTTCCTCCGTATTTTAAAACAGACAGAGGGACACATAAATTAACATTCAGTAACAATAATCAATAACATTCATAACAATCATAACATTCATTCAACATTCATGTTCAGACACAAACATGTCTCTTCTCACTCTTCACAGACTATTTTCTTGTGGCTGTGACCATTGCAGACAGGGCTTTTGCATTTCCAACAGAAGTTGGTGGCTTTGCGGTCTAAAACTATATATCTCTATCTCTATATCTCTCTCTATATCTCTCTCTATATCTCTCTCTATATATCTCTCTCTCTATCTCTCTATCTCTCTATCTCTTATTACACAGTATGTTAGCTCAAAGGATTGTTAGGTAAAAGTATTGTTAGCTAACACACACACACACACACACTCACTAACCCATTAGGTGGCCTGTTATATGATCGATTATTCAATTGTGTGTGTGTGTGAGAGTGTGTTTGTGTTAGCTAACAATACTTTAGCTATCAATCCTGTTAGCTAAGATACTGTGTAATAACAGTGCAACAACAGTGTATGAGTGTATGTGTATGCATGTGTGCATGCGTGTGTGTGATTGTGTTAGCTAACAATACTGTTTGCTAATAATAATGTTGGCTAACAGTATTGATAGCTAACAGTATTGCTAGCTAACCACAAACTAGGCAAATTTCACAGATATTCACATAAAATTCACATATTCTGTCAATGAAAAATAAGTTCATAAATGGAGATAATACTTACATGTATAATGCTGTGCAAAATGACCTCCTAGGTGGTGGGACTGCTGACATCAGTTGTATGAGGGACAGTAAATGTTTATTTACACTCACAGTTGCCAAGAACCAATGTTAAGTGAAATATCCCACTGGAAATACTTGGGGTCATTTTTGACCCCGCCCATGGAAGAGTGGGGTACTGATACAAAAACTGAATTTTTTTTAAATTCATGAAAAAATGAATAAAAGTGCAAATGGCATCATGTCACAAACATGTTTTATGAGGAATACCTGGAATATGAAAATATCAAAACTTTTAATCTTAAAGATATTAAGGAATAACAACCCCTGGGGTCAATTTTGACCCCACCTATGCATCCTAGGGTTAAATAACTTGTACATTATGTGCATATTTTATTACATCATATATGTTTTTGTTGTGTTTTGCACACTGCATATTTTTTATAATTATGTTTTTAAAGTTAAATTTTTAGTTTTACATTTTGCACATTGTCCTTATATATTTTTTTATTACATTACATGTTTTATTTATTGCATGTTGCACAATATGATTTATTACATTTTTAACATTACAGTTAATTAAAATTTTTTAAATATTTTGAACCTTGTATGTGTTTTTACATTGCAATATTTTTTCTTGCATTTTTGCACGTTTTTAGATTGCATGTTTTTACATTGCATTTTTATTTTTTATCGTTGCACATTTTTATTTAATTTTTTGCACCGTATATTTTTTCTGTAAAATTGATTTTTAAAAATATTTTGTATGTATGTATGTATGTGTATGTATGTATATATACATATATATATATATATATATATATATATATATATATATATATAAATAAAAGCACATACATACATATATTTTATATTGCATATACATTTATATTTTGCCATAGTTAACTTAAATATTTTACACACCGTTTTTTTACATTACAATTCATTAACATTTTTCAAACTGTACATATTTTATGTTGCAGAATAAAAAAATATTTTATTTTTATTTTAAAATAGTTTACACACCATTTGTTATTTTTGTTGACAGATTTTTAAAATATTACTTATAGAACAGAAAATAGTTTTACATAACAGATTTCTAAGAAATATTTTGAACAGCATATTTTTAAAAATATTTTATATTACAATTTATTAACATTTCACTCACTGTAATATTTTACATTACAATTATATTAAAAATATTTTGCACATTTTTATTTTTTTACATTACAATTTATTAACATTTTGCAAAGTGTACATATTTTATGTTCCAGATTTAAAATCTTTTTTACATAATCAATTTTAAAATATTTTACACACTTTATTTTGTTTGTTACAGATTTTTTTAAAATATTATTTATAGAATAGATTTTAAAAAATATTTTTGCCTAACAAATTTCTAAGAAATACTTTGAACATTATATTTTTATATTTTTACATTACAATTTATTCACATTTCACTTATTGTAATATTTTACATTACAAATATTTTAAAAATAATTTTTCACTATATTTTTAATTTTTACATTACAGATAAAACAAACTGCACAATGTTTAGATTATTTTTTTGTACTTAACAGATTTTTTTTTTTAATTTAATGATGTTATTTTTCTTTTATTTTAAAAGTTTTTGGTGCTCCAGCTCCCAGAATATAATTCTTTTTCTTTATTTTTTATTTTAATTCATCTTTCTATAAAGAAGATTCCTAATAAACTGATTTATTTTGCTCAGTTATTGTATTAAATATTCCTTGTGCAGGTTTAATAATCAGTTTACAGTCTGATAGAATCCAGGCTTAATGTGTGCTTCATATTTATCCACTAAACTAAAGGAAATTCTGTGTTTTTGTTGGTTTTATTCTTTTATTTATGCCAGTGTGTCGGAGCTGCAGCTCAAAAATATAAAATACTTCACACTAGTCTGACTAAAAATCAGCAAAAAGGACGTTTTATTTGACTTATTTTCTCCACAGGAAGTATTTTGTTGAACTAATCGATGTCTGAGGTGAATTCTCACATAAATATCAGTAAACTATTAAACCTTAAATATTACCTTAAATAAGTCTGCTTTTTATTCAGTTAGATGTCATAAAATCTGTTTTCTGCTCTTTAGTAGCCTCAGAGTCTCCAGCAGCGTTGGTTTGTTCCTCTAAATAAACGGCTCATTAGCACCTGATGGTCGTATTTGTACTGTTTACAGCACCGCGTTTACAGCACTGTAAAACTACTGCGTTTACTGCACTGTAAAACTGCGTTTGCTGCACTGTAAAACTGCGTTTACAGCACTGTAAAACTGCGTTTACAGCACTGTAAAACTGCGTTTGCTGCACTGTAAAACTGCGTTTACAGCACTGTAAAACTGCGTTTGCTGCACTGTAAAACTGCGTTTGCTGCACTGTAAAACTGCGTTTACAGCACTGTAAAACTGCGTTTACAGCACTGTAAAACTGCGTTTACTGTACTGTAAAACTGCGTTTACAGCACTGTAAAACTGCGTTTGCTGCACTGTAAAACTGCGTTTACAGCACTGTAAAACTGCGTTTGCTGCACTGTAAAACTGCGTTTACAGCACTGTAAAACTGCGTTTACTGCACTGTAAAACTGCGTTTGCTGCACTGTAAAACTGCGTTTACAGCACTGTAAAACTGCGTTTACTGCACTGTAAAACTGCGTTTGCTGCACTGTAAAACTGCGTTTACAGCACTGTAAAACTGCGTTTGCTGCACTGTAAAACTGCGTTTGCTGCACTGTAAAACTGCGTTTACAGCACTGTAAAACTGCGTTTGCTGCACTGTAAAACTGCGTTTGCTGCACTGTAAAACTGCGTTTGCTGCACTGTAAAACTGCGTTTACAGCACTGTAAAACTGCGTTTACAGCACTGTAAAACTGCGTTTGCTGCACTGTAAAACTGCGTTTGCTGCACTGTAAAACTGCGTTTACAGCACTGTAAAACTGCGTTTGCTGCACTGTAAAACTGCGTTTGCTGCACTGTAAAACTGCGTTTGCTGCACTGTAAAACTGCGTTTGCTGCTCTGTAAAACTGCGTTTACTGCACTGTAAAACTGCATTTACTGCACTGTAAAACTGCGTTTGCTGCACTGTAAAACTGCGTTTACTGCACTGTAAAACTGCCTTTACTGCATTCCAGAGGACTGCAAAGTACTTCAGCACCACAAAGAGCAGAATCTGTAAAGTTGCTGAAAAATAAAAAGATTTTCTCAGTTTTTCTGTAAATCAGAGCAACAACTGAGGATTATTTTCAACATTATTCAACCTGTTGATGATGTTTTGATCAATTTCTTCTTAAAAACAAAAAGAAAATAGCCATAAATTCACATTACTGTTGTCAAATTAGTGTTTAGTTGAACTTTAAATCATAACAAAGTGAGAAAAGCAGCAAATCCACATATCTGAGGCGACGTTTGATCGATTTTTACTCAATAAATCATCAATAAAATCAACTTCCTGTTTAAAAACGAACTGAATAATCCATAATTCTCTTCTTTTGTGTCCCAGCTTAATTTAATTTAAATGAAATATTCAGGTTTTATGAAACTAAATATTAATCTGGTGTCAGATTAGAGCAGAAATCAACCAGATTTCAGTGTTTGTTTCATTTCAGGTTAAATTATCACTTTTAATAACTTAAACTCATATTTTCTGTAAATAAAAAGTCAAATCTACGCCACACTTTTTGAACTGTTTTTGCATTTTGTGTATTTTTTGCTTTTATTTTGTCTCATTGTTTGTCTTTTTGTGGTTGTTTTGCATCATTTTGTGTAGCTTTACTGTTATTTTGCGTGTAGCTCGTAGGTTTCTTCTCTTAGTGGTTGTTTTGTGTATTTTTTCAGTTATTTTGTGTGTTTTATGATCATTTTGTGTTGCTGTCGTATTTCCTTTTTCTTTTTGTGACTGGTTGGTGTTGATTTGTGTTAATATTGTGTCTTTTTGCTGTTATTTTGTGATTATTTTTCTTATTTTTTATCTTTTTGTGATTGTTTTGTGCCTTTTTTGTGTTTCTCTCTTTGTTTTTGGTCTTTTTGTGATTGTTATGCATCATTTTGTCTTTTTGTGATAATTTTGAATCTTAGTGGTCAGTTTTCTGTCTCTTTCTTTTACTTTTTGTGACTTCTTCTCTTTGTTTTGTGTATTTTTTGCATCTTTGTGGTCATTTTGTGTCTGTTTTCTTCTTTCATTTTTGCCTTTTGTGGTTGTTTTGTGTCTTTTCCTCTTATTTTGTGTCTGTTTATGGTCATTTTGTGTCTTTATCTCTTGGATTGTCATCTTTTTGCGGTGCCTTTGCATCGTTTTGTGTCTTTTTCTTAATTAATTTGTGCTTTTTTTTTCTTTGTTTTTCATCGTTCTTTTGACCGTTTTGTGTCTTTTTAGAATCTAAACTCACATTTCCTCATAAAATGTAAAATCTAACCAGTATTTTACCACATTTTTGCACTAACTAGCATTTTCCCGTCATACTTCTTGTAGTTTTTCCTCCCTGATGTTCCTCCTTTGGTTTATTTTAGATCTACACCCTCTGTCAAAAGTTTTGAGACACTTTCTCATTCAAATAAATTAGAACCTGTCTCAAAACTTTTGACAGGGGCTGTAAATGAATCCAGACTGTCTTTATTCTACTTTTATTGAGTTCAGGTCACAGATTTGACCTCGTCTCCTCGTATTTCCTGCTGATTTGCATATTGGAACAGAAACGGTTTCCTGCTGGTGAGCGGCTGCATTTTTTCGGCGTTTATCAGGAGCTGGCGTCGATTCAAACATTTAAATTTGGAAGAAGTGGAGAATAAAAGAACCACACCTGGACCAGCTGAAGGAATCTCAGGACTTCTACTGGCTGCTGCTTTAAAAGTTACTGCAAAAGAGCAAAAATTCTGCCTTTCTTTTTACCTCGAGATGATAAAATATTTAAACTTTCAGCACAATATGAAGGACAACCTGATTTTAGTGACACTTAAATCAACTTTGTGGAGTTTATTAGAATCTGTTTTAGCGGATTTTAACTATAAACCATTTAAATCAGCTTTATTCAGTTTATTAGAGCCTCTCTTAGTAGATTTAAACTCTAAATCATTCAAATCTGGGTGTTTCAGGTCAGTTTTGCTGCTTTTTCTTTCAACTTGAGTCTGATTTTATTGCAGAAATCTGATGTTTGTGTTTTTTAACCAGCAGATGGCAGCAAAGTTTAGATTTTATCACTTTTTAGACGTCAGCTGGAAGATGAAGATAATTTTAGAGCGACAACGCCTCAGAAGCTGAGATTTATGAAGACTGGAAGAAAACATGAGAATTCTGCTCATTTTAAGTTAATTTTTTTTCATTTCTTTGGTCATTTTATTTCTTTGTCTTTTTCAGTATTTTTTGTCTTGAATCTTATTGGTCAGTTTTGTCTCTTTACTTTTTTGTCTTTTTGTGGTTGTTTTGTGTCTTCTTTGGTCATTGTGTCTCTTTTTCTTTAATTTTTGCCTTTTTGTCATTGTTTTGTCTTTTTTCTCTTATTTTGTGTCTTTTTATGGTCATTTTGTATCTCTGTCTCTTGGATTGTCATCTTTTTGTGGTTGTTTTGTGGAATGTTGTGTATTTTTTCATTTATTTTGTCTTTTGATAATTTTGTGTGTCTTTCTTAGCTCTTTTGTGTTGTTTTTGTCATTTTACTTTTGTTTCATTTCTTTTTGCTGTCATTTTGTGTCTCTTGTTCTTAGATTTCTTCTATTTTTGTGCTGTTTTGTGTGTTTTTTTTATGGGTTATGTTGTGTCTTTTTGATGTTTTTTTGTCTGTGTTTTTGTGGCATTTTGTGACTTTTTGGTCATCTTTTTTTCCTCTGTCTCTTTGTTTTTGTGTTGAATTTGTGTCTTTCTCTGTTGTTCATCTTGTGGTTATTTTTCGTCATTTTGTGTAAATTTTGTGTCTTTTGCTGTTATTTTTGTGCCTTCTCTTTGGTTCCATTTTTTTGGTCGTTTTTCCTTTTCTCTATCTTTATTTGTCTTTTTGTGGCTGGTTTGCGTCTTTTTGTGATTATTGTGAATCTTACTGTAGATGCCAGTCTTCAGTCGTTGAGTTTTTCTGCCTTTTTGTCGCTGTTTTACTTCATTTTGTGGACTTTTGTGTTGAATTTGTGTCTTTTTTTCTTTGTTCTTCATCTTTTTGAGTTCATTTTGTGTCTTTTTAGAACTTAAACTTAAAATTGAACTGATATCGTGACACATTTTTGAACTATTTTACATCCTCCCGTCGTATTTCTTGTAGTTTTTTTTTTCTCACTGATGTTCCTCCTGTGGTTTATTTCACATTTAAATGGATCCAGACTGTCTTTGTTTTAGGATCTGCTCTACTTTTGAGTTCAGGTCACAGATGTGACCTCGTCTCGTCGTATTTCCTGCTGATTTGCATTTTGGAACAGAAACAGTCTCATGCTGGAGCGTCTTCTTATTGTTTGTTTAAGGAAGTTTTGTTGAAGAGCTGGAGGTTTTCCAACTTGTCATCTCTGAGACTTAAAACAACAGTTTGATTGAACTCCACCTTAAATTCCTCCTTTGTCTCTTTGCTTTACATCTTCTGTGGTTGTTTAGTGTCTCTTTCTGCTCATTTTGTGTCTTTTTGTGTTCATTTTGCGTTGATTTTCTGTCCCTTTCTATTCATTTTGTCTTTTTGTGGTCATTTTGTGTCTTTTTCTTGTAATTTCACTTCTTTATTTGGCCATTCTGTGTGTCTTTATCTTAGTTTTCATCTATTGTGGTTGTTTTGCATCTTTTTGCCATTATTTTGTGTCGTTCTGTTCATTTTGTGAGTTTTGTGCTCATTTTGATCAGTTTCTTTTTGTTTTTCATGCTTTGTGTTGTTTTGTGTTGACTTTCTGTCCCTTTCTGCATTTATCTTGTGACATCTTGTCATTTTTCTGTCTTTCTGTTTTTTTTTTACTTTTTTGCTTGTTTTGTGTTGATTTTCTGTCCCTTTCTGCATTTATTTTGTGAAATTTTGTCATTTTTCTCTGTTTTTCTTTTTTGTGGTTGTTTTGTGTTGCTTTTTGTTGACTTTCTGTCCCTTCCTGCTGATTTTGTGTCTCTTCATTTTCTGATGTGGCTTCAGGTGGAAGAAAAACCCTCAGACTGATGAATAAATGCAGGTTTTCCATTAAAATCTGCTTTTCTTTTCACTGTAAAGCTGGATTCAGATTTCTCTGGATGTGAGGACTCACTGACTGCTTTCAGGTGTTAATCAGATCTGAAATCGGCTCTGACCTCGTTTTTGTGGCTGACTGATCGCTTCAGACACGAGCAGAATGTCAAACCTGTGGAGAATTTCCTTTTGTTGTAAACCACAGGAGATTCTTTACCTCAACAATCAGCTGCTTCTTTATCTGCAGTACCATTATTTAATGAAGTTTTACCTTCATTCTGTCAATGTTTCCACAGTTCCAGGACGCTCTAGTCAGAATTTAACACTTAGAAAATGTTAAACTCAAGATTCTGATACTGAAGGACACCAGAGAGGTCTCCTTCTGTTCATTTTGTGTCTTTTTCTATAAATTTTGTCTCCTTCTGTTCATTTTGTGTCTTTTTCTATTAATTTTGTCTCCTTCTGTTCATTTTGTGTCTTTTTCTATTAGTTTTGTCTCCTTCTGTTCATTTTGTGTCTTTTTCTATTAATTTTGTCTCCTCCTGTTCATTTTGTGTCTTTTTCTATTAGTTTTGTCTCCTCCTGTTCATTTTGTGTCTTTTTCTATTAATTTTGTCTCCTCCTGTTCATTTTGTGTCTTTTTCTATTAATTTTGTCTCCTCCTGTTCATTTTGTGTCTTTTTCTATTAATTTTGTCTCCTTCTGTTCATTTTGTGTCTTTTTCTATTAATTTTGTCTCCTTCTGTTCATTTTGTGTCTTTTTCTATTAATTTTGTCTCCTCCTGTTCATTTTGTGTCTTTTTCTATTAATTTTGTCTCCATCTGTTTGATTTCATCTTTTTGTGTTCTGTGTTCATTTAGCATGTTTTGTGGTATTCTGTCTTTTTTTTCTTGTAATTTGGCCTCTTTGTGGTCATTTTGTGCATATTTCTCTAAGTTTTTCATCTTTTGTGGTTGTTTTCTGTCCATTTCTGTTCATTTTGTATCTTTATATGTTTATTTTGTGTCTTTCTCTCATTGTTTTTCATTTTTTGTTGCATTTTTTGTCACTTTGCATGTCTTTTTGTTTTTATTTGATTGTTTTTGCTTCATTTTTTGTAATTTTGTGTCTCTCTCTCTTTCTTTTTTCTTTTTTGTATTTGTTTAAACACGTCTTCTTCCTGGTAAAAGCCATGTTTGTTAGCTTGTTGCAGCTAATAGGGTTAACACCTTAGAATAGCAGCTCTGGTTTAATATTTCTGTGGTTATTTTGTGTTTCTTAGTTCATTTTGTGGACATTTTTTCTCATTTTCCCAGTTTTTGTACTTCTTTACATATGTCGTCTTCTTGTGAAAACCACGTTTGTTAGCTTGTAGCAGCTAATGAAGTTAGCCCTTTAAAAGAGCAGCTCTGCTTTGATATTTTTTGCGGTTGTATTTGATTGTTTTGCTTCATTTTGTGTCTTTCTTTCTTTTTTTTCTTTTTGTATTTGTTTAAACACGTCTTCTTCCTGGTAAAAGCCATGTTTGTTAGCTTGTTGAAGCTAACACAGTTAGCACCTTAGAATAGCAGCTCTGGTTTAATATTTTTTGTTTTTATTTTGTGGTGTTGTGTCTTTCTGTTCATTTTGTATCTTTAAAGGTCACGTTGTGTTTCTTTTGCTTAGTTTTTGGTCTTTTGTACTTCATTACATGCCTCTTTTTCCTAGTAAATAACACGCTTGTTAGCATATAGCAGCTAATAAGTTAGCACCTTAGAATAGCAGCTCTGCGCTAATATTAGACCTGTGTGACTTGATGTTAATTTATTTTTGATTTATGATGCCTTAATTGATCTTAAACTCTCGGTAAAGTTGCCAAAAGCAGTTGGAAGCTTCTGCAGAAACACAAGCAATGAATTATTCATTAATCCCATAATGACATGTAGAGAAAAGGAACAAAAACACGCAACACAAATACACTGTTTTCCCACTCATATTCCCATAAAAAGAATTTAAACAGTCAGATAAGTTCTGTAATTATGGAGGAATCATGTTGTTGATCCCTGTGTGGATTCTGTTAGTGTGTTTGCTGAGTTTTGTCCCTTTTTTGTGCGTTTTTTTTTTTTATCCTCAATAATGCACAAAATGCTTTAATAACTGTTTTCTTGGTGCAGTTTAAAGACTTTTGGCTGCTCAGAGGAGTTTAAATGTTTGCTGAGGCAGATTTTGATCCTGCCTTTGTCGTATAATTACACGAGGAGTTTTGCATTTTCCACACCGAGGCCCCTCAGTGTTCCACTTCATGTTCGAGGACAGATGTTCCTGCACGAGTTCACAGAACGTACCTTCAGACCTGATACCGTAATGAGTCTGCCGACCTTCGTTGCTGTCGGCTGCACGTCGTTTTCACATGGTTGAAGTTCTCTGAGTGTTTTAGGCCGACTGCCAGAGTGTGCAGGAAGCCTCGGGTGAAGGTGTCGCTGCAGAAATGTGCTCATCGTGTTCTCTTAAAAAAAAAAAAAAAAAAGATGATTTCCACTGTAGGTGTGAAAGATAAACCACTGACGTTTAGAAATCTGACTTTTTAACCTCCTACTTTGAATATTTCTGACACAAATCTGTCTGAAAACAACCACAGTCCAGATAAAAGGTCTGAGTTGTTAAAATAGTTATATTTTCCTAAAAAAGATGCATTAATTCAACATTTTGCTCTTTTATAGATGAGATGCACATACGTTTTCTGTCACAATCTGCTATAAGATTAATGCTTTAACAGCACACAGCTTTTCATAGCACAATAATTTCCACTTAAATTATCATTATACTACTTGTATTCTACATAATTAACACTATTTTGCATATTTTTGTACTGTTTTAATCCTTGATATGCCAACTACTACATCTGTCAAAACGTAGGGTCTAAACCCTCAATGCATTTTTAAAAATTTGAGTTTAAGTTAAATTAATGCCAATCTATTCATATATCACGGTTAAAAGCACAAGTTCTGCACGTTTTAAGTCAGCCAGCAGCTTAATTATGCATTTAGCATCTTAAATTAGCAGCTCTGCTTTAATATATTTTTGTGGTTATTTTGTGTCTGTTAATTTTTCTTCCTCTTATGCTTGTTTTGTCATTTTGTGTCTGTTTTTTTCTTTTTGTACTTGTTTACATGTGTCTTTTTCCTTGTGAAAACCATCTTTGTTAGCTTTTAGCGGCTAGCAGTGTTGCTTCAATGTTTTGTGGTTATTTTGCGTCTCTGTTTATTTTATGTGATTTTTGTGGACATTTCTGTTTCTTATTCTTTGTCTTTTGTCGTTTTGACTTGTTTACATGCGTCTTCCTCAAACAAAAACATGTTTGTTAGCTTTTAGTGGCTAATGGAGTTAGCATCTTAAAATAGCAGCAGCTAAATGCAAACCATCAAGACAGGATAAACAAATAAAAATAAAATAAAGGCAGCTTGTAAGCAGTTTCTTAAAAAAATACTTCTCAAACATGAAATATTTTAGACCAACTGGTAAAATTTAATTTTAAATCAAAATTAAAAATAATAAAAACTGACAAAACAGGATGGCAATTTGTAAGATCAATTTCTACAGTTTTTATATGGAATAAATGTAAAATATTAAGACTGTTAAAGCAGCCAGAAGTCATTTAAAACATGTTTGTTTTTGAGGTTTTTTTTTTTGAAAATATAAACAGGAGAATCATTTGAAGATTTAAAGCAGCATTAAGTGATATTTTAACTCAAATTAAGTATTAATCCCTAAAAAGCTGCAGTACTGTTTGATTTCACATCAATGACACTAAAACCGCGCATAAAAGTATAAAATCGTACACTAGAGCGCTCTTTGTTGCACCTTTTGGATTAAATTTATTTACTTAATTTATGTCTAAAATGCAGAAAATAAACGGAATGAGCGCAGTATAACAGCTGTGATCTGTAGAATGCAGATTTACCTCATTATTGTTTTAATACAGTTTGTCTGACTGCGACTCGTTCTTCAGGTTCAGAGAGTTCAGCTGAAGCTGTTCAGGCTCACTGATATTCAAATAGTTTGAAACATCCGATGATGTTTTGCATCGCAGACGAGCAGATAACTCACATTTTCACATGAAGCGATTCCTGTAACTCCAAACTCCTGTCGGGGATTTTAAGACGAGATCAGACGAGATTTTATTTATTTTCACAAGAAGCTTCAAACCAAAAAGTCACCAAATT
Organism: Acanthochromis polyacanthus; assembly: GCF_021347895.1. Lineage (NCBI taxonomy): Eukaryota > Metazoa > Chordata > Actinopteri > Pomacentridae > Acanthochromis > Acanthochromis polyacanthus. The sequence goes on from NC_067123.1 coordinate 3,792,381, forward strand.
ATGGAAAGATGCAAAAGAGACACAAAATGACCACTAATTGGAAAAAAATGAGCATGAACAAACAAAAAACATCCACAAAGAGACACGAGATGCAAAATCACCATTAATAGGAAAAAGGGCAACAACAGACAAAAAACAAACACAAAAAGATGCTAAACAATCACAGAGACGCAAAATGACCACTGACTGGAAAAAACTGAGCAAACTAAACAGACAATAAACAACAAAGCGATGCAAAATGAGCACTAATTGAAAAAATGCATGTCTCTTTGTGGTTGTTTTGTCTGTTTGTGGTCGTTTTGTGGTTGTGTTGCGTCTCTATGGTTGTTTTGCATCTTTGAGAGTGTTTTGTGGTTGTTTTGCGTCTCTGTGGTTGTTTTGCGTGTCTGTGGTTTTGCGTGTCTGTGGTTGTTTTGCGTGTCTGTGGTTTTGTGGTTGTTTTGTGTCTCTTTGTGGTTGTTTTGTGGTTGTTTTGTCTCTCTGTGGTTGTTTTGTCTCTCTGTGGTTGTGTTGCGTCTCTTTGTGGTTGTTTTGTGGTTGTTTTGTCTCTCTGTGGTTGTGTTGCGTCTCTCTGTGGTTGTTTTGCGTCTCTCTGTGGTTGTTTTGCGTCTCTGTGGTTGTTTTGCGTCTCTGTGGTTTTGCGTCTTTGAGATTGTTTTGTGGTTGTTTTGCGTGTCTGTGGTTGTTTTGCGTGTCTGTGGTTGTTTTGCGTGTCTGTGGTTGTTTTGCGTGTCTGTGGTTGTTTTGCGTCTCTTTGTGGTTGTTTTGCGTCTCTTTGTGGTTGTTTTGCGTCTCTTTGTGGCTGTTTTGCGTCTCTTTGTGGCTGTTTTGCGTGTCTGTGGTTGTTTTGCGTCTTTGAGATTGTTTTGTGTCTCTTTGTGGTTGTTTTGTGGTTGTTTTGTCTCTCTGTGGTTGTGTTGCATCTCTGTGGTTGTGTTGCATCTCTGTGGTTGTGTTGCGTCTCTTTGTGGTTGTTTTGTGGTTGTTTTGCGTCTCTGTGGTTGTTTTGCGTCTCTTTGTGGTTGTTTTGCGTGCCTTTGTGGTTGTTTTGCGTGCCTTTGTGGTTGTTTTGCGTCTCTTTGTGGTTGTTTTGCGTCTCTTTGTGGTTGTTTTGCGTCTCTTTGTGGTTGTTTTGCGTCTCTTTGTGGTTGTTTTGCGTCTCTTTGTGGTTGTTTTGCGTCTCTTTGTGGTTGTTTTGTGTCTCTTTGTGGTTGTTTTGCGTCTCTTTGTGGTTGTTTTGCGTCTTTGAGATTGTTTTGTGGTTGTTTTGTCTCTTTGTGGTTGTGTTGCATCTCTGTGGTTGTTTTGTCTCTCTGTGGTTGTTTTGTCTCTCTGTGGTTGTGTTTTGTCTCTTTGTGGTTGTTTTGCGTCTCTTTGTGGCTGTTTTGCGTCTCTTTGTGGTTGTTTTGCGTCTCTTTGTGGTTGTTTTGCGTCTCTTTGTGGCTGTTTTGCGTCTCTTTGTGGTTGTTTTGCGTGTCTTTGTGGCTGTTTTGCGTCTCTTTGTGGTTGTTTTGTCTCTTTGTGGCTGTTTTGCGTCTCTTTGTGGTTGTTTTGTCTCTTTGTGGTTGTTTTGTCTCTTTGTGGTTGTTTTGCGTCTCTGTGGTTGTTTTGCGTCTCTTTGTGGCTGTTTTGCGTCTCTTTGTGGCTGTTTTGCGTCTCTTTGTGGTTGTTTTGCGTCTCTTTGTGGTTGTTTTGTCTCTTTGTGGCTGTTTTGCGTCTCTGTGGTTGTTTTGCGTCTCTTTGTGGTTGTTTTGCGTCTCTTTGTGGCTGTTTTGCGTCTCTTTGTGGCTGTTTTGCGTCTCTCTGTGGTTGTTTTGCGTCTCTCTGTGGTTGTTTTGCGTCTCTCTGTGGTTGTTTTGCGTCTCTTTGTGGCTGTTTTGCGTCTCTGTGGCTGTTTTGCGTCTCTGTGGTTGTTTTGCGTCTCTGTGGTTGTTTTGCGTCTCTGTGGTTGTTTTGCGTCTCTGTGGTTGTTTTGCGTCTCTCTGTGGTTGTTTTGCGTCTTTGTAGTTGGGTTTTTTTTTCTGTTTTTGCTCGTCTTTTTCAGACAGAGATGCAAAGCGACCACAAAGTGATTTCTGTAATTCTGAGCTCCTGTCAAGGACTTTAAGATCAGATGATTATTACTATCAGATTATTTATCACAAAGTGATAACATATTTTTTTGGCACTTACTTATTTTAAAGCATGTTTTTCTGTTGCTTATTCACATGAATTATCTGCCACTTTCTGGTGCCTGAAACACTAAAAGTCTTCAGATTTCTGTCTCCTCTGCTGGTTTTTGCAGCCTCTGTGGATGCATTAACCTCTAAAACTTCCACAGTCGTCTTTAATCTTCTTCTAGTATCTGTCATCCACTCAGGAAATTCTCCTCCTCTGACCTTTGAATAGTTTTGTTGTGAGCTCTGTGACAGTTGATGACAGCACCGAGACGGCATTCTGTTCACCTTTCACTGCCGGTCGCCCACACGGAGCAAAAATGTGACGCTTAATTAAACGGAGCGATAATAATGCGACCGATCCTTTAAACTCTGCTGCTGAGCGGAAAAAACACGGAAAGGTCGAATGATTCACAGACGGAGCATCAGAACCTTGACTTTCAACAATGGAGCTGCTTCAACAGGCTGGAGTTCACGTGTAAATGTGTTTACTTTGGATTTTAGCTTCATTTTCAGAGCATTTAAAAGAGATTTAAAACAGAAGAGTCTTACTGATGTGAAGACAAAAACAAAAAACAGCCACAAAAAATGCAAAATGACCACTAATTGGGAAAAAAGCATAACCAGACAAAAAAACAGACGCAAAATCACCACTAACTGAGAACGCTGAGCAAAAAACGACAAATAACCACGAAATGATCACTAATTGAAAGAAAATTTGTAAAAACAGACAAGAAAAACTACCACAAAAGGCGCAAAATGACCACTAATTGAAAAAAAGTGCAACAGCAACCAAAAAACAACCACAAAGAGATGCAGAATGACCACTAAGTGAACAAAATGAGCAAAAGCAGATGGCAAACAACCACAAAGTAATGTAAAACAATCACAAAAAGACACAAAATGAGCAATAAACAGCAAAAAACAACCACAAAAAGACAAAAGTACCACAAAAAGACCACTAATTGAAAAAACTGAACAAAAGCAGGCAAACAACCACAAAAAGACACAAAATGACCACTAATTTTTTTTAAAAATGTGTAAAAACTGTCAAAAGAACAACCAGAAAATATGGAAAACGACTACAAAGAGATGCAAAATGATCAGTAATTGAAGAAAATGATCAAAAGCAGTCAAAAAACAACCACAAAGAGATGCAAACCATGCGACCGATCCTTTAAACTCTGCTGCTGAGCAGAAAAACACGGAAAGGTCGAATGATTCGCAGACGGAGGATCAGAAGCTTGACTTTTAACAATAGAGCTGCTTCAGCAGGCTGGAGTTCACGTGTAAATGTCTTTACTTTTCATTTTCAGAGCATTAAAACCAAGTTTAAAGCCCAGGAGAGCAGCTTTGTAGTCTGTTTTTTTTGTAGAAACTCTCAGCTTCTTATCTGATTGACTTTCTTTGCACAGTTGTGTTTACTTTGCGTGGCTTCGGATTATCAGCTGACTTTTGTTTTTCTTGCACGTACTCGATCTTCTCATGGTTTCTGTAGTAATTCAGCAGCTTCTTTCTGTCATTAACTGTCAGAAACAGCAGCAAATGTGAGTCAAACAGCCACTTCAGTTATCAGAAGTCTGTAAACCTTATCTGACATTTCATGCCAGTCCAGGTATGCAAATCTGCTCGGTGTCCTTTGAATTGTTTTCTGGGTCGCCACGCCTTCTTCACCACAGCAGCAGCTTTTACTGCAGTCTGGACTGTTAGTTTAGTGGTTTTTATCAGTAACATCATTCTGTCGTCATGACATTTATGGTTTTTATCTTTTTTTTCATGTATATGAAGACAAAATGATGATAAAATGATGAAAACATGATAAAAAATTATGTTAATGTTAAAAACCATGATGATAAAATCATGTTGGTGATTAAAAATCTCATAAAATTATGAAAAACATGATGATAAAATTATATTGATGAAAAAATATAAAATGATTAAAAACCTGATAAAATGATAATGAAAATTTTTGTCATTTTTTTATCATAGGCACATTTTATTATCAAACATGATAAATGTTTTTCATGTTTTTAATCATTCATTTTATCATGGTTTTTATCATTTTTGTCATTTTATCATGTTTTTATCAGAAATGTAACTTCATTGTATTTATCATTTCGTCATGTTTTTATCATTTTGTCATGTTTTTTATCATTAATATTTTATCTTGTTTTTCATTATTTACATCATTTTATCATCATGTTTTTATCATTAGCATAATTTTACCTTTGTTTTTTTTAATCATTGACAACATTTTATCATGTTTTTCATCATTTTATCAGATTTTTAATCATTTTATCATCATGTTTTTAGCATTAATATTTTATCATTATATTTTTATCATTTTATCAGATTTTTTATCATGTTTTTATTAATTTCATTTTATCATTAACATTTAATCATTGTTTTTATCATTAATGTCATTTTGTCATGTTTTTATCATTGACATCAATTTCTTGTCATGTTTTTATCATTTTATTATATTTATCATCAACATTTGATCATTGTTTTTTATCATTTTGCCATGTTTTTATCATTAACATAATTTTATCATGTTTGTCATCATTTTATCAGGCTTTTAATCATTAACATCATTTTACCATTTATATCAATTTATTATCATGTTTTTATCATTTTATCATGTTTATCATCATTTTATCATGTTTTTATCAGTCATTTTATCATCATTTTTTGTCATTAATATTTTATCATGTTTTTATCATTAACTTCATTTTACCATCATGTTTTTTTTATCATTAACTTCATTTTGCCATCATGTTTTTTTATCATTAACTTCATTTTGTCATGTTTTTCATCATTGACATCATTTTCTTGTCATGTTTTCCTGTTTCTCTCTGTTTCTTCAGGTTCCTTCAGGCTCCACCAGTCTTCTCTCCAGTAGTTGAGCTGGAATCAGAGGACATCATGAGTTCGGGCTACAGCAGCCTGAGCACCAAACTGTCCTTTAAGAGCTCGTCTCCTCCCAGAGAAGACGAATCCAAGCAGCGCTTCCGGAAAGTTTCTCTGGTCAGCGACGGCGATGACCCTCAGGACACGGTGGACTTTAATAAAACAGAGTCTGAACCAGAGTTCAGGTGGAAGAACCGATTCGAGGGAGTGACTCAGTTCAGAGCCAGCAGAGACCAGGATTTCTCTGGTCCACCTGAAGCAATCCTACACCTGAGCTCCTCCTCCTCCTTTGCAGAGCAACATGTGAGCCAGGAGGGGAGGAGCTCTGAAGGCTGGGAGGAGCCAGCAGGTGAAACAGGAGCTCCGATAGAAGCAGCAGCAGCTCAGAGGATCAGCGACCGACCGGAGACGCAGCAGCTTCCAGAGGAGTCAGAGTTCAGCGGAGTGTTCAAGGCCACGCTGGTGGAGCTGGTCTCTGATCCTGCAGCTCCTCCGGCCTCCCCCGAAGAAGAAGAGGAAGAGTCCCCCATCCAGAGCGACATGGACAGCCTGGTGGACACCCTGAGGAGCATGGGACCCTCCATGAGGCCGAGGACCACCAACGCCGTCCGGCCGGCCCCCCCTCAGCTCATGTCCTCGCTGCCCCCCATCGTGGAAGACGCTCCGAGTCCCGTCAGCGCTGATGCTCCGGACGGGAAGAAGGTCCTGAACGGACTGTACGCCCTGCCGGCTGACCTGGGACTCAGAGCCCCCAGAGAGTCCAGGTCTCCTCTGGAGCTCATGAAGCAGAGCCAGGTATTTATCCAGACTCCTGCAGCGTTTGCTTTGTGGAGATTCATCATGTATGAGCAGGAAAACCCCCACGCTGGTCATAAACATAAAGGCATGCAGCTGTGCATCCGCTGGAAAAATATGTGGAATATGGTCCTGTTTTTGGGTTTAGAAAATCTGTTTGATCATAGAAAAACTGTCTTTTCATTTAGACAGTCATTTATCATCCTGCAGTTGTATCTGCTCTGATCGTTCATGTTTTTATTAAAGAATGGCTCATATTTTACTAATTCTGCCAGAGTATGCAACTTAGGAGCACAGCTGTATGTTCATATTACTGCAGTCTCTGTTGTAGGAGTTTATATGATAGATAAAGGTGCTTTAAGGGGATTTTCAGAGTTGCAGCAGGAGTTTGCAAATCTAATAACTCATCATTTAAATCGAGATGACAAGAAGTCGGTCAGAAAACTGCTGCACTAAATTTAAAAGAAGTTGCTTGTTTGGTTGTTCGAGAAAATTCTTTGCCGATTCTAACAAAATGCAATTTTAAATGCAAATTTTCAAACTTGTCAACATTACAGATGAAATTCCAATAATCTAAAGTATATTATGGTGAAATTAGGAATCTCAAACCACAACTAGATATGTGCATTAAAAGCTGCTGCACTTGATTAAAACCGACAAAAAGAACAGAATTTACAACAAGATTTAGAAAACCTATTTTCATTAATGAGCTATGGTTGAAGCAATTTTTTTAAAAAGCATTTTTTTGCAAAGAAATTGCAGCTAGATCTGACAGCACACTTTTAAATGCACATTTTTCATATCTGTCAGGGTTAGAAATTAATTTGAATTAATCTAAAGTGTGCATTAAAAGTGCTGCACTCAATAAAAAAGACACAATAAAATGAAACCGAATGTTGAAAAGGGTTAAGAAAACATAAGTTTCAGGGTTCTCACCAGGATTTTTTTTCAGCGTAACGGCAGGTCCTCCTGCACGCGCAATAGACGGGAACGGGTCAATCGACAGGAAAGTACGGCTGAGGTGGGGAGACATAAATTAACCTAGATAGGCACCCAGTTGATAAAAACAAACGCACATGGCGTTATCTGTCAAAATAACAGCGCAGCGGCCCTAATCACAGTGTTAAACCTTCCTGTTCGGCCCCGACCGTGGTCAGGAAGCCCGGGGTTAACCCCCTTCACTTCCTCAGCAGCCGTAGAGGCAAAGACACAGGATCCCAGCCGTATCGAAGAACACTGCAGCCTTTATTGTCTATAAACAGTGGCTGAACCGCACAGTACCGCCAACCCAGAAACTACACACCTTCTGTCCTCCTCCGACTGCACCGACTGCCGTCTCTCTCACTAGCTCTCCCCCTCCCTCCCCCTCCCTCCCACACACACACGCTGCTCTCTCTCCCTCTCTCATGACGGAGCCACACACTCTCATAACAGCGTAATCTTTGAAATGCGCTGGCGTAGCGGCCCTAATCATAGCATAATCTTTTAAACTGAGCGTAACGGGCCCTTAAGATTGCATAACGGCCCATTAGACAGCGTAACGGGGCCGTTAGACAGCGTAACGGGGCCGTTATGACAGCGTAACGGGGCCGTTAGGACAGCGTAACGGGGCCGTTATGACAGCGTAACGGGGCCGTTATGACAGCGTAACGGGGCCGTTATGACAGCGTAACGGGGCCGTTATGACAGCGTAACGGGGCCGTTATGACAGCGTAACGGGGCCGTTATGACAGCGTAACGGGGCCGTTATGACAGCGTAACGGGGCCGTTATGACAGCGTAACGGGGCCGTTATGACAGCGTAACGGGGCCGTTATGACAGCGTAACGGGGCCGTTACGCTGAAATGCGCTGGCGAGAACCCTGAGTTTATTAGCTTTTTGAAGGTTCAACCAAACCGCAAACTTGCATTTGCACTTTAAAGTTGATTTATTAGCTGTGCAAGAAAATCGTCAATTAAATCTGATAACACACCTTTAAATGCACGCTTTTCATATTTTTCTGCATTACAAATTAATTTTAATTAATCTAAAGTACATTATGGTGAAATCAGAAATCTCAAAGCACGACTAGATACGTGCATTAAAAGCTACTGAAGTAGATATAGACAAAATAAAAATGGAATAGAATTTTTAAAGAGTTAAGTGTAAAGGCAGCTTGATTCCTCTTTAAATGTTAACCAAATTTTACAAAAAAGCCCTAAAAAAACTTGCAGTTGCTCTGTACAGTTGTTTGATTCTGCAAGAAAACCAGGTGCTGATTCTGATAAACACCTTTGACAAGATAAAACTTTCCTAATCCCGAAGGAAAAGTCTTATGTCAGACACTGCTCAGAAAAAACAAGATGTAAGAAATGCAATTTTTTTTTCAAATCTTTCAGCATCATAAATTAAATTCCACTAATCTAAGGAGTGTTGTGGTGAAAGAAGAAATCTCAAAGCATGACTAGATGATGAATCAGGTTTTTGTGACTCTTGTAATTTTAGTGAGTTCCAGCTTGGATTTTATGCTAATTTATCTGTTTCCCCTTCAGGACCAGCAGCTGCCTGGATCCAGAGTCCTGAACCTTCCTCTGAGAGGATCGACCTCCAACACTCTGGGACTGAGGAAACTTTCTGACTCGTCTCCTGAGGATTTACAGTCCACCATGTTGAATGGGAACGGAGCTCTTCCGTCGTCTCGCCTCGACAACAGCGTCCTCTTTGGCAGCTACAGATCTTCGTCCATTGATCAGACGCTGGAGAATGGAAAAGCCCATCGTCCAATCTTTCGCACCGGCTCCCTGCCAGAAACCGGCCTCTCCAACGACCGCATCAGCGCCAGCCCCAAGGACCTCGGCGACCCAGCAGGGACTCGCTTCGAGAGGTTCGCCTTCCTGGTGAACCCCTCGTCCCCCCAGTCGGGCTCTCTGACTGGAGCTGAAGATGGAGGACGGATGAGCAGACCTCCATCGCTGGGCGTCGGCTCTCCGCCCCACAGCAACAGTCCGACCCGCCTCCTCAGCCCCACCGGCTCCATTGATCTCCACAGGGCCTTCGGCGTCCCGGAATCGCCGCTGTCCATGACCACTCCCATCCTGCAGAGGAGCTTCAGCAGCGAGGGCCTGCCGGGGGTCCAGACCTCGTTGTTCAGCAACGTTCACGGAGGGTCTCAGTTCCAGAACCAAGAACCGGAACTAGACAGGAACTTAGTGTCAAAATACAGAGCATTCCCTGATGCCTACGTGAGTATCACCAGACTTCTGCATTTCTTTACCATCAAAATACTCTAAGAATAAAATGAATCAGTCAGACTGGGACTCTACAGCTAAGTCTCTGCTGTTGATACCGAGTCCCAGTCTGATATAGGTAGCAATGGGCACCATGATAGAGACTTCTGTGGTGTTTAGCTTTTATATTTAATACAAACTTCTATCTAGTGGAACACAGTTCTTATATATCTGTAGTATTTGAGGTCAAAACATGACTTCATTGACAAAAGCGGTAATAAAAGTCCAAAGCAAATGACCACTCAGCTACATTTGGGAGGTTTAGTTAGCAAAGGGGCACCATGACAAAGACGTCCATGGTGTTTAATGACCTCTGGAGCTCTAAATTTAGGACAAACTGGGGTCAACTAGGACAGAGTTCTTATATCCCAGTATTTGAGGTCAAAATCATGAGTCTATTCAGTGAAACTGTGCTACATTTGGGGGTTTCGCTAACAACAGGCACCATGACAAAGACTAATGTGGTGTTTAATGACCTCTAGAGCTTTTATATTTTCAACAAACTGGCATCATTTAGGAGAGAGTTTTATTTACCAGTATTTGAGGTCAAAATCATGAATCATTATATACTAAAACTATACTAAAACTAATAAAAGCCCAAAGGAAATGTCCACTGTGCTACATCTGAGGGTTTAGCTAGCAATGGGCACCATGACAAAGGCTTCCGTGGTACTTAATGACGTCTGGAGCGCTTAAATTTGAACAAAGAATCACGGTTAAGTTTATGTCGATACCAATCAGTTAAAAAAATGCCTCGATCCCAGTCTTTGAGGTCAGATCACGACATCCCCGCTGATGTTTACTTTGGTGACATTTGCATAAATGAGAGCTGAGGCAAGAAGTGACTTGAGCACATTGTACTGTATCAGTTGCACAACTGTAATGTCGCAGAGACAAACAGTTCATTTATGTAGATTCTTAAACTTCCAGCTATGGGTGGACACTTTGTACAAGCACTTTATTAAGGAGCAGGTTTCACTTCGGGGTAGAGACGTGCACACAGCTGATGAATAATGCATCTTATTTCCAGCTCAAGGCACCAGAGAGGCAGAATGCAGTAGTCAAAAACAGAATAAATGTTTCTTTTCACTGTGTAAAAACAGATAAGGTTTGTTTGAAAAAAGAAGATATTTATATTAGAGCTCCTAAAGCATTAGATCTGATTGGACAGGGAGTTGTGTAAGGTATGAAATACATCTATGGTGACACAATAAGAAAGACCTCCTTGACCTGTATTTCCAAAGCCCTGGTATCTGTATTTGCATATAGTACAGACAGGTGTTATCTTCATTCAGATCAGTCCACCTCACTGCGGTTAAAAATGGGCAATCAACAGATGAGAGTGATGACTTCATATGTGGTTTGTTGTGATCTAGGAATGTTAACGGTTAATCAGGTATTGGTTGTTAGTAATTTGAATTCATTAAAAACAAAAGGATGTCAAAAATGTATTGCAGATGAAGTGTAGTACCTGGTTGTTCCACCAGGTGGAACTTCTTACTGTTTACCGTAGAGGCCAGAGGAAGCGTCACTCAGACTACAGTTCATGTTGGAAACCAAGAGCATTGTGGGGGTTTAGCTACCAACGAATAAAATGGGATCACCTAGAACAGAGTTCCCAGTGGCAGGGAGCACTCTGGAGGTTTAGCTTGCAAAGGGACACCTTGGCAAAGACTTTTGTGGTGTTTATTGACCTCTGGAGCTTTTATATCTAAGACAAAATTTGATCAACTAGAATAGAGTTCTTTTATTCCAGTATTTTAGGTCCATATCAAAAGTTCATTGACTAAAAGGGCAATTAGAGTCCAAAACAAATGTCCACTTTGCTGCATTTGGGGGTTTAGCCAGCAACAGGGCACCATGACAAAGACTTCTAGGATGCTTGATGACCTCTGGAGCTCTTATGTTTAGGAAAAACAAGGATCTACTAGGACAGAGTTCTTGTATCACAGTATTTGAGGTCCAAATCATGAGTCTATCCAGTGAAACTGTGCTACATTTTGGGGGTTTAGCTGAGAACAGGCACCATGACAAAGACTTTAGTGATGCTTAATGACCTCTGACCAGAGCTCATGTGTTTCAGACAAGTGCCATACAGAGCTGCTTTTAGACCTAAATCATAGGTGTGTTGACTAAAAGCACTACTCTACTTTAATTAACCTGTCACTGATTGATTAATAAATTTACAAAATGGCAAGAAAAGCACAGAAAAATGTCTACTGTGCTGCATTTGGGACTGTAGATGGCAAAGGGGCACAATGACAAAGACTTATGTGGAAGTTAATGACCTCTGGAGTTCTTGAATTTGAGACAAACTGTGATAAATTAAGACTGAGTTCACAGTAGCAGAGAGCATTGTGGGTGTTTAGCTAGCAAAGGGGCACCATGACAGAGACTTCTGTGATGCTTAATGACCAGAACTCACATAGTCTGATCAAGCTGACGTCTGCTGTAGCTAATTTTCAGAAATTTAGCATGCTCTAGGTAAATAATAACTCTAGAAATACGTGAAATAATGTCCACCGTGCTTCATTTGTTTAAGGATTATTAATTATTGATTGAAAATGCTGCCGACTGTTGGTTAAGAAGAGGCAAATAATTCTTCTTTTAGCCCACAGTGGGGAAATTTGCAGCAACAGTGTCAGCACAAAAATGAAAATAAACAAAAAAATATGCAAGTATTGTTAATATTGCAGAAATTCTTCTAAATGTGAAATAATGGTGTTGCACAGGGTAAAATCTGCATATTAAACATGTTTTAACTGCACATATTGTTCTGTGAGTCATAATAATTCATGTTAACTATTGAGAAAATTGGTTAAAATTAGCGTGTCTATTGTGAAGACAGGAAACGTCCCTATTCGTGTGGTTTTTCTTGGTATTTTTCCCCACCTACTACACCTGTAAAGCTTTGTAATTTAATATTTACAGCCATTACAACTGTGGAACAGCTGATAGTTCCCACTTTCTGTTCCCACCGAGCATCACAGAATCACATTATCGGGTGTGTTTCTGGCCTTTGGTTCACACATGTTTCCACATGTGTGAAGGATTTAACAGATTAGGACGAGTCTTAAAGTGATTTTTATTGGCAGCAAACATGAATATCTGCTCACGCGTGCCTGAACGACGACAAACACACCCTCTTCTCACTTTTCTGTCTGCCACTTGTCTGTGAACGCTCGTTACCTCTGCATCTCCTCCTGTTTCACAAGTCGACTACAAAAGCACAGAAATGTTTTTCTAGCTGAAGCATTAATCACCGTAAATAACTGGTGTAGAGAGTCGACAGAGGGGAAGGTTCTCTGTAATACATGCTTTAAATGATGCTACTGGTGTTATTTCAGTTCATGCAAAAACACAAAAGCAGTGTCAGCTGGACTCCAGAGGTGTAACTTCAGTCAGACTAATACAAATACTTGCAGTAGTATGACTCTACCAGGTACCTTCTTTTTTTTTCTTTCTTTTTTTTAAAATCAAAAGCACAAACAGGACCACATCAGATACTAACTTCAGGTAAGAGCTACAAATCTGCTTCTACTGCAGAAGTTTTACAGATTTGTTTTGGAATTCTTCAAGAAATTATAACTAAACTCTGAATAAGATGCACAGAAAATATATCAAAAACGTTGAACTTGTGCTGTATATGCAAAGCTAATATTGGCACAAACAGGTGCTTCTTTTTCAGAAGTTTTTTAGTGATAGATGAGTGTTAAACTGTTCTTTTAATAAAAACATTTACAGCTCAACTTCTAATTAAGATGTGGAGAAAATGCACAAAAGGAACGGCAAATGCAAAAGTAACTTTAGCAGCATTAACTCTAACATTAGCACAAACAGGTCCTTTTTGTCAATTTTCCTGCTTTTTTTATTGAGAAGTGGAGTTTAAAGTGGTCTTTTAATCAAGAATTTTCAGTGGAACTGAATAAGATGCAGAGAAAATGTGTTAAAGAAATCCCCAACTTGTGCTGCAAATGCAAAACTATCTTTAGCAGTTTTATTGCTAATATTTGTACAAACAGGTGCTTCTTTTCAGTGTTTTCTGATTTTTTTTTTTTTTAATTTGTTGATGATGGAGGAGTTTTAAGTTGTTCTTTTAATCAAGAATTTATAGCTACACTCTGAATAAGATGTGGAGAAAATGCACAAAAGAAATGTTGTCAAACTGCAAATGCAAAAAGTGACTTTAGCAGTATTAACGCTAATATTAGCACTAACAGGTGCTTCTTTTCTGTAATTTTCCAGATTTTTTTTTGGTTTATTGGAGGAGTTTTAAACCGTTCTTTTAATCACGAATTTAAAGCTAAACTCTGAAAAAGATGCAGCGAAGATGTACAAAAGAAACTTGACCACAGCTGACATGAGCTGCTGATGCTAACTTCAGAAGAGGATTCAAATTTCCAAAAAACCAAAGGAGAAATCTGTATTTGCCATAGTGTCATCTGGATTCTAGGGGTGTAACTTTAGTAGTATTAGTACAAATATTGGCAGTGTTCAGTAGTATGACTCAAGCAGGTACTTTTCTTTAAGCCAAAGTTTACAGTCATGACCACAGCTAGCATTAGCTGCTGATGCTATCTATCGATGAAGGTTTCGGCATCTTAAGATCTGCAGGGGAAAATATTTATTCAGCAAAGTTTCTCAGGTGTTTTTTTTGCCCTAATGGGCATCAGCTGGATTCTAGATGTGTACCTTTAGTAGTATTAGTACAAATATTTGCACAAGCTGGTACTTTCTTCATGCTAAAGTGCAAACATGACCACAGCTAACATTAGCTGCTGATGCTATCTTTAGATGAAGGTTTCGGCATCTTAAGATCTGCAGGGGAAAATATTTATTCGGCAAATTTTCTCAGGGTTTTTTTTTTTTCCCTCTAATGAGCATCAGCTGGATTCTAGAGGTGTGACTTTCGTAGTATTAATGCAAATATTTGCACAAGCTGGTACTTTATGCTAAAGCGCAAAAATGACCACAGCTAACATTAGCTACTGATGCTATCTTTAGATGAAAGTCTCCAAAATTTTTTAGTTAGTTCTTTCTTTTTGTCTTTTTTTATTAAGACTTTACAGCAAAGCTTCTGAATTTGATCCACACAGAAACGTTGTCAAACTTGTCCTGCAAATACAAAAGTGTCAGCTGGATTCCAGAGGGTTAACATTACTATTAATACAAATATTTGTACAGCATTCATTAGCGTGACTCAAACAGGTAATTATCTTTAAACCAAAGTTCAGACGCCACCACAGCTTCAGGTGAGGGTTTGGGCGTCTTAAGATCTGCAGAGGAAATATTTCGATTTATTTTTTGACAGGTGCAGTTTCAAACCGTCCTCTTCCTCCAGAATTTACAGCCACTTCTGAACAAGACTCAGAGAAAATGCATGAACGTTGTCAGACTTGTGCTGACACTGCAGACGCAGCTTAATTACAGACACTGTCCTCGACAGCAGCTTGTCGGAGCTGATTTATCTTCACTTTTATGATGCTTAGGTTATGCAATCTGGTGCATCGTGTGCAGCGGAGTTACAAACTAAACGTCTGCGTGGTGATAATAGCTTTAACAGCATGTCATCGATGCCGATAAACAGATATTTTAATGATCCTTTGGAATTTACTTCAACACTGAACATAAAACCCTTCTGGCTTAAAAAAAAATAATAAAACACATTGAAGGCTTAGATTGACGTAATAAAAATAACATGTAATGTGCACAGCTTACAATATAGAGAATATGCAGCAAGCAAAATGACTTGCCTATAAAAATCTCAACGGAAAATAGAAAAATCTGTTAAAAATACACTCAGAAGTGTATGTCAGATGTGTACAAATACAGCTTTGTACCAATATAGCAAATTAAACAATTTAGAAGAAGCACATTAGAGATCAGAAGAGGAAATATTTCTGTATTTTTTTTTTTAGATTTTTTTTGGGATGGAGCGGTTTTAAACTGTCCTTGCATCAAAAATAGTCATGCATTAAGTGAAAATACACATAAAAACATTGCTAAGCTTGTGTTGCACATGCCCAAATAGTGTCAGCTGGAATCAAGAAGTTTAACTTCAGTAGTATTAAGACAAATATTTGCATAATCGGATGCTTCAGACGATTCAATTGTGTACAGATGTACAAGGAAATGTTTGTGGTTTTTCAGATGTATTTTTCACATTTATTCTAGATTTATTTAGAATTTATAATGACAACACATAACATTAACAGCTCAGCACCATGAGAGTTAAAGCTAATGTTAGCATGAGCGCTAGATAGTAAAATTAACATTTTCTGATTTAAAAGTTGCTGGAGTTTGTTTAGAAAGTTGCAGCTTTTGCATTTGAGAACAGGACAAGTTCAAATCCAGATTTAGGTCTAAAAAGAATCATTTATCATGTAAAGCACAAAACATTAGTTTCCTCAGAAAATCTTGTTGCTATTGCAGCTTGTGTGTGCATGTTTTCTGCAAATATAAACTT
The DNA here is from genome assembly GCF_021347895.1 of Acanthochromis polyacanthus. Classification (NCBI taxonomy): domain Eukaryota; kingdom Metazoa; phylum Chordata; class Actinopteri; family Pomacentridae; genus Acanthochromis; species Acanthochromis polyacanthus. The sequence goes on from NC_067123.1 coordinate 3,807,974, forward strand.
TATTCATTGGCTTCACTCCAGGTAAAATAACTGCATCGTCCACGGCCATTTTTTTGTTTTCTAAAAAAACTCAATGTCCATCTAAAACACAAACTAACTCAGACTCTCTGCCTCTTTCCTTCCCATTAAATCATCTCCTGCGAAAGGAATGTGCCGCTTCAGCAGGTCACATATTCAAAAAGACGAATGCACATGTGATGCGATGGAACAGAACAATTTAAGATTCATAGAAGAGAACAGGTAATCTGTTCTCACATACTCGCCTCCTCGCTGTCAACTTCATCAGACATCAAGCGAGCGGGAGGAGAAATGCGGGGATGAATACAAAAGATGAGGTGTGGCAGGAACAGAATAGCTGGGTTGGGTGGGGAGCCTGAAAAAAACTGCACAAAAAATGAAGCTCAAAGTTTCCTCAAATGACTTCAGAGGCGTCGTCTGCAGAGAAACCGTCACCGAGGGTTTAACTTTATCGCTCTGATAAGGCGAGATGTGCAGCACTGAGGGTGTTTAAAAAAAAACCTTTTAAAGATCATATTTATTCCTGTTTCTTTGCACTTGATCAAATCTTTTCATTGCCTTCTTCCTCTTTCATTGCAGTAAAAGCAGGATGAAGCTGTAAAACACATCCTTGTTGACATATTTTATGGTCGACTTTAAACAGATAAGGGACACACAGCATACTATATTACATAATTCTGCTACAACAAAAAAGATCTGCAGATTGCTTTATTACTCTGCCAAGGAAGTGGAGCCTCGGTGGAGTTAGGCGATGATCGTCTGTCTGTCTGTAGCAGATTTGGATGAAATTTTCAGTGAAGCTCAGAAATGGACCACAAGGACCAAGTGATCAGATTTTGGCAGTGATGCAGCTTATAGTCTGGATCCACGGATTTGTTAAAGATTTCTGTATCGTTGCCGGATAGCAGCACGATGTCACTGTAACCATGACAACCAGTGAACACATCAGCTGATTGTGATCCTACTACAAATCCACCTCTGAGGACTTATCAGGACTTATCCATCAGAAATGATCCAAGGAACAGCTGATTAAACTGTGGGGGTGTTTCTGAGTCCCATCAATTCCTGCTACATATTTAGGTCATGTGATCCGGTATCCGTACATAACGTACACATGCAGAACACACGCCTGTACTCAGAGGAAGGTCATTGTGTTTGTGGGTACATCTATATTAAATGGACACATTCTATGTTGCTGTGATTTCTGATCATCAATAACTAATAAACTAATGCTGCATTTCTGACATATGGGGGAATGAGCAGCCTTGGAGGAGGAATGAACTCTCACAGTCCTTTTCTTGTGTTAATTTTGTGTTTCTTTGTTTGTTTTTTGTGTTTTTATGTTAATTTTGTGTCTTTTTGTGTTTACTTTGAGTCTTTTTGTGTATTTGTTAATTTTGTCTCTTTGTTTATTTAGATTTTTGTGTCTTTTTATGTTAATTTTGTGTTTTGTGTTTGTTTTGAGTCTTTATGTTAATTTTGTGTCTCTTTGTTTGTTTTGTGTTGGAATGCTGCATTTCTGACAATAAAACATGGGGGATGAGCAGCTTTGGAGGAGGACTGCGATCTCTGAGTATTTTTCTAGTTTTGTCCCATTTTGTTTATAGAAAGATAAAAATCTGCATTTTGCATTCTTTGAATTTGTCGTTCTGTAAACAGGCCATATGAATTTCTTTCACCATGCACATGTGAAGCTGGTAGTTTAAGATGATTGAAGCTTTGTTGTTTTTACGTTTTCCTAGAAAGGATGCTGTTGTGTAAAACCTGTGAGACGGTGATGGTTTCATGTCTCTAATATTGTCTCAGCGGTCGTCACTCGGCGGCTCGGGTCGGGTTTTTCTACATAAACATCCACATAGTGAAGATGACACGACGGTGAAATGTTGACTTTGAGTCGTCTTTGTTGGTTTTACAGGACAGCAGCAGGTTCTGTTTGTAGAAGCAGTTTTATGCAGTAGGAAGAGGCAAAAGAAAAATAAGAGAAAGGTGCAGCAGAACAAGCAGAAGGATGATATAATATTTAATGTAAAACTGAACTGTGACCACGGTGCAACGTTTCACCCGACAGAACCCAGCGTAGCGCTACGACTTCATGTTCACTATTTGGTTGGTTATAGATTTTAAACCAGTCAGATAGATCGGTCTTTATTTTTGCATCTAAAGTCTGGAGAGTCAGACGAACATTTCACACATCCACCAGGTCTCAGAGCGCTTTTTAGTTGCAGTGATGGGTTTGTAAAAATACACAATAAAGTCCACATATCAAAAATCTTCATAAACCAGGCCAATTTGAGGAATACAGCAGTGCAATTTCTGTATTTTGAAATGTATGTGGGGGAAAAAAAAAGACTTAATTTGTCTCGGTTTATTGCACTTTTGTTGTAGTTAAGACATAAGTTGAGACATATTATTAAAACTGGGGATATAAGGGTTATATTGATGTAAAGCAAATAAAATACTCCAAAAACTTTAACCACAGTATGTATTAATGTAAAAATCTACCCTGACAGACTGGCACAATAGTAGGTCTTAAAGAGTTAAATGTAATTTATAGACATGTACACATCACATAAAAACAGATTAGTATAAATGCTGCAGTTACAAAAACACAAGGAATGCATTTAAATTACAATAACTAAAATTCTTTTGTTGCTCACACTTTTTTTTCACATTTTTTTGTTGCGTTTTCGCTCAAATATGACGCTTGTGCGGTTTGGCTCAAACAGAAAGACAGAAATCATACAAAAAGTTACATTTGTTTTGAGTATTTATGATATAAAACATGGACATGGAGAAAAATGGTGGCTCTACACACTGAAAATGTACTTAAATTCCTTTACTCTCTGCTCTGTGTAAACACTGCCTGCAGTTCAGCTGAAAAATCCCTGAATTTTTGTGACGTGACTGTTGGTCACAGCTGAGTTGTTCATGGCTTTATGGTCGCACAGTGGAGCAGAGAATTTTTTGTTTTTTACAGAATTTGGTTAGAGCAAACACAATATTTTTGGCAAATTTTCAAATGAGACGTATCAAAGGGATTTTTAAGTTATGCAATGGAGCGGTCAGTCACAGATGAGAAGGTTTGATATCCAGTAATTCTGTTTTTACGGTTTTTGGCCTTTTAAACATAATATTGGTTTAGAAGATTAGGAAAAAGTTGAATTTTCTCTAATAGTTGGGAAGAATTACTTCATTTCTGGGTGTTTTTTTTCTTGTAGCACACGCCTCCAATAATCATCCTGAAACCCTTTGATTTTTTTTTTTGTATGTTTTACTTTCGGTGGAGCCAAGATTTTTGCGTGCAGAGGAAGCCACAATAATTGCAGGAAATTAACCGACTGTGTGTTGAAAAGCTGTTTTCTGCAGTGAGTCAGACTCTTATTTAACGGGCTAGTTCTGAGGAAGAAGCTTTGAAAGTTTAGAGGTTTTCGTTGAGTCAAAAAGCTCTTATTTATTCAGAGGGTTTAGTTATTCTGAACTTGCTCTTCCACACTAAATGAGAGCAGCCAGCGGTGAAACAGGAGCTCCTGTCGGTCGGTAACCTGATCCGGATGGTAACCTGCTTCACACTGAGCTCTGAGTAAAGACAGGAAGTGACACCTGAGACCCGCATCATAAAGCTACATGTAACCTGCAAAACGTACCAACAAACAAACCCAAATCCCAGCCAGATCCTTCAGAATCCACAACCAGACTCGGACCAAACGCCGCCTTTATTCCCGTCTCATGGTTTGAAGGTTTCTCCGGTGTCCTGGAGCTGCTTCTTGTTGTCTTTAGGGGGTGTTTCAGAAGCATCAGGTAGAACAGGTGCAGCAGAGGAATGTTTTTCTTCCTGTCAAACGCAGAGTGAACTCTTATCTCTGCTCTCCGACGGAACCGGTCCGGTGGGTTGACCTGTAAACAATGTGTGGATTGTGAAGCATGTCAGGAAGCGGGTGTAATTAGCCCTTTAATCAGCCTCCCTTTGACTTTTGTCTTGACCTTAACTGCTTTTCTGGAAATTTCAAAGAAAGTTTTGCTGAAATGTTTGTTTTTCTTCTTTTGTCTGTAGCTCACCAAAGAGAAGGAACACGGGAAGCTCAACCCTCGACCTGGAAAGGTGAGTCTGAACCTGAAAACCCTCCAAGCTGACAGATACTTACCTTGAACCTGTGATGGTGAACTTCTGGAATTTGTCTTAACTCCAGCTCAGTAAATAACTGTTTTGTTTTTTTTTTTTTGCTGCCAAAAAGCACAGACAAGAACAGAACAAAAAAAACAGAAAATCAAATGTCTAAACTTAAAGTTGAGGCTTTTTCAAGTGCTTTCGGTTCGCTGATGATTTATGAGAAGCGCTGGGACCACTTTAATCCACATTGATCCATCAAATCTGTTCAGATATCTAAAGTCTCCTGAGGATGAATCCCAATGACTTTGGTTCATTTCAGTTTATTCTGCAGCACCGTTTTTCATTTACAGACATGCTAACACTCTGGGCTGTTTTTGCCCCAGATCTGATCCAAGTCATTTTAGCTAGCAAAGGTGAAAACATGACAAAGACCCATGTGGTGCTTAATGACTTCTGACCAGAGCTCAGGTGTTCTTATATCTCAGAAACATGTCATAGTGACCCAAATCAGGTTTCCACGGCCTAAATCGGTAACATCAGTGCAGGATAAATGTCTACAGTCCGCAGTCTGTAGCTAACAGTGGGCACCATGACAAAGTCTGTCTGTTTACGAAAACTTAGCTAGTAATGGGAACCATAACAAAGACCTTTGTGGTGCTTAATGATCTCCAATCAGAGCTCATGTGTTAGAAACTGAAGCATTTGGTTTAGAAGAGTTAGCAAACATTTCTGTTGACCCGAACAGCAATATTTCAAATCAAATCAAACTTTATTTGTATAGCACCTTTCATCCATTAAAATGCAACACAAAGTGCTTCACAAAATAAATAAAAGAATAAAACAGAGAGAATAAAAAACAGTAGTAAAACCAACAATATATATATATATATATATATATATATGTATATATATATATACATACATACACATGCATGCACACATACATACACAATATACAACATATATACACATTCGCACACACATACACACAACACGGAGCTGAGACACGGCAGGGCACTGAGGAACCATGTGGGAAAACACCTATGGGAGCCCTCCACACCGAGATATGCCACAGCCCACAGAGAGCGCCGCCACAGAGACCACCATCATTTATGTTGTCATTTAATTGACTACTATTAAGAAAACAATAGAAGTTTGCCTAACTGGTGTCCTAGATGTGCCGTTATGAAATCTGTGTGACAGTGATCATAAATTAAGTTTCCTTCTGATAGCAATCGGTTTAAAAAATGCTTTGATTGGCTTCGATCCGATCTAGACGTTCCCCCACATCTTATTTTACAGATCAATCTACCAGAGTGTTCTCATGGGTCTCAGACTAACCGCTGTTCTACATTCAGACTTCATTACTGCTCCCCCTGAGGCAGGATAAGAAGTTCGACTGTACAGTGTTTGTTTTTCGGTTGGCTTGTGGCCTCTTGCATAACCGGTGTTTCAATAGAAGCTAGAATAGAATCTGGTTGGACCAAATGTTCTCCACTAGGCAACCAGACCGACTCCTCGCTGGAGCCTCGTGGTGTGGCCGACTGTGTTATTAACGTTTAAATGTCAGGCCTGCTTCTGCTTGCTGGTGAAAGGCGAACATTTTCTGCCTGACGTTGTCCGTGAAGGATGTTTAATCCGAGAGGAGGAGCTGACATTTAGGCTCAGGTCCTCTCCCATGCTGCAGGGCCTCGGAGCTCCAACATGCCGACACCAGTTTCCTCATGAAGCCGTGGAGATCAGCTTCAAAATCCCCAAATATGTGCATGTGTGCGCACGTGTTTTCTCCCCTTTTGATTTGTGCAGAAGTTCTCTTTAATCTTGCAGATGCTGATTAGGAAGCTTCACTGCTGCGCTGTCAGCCTCGTCCTCCGTACGGTTCTCGTGTTTCATGCCTTCAGGGGTTTTTCACATGATCTTAGCATGTAAAGGCTTCTTCAGCAGCACAGATCTCGCCTGCAGGAGTTCTTTGTCATTTCTGTCACTTTATCCAGCGAGCAAAAGCTAAATTACACCGTCTGCTACCGTCCAAGTAAACAAATGAACTAGATTCTGTCACGGAGAGACAGAAGATGATTTAACCTACAGTCTCTGATCGGTACAATAGGTGTTCTCTGTGTGAAAATGCAAAAGAAAAAATATATTGAAGACGTCACTTCTTTTTTTTTCTCATTTGGACCACTTTAGACCAGGTCTAGATCAAAAAGGTTGTTGTACAAAGGCTAAAGACTCTTAAAATGATGATGTCTGAGATAGAAAACCATTATTTTTTTGTTAGAATGTGAAAACACGGAGATCTTAGAGTGTTATGGATCTGGACCACTTTAGATCAGGTCCAGATCAAAAACCAATGAGCTTAGGTAGGCCAAATCTACGTACAGTAGATGGTCGTACAAAGGCTAAGGACTCTTTAAAACTGAATTTTTGATATAGAAAACCATTATTTTTGGATTTAAAATGTGAAAACATTAAGATGTAAGTGTATTTCTTTGCATCTTGACCAAATGAAACCAGGTCCAGATCAAAAACCAGTCAGCTTCAGTCCGTCAGATCTTGAATAGATTGTCGTACAAAGGCTAAAGACTCTTTAAAACACATTTCTGATCTTGAAAACCATGATTTTATGTGTCAAAATGTAAAAACATGGAGATTTTAGTGCGTCATTTGGCATCTGGAACATTAGACCAGGTTCGGATCAAAACCCAGTGAGCTTAGGTGGGTCAAATCTTAAATAGATTGTCGTACAAAGGCTAAAGACTCTTTAAACATAATTTTTAATGTAGGAAAACATTGTTTTTTGTGTTAGAAAATGAAAACATGAATATTTCAGTGTGTTTCTTTGAATCTGGACCACTTTAGTCCAGGTCCAGATCAAAAATCTCCATGCTTAGATGGGTTGAATGTGCATTAGATCATATTTTTGTACCAGGACAGTTTGTTCCATTGTGCATCCCGAATGAAGGGATCCCTCGGTGCCAACAACATTAGCAAAAATTTAGTATAAAACGGAATAAAATGCTGAAACCTGACGCCCAGAGTACTAAAAACAGGCACTAAAAATGACAAAAGCTGCTGAAATGCTCCACAGACAGATTAAAACATGTGCTAAATGTTGATTATTAACTATATCTGTTCACTTCAGATGTACATATTCGACCGGCCAGGGATGTGCGGTCAGAGGTTCGAGGTTCGAAGTGACGTGGTCGATGCGACGCCGTGGGAGCTGCAGGAAACCATCTCCATCAGGGTGGTCAGAGGAGGGTGAGCGACTAAACTGATCAGCGTTTTACACCACGCTTAGGTCTGTTTGGTAGCCAAGAAGCTCCCAAAACAGAATCATAATTCCTGCACACATACAAGAAATCCAATTCAGAACCTCACAGAACAGACGAGTAGTTCATGGAAAGTTGGAAAACCAACAATTCTTTGGGTTTTTATAGTGTCTGGCTACCTGAAACTGTGTGATTTTGGTGAATATTTAAGGAGAACACATTTTTAGACACGACTCTTCCTTTTTTAGTTCGTTTGTTTTGTGAAAACGGTTGATAATGAAGCATCACTCCTGCTGAATGTTGGTGTTTAGCTGAACTAAATGTGAAGCTGGCAGCTCCCAAACACTGCCTGAACAACAATAATAGATCCTTTAAAATCTGATAATCCACATGAATGAACACATCAAAGAAAAACGCAGCTGCAGCTCGTTTTCTTGTTTTCTCGGCTCTTTGTTTTGCTTGTTGTTAGCTGTCAGCAGCGTGTGACAGACGTCGAAAGCTTGGGTTTGCATCAGATGAGATGGAATCTGGAGGCTCATCCACACCTTCTGAAACGATGAAACGCTGCTTTTCAAAATAAACCTCTGCCTGAAAAGATTCCTCCGATAGTCACCACGCCCCAAACACAAGCTTAAACACACACGGGGAATGTTTTAGAAAACACCGATTTAACAGCCTGGCTTCTCAACATCCCATAATTAAACCGTCATCCTTCCTGCTGCGCTGCTCAAACCACAGCAATAAAAACTGAAAATTAAAGAGTGTTTTGTTCCATCAGCCTCCAACTACAACTGAGATCTGGTGTTTTATTCAAATATGACCACAGTGGAGGGATTTAAATGCATTTTTCTCCCGTTGTGATCACTTAAGCAGAATTTAAAGATCTTTTTCCTCTGGTTTGTCCACTTAACCCTCGCGTTGTCCTGTCGGGAAATTGACCCGTTTTAAAGTTTGAAAATGTGAGAAAAAAATATTTTCACTGTGAAAACTTCCACATTTTTGGGAAACATGTTTTGGTGAAAAAAAAAGAAATGTCAAAAAAATTTCTTTAAGAGCATTCAGGGGAAAAAAATCTACCAAAATCCAGCGAAATTCTCTGGATTTTGTTTGATTTTTTTTTTTTAAATGTTCTTAAAGAAAATATTAGAACTTTGACTGATATATATATATATATATATATATATATATATATATATATGTAATCACTTTAAATATTTTTAGGATTTTTTTGAAAGATTTTATTAATTTTTTGCAAATATTTACAATTTATATATTATTTTTTTATTTTTTGAATTTTTATTTATTGCCAAATTTGGGGATTTTTTTTAAAAGAAAACTTTCAAGGAATTATTGGATTTTTCTTCCTGAAGATTATGTAAATTTCTGTGTAAATTTGGGGAATTTTTGCTGAATTTTTGGATTTTTTGCGGACAAGAGACCCTTTCCAAGTCATTTTTGTGTCTGTTTGTGCTATTTCTATCTTCTTTTTTTGTCATTTTAGCATCTTTTTTATGATATTTCATTTTAGCATGTTACTGGGTCATTTTTGTGTCTCTGTGCCGCTTCCGTCTTTTTTTTTTTTTGTCATTTTAGCATCTTTTGCAACTCGTTGTGTTATTTCATGTCATTGTAGCATCTCTCCGGGCCATTTTTGTGTCTTTTTGTGCAACTTTCGTCTTTTTTTTCTCTCATTTTAGCGTCTCTTGTGTCTTTTTGTGTCATCTTTGCTTATTTTTGTGCAATTTTCATGTAATATTTGCATCTTTTGTGTCATTTTTTGATCTTTTTGTATTGTTTTTGCTTGTTTTTGTGTCATTTTCGTGTAATTTTAGCTTCTTTCCTTTTCATTTTTGTATTTCTTTGTGCTATTTCTGTCTTTTTTGTCATTTTAGCATCTTTTCTGTCTCTTATGTGTTATTTCACATCATTTTAGCATCTTTACGGGTCATTTTTGTGTCTTTGTGTGACTTCCATCTCGTTGTTTTTGAATCATTTTGTAAATTTTTTTTTGGTCATTTTAGCATCTTTTCTGTCTCTTTTGTGTCATTTCAGCATCTTTCCGTTTCTTTTTTGTGTCTCTTTCTGCTATATCTGTCTTTTTTTGTCATTTTTGTGTCTTTTTGTGTGATTTTCAGGTCATATTAACTTCTTTTGAGGTCATTTTTGTGTCTGTGCGATTTCCGTCTCTTTTTTTGTCATCTTAGTGTCTTTTATATGTAGTACATCTGTATGGTAGTGAATTACTCAGCATATTGCCCTTTTTTTAATGAACAACTCTTCTCTGTAGAGTGTTTTTAAAGTCCTCTCATCTGAAAGTCCTTATTTAGTAACCCAGCAGCAGCATCAGTGAGGGATTGGGATCTTTGTTCCTCGTGTTTTGACAGATTTCAGAATAACGTTTCGGTAACATTGATGCAGAATAATTCACAAACACATTCGTCTAGAGGGAAGTTGTAACCTCGTGTTCTTTCACCTCCATCTTCTCCTCAGCTGGGTTCTGTACGAGAAACCAAACTTTAAAGGGGAGAAAATCGCTCTGGATGAAGGCGACATTGAGCTGACGTATCCCTACAACCTTCCTGAGGAGGAGCTGCAGAACGGACAGAAGGAAGGTGGACAACCCAGCGGAGAAGCAAAGGACGAGCAGACGGAGGCGAAACCAGCCAGGAAGTTCATCATCGGATCGATACGACGAGCCGTCAGGGTGAGAGAACCACTGGACTCTGTGGATCTTTGTTCTGTCTGAAATACTCTAAAAACATCCTGAGTTAAAGTATGAGAACCGAAAGTGTAACATTAGAGTGTTGTTCCTCAGTGACTGTCTGGTCCTCCATCCAACAGCTCCACCTAGTGGCAGAAATATGGAGAACCAAAGAATGAAACTATCCAAAAGACGTCTGCATTGACTTAAAACTTGACCTGACTGACTGCAAGATTGTCCAAAATGATACAGAAATGCCCAAAATTACTCTTCCAAAAGTTGTTTGAAATGACTCGACACCTGTCCAAAATTATTCAAAACAACTTAAAATCTGTACGAAACAACCTAGAGCTTGACCAGCCCGACTCAAAAAATGACTCAACATTTGTACAATTAATGTTTAAATTCCTTAAAATTGGTCCAAAATGACTGTAAACCATCCAAAAGTTGTCCAGCATTACAGTAAACAATAATTTAATCTAATCCAGTAACTTTAACATCTTTCTGGATCATTTTTGTGTCTTGATGTATGATTTCTGTGTCTTTTTGTGTCATTTTAGCATCTTTTGTGTCTTTTTGTGTCATATCGTGTTATTTTAGTGCATTTTTGTACCATTGTAGCATCTTGTCGGGTGATTTTTATGTCTCTGCTTGATTTCTGTTTCTTTTTCTGTCATTTTTGTTTATTTTTGTGTCTCTGTCATTTTTTGTCTCTTTTGTGTCTTTTTCAAGTCATTTTAGCATCTGTCCAAGGTATTTTGTTGGAATTTCTGTCTTTGTCATTTTATCATCTTTTTTGTGTCTTTTTTGTGTCACTTTTGCTTCTTTTGTGCATTTCATGTTATTTTATCATCTTTCCTTGTCATTTTTGTGTCTTTTTGTGTCTCTTTTTATCATTTTGTCTCCATTGTCTTTTTTGTGTCACTTTTGCTTCTTTTTGTGTTATTTCATGTTATTTTGTCATCTTTCCTTGTCATTTTTGTGTCTTTTTGTGCAATTTATGGCTTTTTTTTGCCATTTTAGCTTCTTTTGCATCTCTTTTGTGTCTTATTGTTATTTTAGCACGTTTTTGTGTCATTTTAGCGCTATTTCTGCATAATTTTGTGTGACTTTTGCTTCTTTTTGTGTTATTTTTGCCTTTTTGCATCTCCATTGTGTGTTTTTAATAGAATTTTAGCGTCTTTCCACATCATTTTTGTGTCTTTTGTGTCTCTTTAGTATCTGTTTGTGTCTTTTTTTTGTCATTTTAGCAACTTTTCATGTCATTTTTGTGTCTCTTTGTGCAATTTCCAATTTTTTGTCATTTTAATATCTTTTGTGTCATTTTAGCATCTTTTCATGTCATTTCAGCATCTTTCCGAGTCATTTTTGTGTCTCTTTGTGCGATTTCTTTGTCTTTTTGTGTTATTTTAACATCTTTTGTGTCATTTTCGTGTCATTTCAGCATCTTTCTGCAGCATTTAATCTGTTATTTCATACGTTTGTTGACACTAATGAATTCTCTCCTGCAGGACTACAGCGTCCCAGAAATCAGTCTTTTCCCAGAGGAGAACGCTGAGGGGAAGAAGGTGATCTTCAGGGACACTTCAGACGACGCCAGGATCTTCGGTTTCCCCATCAAGGCCAACTCCATCATCATCAACGCCGGCCTGTGAGCTCAGATTAATGAGAACGTCATCGTTAAACTCAGATTTAGGCTCGGTAGTTTTAATTTCTGGTGTTTTTTCTGCTCTCCAGGTGGCTGGTCTACGCTCAGCCCTTCTTCCAGGGCGTCCCACGGGTCCTGGAGGTGGGCGGCTACACAAACCCAGCAGCCTGGGGGGTGGAGCAGCCCTATGTGGGGTCTCTGCACCCACTCAAAGTAGTAAGTGGTGCTTTTACTTGCACTGTCATATATGTAGATGTTAGCCTTATTGTTCTGGACTGTATACCTCATCCATGTAAATATCCCTCAGTTAGGGATCAATTCAGTTTATTTTATCTTATTTTAGAGGCTCCGTTGTCTACTTCTGTAAAATTCAGTATAGAAGTGAATATCCTGATTTTTCAGCTGCTAATTTGTGTTTTTCTTTTAACACAGGGTGAACCAAGAGTGGAAAATCTGAGTGAACCAAAGGTAAGGATCTAAAAAATGTCTTTGCTGATATTAAATAGTTGTTTTTGATGCTTTAATCTCCACTGTGAGATCCATCCAACTGCAACTACTCCTAGAGTTACTGAAAGTTGAAGTTCATTAGTGAATACACCAGAATAGTGTAGCGTAGCATGGCATAGAATAGAATAGTGTAGCATGGCATAGAATAGAATAGTGTAGCATGGCATAGAATAGAATAGTGTAGCATGGCATAGAATAGAATAGTGTAGCATGGCATAGAATAGAATAGTGTAGCATAGCATGGCATAGAATAGCATAGTGTAGCATAGCATGGCATAGAATAGCATAGTGTAGCATAGCATGGCATAGAATAGCGTAGCATGGCATAGAATAGCTTAGTGTAACATAGCATGGCATAGAATAGCATAGTGTAGCATAGCATGGCATAGAATAGCATAGTGTAGCATAGCATGACATAGAATAGCATAGTGTAACATAGCATGACATAGAATAGCATAGTGTAACATAGCATGGCATGGAATAGCATAGTGTAGCATAGCATGACATAGAATAGCATAGTGTAGCATAGCATGGCATAGAATAGCATAGTGTAGCATAGGATGGCATAGAATAGCATAGTGTAGCATAGGATGGCATAGAATAGCATAGTGTAGCATAGGATGGCATAGAATAGCATAGAGTAGCATAGGATGGCATAGAATAGCATAGTGTAGCATAGGATGGCACAGAATAGCATAGAGTAGCATAGGATGGCACAGAATAGCATAGTGTAGCATAGGATGGCACAGAATAGCATAGTGTAGCATAGGATGGCACAGAATAGCATAGTGTAGCATAGGATGGCACAGAATAGCATAGTGTAGCATAGAATAGCATAGTGTAGCATAGAATAGCATAGTGTAGCATAGCATGGCATAGAATAGCATAGTGTAGCATAGCATGACATAGAATAGCGTAGCATGGCATAGAATAGCATAGTGTAGCATAGCATGGCACAGAATAGAATAGCATAGTGTAGCATAGAATAGCATAGTGTAGCATAGCATGGCATAGAATAGCATAGTGTAGCATAGCATGACATAGAATAGCGTAGCATGGCATAGAATAGCATAGTGTAGCATAGCATGGCACAGAATAGCATAGTGTAGCATGGAATAGCATAAAATAGAATTGTATAGCATAGCAATAGAGTACCATAGCATAGAATAGAATAACATTGATTAGAATTGCAGAGCATAGAAGAGTTTAGAATAGAAAAGAATAGCATAGCATTGAATAGCTTTGCACATAATAATAGCATAGAACAACAAAGCATAGAATAAAATGGCGTAGTACAGAATAGAATAGCATAGCATTGCTTACCATAGAACAGAATAGAATGACAGAATAGAATGGCATAGATTAGAATAGCATAACAGAATAAAGTTGCATTGCATTACGTAGCATTGCAAAGTATACAAAGGCATACAATAGCATAGCATTGCTTAGCATAGCATAGACCCTCCAGAAAAACGCGATTATGCGATCGCATGAATTCCCGCATTAATCACCAAAATGCCGCTGATTATGCAGGGGTCAATTATTTCCCTAAAGGCCGCATAATCCCCGCAAAACGGCGCATAATTCCTGCAAGAATCTCACATTTCCACGAAAAAAAGAGAAATATGCGGGTCCCGCTTGATTTCACAATTTCCGCATAAAATGAGAAAACTATAACCGATATAAATGGAGCTGTGAGTGAGTTTTTATGTGACGCCCGGCCTGACATCATCAGTTCACGCATTCACACACACACACTAGAAGCACGAGCTGATGTGGAGCGCGGGGCCAGTGTTGCCAACTTAGCGACTTTCTCACTAAATCTAGCGACTTTTTTTGTCAAAAGCGACTAGCCACAAATCTAACGACTTTTTCTGCCGTTTTGGAGACTGACAGGAAAACTCGGCTCATTCTGCGGTTACTGTTTTCAACAAGCAGCAGGTGCTGCTGTGAGCTTCTCCCCCTCCCAGAGCACAGGCTGTCAGTCCAGTAACCCCACAGCAGTCCCAGTGTCTGATTAGAGGACTCATCCCTCTGCGGCCAGACGGCAGGTGAATCGCGCATATCTTTGCATATTTCATAACTATTCGCATACTTTGCGACTTTCCGCAATTTGCCATAAAATGGCATAAAAACCCTGCATATTTATTCGCATAATCAAGGATTTTAGCCCGCGATTTTCTAGAGGGTCTAATAGAATAGAACATAGCACTGAATAGCATTGCATTGCGTTGCATCCAGTGGCATACGATAGCATGGCATTGTATAGCATAACGTAGAATAGAATAGCATAGGATAAAGTAGAATAGCATACCATAGCATAGAATAACATAGCATAACATAAAATAGCATAACATAGCAGTCTGTGACTTACTGTGTTATTGTAGCACATTTTTGTGTCATTTTAGCATCTTTGCGGGTCATTTTTGTCTCTCTGTGCAATTTCTGTCTATTTGGTGTTTTAGAATGGAATGGAATAGCACAACTGAGAATAGAACAGCGTAGCATAGAATAACATAGCATTTCAGAGCACTGCGCAGCATTGACTCGCATAGCATAGAATAGATTAGCATAGCATAGAATAGCACAGCACATAATAAAACAGCACAGATCCAAAAGAGGAAATTCTGTTTTTACAGTAGCAGCACAAACAGTAAAATGAGAAAGGAAACTGGAACATAAACTATATCTATTATATATAAATATATAGAACATAAACTGTGATTAAAAATGTACTAAAATGTGAAATGCACAATAGAGTGTTAAATTCTGACAATTAAACCGTAAATGAGGACATTAAGGTCCAGCAACGTGTGCAGCTGCTAAACCTCCTGGTCGTCATGGATGTTTCCAGATTGTGATCTACGACAAGCCGTACTTCAGCGGTAAATCCAGAACCATCAGCACCAACATGAGGGACTTCATGACCAGAATGGACCGGCAGCAGATGGTCTTCATGTACAACGTCGGTTCCCTAAAGGTTCTGGGAGGGATGTGAGTAGAAACGTTAAATCAGCTCAGATCAGTGTTTAGAGACAGGAAGTGACCTCTGTCCTGTTTCCAGCTGGGTGGGCTACGAGAAGGAGGGTTTCCGTGGCAACCAGTACCTGCTGGAGGAGGGCGAGTACCACGACTGGAGGGTGTGGGGAGGAATCGATGCCGAGCTGAGGTCCGTCCGGCTGATCCGAGCGGTGAGGACGCCCCGCTTAACTATTACATTAATAACATTTAAAAAAAACAAAATCAGTCCAAAAAACATTAACTCCATAAATATTTTTCTGTTTTGTCTTTTTTTTTGTAAGATTTTAGCATCTTTACATGTCACTTTTTGTATTTCTTTGTGCAATTTCCATCATTTTATCATCATCATTTTAGCATCTTTTTGTCAGTTTTGTGGTTTTTGTCATTTTTGTGTCATTTTTGCTTCTTTTTGTGCCATTTTCATGTCGTTTTAGCATTTTTAAAAACTTTTTTGTGTCTTTTTGTGCGATTTCTGTCTTTTTGTATGATTTCAGCATATTTTGTGTCTCTTTTGTGTCATTTTTGCTTGTTTTTGTGTCTTTTTGTGCAATTTTCATGTCATTTAGTATCTTTCCAGGTCATTTTTGCGTGTCTTTATCTTTATTTCTCTTTTTATGGTCTTTTTAGCATCTTTCAGAGTCATTTTTGTGTCTCTTTTGTGTCATTTTTCTTCTTTTTGTGTCTTTCTGTCATTTTCATGTCATTTTAGTATCTTTCCAGGTCATTTTTGCTTCTCTTTATTTCTGTCTTTTTTTGGTCTTGTTAGCATCTTTCGGAGTCATTTTTGTCTCATTTTTGCTTCTGTTTGTGTCTGTTTGTGCAATTTTTATGTCATTTTAGTATCTTTCCAGGTCATTTTTACATGTCTTTATCTTTGTTATTTCTGTCTTTTTTTGGTCTTTTTAGCATCTTTCGGAGTCATTTTTGTCTCATTTTTGCTTCTGTTTGTGTTTTTCTGTCATTTTCATGTCATTTTAGCATCGTTCCCGGTCATTTTTGTGTTCTTGGGACAATTTCTATCTTCTTGTGTCATGTTAGCATATTTTGTGTGTCCATTGTGTCTTTCTTTCATTTTTGGCAGTTTGGTTGATTTTGTTGTTGTTTTTTCTATTTTTGTGTTCGTTTCATGGCACTTTTTGCATCTTTTTTGTCTGCTTTGTGTTTTTTGTGTCATTTTTGTGTCATTTTCAGGTCATGTTAGCATTTTCTGGGTCATTCTGGTGTCATTTTTGTCATTTTAGCATCTTTTATGTCAGTTTTGTGCCTTTCTGTGTCATTTTTGGTTCGGTTTGTGTCGTCTTGTGCAATGTTCATGTCATTTTTGTGTCTCTGTGCAATTTGTGTCCATTTATGTGTCGTTTTAGCTTCTTTTCTATCTCTTTTGTGTCATATTGTGTTATCTTGTCACATTTTTGTGTCATTCCAGGTCTGAATCTGAGAGCTGGGAGCAAATTTGAGCTTTGTGTTCTCTCTTCCTGCAGGACCTGTCTGACCCCCTGCTGGTGATGTTCGAGCAGCCGGAGGAGGAGCAGGATGGAGTTCAGAATGAAAACACCTTCGAGGTGACCGAGGCCATCCCAGACGTGGAGCTGTTCGGCTACAAGACCTCCACCAGGTCCATCCACGTCCTCAGCGGGGCGTAAGTACTCCCAGTGTTTTCATCCTTCATGTCTTTTTCTGTCATTTTAGCTTCTCTTGTTTCTTTTCTGTGTGGCTTATTGTGTTATTTTAGCACGTTTGTGTCTTTTCAGCATCTTTCCAGGTCTTTTTTGCATCATTTTGTGCAATTTCTGTGTGTTTTTGTGTCATTTTATCATCTTTTGTGTCTTTTTGTGTAATTTTTGCTTATTTTTCTGTCATTTTAGCATCTCGTTTCTCTTTTGTGTGGCTTATTGTGTTATTTTAGCACATTTTTGTGTCTTTTCAGCATCTTTCCAGGTCATTTTTGTGTCCGTTTGTGCAATTTCTGTGTGTCTGTGTTGTTTTAGCATCTTTTGTGTCATTGTACCATCGTTTGTGTCATTTTTGCTTCTTTTTGTGTCTCTTTTGTGCTATTTCTGTCTTTATTTGTCATTTTAACATCTTTTGTCTTTTTCTGTCTGTTTTTGCTTCTTTTTGTATCATTTTAGCATCTTTCTGGGTAATTTCTGTGTCTTTTTGTGTCATGTTTGCTTCTTTTTGTGTCATTTTAGTGTCTTTTTGTATCATTTTAACATCTATCTGGGTAATTTCTGTGTCCTTTTGTGTCATTTTAGCGTCTTTTTGTGTCATTTTAGCGTCTTTTTGTATCATTTTAGTGTCTTTCTGGGTAATTTCTGTCTTTTTGTGTCGTTTGTGCTTCTTTTTGTATCATTTTAGTGTCTTTCCGTGTCATTTTAGCATCTATCTGGTTAATTTCTGTGTCTTTTGTGTCATTTTTGCTTCTTTTTGTGTCATTTTAGCGTCTCCTTGTGTCATGTTCATGTCATGCCAGTGTTGTCATGCTGAGATGTTTCAGAGCTTCCTCGTCCTCTGCAGGTGGATCGCCTACTCTCATGTGGACTTCTCTGGGAACCAGTACATCCTGGAGAAAGGCTTCTACAATAACTGTGCTGACTGGGGATCAGTGGACCCTCGGATCTGCTCGGTTCAGCCCATCTTACTGGTCAGAGCCGCTTCAGAATCAGGAAATAGTACTAAAACCAGGACGTGGTTCCGCTAATGTTCTCTTTGTGTTTGTTTTTAGGCTCCAAATGACAGCTCAAAGACCAGGAATGAGGTATTAAACTCTCTATTTTCTTGAATTCATTAATTTTTCATACATTTCTGCATAAATACAAGCTGAACTTCAGATTTTTACACAAGTCCTAGTAAAAAACTGTCACAGAAGATACTGAAAACAAAAATTCATGTACTTTTAACACCAAGTTTTATATAATATTGGAAAATTTACCAATATTTTGATGTAATTTGTTGACCTGCATTCTCTTTTTCCACTTTTAGGATTCATGTAAAAATCTTAAGATGTTTTCAGCAGAAATGTCTAAAATTCTAAAGGCTATAAACTGTATTTTTCATTTATTTATTCCCTCTTTTTCTAGATAATCCTTTACTCTGAGCCGGACTTCGAGGGCCAGTGTCACATCATGGACCGGAACCAGGAGGCGGTTTCAGAAACAGTCCTGACCAAGTCGTGCCGAGTGTCGGGAGGAAGGTGAGGAAGAAAAAGAAAACGTTTCCCGAACTTCATTATTATTCTGCTAAAGGAGAAAAACACATCAAGATTGAGGCTTTTTTTTTTTAACTCATCAGTACCAGAAGAAACCTAAACTCAGTCCTTAGTTTACATCTGCTATCATACAGATGTTGCAATTAAAAATACTTTCTTAGTAAACATACAAAGGCCAGAGAAGGCTTTGTCATGGTGCACCTTGCTAAGTAAACTCCCACAATGCTCTCTGCTCACCAACTACAGTAGTAAACAGCAAGAGGCTCCACCTGGTGGATTTACCAGGTACTACAGCTGATCTATTATACTTAAAGTGTGGATAATCAAAAAAAACAATATCTGCAGATAATGAATTTGACGTGACTCTGATTAGATCAGATCGATCAGATATATGTCCTGTTTTTTTAACTATCGCCCTCAAAATCTGTTTGAGTTGTAGTCAAGCTAAAATGCATGCACAAAAATGATGTTTTTTCATCATCTGATGTCATTCTGTGTGTTTTACAGTTTTCTGCTTGAACTTCAAGCAGTTTTCTGAGCGTTTTTTTTGCTTCATTTGATTTTTTTTTTTCTTCTCATTTTCCAACTGCAGTATAACTCAAAAATGTCTTCTGTGCAGTGTGACAGTTATAAAGACATAAATCATAAAGAAAGAAACAAGAAAAGTAGCATTTCTTTCCATGTTTATAGTAAAAACTGCCTGAAAATGTCATGAAATGTTAAATTATTTACAAAAAATGTGCTGTCAGATCAGCTTTTCTGTTTTTGCTTGTATAAAATCAAAACCAATCATAAACCTCTAAGAGAAGAATGCAGATTTGTTCCTTCCACATTGTGGCAGCTGGAATCGTTTTGATGGAACTGATAGTTCAACCAACAAACTGCCAGATCTGCCTCACTGGATGATCCAGATCCTGTGCAGATCTTTCTGTTCTCAGTGTGTCAGGCTGCTGTTCAGAGGCTGTGGATCAGATTCTGATAGATGATGGGAGTCTGATAGCTACAAACCCACACCAACCCGTCAGCGTCTGTCTCTTTGTGTTCCAGCTGGGTTCTCTACGACAACAAGCAGTTCTCTGGAAACATGTACGTCTTATCTGAAGGAGATTATCCCAGTCTGAGCAGCATGGGCTGCCCCGCCGGCTGCACCATCAGATCCATCAAGGTGGTTCCCATGGTGAGAAAACCCTCATCTAGACTAGAAGAAAGCCGTCTGATGTGTCTGTATTGTAGCTTTAACGCTCCACGTCTCTGTCCAGATGTTCTCTCTTCCCTCCATCTCCATGTTCGGCCTCGAGTGTCTGGAAGGAAGAGAAATCACCACCGACACCGAGATCGTCAGCCTGGTGGAGGAAGGTTTCAACAACCACATCCTGTCTGTCAGAGTCAACAGCGGCTGGTGAGGCTACGATTTACATCTTCTAGATCAGGGGAGTCAAACTGATCTTAGTCCAGGTTCCACATCCATTCCAGTCTGATCTCCAGTAGACCAGACCAGTAAAACCAGTAAAATCACAGCAAAATAACCTGGAAATAACCACAACTCCTAATGGTTCCTTTGTTTTAGAGCAGAAATGTTCAAATTTACAAAGCACAAAGACACAAAGCAACAAAAGCGAGAAACAAAATGACAAAAAATGAGAAAAACGACACGAAACAAACAAAAAATTAGACAAACAAGTTACAAAGTGACAAAGAAATGGACAAATGCCACAAACGAGATTAAAAAAAGATCACAAAACAACGAAAAAAGAAAAACATAAAATGACTGAAACATGAGAAGATGACAAAATCAGGCAAAAAAAGACAAAAAACAAAAACAGAATGACAAACATGACGCAGGCTGCATGTTTGACAACCCTGATCCACAGTTTGTGTTATATCCACTTTAAAAGTCTGTTTTTCTTTATGAAGACGAGCTTTGTGTCTTTGTATGACAGTTGTAGGAATAAGTTAATTTGTTGACGATAGCTAAACGGTTATTTTTGGTGATTGTGTAGCTGTCAAATTGTCCAACAACCTTTAATTGTGTGTTTCTGTTGCATTACAGTTGGGTGATATGTGAACACAGTAACTACAGGGGGCGCCAGTTCCTCCTGGAACCCATCGAGATCACCAACTGGCCCAAATTCAGCTCCATGCAGACCATCGGCTCCATGTACCCCATCAGACAGGTGGGTTTAGGAACCCTTAAAGCTCTGTTTTAACATCAGACAGGTGGGTTTAGGAACCTTTAAAGCTCTATTTTAACATCAGACAGGCGGGTTTAGGAGCCTTTAAAGCTCTATTTTAACATCAGACAGGTGGGTTTAGGAGCCTTTAAAGCTCTATTTTAACATCAGACGGGCGGGTTTAGGAACCTTTAAAGCTCTGTTTTAACATCAGACAGGTGGGTTTAGGAGCCTTTAAAGCTCTATTTCAACATCAGACGGGCGGGTTTAGGAGCCTTTAAAGCTCTGTTTTAACATCAGACGGGCGGGTTTAGGAGCCTTTAAAGCTCTATTTTAACATCAGACGGGCGGGTTTAGGAGCCTTTAAAGCTCTATTTTAACATCAGACGGGCGGGTTTAGGAACCTTTAAAGCTCTATTTTAACAGACAGGCGGGTTTAGGAACCTTTAAAGCTCTGTTTTAACATCAGACGGGCGGGTTTAGGAGCCTTTAAAACTCTATTTTAACATCAGACAGGTGGGTTTAGGAGCCTTTAAAGCTCTATTTTAACATCAGACAGGCGGGTTTAGGAGCCTTTAAAGCTCTGTTTTAACATCAGACAGGTGGGTTTAGGAGCCTTTAAAGCTCTATTTTAACATCAGACAGGCGGGTTTAGGAACCTTTAAAGCTCTATTTTAACATCAGACGGGCGGGTTTAGGAACCTTTAAAGCTCTATTTTAACATCAGACAGGTGGGTTTAGGAGCCTTTAAAGCTCTATTTTAACATCAGACGGGCGGGTTTAGGAGCCTTTAAAGCTCTATTTTAACATCAGACAGGTGGGTTTAGGAGCCTTTAAAGCTCTGTTTTAACATCAGACGGGCGGGTTTAGGAGCCTTTAAAGCTCTGTTTTAACATCAGACGGGCGGGTTTAGGAGCCTTTAAAGCTCTATTTTAACATCAGACAGGTGGGTTTAGGAACCTTTAAAGCTCTATTTTAACATCAGACGGGCGGGTTTAGGAACCTTTAAAGCTCTATTTTAACATCAGACGGGCGGGTTTAGGAGCCTTTAAAGCTCTATTTTAACATCAGACGGGCGGGTTTAGGAGCCTTTAAAGCTCTATTTTAACATCAGACAGGTGGGTTTAGGAGCCTTTAAAGCTCTGTTTTAACATCAGACGGGCGGGTTTAGGAACCTTTAAAGCTCTATTTTAACATCAGACGGGCGGGTTTAGGAGCCTTTAAAGCTCTATTTTAACATCAGACGGGCGGGTTTAGGAACCTTTAAAGCTCTGTTTTAACATCAGACGGGCGGGTTTAGGAGCCTTTAAAGCTCTATTTTAACATCAGACGGGCGGGTTTAGGAGCCTTTAAAGCTCTGTTTTAACATCAGACGGGCGGGTTTAGGAACCTTTAAAGCTCTCTTTTAACATCAGACGGGCGGGTTTAGGAGCCTTTAAAGCTCTTTTTAACATCAGACGGGCGGGTTTAGGAACCTTTAAAGCTCTGTTTTAACATCAGACGGGCGGGTTTAGGAGCCTTTAAAGCTCTATTTTAACATCAGACGGGCGGGTTTAGGAGCCTTTAAAGCTCTATTTTAACATCAGACGGGCGGGTTTAGGAGCCTTTAAAGCTCTATTTTAACATCAGACAGGCGGGTTTAGGAGCCTTTAAAGCTCTATTTTAACATCAGACAGGTGGGTTTAGGAGCCTTTAAAGCTCTGTTTTAACATCAGACGGGCGGGTTTAGGAACCTTTAAAGCTCTATTTTAACATCAGACGGGCGGGTTTAGGAGCCTTTAAAGCTCTATTTTAACATCAGACGGGCGGGTTTAGGAACCTTTAAAGCTCTGTTTTAACATCAGACGGGCGGGTTTAGGAGCCTTTAAAGCTCTATTTTAACATCAGACGGGCGGGTTTAGGAACCTTTAAAGCTCTGTTTTAACATCAGACGGGCGGGTTTAGGAGCCTTTAAAGCTCTATTTTAACATCAGACAGGTGGGTTTAGGAGCCTTTAAAGCTCTGTTTTAACATCAGACGGGCGGGTTTAGGAACCTTTAAAGCTCTATTTTAACATCAGACGGGCGGGTTTTAGGAGCCTTTAAAGCTCTATTTTAACATCAGACGGGCGGGTTTAGGAACCTTTAAAGCTCTATTTAACATCAGACGGGCGGGTTTAGGAGCCTTTAAAGCTCTATTTTAACATCAGACGGGCGGGTTTAGGAGCCTTTAAAGCTCTATTTTAAACATCAGACGGGCGGGTTTAGGAGCCTTTAAAGCTCTATTTTAACATCAGACGGGCGGGTTTAGGAACCTTTAAAGCTCTGTTTTAACATCAGACGGGCGGGTTTAGGAGCATTTAAAGCTCTATTTTAACATCAGACAGGTGGGTTTAGGAGCCTTTAAAGCTCTATTTTAACATCAGACAGGTGGGTTTAGGAGCCTTTAAAGCTCTTATTTTAACAGACAGCGGGTTTAGGAACCTTTAAAGCTCTGTTTTAACATCAGCACGGGCGGGTTTAGGAGCCTTTAAAACTCTATTTTAAACATCAGACAGGTGGGTTTAGGAGCCTTTAAAGCTCTATTTTAACATCAGACGGGCGGGTTTAGGAGCCTTTAAAGCTCTATTTTAACATCAGACAGGTGGGTTTAGGAACCTTTAAAGCTCTATTTTAACAGACAGGCGGGTTTAGGAACCTTTAAAGCTCTGTTTTAACATCAGACGGGCGGGTTTAGGAGCCTTTAAAACTCTATTTTAACATCAGACGGGCGGGTTTAGGAGCTTTAAGCTCTATTTTAACATCACGACGGGCGGCGTTTAGGAACCCTATTAAAGCTCTGTTTAACATCAGACGGGCGGGTTTAGGAGCCTTTAAAGCTCTATTTTAACATCAGACGGGCGGAGTTTAGAGCCTTTAAAGCTCTAATTTTAACATCAGACGGGCGGGTTTAGGAGCCTTTAAGCTCTATTTTAACATCAGACGGGCGGGTTTAGGAGCCTTAAAGCTCTATTTTAACATCAGACGGGCGGGTTAGGAACCTTTAAAGCTCTATTTTAACATCAGACGGGCGGGTTTAGGACCTTTAAAGCTCTATTTTAACATCAGACAGGTGGGTTTAGGAACCTTTAAAGCTCTATTTAACATCAAACAGGTGGGTTTAAGGAACCCTTAAAGCTCTATTTTTAACACAGATGGGCGGGTTTAGGACAGGTTTACCAACGGGCGGGTTTAACCTTTAAAGCTCTGTTTTAACATCAAACAGGGCGGTGTTTAGGAGCCTTTAAAACTCTATTTTAACATCAGACAGGGGGTTTAGGAGCCTTTAAAGCTCTATTTTAACATCAGACGGGCGGGTTTAGGAGCCTTTAAAGCTCTATTTTAACATCAGACAGGGGTTTAGGAGCCTTTAAAGCTCTATTTTAACATCAGACGGGCGGGTTTAGGACCTTTAAAGCTCTATTTTAACATCAGACGGGCGGGTTTAGGAGCCTTTAAAGCTCTATTTTAACATCAGACGGGCGGGTTTAGGAGCCTTTAAAGCTCTATTTTAACATCAGACGGGCGGGTTTAGGAGCCTTTAAAGCTCTATTTTAACATCAGACGGGCGGGTTTAGGAGCCTTTAAAGCTCTATTTTAACATCAGACAGGCGGGTTTAGGAGCCTTTAAAGCTCTATTTTAACATCAGACGGGCGGGTTTAGGAGCCTTTAAAGCTCTATTTTAACATCAGACGGGCGGGTTTAGGAGCCTTTAAAGCTCTATTTTAACATCAGACGGGCGGGTTTAGGAGCCTTTAAAGCTCTATTTTAACATCAGACGGCGGGTTTAGGACCTTTAAAGCTCTATTTTAACATCAGACGGGCGGGTTTAGGACCTTTAAAGCTCTATTTTAACATCAGACGGCGGGTTTAGGAGCCTTTAAAGCTCTATTTTAACATCAGACAGGTGGGTTTAGGAGCCTTTAAAGCTCTTTTTAACATCAGACAGGCGGGTTTAGGAGCCTTTAAAGCTCTATTTTAACATCAGACGGGCGGGTTTAGGAGCCTTTAAAGCTCTATTTTAACATCAGACGGGCGGGTTTAGGAGCCTTTAAAGCTCTATTTTAACATCAGACAGGTGGGTTTAGGAGCCTTTAAAG